>NW_024881322.1:11066988-12544488 GCF_018691265.1 Tyto alba
ACCGAACATGTTAGGCTCAATCTTTCTATTTCTGAGTTAGTACAGGCACGATTGGAAAGCATAGCGTACTTTTAAATTAAACTAAATAAATAAGTCCACATTTTGCAAGGGTGGGGCTTGCTACGGTCTGACCCCTCTCTCTTCTCAGGCAGGAGATCAGAGTACTGGCCCCGTGCACTGCTGCCTTCCCCCCGTGCTGTTCCCCCCTGCCTGCAGCCGCCAGCCGGGGGGCTCGGTGCGGGGACCAGACCTCTTGGACACTGGCAGGTACAGCCCCCACCCCTCACACACCCGCTTCAGGCCCAGCAGGCACGTCCGGGATGCTTCCCGCGCCTCATCTTGCTCACATCCAGCCTCCAGAAACAGCCAGGGTGCAGGACTTAAGGTTTCTCAGGCTAATCTTCCCATGATGATATGTCAGAAAAGGATGGAACCCCAGCTTAACAGAGAGTCCTTCAGTCACACCGCCGTCTCAGGGCAACCAGACGGTTACAGATGCCTGGAACTTATGCCCTCCATCTTCAGGTACACATTGCTCTTACTTGAGTGCCTCCTCCAGCCGTCTGATAGCCCAGGCAAGACTACACTAGTTGGATCCAGCAATCACAGTCTCAGCCTAGTCTCGAAACCACCAGTTCTCGACACAGTCCCTTCCACAAATCTGCTAGGATTACTTTATTATTTATGAATGTGACATTCTTGGTTTTAATTTTCAAATTAGTTTGCCTGCAGACAGGCAGTAGACACTTCAGCACTAACAATACAGATGCCATCTACACATTTACTGAGGAGCAACTTATCCTGAGACATACTCCTTCTTACTTTTTGTTTTTCTTGACAGCTCCCAAATTAAACTAAAAATTCTGGGAACCAGGTCACCATGCAATTCATGAACTAGGATACAACAACTCCAATTTAGTCAAAACCCAGGAGCTTAAAATTTAGTTGCAAGTGAGTATCTTGAAAAATCAGTCTTATTACACACAAGGCAAAAAGTGCATTATATTTTTAAAAATGAAATAAAAGCCTAACTAACAAAGGCAACACATAGAAGTAAATTTATTTTAATACTCTTCTTGAATTTCAAAGATAGGACTCCTTTACAAATTAAGTCAGAAGAGGAGAGAAGGCTAATGCCATATAATTATATTTCTGATATTTTTAGTGGACCTTTATGACTTAGGCTTTATACTGTTTTTGAAAATAAGCCTTTTCACTCTGACAAACAAGTTGCTGAAACTTGAAGGGAAGCCAATAACTTTGACATCAGCTTCTCATCATAGGAATATTCTGCATATCACACTGTCAGTATTATTATTTTATACAAACTGTCATAGAAGTGGAAGAAGAAGGTGTTATGAGAGAAGAAACTGAATTCAAATATTAAAGAATAAATTCTGGTATTTGTAAAAAATTTGAAGAAATAAGTGCTGAGGGGGATCTTGCACATGCTGATAGGAAAACTGAACTTCCTAGGAGACAAGTACAGCTTCTTTATAGTCATCTCTAAAGGTCCTACTCCCACTCCCAGTGGATCATTGTGCATTTGTAAGCTTACACCCAGTTTTCAGACATTCTGAGCAGATCAGGTCAACACTCAGACTCTTTGGTTGGAAAGAAACTCTCAATATATTCATTTCTATCTTTTTAAAAGAAAGGGGCTTATGTTAAAAGAAAACTCTAGAGAATAGGAGCATGTAAAATTTTCATTTTTGAAATTCTTAATTTGTTACAAGTTCCCATGGTCTTGTTCAGAAATGGATTCTAATTATTACAGTGTTGTACTACTACACTGTGAGACAATAACTGCATTTTTTCTATTTTTATATCTTTAAAGCCAGCCACTACTTAGTGCTAATCATAATGCTTTATATTCTTTTTCTGTTTCAAAGTGCTTTCTGTCTGTATAGTAATGAAACACGTTAATAAAAGACAAGACAACCAACTTGGAAGCACAGAGTAAATGCCTGAAATCCTTAAAGAGGACCTAACCACACCATCAGGCTTGGATGTATATTATCACAATATAATGAAAAATTAAAATATTATCAAATTGTGTTTTAAATAACAGCATTATGATGGGTAGAGTTCACTAAAAATCAAAGTATGTGGTATTAATCTACAAATCCCCATAGTAGATGCTGTCCCTGCACTTTTAAGAGATGTTAGACGGTGATTTATTCATCCCGGATTTACCGTCCACACCTCAGTCACACTTCCCTGTGAGAGCCCCAGGTTTGCCATGTGTTCAGGGAGATGTTAGGGACGATATGCTGCGATCGGTACGGGCCACCCTGCCTGCGTGGTGCAGTCGGGAGGGGCAGAGCTGGCACTCGGCTCGGTGCTGGGGACTGCCATGGACTTGACTGCCCAGCCGGGCAACACCCAAGCACACCCCACAGTGACAGCACCACCGGGGCTTCCCGTGGCTGACCCGACTTCTTTCGGCGTGGTGTGACAAACGTTTCCCCGCGGTGACAAGTCCCTCCTTGCAAGGTGGAGGCAGGCTGCTCTCTCCTAATCCGCTGCTGATGGTGGGAAGTTGAGGCGCTCCCCTTGTAAACCACCTAGTAACAGTAATTCGCTAACAGCGGACCAGACCTCCTCTTCCCGTGCTCCACCTCTAAAGCATAAACTCTCTTCATGGATTTTATTACATGCTGTAAACTTGCCCAATTTTCATTTTCCCCCTGTGTTCAGTGTTCTGCAGCATTTCACCTTTCCAGAGAAGGGGGAGAAAGGGGAGTGCAGTATAATGCGGTTTGATTTAAATTATTAGCCTGGTGCATGGTTTCTTTGAGATGCTATTTTCCCTGCCTGTTCTAACTGCTGAGCTCAATCGCTACAGCTCAATTATTAAAGAGATTCTAAAAATAGTGCCATGCAAAGCTGTCTACAAAGAAAAATCATTCAAACACAGCAAGAGACATAGCCTGGGCAGTGAGCTTTCACTGTTATTAGCTTCTTAATTCTTTCTTTCCCACCCCCCTCCCCCCCGCCTCTATCTGTTGCTCCCTTCCCTCTACCTTTCCATTCTTCCCTTCAGCAACAATAAGCAGGAGGGACCTCCAGGACCTTCTCTCCGCTACCCTAGAAATCTGCATTAGCTTATACACACATTGACCCAATAAAGCATTTCCTTTTTAGTAAACGCCAACATTCCCTAACTCTTGTTTCGAGAGAATCATGAACCTGCGTGCACAGGAGTACAGCAAAAACAAAATAAATAAATAAATGCAAGTGCCTAGTATTTCTAGCTGTGAGTCTTTTCATGCACTCTTCAGCAAAGCTCAAAACAAGGGCATGGTTAACCATCTGGAAGCCTCAGAAGTTATGTTTCCCTGCCAGGGATTTTCACAAGCCTGTGATTCACTTGATTCCCACTTGGGAAAGCATTTAAAGGTATAGTTAAATCTCTAATTAAGCACAGGTAAGCACTCCCCTCAAGGAAAGTCTCTCTTATTTTGAATCACTAGGTAGGAGGGAAGGTGACTAGGATAGCTAAGAAGGTTCAGCTTATAGTCAATGTGGGCATCCTAAATCCTAGCTACTCCTTCAAAAGATATCTTTAAGGATAAATAAGGAAATTAAGGCTGATGCAAAATAGTGATATGCTAACCTCTTTTTTGTTTTCAAAGCTTCCCAAATGATTTCAAAACAAACATTAGCAATTGCATCCAGATGTAGAGCAGTGGGAAGGGAAAAAAGGCAGAAGAGGAGGGAGAGACAGGAGAAAAAAGCTAAAGGCTTTTTGGCCCCCACTGCGAAGCCTGGGTGGATACGCAGTGTGTGTAAGTTTGCCTCCTGCTCCAAGGCAGAGGCCACGTCACTCTTTCTGCCAGCTCCAGCAGGACCCTTTTAAGCCGGAGACTGGTGGGATCACACCAATTTCACCTGGCTAGAGGCATCTCTGTTTGGAAAGAAAGTATCTTCTTCCCCCATTCCCACCTACATCAATACCAGGTCCCATTAACATTCCGGCTAAACCTGCAGCTGCCACCTCTCCATCAGGCTACGCTTTGCAGGAACGGCTCTACCACCAAAGCTGTGAGGACTCCAGAAGTGTTGAGTGACTTAGCCTGAAAATTAAAATCCGGGGGCTATCAGCTTAGAGGTTGCACTGTGCGTGCAGGACATAACAGCAAGGAACAAATTCATGTAGTACTGACAGCTCTGAACCATTTTACTCTGCTTTTCACAGCGAGCTTAGGTGGCCATACACCTCTTTCACATGCCCTGTCATATACAAGAGGAGTGTTAACTGCTAATGCCAACAGTGTGAAGCTGTTCAGGAATTTTTCTGCCAGCTTTTGCAGGAAAGCAACCTATTTAAGGGGCATAATATCCTCAAGACTGTGTCTTTTGCTGTCTTTGAAGTACACACAAACAGATGAATGGTCATACACATCTTGTAGGAAATCAATGTCTGTGGTTGTTCTGAGCTAGACACTGGCAATTGAATACATACGCCTCCAAAGCAAACTATGAAAAAGTACAGGCTCTTTGAAAGTTACGCTGGCATCATCACTGGGTCCTTATCAAGTTATAATACCAAATTCAGCTATCTAGACAAAGGTAAAACCACATGAAGAACAACCATTTGCTAGAACAAAATATATTTCACATTCAAACTGGTCATTTGGGATACACAGTTGCCATCATGAAGAATAGCTGAGTTCACCACAGAACTAAAATTTAGGTGAATTCTTTTATTTTTTTCCTTTTATCAGAAAATAATTAAAAAAAAACCCAAACTGAAAAATAATTTTTCCACAGCCAATTACACGAGATATTTTGATCAGACTAATTATTACGCAGTGATGTCTAAACACTCAGTTAACAGAAACGACCACTTACGTGAGGAGAAGAAATCCGATAGTAAACTAAATTTATATAGAGCCTATGTGCTTTAAGTTCAGCAGGTAATTTACACCATAGACGAAGCAAAGCACTGAACCTTAAAGGAAAAGAACCAAAATTTACTTCCTCTCAAGAGCATTCAAAGTAACTTGTACAACGCTGCCACACAAGCACCAATGTGACATGAACAGTCTCCCCATCAGGCTGCCTGTGTCTTAAAACACGATAGAAATATTTCACTCAATTATTCCACCTTGAAGTGGAAAAAATATGCAAAAGAGCATTACAAATAACCGAAAATGTAACATCTGTGAAGTACTGCTGATTAATAAAAATAATAAAAATCAGATATAAAATACAGCATCCCTTTGTTAATTACAGATTGCTCTCTTTAATTAAAACACTGTATCTAATTATTGGCATTTCCTTTAAAAAGGCAGAGCTTGCCAGAGGCACTATAAATACTACTAATTCACTCTACAGACATGAAGAACTCCTTTCTGTCGAGGTTTGCATGTCTGACCCACACGGAAATGGAGGTGGGCACCGGGAGCACCGTTTGGTAGATGCCGCAAGCGGCGGGAGGGAGGGAGGGGAGCTGGGGCAGGGCAGAGAGGGGGCAGAGGCGGGCGGGGGGCAGGCTGCCAGCCAGCTGCTAGCACCGGGAGCCGAGAGGCATTTGGGGCTGGCACGCAAAGAGCAGGACCCGTTTTCAGCCTGAACACCTTCGATGAGATCAGGGGTAAGGAAAAGGCTCAACACGTCCCCCCCCCCCCAAAGAGGGAGCGCGGTGAGCAGCGCAACGCGCCGCAGCCACCCTGAGCCTGCCCCAGCGCTCGCTGCCAGCCTCCCTTACATTTCAGAGGTGCAGGGAAGCAGCAGAAGAATTGGGTTCACAGCCTCCCCCCCGTATTTACATAGCTAATTCTTCAGTGAATACCCCCAGCTTCCCTCTTCTTGCCTGCCATTCAAGACTGGCCGTTAAGCGCTGAATGAGCTAAGAGTAGATAACCTGCAATACTTTTCACATGCCATAATTTAGTATGATTTGTTGAAAGTGGCCTTCTTTGACACCCTCATTTACTGTAAAGATGTAATGCCTTTTAAATGTTTATCGTGAGCGATGTATCTGCGCAGTAGCATCAGCCTTTGCTGATTTTATTATCGCACTGCCAGAAGAACACAGATGTGTCCTTCAGGTTTTATGAAGCTCACACCGTTCTTGTCAATTTAAGGATGAAAGACCTAAACCAGCGACACTCCACCTGGGTATTTTATATGTGATCTATTCTATTTCTCATACTTCCTTTGGAGACCAAGTTTGAAAATAAGAAAACAAAGTTGGGAATCACTCTCACAGGGAAAATTTGTCCTATCAAACCCACACACACGAGATGGAGCCTGATGTTCTGTCCCCCTCCCTGCCCACAACCACGCAAATTCCCAGTGGTGGTCAGGGTGAGGTTTTTTGGAGTAATTTTTTTTTTTTTTTTTACAGCCACCGAAAATGAGCTATGGAACACAGAGAGCTTTTTTTTTTTTTTTTTTTTTTTTTTTTTTTAACTGTTATTTTTTGGCAGTGTTGCCACAGCTGCTGCAGGCTGCCCTGGGGAAGGTGGAGCATGAGGAGCCAAACGTGGAGTTCGCCACCTGCGCCTGGAAACAGTTTAGCCGCAAAGAGCTGGATTCTTGTTCCGCTTGAGCGTGGTACACCTGCACGGGACCGCCGACGGGCTAGCGTCAAAAACCGCTCCAGCAAGAAACTTCAGGCTGCCGGGAGCTGGGTTTCTCCTGCCAAACTTTTGGGAGAGTTGTGCCCTCTCTCCAGGCAGCACGGAGGTGGGGGTACCAGCCCCCACGCCTGCCCCTTCTCCTGCACCCCACGGCAGCTCTTCGCTCACAGGCTGCTCCCCAGCCGGGCTGAGTAATGCTGCATTACTCCTTTCATAAGCTATCTAAGGAAAGAGACCCCCAGAAAGACTTTTTTTTTTTTTTTTCTCTAAAGCTCAGCTTCCAATTTACAGATATATATATTCTCACAGAATGGGGTAGCAGGGGAATTTTACATCGCAGGAGTACAGGCTAAGGGAGTACAAAAACCACCAAAACAACCAGGAAAACACACAAACAAACAAACAAACAAACAAACAACCAAAAAACAAAATCAAAAACAAAACCAAAAAACCCCAACTTGTCACCATTAGCTATTAGTTATGGTATTTTAGGCTGAATGAACGACGTTGGCTGCTCACATGTACAATACCACAGAAAAACCTTGACAACAATGAGGTCACTGAGGGCACTTTAGGCAAAAAGTAACCACAGCCTACAATGCTTGGCACATCTAATGCAACCTGGCTGTTTGCCGGTCTTTGTCAAACCAGAGAATTAAAGGTCTCTGTATAGATCTTGGAATAAATTCATCCCAGCTGCAACATCAGGGATGAATTACATCTGGATTTTGCACATATTTGGTAAACTGGCACTCCAAAGTCTCTACTTGCATTTGACATAATGTGGATGTTTTCAATTTCCCAGGCTCTTTATTTTAAAAGGCAAAATAAAATTTTAAAAGCATTCAGGCACCTTACAGTGTAAATTTTCCTCTATTTCCCCCACCTCTTCTTCTTTTTTTTTTTTTTTTTTTTTTTTTTAATAGATAACATCTATTTTAAAATATCCAGGCCAGAACTATGATCAGCAAACACAATTAAACACTGACTCAGACTAAGGCTTGTTCCAAATAGCAAACCGCCCCATATAAAGGTACTTTTAGTCTCTTTCTATTTATCTCTCTCTGCCTTGAAGAGAGCAATGAGATTTTGGGACAGCTGGGTAGCATGCTGGGAAAGAGAAGCAAAAGGACCATTTTATTTTCTTGGCATATCCCAGCTACAAACAGGTTTCCTACAATAGAAGAACAAATGAGCAACTTCAGAAGAAAATGGACAGCTAAAGTCTTATATAAGAGACTATTTATGTCTGAAAAAAATCAAACTGATGTAAAAACAGCACCTGAAATGAAAAATGTGAGGGAAATTTAAGACAGAAAATGATTTCTCAATGTTAATACTTATCATGTCAGTCAGAGCAACTCGATTTTGGTGGTATTTTACTGCAATATTCCAAGCTATGGAAAAACTGAAGTTTCATTATAATGATGATTGCCGATTCTTTTCTTTATAGCACTACACCTGCCAGCTGAGTGCTGGGTAAGCTCAGGTGAGGGCTCCGAGCTTGTAAAACAAAATGAGATTTTTAGCAGGAGATCTTTCTCCATGAGGTAGAGACTGCCTTACACCTGCTGGCCCTGGGCACGTGGGCAGCCTTCCCACCACTCAGGCTCTTCCCTCCAGACTCCAGAGGTTGCTGCTTGCTCTCACATGCAGACATGGGGTGACTTGCAGAGCCAGGGGTTACCAGAGCATCACTTGCCTTAGGGAAATGGGTTTTATCGCCATCGGGTCATCGGATGCCTCTTTTTTTACTGTAGCCTTCACGCCTCCCTGTGGGGCTCCTTCCCACCATGCATGTTCTCACTCATGTCCTCCTGACTCAGGTCAACTGATGGAGACCTCTGTAAATCTACAGTTGCTTTTGGTACCATATCCTTTGCTGTCCCTGAAACCGTGCCTCTTCCAAATGACCAGTATCCTACTGCAGCTGGGACCGTTGCCTTTAACCACTGAGCTTTAGTGAACACGGTGACAGCTCATGACCGCAGCCCGGCCAGCCTCAGAGCCTCCCGCAGGGCTCCAAGTGCCACATTCATTACAGACTCATAAACCCCCATACGGTTCTTTTTCTAACCATATTTTCATCAGTGCGTAGAAACATCCCTGTATTCTGTTAGGCTGAGAAGGACCCTAACAGCTAGTTTCTTCCCTCTTCTGTCAGAGAGGTTTTGGGGTTTATGCTAGAGTTTAGTCCCATTGTTACCCAGCAGTGAACAGTACTCTTGCCTTTCAGCTCTGATGATCTCAAAATAATCCAAACTGTCCTGTGGTTTTATCATCTGTCTCCACATTTGCCTCAAAGTGATTGTCTTGGCCATTCCAAGTGTCTGGTAGCCCAAGTTCTTCCACATTACCCAGAGCTGCTCCAGGCAGCATTTGGTTGGTCCATCAGTCACGCTCCCCCCTTTCCTCGGGGTGTCACCCGCCAGCCCACAGTACTGTGCCTCGTGTACCCCTTGATGAAGTACAGCATGGCTAGACCCAACATCTCTCAAATTTCAGGGAGAAAAGGCCTTCTAAGGTTTCTAAACTGCAGATTACGCTACGTCCAGATGGTTTCCCAGAGCCTCCTTCAAATTCAGAGATCCTTTTACTGAGCTCTGCATACGCTATCCTCACCTCCCTAGCTGTAAATACATTTTTTTGGAATCTGTCATGCTTTTAACACCTTGCCTGTCTCCAGACTGGCAGATGCCGATGCTCACAGATTAGCGCAAAAAGAGCAGAGACCTGGAGGGTGGAAGGTAGTTCTTGGGTTTCATCCTACCGTGCTGTGTACCTCTAATTGGGAAAATATTTCACAAGGATACTGGGAAAACACATTCTTCCTTGCATAGCATACGCTGCTTAAATAAAATAAATAGATAACAACCCCCATGTTGCATACCAACAACGAGCAGTATACAATTGTGACTCAGGGAGCCAAATGTTTAAAGCAAATATGCCAGTAAAGGAGAACATCAATCTGAGCTGAAGGGAAGCTGCTGGCTGGATGATAAAACCAGGCACGGCCCTTTTCTTCAAACTCAGCGTAGCCCTTGAATGTTAAAGTGAACTCTTGCCTTCACATGATGAAATCCTGAGCCTGGGTGGGCAGGGACGGGGGGAAGGGAGCTGCTGGGGCTGGGAGGGAGCGGGGAGGAACCGCAGTGCCTCTGAGTACTGCTGAAGTATAAAGACATTAAAGGGCCATCAGCAGCTCACCAGCAGAACCCTGCATTTATTACAGCATAGCAAATTTTCAGAGTTGAGCTCCTTTCATTTAGGTCTGCAGCTGCTTCTGACATCTCCCAGCTGAAAAGGGCTGAGCATTCTCACAATATTAAAAACTCAGCTTCTTCTCCTCTTGAAACTGTAGAGAGGAAGAGCAATAAAAAAATGAAATAAAATAAATAGTCTGCTGTGTCCTGCCTGTTTACTCTCAGGCATAGGAGGACTGTATCAAATTTAAACACGATGGAAAAACTGGAGCCAAAAAATTTGTTTCTAGAATCCGTGCTCTTGCCGAGTGTACGTAAGCCTTATAAAATTGAATATGTGACTCTGATCTTTACGGTAATGCTGTGAGTCATCCACTAATGGTCAGTCTCCCCCGGTTGGAACTCATTATGGGGTGAGACTCATTATAAATAAATCCTTTTATCAGAAGAATTTAAATTCCCACTGCTTGTTCCAGGTACCTAAACAGCCAGGGTCTAATTAACTAATGATGCTGGCCAAACTACAAAACCAATTTGTTTACCTGATGATGATACCATACATATATGCAACAACCTCGGGCAGCAAACTGGGCAATACATATACAAGATCATGGCTTAAAAGCTCATTTTCGATAGCTGTAGATCAGAGATGGCATGGGCATTACATTTGTCTTGCAGCCAGCTAGTAAATGAGACAGCACTGTACAGCAACCTATATGTACACAGGAAGGATATATTAATGGATCAAAAGCTGACTCTTGTCTCTACATCATGTCACTCTGCTTTCACTGATGTGGGTTTGCCGTTTGGCTCTGCAAGCGCCTCGCTCATCGACACTTGTTGCGTTTACCATCTTAACGCCACAGAAAGATGAAACTGAGGAAAACAACAGCACTTTATCACACAGAAACATTAATATCTCTCGACTGGAAGCAAACTGCCCAAGGGGTCTGCCTGATGCCTCCAAGCAGAGGAATGCTTTGAATGAAACTAGGCAAGGCATGTGTCTAAAAAAATGTTTGATGCTGGATTATATGGTCTAGCAGAATAATGCCACGCAAATTAAAATAGAGAGCATGTTTTTTCTTTTTTTCTTTTTTTTTTTTTTATAAATCCAAATGTATTCTATCTAAATAGAAACGTATAGAAAAGAACAAGCTAAATGGAAAACACTTTCAGCTATAATGTAAAAAAGAAACTCTGTGATCTACAAGCAATGTCAAGATGTGCTAGTCAACACCAAGTAACAGCTGCTCTTAAGGTTTAAAAAAAGAATCAATTAAAATAAGTATTTCAGCTATTGCAAAAAAGACCAAATGAAAGACGAAAACCAGCACTGTGTGCTATTGACATACCAGAGAAGAATACTGAAAATAAATGCAGAACTGAAAAGCCAGTAAAATAGGACGTTAAGTGAATTTTTAGAATTCTGTGCTTTGAGAAAGTTGAGAGAATTTTTGTTCCCAGTTCAGAATGAAAACAACACTTTGGCTTTTTTCTCTGAAATAAATGTGGAGCTTTTCCCCCCAAATCTGGTATCTAGGTTAACAAAGGTGAAAAGACCAGAATGAACCTGAAGAACCAAATCACTCTCTGTCTTCTCTTCCAGACCTAGTGGAGGCAGAGGGGTGAACCCAAAATGTTATGGTCCCTCCTTCACCTGATCTGCACCTGGGTGACTCCAGACTGGCACTGCGTCCCCAGTCCTGCTGGGGACAGTGTGGGGACAGGGAGAAGGCTGAGAGAAAGTGGTGAGGATGAACAACAGGTTATGGAACCTGCAGCAGTCGCACTCCCTTTCGTAAACCTGTTGTCCTCTGCTCTAGCAAAGCACTCATCGTAAGGAGATTTGTGGATGAAGAGAAAGAGCATCTTAGTCTTTGACATCACCCTCTCCTTCAAGCCTGAGAACTCTGCGGTGTGGAGGTACCAGGCAGGGCAGATCCTGACATCTGCACCTTAAAGGTCACCCTCTTTCTGGATGCTCATTCAAAATGCATTTTAAATATATATGCACGCAGGGGTTAGGAGGGAGGTATGACAAAAAGTGAAATGTGCCATAATCTTCCTCGCCCAGCCCTCACCAAAAGAAACAGACTCCCAATTCAGAGGCGGATGCACAGGCTCATCTCTCTCAGGCTACATTGTAGATACAAGTGTTTTTGCAGAGAAGCAACAGAAGGCTTGGTTATTCTGGGCCATCTTCATATACCGCTGTTTAGGAGTAGTTCACATTTTTTAAGAAATGAAAGAGCTTTTCAAATTTCTTTTTTTTTAATGAAACTGTCAAACTTTGTAACTGCACCTTCTCTTTCCCTCTCCTCTCTGATCGCTCAAATGAGAAAATTAGAAAAAAAATCCTAAACTTTTTTTCCACAATAAAATGAACTTTTTTCCATGTTTTTGTAAAAAAACCCACACTGCTTGCTTTTGGTTTTCTATTTCCCATCCCCCAGAAGAGGAAACATACATTCACCCATCTTTGGTAATATTTTTGGCCCTGGAATGACAAAAAAACTTTAGTGGTTAATTATTCTGGCTTTCTTGTTTGTTTAAAACTCTTCATTACTGGCATATTAGTCAGTATCTGAAAAGCTAAACACAGAATAAAACATAATTTTTGTTATCAAAACAATAAATACATGAATTTTTTCTTGCCAAAGACTTTGGCCACTTAACTATAACACATTCAGAGCTGCCATTTTTCCTCTCCTACCACGTAGTGATTTTCAACATCATTTATCATGTCAAATGAATATCCTTAATATTTATGAATTATCTGACTGAAATGACAGTTTTTCATGATATGCACTTTCTGTTTTAACACCAGAACTCCTACTGCTGTAGATAGAGTCTATGTGCTGAGACGAGCTGGCTGAAAATACTCGTTGAAGCATTTTTTGGGAGGATTTGGCATTGGGTTAGGTCATTTTTACTGAACATCCCACATCATTTAAAATGTCTCACTGAAATTCACTTTTAATTACAAAGGTTCATTTTTCAAAATAATATGACTTTTCTTTTCAAAATGAATGCTAATGGACAGCAAAAAGAAATTTTCCTGGAGTAAAATGAAAACAAAAGGAATCCCTGACTTGACCTCATGCAGGATTTTTTCCCCCCTAGCTTTTACAGATTTTTGGTCCACACATTTTTTCAAGTCATACAACATTTGCAAAAAATTATAGTGGAAACATTTGAATTATAAATATCAGTATTGCCTTAATTAAGTCACAGTTCCTGTAAACATGAAACCAGTTCCCCTGCCTGCTCCATGGACCAGCACAGCCACCCTCTCCCAAGGAGAAGAGGATCTGCTTGGACATTTGGAAACGTCTTGCTTGTTTGCACCACCAAAGTGAATCAAAGCCCCAGTACTCCTACTTATTTTTTTCATTTCAGGGGCAGATCAAAAACATTCAGATTTCCCAAACAGATGGCGTTGTTTTAAATTGTGACCACACTGACCGTGTGTGTCCAGTATACTGTATGGATTATTCCACACAAGCGCTTGCTGGTGGCGGACCCAGCGGCACGTTGTGCCTTTGTTCTGCTCCTTTGCGCTTCCAGAAACATCTCCCCCTTTGGAGTCGTGTGGGATTTCTGTTGCATTTATGTCAGTGCCATGTGTGAAGCCCTGCCATGTTTTAATGGTATAAATATGAAGGAAAGGCAAAGTAAATAGAATAATAAATAAGGACATGGTCTCCTCCCGTTGCTATTACTAAGACACTATTTAAAGCTAGGAGCACCTACTAGAAAGGTGATCTGAGGGGTGGGGGGTTTTAAAATGATGGATTTTTTTTTTTAAAAAAAAAAAAAAAAAACAGCACTGTTTACACCTGGCATCTGTTCTTCCAGGTTTGCCAAGCAGATGTGTTCACACCGTGGGATCCCTGCTGGAGTTCACATCAAGGCACCACCATGAACCACATCCTCTGAATGGACAGAGTCTCCAGTAGATAAACTGAAGGGATGTAGTTTGTCAAAAAAAAAAAAAATACACTTGGTGCATATTTTTTGAGATCTAAACGTGATTTGGGCTAATTGCAAATAAAAGCTTTGCTTCAACTGTAATCTGTTTTCTGTTTTTCCTTTCCTGAATGTTCATGCAAGTTAGGTATGTTCTGGGGACTCTGTCCGCTTAGCACGAGCCTCTAAATGAGGAAAGGTACTCGCCTCTAGGTAGGATGTGGTCCTGCTTCCTTGGAATTGGTCTTCCTCTGCCTGTAGGATGACAGTCATCAGGCAACAAGGGCAACATTGCATCATGGGGAACCAAATTTACCTACCTATTTTATAACCTACTGACACAAAATTAAGACTAAACACCTTACGAACCAAAAACTTTTTGGATAAGTATTTTGCAAGCAGAAATCACGAGGCAGAAGTTGTCAGATAAATTGAGTAGTTCAGCCAGCCCCTTTCCCTGGCTACGTAGCTCTCTTTGGAGGAGAATGCTAAGATTAAGTTATTGAGGGTAGATTACCATCAACTTTATCAACTGCATCTGAATCATATGATCACTCCCACAGTACTAAAGTAGCTCAGGGCACTGAAATCAATGGAAGTAGGCTGCTTTACACCAGCGGAGAAGAAGTCTTCCTATGCCTGCACCAATAATAGCTATGAAAAAAACCTTAAGTGGGTTTACTCATGGGTGAGGGAACGGGGGTGGAAACAGTTTCTTGGTAAGTCCAAAATCCTGGCCAAGGATCCAGAAGGGGATTATTATTACAGTATCCCTCTTACAAGCTGTGCTGAGCTGAGCTTGTTAGAAAGGTGTTAAACTTTCCTCTGCCAAGAGCACTTTGCAATAATCAGTTTATGAAAAATTCAATTTGGCAGCAAACTCTTGGCAGTCTCAAATCAACTGTACCTATTATGCCCCAGTCACAAGTGGATGGACAAAGGTGGCTCAGCGCATCCATCTCTCCTCCCGCTCCTCCGCAGCCTTGAAATTTGCTCAGTGATGCTGGAGGAGTGAAAAAACCCAGCGTTGTGTAACTAGTCTCCAAAACTCAGACAGCCATTAAGGACAAGAAGGAATTAAAAAAAAAAAAAAAAAAAAGTCAGAAACAAAAGACAGCCAGCTGCAGAGCTTCTGGCAGGAGCTTCCAGGTAGAAAGTCTGCGCAGGTTTCCCAGGGCATAGGAAACAGCCTGTGCCCTGTCACGACAAAATATTCACCCCGACTGGGGAAAAATGTAAATGATGCTGAAGTGATAATGAGCACTCAAGTGGATTTTTTCCTGAAATGAGTCACAGCTGCTGTCAAAGCTCAGTCAATTTGATTGCTGTAGCAGGACGAGGAGAAAGCTCTCAGGAACGCCACCCGAAAGGCTTTGCCCTGGAGAGTCAGCCCGCCAAGCCCAGGCAGGGACCCAGCAGCACAGGGCAGCGTGAACGTCCTCCCCACCAGCAGGGAGCGGGGCTTCCACCTGCCTCCCCTGGGGAGAGGCAGCGGTCCCTCCGCACACACAAACCCTCGCGTTACGGTGCACTGCTGTGTGTCATGTCAGTAGCTTCACAACTGTTTTTCCTCTAGAAGGCATTACTGGGACCAGGGAGAGTAGGCTGGAGAGAAAACAGATGGTATTTTCTCTCTAATTTTGGTGTTTGAGAACAGAATTTGCACAGTTTGTTCCTCAGTCAACCCTTACTTTTAAGATTAAAAAACTGTTACCTGCCAGAACATGAATGGTTTTGAAACATGCAATCAAAAAAAAAAAAATTTTTTTTTTTTTTTTTTTTTCCCAAAAAGCATGTGGAGGGGGAGCTATCATCTTAAAGAGCTACCAAATTTGCATTCCTGAGGTCTGATGCTATGGTTATTAATCAGATGCTTTGGGGATATTAAAGACTCCCTCTCAGTAATATCAAATGCAAACGTTCTTTCTTCCCCAAGATTTCCCAACAGATCTTTAAAGTCTTGGAATTCCTTTCATTCTTAATACACACCATGATTATCTTGTATCTGCAGAGGTCTTTTTTACACCTAGAGTTTAATATCTTCCCCTCTCCAGCAGATCTCCTCTTAGCTACAGCTCCATTTCAGGCAACTGCTATTCTAAAACCCAGTTTACCCATTTATATTAATAGGTGTCCTCAGAAGAACAGAATTTGGAAGCGCAGCCTGACATCTGCTGTGCCCATGCTCTGCTAACTTACATGGCATTATCCCGTCATGGAAATCTGCAGCCTAAGTAAAAGCCCCAGCTGCAATTAAGTGAAATCTCCTGCTCCATTTGATGTGGCCAAATGACTTTATGTTGCTTGTTCCCATCTTCCTGGCTGTACTGAGAGATGGGCAAGGAGCAGATGAGAGTTATAAGGTGCATGGGCAACCCTTGTGCAGAATGAGACTCCTCTCCATTCCTTCCTGGGTTGAGCAAGCTGTTTCCCATGTCCAGGAGCCTTTTCAGGAATGAAAGCTGCAGAGAGAGTGTGAAGTAGTTTGCTGTCAAAGTGACAGGAGAATTAATTCCCATAAGACCTGAGAAAGCCATGGACATTTGGAACCTTTGAAACCTTTGGAAATGGTGAGTGAGAAGGTGAATATTATCTTATGCATGCAAAACACAGGCTTTGGGAAAATCATGTTTGCTCAAGGAGCACCCGATGCCGCAGCGGCGCTGATGCAGGAACACCTGACCTGCTCAGGCCATGTTCCTCTGGCTCTCCCTGACAAACACACACACACACACACACACTCATTCACGTACTATTTCTTAATTAAACGTCTCTGAAATCCACATTCAAAGCATTCCCCAGTTTCCCACCTTGCTTCCACCAACTGCCACTCACTCTGCTGAAGGTGTAAATAGATCAGGTGTTTCCATGGCCACGGTGAACCAAATAAGCAGTTGGGGTTCAGTGAGCAACTTGGTAGTTTGTTTTTGTTGTTTTTTTTTTTTTTTTCAATTGTTCCAATGCCAGGTAGCACGAGGTGCGCAGCACCACACAGACAGAACCTAACTACCTCCTCTTGCTCGTTGGCGAGGTGATGGCTGGCACTGGCCCCTCTTCCCCTTGAAACCGTTATCTCCTGAGAGCTTCAACAGGCAGCTCCCCTCATGGGGTAGTGCTGATGAAAAGTACATTTGACACAGAAAATGTCTCTTTGCATCACCACTGCAAGTACTAATTGCCGGATCCAGTGCGGCACTGAACCTATGTTCACAAGGTGTAATTAAGTTGTGACTCACTGCCACAGGACGCTGCAGAGGCCAGAAAGTATAAAATAAGCCTGAAAGGGGACTAGACAAAATCATGTCTAAAAAGCAGGATGGTAGGGATAGCACACCGTTCAGGAAGCCCCTCCTAAGCTTCTCAATGCCTGAAGGCAAGAAGCTGTGGAAGGGAGAGCAGTTTTTGGTGCTTAAGCCCTATTTCTTTCTCAGAGTACCTGCTGTTCACCAGGATCCTGGGCTAGATGAACATGTAATCTCCCACCTTCTCACTCTGCGTAAAAACCAGAAACACTGGGATGAACTGTGCGAGCTGATGGCTCTGAATCTGAGCAGTGCAGAGGTGCCTCTGACCTTATTTAATGAACTGAACACCAAGAACACCAACGGGATCAGCTCTGTGCTGGATTTGATAATTTGTCACAGGGCATTTTCTGTTTTCTGATTTTTTTCTGTGTGGTGAATCATCTGGCTACTATGGCACAGATCAGTTTTCACTCAGTGAAAAGCACCAGATCTTTCACACATCACAGACTGAGTTATTTGTCAATAAAACTGCTCATTTAAGACTGATTTATCTCCCTTTCCTGGGGCCAGTCGTAAGACTGTCTACTCTGGCTAGTGTTGTTCATGAAAGCTCTGGATGGAATATTTGGTCCCATAACCTGCCACCCAAAATTATCTCTGTCTCAGCTGTAATGTTCACTGAAGCCTTCTTGCCATGCAGAAGAAGGTTTTAGGAGGAAGAGTTAGATCAAGACTTCAAGGAGGCTGCCTTGGTGACGAGCCTGCCTGGGCAAGCAGGAGCCCTTCCCGTTTCCCCATCCTGTGAAACAGACACACCAATCTCTTCTGCAAATTGTCAAGCATATGGACCCCCTGATATAAATACTGCTACAAAAGTAAAAATAGTAATAGAAATATTAATAATCCAAATATGTTGTATGATCCTGGGATTTCAGTTCAGGCTGTAACATTATATGGTTGAAACACTGCAGTTTCTTGGGTCCCTTGCTTATCCCCTGGGCTAGCAAAGGAGAAGGAGGGTCCACACCAAGAGCTCCTCTCTCCTGTAACCAAAAGACAGCTCAAACCTCCACAGAGGGAACCTGAGCAGCTTTCTTGACAAACGACTTCTAGTATAAGCTTACTCTGATACATCCTTCTCTAAAAAATCCTCTCAGCTACACTTCCCACCTTTTGGCAGTCTGGCTTACCAAAGGACATTGGGACCATGATCATATTGCCTGGGCCACGCTGAAGCCAATGATGCTCCTCATGTCTGTTCGTTCATCTCAGCAAGATGGGGCCTGAAACTCTTGGCGTTGTCTCCTGCCAACATCACCATCACAAATGACCAGTGCCAACCAAAGCAATGGCTCTTGCTCTTGCCCCTCCGCGTGTCCCCTTGCACAACCAATGGGGGTCTAAATTCAGGGTGTTGTTGAGGGCTTGACAAAGAGTTGGGAAGGTAATAACCAGCTTAGCTCCCTGCCTTTCTCCAACTTACTGGCTTGACACTGCTCTTATACTCCTGGTGTCTAGAAGTATGAAAAGGGAAAGGATTTTAATTTCAAGGAAAAATTTCTCAAACTCAGTTGTTACATGAGGCTTTGTATTTAGCCCCCAGTCTCTCTCAGAAACCTGATAAACATACATTCCCAGTTTGAAAATATTGATTTTTTTTTTTCCTCCTCAATATTTTCTTCATAAGTGAAATGAGAATCAGTAGAGATTTTCTTGTTTAGCAGCATAAGATCTGGCATAATATAAAAGTATCACCTTGTCATGACAAATAAGCTTTACTTATTCATTGGCATTAGCAATGTCCACACAGCCCTGGGAATAGCGTGTTGTTGTTTCAGCTCATTACTGCACTGTCAGCAAAAGGAGAGCAGTAGGGCTGAAATTCAACCCCCAGACACGTGTGCGCTTCTTGGAGCCTGCAATGGGGAGCAGTGTTATGGGTGGCTGTAAAAAATGTTCTTTGGAAAGTCAAAGAGGACACAGCATGAGTAGCAGAAGACCTGGTGCTCCCCTCTAACTTTTTCTCTGGTCTTCAAGAAATTGAACCCCTCATCTGTAAAGGGGGGATAACTGTATTCACAACCACTCTGCAAAGCATATAAAATCTACAAATAAAAAGAACGGTAGCAAACCAGATAAAACCACTGCTATTAGTTATCTGTCTTCTAGGGAAACTTTCTCTCTCAAAGAGATTCTTATAATTAAGATAAATATGATGTTGGGACCAATACATGTTGTACATAATTATCCACTCCCCACACATATTTCCTCCACCCCTACTTTTCTCCTATGTAAAACTGGGTAGTCTTGCTTACTGACTAGATTTAGTCATATTAAGGTTATCTGTAATAGAACAATTATTTGAACATTAAAAAATATAGGGTTTAGCGAACAATAGATTAATGAGGAGGGAATGTAATGCAATACAATGGAAACTATATTGCAGGATTTAATATTGTATACCTCGGTGGTCAGAAAGTCCTGTATTATAATCCTGTGATGCCAATGCGGTGCTGAACAGCAAGTAATCCTAAAATCCAGTTAGCTTTGGCTTAGTCTCCTGCAGAAGCACAGGAAACAGCAAGAATCTATCTGGTCACATTGAGCTACCACAGTTATGGGACACGTTCAGGAAAAAATGCTTTGTTTTGTTTTGCAGACTTCACTTTCCAAATGCTGGTACTCAGTAGGTCTATATAGCAACTGTTGGGCTGTTGCCTAATATCGTAAGTCAAATCATAGGTCATTACATGCCTATTTCAAAATAGTCCTCCCTCCCTGCCAAGTCCTAAGTCCCAGAAACCCTTATGATGGATGAGAAAATGGGAGATATGCAACCAGGTGCACAAGAAGGCATTGAAATGACAAAGCTTCTAAAATTATAAACATGAAAACGCACATACTATGCCATTTAACATCAGTGCTGATTTTATAAACACTAACTCTCTTGGACAGACCTAGTAGTCCCACTGTAGATGCCAGCACCCCATCTGGGAGGGGACATTAAATGCTCTTCTATTATTTACTAACACCACCCATCCTAATTACCAGTGGCCCACAAAAACCTCATGGGTTTAGCAGTGTAATCTTTGGAAACTAGGGCTCAATCATATAAGAGGGAATTTTTGGGTTTTTTTCCTGCAGGAGAGTTGTCCTTTAAACATGGACAGCAGGATAGCTGTCATTACATGGAATGGGATTCTCAAGGGGGGAAAAGACACCAAAAAACCCCACATAGAAAGTATTCTGAAATGCATTGTACAAGACCTTAAACATTGAGGCTAGGCAGTTAATTTTAGTATTCTCATTCCCTGGCTGCTTTCTAACCCTCAGACACATACCAGAGAAAAATTTTGCAGTATGAAATTTCTTATGCATTCCTTAGTTGTTTATAAGGAAAATAAAAAGGAGGAGACATTGTTTCACTGATTTCAGGGGGTTGTGGGCAAGACTTCTGAAGCTACCTCAAATTGTTAAGATAGCCAGTGTATTCTTCCCACTCCTCTTTTTTTTTATTTTTTTTTTTTGAAACAAGAGATGCTACGCCTTTTCTTGAACAATCCTTTCGAGATTGCTAAACCAATTAATAGATTTCTTAATCAAAGTCTTTATTAATTTTTTAATGTTGCATCCAGGTAACATTTATCTACCCAGCAAAAAACAGCATGGAGAGCTTACCTAATTGACCATTGCAGCAGCAGCAGCAACAGAAGTCTGTTTTCTGGTATTCATATAAAAATAAGCAAGAGAAGAAAATTCATACCAAAAAGTGTGTGTGGGGGGAAGGTAAAACACTACAGAAGATGATAAACAGGAACACTCAGAAACTCCAGGGTAGAAGTTGAGTCTGTGGCCCTCTGTGTATAACCAGGTATCACATATAATGAGTCAGTGCCTGGGGCAAACTGTCTGATTGTCCCCATCTTTGGGGCAGCCCTGATAACAAGTGCAAGAAAAGATGGGTATTTAACCATGGCTGTAGTGGTGGGGCCTCAGCTCCAGACAGTGACATTCGACAAGCCGCAAGGGAAGTTGTTTTGTAACTTTAGCTATGACAACTGAGAACCTACAGCTGCAGCAGTACTTGACTCGGATCTGGATCAGCCTTAGATTACACTGACTGTATGCAGCAAACACAGTTTTATTCATGCCTGTCTATTACAAATAACAGTCCCTGCCTCCCTACCTTTTTCCCTTAGAGAAATAAAATCAGAAAGTATTTTTACTCCAGCACTGCCTGGAGGATCTATAGCAACACAATCTTATTTATTACCTGTCACTTCTACGCAAACATTTCCTACTGTGTCACACCAACCATTTATTATATCATTTCTCTCTGAGTCCTCAACATCATCCATCACCAGTAGTCACCTTCCCTGCTCCTGCTCTGGGCCTTTGCACTGCACGGGGATCTGCCAGTGTGGATGCCGGGGGCCTGGGCTGACGACGTTTTCCATTTTGTTGCTCTTCCATTACCACTTGAGCTGCCTGGAGCTGCTAGGGTGTTGCTAAGGGTTCAATGGGACACCTTCTTTATGAGCCTTTCCCTACCACCATCCTCTTAATGTAGGAGATGTCAACCTGCTTGTTTTATGAACACCTCACCTCCTTCTTCCTTTAAGAAGAAACAGGTGGAGGTTTCCTTCCCTATGAATAACCGTGCCACCTTCCCGCCCTCCCCTCCAGGCACATATATGACCACCTTTAGCCTGAAGACTCTGGGATACATAGATTTTTACCTAACCTTTCTTAATTACTGCAGGGATGAGGTGGGAGTGTAAGCAAGGGTGCAGTTGCCCTTGTAGCAGCAAGGGAGAAATGGATGAAGTTGCCAGGAAAGTAACAAGGGAAACCCAGCATTAGATAAATCTAAGACAGATCTAGATTCAATACGAAGACCTCTAAATATAATCACTTATACTGAGAACATGTTAACAGTACCCTAGTTTGCCAATGACAAGCAAGGCAAGAAGAGGAGGCACCTGGACAGCAGCAGACTCGGCTCCACGTGGGTATGTCCTCCTCAGACCTCCACACCAGATGGGTCATGTAGCCCACTTAAGGTCCTCTATAGCCTCCGGGAAGATTGTTCATGCATTCTTCTTCTGGGTTTCCAATAATTTTCCCTCCCTCTTTTGGTTTTTAGGAGGTGAGAGTTTGTAAACAATGCACAACTGTAGCTGTAAACAAACTTGTCTGGAAATTGCCTTTGCTCTGAGGAGCATCTGGTAGAAAAATCTGTCCCTGACTTCTCTTCCCAGCCTCTCTGCCAAACAGCCTTTCTCCCTTGCTCTTTGTCTCTAGACCTTGACAAGGAGGAAACAGGCCATCATCAGATTTTCTGTGCCAGAAAGGGAAAGAAGTGTTCCTTCACAAATTCACAGAAGCGCAGGATTGTCAATGTATGACCGAGTGTTACCTTGCTTGCACGTTCGGTTATCACCAGCTTCACTAGCAGTGGTGTCAGGATCCTAACAGGGTCGACTTTACGAGTAGCTAGCCCGTGCTTTTGTATGCTATAGAAATCATATTCTCAAATGCATACATGTGTACATACTCCTAGGATATAGGAAAAGGCAGACTTTGTAATAGCTGAAGCAGCAAAAGGGACTGTCTTCCTCACTAGCTAGAAGTGTACATAATTAGAGTATATTCTTCTATTTCCTTAATGCCAAACTTAAATAACTCTGACCAGGCAACGTGTTTATAGTGACAGCAGGGATTCCCATACTGCTTAGAAATGTAACTGGAATTTCTCGTAATATGTTGCAGCGACATTACAAGCTAAATGCCCAAGAAATGACTAGAACGATGGGAGGGTAAGTTATGAGTATGATGTACTACATAATGTAACACAGGAGCCCATAAACCCATAATGATACTATGAAACTGATACATAATTTTAATTAAAAAAAAAATACAAATATTGTGCAGCTACAGCAATGACTGCATGACCTGCTTAGTTATGAAAGGTCAGTTGTAAAACTTATTTGGATATGCCCTCTAACTTCCATCCAAGAGCAGTGATTTGTGTACAAAGTGGGACAAACATTTTATCTGAACCTTTTGTTAACTGTGAGCATTTTCTCATAATGGTTAAAAAAAAAAAAAAAATTAGAACTTTTTATTATCGTGCTCTCCTGTCCCCAGCACTGCTGAGGATCCACATGCTCATTTATGCTTTCCTACCTGGACTCAAGAGCCTTTGCGGGGTGATGGATCTGGCTCTCCAGGGATGCAGACTGCTGCACCTCTCCTCGGACTCCTAGCTGCGGAGTTCAGTGGCAGTGAAATCCACTTTCATCTCGCATTTAAAAACTGGCATCAAAACTGCAAACGACTTCTCTGAGCCGCTTAGAGAGGCACTTTGAAAGTCACAAATAAACGACTTTCAAAGGAAGATGGCCATGTGTTTTCCCTGTGCCTTGGCACATCTCCCTTTAGCAAATCCCGAGCCCTCACCTCTGGCCCATCGCTGCATGGGAGCTCCTGCTCGGGCATGGCTGAAGCATGGCTTTGAGGTACAGCAAATTCTGCTTCGTGGATCAAAATAAGAAAAAACAGGGTTGGGGGGAGGTAGGGAGCAGAGAGGGAGCTGGAGAAAGGCTTTGGCTGGAAGCATGAGTCAGAGCATTACGAGATGTATGGGATTACCATAGTTTACATAGTGTCCTCATTGCCAACCAGCCACGTCAAGTCCCGAGCGCAGTGCAGGCTGTGGAGAGGTCATGAGCAGCAGGACAGTAGTAGCGTTACAGTAGCACAGTGTCCTCAGCCAGAGCTACCGGCCCGGGAAGGATCTTGCAACCCCATAAGATGTCACGGTTCCTGCAGCAAAGAGCCTCCGAGGCACGACCCCACGTGTAATTGTCACGTGTAGAACTGAGGAAAGGCATTTTCTCTCTTTCTTGTCAAGATTGTGTTCAAATTTTAATGGCCTCAACCAAAAACCTCTCCAGGAAGAATCTTAGACCTAGGCTGCACCTAGAGACACATAACAGTTGTGAAGTTGGACCGTTCTCATCAGTTCCATATCGTATTTATTTAGCTCAGATAGCGGTTATTTATCCCACAACTCCCAAAAAATTGTTTCATCCCTAGCCGTAGATGGAAATAGTGAGGACAGTGCTGATCCAAAGCCTCCCACTGATTTCAGTATCTTTTGCATCAACATACCTCTCCAGGAGCACTTCTGAGGCCGACCTTCTGCCCTTGGTAGTGGACCAATTCAGAGCAGAAATCACTGAATTTCAGAGACAAGTCTCCTTTTCTATTTTTTGCCTATTTCCACCCCCCCCACCCCCCCCTTAATTTAGAAGCCGTATCAGCAGCATCTGGCTTCCAGCGCACGGCAGACTGTCACGCTGCGGACTCCCTGAGCAAACCTGCCTCACTCCATCCGTGAGCGAGCACGTAGGCACCACGCGGGCGCACGCGCGCGCGGTTCGGCAGAAGTCACACCGCGGCACTCGGGTCTCTCCCGATCTGCCCGACGGCCCTGCCTCTCCTCACAGTCAGCGGAGAGGGGTCACAAAGGGAACAGGACACTGGAAAGGATCCTGCGAAGCATTACAAGCCTTTCTGCTCCCCCTTCCTCTCTACAGCCTTTATGCTAAGTAAACACCACCTAGACATTTTGTTGTTCTTACCAAAAGCAACTATTATGGTTTAAAAAAAAAAAAAAAAGAAAAAAAGTCAAAATAGAAAGGAGATGGGAAACCTTAAGATATTACCCCTGAGCAGACAGATCAGATACTTTTAGAGCAGAGCTACGGCACTTCTTCCCCTCCCCACAAGTGCAGTCAGCACATTCGATTTCTTTTTCTATATCTCTCCCATGTTTATTATTAAAACACGTCATCACCATCTAATCACCACTGGAATTGAGAGTAACTTTGCACAGGAGCATTCCAAAATTAGAGAACGCCGATTAAAATTAACACAAACCCAAAGTGCTGTGCCGTAACGAATCTCCGGCCAACGCACGAGCAAACACAACCCATACCTGCTAGTTTCACATTGCTCATACTTCGCTTTTAGTGCTTTTTTTTTTTGTTTTTTTTTGTTTTTTTTTTTTCCTCCGTGTGTGTTTCCCTCCTCTACGAGCAGCGCCACAAAACTGCCAGTCCGGGGCTCTGCTGAGCCCTTCTCCTTACCCCACGCACGCAGGAGGAGTCGTCCCATCCAGCAGCCTCCCCGCTTTTCTCTCCGGCGGACTCACGCTTCGCTTCCCCCCGCAGCAGCCTCCCCGGGCGGGTTCCCACCCGCCGCCCCGCTCCACGTCCCACGGACAGCTGGGGCCAGCCCCAGGGCATGGTGGAGACGGGACGTGGCCCTTCCTGATATAATGGGCAGGCCGGTGCCAGCGCCGGCATCGGTCCGGGCAGGATTCCAGCGCGGCGGCCGTCCCGCAGCTGTCGCGGGGCACGGGCCGGCAGGACAATCAGCTGTGTGGCTAATATTAGCCACCCGCGCCGCCGGCACCGGAGCGTGATCCAGGCACAGAGCAGCTAGTAGGGAAATAACTGTCCCGCTCGGCCTTCGGTTAAAACGAAACAAACAAAAAACGTGAATATCCCACCCGACAAATAACCTTCATGGAAGTCCCAGAGCCCTACGTGGTCCCTTCCCGTTCATCACATTAACCTGCTTTTCTCTCCAGCGGTGGTCTTGGTCCTTCCAAAATTGCTGGCCACAAATAGGAAAGGATATATTTGTATTTACCATCTCTGCCACCTCAGCACTGACAACCTCAGGTCCTCCAGCAGCCAGAAGAGAAACATCAGGCTGAGCCTTGGCCGTGCCAAGGGTGAGCGTCGAACAATTGCGCTGCTTAGTGGCACGCTTTGGTTTGTGGCTCCTGGGAAAGCACCATGATGGACAGTGCTGTTGCATACAGCAAGAAAGTAAAATAAGCTAATGCTATAAGTGACTCATAAAACCCAAAATCAAGCAAACCCTCCCACCCAGCATAACCTGCAATGATAACATAGCATGTTAACGTCCTGCTTAAAATAAAACACCCACAGATTCGGGCCACCGTTCTGGGGTTTTTTAAAGGAATTTTTGCAGCTCTATTTTCTCCGCTCCCTAGATGTTGCAGGTGTCTCCAGGCACCAGGGGATGTGATGAAGGCATGCACTGCAGCAGCAATAAGCACCAGAGGGCAGCTTAAATACAAACGTGAGCTCCAACTCCAAATTCTCTGACCAAGCAGCTTATAGCAGATCTTCCACAGTCCTAGCTGTAAGCTTCTTTGATGCATCCATTTTGTTTCCATAAAACAACTGTGTTCAAGGTGAAAGCGATGGAAAGCAAGAGCTGCAAGGCCCTGCTTTCTGCAAGACCTACCTGGATGGAACAGGACACGATGGTGGCAGTGTTTGTGGAGAAATATGGGTGGGAAACTCTCATACTCGGTTGTGAAAGGTGTAAAGTCTTGTTGCTGGCTTCGTGCTGGCTGGATTGTTATTTTAAACCATGTCAGGGACCAGATGGTGCCTTTTAAAGAAATGTGATTATAAGCTAAAATTTAAAAATACACCAGAAGCTTTTGCGAAACCGTAGGAGAATTAAAGGGACAAACACCAAAAGTAAATGTACAGAGACCTTGGCTTCTGAAGAAGAAAGCTGCTGCAGTCTGAGAAAGATAAAATGAAACTGGATGTTTCCACTTCTGCAAAACGTGGGAGGCTCCCTAGACAGCTAAATTAGAGAGAAAATGTGACACAGCTGAATCCCTGCATTCCCCTTGCATCCTCCAAGTAACCTCTTTGATCCCTGGGGAAAAGAAACTTGATTCATTTCCACAGCCAAGTCTATCTTTTGATAGTAATACATAGATCAGCCTAAGATCTGGGCAGTTCCTCTCCTTCCCTACTGTATTGCTGCATTGCTTGTTTACCTGGCCAAATCAAGATGGGCTCCCCAGACTGCAATAGCAAATACTCTCTACTCATTCCCTGACTAATCATTGGAGTCATTCAGTTTAAAAAAAAAAAAAAAAAAAGTTTCCATCTAGCGAGAG
Organism: Tyto alba; assembly: GCF_018691265.1. NCBI lineage: Eukaryota > Metazoa > Chordata > Aves > Strigiformes > Tytonidae > Tyto > Tyto alba. The sequence continues at coordinate 11,094,029 of NW_024881322.1, forward strand.
CATCTATCTTTAGACTAAATCTTTAAAACAAATATTTAACGTTTACATCTTTCAAATAGCATTATTGGTAGATTTGGAAAATTCTCTTTGTATTTTACAGGCTTTCAGATAAAAGATGTCAGGTGATGAAACTATGTAATCCAGCCCACTAGAGAAAGGAACATTTCTCTTGAGGAACGTGGATTCAGATTCACTTCTTCCACACTTATAATACTTATCAAACTAGAACATGAGAAGCCTGATTTGTCCTGATGTGACACAATCTGTTAAGTGACCATGTGCAGTCACCTATATAAACAAATAACTTTGTTCGGTTTCTGTCAGTGGCATTCATCTTACTGGGGAAGAAAATTACAGCTTTGCTTAAAGGAGGAAAACATCAGACATCAGTTCAGTGAGGGATGTTTGCGGTTGAGGCGTGGGTTGCATATCCATTTCAGGAGATGTGTGTCCTTAGCTATACTTCTCATCACAAATAATTCAAGATCAAGTGAAGACCAAATCTTGCTGCAAGACTTGAGTGCAGGTGAGAGACTATCAAACCTCTGAGTGTATTGGGATTTAGCTGTCTACTTTAAGCTTTTATTATATATGGGACAGTACGCCAGCACAGCATACCATTAGAAGGTAAGCATATCGGAACAAAAATTGGACATGCAAATCCATATTCTCCCAAGAGAGTTATAATAAACAACAGAGAGATTCAGGAAACTACTTATCTTTCAGTGTCAGCTTCCAGTCCTCTGCTTTTCAGTCTTGCAGCAAGCCAACCATTCCTGCAGGCACGGTGTGTCCCCTTAGGGCCACCATCTAGCTGTAATTCAAGAACCCGAGCACAGCTGGTATCATCACTCAATGTTGCGCAAGCACTTACGACATGAAACGCGGCTCGGACTCTGGCATGAGGCCCGTGCCTGCATGCAATTACCCCACTACTGAGGTTTCTCATGTATATGTTCGTTTCTTTTTATGGTATCACAGATTTTCTAGTGAATGTATGATCTCCCAGGATGTTGTCGACCTAGCTTGCTATGCACTATCACAAGAATTAATATTACAATAATGAGAGGAAAGCATTTTTTAGTCCAGCTCCTCCAACCCCTGTACTTTGAAACATACACCCAAGGATACAAGAGGACAAAAATAGAGATGAACAGATCCACAAGAGCTAGACCTCAAAAGCCATACTTGGCTTCTGCCTTGTTGTGGAGGTGCCTCCAGTTTTCACTACAAGTGTTCCAAATATCTGTAACTGGGTGTACTTGATTGTATTTCATTGCAGCAGTACTAAACAGCTGGGACTGTAGTTTATATTGAAGATTAAGCCAATCAAGGTCACATTTTCTGTCTCTCTCCTCTTTATTTTTTTTTTCTTTTGCCAAAACACCTAGTATAGATCTGTGATCAAGTATATGAAGAAAAAAAAAAAAAAAGTTAGGTCCTGTCTAAAGGGAACTGAACCCAACAAAAGGCCCCACCCACCAAGCTAGAGCTATAAAGCACTCCTCTGAGGGAGATGTCTCTAATTTCAAACTGTGGCTATTCTGGTAGAATAAATTATTACGAATAAGACAAAAGCAATACACAAGTTTCCAGCCAGTCTGTATATATGAGGAAATACTCATATGTTTCCGCAACAGGACTTTAACTTGGCAGAATGACTTAATCAGTAGACTAGAGGCTTATTTTTGAACTGTCAGCCACCCTGTAATTACCCAAACAAAACTTTAAATATTTTGATGCATGCGGATCTATTCTCATATTTGTTTATGAATAATCATGAATTTTTTGTTCTGTTTCAGTTTTTTAAGTATATCAGTTCATCTAAAAAATAACAATGCACACAGTTCTCCATCCAGTGTGAAGAATGGTATGTGTGATGGGCAGGGCTGTGTTGTGGGAGATGAGGCTGAGCAGTAGCTCCTCTGAACTGCTCGAGTCCTGAAGCGAGATTTCCAGAATGTCCTAGCTCCATTCCTAGAGAATTCTGTAATTACGCCATCTCTACCACTCTGGGGAAGGCTGGATTGATCATCAGGTCAGCACAAAATTAATTCCAGGCCCAGTCTTATGTGACAGATTGACTTAATGGTTTCTAAAATAACTCTTCAGGACTTTGCTGCACCTACTCTCAGAGAAGCAGCCCCTCACTTTATCAGTGCAGCGCTGCACCAGGGGTAGTAATTGTGAACACACAAAAACAGGGATCTGTCAGCATCCTCATGCTCCTGTCATTAGGATTCAACATCTACAACAGCGGAGGTCAAGGCAAGAACCTAATCACACAGTTACACTGTTACTGAGATATATATATAAAGAAATATATATATATAAAGAAATTTATATAGCATGAATTGAAGCAACTGACAGAGTCATGGAAGGAAGACACGTATATTCAAAACTACACTGTATATTTTACCTGCAGATGAAAGTACATCTCCCAAACAACACAGAGGTAAAAAGCTCTAGTGCTTTTTGCTTGCAAGCCCAAATAGAAAAGGCGTCTCTGAGTCATGCAAAAATATAGTGAAAAAAAAAACATTTTAAGTCAGAAGAGGAGTTCAGGAAAGTGTAAGGCATCTCATCAGAGAAAATTCATATCATTCTATGCAGAGTATATTCAGATCATAGACCTGAAATGCAATACACTTCTAATTTTTATATACAGATCATCAACACTGCATCAATGGCAGCACCACTATTGACAAGGCAAAACCTGGCTCATCCCTGTATTGGGTACTACTTTGCAGCAGCTCATACAACTCCATGGCACGTGTATCACCTTTTGGAAATCCCTGTGCTTGACAAAAACCTGCCCAGGCACAAGATTGTGCTGACCACAATAAGATCTCTAAGATTTCATAGCAATTAATATCACAGAATCATGATTAACAGAATTGCTGATATGTGAAGGCAGGGAAATGAAGATCCACAGGCAGAGAACAGATATCAAAACTGACATAAAATTGGGGCACAGAAGACAAGAAAGAGAAAGAGTGTTGAGAAGGTAACACCAAATTGCAACCCGAATTGTAAATTGTGATGCAGCATGGGGGAAGAAATGATCCTGTGGCATCACATCTTTGCTTTTCCAGACCAAGACAGCTTCACCAATTGCATCTCAGCCACCAGGGACTTGTGCAACTTCTGCTGTTTGACAAGAACCTAGCTGTGCCGATGAGCTGACAAATCCAAAATGCCTCCCGCCCCCAGCCCCTGCTGTGTGCCAAATTGCTATGCATGCGTTTGTGCACCACTTAGAATCCATCTTCAGTAGTTGCCAAGAATGCCCCCCTCCCAGTCTCTCCAGCAGAAAGAAGCAAGGAGAGAGAGGGAAACGGGGGGAGATGGAGAGGCAAAAAGAGAGGGAGTGTGCTGTGCACTTAAGAAAGCCAGCTTTTATTTTTAGAGATGTGAAGCAGTGCTCAAGCACAGCTTGCTTTCACCCCAAACAGAAATGATTGCTCCCAAAAAGAAAAAAAATAAAATTAAATAATAAAAAAAAAATATCAGATGGCAGCTTGGCATTAGACCGGTACCTAAAAATGCCCTTGAATGATGCAAGAGCCTAGCTGAAGCAAGAAGGAGAATTAAGAAACGATAATGAGCAGAAACCAGGGCGCACACCACCCCCCTCGCAGGTGCCTAAGCGGCCCTTGCCATCCCCCCCCCTCCTCCCTTCTCCCTCCCAGCCCCAGGAGTGCTCCCATCCAGCCTCCCTGCTCTGCACTGGCCCGTTCCCAAAGCAGCTCACCCAGAAAACAGGCGGGCAGAGGTTTTGGGAAAGATCATTCGGTTTAACTCACTACAGGCACAGTGATGCTATCCCAGATCGCCACTTAGACTGGGATTTAGCGAGCGCTGCAGTCCTGCCAGGAGGAGGAGGAGGAGGAATTGTGTTGAAGCACGCGAGCTGAAGAAGAGACAGCAGAGATGAGCAGAGGGAGTAGGAAGCACAAGCGTGGCACAGGAGCTCAGTGCGAGCTGCTGGCCTCAACACCTGACCGACAAGCTGCCAGCAAAGCCAAAGTGTCAAAGGATGAGGCATAAACAATTAGAGACTATCAAAAAAAGGTACATCTGAAATATGCCTGGTAGGAATCAGGATTGTATCACTGTTTTATGAGTACGTTTATCTGTGTTCTGATTGCTTTTTCTTCAATGTTACTCTGCTTGACACAAGGGAGAATGTATAAAAAGAAGTTATTCTGAGCGAAAAAAAATACTTCAAGCCAACCCTAGTTCAATCCTAGTTAATTCTCAGTCTCTCAGAAAAACATATTTGAATAATTTCAAGGATGATTTTGGAGAACCTTGAGACTTTTTAATCTCTTCTTAAAAGAACGTGGACTTGAAAACACCACTAAAAAAAGGAATATATATCTCTTGAATTGCTCTTCAGATGCCCATATACTGCAACAGCCTCCTCCTTCATTCCTCTTTTGGTAAGACAGGATGAGTTTCCATAAGTCATGAGGGGAGAGGTGACACTGAAGACTAGCAGGGTAGCAAGAAGTCAGTTCCTCTGCAGAGGTGGGCCCCTGCACAGCACCATCGTTTGGCAAAACGTGCAGGTGAAATGCCAGTCGTCAGAGGTCCAGCTTTGCAGGGCGACTTTAATTTCCAATGCCTGTGCTGGGCTGCCGTCTGGCACAAATGAAGCAGAGCACCAGGAGCTGATTAAGGATGCTTGACTAGATGCATCATTACGGCTAGTGCAGCGATTCCTCTATTTATAAGCAAGATGTATTTTCCTGAAATATAACCACTTCCAGTTTTCATTATTTTCTCCTCATTCCTAACCAGCAGGAAAGGAAGATCTACAACGAATTGAACAAGTCCATCTTTGGATGGCGAGGCAGGCTGAGCTAGACCTCTTCACTGCCAGGAACCTAAAACGCACCCTGGGATCATGTTTAGAGAAATCCTGTGGAATTTTTAACTTCTCATTTGTGAAATGATACTACCCACAAGTTTATCACTGTCAGAAGCTATTAGCAAGTACAAATATCTTCCAGATGAAGAGCCTTCATATTTTCTCTTTAAAAGTGCCAGTGGTTTTATATTCTTAGTGTTCACATTCGTGTGTTGGTTAGCAACAGCATTTCCAGCTGCACTGAAAATGTCTTCATAATACAGGGAGGAGAGCAACTTCAAGGCAGCATTACCAGCCAGGCAAGCCATAATTATATTTCACTCACAGCTCCCCTTCCACCCCCAAATTATGTGTGAAGCTCATCCCATGCTGCTGCCAGATCTACCCTTAGCATCACTTACCAGGGCCAACTCACATTTTACCACTGAGTTCCCCTCTTAGGAAGCTTCCTACTTGCAAGCCAGAAACAAAGCAAACAAAGATTATTACTAACTCCAATCCCTGTTTCTGATCTATCACAATCATCTCCCACTCATTAGCATGACTGCCTCCAGTTTTGGACAGAATAAGACATCCTTGTCTCTCTAAAACATAAAAAAAAAAAAAAAAAAAAAAAGGCAAACAAGCCACCAAAAAAAAAAAAAAAACCACCAAAAACAGTTTCCCCAACTCATGGCACTCATTCTGTCATGTTTATTTATAGATTGATTTGTTACACTGGGTAACAACTTGTTGCCCTACCCCCATCTATGTCTGTCACTAGTCAGCTTAACTAGCAAGACTAACATTGACCTGGACAAATGCATATTAATCTCCTGATTAGTCTCCAGCCTGGAATACATTATCGCTGTCATAGTGGTATTCATACCTCATGTCCAGTGATTCCTTACATGGAATCAGAGCATCTATTTAGATAGTCCTGTATTCTCCTGGAAGTTTGCAGCACAAATATAATAAATTTTATTGTCATCCTCCTGCTGAAGCTGGCTTTATTAGCGACTATTTCTGTGGAAGTCACTTTTGAAGGCTGCAATTTAACCACTGAAATCGTAAGAAAAAGGAGAAACATGAAGAGTGTCATGCTGCTCAACTGACCATACTCCCTCTCAGATGTTATTAGTTTGTAGAGTAGCAGCACCATATTACAGCTTTCTTTTTCAGCAGCTCTGTATAATTTTTTGAGATTGGCACCGCACAAGAAGCACGGCATGAAAGATGTCCTGAAAGCTTGGTGCTTTTTAATTTTTTTTTTTTTTTTTTTTTTGGGGGGGCATTCTCAAATTCAGGTAACAACATATTTATGCAAAAAATGCTCACTGTCAAAAAAGTGGTTCTAAAGAATTTCTGAAGAGTGAAAAAGGGAGTGAAGTTGACCAATTCTGGACTACTTTCAATGATAGCACTTTTGTTCTCCATCCCCAGACTTCTAAAAATCAGACACAACAAGTGTTGCATTGTAGAAACCCATATGGCAAGCCAGCCTGATTTGTTAAAACAGTATCATGGACCATATTGTGTCATGGCTTTTTACGTGAACCACCCCCTTTCATCTAAATTTCAGTGGCAATGGGAGGAGAATTCAGGTCTAAAACTGATAGCAGGATAGGGTCTGTGGGGTTCTGCATAATGCCTGAGGTTATCCAAAATGGGAAACATTCAGACGAATCTGCAAGGAAACCGACAGCACAGATAAGCAGGTTTTGTTTCCTAATGCATGACTAGACATTTTAGAAGCTGCTAGTGATTAAATAAAAAAAAAAAAAAAATTCCCTAAAACCCAAATAATAATTAAAAAAAAATAAAACAACCAATCAAACAAAAAACAATCCAAACCAAAACTACACTCACCTTCCCCCCTTAAGTCCCCTACCCCTACAAGCTGACTCACCCATGCATTAGCTGTGTCAGGGAAAGGGACTGTTTAGGGCAAACAGAGGACAGTTGACAGCAGGTTCTGACCCCCTTTTTGTCTTCTTACACTTATTGAGACATGAATGAAAGATGACAGTCAGTCTGGACAGTAGAAGTGTGGGAAGTTTTCTGACAGGGGTAGATGTTGTTCTGTCTCTTTCTTTCAAGAAGTCTGTGAGTTGCACTGAAGCACACCTTCACAATTTTTTTAATAAATAAAGATGAAATTTAGGGTTGGTGTGAGGAATTGGGATTGTCCTTTTTATGTGCATGTGGCAGCCTGGAGTGGTGTGGGAAGCAATGCCCCGGGAAGCCACGCTCGCCTCACAGCCCCAGTGTAGGGAACAAGCTCTAGGGACGAGTGTGAACACATTTCTGCAACTCAGACCTAACCCACGTACATTACATGATGGTGAAGCTGTGTTTAAGAAAGTAACTGCAGTGTAAACTAGGTTACACTTGTTAGAGCACCTCTGGAAATACAGCAAAGCGTCAGCCAAGGGGGAGTGGAATAGAGGGAGGCAGTCTGAAATGCCACGAGAAAAACAACAAAAAAAAAAAAAAAAAAAAAAAACCAAAAACAAAAACAAACAAAAACAAGGGAGAGGGAGCACGAACCCAAAAGCAAGAGAGGGCCAGCCAAGGATGCTGCCCCTGCCAACCGCCTCGAGTGCTTGGCAGATCCTGTGCCCTGCATTGCTGTCTGAGCATCTAGGAAAGCCAGAGGGCCGTATCTCATTACAATTCCTGCCTGCAACTGTTTAGCAGAATCACGGTGAAGACCCAGGATGGATGATATATTGACATTTTAGAAGTAAATGGCGAGCTCTTTATTAGAAGAACATCTACTGTATAAGAGAAACAGAGGGCTAATAGGTCATGGGCCACTACAGTGTGCGAAACCAGGGAAATGAGGGACTATGAGCAATAATCACTCTTCCCCATATTATACTTCACTCTCCTTGGTCTTTAAGTGACAGTAATGAAGCACTACTGTCCAGTCAGTAGTAGGTTTTTTTGGTTGCTGAGCATTATCAATGTATTGGTATATATTTGTATTCTTTAATACTTTTTAAATACTACGATATCAATTTATTTGACATCCTCTCATGTCAGAACCACAAATGGATGAACTTTTAGTTTAAAATGGATGATAGTGGGGAAAGAGAACAGAATGCAGAACATGAGGCAATTGTGTAGCCTGACAATTTATAACACTACCTGCCTTCTGCTGCCTGGTTATTTATGGCTGGGTGGGGAGATAAAAGAAAGAAGGATAGTTGCAGGGAGGACAGCTTAATTTAAAACATTGTCACTCGCTCCTGCTCAAGTCAGGAGTCAGGTTCTCAATATGGGTAGCAGGCACACTGTCTCTGAGCGGATCCACTAATAACAAAATCAATTTAAAATAAAGTGCTCCTAAAAGAAAGATGAATGAAGACGGAACGACAGAAAAAAAAATATAATCAGAATGCTCTTTAAGTGTGGACCATGACATTTCAGCTGGCTACTGCTGGCCACCAAGACAGAAATGAAAAGCACCCTGTTTCCAGCTCCCTGGCAGAGCAGGGTTTATATATTGGGGCTCTGCTAAGTGTCCTCTCACAGTAAACACGTCTTCTAGCTTCCCATGTTAAAAGTCCATGCCCAGCATTATGGGTTCATATTCCATACTCTGACTCAGGTCAAGGCTTCAGCCTGCTGGGTCTGCCTCAAAAACTGTCCAGCAACACAAGTGGGAACGGCTGGGGGCACCAGGATGCTTCTAGCATCACCCAGCAGACTGGCAACACGGGCAGTTACAGACCATCTCCCCATCAGGTTTACAACACACCAAGCCAAAATGCCTCCAACAACAGTAAGCAATTCCACCTTAGACGTGGGGACTAGTGAGAATAAAGCCATATGACTTCTTGGATCCAATTAGGTAAAATATAGACCACCCAGGTTTGTTTTTTTTATATTTTTCTGTCCTTGCCCTCTACACACCCACTCACCAATTCTTACGCTACCTGGGTAGGTGTAGCTATGCCCTCAGTTACAATAGTTTGCAAAGTGTTTCAGTGCTTTAAGTATGAATGTTTAAGTATTGTCCACCCCCAAATGCACATAAACAGATTAAAACTGACACTCCTTATGAATCTAACATGGGTAAAAATCACCACTTTCATTTCAGAAACAAAATGCATTACCTTCCCTGACTACATACTCTCTTTATGGATGGTAAGAATTTGTAAAATCTGCTTACATTAACATATAAAAATTAGGATGTAAAAGAAATATGTAAAACATCCACTGAATGCAAGCAGATTTTGCTCAATTCTTCATTGACATCAATATCAGTCAAATTCAACTGGGCTGAAGTCAGCCGAGTTACACTCATGTAAAATGAAAAGCAGTCCCATCGCTTTTAACTTGGGCCCTGGTCACACAGGCATCCATCTAATGGAAAGAAAAAGGAGCGGGCACTCAGTCATGGTCCAGACTGTTATAAAGGTAATAAAAGTGCTGCAAGCTAAAAACTAGAATTCATAAATCCACCACGTATGTACCTTTGAAGCCTTCAATTTCACATCAGATCTCAACAAGTGGAAAATGCTAGAGCATCAGTACCATTTGCCATGAGAACAGAAAGTTTTTTTTTTAAAAAAAAAAAGTGTCCCTACCAAGCACACTGTCATGACAATGAGCAGTGACAACACAGCAAGAATCCACCATCACCAAAAACGTTCTCAAAATAAAGCACAGCAACAGATTACTTTGTAGATCAAAGACTATCGTGAGATCAGGTAATATTACTGCACGACTCTGTCCTAATGACAAGGATTATAACCAGAACAGAAAATGATGTGGATGATATCCACATGAACAGCATCAATGGCTGAAGAAAGAATTATTTCTGCAATTGGTGAAAGCCAGCAAAGCAGCACTATGCTGATTTATTAGTGCAGAGCAATAATGGGATTATATCTTTATCCTGTGCTACTGTTATTCTTAATAGAAACAGCTCCTGTGCTGACCAAATAACATTTGGATAGGAGATGACAACTTTCCATGTTCTGGGAATGTTCATTTTTTGTTTTGTTTTGTTTTTATTTTTCCCCAAAAATAATCATCACACTCAAAAAAGAAGAGGCAGCATAGATATAATCAAAATAACTTCACTTTTATCCTCTGTTTTTGGACTTCGCTTCCATTGCTTATTTAAAAACTTGCTTCCTATGTTTTCTCTCAAATTTTATTAAGATTATTCTCCAAAGATCTCACAGAGGAATACTTACTCTTCTACCTGCGACTGGAGTTACTAACACCCAGCCTGCTGGCAGTAAGTAGCTCAGCCAAAGGAGCACAGCCCTTTTCAGAGCACAGCCCTCTTCAGAGCACTCTGGTGCTGATTCATTTTGGTATCAGCTAGCACCCCTCCTTCTTGCACATGCAGGCAAAGGAGGCTGCAGGCAAGCTGTATCTGCTACAGGACCCTGAAACTCTTCTTCCTATATTGACTGCATTTTTGAAATATGCAGAACTGTCTCTCTTCTCTAAATCAAAGCCTTCTTTTAGCTCTGCCATCCTCTCCTCCCTCTCTCTTCCCCACTCCTCTCTTTTTGAGTAATTTTATTTCTCACTGAATGCCCCCTCCACCACTCCGTTCAACAGCATCACTCACGGCATTCGTGGGATCTCACTACAATTTTACAGTGGTACACTTGACAGGATAGTCCCAAATTATGTTGTTAGCTAATACGCCAAACACCTCAGAAATGTGGCCAAACCATCCGTCAGCAGAGAAGGGACCCAGGACCCAAAATGCCCTTGATAACATTTAAGCATGAAAACTGCTACAGATATATTAGAATAGCATGTCAGGTGGGAGCCCAAGGGGTTAAAAGAAGAAAACTATTTAAATACATCTTGATATAAGCTATATGAACACCTTTTTTTTTTTTTTTTTTCTCCACACTTGCTTTTTTAAAAATATACTTCTGTTTTGAAGGCCCGGTTCTGAGCATATTTCACTCCTGCCAACCCACTGTTTGTGTTTTGAATAACAGACAAAGCACTGGTCTAGAGACAAGAAATCCTCCAAACATCTGTCAGCCACTTCAGCCCCGAGAGCTGAAAGCAAACTCTGCCAGTAGCTCTGCCCATCCTGCTGCACTTGGAGGCTGCGGGAGTCATTAATATATATGCCTTCACAGCCAGCTGGGCAGCAGAGGATGAGGGAAACAGCATGACTCAAACCCACAGCAGTATAGTGGTGGTCTGAGGCTCCCCAGGATGTGCAGAGTGGGGCGGGGGAAGGTTATGGATAATAAAACGTCCTGACAGCCCTACAGCAGAGCTGAAAGGGTCGAGCATCCCGTATCACGGGTAGGGGCTGGGAAAGAAAAAAAGGAGGAAAATTCATCCTCACACAGAAAGCATGCTTGTGATTTAGCTGTGATTTTAATGAGACCAAAGGCTTTATGCTGGCAATCTGCACAGATCCTTTACCGTGGTCCTTCGAGGGTCTCTCTCCCTCCTAACCAACCCCTAAGCCCTCATGGGATGAGGAAAGGCTAGGTGAAAACAGAAACTAGAGAACTAATGAGGAAAGGGAAAGTGCCTAGGGTTGAAAAATGGATAGAGGGAGACTGTGTGGATGACAGTGAGGAGACCACCCTTGCATGTCCCACTCGGCCTTGGGGAGTTGGTGGACACTGCCCAGTGATGGTGTGCCTGGGGTGAGGAGGGAGCAAAAGCTGGGCTCACGGTGCTTGGGGTCTCCTTCTCAGGCTGCCTCCTCCTGATTCTGTGGATGGTCTCTGTGGGCAGGGCCAGGAGGAGCTGGAGGAGGAGGTTCCAAGACTTGATGAGCCCCAGGGCAGGCTCTTTCAACAGGGAACGAGCTCCTGAGCTGGGGACCTGCATGTAGAGACTTATGTTTAGGGAACTGAACACAGCACCACAACCTACTGTACACGCCCCATTTAATAGGTTTTTGTACCCCTGTCCATAGCCTAAGATTCTGTTCACTCTTTGTGGTTATGCTCTGTAGACAAAACCCTGCCCCAGGGATGACCGGGTAGGTGTCCAGCACTGGTGAAACCCTCCATCCTAGATGCACAAAATCACCAGTGACATCTGGAGAACATCGCTTCCGAAAAGCATGCTGCTCACAGATGCCAAGAAACAGTGTGCAGGGTCAACCTTTAGCTAGATAGGTCTAAAGCTTTGCCACGCCCTTTTAAATCAGCAATGCCCTATGCAATGGCAAATCTGTTTAACATCTAAAATTCATGAGTATCAGTTTAAGAATCACAGCAAAGCTCAGTTTTTCTGGTTGACCCAATGGGTGCTGGCACTGTTCACCTCCTTTCTCCACACGCCAAGACTTCTTGGTGACATCAGCAGGGGTCCATGTGCTTCTCTATCCCCAGTCTCACACACACACTCAGGCTTCAAAAATTCACCCTGAAGTATTAATGTAATGTGTCTGTATATATCGGTAACCTTTTCTCATGTGTACTCAATGCTGAGAAACCACATATGAAGACCAGGAGGTACATAGACATTCAGTGAGGGCATAGGTTTCGGCAGATGAGGCTAAAGACACTGTCATAGGACTCCTGTGCCTGTGTTGGAGGGTTAGTGTAGCAGGCAGGAATCCTGACGTGAACTCAAATGGCATTTCTTACTGAAAGAAGGTGTACAGCAGTCCCCCTCCTTGCTGTTACGACAAAACACGCTTTGCCTTCTTTTCCAAGCATTGTATTTAGACATTAATTCTCCATCAGAAGTAAAGCCTCCAGAAGGTTTTCTGGCCTTTCAGGAGATGCTAAGCCCTTTAGTATTGCCCATGAATGTGTCAGATGCAGTCGATATAATCACAAAGAGATGATAAGAGAAAGAAAACCTTGACAGACTATTTAGAGTTACAGCCTTAAAAAAAAATAGCATGAGCAGGATAGAGAATGTTTTCGTGAGCGGCAAGTCATTCACAAGTCCTTTAGCTGCATTTGTTTGCTTGTTTTTTCACAGGAAACAACTAAGGTGTCTCCCCAAGCAATACACATCGTGTCTCTGGAAATGGCGGCGTTATCGGATTCCTGTTGCTGTCTCAAGAAGTGGGACAGCAGAGAGCAGCAGGAGGCACGGATAAAATAATGACAATATTTAAATTCACCAGCAATCTGGAATTAATGAGTAGAGCTGCAACGACATTAGGCTTGGAAAGAAGAGACAGACTTCAACTTTTATAATGTAACTAACACTGCTCTACCTAGTCACTTCTGCGCCTTAGTTACAATAGAAATTTTTAAAAACTCTGCACAGAAATGAAACAATGAAATGGTATTTCTATGTGCAGAACAGCTCAATTATTTAGTGCAATTAATATATTAAAATAACTCGAAAGTGGAGCAGCACAGTTTCATCAAGAAAAAGCCTAAACTTGATAATATTAAATTGAATATTCTACAGTGAATTTAGTCTAAGAAAAACATACACAATTGAAAACTAAAAAGAGATCCTGGGATTGAATGTCCATTTAAAAAGATAATAGTTAATAAGGCTGTTTTGCTTAGTTTCTTAAATTAAATAAGCATGTCTCAATCTTTATGAAAGAAAAATGTAAAACATAGCTGTTTCTTAGTTAAAATAATTCAACAATTAACAACAAATGGAAGAAATTGGGCAGGGTGACTGAACTTTTGGAAGTATTTTGGGAAGTATTTTTGGAAGTATTTTGGGAAGAAGTAATAATCCAGAGTGTAAAGCATCATAAGGAAAGAGATGAATTCTACTCGTGGCTCTATCAGAGACTGCTCATATGACCTTAAATAGGGCATGATCTTTGTGCCTCAGTTTCCCCTGCTGTACAGTAAGAAAGATAAAAGTTTGATTCTGTAAAGTGCTCAGGCTTGTGAATGCATATTTTAACGTTAAGTTCAGCACTTCCTGAACCCAAATAACTTCTGCTCTCCAAGGTGGAAGCTGCTGGCATGTGGGAAGAGGAGCACAGGGGCTCTGAAAGACCAGTGTGAGCTCACATTCTGTTTTCAAGCACCCTCTGCTCAGGTAACTAGGGTGCAAGCTACCTCTGACTTGTATTTCATAAACAGAGACTGACTACTCATATTTTTCAAGTAATTTTTTTCATTTTTTTTTTCCCCCCAGAAAAAGCCAGTAACTTTCCCTTACAGAAACCAGCTCTTTGGTTCTCTTCTGCTTTTGAGATTTAGCTTGCCATGTGTGCTGCGAATTAGATGCAGTTTGCTCCTCTCAACCACAGCTTTGAAAACGGCAGTTTGACTGCTGAGGCTTGTTGTGGAATCGAAATGCAGATCAGCCACGTGGCTTATCACAACTTGTAATGCTATCTTTTCAATGTGCTACAACCATCCACAACACCTACTGCTCACATCTGTCAAGGCTTTCACGTATATATGAATGCATACACAGACATATACATGTATGCATATGTACCACCATTCATATATTGTCTAAACTAGAATGTTTAATAATGGTATTCAACAATGGGTGAATAGGTCATGGAAATCCTTTAAAACATGGCTAAGCTGGACCTGTGATGAACCTCTTTATTCCTGACTGTCTTAAAAACCAGGACCCACCTGGCTGCCAGCTTCTTACAGACTGAACCCTCCATCCCAGGGCAGCAATGAAAGACACAATGGGCTCACGGCCCTCACAGAGCAGCAGCTCCCTGACACAGGTTACAACAAACATATTCTGTCCTAAATACTGCCGGGCAAATCTCAGCCTGGAGAAGGAACTCATGTGTCTTTCCTATTAAATACTTTCAGTATTTAAAGAGAAAACAAAATTGTTCAAAGTGGTGGTTGAGGATACAGCTGAGTAACTCCAGTCATCCTTGCAGATGTCATTAGATGTGTGACACTAGGCAGACATAAAAATAAGAGGAAGCTCATTCATCTCTTTTTTAAGACATGAGAGATGTCTTAAAATGTTCCTAAATTCAATGCCTCCCACAGGCACAGACCTCAGTTTTGACCATGGGACAAATAGTGGACAAAAAGCCTATCTGAAAAGTATCTTCTCTCTTTACCTTGAAAAGGAACATATATTGAACTAGTGGTGAGCTCCTTGAATGGAAGTGATTAGGTCCTCACAACAGAAAGACAACCTTGGCATGAAGTCTTTAAGTCAGCAAAACCCATTGACTTGCACACAGGACGCCATTTGATTCCTGGACCTCTGTTGCCAAAGAGACCGCCCAGCAATCATCAGCACACCAGAAACTCGCTCTTGCTTTTTCATCCCTTTGAATCTTGCTGGTCCCCACTGATGTTGCGTGGCAATTCACATATGCAGGAATACTTATTATTCAAGCTCTTTTATTGTCACTGTTTTTTCTTGCTGGGTAACTACTTTGCTTTCACCAGCTGAGGTGTTTGAGACCTTGCAGAGGCTCACTGCAGCAGGCACCTGTCAGCTGTCTAGTCTGATCTTTTTTTGACATCTTCTAAGAGAGACTTTAAATGGGCATCTGGATAAATATAATTCTTTCCTCACTGCTGGGCAAGTGGGAGTCTTCCTTGGGCCATCTGTGGGAAATGAAGGGTGCGTGGAATTTCAAGCAGAAGAGAACTCTACGTGTAAAAAGCAGTGCTCTAGGAAATGGGGACACTAGAAACTATTCATCCAGTGGCACTAGAAGTACAAACATTTATGCATACAATCAGTTTGCAGGAACGTTAAATCATTCACTATATTTTTCATGTGAAACTGCTCTGTTGCACATTATGCTCTATATTCCTGGAAGTAGTTTACGATAGGACAAGAATTACTTTAGGCAGACATTCAGCAGGAAAAGCAGAAAACATATCTTTGTTTCAGATGTCGATTATGCAGATTGGCTTCACTCATAAGGAAATTAACTCTATGCCACAGCTGTGGGGACTAAAATTACAGAACAATCGATATTTTGAAAACTTTGAAAATCTGCCAAAGGAGAAAATTACATGATTGAACAACAGCTTTTATAGAATCAAAGTAAAATATTTCACTAATGAATTTGTTTAGTGTTTTGTTTAAAAATTCAATTGGTAAGTTTATTCTGATATACCCAACAATTTGTCCAACCAAATATAGTTTAGGAATTCCTGTTAAATAAAGAACAAATAATAAAAAGTCATTGCTTATTTTCTAGGCCTAATACACAAAGCAACCTGCTACTGAATGTTTTAAAACGTTCTTTTAACTTTCTTCTGATTGCTTTGAGTTCTGCAATACATCTGATTTGGGAAAAAAAAAAAAAAAAAAAAAAAAAACAAAACCAAGCAAGCAAACAAAAAACACTACAGGACCCATCCCTTACAGTATTTTAGCTCAGAAACAAGGAGGAAATGGAGGAAGCTGTACTAGTTTTGGTGGGATAGAGTTAATTTTCTTCATAGTAACTACCAGGGGGCTATGGTTTGGATTTGTGCTGAAAACAGTGTTAATAATTTAGGAATATTTTAGTTACTGCTGAGCAGTGCTTACACAGTGCTTACAAGGCCTTTTCTGCTCCTCACCCCACCGGCGAGGGGGCTGGGGGGGCACAGAGGTGGGAGGGGGCACAGCCGGGACAGCCGACCCCCACTGCCCGAAGGGATATCCCCGACCCCAAGACATCACGCTCAGCAGATCGAGCTGGGGGAAGGAGGAGGAGGGAGGGACCTTCGGGGTGATGGTGTTTCGTCTTCCCAAGTCACCGTTACACACGACGGAGCCCGGCTGTCCCGGGGACGGCTGAACTCCGTGGCCTGCCGATGGGAAGGGGTGAATGAATTCCTTGTTTTGCTTTGCCTGCACCTGTGGCTTTTGCTTTCCCTATTAAACTGTCTTTATCTCAACCCACGAGTTTTCTCACTTTTACCATTCCAATTCTCTTCCCCATCCCGCTGTGGGGAGCAAGTGAGCGGCTGGGTTGGGCTGAGGTGCCAACTGGGGTTAAACCACAACAGAAGCCTTAGAAAAAAGTAGACTCAAAAGCATAAAAACTTCTTAGAATATTTCTGAAGGATTTAGGATCTTTACAGATTCCATCTATTAAAAAAAATAACTTGTTACTAATAGCCCCAGGACTGTTCCTTGATATGGTAAAAAATATCTATGCCTCAATAACCTGAAAAGGATGGCAGCAAGATAGGACCACTGATGGTGAGCAGTTAGAGAAGAGCAGCCAGATGAAAAACGGTCCATAAGTCCATCCCCAGATGCCCTGGGGACTGAGCAATCACCAACAACCCAGAAGCTACAGAGATGCAACCCGATGAGAGTTTCAGTAAACTGGCTTCCAGGTATCAAATCTGCTGATAAGGGTATGATTCACAGTCATTATACTGGAATTATTCCAAGCCCCTCTGAACTGCCATCTTGAATGTCACTTCCGTCAGCTCAGTCACTCATTTTCCACATTATTCCTTCACTTCTTCTGAACAGAACAACACAATGAAATAAATGTGCTGCATCCAGTGTTTTCAGGTTACAAAAGTAACTGACGCCAGCAAGGCTGGTCATATAAGTTCACCGTGAGATTGCTTTGAAAGAGACCTGTACTAAAGGATTCAATAGCTAGGTAATCGCCTTATGCCAGCAAAGGGAAGACAGAAGGAAATAATGATATTATTTCTTTTTCCATCAACACTTCTCCTTTCATTTGTGGAAGGAAGATAGAAAGTTCTAGATGTTCATGGAAACACAGAAATTAAGCAAAAAATAGTGTCATATTTTATAAAACGGAGCAGTTGTCAAGCCGTATCATTCAGTTATTCATTATTGCAGCTACCATAACCAGAAGCCAGCACTTTACAATTTAGGACAGCCATGCTTTCTTTGCTGCTTAATACTACAGGCAGTGCCTCATACCATAAACCTACCATTCATTATAGGGAACAACTGACAGCTTCTTCCCCTAAGGAGGCCAAGACTACTTAAGTTTGAAATGCCATACCCTGTCAACACAGGTGTACAGGAAAGAAGTTCATCTACTGACAGGTTTGGTACTACATAAAAATAGCCACTGTCCAAAGTTGATAATCAGAAAAAAAACAAAACAAAACAAACAAATAAAAAACAAACAAACAAACAAAAAATAAATTAAAAAAAAACCAAACAAACAAACAAACAAAAAAACCCAATTAAAACTAATCAAAAAGGTTTGAGGCACAGATGATAAAAAGTTAATAATTCTCTATTTGTTTAATTTAAGACCTTCAGAAGATAAATTGTTTCATGCATGGCTTGCAGACCATTTAGCATGTGGGCTCTATAGCCACAGAAAATAATTTGTAAGATGCTCTCGCTGTGTTGTTGCCAGTCTCTCCTCTCATATAGCCATGACTGAAATACAGCTCATGGCACAATGATGGAGTGATGCAAAAGGTCCAACGTGTAGCAAGCATCTGAAATGACTGACTTGAGTTATACAAAGGTTTCACCTAGACCACTGAACTCAGTCTAATTATATGCATTTGTTCTTCATGCTAACAGATCCCTTTAGTACAGCCCCTTTCAAGTGCTGGTGTCAAGCACATCATTTATAAGACAGAATTTCCTGAAAGAGAGGCAGGTTTATTATATAATGCCATACTGTACAAGGAAGAAGTGAGGCTGGAACTGGAAATTCCTGCAGTACTGTACGCTCTGTTTTGTCCTGATGCAAACTCTACTTGTTTTTTTTTGTTTTTTTTTTTGTTTTGTTTTGTTTTGTTTGTTTGTTTTGTTTGTTTGTTTGTTTTGGTTTGGTTTGTTTGTTTTGTTTTGTTTTTTAACTTCTCTTTTTCCCACACAGGAAATGTCAAAAGTTTACAGAACACCTGTTTAGTTACCCACACTTTGTCCATTTTAAGTCAGAGCTAAAAAACATTTGCTGACCCAAACATACAAATTACATCATTACCTAATGAACTGTTGCAGAACTCATTTGAATGTAGCTGACTTTGTGAGGAGCATGACTCTTCCAGTCATTTAGACAGGAGTAGTTCAGGATAGACAATATTAATTTAGGGATGAGTCATTATATTCAGTACCAGTCTGAGGCCTAATGATTTGATTCAAATTAATTTAAATCAGTGGGAAGAAAAAAATAATACTAAAATTACACATATGGCAGACTATCAAAACAATCTTTTCCAAGATCCAAAGCACTTCAGGGATTGTCATTGCTAGGCTGAAATTCTTTTTTACATTGCATGGCATGTGTACAATCTTGCTCAGCTATAAAGGTGCTGATTGCATTGGTTAGATTCACTGCAGCCCTGTAGTCCTGCTGAGGTAGAGAGGTCTGGGGTTCAGAAAGTTTTCATTCCGAATGGAGAAAGGTTTCTGCCACTTCCTGATGCAGGTGCTATTTGAGAGTAGGCAAAAAGAGAGAAAGGATTGACAGAGAGAGTCAAATTCTAGCTGATCCCTGATGGGAAACCAGAAGGGAGGATTGAGGGAAATACAACAGGGATCAGATTAATATTTTTCTCTTTTTTGGCTAACACAATGGAGAACTTCTTTTAACACTTCCCTGTGGAAACAGAAGAGCCTTCGGTCATCCTTACATACATTGGGCCAAACAGACCCAAAGCCTCTGGGCTCTGCTACTCAGATATATTTGCACCATTTATGCCTTTATTGGAGAATTCATGAAGAATTCTGCAAGTGAGATAAACCTTCCCATGCCAGCAAGCTGATCCAATGTCAGCAGATTATTTATTTGCAGAGGTGGCCCTGTGTTAGGTAAACAAAAAATGCTGTTTAATACTTCTTTGTAATGTTTTATTCACCACATCTCCTTCGATGCCTACCCTTGGGGCAAAGTCACCCATGTATCAGCATCCAGCAAACCAGGGAGGAGAGCAGGATCAAAGCAGTACATTGGGTTTATACAGCATTCTGGGCAAGAGTCGATTTAACCCTTGTGAAACAACTACCATGAGCCATGTCATGCGATGCTCACCTAGAGTACGTGCTCAGTAGCAGGGCCTTTTCTTTTTTTCTTTTTTTGTTCCATATAGCATATGTGCCTGGCTGTCAGTATGATACCTCTTACAGCAGGGTTGTTGTAGGAAAGGAGAATATGAAGCAAGGGAAAAAACCCGCGAAGTTGTTGAAGATAGAGCAGAGATACCTTCACAAATCTGCCTTCACCAGAAGTAATTTGTCTCATGGATGCTTTGATCCTAAGCTGCTGAAGGACACTTTATTCTCCTCTCCTTCAGAATACCTTGAGGGAGGATTACTTCTCTGTTTACCTTCTAAAAGATCATTGATAATAATTTGGATGGAGGTGCAACAGGGAAATTCTTTATGCTTCTGCTTTTGCAAATTATAAAAAGAAGCCTTGTAATTAAGAGCTTGCTTGCTTGCATTTTAAATACAGGATTAAATGCATCCCAATTTGTGGAACTGGTGCCTTTGCACACTGAGTCACATGGCCTGACATGCCCCTGAATTCTTGAGTGACTGGTGACCTGATGATACAGGAGATACAGCCTTTGCTCCCTATGCCACAGCAACCTGGACTCAAATCCCAAAATGACAAGACTAGGGGACTAAAATGAGCTATAGCTACATAAACTGGACTGTAGAAAGCAATACAGGGTTGTGATCAACAGATTTGGTTTTGTTGCTGATTCTGTTAACAGGTTGGGGAGGGGGGGAAAATTATGCTAACTCAGTCACTTTCCTGAATCTCAATTTTCCTCTCTGAAAACTGGAGCTCACAATATTAATCTCCTTTGCAAAGTACTGATAAGAAATGCCACGTAAACTCTTTTCTGACTATGTGTAAATAAGAGACAGAATTTAAGATTAGCCTACATTCTAACTTGCGACCAAAGGTAGCGTTTCAACAACAGTTTCCAAAGATAAACACCCACAAAAGAAATTCATTGCAGCATATATTCCTCTACAAAAAGCTGACTTTGAAATGCTTACTTACACTTCACTGACTGCATTGGCTCCTTCACTTGGGAAATTTGACTTTTACCACTAGCTCCGCTGCATGATTTTCAACCCTTCAGGTTCCTCCTTTGCTGCAGCCTGGTCAGCACATCCAGCCTTAGCTTGTGCAACGTACAAACTGTTTGCAGGCTTCGCTGTATTCACTGAGGCTTCACAGCTCCGACTGTAACTCGTGCACAATTTCCACAGGAAAAAATGAACGACCTAAGCCTCAAACTCAGGGTCTGTCCACCTCCACCCCAAAAAATGCTACTGCACAAACACTGTCGGTGGCTGCATGATCCGTGGTGGTTAGTCCAAGAGATTTCATAACCATCTGACTTTTGTTTTCAGCAGCCTATATCCAGTTCATTAGGAGAAGCTGGTAAATGTCAGCTCTACAAAGAGGACAAAAAATGATTCAGTCCTCTCTATATAATCTGTCTAATAAATTCAATAGGTGTCACTTTTGTGGAAGGGTCTATATACCTCAGCAGTAATTTGTCACGAAGAAACAGTTTCAGGGTGTTTCACGGTTGTGTGTCAGTGTTTATTTCAGGCCTTATCTTCAATGAACATTTCTTGCTAAGAGAAATTAATTCCTTGCATCTGTCACTATAGGAACAAAGCAAATGCACTTAATGTAGAAGGCCCGTTATTCAGTACATTAGGCACTGATATGACAGTTCTCCTCATCCCACAGTTGCACACAACAATAAGTAACCTCACTCATCACCAAGATTTGCAAAATGTAATATTATGGGGGTAGATATTTTCTTTCTTTTGTTATTTTTGGTAGTATGTATTTTAACCCTGACAAAAAGAAACCAACCCAAAACAAAAAAAAAAAATCTCACTCCTCCAGTAAACGCTGCATCACCATTTCAATTCAGCATGACAGATTTAGGCAATTTGAAAAGCAATGGTAAGACCAAAAACAAAGAGCAGAGGGTTTATTAAGGGGACAAGACTTCTAAACTACACCGAAGTATACTGGAAGTGATTTGAAGTGAGCAGGTCTGCCTGCAGCATGACTTTTGCTCAACTCTGGCCTTTCAAACCTAGCCTGCCCTCAAATATAATGGTCTAAATAAATTTCAAATCAAGACAAGTTGTTGTAGACAACTTTCTAAAGGAAAGTATTAGATATTAAAAAAATCAGTTATAACACCTCAGAATATCATTCAAAATGCGGGAGAGAAAGGAAACCCTAGAAATGCCAGGAAAGAAAAGCAGACAATGACTTGTTCGTCTGATGTCTGCCGTGATGAAGAACCAGGGAGATTCACATACAGGAGCTTTTCAAATTAACTGGAGGAAAATAAATTGTTTTTATTCTTTCTGATCTGAGTTACTGGTTTCCTGAAACATACAAACCGCTAGGTGATGAAATTAAACAAGCACAATAGCTACGTTAGGCACTCTGAATATTTGGAAAAAATCCGTATGCACAGAGCAGTCACTGAAATCAGAGTGGTAGTTCATTCTAGCTGCATGTTGCACTCATTTTTCTCAGTGATGCCAGCAAATATATTAATTTTGAAAACCTGCCTGCTAATCATTTTAAGCAAACACTGGAGAAAACTCAATTGGGAAGTATTTAAGCAGGCACCACAGGAAGCTCATTTTGGGACAAGCTCACAGACAGCCAAAGAGTTATTTTCATCCCCTTTGAGACAGAAAAAACATCATGTGATGTACAAGTCCAGTCAGAGGTAACCAACATAATATAAATTGCAGATCACCACAGTGCAAAAAGACCTCCTTTGTAATAAAGATACCAGCTGCTAACACTGGAAATGTGATGCAGAAGTGAGTCTGCATGCCTCAGAATGAACGATGCCCATTTTCCTGAGGAGTTGTGCCATCCATTCACATGCACTGCTGCCATACTTAATTTAACAGTCATAACTTGTCTTCAGTGTCTCCTGCTCCTGGGCTGTGCTGCCATACCTCTTACCCCTCCTCCATGTCTTCCAATCCCTCTGTTGTTCCTCAGATCTCTCCTACATCCCTCAGCTATCGATTATGCTTCAATATATCATGTTATATGACCAGATTTGCACTTTACTTGGGGGTAGCAGACATAATGGTTTGTTTGCCTATTTTTTCCCTGCCTTAATTAGGCACTAAGACAACCTTTTCTCCCCCTTTGCCATCAAGTTCCACTCAATACATAGGAATCCATATTTCTGAGACACCCATGTGTTTATTAAAGTTGGGGAAAATTACCAAACAGGTTCAGGAAAATACCTATGGTGCTATTGTAAAACCAGGCTAAAATGAGCTACAAAACCATCAGTGAGGTATGGCCTTTCCTAGATTAATTTTTGGGTCAAAACAGGAAGTTATAGTCAGTGAAAATTAAATTAATGATACAAGCTTAATCTCTGACTTTGCAACCAGCCTGAACTTCGCAATATACATAGTTTAAACTGTTCCCCAGTTTTCATGAATTAAACCATCTAGTTTTTCCTCTCATATAAACTCTTGGAAGAGCCCCAAAGTCATTCTGCCACTTCTGCTCTCAACAACCACCTTGCCATCCCACAGCCTGGGATGAATATAGGTTCCCTGAGCACTGCAGCCCCTCTCACCAGCTCTGCCCCAAGGCCATACAGCCTTCAAATGTTTACGTGCAACAGTGTCTTTAAATACCTCAATTTACCTGCTTTTAACCAAAGAAATAGCATAAAGCATCTCTAATCCTCTTTGAGGAAAACAAACTCGCAAGAAATGTTGGGCTTTGATCAGTAATATTCCACTCATCTAGTTGAAATCTAATAGCTAAACACAACTGTCTATTTGCTGCAATTGTTTTTTGTCACAACATTTTTCAATAGTGTATCTCTGCTCTGAATTAGCAAAGGCCACTGAATGTTTTCTTAATGACTAGCATATAGTCCCTGAAGCATTGTGCAGCTGTTTTTTTTTTTCCCTCCTATTTAAATTTCTAAAAAAAAATTTGAGCCTCTAAATGAAGGAGGAATTACTCTGGGGTTTGCTGAGTTTCCACTGCTTTTTAGCAGCCTCTATTTCTTTCGCTAGCTCCTGAGTCATTCCAGAAAATATCCTAGCAGCTCCTATGTCAGGGGTCCTTTGGACCACACGATCTCAGCTGCAAAGTAAGATGTTTTCCTATTTCCAGATGAGTTTCATCCACTCCAGGTTAAGGAACAGCTGTTATTTCCTTCTCCCTTCTCCTATATTCGTACACATTTCTCAGTCCCTTGCCTCTCTGTTCCCTTTACTGCACGAGCTCTTCAGCACAGGCTGCCCCTCTGCTCGCGCACGAGCCCCTTGCCTGATGCACCCAGGAGCCAACTCAGCTGGCACCTCAAGGGGTGACTGCCACGTACCTCACCCAAACGCACACAGAGGCAGAAGTGCAACCAGTCTCATTTAGGAGAACTTCTGAAGAGCACAGAGAATATGGTGGCATTTTAGCTACTTGAAAACCAACATATTTTTAGCTTAGTTTAACTGGATTTTTTTTTTTTTTTAATGAATCTACTAGTTTCCAAGTGTCTGAAAGAACAAGATTATTTGCCAAGACAGCTGAAATATTTCTATTCATCGCTTTAATTCGTGTTTTCTTTGCTGGGTTAATATTTTGCCATTCTTAAATGCTCTAAATTTTAAAATTCGTTTATCCCCCTCTCCAACTGCTGCCAAATGAGATTTCTAGTAGCTTAAAAATCCAGAAACAGACTGTTGGTTCAACAATATTTTACTGCCTATTGTTTAAATCCGATTATTTAGTATCCCTGGAATCATGACAATGGATTTATACATATAGCAATTATTTTATATTTATCTCCTTAAACTTTGTTTTTTCATAATCGCCTTAGTGTTCAACAGTCACTGTCAAGCCATTATCCAGTCACAGGTTCATAACACATAATTTGATTAAACCTATTACAAAAATATTGAAAGGGGTTTTTTTCCATCATGCTTCACCAGAACAATGAAGAGATGCCATGCACAACAACAATTCCCTCCTCCACAACAATTCATACAGAAACGTTCTTTGTTTGCAAAGCTTCTTTGTTCTTTGTCCTGTGATGCTTAATTAAGGATATAATGGAGAATATTACAGTAATTTTAGAGTAGTTTGGAAGTAATGATGCCTGAGGCAAAGCATGGAGTTCTATTTAACGTAACTCAACATCCAAGCGTTGGCAATGGCCTTTACAAATGGACCCTACTGCTATCACAATTTTCAGAAATAATTTGCAGTTCCCTTTGCTCTCCTCCCTAATAACTGTACTTTTCGATTTCTTGGGTGCCTCTAAGGAGCATAAAGATGCATTTTGTAAAAGCTTATCTTTCTCCCTTATTAAACAGAACGCCTTGAAATCATTTTCTGTTGGCATAAAGTTTTCTTCCCAGAGGCACATAACTCCTATTGCAGGTCGTATGCCGCATCTATCAAGTTAGTCATGTGGATCACAGAAGCGTGATAGACGCTTATGCTAAATAAAGAAGATCTAGAGGTGAATTTCATCCAGGAATAACCAGCTAATTCCCATGAAGACTCACTGCAGTTTTATGGGGTTTCAAGAGAAAGAGCTCTCACCACCTCAGTCTGGTGTTGAGGAAGACCAGGGTGGGGTTGTTACTCCCAAGGCATAGCCATGTCGGACCGTGCTGTGATACACAGAAACTGAAATAAGGGTAACAGCCACTATCAAGCTGCAGTCCCTGGCTGGCCTCAGCATGGTTTGCAGGTCCCGGTGAAGAGTTTGCACACGCGTGTTTTGTCCAGGCTTGTTCTCCTGTTGCATAGCCACTGCTTCCCCCCAACCCCTCAGGTTCCACTGAGGCTAAAAGTGGAATTATTTTTTCTATTCACAGCCTTACCATAAAGGTTTCCAACATACATATATTTTCCATTTAAAGCATGCTTTCATAAAGGGTATTTGGACTGTAATAAAATAATGAGTTTTAATGAGTATTCTACAGAGAAACTACACACCACAGGTTGACATGGGGCGGAAATTAAGTACTACTTCTAATGGAGATTTTAAATTTGTTTCAAACTCAATTTTATTAATGTTTTTAGCAATGTAAGGAATCAGAATAAAAACCTTAAATTCTCAATTAGAGCACCTTAAACATGCAAGTGTCTCCCCGCAGGAGAAGGAGCCCTGGATGAGGTGAGCCAGGCTACATGCTGGAGCAATGAGACTGTCCACACTCCAAAACATCGCCTAAATTCAAGCGAGATCTTGCCAGTGTAGTTCGTGTTTCACACTCATTTATCTTCTCTATTAAAACTGGTAAATTTTGGTGCATAAGTCTGTGCACTGTGAGCCGGACTGTGGCCTCCCCATTCCCCATAGGCAAGACTCCCAGGCACAGGGCAGCTAGTTTCACTCTCTGACTAAAGGCAGGTCACAGTTTCAAGTTTTCTACTCCAAGTTAGTATCTCTTGAAATCTTTCATTAGGGAAACAGTAAATCCCATGAACCCATCTGAAACCTTACACCTAGGGGGACAGGTCAGACAGGTTGGAAAATTTCTCTAAATTCTTTTCTGTAGATAGGACACCATATTAAAAATATTAGCAACTCAGTGAAGCAAGCAGGAAAACTGCCAGAGGAGGGGTTTATTTCAGGCGAGTCCTTAAAAAAAAAAATTTGCGTGCTGTGCAGATGCCAAAATGTGAAATTTATCTGGCACTCCCAAGCATAAGTATCTAGATAAACATCTCCCAACCATCTGGAGACGCCAACATGAGGTGAGCTTAGGCCCAGCACAGCTAAGGCTAAAGGTGCATAATGTAAAGGGAACAGATTTCATCACAACTCTGTCATACATTTTTTCTACCTGACCTTATTTATCAGCTTTGAAGTGCTTCCCAAAGCAGGGCCATGTATTCATTTTTTATTTCTTTTTTTTTTTTTTTTTTTTTTTTTTTCCCCAGACTGGTGTATTGCTTCTTAGGCTAAAGAAATAAAATAAAATTAATTTTGGAGCCATGCACTCCAAGGCACTTCACATTAAACGGTAGACACTACAGGCAACTAGATAGCACTAATAGCACCTGAGGCAATTTCCTTTCCTATGTTTCTTCTCAGTTGCCAGCTGGAGTCTGGGCTAAAAATAGCCTTGCCATGACAGAATAATGAATCCCAGCAATAAGTGTATTTCGCAGCCATGCAATGAGGTCATTATCTATGCGTTAATGGATGAACGGGGTGGTAAAGGGAGGGAAACTGTTATTGGGTGGTACAATAAAAACGTGGAATGAACGAAAGAAATCCCAACAAATGTTGCTCAAAAGGGTCTGAAAATCATAGCCTGCTTTCCTGTTTATGTTAGCGTAGGAATAATTTACATGACATTAAAAATTTAAATACTCATAAGAAATTCTTCTTAGCTGGCAATTCATCTGCATAAACAATTACTGCTTTCTTGGCTCTGTGAAATTATTTTACAGTACTACTAATAATAAGGGAAACATATTCCAAAGCTAATTACAAAAAAAAAAAAAAAAAAAAAACCAAACAAAAACAAAACACAAAAAAAAACACCTCTAGAAGAAGTCACCTAAACCCAAGAGTTCTGAACCACCTGTTGTCCAATTTTCCCTCTTCAAAAGTTCAAATAAATCAACACAGAACAATATATATATTCTCAATACTAGATCTGAGCTGAAACAGTAGATATGTAGCTCTACACAGCTGACTTAGAGAGGGGATGAAATGAAAACTGACTACTCAATATTAAAAAAAACAACAAAAAATAAAAAACAACAAAACAAACAGAATCTTGTTATTGCTGCTGTAATACTTAACAGCACTACGCCAAAAAGAAATCAGTCTTTTTCCCTCCCAGCCTGTTGATTATCATCATTTGACATAATTTGTCTACTGGCAGTTTCAACATTTCCGCTCTTTAGAGACCAGCCAATCATATATATCTTCATTGCCTGTAAACACAGCACTAAGTCAGAGAAAGTATATTTTAATTCTCATATTTAAAGCTGACCCTCGTTTCTCCTTATTGAGGAAAGAGCAGAGAGGTTTCCACTTGAGGAAAGTGTCCCCTTTCTACCTCAAAGATACTTTGTGTTACAGTGCCCAAGTGAGATAGAATGTCGTGTAGATAAAGAATACATACCAAAGACCAAGACAGTGGAGAACACTTAATGAATGATATAGTTAGCCCAATAGGTATAGGAAGGGAAACATCCACTAGAGCACTTGCAGGGAGCCCTTGACCTAGGGAAGCACAGAGCCTGCTAGGTTCGAATTGAGCTGCTTGCTTGGGCCCAGCACCAAAGCTTAATTGCTTATGGTGCAACACCATCAGAATACAGATTTGCTCCGTGAGAGCATTTAATACAGCATGACTTTATGTCCAGGTCTCTTATGCATTAACAGAGAAAAGCACAGCAATTAGGTCTTGCATAAAAGTATGATACGTAAAAAGCAGGAGAAAAAACTTTTGAGGCAGACCAATTATCTGTAACGCACAATGCAATGACAACGCTTCAGACTAAAGAACAGAGACAGCCCCCGATCCTGCAAACCTTTATTGTCCTGCACTTCCCTACCATGAGTAATCTCCTTGGGATTCAATGAGACATTGCATAATAGTAAAATTAAACCATGTATCATCATTTTGAAGGCACAGTTCTGAAACAAATACTATCTACAGTCTCCATTCTATTTGCTGAGCAGAGGAGAGAAAAGAAGGAGGAAAAAAAAAAAAAATCATTGGAAAACTTTTCTGACAAAGGCCTTGTTTTTCCTTTCCAGCCGAGTAGAAAGAGAAGACATTATCACCAGATCAGTTACACAAATATTAACAGTCTAGCGATCAGGATATTTTCAAGTTGAATAGGTTGGCATAGATTGATCTAGTAGGCCTAGATTCATCCCATTTTCGTCTCGGTTCCCTTTCTTTGGAGAGAGGCCAGGACAATGAGCCTTCTCAGATGAATCCTGAAGTCAAATACCTAAAGTTAACCTGAATCCCCGTATTTGTGTACACACAGTGGCCACCTGCAGCTCCTAGAGTCTGGTTTCCAGTGCAACTATTTAAGTCTGCGCATTCACATTTCTTTCTGCTTATACTCACTCCAAGTCCAGATTGCAGAAAATTCCTTCTGCAGACTTTTTCAAGCAAGGAGTTTGCCCCAAGTGAATATAGAGAGCAGCCTAAATGCAATCCTCTGTACATGTACGCTGTACTTCTGCTGGTGCTTCAGATAATATGACACTTGGGCTCAGCTGGGAAGGCTGGTCCTTGACCCCAGGGCTTGGCAAATCTAGCCACAGCAGCCTATGAGCCAGCCAGCCTCTCGGAGAGAGGGCCCGTAGTGAGGGCTATGGAAATGGCCACACGTTCTGCCCCTCAAAACAGTAATTCAGTTCACTACAGCAGCTTAAACTCCCAGAGAAGGTGGGTTTGGTCTGCAACACTGGGCTGAATTGCTGTGGCTGGGGTGCAGTTTGTTCCCCTCTGCTGGATCTGACATAGGGGTGCTCCCACAGAACGCCCAGGTAGGAAGGAGGTGGTAACATGGTCCATGACATTAGGCAGAGAGACCTGACAGAGGAGACGCATCCTCTGATGGTGGAACCACAAAGATAACCTTAACGGTTGCTTAGATGGCTACATAGCGTGAACCCAGCTCAAGGAAGCCCAAGAGGCTGTGCAACTAGAGAGGCATGCAGCTGTGAAAACAGGACTAAGATGAAGATTCATCATGTTACCCATTATCTTTTGTTTCCAATCTACTAATGAAAAGCCTGGCCTTGAATTTTGCTGTAAACTGTGATGTCAACTTTTGGTAAGTACAGGTTTTGCCATTGGTGAGTCCAGCAAACCTTGCATGTGCTATATCAATAGAGACAGTGAATATGACAAGGAATGCACAGGCAATGCCAGTCACAGGCCAACACTAGGAGAGACGCCTAAGAAAGGAAGGGCCAGAGTGTTAGGTGTGAAATAGGTCAACAACAGAGGTTGGTGATCTTAAATTCTGTGTAAAGACCACTTTTGGCAGGTCGACAGCCAGACATTTCTCTTCAGTCTTAACAGCATTCCTGGCTAAGCCAAGATTTTAATGGTGCTTTTTTATCTGTGACTGCTTCCTTCTCCTGTAGCCTCAGGTAACTGCAAATAATATGGTGAGGATGGAAGGACCAGTGTTGAACAATTACTAAAATTTGATGGCTGAAGAATCTCTCCTTATATGTAAGGCATGTTTTTAAATAGTTGATACAGTTGTAATAGATGATCTACCCACACATTACAGCCACGATATCAGGAGGGACAGGATATCACTGGTGCATGTTGTAAATAGACATTTATAAAGCATGCTATAAACAAGACCTGAGTTGCAAACCTTTAACAACAACAATTGATTAAATTTCCATTCATCTAAACATGAATTAAATTTATTAACTCTTTTCAAATATTTATTTAGTATAAAGAAGCATCTCCAAAACAGTACTGATTCTTACATTTTTAAATAGGGTACTGGAATACAAATTAAAAGAATTTGCCAGAAAACCAAATTAAAAACCCCAAAGATATTAACACAAACATTTTTGCTTCTTCAAAGAATTTGCAAAAAAAAAAAAAAATACAAAACAAAACACCACACCCAAACAACTCATCTTTAATTTTAAAATATTCTAGGTAAATGGTTTAAATAACAATGAAGCAGTTTTGAACTGGAGAATAGCTCCTGGAAAGAAAGAAAAAGTCTTGAGTTTGTAACAACTGAGAAATGGTTAAATAGATATTTACTGAAACACAGTTGAATTGATGCTGTGCACAATGCAGCATGAAATAAGGGACAGAGAGGAAGGAAGCATATTAAGGAATTAAGAGTTTCCATTACAGGCTCATATCAGCACATATCAAGCATTTAACTTCCTTCAGAAATTTTGCTTTCAAGCATATTCACACTGCTAGGTATGAAAAATACCCAACCAAACAAACCTGGCTCAAAAAATAATTAGCTTAATATTTTCTCTCTCCTCGCATATGTCTGATGCAAAACTAGGTATGATCAAGTTACATATGTCTAGTACAAACATATTACATAGAGAAATATCATCGCTGCTAAGTACCAGAGATGTAGGATGCATTAAGTATTATTAAATGGAAACAGTTTTAATACTTCCTTTCCTAACACTACTGCAGAATGCAGCTGCCACTTCCCAACTTTGTTTTCTACTGACACTATACCCATGTATCTCCACTACCCTCTGTTCTACTCATGTTTAATATAGTTTCAGGGCTAGCTCTTGACAAAGACACATGCTCGGCCATCTCTCCACTATCTCGCATAACAAATGAAGGCTTCTTTATATTAGTTTCTCCTGCAACAACATGGGAAGAGAAAGAAGCAAGAATACTCCCAGCACTGGGGTAGGCAGCATTAACTATGGGGTACAACACCTACCGAGAGGAAGTAAGCACACCCCAGAGAGAATCCCCATAACTGGGATAAACACAGCACATCTAAAAGGTATTTGTAAATGAAGCCAAATCTGAACACAGAAGTACATCCATTCGGCAGCATGCAATATTGCTTTCAATTTAAGGATCGCATCCCTGCTGATAACATTTTCTAATTCAAGCCACTTGATTAAAATTCTGTGACTAATATATGCTTAAATTAACAGCTCAACTGCATGCAAGGTATCCTCCAATACAGATTGAGACAGATTTATCCCATATTGCATTACAGATGTTGTAGCCAGACACTACCGATAGCTTCCATTTTGAGTTTGTGCGTCAGTCAAGTGCTTATTAAAAGGTGAGACTGTTTGGGGAATTTCTCTTCAG
Source organism: Tyto alba (assembly GCF_018691265.1). Classification (NCBI taxonomy): domain Eukaryota; kingdom Metazoa; phylum Chordata; class Aves; order Strigiformes; family Tytonidae; genus Tyto; species Tyto alba. The sequence continues at coordinate 11,125,575 of NW_024881322.1, forward strand.
TGACAACAAAACAGTACACTTTCAATTTCTCTAAATAGGTTTATTTGCCCAGTTAAGCTGCCTGGCTTTATTGCTTCAGAAAATGTAATATTCTCTGGTGTCTCTACTCGAGATGCCGCATATCCTACCTTCCCCCACAAATACTGAAGCTGGCACCAACTTAAAAATGTCAGAAAAGCAAGTCAAATTGAAGAGATGTCACATCATGGCCTTGGATGTTGCTCGTATCAAAAAGGTGCACATGCAATTATTCATGCGGCATACACTACCCTGCAATACCAAATCCTAAATCGTTATATAAAGGTACAGGTAAAGGACAGTCATACAGACTTATGAGAAGCATACTCAGTTTTTACTATAAGGGTAAATGGATAAGATGAAAATCTGCATAAGTAGATTAATTTCCTGAGAATTGCATCTACACAAATTTATTTCCTCCCTCTTAAACCTGCACAAGCCATAGAAATTAGAGCAACCTTTAATACAGGCCAAATTCTAACATGAAGCCTCACGTAGAAGACACAAAGCAATCCTGCAACACTGGCAAGCTCTCATCCAGTTTAGTTTAACATTTATTTCTGGAAAGAGGTACGTTACCACTTACTGAAAAACTCTGTTCAGAGGGGCACTTTTTTCCCCACCGTCACTGTAGATGGGGATGTAACCGTCACGATGGTGTATCCAGTTTGTGACAACTGCTCCAACATCCCTTTCAATATCATGAAGATAAAATGCTTTTGAACCAAGAGCCTCAGATCTGATCTGGAGACAGTGCCACACAGCCCTTGTAAACCATGTCAGACAGGCTCAAAATAAGCCTGACTAAACTTTCGTCTAACATAGAGAGAGCTCAGGGTCAGCTACTGCAAACCCCCCGAGCCAGTGACATGCTGTTTGTGTTCCGATTCTTGGTTGCTTCGGTAAACGTTAACATGTCATAAAAATACATAGCACATGGAAGAAGCTTTTGTTCTATGATTGTAATATTTATTTTTTAAAATACAGAGAGAAAAAGAGCTTGAGAAAGTGTGACTTGTAGTGTCAGCTGAGCATTATGAATCCACATCCGCTGTCATTTTTGAGAATATCTGATTAAAATAAAGAAGTCTGTAATAGCAGCCATTACTTCAACATGGAAATTAGGGGTATTGTTAATTCTTTTCAACATGTATCAGCTCCCTTCTAATTGGATCTATATTCATTACTGAAACTGAAATTAAAGAACAGCTATGAAAGGCTTTTGATGTCAGCTGTATATATCATGCGTTGAATTAAGTTACAAAAGTGGTTAATGCATTATATGAATCTTTAAGTACCTACTTCATTTCACTTAGTTGCACATGTCCTGAGTACCAGAGAGCTCGCTGAAGTACTGACTAATGCAGCAAACTTTTAGGATGGGTAAAGGAGCTCTTTACATTTGAATTGCTGAAAAATGCATAGATCATGGCACCAAACCTCCCTGAAATCTGTTGGTTTAAAATTGATTTGTCTGCCAGGTGCAGAATCTGATCAGTAAATGAGCTGCAGGACAGGGAAGAAATAGACCCTCTGAGTTATTGCCCATCAGAAATGCCACAAGAATACAAAGTAAAACTCGCTGAACTTGGGTGAATGTACTATGCCTCAACCTCTGCAAGTATTTTTTTTTCCAAATAAACTGGGAAGAAAAAAAAAAAAAAAAAAAGAGGAAAGTTTTGTGATCACTGTCAGAAGATGTTTATCAGAACTTCCCCATCCCTCCCACCCAGCTTAATTTTTCCTTTTTTTTTTTTTTTTTTTTTTTTTTTTGTAGTGGGTAAAAAGGAAGAAGAAATAAAAGCGTATTGTACCAGCCTCTCAAACTGTTAGTCTCCTTTCTCCCACTTTTGCCACAGAGCCATAGTATACAACCATTCATTCCTATTCTTTCAAAACCTAAACCCCATAGCAACCTTCCTGCTTGTCCTGGGCAGCAAAAAAACAGACAGGAGGAGAGTTGAGTAGTTTTCCTCACCTTAACTAATCCAGACTGGAGAGGCAGAGGAGAGAAGAACACGGATACTTTTGTTTGCTCCATTTCAAATACAATCTCATTTTCCAGATACCAACAAGCAACATTTCAACTAACTGGACAAGAGAGATGAGCTCTTCTTGCCTCGTGAAGAGGGATAACATAAGGAAAGATGACCCAGCAGCTGTTCCAGAACACAAGTTTGCCATACTCTGAGCTATAACTGATCGATGTCAGCAAGAGGTGTCAAGAAAACAGGGGGTTCAGTCCTGAAATCTGCCTCTGTCTGTGTGTAATAAATCAGTATTTCCCAACAGAGAGATATCAGAGATCTCTTATGTGAATATTCCTTCTTCTTCAGTTCAGGGTTATTTATCTAGTGCTTATAGGTTCCTGAGAGCAGCTCCTAAGGGTCTTAATAAGGGTATCAAAGCATGTTGCTTTCCATACGTGGAATTACTAGAGAAAGCTATCCCTATGGTAAGGACTTTTAAGGTCCACAATCAAAAAACATCTGTTTTGTTCAGGTGCTTTCTCAGAGAAGCCTGAAGCAGACCAGCCTTCACTGGACTTTAAAACAACTTTAACATAGTAACTTACTTTATATGAAGGGTTTAAAAAAAAAAAAAAAATCAAAAATCATATTCCCTCTACAAACCTGATCTGATCCACTAGCAAAATACGAGTATCATCTGCAACCCGAGCATCTTTTCCTTCTGGAAATCCAAGTTCCTTTTTATGTGGGAATATCCTGCCTGAACCTCCCTGCAGCCACCTGAAAATTATTTGCAGTGGCAATTGTTCCAGTCTCTGTACTTATCTTCCCTGCTGCAGATTGACCCTTTCTGACTTCTCAAAGCAGCACACCTAACATTTGCTCAGTCTTTCAAAAAAGAGGTGGATAAGACATCCAAATTTATTTGACCAGAACAAAACCTCGAAGCAATCAATGTAGACTAAAGGATACCTGGCTGAAGAAACTGTATAAACCATTTACACCAATTATCCTGGTTATAGTTCACCAGTTTGCAGTGATAAAAAGCCTTTAATGAGCTTTATCACAAATAGCATTACTTTCTAATCTGAATTCTTTCAGAATTATCATCTTTAAAGTCATTTACATGAATAAGTTAGTTTATACTAAAATTAAATTGAAAAGTAATACTCAGATGCAGCAATATCTACACGATAAAGCAGAACTACAAACATTCACTTGAATGAAACCCACTAATTCACTTCTTATTCACAACTCCTGAAAATTTGTTTCCTAAAACATTTTTTTTTAACATAAATCACAGTGATACATATGGAATAAGCAAAAAAAAAAAAAAAAAAAAAAAAAAAAAGTCTTTAATCACATCTTCTAATTTTCTATTGACTTCAAAGTTTGTATGAACTCTGTTCGCTTTCTCCAGCATGTTGAATATTTTTCCTTGCCTAGTCACTGTGCTTCTCACGATGGCTGTTAGAAACTTCCCCTCCTAACACAGCAGCCTCTCCTTGGGTCAGGAATCTCCATGGGGAAAAAAAAAAAAAACAAAAAAAAAACAACCAACAAACACCTTTTTTTCTTCAAGAACCTCATGCCAGAAATAGTTCTAAGGGGGAGACTTGGCTGGAGCAAGTAGCCACTGGAGACACTAGGGCAGGATATTTAAATCAGATTTTTTTTTTTTTTTTCTTGCTGATAGCTGGATATGTTTCTTAATTGAGAAATTTTATCACACTGAGCAATAGGTACTTCTCTGGAGTATACCAAATGAACTTGAGGGATATTAGCAGTGGTACCTTAGTAATAAAAGTAAGAAGGGCATGCCGACTTGCCCCCTGATCCCACAGTAAGTAACTTTAGACCTCCAAAGCGCAATCCAGAACAGAGAGACAAACCTCCACAGTGGGATCCATGTGTCTAAATTTAAGCACCTACCATAGTTTTAGACATCCCTAGGCTTGTGGGGCATCTGTACACAGTTAGTGGATATAATAGGTAACCTGTGCCAGGCAAGATGCCTTAAGTAATAGCATTATTTTAGGTGCTTTAAGGTAGTCCACAAGTCCATTTATATTTACACTCCTGATTTTCCCCCTCCCCACCTCCTTGTTCGGTACACAAAGTGAATTAAGTATCTAAAAGTGGGATTCAAAAGCACATAAACTGCTTAGTGAGACATTAAGCAGTGCCTCAAGAAGAAAAGTTGAGTAAAGGGCAGAACAGAATCATCACAAGTAGTTAAATCAGGCTTTAACATCTACATTTGTGCAGATACTACATAAGCTGCAATATAGCATCTCTGCTTGGGATTTACCTGGCTACCAGAGTAGGCGTCCACATTCCTGTAAGGGTTCCTGGCTGTAAATCAAGGCAAGATGCACAGTGTCCCTACAGCATCCTGCAGTGGGGCTATAGCCACAGGGTTTCAGGGCTCATCCTTTCTCCTAAAAGATCAGCTGTGCACACATAGCTCCAGCTGTCCTGTGGGACCAGCTTTAACTTGTTAAGCACTCAGGGGCTGCCTCCCACATCAAGTCGCTGCAGCCCGGCTGGACATCCCAAGTCAGTGTTTGGTCACAGCCACAGCCTGGGAACTTTCACATTAAACACGAGGGGCTTGGAGAGTTCAGGCACATCTAGGGTTACATGGAGCCATTGCTGAGGAGATGGCTGTGAAAATGTCTTGCTAGACTAAGGAGTGAAATGATTCAGGCCAGAAAGATCTGCTTGGAAACTTCTCTGCTGCAAGAAAAGTGAGGACTTGTAAAGCAGGTACACAAAACAGTCCTTCTCCTCGCCCCCTCCCCCCCCCAAAAAAAAAAACAAAACGGAAAAAGAGACAGATAAAAAGAGACAGATGCAAAACCAACACAGGTAATGCTGATCTGTGCAGAATTCTAGCTGGGCTGGCTGGCACAATTTCTCACTTGCACAGCTGGGAGCACAGGTGCTGTGGATGGTGAGAGGAAAGGGGGAGAAGGGAAGGGGTTGAGCAGCCAGGCAGTTCCTTTTCTAGCACATCATCCAGAGTTCATGCACTCCACCAGAAAACACTAGCAGGAAAGGGCTGTCTTCAGCTCCTTGCTCCATCACAGCAGATACACCCCTGACTCACAGATGTGCACTTAATTCATGACGCCACAGAAGGTTTTACTGGCTATATCAGTAGAGCCCTGCTGGTTCCAGTCACCACTGCAGAAGCACAGCATCCTGCTAGGTGTAGCGTAACGGCATCTAGATAATAGGGATTGTAAATTCTGAGCAAAAGAATCACTGTCAATCTTCTTCTGACAGTTATGTTTAATAACTTGCAGAGAAAAGCAGATTTGGGTTTTGGAGAAATTTTTCCTAAGCAAATGTCTTGAGGCTTTTTGCTTATTAATATTCTATACTGAAAGAGAATCATGTATATCAAGTATTAATAAGTGGTCTAAAGGGGAAATGGGTATCTTTGCTGTTTGTGCATCTTGATCAACAACTCACTTCCACAGTGAGAGGTACAGGGCCAATTCCCTTCTGCTTTCCACCGGCAGAATCCTGTAACCTCCGGGATATAAAACTGAAACAAAATCAGGAGGAGTTAAGGCCTTAGTCAGGATTAGGGAAATATGCTGAACTCTACCTATATGGCTTTTGCTATAGTATATTCTTAGAGCTTCTAGTCAGAAAAATTGCATTGCTTCCTTACATACACATATGGGTAGTGCAGGGCCCATGGTAAGGGATAGGGTTTTCAGGACTGTTCAGTTCAGCTACAGCCTTTGTCATCAGCAATCCTCGTTAGCTGTGGGAGGGAATGGAGCTGGGACAGCGCTCAGCACTTCTGAGATTTCCATCTGCCCAGGTGAGAGCTGGGGCATGGAGGTAAGACGAGAGGGGATAATATGCCACTCTGTCAGGAAATAAAGGATTTCAGTCTCCAGGAATGTCAGATAGAAGGACTATCAAATTGGGATCTTAAAGAGAATAGAGGGAAGGAAAGAAAAGTGCTTTCAAAGCTTTGCAGCTATATGTGGGATGCTGCCAGCTTTCTTAGTGTACATTACAAGTATGTAATTAAAAGCCCTTTAAAACCACTGCTTATGTAGAAAAATAAAAACAAAACCCCACAACACACAAAATAGCAAAAAAACCACAAACCCAACTATAGAAATAGAAATAGTTGTTATTCTTTATTATACTTCATAATTATGGGCAATGATTTGTTTTTCATGTTTATGAGATTAAAATACTGCATCAAGCTGTTCAGATTTGCTTTTATCTATTTTAGGCCATAGAATATATGGTATGATCACAATCTTTAAACAAAATCTACAGGAAATATCAAAAATTATTTATTTTCACTAATTTCTTGTCATAAATAAATACAGAGTGCAGCTCAAAATTAATTTTGGACAAGAAAATTAGCAGTAATTAAATCTGTAATCTTAGTTTCCCCCTCCTCTTTTTTTTTTTGAAAGCCTGTTTTCTAAGGAACAAAAACTTTAGCAATCTCTGTCTGCTCATCAGTCTGCTTTCTTCTTCTGAACCTTTGGACCTCTTGATGCAAATCTGACAGAATAGCAGAAATCTTAAAGATAATTATGTTCCTGAAGTTTCATACAAATTGATGGCTGGCTGGATTGAGAAGACACCCAAATGAGTTATTCCTGGGAGGAAAAGAGCTGCAGCATGAATTTAATCATCATCTGTTGTGCTTGACCTGCCAACACCCACCCAGCAGTTTACCTACTCGGACTCGGCAGCATATGCATCTCTCAGTTCTGTCCCCCGTGTCTACAGCTCCTTGCTCACTGAGTGGTCAGAGCACATGAGAGTCAACCAAGAGAGAGCAGAGCCTTGAGAAGCCTGTGAGGAGCCCCTGAGGTGAGTAGGAGCACAGAGGTCAGTATATAAAAGCACAGAAAATCTGGCATCCTCAGTTTTACTCCTCATGAACCAATCTGACTTTGTCGTTTGGGGGATTTTTCCCCTCTGCTGTAAAAAGAAATTTCTGCCCTGTCCGAGAGCTCTCATGTGGAGTTGGTATACATCTTTGCCATTCAGTGGTTCTTCATCACAGTGGGACAAAATAAAATGGTTGCTTCTGTGTGTTGCCCAGTAGACCATGTTGTTAACACCAACCTTACCTTCCGGATCAAGCAAAAGTGTTCAAAACAATAGCAGTGTGGGACACACAGATATGGTTTTAGTGGAGAGCACCCAACAACAGCGGTTAGTGTCATTCCTCTTATTGCCTAAACAGTCTGTGGGTGCTCAAACATGCTTTACAACCAGGGAAAGAGGTCTGGAGACCATCGTGTGCCAGAGATGCCTTGGTTCCACCTGTCCCATAGGTAAACAGATAAATTTGTCCCTAGGGACATCCACCTGACAATTTTCACTACACTTCAGCTCAACATAAATATTTTGGGGATGTAACTCATCTAGAAATTGAAAAAAAATCCACTTTGATTCAAAGCTGAACAGCCTCTTCAGTCAGCTACATCATAGCTTCACAGCTTTTCCTTCTCTCTGGCCACAGAACAAACGAGAAACTCCACAAAGATTATTTCTTTTTCCTTGAGGGAAGAAGTCTAAGATTAAGTAATAATCAATAGCAGACAGTAAATAAACCAATCTCTTAATGGATTGCAAAGGGACTTCAGAGGTCTTTGCACTGCACAGCAGCCGCTTCCAAAAGAACAGGCAATCGTCTTTAAAGAGTGGAGACAAAGTGTCTGCACCAAAGAAAGGTCACACTCAACATCAAGAGTACATGCTAAACCCTAGAAAGCCTAAAAGGGACTGAGGCAGTAGGATGGATCATTCTGTCTCTAACTGGACAAGGTACCCTGAAGCATATTTCTGAAGCCACCCCTCTGCTGAACGAAAACCATTGCAATTCATAATGTCAGACCTATAGCAAGTAAAAGCCCTCAAAAATAATAGAGACAACAATATGCAACAGCTTAACCTTTTTAAAGAATATCCTAGAGGATTAGGAAATAAACTTTCTCCAGGTGAAATCCAGTCTGAGGCAGTGCTGGTGATTTGATGCAATGCAGACTTGTCTATACTTGCAAATAGCCACAGTTGCTGTTACAGAAAGAAGGATTAGTGACCAGTTGTGTCAAAACCTGACTAATCACAAATATTCATAAGCAGTAAAACTGTTACAGTTGTACCCCAGCCAGATCTGATCACATGATTTTCTACCACTTATATTCTCTTTTCACACCTTTGCTCCCTCCCAAGCTCTCCATTACAACTCTCATCGCCTTCCTAATAAACAGCCAGACCTTCTTTACTCTTTCTCATGGGCCAAATTTGCTGATTTTACACTCCTATTTGATATTTGTGACACAGTAGTGTTACAGTAATTTCAATCTTGGTCAGCTGTTCTGTTAAGCTACTAGCCCCTCTTCTGTTATACATGTAATGTCTCTGCTGCTGCTTCTCATGTAGTTGGAGGTCATGGCTGGCCTTTCATCAACGTAACCCAACAACTGCTATGCTTTAATTATTCAAACTTCCCGGAAACTATGCTAAGGCACATGGAAAATAAGGAGGTGATTGGTGACAGCCAACATGGCTTCACTAAAGGCAAAGTGTGCCTGACAAATTTGGTGGCCTTCTGCAATGGGATTACAGCTTTGATGCATAAGGGAGGAACAACTGATGTCATCTACCTGGATTGTATAAAGCTTTTGACACTGTCCCACACAACATCCTTGTCTCTAAATTGGAGAGACATGGATTTGATGGATGGAGCACTCAGTGGATAGGGATTTGGCTGGATGGTTGCACTCAAAGAGTTGTGGTCAACAACTCGATGTCCAAGTGGAGAGCAGTGACGAGCAGTGTTCCTCAGGGGTCAGTGTTGGGCCTGGCGCTGTTTAACATCGTTGTTGGTGACATGGACAGTGGGATCGATGCACCCTCAGCAAGTTCACTGACAACACCGAGCTGTGTGGTGTGGTGACACGCTGGAGGGAAGGGATGGCATCCAGAGGGACCTGGGCAGGCTAGAGGAGTGGGCCTGTGCAAACCTCATGAAGTTCAACAAGGCCAAGTGCGAGGTCCTGCCCATGGGCTGGGTCAATCCCACTCACAAATCCAGGCTGGGTGAGGAGTGGATTGAGAGCAGCCCTGTGGAGAGGGACCTGGGTGTGTTAGTGGTTGGAAAACTGACTATGAGCCAGCAATGTGCACTTACACCCAGAAAACCAACCATATCCTGGGCTGCATCAAGAGAATTGTGGCCAGCAGGTTGAGGGAGGGAATTCTCCCCTTTTGATCCGCTCTGTGGAGACCCCCCTGCAGTGCTGGGTCCAGCTCTGGGGCCCCAACATCAGAAGGACACGGACATGCTTGAGTGGGTCCAGAGGAAGCCACAAAGATGATCCAGGGGCTGGAGCAGCTCCCCTGGGAGGCAAGGCTGAGAGAGTTGGGGGGGTTCAGCCTGGAGAAGAGAAGGCTCCAGGGAGACCTTCGAGCGGCCTCCCAGTAGCTAAAGGGAGCTACAGAAAAGATGGGGAGGGACTCTTTATCAGGGAGTGTAGTGGTAGGACAAGGAGTAACTGTTTTAAACTGAAAGAGTGTAGATTTAGATTAGATCTAAGGCAGAAATTCTTTCCTATGAGGGTGGTAAAGCACTGGCCCAGGGTGCCCAGAGAAGCTGTGGCTGCCCCCTCCCTGGAAGGGTTCAAGACCAGGTTGGACAGGGCTTGGAGCAACCTGGTAGTGGAAGGTGTCCCTACTCTTGGCATTCTATGATTCTATGATTAATCTGTAACATGGATGTGATATTAGTAACTCTTCTAATGCCATTTTTCTGCTTTGTCCATTGAGACAAATGTACAGTGGACATCCTTTGCTCTGTTCATTCAAAGCCCCTGATTTCAGATGAAGGCATTCAAGTGATCCTTATATAAGATTAGTCAAGCAGGTAAACACCAGCACAACCACACATCCCTGAAAACAGTGTGCTTGACCTTCCTCTACCTACAAAAACACAGCTGGAAAGTGGAGTTCCTGTTGAGCCCCAAAGTGAAATAGAGCATAAAATCTCAAGATTATTACACCTTTCAGTGATACTCTTCCTCCACTTGCTTCATCATTATCTTCTGCTTGGAAAGTTCCTACTTCTCATATTCCCAGGCTATTTAGGAAAAATAAGCTAGGAAGAAGACTGATGAACTCCACAGGGCATGAAGAGTGTATCCCTATCCCCAAGATGCTTATAACAGCTCTGCTGTTGTGGTTACAGGGAAAACAATCATGGGGCTCCTGTGGTTGGAACGTTCAGATGACATCATTCAACAGCTGCTGTTCACCTATGCCAAATACCTAGCCTAACCTTACCTTCCAGCTTCTTGGAAATAAGCAATGCATACAAGAAGAGAAGCAGCACTAGATCCCCATTTCTGATTCTGGATTATTGAGTTGTAAGTATATGCAACAGTCTGGGTGCCAATATGATATAAAGATATTTTTCTCTTTCATTTTGGCTAATTTTCATTTTCTCCCTGCTGTAGTCTAACTGGAGCAAACAACTGTTTTTCTTGATTAAACTAGAGTAGGTGGAGTTTTCATTGGTAAGTACCTATCCCATGACCTAAATAGCCTAATATTCAAGACTGGAGATTTTATTCTGATGAACCTAAATACAGATGTGAAAAATGGGAAGGAACAGTTGGGAACTGCTTTCCTATTATATCTTGTTGAATTGCGTTGATTGGTTGCTCAAAAGCACAACCTCTGTAAGAAATTAAAACAAAATAGTGCAAATGAAAGAATCCGAGGAAAGACAAGAAGAGCTTAAAATTCACAGTCTACCCATTCTGCATACTTTGGATTCAAATGTTAAAAGAAATAAAACCCACTTCTGGCTACAAGTGAAATATGCCTGAGCTGTGCTGTAAATTAAAAGCTGGCAATACATTTGGATTTGATAAACTATATAACGATGTCATGAATATTTAGAAGTACTACCACTTTTCATGGAGGAATGAAGTTTACATGATACCATGCCCTTCAGCTCTCATGGTGTTAAACTGAAAAAAATCACTAATTACAAAACTATTAATTGAGCTTAGGATAAAGCTGAAATCTCTAGCTCAGATATTTGATTTTTGCTGATGTTCTGCTCTGTTACATGGCTGAGAAGGTAGCAGATGGTTGTAAAAGATTCAGACAAGTATCTTGCTAGGAAGAGAGCAAATACAGCTGGGTGATTTTATCATCTGTATAGCTTCCAAGAATATGGAGAAATGCACCGAAGTGGTTAAAAGAAGTTGGAATGCTGGAATAAGAGCAGGCATGGTGTGGAGCAGACTGCCATCTCAAAGCAACCTGGAGATGTGTTGAAATACTTCACGTTACTCTGGATTTCTAACAGATTCTTCACATTATTCTGACTCCATTTATTTTCTAGATTTAATAGCAGGACAGTCCTTTCTTGATGATACTGGTGCCTAAGGCTTTGGTTCTACACGCTGTTCAACAGAGCCTTAACACCAGTATGGGTTCTTTAAATTTTCATACAGACACCAAACTTTCTCACAGCAACTTACAGCTTTAGGACTTAATTTAAAATGTGAGGAGCATGCGGGAGGCTAAAAGTCGAAGACTGTGTCTGACATAGCAGTGTATTTTACTAGGTACATTACTATATAATGCATTAGCTTAAAAACCAAAAGCATTTTATTTCTTTCCGTGTGAATATTAAATCTTGAGAAGGTTAAGTCAGACAAGTTACCAGTGGTGAAGGATTGCCATTAAAAGCTAACTGATAGATTTGATAGGGAGCCTGGAGGCTGAGTTTGCCTGATCTCCAGAAGCAGTGGGAGACACTGAGGAATGGGGAGGGGGCAGAGGGCCTTCGCCAAAGCCAGCTGATCCACTCACAAGCAGTAGGGTGTCAGGCATATTAAACTGGCAAAACAAAAAGCACAGCTGATGGATATATTGGGAAATGAAAACAAATCTGGATAGTAAAGTGCTGGTTCCTAAAAGGTAAAGACAGCAGGGGTATTGCAGTCTGAAAAGTAGGCAAGCAAGCCAATATTAATTAAGGTCCATTGGACAAGCATCAGAAATATCATGAGAGAGGTCAGGAGGCCACGGACAACTATACAGAGGTAGTTGAGAGAAGACAGAGCAGAGCTGCAAATCTGATCTTCTGCAGCAGTGAGGGAGACTTTGTGAGGACAAAGTGGGTATGACCTCAGGTAACTGGAATCTTCCCTGGAGCTGCCATTCCCCTGGTGACTCATTTATGTTTATTTGTTTTACTGGTACTTCTCTTCTAGCTCTCCTGTTGATTTCTACCACACTGATCTCATTTGTGCTTTGCTGATTTGAAACACTTGTGAGTTCTGGGAGGACAAAAGAAGATTTACTGATGAGATCCTCTGCTGCAGAGAAAGGAGAAATGTCCATGATAATGACAGCTCACTTATGGTGTCCTAAACCTTTACAATCAACACCTATGGACATGGCTGCATATCTGCAGAAGGTCCGCAAAACCTCTGCTATCTTTCTGCTATCTGAGGCATAGTACATAAACATTAAGAGAGGCACCACTTAGAAGTCAGATCCTTTGAGGTGACTGAGGAACAGCTGGGAGAACAAAGAATATGACAGAAAAGTCTAAAACTACACAAGAAATCAACAAGAAGTATCAGTCAGGCAAGCAATAAGCCATAAGAAATGCAGGTATGAGAAATAAAGTCATAGAGGACTGTGATAGACATCTGGTATGTATCTCAGCAGAATTTTTTGCAGAAAAAAACAGCAAAGAAACATAAATAAATAGATCATTTGTGATCTAGTTTAACATATATAAAGCATAATAACAGCAAAATTTCCAGATGCCAATAACTTTTTATTTCTAGCAAGTTAAGCCATGAGACTCACCTGCTTTATATCTACGAGCAGCTTGTGTTACTTTATTATTCAACTGATTTTCATGGGGACTAATTTTAAGATACACTTTTCTCAAAAAAGCATTCATAAATATTTGGCATTTAGATGGCACATATTTTGCTCTCTGGATGTGAAAGAAGTAAGACAAGAGAAGGAACAGTTAGATCACTGGGCCTTTGATTTGCTTATGGAGAAAGCAAAAGTGGTCTGTGCAGTTCAAACTGAAAATGAGAAACCTACACAACATCTTATGCCATTTCCTTTCTTGGTTGCTGGAAATGAACATTGCATCAGATGGCTATTGTTAAAACAATACATAAAATGTATGAAAAGGTGGTTTCCTCATACATATTTTTTTTTCTTGAAAGAGGAGTTAATGATTTCAGGGGCTTATCCTGTAGAGATTTAGGTACAGAAACAACAGTAACCATACAAGCCAGGGAGAGTGGTGACACCTCTGAACGTAAAGGCCCTTACTACAAGCATGTGAAGGGACAGACCCAGTTCATTCAACTAACACTCTGTATTCCAAACTATGCAGGATAAGTTCCACAAAAAGTAGGTATGTTCTATTTCTATCCATAATCCTAAAAAAAAATAATTCAACACAACAGCTGCCAGAAGAACCCCAGAAGCAATGAAGAAGACCTGAAGACCCAAAAGCACAAAGCACATTGGATTGCTCTAGGAGTGAGCAAACTGCTTCCTGAGCAAGGTTCTCCCTTTCTGTCTCCCCCAAACTGGGATTCTCTGTGGAACAGGCAGCTCTCCAGATTTTGTCAGCTGTCAGGCTTAGTGCCTTCAAAGGGACTGCTGTACAAGAAATTTGTTGTTGAACAGAACAACTGTTTAACCTGCTGACACATGCCTTAAGTTAAAAGGTCTCTCTGGAAGACTCTAAACAGCCCATGGAACATGCCTGTCCCGCACAAAGAGAATTGTCTGTTAGTATCAGTCTGTGGTCTAAGCAATGAATTGTCAAATACTGACATTTTGGAAGAGCCCAGGCTGAAGAACTGTACAGAGACATAGACCACCAGTGGTAGAGTCAAGTCTGATAGGGACTGAGTTATCTGAAGTACACCATGCTGTCTCCTTACTTATGGGAGTTATCAAAGAAATAAATATGTATCTTTTAATTTGGGTAATTATTTTGGCATGCATGAAATTTCTGTTGATGTCATATTGCCAAAGTATGAAGAACAGGTGGAAGCAGTTTCATACAAAGTAGAGTTCAACAATCAGTAACTAGGCAGAGACTGGTTTGGTTAATTTAAATATTGACAGACACACACATTATTTGGTCTTCTATCGTATATGGAATTGTTCTTATGTCAAGATTACAGAATTTCCTAATGAAATTAATTGCATCTACATTTGAATGATGCATAGGTTCCTTATTTTCTTTTTTTCTTTGAAAACAGGATTCCCAAGAAATGGGAAGCCTGAGCAGTGGTAAGAACAGCAAAGTGAAAAGCACTTCCTGATAAGCTATTCGTTGATTTTAGGTTTTGCCTTCAGGTGTGACAACTGGAAGAGTATACTTTCTTGAAATTGAATATAGACTCCTGGCAGAGGATTGTCAGTACCTTCTACAAGAAGGAGAAAAATAAGAGAAATTGAATAGACAAAATCCAAGTGCGCAACTTTCTGAGCTTCTTTCAAAACTGTCCTTTTTTGAATGTATCTAGAGACTCTCATGTAACTGATTTTGCCAGGCATGTAGTGTATCATAAACAAAAAATGATTAGCGCAGGCATGTCTGGAATCCAATATTTCTTGATAATGTTTGTATTTGGTTCTCAACCTGCAAAAAAACAATTAAAACCATGGTTTTAAATGTACACTTTTTCTTCTACTTTGTTGCAGAGTGGGGTTCATCGATTTATCTCCCCACGTCCCCCCACCTTTAGAACAACAGTCACAGGAAGAAACAGAGTGATGCAGAGTAACTACATGGAAAGAAACCTTGTCGGGGGTGGGCAAGAAGAGGCTCATCTCCTAGTAATTTTCTCTCCAATCTGTTTCCCCTTTTTCCTTCTAGAATGACAGAGCCATGTACATTATTTTTCAGCAAGCCATCTATTCAATGGTTTTAGCCCTCCTTCCTGTTGCCAAATGATCCATGGATTCCTTTTGATTTTCATTAATTTGGTGGTTATTCAAATATACTGAATGAATGCTTTATGCAAATGTGACTGTTGCTTTGAGTGTTTGCTCATTATTCATGCTGTGTGATTGATCGTCTAAGTCGCAGGGTATTGTTTCTGCTCCAGGAGTAGAGAAGCCCTACAACCAAAAGGAGCTTTCAAGACGGCCAAACACCATCAGGGCTACTCTTCACACAAACATCAGCTATTACCAGTGTCTAAAACATTTCCCCTTTGTGCAAAAGAAAAACTCATATAAACAAAGCCAAGCCTTCTCATAGACAAAGCAAGGGGAAAAGGATAATTAAATGAGTCTGCTAGTTCTCCCCTACACAAATCTTCATGATTATGCAGCATTCACGCAGAAACAACCTTTGAAATTATTCGAATAGTCATTTGTAAATACATAATCATAATTTGTGATGTAGAAGATCTTCAAAGGAAATGTATTTGAGACTTGGTAGGTGGTTTTGCTGTGCTGATAAGTTAAACTACTTTAAATTGTTGTTCTTTCATAGATGATTTCCTTTGTAAGCAACTTGATAATATCACCTATTTTCTATGTTCACAAATCATCTATTAATTGGCTGAAAATCACTTGAACATATTTGTTCACCAGGTATTGACAGCTAGTCACTGACAGTGGCAGGCACTGAAATCAGTAGCTCTTCAGAGAGTGGTCAAAGCAGTCAAGTATGTCTTTTGTGAAGAAGTCCATTGCTTAAACTCAAGGTCATATATATGTGATCTGAATGCTGAATGGAAGGTACTTCAGCCTGTTCTTCCTCAGTCTTCCCTCTTGTTAACTCTTACAAAATAGCTACACTTGTGTAGGCTTTTGGTAAAAAAATAAAAGCATCTAGTACGTGTTTTGCCCATTTTATCACGTAGATTAATAGAAAGTGGAAGAATATGCTGGGGAAGGGATTATTCTATATATTAGTATGTATGGAGACAGAATCCTGGGTCAGATAAACCCTCAGCATGGCCCCTGAAGTCATTCTTTTCGTTCACTCTCTATTTTTCCATGTAAGGGTGGTTTATGGTATTTCCTTTCACTGAAAATGCCCATCCACCTCTATGTGTACTGTGTTGCTACCTTTAAATATTACATGATTTTTCCCCCATTTTTACAGGGCCCTTACATTGTACCATACCCAGCATGAAGGCACATGGCAACAGACAAATAATGTTCTTACAGCAGGTGCTGGCATATACTCTTATAGTCAAATGCACTGAAGGTCTTTTTAAAGTCATGTGGATACTGTACTTCAACAGATTTGCCCTTCCTATTCCCTCTATTCTGCCCCATTTTTTAACTCTTCCTGCCCTTTTATCACACCCCTGAAGAGTCACCTTGTGACATCTTTCTGCAGTTCCTCCCTGCATCAGCTGGCCTTTACTAATTTATCTTGAGGCTTCCTCTGCCCTCTGCACTTTCTCCCTGCTCCAAAATCCATTTTCTACCCTGCTGTCTTTATAGCAAAATGTATTGATTCCTATTGAAAATCCATGTTGTTACTTCCTTCCTCTGACCTCTGTTTACTGATGAGTTTAGGAGGGATGGGAACTTTGTACATCTGGAAAGCACCTGCAGCACTGGAGAGATTCTCAACAAACAAAACAATAAAAACAAGAGACCCAAGTAGTGTTTGGAGAAAACATTACAGTTTATGTGAGCCAGCAATGCACTGAGAACAGCTATTGCTCTCTTCCCCTAAAAGAAAATCATTATCTTTATGTGTGAAATGTGTTTCCTCTTGTACACTGAATAACTTTGGCCTTTAATCTTTTATCTAGATCCCAAAATGTTATATCTGCAGCATCACAGTTCTTTACTTCACCTAATGACTGAACCTTCTGATCCCAGACATTTAATCTCTGTATGTAAGCATATCAAACTGGCTTGGAAAATAGGAATTGCAAATCACATTCTCCAGAACAGAAGCCACAAAGTCGCTCATTATATGAGCAACATGATTCTTTGTTTTATCTGAAAGGACAGATAAAAAGCAATGTCTAAATAGCAAGAATCAATGTATTTTGTCTCCTAATTTTCCAACTAAAAATTAGTGAACATAATTCTTCACATTTACCCCAAAAAAGGTATCTTCCAGCACAACTCAGTTAAAGAGATTAAAGCCATGCTGATTTACACCAGCTAAGAATTTTGCCCCTGTGTTTACTAACAATGCTGTGGTATTATTCTTCTGTCTATTTACTTTTTCATTAGTTAACTAATATGCTATTTATTTTGGTAAATAGTACAACTGACTTCAATTTGTTCTTGTAATTAAGGTACATGATCAACTACTCGTTATTCAAAATCATGATGAACTGTTAAGGTCTGTTTAAGAAAGGAAAACAATGCTTTGCTTGTACAGCAGCATGTGGAGGCATTTAAAAAGCTGCAGAGATTTATAGAAAACAATTCTGAAGTCCATATAAACTAAGTACTTTGCACAGGTATATTATAGAGCTCTTTTCCATTTCCCAATAAGAACAGTGACTCTGTAATAGAAGTAAAAGCATAAAAGCATTAAAGTTTAGGTGGCCATGAAGTACACATTTGCTGCACAAGTATTCCCCACGTTAATTAAAATACACTGCAGTTCTGACTGGAAAAAATATTAACCCTATTCTAAGGCAGGTAGAGAGAGGCACACTGAATTAAGTTAAACTAATGATTTATTTATTTTATTGGTATATTGCATTTAAACATTCTCACTGAATCCCAACCTGTACGAATTACCGAAATCATCTTACGTCAGAGACAGGCTGGTTTTGTGGCATTTCTACCTAGGTGTGAAGCAGGAGAGTTTACCTCATGAGGGAGCCTGTTCCTAAATAAACTGCAGGTAGATAAAATATTCTCAGGAGACTCATCTCTGTGCCTGAACTTTTCTGTGCTTAACTCAACTTCAGAAACATCCAAACTTCATCTGTCACTCCCCTAACATTTTCTTAAGAAGATGAAAACTCCTGCTTCCTTATATTACAGTAGCACAAAGAGAATGACCTTGAAATGTGTGTTATAGATATGCTTTTAGATACGTGTAAAAGATAACCAAAGATAAAACAGGGCCTACCCAGCCCAAATATTTATGGGAAAGAGTAAACTTTTTAAAAGGCCAATGTAAATAACAGGAGAAAATGATTGTTTGCATTTTTATCTTGTGAACTAAAGCATGAAAGTATTCAGCAACTTGCCTAGAGACACATAGAACGTGATTCTTGACCTAACACTGCTTGCAACCAGACCAATGCTTTATCCAGAGTTCAGTCATGACTTCAATATAAAGGTCAGCCCTTCCTTTCTCATTCTTTCACTAGAAAAAGTTGAGAGAAGCCATTGGAAAACTGGTAACAAACATTCATAGAGAATTCATTTCAAAATGACCAAGTAATGCATAACAGTGATCTTCATTGTACTGTCACGATTTGCTAAAATTCTATTGAAAGTTAATGATTTAACAAGTGTTCTTCATTTAGGAAAGAACAAACATAAGAAATTATTTAATGGAGTAAAAAGATGGGAACAATTTGCAGATTCCAAAACATGAGGTTCTGGCCAACAGAGAAGTACATACCAGGCACACGTACAAAAGGGTTCTAGGACAATTATTTTTAGTAGCGGTGCTTATGTGGGCAGCAGAAGCCACGGGAAAGCACAAACTAGAGATAAAGTGAAGGTAATGGACTTAAAAGAGAGTGTGGCTCTGAAGAACAGTCTAGAAAGAGTACCATCTGGGCAAAATTATGTCTAGAAGACGTTTGCAAAGAAATATGCCCTATTCTATTCTTTGTATGTTTAGGAAAATGGAATTCTCTGTGTTTTTTTAAATAAAGGCTTAGGCATCTTCTCTCCACTACCAACCAGCAGAACCCCAAATTTGACTTTTCTAATAGGGGATAACAGTTCTTGTTTACAAGATAAGCATGGTTAGTTTGTCTCAATTAACTGTTTAAAAAAATAAATACTATAAGATTTTTCATGTGATTTTTATGTATCAAGAGTAAAGTCTGCAGACCTGGTAATAAATTTGGGCCTAAATTTTTAACAGCAGAAGACTAAAGTTCAGATCTTAGACATATATTAAAACATGTAAATAAACAGAGTGATTTAAGAATTAGCAATTTCAAATCAATAAATACAACAGGTGGCTCAGCACCTCTAAGTCAAGATACCTTTAAAAGTTTAACACTGAGCTCTGATTTTTAAAATGTCAGGATTTTCTTCCTCAGGAAAGAACCTCTTTTCTCTGAGTAGCTGCAAATCTTTACTAGACTCACCCTTAAAGTTGTGCCATAACTTTTTCTGAAAAAAAATCACTGTCCTGTGTTGAAAGGAAGTTCACATAGAATAGTATGGAAAATACGAATACCTCGACATATTGTCCAACCCTGACCTTGCGTATCAGAGTTGCTACATTAACACTGGTGAGAAAATTTTCTGCTAAATACATTCATCTCAGCCTTCAAAGACTCCAGATTAATTTTGAGGGTTCGGTGAGTCTAGGTAAGGCCTGGATTACTTAAGATACACCTTTGGACAAATACAAACCTTCTCAAACTTGAAAACAATACTGATTTTTAATTTCATTCCTCTTACAGAATTTATTAAAAAAAGGCCAAACTAAGACTATAAGCACTGACTCATTAGTAGAGCAGCATGACATGGATTCTCTCCACCAAACCAAAAAACTAGGTTCTGGCACCCACTACAGTGTATCTGTTTTCTACTTCAGATGCAAACAATATCTCACAAGTCTATTTCCACAATCTGATGATGTCAGTGTTGAACCACACGGATTTACCTATAGTTTATGACTCCTGAATATTCACACATCTTTGCTGTCCAAAGTATAGAACTTTTCTTCCTTTTTTTTTCCCTTGGTCATTTTGAAGTTCTCAGCAAAACTCACATAATGCCCACAGTACAGTGTTAAGGACATAATCTCTCTCCAAATTAATTTACATATCCATCCACTTCTGTTTTTTCTCTGCCATCAATCCATTCATAAGCTTTTCCTCCCATCTATAATTCTTTCCTCTTTTTCACTTTTAATCTTTTTTTTTTTTTTAATTGTGTTCATTTCTCTTTATTTCTGAATGTTTTATTTTTTTCTTTGTTTCCCTCTACAGTTTTGTTTGTTCTGTTTTCTCCTCAGTCTTTCAATGTATTTCAGCCATCTTCTAAAATGTCTTTTATCCTACTCCTATCTCCCTTTTTGACTCTGTTCCTTTCAACTCACTTCTCCTGCTCTGTTATCTATTTGTTTTAGTTTTTTTTTCCAACAGCTCTGACTTTCTCAAAATGTTTTCCAGGAAATACCTCAGACATCTTCACATTTGAGCTGAGATGATGTCCTCTCCACAGATGAAACAGTAACATGAAAAAATGGACTGGAGATCAAAGGCCCCAAAAGATGCACCCTCTGTTAAAAGCCCTTCTAAGTATCCAGAGGAATTCCTAATTAAAATAAGAACTACTTTTGCATCTATAATAGTGTAAAATTTCAATGTTGATTGAATAGCTGTATGTTGCACTAAACAGACTTAGTGTTATTTCCTAATAATATATGTTATGTTATCTGTGAGAAAAGAAATGCCACATTAGACTGCAGCTGAAATACTCCAGGGAAACACAATTTAAGGGACTGTCTGGTCTGATGTTTTTCACAGATTTGAATACAAAATGCTACATGAACATCAAATTACAAACCTACTGAAAGAAAAAAAAAAATGATAAAACCAGCACTAATAATGCCTAAACTTCAAATTCCTTCAGCACATCGAGACACAGAGAGATCAGTTTTACTGTGACAACAATAATATATATATATGCATATAAGCTTGGTCTGGCTCTTATAGAATACAGTATTTAACAGTCCATGAGGCACAGTGTACATGCTGTGCTAATTGCACTTTGAAGACATCCTCTGGTTTCTGCCAGGAGCACGGAACACAGCTTGTACATATTCTTTCCTACCTGATTAGTTCCATACATGTGCTTTTAAGGCAGAAGGACTCTGATTCAGAATTGGCAATCCTTACGGCTGCAAATCTGGGACTCAATACTGTCAATACTAGTTTAAAAAAAGACAGAATAATAACATAGAAACTGATTTGCCTTTTTGTGTGTTGCCTGAACTGGAGTCATTACAAGAGGCCTCTTCTCCACACTAATCAATAACATTTATGAAAGTGTTTCAGTCTGGCTTAACCTGGCTTGAAAACATAATTTACAAGCAAAATCATCATCGCAGCCTGGCTATCTATAGTAGGAAATTTAATGCAGACACCCCCCTGACCCAGCAACAGAGCTGTAGCACGGCCATACTACAGTGTTCAGGCATTTCCCTTCTCTTTTAACACATTCTTCACTGATATTCTCCTTGACCCATTTCAGCAAAGCACTGGTTTAAGTTTAGTTGCCTGAAGATCCCTCTAGAGCTGGGTGTGAAAGTCAACCTCCCACATCTCCACCCGATGTCTCACTTTGTCTCCTTACCTCATTCTTCTCTTTGCTTTGGTTTAACCTTTACAGTCACCTCAACTTCTCCTCTTCAGACTTGCAGAAGCTCCAGTGGGATGGCAGTGAGTGGCCAAAGCACAGGTAAAGTGCAGGTTGATTGATTTCAGCCCCAGTTTGGGACAGTGTTTCAGCACATGTTCAGCTTTGTCCTGATATGGCAACTTTCCTAGACAAGAGAAAAATGTGACCTAACCCATTAGTCATTTCTACTGATTCTGATGGACTCATCATCATTAAAGGACCAGGTCCCTCTACAACAGAAGCTGTCACATACTGGGATTTTCCCAGTAATATATTTGACTTGTGTGTTATTCCTTTGTTAGACTACTTATATTTTTTAAATCTATGTCTCAAATGATCTGAGAAGAACATCAGTGGAAATGAGTTAAGACACATGTTAAGGATATCTAAGCTATTTGGGATTTCTCTGGCTATCCTTTTTAATTTTTAATATGTACATGGTGACTACATCCTCATGATGTATCTATAAAAAGCTAAACAAAAGTAAGTTTTTAGATGCTTAAGACCAGCACACACTATATGCAGCCAAGAGGAAAGGAAATACAACCTATTTGCTAGAAAACTTGAAGTAGCCTCATATTAACTAAAAAGAGAAATAATCAATCCACATGTACCGTTTCAGTAATGAGCAATTCTGTGCTAGCAAACAACGATATTTTCATCCCTTTCTTCATGCTGCTTCTTTCTGAGGAATAGCTATCACTTACTGATTATTATTAGAGGGCATTAAAGGAACACATGGCTAATACAGCAACAGTGGCAGCAGGCAACTCTTGCCTGTTATTTTTTCTCAAAGACCCTGAAAACACTATATGAACGGTCATTTGTGGAGTCTGTAGTTTTTCCTACCCAGGACTAATTAGGAAGAGCCGTAGGAGGGTTGCAGACTTTGAGGCACAAAGCAAGCTGGCTTGCATCAGTGAGGCAGATGATGAAGAAGAAGGCAGCGCCCATGACTGAGGGATGCACGTGTGAGGTGCACATGCCGGTACCACTGCTGGCCACCAAACACGTGCCGCAAGGCAGGAACTGGCCCTGGCCCCAGGCAGCATCAGGCTGGAGATGTCAGCCTGCTGCCAAGCCCCAGGGTCAGGCTACTGCTCTTCAGCGTGCTGGTGGCACCAAAAGTGGTGGCAGAGCGGGTGGGCACAACACAGTTAAGAAAAAACGAGACACTGAAGATTGATTCTGATCTTTCCAAGGAGAAAGACGAGCCTGGTGGGGCCCAGGCTGACAACAAGTACCTGGCACCGGCTGTGTCTTTTAGCCTGACAAAGCCCAACACAAAGGTTACTACGTTTTAAAGTACAATGTGCAATACAGAAAGGTTCTCAGATATTTAAAATACAGAGGCAAGGGGACTACAGGAGGTCAAGAGAGAGGAGCATTTGATTCATACTTCTGCTAGGGTAACTAAGGCAGCTCCCTTACTCATTTACTCATTTTCATAATACATGCATTAGTGCAGCTTTATTAACAATGGCAAGTCTCTGTATAGTCTTTTCTCTGCTGTTGTCTGTAGGCGTTTTAGAAGACAGAGGAAGACAGTAGAATTACTGATTTTAAAATCTCTGGTTTTGAGAGCTGGAGAGCTCACAATTTTCTGTCCATTCATCCCCTTCTCTCCTCCTATCTATTCAGTGATAAATACCAGCCATAAGCACTGCGATCCATCCTGCAGCAGCAAGATGTGCCAGCTATTGATGGCAGATGTTATGTTAATGTGTTTAATCTACACACTGCATCTCCACTGAGTGATGACATAGCTGTCGAAAGAGACCAAGTGGCTTCAAAATAATATGGGATTTGGGGCTGTTGGGGACTGCAGGCCAAGGTGTCTAAAAAGCATTGAAAACTTAAACCTTTAAATCACTGATTCCAATGTAGATGGCAGCAGGAGAGAGCTGGAACATAGCAAAATAGGTGGGGCCTTTGTCTAGATCTTCACTGTCAGGAAAATATATGTCCCTACATATTCCTGTGTTAGCACCTAGAATCCTGCTGTGGCTACGAACCATGAAAAAATAGCAGTGGAAATGTTGCCATCCCCCAAAAGAGTCTAGCATTAAACCTAACACTCTACAAACAAATGTCAAACAGATGGTGAAAGCACAAGGGAGCAATGAACACTGAAATAAGCAGTGGCCAGAAGACACCAGTGCCTAACTACTATTAAAGTTTTTTGTTGACACTGCAGCTGAGATGTTTTCAAAAGGTATATTTTTTAAAAAGATCTGCATAGGAGCCTACTGAATTTTGCCCTTCCCAGGTGTAATGGATAACGTGACACCATTTATCCACAGATTTATCAAATGAGCAGTGTCATGGTAGCATGAGTATGAATTAGCCTTGTACATACACGCAGAATCTGGCTGTCAGTTCCCAGACCAATGTGAAATATAATGTTCAGGGTGTGGAAAGGCTTCTCACTGAGACCTTTTCATTGCTTCACCAGTCAGACAAGGCTGTTTTATCTCTCAGTAAGGTACTAGTTGCTAATAGTTTAGTTAAGTGTATGCCCTGACAGCCCTTGCTTTGCCTTTAGCATTTCCAAACAAAGGAGGGGGGTTAACAATTACGAAGGAGAAGGTCAGAAATAAGCATGTGTCCCCAACTCAAACACCTCTCCCATGAATGCAGTGAAGGTTCTTAACAACAAGATCCTTGACCAGGAGCTTGTAAACATCTAATGTTCTGTCAGTTGAGTGTGGGATGAAGTGCTAGAGCTCTTTAAAAAAAAAAAAAAAAAAACAACAACACAACCAACCAAACAAAAAAAAACAAAACAAAACTAGTTGTCTGAATCTTTTGTGCCTTTATAAACCTCAGTAACTTTAGAGCCTTTTTTACCCACTAAAGAAATACATGCTTCTACCAGCTTTGCCTTATTGTGATTTAAGGGTGGTTTCAAGGTAGCTAGCTAACAGCATGAACTTCAGCTTCTATAAGAGGGTGGTCTGTAAAACTAAGCAGCTCAAGCTTTTTCCTGGTGCTCAGCATCCAAACACCTTTCTCAGATATAACCAATGTACATTAGTGCAAAAAAAAGATGCACACACGAGTGTGTCCCTCCATCAAGCTGCACAAGCTGGTAATGCACATGTATGCAAGTGTCTTCTGGTAAGATTCATGGTTTGGTTAGGTTAGGAAGAAGAATGTGCACTGAACATGAAGGGTCCACACTCAAGTTTGAGAGCAATGCAGTCAGCTCAATTTGTGCTGTTCTTTGCCTCCTCACCAAACTCATATTCCATGTCTGAATTTACCCACAAAAGTTTTGGAAAAATTCTGGAATTTCTTGTGATTGTTTATTTCAGATAAAGAAATTAAGTCACAGAAAACACAAACAGTATTCTTTCACTTAAGCATGTGCTTTATTTGGAAGACATAATCTTAAAAATAAAGCTGTTTAGAAATGCGTTTTGCTTGGTTTATCCAAGTAGATCTGAATGTTTGGCTTGGAAAAGCAGCCATCATCAGTTTAGGACAGCATGGCACTGTCTACTGAGGAGCAATGACTTCAAAGTTAGCTGAATTAGATATGATGAACCGGCCTGAAGCTGCCAGTGAGTTCATTAAAGCATACCATGCAAAACTCTGCCTAGCCAGAAGAGCTGGAAGAGCCAGATGTGGCTGGAAACAAAAAGCATAGCTAGTTCAGGTCAACCAGAAAAAAGTCTGTTGAGACAAACTCTTTGGACACATCTGTCAACCTGGACGTTCTTGTCCATGTCCTGTAAGTGCAACATGAGAAGCTGGAAAAAAAAAAACACAGAGGAACAGGAGTTTGAAGCCACTTTAAAGAATCAAAGGCATCTTGGTGTTGAAAAAGCAGCTGAGTCTGAACACAAGAGCAAACTGCAATTGTGGGGACAGGAAAAAAAACAGCTGGAAAAAGACAAAGCAAGGGGGAGGCCAAGCAAGGGCAGAAAACTAAGTTGCTGGAGAGGCAGAGGCAGCACCCAATAGCCCAGGACCCGCCTGCTGACTGCACTGTCCACCTCTGAGAGCCAGTGCTCACCTTCTCCTTTCCTGTGGAGTCTCTCATGTGTTATGCACTAACAGAAGTAGCAGAAATACCACTAGATACCCGTTTTGATTTTTAAGTATGAATGAGGAGGACAGGAGGGATGGTGTAAGCTATTATCAAGACTCTAAGCCCAGGTGTTGTGCCAGATGTTTGAAGAATCACTGTTGTTAAAATTTCAACAGATTTATCTGAAAGCAACCATTTTTGCAAAATATGCTTTGAGAAGAGGAGGGATAAAGAAGGGAAGATGCAAGAAGAAAACTATCACCAGAATGAATTGCTAAATGAAAATGAGTGGGAATTTTTCAACTAAATGCTTTCTCTGTGATTCACTGATTCACAGAAATGAAACTTTTCACAGCATGACTATGACTAAGCATTTCTCAGGTAGAGGCCCTTGGGTACAGTGCAGACCTCCTGAGCAGACAGGAGAGAAACCCATCCCACTACTTAGTAGTGCAGACACAGAAATTACCTAAATTCAGCCCACTTGCTCTGGGCTTCTATTTCTTATTAAGCACCCCCACCAGCAGGCTATGCAGCAAGAATTTTACCTGCTTTTCTTACAATGACTCTGTGTTTGTGCCGGCGTAGATGCACACATGAAAACCCCAACATAATATATAATCTCTTCCTTGTGCGGCATAGGAACATTCCTCTTATATCTCAAAAACTTCAGAGGCTGAGGAAAAACATTTTCTACTCAGCTCTATTAATAAGTTAAATAAAACTAATAATCATATCTATTAAGCACTAAACACCCATTTAGCTCTTCCAGTTAACTGGTCTGGAACACATCTAAATTAAAGCAGGCTAGTGCAAATATATTAATACAATAACAATAGCATGAACATCCTTGTAAATCAGAGCTGATCAGGTGCCAAGCAGGCTTGCAGCTATTTTACAGCTTTCACCTTTGTTTTGTTCAAGTTAGTGTGAAAAAGAAAACTCTTATCTTTGACCTTATGAAGCAGCCTTCATATATAAACATGAAGATTTCTGAGTATAATTTTCACTAAGATGAATTTGCTACTGATGGTGTACAAAATACATCATATGGGTATTTCCTCAGGGTGAAATATTTTTTAAGTCGGTGTACATCAAAGAAAAACACTTGGAAAAGTGGCTGTTTGGCATGGTATCTGGGATTTCTTCAGCCAAATGGAAAAAGTACAATTGTATGAAAGGGTGTGGAGAGCTACACGTATTTTAACACACATCTCACACATGCTCCCAAAAGCTTTTTAAAAGTAAATGTACATTTTACAAGTGTATATACTGAGAGAAAACATCATCTTCTAGGTTTGTTTTTGCATATTTAGAACAAAACCACAATAATATCTCTGAAATTCCAGAAGCATGAACAAGATCAACATCTTAACAGTGAAAACGTAATTGTGTTTACAGAACAATACCTTTTCTTACCTTATATCTATTTTGTATCTTCTTTATATCTTAGGAAAGCTCACTGTTGTTTTTTCATCCCATTCAATGATGAACGAAGGTAGCATGTAGAGATTTAAGACATTTAATCCAAGCTTAACCACTTATCTTCTATTTCTAATATTGCTAATGAGTAGCCTGTCAGGTAGTGGAAAATTATCTTTACAATTAGAGACTTCACTTCAACCTAATTTTCTTCTGCAGGATGTTTTAGATGTGCCCTGAAATCAATGGCATTATGATGTAATAATTTAAAAGTGGGGTAAAAAAAAGATTGAGTTAAATGTAGCCAGATCTTTTGAAGGAAGGAAAATAGAACAGTAGTAAAACAGTTGAGTTTTTAATAAGTCATTTTAATGCTCACTTTGAGAAATATATGAGTCCTGGAAGGTTGTAAGGTGACTAAAACTGAATTCTGAGAAAATTAATCTAGCACTGAAAGAATCTGGAAAGTTAATTCTTTGTCTACATTACAAATTCAACCACATGGAGAGAAGCCTAGATACAACAGATGCGTGTACTGGCACAATGTCCATTTAGCCATTTTATTCTTGTTCAGAAAGGCTGAAGACAGTTAAATAAATGTCCTCATGGCTCATAGAGTTAAAAAAAAAAAAAATTAAATCCCTAAATCCTTTCATTTTCTTAATAGATCTACCTGAAAATTCCCAAATCACGTCTCACAAATATTTGTTCACATCCTGAAATCATACTTTGTTCCATTCTCCTGCTTTATTCATGAACATTGACACTTGCAATTTTTTGTCTGCACATGTGTTTGGGGAACATCTGTTTTTTGTTCCCATGTGACTGAGATTATCTATGTATCTATGCATGAAGAAGGAAACTGGTTATCTGCTACTTTATACGTTCAAGTCAGAAGGAGCAGGGACCTAATACAGGGGCACTGACCGTTTGTCTTGCATAGCTGGTGAAATGTCTGATTTTCACATAATGCATATCTTCAGCAAGTAGATATCAAAACACTGTATTGAAGGAGGCAGGTATCATCATCACCATCTTGGAAACAGAAAAAAAGTGAAAAAAGGCTCCCTGAGTTGGTCAAGATAAGTCACCAGATCAGTGGGAGAGCTTCACATAAACAATAGCTCTCCTGCATACTAGTTCACGTTTCTCTCCTTTGATCTACGCTATCTTCCTATAAAAAAAAAAAAAAAAAAAAAAAAAAAAGGCTCAAATAAGTTTTTTCAAATAACTAGTTTGAAATCAATAAGAAAATAAAGAAGTTATTCAGCAAGTGATTGATTACATCGGATAAATTTGGGGCAACAAATAATTTCATCAGCACATCCTGTCTAAGTATACAATTTCATTTGAATGATGATTGATAAAGGAACTTGGACATCAGTCAGCATACAAGACCCCGTAGCAGTAACATTTATTTTTTCCATCACTGAAGATAGCACTATTTCCTACAGTGTTTGTGTTTCAGCAAGACAGAATTTTGTTCCACAACAGATTCTTTAAAACTGTGCAAGTTCTCACAGATGCCCACCATAAATGCACTAGAATATACTTGATAATAATGTTTATTTGCTACAAGTCATGTCTGTGATTACCACTCCTGCCAGGCACAGCGTAAGAATATGTTTAGCTACAGATTTGATGGAGGCAGCTGGGTTTTTGTAACAAAGGGCTTTTTTCCTTCCCAAATTCTGTTTTTTAAAAGTGGCTGGTATTGTACAGCAAAAGCAATTGTGGCAGAATGAAAGTTTCTGCTTTTTATCCCCGTTTCTATTTACCTGTCTGCAAAACAATCTAAATTTTCACTGCAATTCTCCTTGACATTTCCCTTATCTATTTTCCTTTCTCATTAGTCCGTCTCATGAGAAAATATGGGTGCAGAATACTAAATCAACTTTATGGTCAACACATCTGGTGCATATTGACAGACAGATTGTCCCCATATATAAGTCTTGGTTTTGAGGATTTTTTTTACTACAAGCATAAGAACATGTTCTTCCTGAACTAGAATATGTTCAAGAAAAACCTTTGCAAATGAAAGACAGTTATTCACCTAAAAGGAAGCAGGTGGCATCATTATAGCAAAACAACATGAACACACAGAAGAGAAGAAAAATATATATTTTCTATCCCCTTTCTGAATATCTTGTTGGCTGGTTGATTTGTTTTACCTTTTCAATTATATATATGAAGTAATTTTCAATGAGAGGTGTACCAGGAGGAATTGGTCTATGTCCAAGCACTTGCAATTTTTTTTCATTTTGCCAAGGCAAAATACAGTATTGCCAGGGGTCAAGATCAAGAATCAGGCTTCATGGCTTCAGTTCCGAGGGACTAACTACCTTGATCAATATGTTCAACAGGATGGGACTCTGATCTCAGCTGCAGTTTACAGATGTTTCCATGACACAGATAAACAGAATATGAAATTGAATTTATTTATACACTGTGTATCACTAAATACCTCATATTATGACGTTCATGACCCACCCATGGAATAGAGAGGTTTATGGTCCTCATTTGTCAGCCAGGAAACAGAAACCAAATGACTTGTCTGTAGTCACACAGAAAGTAAGAACTAAAAGATCGGAGAAGTCTTTCCCTGCTGAAGATACTGCCATGAGCCCTTGATCTTGACAAGAGTACTGTTCGTATTCAGATAGAAGATTCCACCCAAACTGGTGGCACCCACAGTGAATGTAACTGCTGCTTCTCCACTGCTGGCAGTTTTCTCCAAGTGCAGTGAGATGTGTTGGACCACTTTGAAAAGTTCCTACTAACTGCCAGCATGAGAAGAAGATGCATCTGAGGTCCTCGACGTTTCATAGTTCAGCTGTAAATATAACAAGATATAACAAGAGAATACAGAACAACAGTAAAATAAATTGAAAATAGAGAGGGGCAAAGAAGGTAGAGCAAATTGGTGTTTCTAAAATTATATGGTGATTTACGTTAGTATCTGCTAGTCCCAAGTTTTAGACACCTCTCTACAGAAACTTGCAAATACAAACATGATATCAGATATGAGTAAGGGAATATGGATGTCTTAAATAGATCATTCTCTTCTCTCACTTGCAAAGGTCCAATACAATGATTTGAACCCTACAGGAAATTCACATTCACAGAATCACAGAATGGTTGAGGTTGGAAGGTACCTCTTGAGGTCATCTTGTCCAACACCATGCTTAAGCAGGGTCATCTAGAGCTGGTTGCTCAGGATCAAGTCCAAGCAGCTTTCAAATATCAGATGGAGATACTCTCACAGTAAAAATGTGTTTTCTGATGTTCAGAGGGAACCTCCTGTGTTTCAGTTTGTGCCCACTGCCTCTGGTCCTGTCACTGGGCACCACTGAAAAGAGCCTGGCTCCACCCTCTTCACATAGTCCCTTCAGGTATTTCCACACACTGATGAGATCCTCCTTTTTTTCAGGATTAACAGTTCCAGGTCTCTCAGCCTTTCCTCACAGAACAGATGCTCCAGACTCTTAATCATCTTTGTGGCCCTTCGTTGGACTCCCTCCAATGTGTCCATCTTTCTCTTGTGCTGGGGAGCCCAAAACTAGACACGGTGCTCCAGGTGTCGCCTCACCAGTGCTGAATAGAAGGGAAGGATCACCTTCCATGACCTGCTGGTAACACTCCTGTTAATGCAGCCCAGGACACCATTTGCCTTCTTTTCTGCAATGCAGAATTGCTGGATCATATTCAATTTGGTGTCCACCAGGACATTCAGGTCCTTTTCTGCAGAGCTGCTTTCCAGCTGGGCAGCCCCACTATGCCGGTGCCTGGGGTAGTTCTTCCCCAGCTGCAGCTGCAGGACTGCACTTCCTTTTGTTAATCTACTGTAGAACTAAAGATGAGAAAGAAATTCTTGAAGTCATTGGAATCCATAATTATTCAATTTTGGGTAAGTCCTCTGAAATGCTGTTTATGAAGGCAAACTCTAATCACTTCTTTTTATATAAAAAAGTCACTATTTCAGAGCAACAGTAGAAAATCTAAGTTCATGTATAACCACACTTCAGAAACAAATACTGATTTCATTTGCCTGAAACCATCTGAAATTTAGATATCCATTTATTTTCATAAGCTCAAAGACTCTAGAAAGAGATTTATTATGCTACGTATTTTTTGTTCTGCAAAAATACCAATTTGTCAAGATTCAAAGATGAAAAATATCACCTTATGTTTAATTTGACAGGACACAGATGAAATAGCTTAATTTCAGCATTAAAGTGCATAATTTTCTGATTTTCAAGACCCAAAACATCCTCAGTCATTGTCTGCAACTTTCTAAAGAACAGTATTTTTTAGAAGACTGATAAAATGATTTGTTAATTTACCCAAGCAGTGGACAAAAGTTTCTGACCCTAAGACTTGCTTTCCATGATTTTAATCTGGCTATGACATTCCAAAGTTCCTGCATCCTCTTTCCCACCCACAAAGTGAGACCCTTAGTCCCTTGACCCCTTTGACTCCATGACGCTATCAACATCATTTCACAGCCTTGTTTCACTTCCAAATCTGCCACAAAGCTCCGGGAAGCACTCAAGGGCTCAGAAGCCAAGCTGTAGTTATCTGTCATCTTAGCAGACTTTCTCACTTTAAAATCAATCTTTGGTTGGATGTAATTTGTGTAAGCAGCAATCACAGCCTTCTTCCAATGTTTATTGCTCGCTGTCTACTTGCTGTAGAGCCAGATTGGGAAACTGAAGAAGTATGCCAGTGAAGTATATTGGAAGAATGTAAATCAGAAGTGGAGAAGAAAACACGCACCTCATTTTTCAATACATACTTTTAGACTGAAGTCAAACACATCCAAAAGTCACCTGCCATTTTAATTTCCTATAAAGACTACCCCAAAGTTCATAGACTAATTTTTAAAACAAACAAATACAAAGCTGTCTGTAGATGCATTATAATTTAAGTGTGACAGATCTACTAAAGTTGATAAGCATGCCATTTCCTATACCACTCTCATTAGGAGTGGAAGGGGGTTTTGGGTGACTTTCAGATATTCTGTGTCTCTTCTTCAACACCAATGGGATTTGGCAATTCTCAGCAACTGGGATGAGATACTCAGCTATTTGCAGGACCGAACCTATAATGATCAGTAGACAGAAAAATTGATAAGCCAATGTTTTAAAAATACATATGTCAGTGTAATTTGGGTAGGTGTAGCTGTTCACAGAACACATCAGAACTGTACCTTAAAAACACACCTCTCGGTACAGTTATTCAGGTATTGGAAGTGGCAGTGGGTTTAGCACACAGGTATGCATGTTCTCTGAGTAGGGCAAGAGAGAAAGGGAGAAGAATAAGGGGAGGGTGAGGATAAGGTAAAAGGAAAAAGGAGAGGAGAGCAGAGAAAGAAAAGAAAGAATATTCCCATAGGCTCAAAGAGGAAAGATGAGAAAGATGTGAAGAACAAGTTAAAGAGATGAAAAAAATACAGTTGTATAATGACAGCTTTGTCAGACCATGAAAATATATCAAATCAACAACACTGCAAGGTAATATGCATCTCTTTTGAGTCAAATCTTGCAAATCTTACTTAGGCAAAAAGTATATTGCAGTGAATGCTGAATAGGATTTCCAAATTTCACCATTTACTAGCAGAATTTATAGTTATTATTCTCATCTCTTTTTCACTGACACTGAAATTCCATGTGAAATCCTAGCTTCATTGAAGTTAATGCCAAAACTCTCTTTGACTCTAATGGGCTCAGAATTTCTGCATCATATATTAAGTAGCTTACAGGAGTATAACTTATTACTTTTAAAACATATATTGCAACACACCCAGTACAAGAGCACAGGATAAAAGGAAATGAAAGACTTTTGAGATCTTTAATCCTAATTGTCCTAGTTAGCAAAACTACAACCATATTTTCGTGCACACTTTGAGATGGTGTGAGTGCTGCTGCCAAAAAAAAAGTCAACCTAACCATTTTTGCTGGATGGTTTCTAATGTGAATTCATTCTCTGATTCAACTTGCTGCATGCTTGTGAGGCTGAAGGGAGGGAGAAATATCGAGTCAGGGACAAATGTCTGCCTATGAGGGGTAAGCATGACTTCCTTTAGTGGAAATTATGGTTTGTTCCAGCTTAAAGTGTTTTTGAAATTGTGATGGCAGAGGGCTCAGGACCTCTGTTTTTACAAGTGGTCTCAAGGTACAAGCACCAGTAGGCAACAGCATGTCAAAACAGTGGATGAGAAATGTCAGTACCTATTTATGATGCATATGGCAGAAACAAGATAACTGAACTGTGCATCAGAAGAGCTCAGGCACTAGCCCTGGTGCTGCTGCTACGCTGAGGACTAGGTATCTTCAAGACTCCACGGTATTTGGGTCCCTGCTATGGAGGCAGCCATGAGCTTGCTCCGCCCAAGCAACTCCAAGCCCCTGACTTTAAGTTATTTATGAAACAGAAGCATGTAGCTACAGTCAGCCCTGCAAACATGAAAGGTCCATCAAAAGATAAAATATAGTAGCTTCTAGCCCACTTGGAGCACAGGCAGACCATGCTTATGCCTGCCCGCAAAAAGCAATGCAAATGTGGCCTTCTGTCTTTTTCTTCTGTCACTCGTCACTGGTCTGGTTTATTTGCACTGGGAGATCTTCATCACAGCAACCCTCTTACACTCCAGATCCTGCTTGGACCCCTCAGTCCTGCACAGCACCAGCAACAATTCCCCACTGCTCTCTCTCAGGAAAAGGAAGTTTTAATCTGATGTGTCTGAATAAGCTTGAACTGCAAAGCTGCAGGCAGCAGATAATTCCCTCTCCATCACCAGATTTATTTCCCAGTTTCCAGGGAGTGGAAGTCGAGGGTGAAAGCTGCAGCAGGTAGGACGAAGGAGTGCTGCTAATTATGAACCATGTGGGGGGCATGGATTTTCTTGCACTCAATACTACACAGCACCGTATTGCCTATGCGGCAGATCCAAATGGCAAAGCACAGTGATGTCTCTAACGACTCTAAGGAAGGCAGGAGATCCCCAAGAACATTTCAGTAGAGCTCCATTGACTTCAATAGGTCACAGCAAGAACTGCAGAAATTCACCCACTGAGAAACTAATAATGGATAGGGGTCGTTTTTACTCCCCTTCCTTTTCTACCTGCTC
This sequence comes from Tyto alba, assembly GCF_018691265.1. Taxonomy (NCBI): domain Eukaryota; kingdom Metazoa; phylum Chordata; class Aves; order Strigiformes; family Tytonidae; genus Tyto; species Tyto alba. Next base: position 11,159,767 of record NW_024881322.1, read on the forward strand.
TTGAAGTAACTTAAATACAGGTAAGAAGGTGTGTATAAAAGAGGGAGAAAAATTAGAATTTAGAGGAGAAAAAAAATTGGGGGAGTTGGGAGGAAGGAAAGAGCTAGCAAATTAAATCTTGCCCTGATTATCTCACAGTTCTAATGATCTGAAAAGAGGGGGTGGAAGGAACAAGAAAGAGATCAAGGAGCTTAGGGTAAAGAATTAATTCATTGCTTCAACTGTCTCTTATTCTTCAATGCAGAAAAAGAAATCAAGATTAAAAGTAAAAATTAAAGTGAAAGTTATTAGAATAATTAACTCATAATTACACTGTTGTGCTGATTTGTTTTTGTTCTAACTAAAGAAGTCCAAGAAATCCTTCTTCATCGAGTTAACATTTTTTTTTTTTTTTTTCAAAGCAAAAGCTCTTGGTGTGTACAATTAAATGCCATTTGAAAGAGGAAGGAAGATTGGTGCTCAAACATATATCCCCTATATCATGGTAAGAAATTATGGATGTCCACTCAATTTGGACTATCTTTACAAGGCACTGCACTCTAGGAAACACCTCTCTCTGTGTAGCCCCTACAAGAAAGTACACTCCTAAACACGTGCTTGTAATGCAAAATTGGAAACCTGGCATGCAACTGAATTTCACAAAGCCCAAACACTGCTTCTGAAGAGGTGAAATTCCCCATGTGTTTCAGCGGAGCGCCACTGCCTTGGATGACCTCTGCCAGCGCAGCTCAAGTGCCTGTTTTTGATAACAAGAGAAAAGTGTGCGGCTCCAGCCCACCTCAGCTCCATCACCAACACACCTTTGGGCAATGCAGTGGCAGATCTGTTGAGCTGCTTTCTGCTGGGGGGGCAGAAGGGGAAAGCAGCGGTGCCCCAGGCCACTGCCCCTGCTCGGTGGGGAAGCCCAGGCTGCTTCTCCTCCCGAGTGCCCCGCTGGGGGCAAAGCTGTTGGGGACCATGGGTGGAGACCCACTCAGGTACTGATCCTGATGGAGAAACCGCTTGCGTGCAACCACAGACAGTTTTAAATCTGCTAGTGAATCTGAGAGAGGTTACTCCTGGGCCTTGCAATGATTTGACAGCATGTACTATATGCATAATGTATATGACTAGTGCAGAGACGGAGATGATGCAGTATACATATGAGTGCTGTACTGGAAAAGATATGCACCAGTTCGACTCGTCTAAATTAGAATCACATCGAAGCCACTGCTGAACACACAATATACTGAGATCCCTCTGCAACAACCCAGAGGTGCATGATCTAGAGCCACAGCTAGTGCTGCTAGCTTCTCTGAAATACAAGGTGAAAAAATTTGTGAGGAAAAAAATATCGTAACCAGCCTTGCTAGCAAGACCCAAAGAGAACAGCAATATTATAGGATAAGGCTGGTGTCTGCTAATACAGTGATCAGCCCCACAAAAGTCCTGTGTTGGCTGCAGATAACACTAGCCTAGAATACACGGGATTTTGTTTATTACATCTGGTTATGTTATTTCTTTTAATATCTTATTATTGTCATTGATGCTTTGGTTATGATACTTATGGTATGATATATTGTTAATTGTTATTATTGCTACTACTATTATTAATATTCTTGTTATAATCATCATCACTGTTAGAAACACTTTTAGGGAAAGTTGGTCATCTGAATCATCAGTAAATTTTGGCTTTTTAATCTTTTTTATATGTAGCTTACAATATGGAAATTTTTTACCCCCCTAGTAATCCTCATCATTGGGTATTTCATATCATCTACAGGCTACTCGCTCACCTAGGCTGCGTATTCCAGTACTGTGTCAAATTTGACTTGATGTGAGGAGTTCAAGGAATTGCAAAAAGAAGACTTGAAAGGAAACTGCTCAAGACACCAGTCGAACAGTATATGATAGACAGCCTTATGCATACAGTGGGACAAGTTTTCAAATTATGTAAATAGCTGTAGTTCTGTCAAAGCTAGTAGACCTGTACTGGAAGGTAGCAGAATATCTTATTAGACACAAAGAGGTTTTAAGGGGAACTTTAATTTTCCAAATAACCTATCCTGGCTAGCTTGATTCAGGGATTTGAGAGCTGATCACTCCAGAAGAAAAAAAAAAAAACAAACCAAACCAAAATAGATGCTGTATCATGGGAGTTTATGATATCTTTAGAGGTGGCACATTTTAAAAGTTGCTCCATAATGCAGTCATTTTTATTTCAGCTATTCCTCTGCACTCTTCAATTATTAAAGTTTAATGCACAGAATTCCTTGGGGAATTTCACATTTATTAACAAAGCATTTTATGTGCTAACAGAAAATCCCAAAATTAGGAGAAATCATTTACAAGCAGACAACAGCTGTTACAGCATTAAAACTTTAATTGGCACCCCCTAACAGATCGTTGGACATTTCAGTCATCCTCTTAAGGATGCAATAATCCTTATAATATTCAGAAAGAGAACAATTTGTAACAACAGGATTGTACATTAGCATAGATTGAGTGTGTATGCAGATGCAAATACATGTCTGTCCGAAACAGACAGTGCCCCGAGAGGACACTATGAGTCAGGAACCTGGATTCTGTCAGTTATCTGTGATTTTGGACAAGCCATTTCTCTAATTTGCTTCCCCACCCACCTTCTTGACAGTGTATCTTATAAGTTCTTCAGAACCAGGGACATCTCTAACTACCTCTCCTATTAGACAGAGCCTTGAGTTACCTTGGTAATTACATTACTAAAAATAATGAATACAATTTATTAAAACACAAGAATTGCGAGAAGGTGATTCCTTGTGCACCGTGCAAGTGAAATAGAAGATAATTTCTGATGTCTATCTCAGCACTCTGAATCAATACCAAAGCCACATACATCATCCCTGACAATGCATCCTTCATCTAAATTCTTTTATTGTAAAAACAAATATTTGAAGAATTAGGCCAGTGACTGAGAGACAGAGAACACCACTGATGAAATTATTAGTGGACTGGCTCAATGAGACATTTGGAAAAAATAATAAAATGAACAGAGTAATTGGTACAGTAAATTACCTCTGTATTTCAACATCCATTAATCTAAACCTTGTGGTACTGGAATGAAACTGAAAAGTATTGGTGTGCTTCTCCTCAGGGATTTTTTCCATATGTGAACAACATTGTCACAAAGTTTTGTCTGTTTTCCTTCATTCCCAAGCAGCCTAAATAAAACAGTAATGGAGAATCCTTGAGAAGACGATTAAAAGTGGTATTTTAAAAATTGCCTTGGGATGGGATTTTGTTGATCTTGGGTCTTAGAGGAAGATTTGCTCCAATGGTAGGAAATATATAATGGTTTCACAGCTTAGCCACACTAACAACAAAGTATATCAAATGTTTTCTTCATAGCATAATTAAGAAAATACTTCCTAACATTGCTGAAGATTTGAATTTGAATATTATGTGGGAAACAGAAGGCTAACAATGATTATTTGCATAATAGCAACCCAAGTATTTTCAACTGTTTCAATTAACTTCAAATTTAAGCATGAAAAAAGCCAGTGAACTATTATTCAATTAAGATATAAAATGATTGACTCTGGGGAAAAAAAAAAAAAAAAAAAGAGGTAATAAAGATGAAACAGAGGTATATAAGTTTTTGCAAAGACTTAATCTTGTCTTGCTTTCACAGGTAGCCCTCCTATTAACTTTGGTAGTGATGTATCACTATTGCATGTTTTTCTCTGGTCAGAGCTAGTCTGCAGCTTCTGGCCAAAGAAGACACCCCATTTCTGTTGTAAGCATAAATACCAAGGGCCTGAAGTATACATACTAGAATATAGATCTAAATTTCGCTTTAAACACAGATCTACATTGGGGAACCTTTAATTCCACAGAGAGCTTGTAACAGGTTTCAGTGTACCTTTTCGAAGTCTAGCCTGGGTAAAGGAAAACCCTCCCTAAATTCCAGTCATCCCTTTCTGCGGTGTACACAGTTGCACGAAACACTCAGGTCAGGTTTTTCAATATCCATCAGTTTCTAAAAAATAAAATGTCTGGATTATGACAACAGATCCTTACAACCATCGTATCTGAGTTCAGCAATTCATGTATACCTTGATGCAAAAGATCTTTCATCCAAAGAACAGAATTACAAAGGACCGATATCTGTTGTTCTGCATTGTTAAGGAGATGCTGCAGAGAAATTTGTATTTAGTGACACTCTCACAGCTACTACTCAGCTGTGCTTATCTGCAGCACAACAAATCCATCAAGACTTGCTCAGAGGGGAAAGTTGACAAGAAATGGAAAGGTACATCAAAACATGAATGACAATCCTGTTGACTTAGCCTCTATCACTCTTAACATACTGTACTATAGATACACATATGTAATAGCATTCATACTTCGACACAATAAGAAAACCATGCAGAACAGATAAATTTTCAGTTTAGACACAGAACAAATGAAATTGTGAAAGTTTGTATTGTATAAAAGCACAGTGCTTCATAACTAGTATTCAGCATACATGGGAATCAATACTGTAGACCCCAGATTATAACTCATGTTTTACAAGGTTTCTTCTGGCTTTCCATATTCATCTCTATATATGTGGTGTAGTCCATACTCAGCATTATTTTAACAGCTTGGATGACATAACTGTGCTGTCTCACATGAATGTCACAACCACATGACTTGAACCTCAAATACCTGCACAACATTTTTAATAAAATACACTCCCTGCTTGAGGCAACACTCCGCAGTGCCTCTCACACCTGTCTCTGCCAAGTCAAAGTAGGAAAGACTAAGAAGTAAGGGTTCAGATGCATTGGGGTAGGACTGAAGCACTGTTTCACATTTACCTGACAAGAAGCCAAGGAGCTGGACTGTTGAATGCCAAAGCTTGCAGAGATATTAATGAAAATAATGTGGATTTAACACATAAATTCACATAGTGGAAAGACTTACTTGCTAGATCCCCAATATGAATAAATGCCAGAGAAGAAGTAATCTAAATGGTTATTAGCATAATTTGAGTGCTGAGTTCTGTTCTGCTCCAGCTACAAATGTGATTGAGACATATGCTTGCTCTGATGGAGGAAATTAGCAGAGGATTACCTCTTTCCCTAAGAAGATTAAACTAAAAAGAAAAAATAATTTGCTTTCCATTGCACTGCTACACTATCTACCATTAAAAGAAAACAGACTACATTAAAAAGGACCATCAGTTTAATGGAAAGATTATTCTGACAGTTACCAGCTTTACAGCCTGTTTAGTCACATAAGTCAAGCCCCACATAAGAAGCAACAGCAGAAGCTGTTGCCTTAACCCAGACAGCAGAAGCATAAAGAATTTATAATAAAATCATGAAAAGAAATCAGGAAATTGGGAGCTTGTTCTAGATTCCTGCCTTGCCAGCATTGTAGCACTATCCCATCATCCCATCCTATTCCATTCCAGCAGAGGAGCCTATGCAAAACTGCTGGGTATGGGAACTGAGGACACAAACAAGAATGACCACATTTCTCTTCACCTCAACTCTGTCCAAGCCTTCAAGATATGTTATAGGGTTCAATATCTATGTATCGTGATTGAAAGATGAAGTATGGAGGAATAGGGATTATAACACAGCCACTCCTGGTATCCTCAAATCCATATTTCATGTACCACTCATGGGAAAGTGTACAGGTTGCATTGTCCAAGTACAATGCTAACGATGCTGGAGGGGGTTGTATATGTAAAAGGTTGAAGAACATGCGAGCATTAACACAAATGGGCCATAACACTTTTCCTCGTTACCTGACAGAAGGCATGCTATCCACCCACACGATTGTGCAGTATCCTGTTACCAGTGTAGACAGAGAAAATGTAAGAATTTTGAAGGTATTTTAACTGTGTCTCTAGCAGCATCTATAGTTTTCCCCTTTTCTGCAATAGCCGCAGCTGAATACAGATAGGCAGGAGCCTTCTTGTTTCCAGACGTCTTTTATAACACCACCTAAGTATTTCCTGGAATAAAAGGGGTGGTACTAGAAATACAACAAGAAAAAAAGAAAAGCCAGAACCATGGTCAAGCTCTGATGGACCTACATCCTACTCATACCCTGTGCACAGTGTTTCCCACTGTCTCATTCAATCTCTTCAAGCCACAGAAAATAAACACTTGGCACAGAAGCATACCTGGAATTTTGGTCAGGTGAATCTGAGCCAATTTCCCAGCTCTCTAAGGACCACAGTTTAGAGGCTATTGTAGCAGAGAAAAGGTCTCATATGTACTATCTCCTTAAAGATGAGAGATTAGGATATGTCCAATTTATGATGCCCATTTATACTAATTCCTGCATTTCTGTGTGATGGAACCAGTCAACTGCACTTAACCTCAGTCTACAATATAAAGCAGTCATACCTAAATCAGTTGTATTACTACTGCCATGCTAAGGAAAAAACTCTTCACTTCTACACAGCTCACTCATTTGTAAAGCAGATAAAAGAAAGGATTAGGAGGCAACTTGCACTAGAGCTAGCATCTGATTCTAGGCATATATGTGAAAAAGTGCTAGAAAAATCCCACCCTAAAACCCCACTAAAACAACGTTGGCAGTGCAGACCCAGGAGGCGTTGTGACTCATACACACATGGCTGAGTCACCATTCCCCTGTGCTTCCTCATTGCTCTTGTCTGACAGTAATTTACTGAAGGTAAAGGCTAGCCAGCAATTATTAGCCAACTCCCCTTGCCTACCCGGTACCAGATTAGCTGTGCTTCCAGCTGAGAGCAGAGGGAACAATCTGAGCAGGTTGAACATCTCACTTCAGTATTTCTGGATTATGCACAGGGAATTTTCCTTCCTTCTCAGCCTGTTTTTTTTGATATGCAACTCAAGATTTAACATAGCCAGTTGTCACTTAATAGGTTCAGTGCAGAATCACAAAAAGCAAATGAAAGGAAAGTCTTATCCCAGCTTCAGTAACATAGAGATCTGGTCTTATTAGGCAGGTGTAGACAAATGCTTGTTTTTAATTAATAAAATTTATCAAGCAAATAGATGCTTTTAAGGAGAGATGGGGGAAATACCTTTTGCAGTAGGAAAATGTCCTTTTCTAAAGGATGAGAAGAGCTACCTACATTACATCCTCAGCAGCAAGGCCTTGTTTACCTATTAAATACTTTGTCTTGTTCCAGTTTCAGCCTTTGTACAATGAGTGTTCAGAACCTGTCTTACTGGTTATCTATGTTTTCTCTTAAATGTACCATTTTTTATCTGTCAGTGTGCTGTCCACTGAATGCTGGCTGGTTCCAGGGGCAATGCCAGAGAGCACAGGGCAGGGCCTGGGGACAGGCCAACGGGGATTGCCCTCCTGCCACGGAAGGATTCATCATCTAAAGACATAGCATAAGTAAAAAGACTCCTGAGAAAAGCAAACCATTTGCTAAAGTTGATGTTTAGCAGCTAGCTCAGCCCCTCATTTTTGATTTTAACAGCCAGCTCATCCAAACACAACCAATCTGTCCCTAGCAAAATCCCCATTATATTGCTAAAATGAAGTCTCCTCCCCCAGATTGAAGGTTTGGGCTCTGCAGGTATGCAAGACACTGGCACATTGAAGGGAGTGCAAGTGCTCAGGGCTGCCTGTTTGAATCCAGGAAAGGAACTGCCGATATAAATATATTAAATAGGAGTATGGATCATCCCAGTTCAAAGTCCTGTCAAAGAAGGGGAGAACTGCAAGGGCACAAAACTCTCTTGCATAGGTGGCCCTTCTGGACATAGCACAACGTCCATTAGGACAAGACCACATCAGGGAGTTGCCAGTGATTTTCCAAGGAAATTTTAATCTCTGTGGCTACTAATCTGAAATCTTTCAGGAACATAGAAAAAAAAAATCTTTTAAAAATTGAAGCTAAGCTAACTGGAATAGTTTCGTAATTTTACACATTAAAAATAAATAATATGTAGTTAGTAATCTCGTTGTCCAGATTCTTCCTGCCTTGAGTTTAAGCTGACCACATTTATTTGCTTCCTGATAACATCTCCTCAGAATTGCATGGTACCAACTTTTCCAGTGTTCCAGTGTGAAAACAGACTCCGACATAAACAAATTTGTTTCTGCTTTCAGAAGGGAATATTGTTAGATTTACACTACTTAACAGAGCACAAGTTAACCTTTGTTGTCATCTTTACCCAAAACAGAGTTCAGAACAGGTAGCAGCTCTTTACTTTTCTGATCTGATAAAATGAAACAAAAGTAATTAAGGACTCATTTTTCACAACATGGCAAGCAGATTTTACACTGCTTTCAGTCCTGCCAACAAGGATGACATCCTGATCCCATGGTGATTTTATTCCTGATCTATCTGTTTTCTTCCTGATAATCCTTCTCACTCTTCCTCAAAACAGTTCCATGATGAGAAGATACAGATGTCTCAGTCCACTCAGCTTGCTACGGTAAGTGCTGAAGCACTCCCTTCAGGCTATCTGGCCACTCTGACTGAAAATACTAGAGGATTTCAAGTGTAATAGTATATGCCATCTCCTCTAGCAGGTGAAAAAAGCCACTCATTACTGATCTCAGACTCCACAGCTCACAACCTATGAACCAACTGATATTCTGAGTTCTCAACTCTGAGTAAAGACTACAGGGCAGAGGAACGTTCAGCTTCTCTTTGCATCTCTAGCGACCCAAATATCTGAAGCAAGAGTAATTAAGAGAAAGAACAGTCATCCACTATATCAGCCTCATGCAGGACAGAACATCGTTCCATCATGCCCCGACAGCATCTTATATGAGATACAGGAAGCTATCGTGCTGGATCTCAGCCAGGAGTGCAACTCCCTCTCCTCTTTAAGTCAATAGGAATCTGACCATTGGCTGCAGTGGGAACAAGAATAAACCCTTGCTGTTGCTGTGCTCGCAGTAGTGCTCTCCATGCCACCCGCTCCCTCTTTGCTTCCTCATTAACATCCTATAATTGCAATGGCTGTTTCAGGCTGGTCTACACTGCCCAAGGCAAATCAGAAAAAGCCCACCTTTCCACCAGAGGGTCATCTGAATAAACAATTAATGAAGAGTTGCTGCCCTCAGCTAATCTCCTGTCTGTCAGGTTGATACAACCTAGGGCTAGTTTAGATCTTCTGAACAATGATCAGCTGCTGCTAATGCTCCAGTAGACTATTAAACTCCTGTTGGCAGGCTAAAACATCAGACAAACATAGTGGGCTTCTTGATTAAAATATTGAAAAGACTGCATCCTGCTGTCAATAATGGTTTTGATCTCCTAAAAGAAGAAAAATACCTTGTGGCAGAAATGTAATTACAAGAGAACCACTGTACTTCCCTGGTTTAGAGCAGATGGAGAAAAGGTCAGCTATCAATTAAGCTGTAGGATAAAATATTCTCATATAAAGATAAAAGAATCAATGAAAATAAACTCCTTTGTATGAAAATAGATGTTTTCTGTTTCACTTATACTGCAAGGAGACGAGCAAGCAAAATTAGAAGAAAAGCAGAAGTGGCTGAGACACCATCCATCATATTTGAGAAGTTATGGTGGTCCAGTGAAGTTTCTGCTGACTGGAAAAGGGGAATCATAACCCCCATTTTTAAAAAGGGAAAAAAGGAAGACCTGGGGAACTATAAGTCAGTCAAGTCTTACCTCTGTGCCCACCAAGGTCATGGAGTGGATCCTCCTGGAAACTATGCTAAGGCACATGGAAAATAAGGAGGTGACTGATGACAGCCAACATGGCTTCACTAAAGGCAAAGTGTGCCTGACAAATTTGTTGGCCTTCTGCAATGGGATTACAGCTTTGATGCATAAGGGAGGAACAACTGATGTCATCTACCTGGACTTATGTAAAGCTTTTGACACTGTCCCACACAACATCCTTGTCTCTAAATTGGAGAGACATGGATTTGATGGGTGGAGCACTCAGTGGATAGGGATTTGGCTGGATGGTTGCACTCAAAGAGTTGTGGTCAACAACTCGATGTCCAAGTGGAGAGCAGTGACGAGCAGTGTTCCTCAGGGGTCAGTGTTGGGCCTGGCGCTGTTTAACATCGTTGTTGGTGACATGGACAGTGGGATCGATGCACCCTCAGCAAGTTCACTGACAACACTGAGCTGTGTGGTGTGGTGACACGCTGGAGGGAAGGGATGCCATCCAGAGGGACCTGGGCAGGCTGGAGAGGGGGGCCCGTGTGAACGCCATGAATTTCAAGAAGGACAAGTGCAAGGTCCTGCCCATGGGCTGGGGCAATCCCATGCACAAATCCAGGCTGGACGAGGAGTAGATTGAGAGCAGCCCTGTGGAGAAGGACTTGGGGAGTAGTAGTGGATGGAAAACCAACTATGAGCCAGCAATGTGCACTTACACTCAGTCAGCTGTGTCCTGAGTTGCATCAAGAGAAGTGTAACCAGCAGGTCGAGGGAGGCAATTCTCCCCTTCTGCTCCACTCTCATGAGACCCCCACTGTAGTGCTGGGTCCAACTCTGGGGTCCCCAACATAAGAAGGACACGGACCTGCTCAAGCAGGGCCAAGAAAGATCATGAAGATGATCTGGGGGCTGGAGCAGCTCCCCTGTGATGCCAGGCTGAGAGAGTTGGGGGGGTTCAGCCTGGAGAAGAGAAGCTATGGGGACACCTTACAGCAGCCTTCCAGAACTTAAAGGGGCTACACGAAAGATGGGGAGGGACTCTTTATCAGGGAGTGTAGTGGTAGGATAAGGGGGTAACAGTTTTAAGATGAAAGAGGGTAGATTTAGATTAGATGAGGAAGAAATTCTTTCCTGTGATGGTGTTGAGGCCCTGGTACAGGGTTCCCAGAGAAGCTGTGGGTGCCCCCTCCCTGGAAGGGTTCAAGGCCAGGTTGGACGGGGCTGGGAGCAACCTGGTCTAGTGGAAGGTGTCCTTGCCTTTAAGGTCTCTTCCAACCCAAATGATTCTATGATTCTGTATTTTAATAAAATTGCATTCAAATAAACAGTAGTTAGTTTAGTTATGCTCTCATCTAAACAGCCTTTAAAACTAATTTTGCTTGAACTAATTTTTTGAAAGATCATATTACAGAAGAGAAGTATCTATTTTTACTTTCTTTATCTTTTCTGTGTACGTGGAGAGGTCCTGTCCTGAAGTTTTCATGTGTAAATCTTGACCTCTGCCTTAGGCATATCCAAATCTATTTAATAAACAACTAGAAATTACCATGGTAAAAGTATCCTTAATCTTTATTCATTAATGAACTCTTCAAAGAAAAATAATTTTTATGTACTTCAGAAATACCCCTAAGAATACAAGTTACATTTCCAAGTATTTTTAACAGATGTGCTTGACATCTTCTACATTATAAACATGTATGTACAGCATGAGTCATGCAGAAGTAATAAATAATAAATAATCTCCAGTGTTTACCAGCTTCTTTTTGTTGTTCACAGGAATTTATGCTTTTGAGGTTATTAAAAAAAATTACATTAAAAGTAATCACAAGTAATCTTGTTTAAATTTTAAGGAATGAATTATTTTATTATTGATGAATGACAGTTTAACCTAAAAAATTAACATCGTATATTTACTTGAAGTGCCTATGGACTTGTCTCCAACTTCTATCAAATTTATTTCCTTCACTTCTCTCCCAATCTATCTCTCTGATGTATCCAAATAATGGCTAAGACTCAGAAATACACCAGTGCCAAGCACAAATGACTAGTCTGCACAGACAGGGGCAAACTCCTTTGTGTCATATAAGCTACAATATCGCCAAGAGCAAAGGTTAAATATAGGTATTTCTTGAGGGGAAAAAAAATGATAAAAATGTGTCTACCTTTTGAGGGCATTCATTTTTTTCCTATTTATGATTGCTCTGTGAAGTAGATCTAATTCAAACCTTAATGTATAGCTTGGCTCTATTTGGTTAGAAATCAAGTCTCTTTTCCCTGGTTTCAGTAGAATATGAGTAGATATTAATTGTTGTCAAAATATCAGACTTGCAGAAGATCATTTTGCTGTTGCTTGTGCTGTGATTCAATAAGCTCGTAAGCTTCTGCTGATTTAATTTCACACATGCCAATCACTTTCAAAATTTTGACTCAAGCACTTAAAAACCATGGTCCATCAATGCCTGCAAGCTGCTGAGGAGTCACCCTGCAGCTCCAACATGGTACATTCAACACACAGCAGACTTCTGATTACTCTAAATAAGCATTAATGGCCACATGAAGTGTACGTCCCTGAAAAGGATCTGAAGAAATTACATATATGAAAAGGTAAAAAAATGCTATTTCCATTTCCAGTAATACTTCTAGTGTAAATAAGAGAATGTAATTTCTTTTCTATAGTGCTATAAACCAGAAGTTTAGTTTTGGGCTCCTTCCTCCCAAACGTACCCCCCTCTATACTGTATAAAGGGCATCCAGCTTTAAAAATGTTGCTAAATACTGTAAGCGTTGACCTACTCTGCATTTCACTCCATCCTCTCCAACCACTGCTCAGTTCCTTCACAAAATAATAGTGAATTAGATCCAATACTTTCTTTCATGTTTCCTACTAAACTTTTTAAAAATGTTCACTGCTAAATCTATCAGTAAATCCACTTTCAAAGCTATCTCCTAGCTTCCATAAATTGAAGTTTAACACTTTGAGGCAAATCTACACATAGAAAATAGCAAAAGCTATTTTATTCTCTTCTAAATTTACACATAGAAGATTGAGCGTATACTACCTCATGGGTGACATTTATATTTATACTGCACACGTGAATAATAGGTTGACTTACTCCATACACTATATTTATACCAAACATTTTAAAACTGTCATCTCAATTGCCCAGATACCAGATCTCTAAATTCCAGTCTCATCAATGGAATCCTGAAAATACAGGACTCAGATAGCTTCAATTTTTAAATTACAGAACCAGCATAACATAAAATGTAAATCAATTGTATCAGCGATGAAAAAGATGCTTACAATGAGAAGAACAATTTCTGAAACATTTTGTGTATCAGTTTTTCCTGGCACAAATTAACAACGTTTATTTGATATGATTCTACTACTCGTGATAAACGAGCACAGTTTACAAAGCTGCATCTATCATTATTGTTTGGATCAGTTACTCTTTGATGACTTAAGTGCCTTACTTTGTGTATGTTTCTGAGCAGATGGAGGGTGAATTCTGATTTTGGTAATTAGCAGATGGGTCATTGAACATAATTTTTAGTTAGGTAATATACTAGTTTTGGTAAAATAGAGGCTTAATGAACTATTTTACATATAATTATTAATAATGGTAACTGTATTATTCCAAGTAGGCAAATTACATAACTCTTATGTACTCAGTAATGGGGTAAACTGAGCTCTGACCATGCAAAGCTCTTGCTTTATTCAGAAGAAAAAGAATTACCTAATTGTGGCAAAAGCTAGCTCGTCCCTTCTACAACAGCTTTGTATTTGAAGATATAAAAATATTTAAAATAGGGCCTTCTTTCCATCACTCTCAGATCAGAAAGTCTCACTTCAAATGGAACAGAAGTTTCCAAACTGACAGCAAAGGTCAGACTGGGAACCGTCAGCAGAGCTAAGAACAGTCCCTGTATTCCTGAGCTCAGCCGGCATCCGTGCCCAGAAGCACAGGTCTCTCAAGCAAAGCAACACGGGATCGAGACATACCAAGAGACCTCCAGGGTCACAGGCCATCAGCTCTGGCTTGCAAAAATGACAGCTCGGCCATGATAAGGGAGGAGGATACATCTTGCCACTTATCCATTTTTATTTTTTTCCTCTACCTTTCCCCTCCTGCAACTCTACTTTGTCTAAGATAGACTGCTGCTTGTTTTCCCCCCCTGCACTACACTCATCTCCAGGGGTGGGGGGAAAAAAAAACAACAAAGTGAAAATCTACAAATAATCCATAGTTTACCAAAGCAGCATTCCACTTTCCAGAGCTGGGAACTATACAGAAAATGAGAAAGAATCAGCTGTTCCCAAGTAACTATGTCATCATTTATTGTTGCATCCACTCCTCAAAGGTTAATGCAGGTCAGGGTAATTTAGACACCTTGAAGCTGCTCTAAATTATTCTTTGGACCTGGATCATTCTTTATAGCACTCAGGACTATAGCACAAGGTCACATTTTTCCTCACTTCCTTAGGTGTACTATGGATCTAACACAGCCGAGCATCTTGAAGCAAATCTCTAGGAAGGGTCAGGGAACTCTCAGCATCACAGAGGAAAAGCAATTCTGAGGTGATCAGAGAGCAGGGGAGTCTCTGATTCAGGGTGGTGGTTTCGCCTGTTATAAAGAAGAATTTAGTCCCTGACAACCAGAAAATGTCCTTCAGTTTGGGTTATTTCTTGGGGTCTAATTAAATTATCCTGGGTGTCTTTCTCTCCGCAGTGCTCATCAGGAGACTGACAGATTCGGTTCCTGCATCTCAGGAAAAATTGCATGCATATGTCAGTGAAAAAATCACAGTCTTCAGTCATGGTTTCAAGAAGTATCATATAAATAAATAAAATCACAGAACTGTTTCCTGTGAGATCTCTCTTTTATTTCTCCCTCTCACGCATACAGTCTCCTTGTTGGGCACGAGGCCTATGCAAATATGTAAAGTGACTTTAGGGATACAAAGTGCATCCTGCTTGCGCTGAGGTTTTCAGACTGTCTTGAACAGATTATTCATGATGCACGAAAGCCAAGAGAACAATATGGAAAGCAGATTGGCTACGCACCTACAGCCTGATGCCAATTTGGCTCTCTGTTTAGAGGCTGACATCATCTCTTGAAAGAGCTGGAGCTACAAATCCTTTTAGCCTGAAAGGAGGACAGTCCACACAGCTACGGGCAGGTCAGATGGCAGCATGCTCAGGCTTCATGACACAGCGAGTTATTAAATACCTAGGATTTGGAGGTGGGGGGGAGTTTGCCTTCGAACTGTTGATATTAGTTTGGCATCAAGTGTATGCTGCACTAGACAGTTGGTACTAACTCAAAGTCTATAGTACTCAGAAGATGGACAGGACATGGCAGACATACAAAAAGACACAGAAGAGTTTCAACATGGAAAATGCCTTATAAAATAAAAAAAATATAGAGATTTGGGGTCTCCATATTTTCACAGTATTTCCAAAGATTTGTTTTTCCAATGAGACAAAAGTGAAGTTAAAAACCTGGAGACTAATAGGAAGTATCCTTACAGTGGAAACAGCTGACAACTGCTGAGCTGTATTTTAAGAAATGTTCACATGCCATTCAGAGACTACACAAGATTATCCCATTTGGTTGCCTCTTTAGAAAAAAAAAAAAAAAAAGAGAGAGAGAGAAAGGGCGACTGAGTGAAGAAGCAAGCTGTGCGAGTGAGCACCCTGAAGCAGTTGAGGATACAGTTACTGAGTATTAGGGGATCAGCCTGATGAAAGTCTGTTCATTATGGGATCCCAGGACTTCGGGAGAACAGAGGAACCTTGGGGACATTTTTAGATCCTGGATTCCAATATGCCATTCCTACTGAAACCTGAGAATGACCTTGAATAGATAGACCAAGGAATAAGGTTGTTACATAGCCTGTCTGCAGTGATTTGTTAGTCAGAACCCATTAACGAGCAAGTAGTTCACTTAACCAAAGAATAACAACTTATACTTAGTAATAGCATGACTAAGACATTGGCCTACTTGAGCAGGCAACTCGATGAGAAGCCAAAGAATCTTAGGCTCTTGGAATTCTCTTCTCACCCTGTTTCATTCACCTGGCACGTGTAAGATGACTGGGCGAGCGCTGGTCTGCCGCATGCTGAAGTCCTGATCACACCAAAGTCTACGACAAAACTCCTCTTGAATCAGAGGATCATGCCTTCACCATCAAAAGTAAATCAAAATGTGACAGTTAAGAACCCACTTATTGCACTTCCTTATTGCATAAGGAAGGAAGATGTCTTAGAAAATGTCTCTTCTGCTGAAGCACAGCATCTGTACTGCAAGAAATCTGAAGTTAATGTTATTCTATATATGATATATATACATATATAATTATATATATCATATACTTATAGCAACATTGTAAGTGCTACAAAGCAAAATAAGCCAATGTAATCTGTGCATTAGCTCTCTGAACTATTAATTTGACTCCAGTTTTTTCTCACGGGTTCAGCATCCAAGCAGGGACAGCCCAGCCTCACCAAGACCACTCTGCAGTGCCAACCATAGGTGCTGCACTGACTTTTGGTGTGCTGCACTGACTCATGTACTGGGACTTTCAGGGCAGACATCACAGAACATGGTGCTGCAGCGACATGAGCTACCCCATGAATCCTTCCCTAACACGCTGTAGGAGAATTTGATTGCCTTGTTTGCGCTAATGGGCAAAAATTACCTAGAACTAGCCGCCCATTTACACAAAACATTTCCAAATTAACAACACATTTCAGGTTTCAATCCTGTGCCTTTGTTTTGGTTGGAAGCTGCAGTTACAGTCCAGACCAACAAAGCAAACCAGTTATTAGCATAACTCTAAGAGGAAGGGATAGAGGGAGGAAAGGCAGATTCATAGTGACTATTTCTCCAGTGTCTGGCTAATAAGAGATTACAGACATCCTTTCCTACAGTGATGACACATTCTGGCATGAATAGATATGCAGGGAGAATATTTGCAGAAGTGCTGATAGATTTGATGGTGTTTTATTCTGGGACTGCAAAGCAAACAGAAGAGTATCAAGACCACTCTATCATGGGCTAACTAGCAACAAATCCAGATCTTCTGCATGGAGAAGGTCCTGTCTTGGAGGTCTGTGAGGAATAATCACTGAGAAAAGTAACATGAACGAGTGTTGTCAATGTAAAGAAAATACATAAACAGTTCTGTGAGTTGATACACATTTCCCCAATAAACAGCTGAGCAGATGTATAGTAGACCTGTTTCCTTTCAGGCTGGATACAAAACCCAAATCTATTTAGACACAGCTGTTGGGGTGAACTGGCTCTGCTTGTCTTTTTTTTTAAAAAAAAAAAAAAAACAAAACAAACACACCCAAAAAATCAAGTAGAACACATCCAGCAAGCTGAAGAATACATGCCACAGCATGCCCTAGTACAAAAAAATAATAACCATTCAAGAGGGAAATCACTGTAGACTCCACCAGTAAGGAAATTTAAACCATTAAGCTCTTATAATGCTTTTAAAGGGGATAAGCATATTGCAACATGTATGTTGCCATCTTGCACTTTTGTACCTACAGGAAACTGAGTTGCTGATTTCCTGTAAGTTCAGAAAGCTGTTGTGTAGCTACACATAAATCAAAGTTTGAATAAATACACTTCTGAGTAATCAATCAACCTCTCATTTATGCACTTGGCGGGAGGGTGAATGTCTTTTATGAGAGTCTGGTGGAGCACCACGGAGGTTAAGAACATGCCCAACCTGTCTGCTCCCCGCTCCCCAGCCCGGGGAAGGGACGGGAATTCCTGCCCCAGGCGAGGAGGGAGCCTGCCAGCTCCCCCCGACCTCCCGTCTCCCCGCTCACGCAGCCTCCGAGCGGTGGCTGCCAGTCACGCTGAACTGGGGGGGGGGGTTGCAACAGTCCATAATATCCACATATCTCAAATGGCAGGTGGAGATATTTCTTTGTCAAGAAAGCGAGCCGTGCAGGTTCTGTTAAAAGCTGGAGTGAGATAACACAACTCCCTATAAACTGCAACACACGGGAAGCAATCACTCAGGGCCAGATTCTCATATGCCTAAAATGAACCACTTTCCCTAAAATGAACAGACTTACTGAAGCTAGCAACACATTTTACGGATTACAGCGAGAGCAAGTGTATATTTGAGCATGTGAATCCACCTTTGAATTTAGGAATTTGTACCGACTTTGATTGCATGTAGGCAGAAGACGGCTGCTTACCACTTACATTAGCTCCCAGTAGCTCAAATCCAGCAATGCAAAACAAGTGTCGTGACCATAATCTAATTCTTACGAAAGGGAATTTTCAGAAAAGATTAAGAGGGAAAAAAAGGCATCCATCTGTCAGGTGGAGGCTTCTTGTCTCTTGAAAGAGTTGAGAGAAGAAATAAAGCAGCAAACTGTAAGGGAAAGAAAGCCTAGAGAATAAGGTGAATCCTTCCTTCGCGGCTGCTCGACATAGCTGCTTTGAAATCAGAGCAGCAGCGCTGGTGTGCAGCACTTGAAAGGGCCAGAGCATGATGAAGGGAAAAAGAAATAAACAGTGATGGTTAGATGAATATCATGAGCTACCAGAGATGCTTCTGTGCCTTTTTCACTGACCAAAAGACAAGATTACATGCTGTAACTGTCTTAAAAGATACTGAAGATTGGAAATAACAACAACAAAATCTTTTCTTGTTATTACCTGCAATTTCAATGTTCTTTGACCAGTAGGGCGCTGCAGAGTGTCTACCTACAACACTCAGATGCGTAAAGAATAGCTACAAATGCCATTATAGTTACAAATGAGTAGCTAAGCTTGGGCAACTGATACCTAAACCATTCGGCATCCATCTACTATACCCTGCTGTATAGTATTGCACCCTTTTCTCTAGACAAAACTTATATGAAAATGCTAAGTAGTCAGTAAATCACACACCCACACAAGAAGAGGACTAGATTTCCTAAGGGATCACTCTGCAGTTCTGGTACCTTAATTACTTGTAATGTCACCCAGCCCTGTAAAACATTGCTCTGCCAAAGCTGCATGTACAGAAATCAGCTGAAGCAAATGGAAAGCTAGTTCTTATCCTTAAACACCGTATCAGAGTCAGGATTGAACTTTTATGCCCAGAGAAGTTGTTTGAAATCTGCCTCAATGCTCTAGCCTTCAAGTCCTCTCACCAACCTGTTTTGGGCATAAAATCACCAAGGAAGAAGTGTGGTATTGCCTGGCAGAATATAGCCTCAGATATAGGGCTTTTATATGCCACAATGACATAGAAAGATACTGAACTGTCAACCCAAAAACTGAGACATAGTCAGACCCAGTTTTGAAGACTTTTCAACATATAATTTATTATTGGTTTTGTATATGAATAGGAAATATATATAGCAATTGCATTTATACTTTGTCGACTATAAAATGATTAATAACTTGTTTTCAAAAAGCACAAATGTATGTGAAATGTTAATTGGGAAAATGCGTGTAAGTAAAGATCTTGGTTACTTTGAATTTCCTTAATGATCTCTAAATGACATTTGGAGATTAGGGGATCATCAGGTTTTTAAGGAAAGAGTAGCACTCCATTTTCTGTAACAGTTTTGTGATTTTTCAGGTAGGCAAGTGAAATGAGCATCTAGATCCCACTTAAAATATATCCTGACACCTTCTCTCAACCAACAGGTTTGATTTTTGAAAAGGATAATGGACGCTTAATAGTACGTGGGGCCTATTCACTGATGTAACTCAGCCATACCATGTAGGAGCTGCAGAAGTTACTTTCAATATATTTTTAACAGGTATTTTTGGCATCCTTTATTTCAGATTGTATTATCAGGGAGAAATGTCTTCAAATGGATTTTCTCTGAATAGTAAGCTACCTGAAAAATTTCTCATCAAAGATTTTTAAGTACATTTAATTGACACAGAAAAAAATTGAGAAAATGGTAGGTGTGCCTGTCTGGATGAAAATCTGGAGGACAAAACAGCATAGTGCCTGTCAAATACAGATTGCCCTGAGTTCCCTGAAGATTTCACAGCTTGACACATAATTGCATTCCCATGCACACTAGAATGAATGCAATGCCAAATTGGTTCTGTCAAACAAATCTGACATGACATACTCAGAAGTGAGGTCACAGAGATTCCTGGCTACAACATTTTAATTGAAATATACTCTGTATTTAAGACAGTGAAGAACAACCAGCTGAATCATCATGCAAGATCCTACTGGAGCATCTACCCTGCAGAAAAGACAAGGAGTTGTACCATGTGCGTAGCTGATGTTACCAATCTCAATGTTGGAAAACGTGGAATTAAAATGTTTATTTTAGAGTGGGATGTATAATGCAAATTGATATAAGGGACATCAGGACCATAGGGAAAAAAAAAATAGAATTTGATAGATCTAAGTGATAATGTACAGGTTATATTTAGAAATGGTAACAACAATGGAAGAACTGAAACAAAGAATAGCAGGTCACTAGCTTTTTAGAACTGAATTCTTGGCCCCATTGAGGTCAGTAGCAAAATTTTCATTAATTTTAATAGGATCAGGATCTCACCCAATATTAATAAAGAACACACAGCAACTACCATTTATATAGACCTCTAATCTCTTGCCTCTGCTCCTGCCAGTAACTCCTCTCTGATGTCTAAAATTTAGATGGGAAAATAACATGATATAGGAGTTAATTTTTCATTCTGTTTGTACAATAAATTAATGTCACTTCTGTTTTCAGTTTCTGCCACCTATTGTAAGCTATTTCTTGAGCTATTTTTAGCTTAGCTACCAAGTTAAAGCTTGAGGCTAGGGAGTTAGGTGATCCTATGGGAGAAGGAAAAAAAGAAAAAGATGAGGGAAACAATACCTGTATTGGTCAGTGAAATGCGTGATACAACCTGTCACCACAATTTTCCTTCTTGAGGAGTTAAAGGAGAAATTTCAACTCTTTGATATCCCAAAGGTCAAGAAATCACAAAGAGACCAAATGTGGGGACTGTGGTAGATGAGTGCTCTGGTTCTGTGCTCAGCCACGTCTTCTTACAGTTTCCTGTATTTACAGGAATTACTGCCATTATTTCTTTTAATTCTTAACCCTTACCTAGATGCATCTGCAGTTAATATTGAATGGTTAGTTTTAGCTCCTAATATTTTCTGTAGTCTGGCTAGATCTTTCCTCACCACAGTTTTTAACTCCAAAGATATGTCTTCATTACTGAGTTAATTCACACAAGTTAGTGTAGACCAAGGTGAAGGCAGACACATGTGACATAAATCCTGAGCAGCACAAGGTAACCAGATGACCACACAAAAATATCACATTTGTGTGGAGAGTATAATCATGTTCAGAACTGCTGATCTTTGGCCTAGGCTTGTGTTAAAAACTCCTCAGCACTCAGATGAAGGGATATTTGTGTGGATTTCTGATATGAATAGGTCTTTAGTGAGTGACAGCGCTTGAGTTAGAACTTGAGCTAGCTCTGAAATAAAATAAGCTTGAAACCCACTGATCTCACCCATTATTTCCCAAGAGGCTACAACAATAAAAGGCAGGCAGGTGTGGGCTCTTTCCTCTGTGAGATTGGAGGTTGGAGATAATCCTTCTCCTTCTGCCCAGAACACATGCCTGACTGCTCTGTTGCCTTCCATCTCAAGACTCAGAAATATTTCTCTTTCAGTTGGATGTCATGAGCTATTGTGCTCATTTACAACCAAAATTTACATTCCTTCATTATCGTAATTGTTCAGCTCAGTACTGTAATTTGAAATCTACAGTTTCTGATAATAAAAGCAATGAAGTATAGAACTTGCTGTCACATCTCTTACACAGCAGTCTAGATGTGCTCCACACCCGGGATCCGGCTGTTGCCATGCCTTAGTTCATTTCTGATTCATCTGTTTTAGTGGCTTCCCGTGGAAACTGGGAAACAAGAGCACCCGGGAGGGAAAATGGTTGTGTGCCGTGTTCAAGGTGTGATGCTAACACCAAGTATGGATGAAGCTGGAGCACAAACATGAACCTGACAGCTGGCTAAGTCACCTAGCAGCTTTGGGAATCTCATGGAATCACAAAACTATCTGCATTTTTTTTTTTTTTTTAATCAGGAAATGCCAGTCTGTGGACAGCTAAATGTAGCACAGAACCTTGTTGATGTGGAGAATATTTTGTTCTGATGCTTTCTGGGAATGCATAGTTTTGATTATCCATTTTCAAACCCAATTTTCTTCTCAACTTCTATTGCATTTGGTACCTCATGTGAAAAACTAAAAAAATCAGGAAAAAACACTGTGCACAATCCTCTCCTTACCCATCTCCCCTCCCAAAATTTCATTTCTTTAGCATCTCACTACTTTTTCATTTGTTCCCTCTGGGAATCTAAAGGGGAAAAGACAAAAACAAACTCAGAAACACTGGGTTCACATACATTTGGCTATAAAAACAAGCAGTTCCCACCCACCTCTTCTTAAAATGTGATTGCAGAGATGCTATCGCATGAAAGAGACCCTCACATAATTTTCCAATTTTCTCTTAACACAGTTTTCAGTCAAGTTCCTCAATTTAAAAATGTCACACATCATAAACGCTGCTGCCAGGCCTGAGGTTTGGCAGGCTTTGCGACACTCTGAGTTTCACTTCTTTTTGATGTCCTAGCAATCGTTGCTGATGGTGACAGGAAAGGTCAAAAGGAAATATGAAAAGCAGATGGGACCACACTGGAGTATGGAATCGGTGAAGGCTCACCGATTTTGGTTTCATATTGAGGCCAGCCTTTGATCAACTCATGGATGCAATTTTCAATAGAACTTACCCATTTTCAGATGGGCTTTTATTTTATTGTCAGATCTTTGGTATTTGAAGTCCTCCCTGCTTTTGGTCTCTGGTAAAGAGGGAACCGGCCAAGAGAAAATAAAGCTGTTCTGCTTCACTAGATACTTTGGTATGTTGCTGCAGATAGAGTGGCAGGACTGGTGTCACTGCCATAAGGAGCCAGCCTCATTTAGTATCCAGCCTACCATATAATTCAGACAGTAATTTGAGCTCCTTGGGTTTTGCTTCTTCGAGACACCTGCCCCTGGTCCTGCAGGACTCAAATGTCAGCAAGTGACGACAAAGAATAAATGCCTTCCCAGTGTCTCTGTTTGGTGAGCAGTTTTTCAACTCCCCTCTTGCTTTCCTGGTCATACAGGTATATTCCTTGAAACCAGGGTGGGTCTCAGACAAAGGAAGATGTACCATAAAAGGCTGCAACTTGGAAGGACAAATATCTTCAGGGGCCTGAATAAGGAAGCGTGCAGCAAACACTGTAGAACAGCTAGAACGATGCTGGCAGCAATGTTATCTCTCACAGAACACTGCAAACCGAAGGTGAGTTATGGGGAGTAAGTCTGCGATTAATGTAGTCTGACCTGCTCCAGTAAATGACACCAGAGAAAAAAAAAAAAAAAAAAATCAAAGTCTTGTCCTGCACCTTGGATTAAGGGAAATGAACAGAGTGAAAGCATAAAGTAATAGACCTGGCAGTGCTCAGCAAAAGGAAAGGCTCATTCAAAAGGGGACAGGTGATCTAAAAGTCAGTGAGAAGGAAATGAAGCTCAAGTCCTCTACAGAAGTAGAGCAAGTCTAGATCAGTCACCGTTAACGCCACCGAGAAGAACGGCTCAGCAGCACAGAACAAGGAAGGCAGGATCTCTGACCTTGTGTAATGGGGTGAGCACTTTTTCTCCCCCTCTGTTCAAAAGAAATATAACCCTACTTAAAGCTGGTGAATAATTTCTGCTGATTCATAGAGAGGCATTTGCTAATTCCACCAGCATGAAAGGAGAGCTACAGGCAGAAATGTTGCAAAGGAGGCTTACAATTACTCCAGGCTTTTAAAACTGTGTCGGTGGTCCCAGAAGCAACATACATTCTTACAGCAGGTTCTTTAATAAGAAGCACATCTAAAATGTACAAGGGAGTGTTGCATAGATGCATGGAAATTAGTTCAGTATTGGAGTAGCATGTGTGGATTTCCTCATGGGCTTATAGCTGAGAGAGGCAGGAACATCCAGTGAAACAGGGATTCCACTCTGTCCAATGCAACAGGGACTCATCAGTAGGGTAGACTCCAGCCACTATTCCCAAACTGCCTTTTCCAGCTGGCTGAAGGCTGTTTTACATCTGTGGTATGACATGAAATTCTTCCACAGGAGAGGAAATACGTAATATGTTAGAAGGATATCATACCAAAATTAAAGGAAAAAATATATTCCAACCCTGGATAGGAATTAGTGTTCATGTGTAATATTACAGAAATTCTTTATAAGATGGTTGTTTGAGTCAAACTTCTACACAGAACAAAGCTGGGATGAAAATGAACTCTTTGTGACGGCTCAACAAGGATAAAATGAAGATATATCATCAGAAAATGTAACAGACCTCTTCCTTGAGAAAATGCTTTCTCTAGGTAGACTTTCAGTTGCGCAAATCCTAATGGTGTAATTTGGCATAAACACTAATGCTGTCCTGCTTGGAACGCTAAATGAGAATTTACTTACATTTTTCTGCACCATTACACCCTGAGAATTACCTGAATGAAATCTATTTGTTTGGATCAATATTCTGCTTTACATCCACAAGTGTCATCGTACTGCTCACAAAAGCTGCAGTTCCTGCCTTCGTGTGCTCCTGTTGATTTACTTTCTTGGTAAACTACATCTTCCCCAATTTATTAATATTTTAGTAGATGTTTTGCTCCATATTCTGTGACTAGTTTTAACATAACACTTCCTACAGATTCAGGATGATCTCTGCCCTCCATCTCTCCACACTATAATGAAAGAGCTGGTATGGAAATTATTCAATAAGCTCCTGTATCCTTCCAAAATCCTACACATGGAATAAATTACTGCAGAGGAAAGGCACTACATGCCCCAAAGACTGTTTATAGTCTGACACTATGAAAATGCTTTTGAATAGCTCATTCCAGCAAATAGCAAAACATACATTAATAGAAGACGTCTTCTCTTCCCCTGCCATGAGTGAAACAACGTATTAGAGACACAGACTTTCAGTTGGAGTATTTTGTCTCTCTGCTAGCCTGCCCAGCAGGTTTGGTATTCCTCTTTAGTTTCCTTTTT
The DNA here is from genome assembly GCF_018691265.1 of Tyto alba. Classification (NCBI taxonomy): domain Eukaryota; kingdom Metazoa; phylum Chordata; class Aves; order Strigiformes; family Tytonidae; genus Tyto; species Tyto alba. The sequence goes on from NW_024881322.1 coordinate 11,184,498, forward strand.
CCATTGCTTCCTACACTAGAAATACATCTCTAAATGATGCTGGAGCCTTTATCTATGTGGTCTTCATTCCAAAACCATTCTACTCTCCGCTCATTACTTCAGATGTAGTTTCAATTCCTATTTCTTCCTAATCCAGATCCTCACCCTTAAGAACAGCTATTATTTGTTTCTTCCCAACTATCATTCTTGCCTATGTTCCTTGCCTGAGCTGGAAGCCATCAAGCTCACTCATCAGATAATTTGTTTGTCCTATTAGTTTTACTCTCTCTCAAATATGATCCATAAACAGACTAATATTCTGTAGTTTGAGATGTCTTTCTCTCCAAAGATGGCTATGGTTTCAGTTTATATTGTATTATTATATGAGTTACCAGCAATAGCAAGCAAAAATCAAGGACTTTTGACTGCTTTTCAGCTTACATAGGCTTTGCTTAGAGGAGAGGTATACTCCAACCATGAGAGAAATTACCTCAGGGCCTAACATATCCCTTAAATAGTAGATTTTGTGTATAAGTGGTAAGGGTGACTAATAGTGGAAATACTATTAAATGCAAGCAATTATTAATGTAATAAAAAGTCCTTTGGTGGTCTTTTTGGGGGGAAGCAATAAATATAGCAGATATAAGTAGCTCTCAGTAGACAGATTTTCTGTCTTAACTGTAGACTTCTGGGTACAAAGTTTGAGTCTACAGACAGTCACGCTTTTCTTAGTCCCCCTTTGCCAAACATTTGGAAGTAATTGACAGATGCCACCAGAGATCCACACTCACACCTTCAAAACCCCTCACTGATGCCTTTCTTTCCTGTCATACATTTAGCACAGGTAAAGAAACTCCAAATTGTTTCCTTTAGGGAACTTATTCACCATCTGATTGGCAAATTTCAGATGGCCTCCATCACACTTAGGCAAGTTCCTCTTCTCTTGCTGTGATTAGAGGACAGCTGTTGCAGTATAGCTATAACCCTGCGTCTGGATGCACCCATTCCACAAATACCATAAGTAGAAGGAAATATTCTGGACAGAGCACAAGATAATCCCCACATTGTCTTTCCTAGGTGAGACACATTTCAGGCAGCGTCACCAGCATCCTTCACATTGTCAGTGCCATGTAACAGAGGTCTCTGTAAGCAGGGTCCCATTTCTACATTTCCATGAAAACATCATCATCATTACTGCTTCCTGTTTAACCCTCAGAGCTACCCATCCCCTCAATTTATCCCACTATTCATCCACACTAGTTCTTGTGTTTAGGGCCTCTATTTGATTAGACCCGCCATTCCTTTACTTTCCTTCCTTCAGATCCCTTTTTATAATACATTAGCCACACAAAGAACCTATTTCTGTTAAGTTTTATGATATTCCAGTTGTCGACTGACTGCTTAGGCTGTAAGAACACCTTCTAAAACACGTACCACCTGAATATAATGCTGAGGAGCGTCTCTCTCTGAGAGGCATGCAATAAGCTGTCTGCCCCCTGAAGATCAGCAGTTCGGATTCGGGCTGTACACTCAGGCAGCCCAACCCACATGAACGCACCATGTAATCCAGATGGTTTTAGAAATCTAATAATCTTTATGTCAGCGGCCACCTCCTTTCTTATCTTGTGATTTGAACTGTGAAGTCATGTGATACTCTAATTAATTAAGCCTTCTGCATACATCACGTATCTGCATACAGATGTGAGATCTCCTCACCAACATAAGTGAAACCATAAATCTGTTCATCAAACACAACTGAAGAAATTCAGAGTGGAAAGTTGGGAACATCTTTACAAGTGATTCATAACATTACACAGCTCCTCTGTAGTAGCACAGAGCTTATACGCTAGAAATTTGCTCTTTCAGACTCCAGAAAAAGAGATGTTTTTTCTTGCACTAAGCAGCAGCAGGGAAGTGACTCATGGCAAAACAAACAAATGTAATGGAGATAAGAAGTGAAAAAGCAGTTCTGAAAATCAGGGCAAAGAAAGGAAAATTTTAAAAGGTTACCCTGTTTATTAATCAGCACCATAATTTCACCTCAGTCTCTTGTGCCTTACCACTTAGTAAACGGTTGGCCGTGAATGGGCCAGTACGTAGTATCACTTATTTCTGCTTGTGTCACTGTCACTTCTAGGTAAAAGGATGGGACAAACACCTGGGCACAGGTATTTGTGCAACTGCTGCCACCAAAAGATTTACAAAACTGGTTACCAGGCAACTGTTTATGACAAAAATCTAAATAGCATGCCCTTGTTACTCAGATTTGCAAACAGAAGAGTCAGCCCCCACTGGTGTTACCTCACTCAGGAGATAGCGTGTCCTCCAGCACAAGTGTGACTGGTGTCATGAACAGATTCACATTAACTGCCCCTTTTTCTGAAGTTGCCGCTCTTAAGCTGTGAATTGTGTATATTAAGAAGGTAACCCTTAGAAAGCACAGATCACAGAGTGTTAAACGACTAGATGAATGTTTAATTGGGCTTCTGGATCTCTTACTGTTACCCTGATATTTATTTAATGGACTAGACACTTGCACACAATGGTGTTAAGTACCAATTATGGAGCTGAGAGAGAAAGAATGCTCCAACTGGGCTGGTAAAAAGCAAAAAGGGGCAATCCCATAATGCTTATGTGAGCACCACTCCTCATACTGGTGCTTTATCAAACACGAATTTCTTTTTTTTCTCCAGGTAATTTTATTATAACAGAACATGTCCATTTTGGAGATTGTATTTTTTACTTTTGTTAATTTCCAATGATTGAACACAATAAATATGCATATTACACACATACAGATATGTATACGTACATTTTTTTTTTATATATAGGCTTCAGGTTTTAAGTACACTGCTGAGGGCAGAGTTGGGGCTACAGAATGGAGGAGAGCATATTACCCTCTCCTACTAACAACCACCAGCAGCAGCAAAATTACATTAATTTCACACTCCATGAAGCCTCAAAGCATCCAACTAGATGTGCTCTTTCTAGGTCTTATTCATCTTCTGACCCCACCTCACACAGAATATTTGGTAACATGTATGTGGGGAACATGGAGAGGAGATGGAGATGAAGGCTTCACAGGTCTGCCACCACCGCAAGTGGCAACAGTCCAAATAAACAGGCCCTGAACTTTTTTTTTTTTTTTAATGAAGAGGATGTAACCTCAGGGATATGAAATTAACTGCAGGACCTTTCTTACAAAACTGATTAGACAGCTAGATCTGTGTGGCTTCAAATGCTTTGTGAGAGCTTTTTTTACCCCCTCCTTCATTTCACCTTATTTAAAATTAACTTACATTCTCACCTATACTTAAGCAGAAACTGTTGCCATGGTAACACTGGAAAGTCTTCTAAATCCAGCATATGATGTAAGCAACACAAACGAGTCCCTATAGAAAGGGATACTGGCAGCAGACGCAGCCGGTTCTGCAAGGATTTCACCCGGGGGGGAGCAGAGGTTGGAGCAGCCGCCGCTGCTGCCGCCCCTGGGAGGCACCGGGGCTCTCGGCCGGGAGGCACCTCTCGTCCTTCTCCTTTCTCAGACACACAGGGACCTGAAAACGGAGACACTGAGGCTCTGTACTGAGATGGGAGAAAGTTGCCCCCAGAGCTGACCCTGGCACCGCTGCATCTGAAAACCTCAACAGAAGCACAAGGCCACTTGTGCTCGGTGGCAGCCTGTGGTGAAAAAGGGACCACGGTCCACATCATCTTCTTCTATCTTTGCATTTATTGCTCTTTTCACCCAGCCACTCTGTTTTTAGATGCCTGGCCCCACCACGTCACTCCCGCGCTGGCAGTGTCCCGCTGCCAGCTTGCAGCCTGCCGCGGGCAGCGGTACGTGCCTCAAGGCAGGCAGCACCACCCTGAGCCGCGCAGAGCTGGCCACAGCCAGGTCTAGAGACACCACCAGGCCAAAGCAGTCTTTGCCATCATCACCCCGTGATTGCAACTCTTGTGGGATGTACCAATTTGTCAACCTTCCTGGCTAAAACACCCACCTTACCCACACGAGAGCTGTAGCCCTGGCCCACTCAGTTTCTAACCTCCCTCTGACCCTGCCTGTACATCTTAGCCCTGAAATGCAGACTGAAAGGAGGTTCAGTCTCCGCAATTCCCTCCACCATTTTCTTCTCTGCTCAGCTCATTAGTGCTTTCATGTAATGAACAACTACTCGTAAGACTGGAGTGAGACCACTAAGTCATTTCCCACCGACCGCTTAGTTGTTCTCAGAATAGCAACAATTAATGATCTGGGCTGGAGCCGAACCAAAGAGCCCATTCCTTCACCCACCACCCAGTGCATCTGCTGAATATTATTCCACATGGCACACACATAGACAGAAATCCTCTTTAAAACACCAATTTTCCTCCCATATATGTGGTTTGCTTATGTTTTCCCAGGCTTTCCAGGATTTTAATTTTCCTCCCTGACTATCTGAATCCCAGGTTTTGTGGAATTTCCAAGTGTTCATAAGTCCCTATAAAGTGTTGATTTAACAATGGAAACAAGATTAGATCTGAAAATAGGGAATTTAAAAGAATAAATACTATCCTGCCATTATCCTACAAAATAAGGTGAGGTGTTATAGCTGATAAGGCCAAAATAAAACCTGCATTTTTCTGTCCTTTTTCTCTTCAATCTGAGAAATCTTACAGGCTGCTACATCAACAATCCCTGAGTTTACAGTGGAGCTCTTTATGACAAGGGTGACAGAATCTAGCACAGGAATTCAAGAAGGGCAGAAGCTATTTTTGTAAAATTATCATTTGATCTCCTTGGACTATCTTTATCACAGAGTATTGTGAGGATAGTTATAGCAACATATAGCCTTTTTTACTAAGAGCTCCCCTGCTTCCTATGTTGGAAATTTTCTGGTGGTTTTGCCTAAGCAAACAATAGAGGAACAGGCTAAATAAAGCTTTTTTTTTGGTTGACTTTCAAAGAAATTAATAAAATAAAGAAGAGCAGCAGCAGTTACAAAAAAACCCATGGGGCAATCAGTGAATTTGCCTACCAGGTGCCGACTTCCCAGCTTCTGTAGCTCTCATTCCTACTGCAGTTGCCTCCTCCAGATATTTTAATATCCATATAGATACACATATTGGACCAGATAATCTCCTGCTTGTGATCTCTGGAGATTTCAGCTCTGTGGAAGCTCAAAAAACTTATTGCTTCTGCTCACCCTCTGTTAACTTGGCCACTAAGTCACACCAGAATTGTATTTATCACTTTTAATTTTCTGGTATTTTAACATTTTTATCTTATTAAACAATTAGTGACAACGTGCAATAGTCAATGGTCTTTTTCTTAATTTCAAAGTTTATTCATAATATTCCTACCTTCCTATCCATATGTGAACCTCCAATTTGCTAAGCAGACTTCGGCTGCTGGCTGAACTTCACTGGTGGCTTTTAATTAGACACAGTGACTTTTGGAAGTGTTTCTACTGTGCACAGTAGCAGGCAGTCATGGGCATAGTCAGACATATGGTTTCCAGTTCTTCACAGTCCCAAACCTTACATAATTTCATTAAAAACAGTGGAAATTAAATAAAAATGGTACCAAATCAGAATGCCACACCTTTCCAGCTGCTTTATCCTGGTGTGAAGGACTGCCTAATATGCCAGCCAATGGGAAATCAGCTTTACATTTTTACCATTTAAGAGGAGATTTAAGCAGTCCCCTGGGCTCCTGTTGAAGTAGCCCACAAAGAAGGAGAATGAAACTCTCTGCAGGTGATTCAGGGCTCACCAATCATTTATTTTATTTCTTTCTTCAGCCATCTTCACTGATATTCTCTATCCAGAAACTTTAGAAGCCATCAGAAAAATTAACGTATGGCCAGAGACAGTTCTGCTGTCAGGGGAGAACCTGGAGTAGGAAAGAAGGTCATGGGATATTGCCAAGTATGTTCAAGCTGTACTCAATAATGCTGTGACACTAATGTCATCCTGTGCCCTTGTTGAACAGCATTCCTACCTGCACAAACAGATGTGGGAGCTCTGCTCTTGGGATCTGTGCAATCATGCATTCTAATCCCAAACGGGTGCCCAACATCCCATCATTTCTCATCGTTCTAAGGTCTTTAAAAGTGTCTTTATGAATTTAGTCTCCAGTATGTTTTGCTGTCTATAACAAACCAAGGAATTAACTGTTTTGGAAACTACTTTTCTCTTTAAGGACTAGGTAGCTGCAAGAAGTTCAGTAGCCAAGGGAGGAAATAAGAAGTTATCCATAACACCAAGGTCATATTCTAACCCCTTACAGCTCCAATGCCACACCTATTCAAAAGGCCTGGGAAGGATCCCTGCTTTGCTATTGTCTGTACATTATGTCTACTACAGATAAAAGAGTCAAATTTCCATATATCCATCATATTCAGGAGAACTAAGCTTCTATTCACACACAGGCAAAAGCAGTATGAAAGACTAGTCAAGGAAGACTCAGAGAAGCACACCCAGCAAATAAAGCATTCCAGTCCCCAAACCAGTATGTGCTTCTTTCGTATACCACATTCACTTACCACTTCTTGTATACACATATTTAAATATTTACATGTGAATGTATGCATGCATACACATGTACATATATATGAATATATTTCTTCCATTAGTTCAAAAGAAATAGCACCATATAAGGAAAAATATTACCTGCAAGTGGGAGAGCTCAGAGTTTTTCTGTAGAAGATGGAAGAGCCTGCATGCAAATGAAAGTAGTTGAGCCCTTGCTCACCAGCTGAGACACATAAACCACAATAATGAGTATGCTGTGACCCACACCAAGGGATAAGGCATTCTGCTTCACAGCTCAGATGAATAGTATATATGCAATCAGTTTAAGAGTCCAGTTCTACTCTGCAACTGGTCACTAATTGAACATGCCTGTTTACCACACAGCAGATGAGAAGCAATAATTTGAGAAGCATAGGTCACACAGTCCCCTTCGCCCACCCATCCTTACACTAAATGAAGGAGCTGGCCATGCTTCTTACCAGCCTCCTTTCCTAAAATGACCAGCTACTAAACAAAATGGATAATCAGATGTAGCATTTAATTTGCTTATTTATAGAACAAAGCATATCTTGAGTACCTCTTAGTCTTAGTAGGTATATCAAATAGGGTGAAACATGATGAATCACAGGTCTGGCAAAACCTGAAGCATGTTGCTAGACAACAAAATAATTTCTTTACTGAAAAAAGTGAATAAGAACTGATGAAGCTAAAAGTGGTCAAGATTGTTTTTGCATTTTACTGGTATGGTACCAGGGTGATGATTTTTCCTGTCACTTTACTGAATAAAGCTCTATGGAAAGCAAGATGGGGAGTAAGATGGTGAGATACCAGGTGTGTCGCATGCTGTGCAACAAGACTAACAGACTGGGCTGTGAATATCTGGGAGGTCCCTACTTAATACCGCCGTGCAGGCGCAGTTGGAATGCCAAAGCCGTGGTCACGGTAGATTTCTTGAAATCACCTAAGGAGCTGCTAAGAGAATGTGGGAGTTAGTTAATGAGCTATTAAATAAGATAAAGGCTTCTGTTGCATATTGATCTGACAAGGTGGCTTCAGTTACTGGGAAGATGCACACACAGGCTGCTGAAGTGAGTTTAGCTGAGTCTAGTTATAGACTGTCTTTGCCATTTAGGTGGTATTTGAAGTGAAACAGGAATAAAAACAGTTTCCGAGCCATTTGAAAGAGTATTTCTGACACCTTGGGTCAACTGTCATTTTATTTCCAGGGCAGACATATAACTACTCTGTGTGGAACTTACTTATTATAAAATGGAGTGGAGCCCTGGACAGGCTGTCCGTGCCTGGTTTCTCGTATAGACTCCAACAGAACAGCATTGCCATTTTCAAGCCACACAGATAATTTCTTACCTGTGGTCTAGCCTCAGCTGCCTGAACTCCACTGGGATGACAAAAAGCGGGGAACAAATTAACTGCCAATTATTTTTGAAGCTAGCTGCAGCCACTTTTATGACAAATATATTTTTTCTTGGCTTAGAACACTTGAAATTAGCAGTTTTTCCTTTTCAGTTTATGGCACAGGAAAGTGAGGCTGTTCCTGAGGGAATGTTAAACTTCCTTACATATTCCAGCGATGCCTCTGTGCTCCAAAGGTGCATGGAAAACCTATGGCAAAATCTGGAGCTGAAACCCTATTCCCTGAAACTTCACCCAGTGTCAACAGTATGCACCAACAAAACCCTATCAAATACCTTTAGGAATTATCATATGTGGCTCATATTCCTTTCTCTTTATTGCTTATGGCTTTTTTCCCAGGCCTTCAATACACAGTGACCATCAGCAAGCTTTGTCACAGAAGCACACAGCAAGAGCATATTCTTACTTATTTTTATATGTTTTGGTCCAGTTTCAATCAGAGTATAAATTATATCTCAGGAAGACTACCATTTCAAATATTACTTACATCTCCAGGAGCATACCTCCCTTTTTGTTTAGTATACTGAATGGAAGAAAAGACAGAAAACGTAGTATGAATATCAGAAGCTCAGCTGTCTATTATGTTGTGAAATAAAATTCCCTGGGAGAGTATTACAGGTCTCTCACTGGAACCATCTAAGATGTAGTAAGGAATGCATTAAAAGAGGTGCTGCAGACACTTATCTTAATATCACAGATAGGCCAGATGACCTAAAATGGTTTTATCCTCTAATATATAGGATTCTATGTTACATGTATTTTTCTTGGTATTCGTCTTCTTTTTCTGATTGCAAATCCCATTCAAACACTTATTCGCCTGCATAATGCAACCTATAAAATGGCACTAACCAATTATCTTAGCCACTTAATACCTACAGAGTCTGTCCTTTTGGAATGCTATAAGCCTATTTTTTCCCTGGATACGTCATTAGAATGGAAGTGTCACTATGCTCCTGATGACTTGCATGAAAGAAGATGACAGGATTGATTGTGAATGTGTTAATTATATTTTAACTTCGTAATGCATTTCAGAAAATATTAATAAGACTGAAATTTCAATTATTAATTACATAATGAGTAACACAATGCAGTTTTGCAGTCTAATCCAGGCACATTCCTGAATAATTTAATTCTGAAAATGGTGTAGCACAAAGGGCTTGGATCACAGTGAATCAAGCAGCAGTGGGAATGTAATAGTCTCAGGGCTAAGAAATCCAAATTATTTCCTTCCACCTATTCTTTCCCCTCAAATTCAAATGATCTTCAGTGATAAAAATTGGAATTAGGAAATGTAATCTCAGCATAATATCTACTCAAAGAATGGGGCACCAGCCAGTCATTTCTTACATTAATATCAGTGGCAAATCCTGCAGTCCAAAACCACGCAGTTCCAAGTGTTTGGCTGATGATGTTTTGTCCTGGGTTGAGTGAATGGTGGAGATTTTTTGGTGTCAGGGGAGGGGGCTATCGGGGCAGCCCCCTGTGAGAAGCTTCTCGAAGCTCCCTCAGCTCCAAGTCAGCTCCATCTCTGTTTGGGAAATTGAGCCAATCGGCTGCGCCTCTGCGATAACGTATTTAAGAAGGGACGTGGTGACGGGCAGTGGGACTTGTGAGGAGGAGTTGCTGCAGCTGCATGAACACCAAGGTCAGTGGAGGAACAGAGGAAGAAAGGAGGGGGGAGGTGTGCCGGAGCAGAGACCCCCCTGTATCCTGTGGGGAGACGGCAGGGTGTCCCCCACCACCACCCATGAAGATCTACGGTGGAGCAGACATTGATTTATGGCCTGTGGCTCCTGCTTGCATTATCAAGGTTCTGTGTCCGAAGAAGGCCGGGGTCTCGTGGGAAAAGGCAGCTCCGCTGCTGTAATTCAGCACTGGGAGGATTGCAGCATGCGGGGGAGTCCCACGCCAGAGCAGCTCGGGAAGGACTGCAGCCATGGGAGGGAATCCAGTCGGAGGAAGTTTGTGGAGGACTGTCTCCTGTGAGAGGGGGACCACGATGGAGCAGGAGGAATCAGTTTCCTGATTATTCACTATGGGGTTTAGCTGCTCACTCCTAGATCCTTCTTCACAATACCTACTGTGTAAATGGTCATATTTACTATTACGAGTATAGGATAGCTGGCAGGGAAACAATGTGAAAGAAGTTATGGAATACAGAAAGTCTTCAGAATTTTTTTTACTGTGATGCAGATTAAAACAGACACCTTTCAAAAGTACCAGTGGGAAAAAAAAAAAAAAAAGAACAAACCAGAAATTGTTTCCCGTGCCTCCCCCTCTCCCTTTAGTCCAAATGCACATATGCCCAGAGTTTACTGAAAATCAGAGACAAGAGATTTGAAGGAAGCACTCCCACGCCTGAAAAATTCACATGCTAGCTACTGCAAGGTGAAGGAATGTGATCTCCTGACATCAGCTCCTCTTGTCTCCCACCCTTTTATCTCCCTGTCTGCCCTCTCATCAGTCTCCTTTCACTGCCCTCTGCAGCTAAAGAGCACCTTGCCAACAAAGGGCTGAACTACACTTCTACAAAACGTTTCATTTTTGGCAAACTGGCATTTTCTGACAACAGTGAATACTCAAGTATCTCTAGGTTTGACAACCTGGCAGGGGCTGGGAGGGTGCTAGAGGTGGAAGGGTGCAGGAAGCCTGGCCAGAGAACACTCTGATCAGGCTTCTTACTAATTTTCAGTGGACTGCCACATCCTCACAAGCGTGTCTCAGAGGGAAGGAGCTAGCATGGTGACCCTAGTGTCACCCACATATCAGAGAATAAAACAGAAGGAAAAAGCGGTGACCACATTTTTCACTTTTTTTTTAATCTATCCTGGATTCCCACTGCCATGAGAACGAGCAGAGATACAGGAGCCAGATGGAGCAAATGCTGGTGTCTCACAAAAGCCACTACCGCAGGGAAAGGCACGCATGAACTCTCACATACAAATAAAGTAAAGGGAGGGAACGCCAGCCTCAAGTGAGAAGAAATAAGGTTGCTCTGGGCAGGAGGGCTGGGGAAGGGAACAGATTGCTCCTCTGCTTCTTGCACCTGAGCACCCTGCCAAATTGTCACTCAGGCCAGAAGTGGCAGCGTAACTGCAGCCAGCTAATCCCTGCCAAGCCGTCCGCAGCCAGCCTGAAGGGAGCCAACATGACCTCCCACTCACCCCGCACGCCGGCCGGCTTCCAGGTAGCCCATGTCATCAGGAAAGGGTTGCTTCTCTGCGTGTGCTTTTGTCTTTCTGGCTGAAATATGCCCCTCTGTGTTTTGGTGATGCGAGCCGAGCCATGGGGAAACAAACATTGGTACTGCGGGTTTTTCAGTTGTTGCTGCTGCCGACTGTGAAAATTAAAACTCGGTCCATTTAAAGGATAAGAAAGGTTTGAAGTGCTGGCGAGAAACCTTGCGAAGCACATTGAATCGATGCTGAAAACATGGGTGGTAATATTTCTTTAACCAGATAACTGTACTCTCCTCAACTCTTTCCTACCTGCTCACTGCAGACTTCCACACTACATGAAGAAATGCTCGTTCCCAAACTCGGACAGAGAAGTCGCGAGTGTTAGCATGAGTATGTGCCACCATGAGTGGCTGCTGACTAAGACCTCATTGTGAAAGTGTGTTCTGGGTGCAAGCTACAGATGCCGAAATAATGCCATGTGGAGCCATCTAGTTGCACACACCAAGTTGCTCCTTATGGTTAATTTTATGGTTATGATGGGGTTTTATGCTAATTACATTTAATTTAGGCAAAGCTGAAGTGTTCAGCTCCATTGAACTAAACCCCAAGACTTGGAAGGTACTCACTGAGTTTGAGATCACATCATGTAAGATGAACATATTTTCTTACTCCCTTGTGAAACACCACCAGATTAATGAACAAAAAACAGCAACAGAAATAACTATATAGAAAAATGGAAGATTCTTGTCTAATAGCATTACTGAAAGCAGGATATACCCATGCTTATCCTTCTGAAAAATAAACTCCATCGAAACAGTTTGCACCTCCCCTGGCTGTGTTGCTACATGGCCTACAAACCCTCCTTCTGCACCTCCTTCTCTTCCCCTTCATTTTACCCTGTAACTTGATGAAAGCAGCACTTATTCAGTTGGTATTTCTTTGATACCATATGTGCAATTTGCACCAAAAAAGGTTTTGGCTAAAAACAGAGACATTTACTTCATGCTTTTTTCACAGTCATCAGAAGCATAGACTTAGATTTCTTAAAAATAAATAAGTCCAAACCCTATATATCTCCCTCTCCCAGAATGAGTCCTAGAGATAAATCTTTTATTTTTTTAAAAAAAAATCTTTAGCTTACACTGCACTCTTTGTTAGCAATGCCGCATATAATGGCATTCTAAAGCAAATGTTTTCTTGCTTCACAGTGCCTTTTAAAAAATGATAATTTGATGCACAGAGACAAAACTGGGGGGGGAGGGGAGAGATTCCTGGCTCAAGTTTTATGGAGTTAAGAAAAATTCCAACATTGCCAAGCAAAAGAGCGAGAGGAGAGGATTCGTGCCAAGTGTAGAGGACTATCTTCCAGAACCATGAGCACAGCTCTGGTGACTGCAGAGCAAGCCTGCATTGTTCTGGGGAAACACATTAGACACAAAGGAAATTTTCTCCTGACAGAGCAGCAGGTTTTCTTTTTCTTCCTTTCCCCCTCCTTTCTTTTTTTTAAAAGACCTCTAAAATCTCACGAAGTACTGGGCAATGGCAGCATTCTTTGGTCATCAGCCATGAAAGTGAAAAGCTACTATGGCTGTATTAGTTTTCAGTCCTGTATAGAAATATCACAACAGCCACATTATCAAGTGTACAATGAGCACATTTCTTCAAATCTGCAAAATTAATAACAGGTCTGGTTAAGTAAAAACATACTTTTTCATTAAAAAAAAAAAAAAATGCTTTCAGCATAGTTTTGGCCAAGTAATCTTCATTAAGTTTATGATCACTAACCCAACTAGCGCTAAGATGTTTCATGTCACTTGGAGGACCCCCGTACTGATTTTTCCGGTGCTTCTGTAGCGAGCAGTGTACCTGCATGCATCCCTAGACTCAGCGCAGTCCAAGCAGATACTAGCATTTCTTTATGACATGGGGCACAAAATGCAGGTACTGTCTTTGCTCACAAAGTTTCAGCAGAAGAATGTAGTGATTCTTCCGATGACAACATAGTGCTGTTCACAGGGTAGGAGCGACATTCAGCTGAAGAGAGGTTCCACAGAAAATACTGCATTGGACTTAATTTATATATAGTTACCAACTGAAAAACAAATATTTCCCAACAATGACATAATTATTTTCCATTTCAGGTGTGCTATATCTATGCATTAACTAATTCTATGATAGAGCAATGTGGGCAAATAGTCAGTTTTGAAGGACTGTGTCGTATTTCTTTTTGCAAGATAGCAAATTGTTACCCACTGCAAACAAAATGGTGGCTATTCATCCTCTGTTTCTGACATGCAGAAACCAAACAGTTTGCTAGGAATCAGCTCAGAATAGCGGTTATTATGGTTATTATTCTAACAGTTAGGTATTTGCACTTAAATAAGTGACATTTAGGCAGGACAAGAAGCAACACCATGGTGCAAGGATATAACCTTGCATCACCAAAGTCAATGAGCACTGTGGAAGGGAGTGAAATTGTTCTCAAGTGGTCCATGAATGTATGAAAGATGGGAACCTAAATCCAGTGTTTGAATGTGGAGCTGAACTGTTTTGCTTAACAGAGTGGGAGGAGTGTAGAGGAACATTTTGTCCCTTCAGAGAAAAGGTTTCACTTAGTTTTACTGAGTTTATAGGCATCTCATATCATCATGCAAAAATATCCTTATTGCTGAAATCTTTGTCCACACCTCAGTTAGTCCAATATGGTCCTCCCTAGATAACCTACTTCTCATAAATTTCTCTCCCAACTCCTAACTCTCACTTTCACCCACAGACATCCTGCAAATGTAGAGCTGGGCAAGAACTTGAAACTGTAGCTTGAAGGAAACCATTTATTTCCCAAAATATTGTTGTATCATTTGGAACTGCAATTCAGAAATGTAAGAGCTTGCACATAAGGGAAAATATATATATATATATTTATTTCTTTTTTTAATAATGATTTTAGAAAAGAGGAAATTGAATCTTCCAAAACAATCCTCCAAAATCCTCTACCTCCCAGCTCTCCAAGTGACCGCCAGCCTGGTAACAAAACTGAGTTTTCCCTCAGTACAGTAAACACTCTCTGGAAACCTGATTAACATGTGTGCATTTCTTCATCAAAACCCTGACAGATTTGAAATGGCAAATTATTAACAAGAGTTAAACCCGCAGGAAAGGAAGATCTCAATTTCAATCCAGGACCATATTTAATTCATCTGTCCATTTATAGCTGTCTCATCCTCTACTGTATCCTCCTCCTGCACAGAGAGGAAAACAGGATACTGACAGCTGTGTCAGCACCAGCGGTTTGACTCTTATTAGGTTTACTGCTGAGTTAAACAGCAGTTGTGCTCCCTTCGTGCTCACGTCACTCGCTCACCTTGGCCTAGTTTAGCTTGCCAACATTAAGTCTGGCGTTAGCCCCAGCAAGGTAATTAATTTCACACTCGTGGTATGCTTTATACCGCAGCTTTTACAGGCTAACATTGTTCCAAAGTTGTGTGGCATATTATGTCCTTAGGCATCCGGGAAAAGAGTGTGCAGTGCAAAAGAATGACCCAAGGACATGCAGGTCGGTGTTTATTTACCCTGCCGCTGAGCAGCGTGCATACAAAGTTAAGCACTGGCATAGTAGCATACGTACATACATGTCAAATGGTTGGTTAGAGAGAGAGAGAGTCAGTAATCACACTGCCGTATAATTAGCTAGCAAAACTCTGTTATATATTGCATCTTTCTTTTATCTTTGATGGACTATAAATCCATCTGCCTTGGGACTAATTCTCACTTCCTAACCCACACTTCCCAGGAGACCAAGATATGCTATGAAACAACTTCCCAAAGACACATTTTCCCTCCACTTCTGTATAATTCCATATTCTGCTCCCATGCAGATACAAATCTAGTCAGGCACTGGGCTGGTACTTTACAAGCCCCAGGGCCGGACCCTCTGCCCTCTGCTCAGGCAGAAATGGGGCAGCCACAACTTCCCAATGGGAAGCAAACAGTAGCTGTCGCATCTGCAGTTTTTCAGAAAATAAACTCATATTTGGTTGCAATGAAAAATCCTCAATGAGGGAGATGTTTATTCATGAGCAGCAGAAAGGAATGCAGGAAGCAATATCAATAAGATTACATCTGTTTGCACACACTACAGCTGCGGAAAATCCTTAGGCCCAGAGATTTCAGGGCTAGACAGGACTACTGAGAGCAACTCGTCCAACCTCCTGCCTCATATTGATTTTCACCCAGCAATTCCTGTAATCAAGCCCAATGCTTCATGGTTAAACTAGAATATAACATTTATAAAGGTCTGTAAGTTTGATGGAACATTTCTAAAGCATGGAGATTCTACTGCATTTCTCAGTAATCCTTACCACTGATTAATTACCTTCACTGTCACATTTTTCTGCTTTACTTGCAATTACATTTTTGGTGCTCTCTTTGTACGTAGGAAGAGACTGAAATTGGAGTTGCATTTTTTAACCTGGCATTGGATCATGGGAACGATTTCACAGATGCTATATAACAAAGGGAACATCACCTCCATAGTCCTGCTCATGATTCCAATTCCCAGCAGTCAAAGGACTGTCCTCACATTTTATATGAATATTTGTGGCCGGAGGCTGCGTTGCTAGTATGTACACAATCTGAGAGGTGCTATCACAAACCAAACCATCATTAAATCCAATCTTTCTGCCTATGGCGTTACACTCTGCTTCATGTGCATCTCCTTGCTCATAACCAGAGGTACACATTTCACAGATTTGGTTCAGTACATATGGTCTGCATTTGTTTGTTTCTAACTTTGTGGTCTTTCTGAATTAAAAAACAGAGTATTTGACTGGAACCGCATGGCTCAAGTACTCTCGATTTTTCTATATATCATACAGCTTTTTTCTGTATGTCATATGGCTAAGCCCTTAAAACCCTGCAGAACCAGCTTGTTACCAGCCTAGAGGTCACAGCAGATTTGCCAGCTTTTGTAGGGCTTTTTTTTTAGGAAATTGGAGTAATCTTGAGAAAAACTTCAATCAGCTCCTACTGTACTTGTGCTGCTTGTGGAAATTCTGTGATACTGGTGATTTTGCAAATTGTTTGCTTTCAGACCAAGCAAAATAGAGTACTTGGAGTCTCATTTTTTATTTAGAACTATTCAAAGATAGAGCTGCCTAGATACACCTGTTTGGGTGAAATTCTCTCCTGTGCAGCATTACGAGGTTTAATGTGTTTAACAGTACAACTGAAACAAGACACAAGCACTGCAACATGCAGCACTGTCTAAGAGCTGTGCAGCCACTCATGGGACCACAGAGCTCTGACAGCCATTTTGTGACATTTCAAAGAGGCATTTTGCCACACACACAGTCACTTTGGGAATGCCAGGACACTCAAAAAGATTAGGGGGTCCTTTGTATTTCACCTTTGTACCCATGGTCCTACAAATCTTACTGCCATTGAACCTCACAGGTAAGAGCTGATGGGGAAAGTGCTCTTTAGGAGGCTGTCCCTTCTGCCAGGAAGGAATTTGGATTAAGTGTGCAAAAACACATCCTTGGAATATGTAAGAGGTCAAACTGCCTGGAGGCCCTTGGGAAAAGCTCCCTCACCTTTCACTGTTTAAGATGAGCTTCACTCACATCATCCTACTATGAATAAAAAACCCAATTTCCTACAATCCTTGCCCTAAAGAATTAGAAAATATTTGAATTTTTCTTTGTGCTGCCTGTATACTCAGAAGAGTTTGTGGGCACCTGTCAGTCAAGTGGGTATTGTTCCCTGGCTATCCACTCTTTTGCTGATCTCATTAGTCAGTTTGATTGACAAGAGAGTGTATATTGGTTATGTTTATTATGGAGAACTGTAATTGCTATTAAAATTCCAAAGACAATTAAGTTCATCTTTTTCCCTGGTGTCACCGAGACATTTAAACAATAGCAGTGATTAATTTAAACTGAAAAGTAAGTTGTGGTTCCTTGTAAATCCAAATGTCCTTTCCTCCCATTTAAAGTCATTAATTATCTTAGTGACTTCTAAATTCCTTGCTGAGCCCAGAATATTATGATCAACCTGTTGCTATCCAGAGAACCTGTCTGTTTCTCCAGCCATTTCCTTGTGTCAAATTCAGCTCACACTGACTGCAGCATGCAACATGTCCCATGGCTAAGAAAAAACTCCCTTCACTCTTCACCAGTTGGCATATCCCACAGGTAAACAGATTTTCAAATCCTGTGGTATATAACTATTTACAAATCAGTCTTTATCACTACTCACTTCCCATGCATCAGAACTAGTTATTTGCAAGTTTATGTCCCACTCACATATACTCACTTAGAGAGGCCTGTAGAAGGACGAAATATTATCTAGGGAGAAGAAAGTAGGAGTTGTTCCAGCATCTCCTTGTGATTTCTGACACCACTTATCACATTGATGACATCTGAGCATTGTCCAACACATCCGTCTCTCGGACAGAAAAATAATAATTAAAAAATCTCACCTGATTATAAATCCAAGTGAACTACAAGAAAGATAACCCTTCAGAAATAGAGTGTTCAAACTGTGATGGTGGTCGTGTTCTGTGATAAAAGTTTCAAAAGCGATGCACTTCATTGTAATATATTGAAAGGAAAGAAAAGTAGTTTGCATAAGGCAGATTAAATTGATTAGTCAAAGATAAGGAGATGATACAACTAGTAAGAAAAAGACATGTGAAACAAAAGTTATTTTCAAATGGAGATCCTATCATGCTTTTAGTTATCTTATATAAAGGAAAGACTCATATATCATGGAATTCTTATGGAGACTGGTACAAAATCTTCTCCCCACACTGGAGGAACTGCAGTAACTCGGTATGGAAAATTATAGCTCGTGTTTATCTTAGTGATATTATCCCACCTCTGTGGCCAGAGTTAAACCAAAGGACAGAAGAAGTTAAATCCTCTGGAAACAAACAACAAATAAACAGGCAAAGATAAAATAGCTTAGGTAAACAGCTTCAAAGGGTTTATCTTCAAAGGACTTGGCTGGGCCACCAGTTTGGAAAAAGCTGTCTACCTGGATATGAAAATGGTTTTCTATTCTTAAGCACAGGATGAGAAGTTATTTAATTGTTATAGACCCTCAAGCCAGAGAAAAGAGTAAATTACCAACAAGAATGTCAATGACAGCAGTGAGTCATGCCGTAAGAGACAGGAAAATAGAGAAAAAGAAGGTCCAGCAAGGAAGACTGCTTAATTCATCCCAGAGAGGGAGGTGGGCAGGCTATGTAATGCACCAAACCTTTCAAGAAAATAAATATACAGAAAGGCTTTTATTATTATAGCTCCTTGATATATATCCTTCCTAACTCTGGTTAAATGAAAGTACACTATGCTATTTAAAAGCAGCTTGTTTTGCAGCTATTCTCTCTACTTACTAAGCCCACCTTGCCCAGAGAGCAAGGATTTTCAAACTCAAAATGCATCTGTAACTGCTGCAGGCAGACAGCTTGGGGAACGGAGAACCGTCTGCCTCACCCTCAAGAAATCCAGCCTAGTGTACTTGAACCAGGGGCTTCACCGAGAGTGAGGGAAAGAAACTCAGGACTATCCCCAAAGTGCATATTCAGGAACAGTTAAAGGGGGATTTAACATTGGTGGCTTGCTTTATCAATGTGACACCAAGATGGTGCATGTTAAGGCAGCAAGTATGTTACATATTCCCTCTCAACATCCAGAGAGAGCTCCTTCCTTCGCACATCACAAGATTAAATCAATGAAAAATGTGAGAAAAATGTGCGAGGTGTGAGGCCATATCCAAATGCCTGAAACATGCTTGCAATTCCTGTTTGTCATAATTCATGCATGCCTGCGAGGTCACTGTTTTGTAGGTGTCTGCAACACATCTCTTGTAGGCGTCTTCTCGTCAAATCAGATGGTCAACATAAGAACATAAGCAAGGCAAGCTGTCAGGCATGCTCTTGCCTACATTTTTTTTTTTTTTTTTGTGCAAGTCTAATAAAAGTCATACCTCTACGCACGAACCTTTTCTCATTTATTTGTCCTTAGATGGCATGGTTGGCTTTACTGCCAGCCTGCTTTGTGATGATGTCCTAAAGAAGCAGCACAAAACTACTGTAATCAGGGAAACTGCCCATAGGGAAACTGGTTCTTCTTTCAGAGATGAAGGCCACCATCAGAGCAGGACCATAAACCATTACAAAATGCCTGCGCCTCATAAGAGAAGGCGGCTATATATAGTGGTGTGGGTATAAATGTTTTGGCTCATTAAAGTGCAGCAGTGGATTAAATGCTGCTTATTCATATTCTTAAGAAAACCATACAAAAATTTTTCTTACAGAGGTAAATGATGAAAATGAACAAATTCCTTGGAGCTTGAGTCATTCATTACCCACCACACCGTGTGAGCGCTTATGTGTTAAAGGCATTAGCATGCTTTCACACCTGTTCTGTGATGGTGCACAAGACATTCTTCAGGGTGACTTGTACTGTTATAGAAATATGTCACAAAACTGTGCAGCCCCAAAGCTTTATATTACCTTCCAAATTGTCACATTAGAGATTAAATGGGACTAAAGAGAAAGAAAAGCTCTCAGTGCTTGCAATGTCTATGGACCATGCATTCCCGTGAGGGGAAGAACAAGCTCATCTTTCATTGGTTTCAATAACTAGATACTAGCACTGGTCACAACACCCAGATTAGAAGATGATGACTATCAGGTTTCTTTGCATTAGCCAGGCATTCACTAAAATGGAGGATGATGTTCACATCTTTCAGCATCCTCACAAAAATGTGATTTGTTTACCCTGGTTATGGTGACTCTGCATTCTGAACAAACTATCACTCTCTTAAATAAACAAACTATATACACACCCTGTGACACGGAAAAAAAACATATATACCAAAGGGGAAGCAATAAAAAGAATGTGTCAGAGATGACTTCAGCATGGATGTAGGAGTATAGCTAGCAGACAAAAGCCGCACATGAGGTAAGCAAAATGCTGAGGGTTTGGGCCTGGAGCCAGAAAAAGCCTTGGTGGATGTATCTTTTTTCAATAATGAACTCCCACCAGAGCCTACACTTTATGAGCCTGACACATCTAAATTACATTCAGCAACATTTAAATGTTGAAATAATAGGATAAATTCAAACCAATTAGAGAGCATATGGAATATTGCCTTCCTAATGGTATGCATAAGCATCTCCTGTCAGTTTTATCAGATTAAGGACCCCGAGTGCTGGCAGTGATCAGATCCACAGTGATAAATGGCCACAGGGGTATGAGCAGAGTTGCATGTGATCTTTGAGGTGGGTCTAACACAGGAGAGGGAATCTGCATTGCAGTTGGAGGCTTCTCCCTTTGTTTCAAGGAAGCAGGGAATTCAAACCGAATTCTCAGCCCAATGTAAGACCATTGTTTTGCCAGCTCAATGCCCTGGAAGGAGCACATTTTTCTCTTGTCATCTGGGCATCGCTGTCCCAAGACAAATGCCCCAAAAAATACCCCAATTAACCTTCAAGTGGCAATGAAAGGCCTTCCTTTCAATCTTCCTCTACAAAATAAAAATAGTCAAAAAAATTTTCAGCTGTAAGCAGAAACAGAAACATTAAAACAGGAGAATGAAAAAAGGTACATAAAGCTCTTTAAAATAACATAAAGCAGAAACAAAGCACCAGCAAAATTATCAAGCCATCAGCCTGAGGCAGACACCCAGCATGAAAAAGTTTTGCCCAAATTGCTGAAGTTTGGCAAAATGACAAGCAACTGGGAAAAGGGATGTGTTGCCACCTTTGTGCTTGATAATGGTAGATTTTAGATAAACTGCCACAGGTGCAGAAGTCCTTTATACATTTTGGTTGGTTCTCCAGGGATTTATTACTGTTGTTCTGTGTATGTTAAATCAATCCAAGGCTTCTAAGACCCTTGAACGTGAAGTGTGAGATTCTCAGTTTGGCCTTTCAGCCCCAAGGACTGCAGTGAAGTTAAATTAGGGTAGGTCAGCCCACAGATGCCCAGCTGAGGATCTGGTGTGTGCATCTGTTTTAACCAGTTGAAAATGCCCCATCTACAGCTTTGTTTTAAGATGCACTGTGCCAGCTGAAACACCTCCAGGTGTTCTTTGAGTCTCTCCTGTTACCTGCCTGCAAAGACACTCAGCAGCATACTGAGGTGCTGCCCTAGGTACGGTGTCAGCATCACCTCAGCCTCAAAGCCCCTCTGGTGAGATGGTGCACCCCACAGAAAAGGCCCTTGTTCTCTGGAAATATTTAGCTGCTGGAATATCCCCCTCAAGGACCAGTAAAATATTCTGGCCCATATTGGTCCTGTGTGGGGAAGCTGCATACGTAGCCCTCAGCAGCATGGACTGGAAAGTGTTCCAAGTCAGGCATGTAGACCTATCAAGACACCGTGCAGCCTTTCCTCAACAGTGGCACTAGACAAACAGTTTGAGATATTTAGGATACCAGCATAGATATGACACAAGACTATTTAACCAGCCTACAAATCACTTAAAAGGCAGCCAGTAATAAGTGCAACTCCCTGCTAATCCTTAGTTCCCTCTTTTACAGCATACTTTGCACCTGTGTTCCTTCACCTCCAGCTCTCTACTTCTGATCACTTTTAGGTAGTACCTTCTCCAAAATGCAGTTCAGCTCCAGGGATTTAAGTAAATGCAGGCTGGAAACTCTTGGAATTTAGGTTTTTTCACTAGTCACACAATATTCGGCATTTTATTTTTGCTCCTGGAGGCACCTGATTAAATGACCCATTCAGTTTTAATTTAAACACATGAACCTAACCAATTTTTGAAAATCTCATGATTGGCAGGAGCCTGGCTTTTCAACATCTGTGATCACCATTGTTCTCCACCTGGGGTCAAAGTGAAAATTTAAGAGTATTTAATGAAACTGATTTTCCTGCAGCCTATATGCTTGGAAAGTGTAGTTACATCTGTTTCATGTTCTGAGAAGTAACAATACAGTGTGATTAAATACTGGCCCATTTCAACCCCTGGCTGACACAAAATCCACCTTCTATTTACATATTTCACCTGGTTTCTTCACTTAGCCGAAGAATCAGTGTACGATCAGCCTTGTAACTTTCCCTCATATCATTTTGCCAATACCTCACTCTTGCACACAAGGCACATTTGCTTCAGAAGCAATCTTCCACTGCCTCTGAAGCCTCGCTCTCGCTTATAGCAACAGGGTCTAAGCACAAGGCTGAGACACAAAACCTCTGCAGGAGGCAAAGCAGCTAGATTCCTAGAATAGGATTGAACTAATACCACCACGGCCTGCCTTTAAATACTCTTTTTCCTAACATTAGAAGTTGATGATTAAACTCACTGATGACTAGTCACAACAAAATGCGATGCAAACAATAAAGTAGTTTCTGTTCATAGCTTTTATCTCAATACCCAACAAAAAAGTTTGGTATTGGCTGAGGGATGAGGTGACTCAACAAATAACAAGCAAAGCTTATTTCTCTTGATCAAATTGTAGTAGTGCTCTCATAAAAGGCTATGACGTTAGAGGTTTCAGAGGGACCTGTCTCTTCCTTCCTGAGGTCTTTATGTGGATTCAAGATCCTGCCTCTTGCATTTATTTTATGCTTTAGTTGGAGGACTAGGACAGGGATTTCCAATCTCAAAATATAGCTCTCAGATGAACATGAGTTAAAAAGAAAACATCTTTTGCAGCAAAGTGAGGAGTGGAGACAGATGAAAAATGTGCAGATTCACTTAAAAGAGCAAAATTAATAATTATCACACTATTTCCTTTAATCTCTCTATGTTGAAAAGCAAACAGAGCATGTTATTTTCACACATCAGAATTTGTTTTTACTGCAGCTACCAACAACAGTTGTTGACAGAAAAGGGAGCAAAATAAGGTGACTTTAAAAGCATTTCTTCTTAAAGAACTATGTAAAAGTTATCAGGGCATAAAACTGGAATAATGGCATGCCATAAACTCTACCTTCAGACTTTTGATAGTAAAATTTGAGGAGAGTAATACATCTGCATCCTAAAGCTGCAGAGACCAGTGCTTTTTTTTTTTTTTTTTCCACTCAATCAGACAAAAGAATACAAAAACCATAACCTAGCTGTGCACATACTTTCTGCCACGTGAAAGTGAAATTTCAGAAAATTAGGATGACTGTGTAGCCACACAGGCAACAAAATCACTAACCTCTTTACACCTGTTTCCCAAATACAAAGACAGTAAATTAAACTTTTATCTCTTCTTCCATTCATTCAAGTTTCATGACCACTGAGTCACACGCTGTGGAGCCTCACCATTTTCTATTACTGTTTTCATCAGTAAAAGCTACTGCCACAGAAATATGGTGCAAGTACACACCCCCCCAGAGCTATTGTGTTTTTCCTCTGAGACACACCATTCTAGCAAAAAGCAAATCCAAAGACAGTGTCATGCCAGCCAGCGCTGAGCACAGCCAGCACGGAGTGCTGGACTGAGAGCCGGTCCTGCAGAGGCAGAGCAGCAGATCTGCAGCGTCGGTGTGGATGAAATGTTGCCCCCTTTAAACCGCTCTCTCTTTGCCCTGGCGTGTGCCAACCCTCCTGTAACCTTGCAAGAGGTAGGGTTTACAGATCGCCTGGATGCACGCAGTTTTTCAATGCCTTACATCAGCACGAAAAGAACCACGCTGTTAGTAGTGGAGCAGCTAAAGCGGGCATAAATGTAGTAAGCCACAGAATCATTATTGGGAAACAAAGCAGCCCAAAGGGCCCCTCCACACTCAACTTCTGACCCCAGGAGACTGTAGGTGTGTATTTACTTTTGCATTACCCTACTTTTCAAGCACTTGCTCAGGGTAATTCTCTGGTGAGAGAGGTGACAGCAGGGTGGCTGGAGTGCCACATAGCCCAATCGATGCCCGCTCCTCTTGTACCCCCGAGACCAACAGGGACTGTGCAGCACAAGTGGGTGCACGGAGGCACAGTTGTCTACCCAGAATTTGGGATGACCACGCTTGACATTCAACACATGGGTGGGAAAGCTGAGGCATACATCTCAGAGAAAACAGGCAGAAGATCCTTTGAGAAAGCTGTGTCCCCGTAAATAAAGGAGATTTAATCACCCAGCTGCTCCCTGTTTGACTCATCTCACTTCTAGCGGACTGCTATATGGTGCCCCAAGGCAGTCCTCTCCTCCCCACCCAGTGCCAGCACCTGAGATCCCCACTTGCCAGGGAGAGAGGGCCCTGGAGACCTGACCCCCCGGACACTGAAAGCAGCTGTGCCACTGCGCAGGTTGCCTGCTCCACCTCCGTCCGTGGGGAGGCAGGGACAGCCTTTGCACTGTTCTGCAAAGCTCTGTCACACTACGTTGTTACATTGCAATGTGCAATCATCAAACAGTTTGTTCAATTCCTTCTTGATTAAATTCAGCTTCATTAAACCTAAGTAATGACTCTGTTTTGTTTTAATAGCAAACATATTTCCATTCTAAGTGTCTTTCTGAGTATCTTCTTCCCCTTTTAGACCTTTCTGTGACCTCTGAGCATATGCATGTCCCATCCCATTTTTCATTTCCCTTCTCATTCTTTTTCTTTCCATGCAGGCAGCTTCCTCCCTATGAACTTTGTTGAAGCATCTCTCTGGTTCCTGCCTTTCAGGATCTCCAGGGGTCTGATTGTGCATGCAGCCCTTGAAGCTGAATCAAACAGGCACCTTTGTCCTGAGATGATGGAAAGTTAGCTGCTTTGATTCCTGTTGCTATTGCGTGCAGTGGATAAAAGTGGTAATGCTTAGACAAATGAGGCATTTTCCTGATGATTGTATAACTCTGCTCAGGTTCCATTTTTATACAAACATGATCTTTCCACACAAGACTACCTACATCACCTAATTATCATCCGTTCAATACATTAATTCGCATTTAACATACAGTGTGCACGCAAACAGGTTACTGTGCAAAAGAGGGGGAAGGGACATTGAAATAAAAACCTATGGGTAGCTACAACAGGCAGAGGAGACCTAAAAGCAGCTGCAGCTCTCCTCGCTGAGATGACAGGCACTGAGCACAAAGGTGTGCCACAATGGTACCTGCCTAATTGTCTTCCAGAGATTCCTGCACCCTCCCCATGCACCTCGCTCCTGTAACCTGGGCGAGCCTTCAGACACCCCGTGTGAGAAATGGCTGCTTTTTAATAGCTGGGGGCTTTAATAAGGAAATGCATTTTCAGTGAATAGATTGCTGCCAGTGCAGGAGAGAACATTGGAGTAAATGAAAACCAAAGGCACGGCAGAGGCCGACGTGCCGGGTACACAGGTACGCACGGGTGGAAGCAGAGAAGCTCTGCCCTCCTTTTCACTCATCAGCACATCTTTCCATTTCTCTTAGAGACTGTCCTTGAATTCTCCTTCCATGTATGTCTATACCATGGGAGAACAGGGAAGCTTACTTTAAAGCTATTTTAAAGGCTTTTCTTTTAATGACACTTTGAGCCAACAGGGGTCTGCTTGCTGTTTTGGATTGCATATATAATCTGAAGGGGATTAATGTGGTGCTGATTGCTAGGCTAAATTGGATCAAAAAATGTTAGAGCATATGTACCCTATCTAATGTTTAATAATAGCTGTAGTCTTAGAGTTATCATACCTCTGTTGTTTTAGACTTTTTATTCATTTTAGCAGCAATGTAATCATTCTGTGTTGAAATTGCTCCTGTGTTACCTTTGATGGCTTTTGGTAAAGCAGGAGCTTTTATAACCATATATCAGGCTCCAAAAGCAAGGAACTGTAAAGACTCGAAGCACATTTTGACCAGAGCCAAGATGGCTGCTACACTGTATAATTTCTTTACACTGAACCAATTTTGTTGCCGGCATTGTAGGTTTTATTTGTAAGTGAAATAAAGAAAATCACTTTGTTTGGTGAACAGCTATTAAAGAATCTGTACAAAACCAGAGGGAAGATTTTTTTTCACAAAGCTGGATCATTTCACAAAGCTGGATGAGTTGGTTTAAAGCACAGTTCTGCAAGCCTTGATTAGCAAAGAGACAGGGAGAGCAATCTGGGTGGGGGGGTGAGGTGTATCAACCAGTGTATCAACCAGTGAGTGTGTGGGTGGGAGCTTCTTAAACTCAAATTGCTCTTGATGGAAAAATATCTTACAGTTACCCCACAGGTGAGTATGACTGATATAGTTAAGAAGCTAGGAAGTGCAAGTCAAAATGAGGGGGATTCTAAACATTTTTTTTAAATCACGATTGATCAGATAGTTTTAATCATTAGGTTTCATCTTGACATGATAGCAGAAAGAACCAGACCTTAAATCTGAAGAGCAAGTATTTACCATTGAAAAGTCAATTCCTCTGTCACTAGCTCTGGCAATAGTATCACTATAATTATGAGTTTAATATCTGAAATTCGTTGATTTCATATTTGCATGCATGTATGCTAACTAAAATTAATTAATTTTAATTGCATACACCAATTACAACATCAGGCTCATTTTCCAACGTATTATTCCTCGCTGATTACATATCCTCTAAGATTGCTTTAATTTTTCATTTTGTGCTTTAAAGTCAAAGAATAATATGTATTTCTAATTAAGCTCACTTACATATCTCACTGCTGATTAAATCACTATTTAATATTTTATAACACAAGCCACCTTTAATTTCCCCCACTGAGAGCAAAAGCCTTGCAAACTCTTTTTTTTTTCTCCCCTCGGTTTCACCGACCTTGCCATTGCTGTGTCGCTACAGGCAGATTTCTTCCATCTTCACAGCAGAATGCCAATGAACCACCTTGTTGACAGACATTCATCCTTGAGGGGGGAGGCAAGCACCTTAATGACCACAGGACCCGCTCTGAAGAGTTCAGCAACCTGCCACCATCACTAGGAGAAAAGAAACAGACATTCAGCAGAGATTTTTAGCAGTGTCCTATAGGACTGCAGGTCTTGAAGAGAGTCTCTGGAGCTGACATGTTTCAAACATTTCAGGGGAGCCTCAAAGTCCCCTGTTGGTGCCTACCAAAGGCCAAATGCTGAGAAATCAAAAGGAAAAGGGGATTCTCCTCTATCTCCCAACCAGCAGAGCAGAGTGAATCTTGCCAGTCAGTCCTGAGCCAGGATTGCATTAGTATGTCCAAATTCTTAACAGAAGTTGGTAGAAAATCATGAGGAAAAGTCCCAAAACTGCTTCTGCTTGTCCACGTGTGTTGCACAACTTAGGCTGTACAAGATAGACAGTCTCATTTCTACCACACTATTCCAGGGGTAGCAGAAAAGAAGAGGGTAAACAGGAATAAATCCTTAACAAATTTGACTTCTTAATGACCAAAAGAAGAAATTAAGTCCCTGGTACCTCAGAACTTGACCCAAACCTCACTGAAATTAATGGGTAACTTCTGACCATGTCCTTAGGAGAATGATTAATCCCATACACAATGGATACACATACTTGTCAGTGGGATAGATTTAGGAAGACCAGTGCTGATTTGGGCTCTGAATGAAACCAAAACATTCCCAGTATCTGTGTTTGCATGCACAGCAATTTTTGATTTTTTTCTCAAGTTATTAAAAACCAGTAATCTTTACCTGAATTACTTGTTAAACTATTCCTTTGCAGCAGGTAACTCTTTGTTAGTATCTAAATAATTGGCTAGAGACTCATTGGCCCAGATTCATCACACCTAACTCTTGGCATGTCAGCAAAGCACTGGATCTCTCCCATAGCCAACAGAAGGAGAGAAGAGTCTCCAGAGCATGGTTCACCCCCTCTAAGCTCTGAATTGTACTCTCCACTGACTACCAAAGCTTTAGCTGATACTAGTTAAGCTTGCCATAGTGATAATGTCAGGTCAGAGAAGAGAAACACTCAAACGAGCAGGACGCTACAACTGGATAAGTTTCTCTCAAAACTTGCACACTAAAGTTTCTTACTGAATTAAACAAAAAAGTAGATATAGACATACATATTTGGTGGTATCAACATAGGAAGGCACAATCAAAAGAAAAATCTACTGTCCAAACCCTTAAAAAAATTATGTTTGAGGGAAAACAGAAGACACAAGTAAGTAAAATTGGGACAGAAATAAAAAGAGAGCAGAAACCCCAGAAAAGGAAAGCAGCAGAAAGGAACAACATATTTTTTAAAAACATCCCTGTCTCCCATCTCTCAAAAATAAAGAGGTTATTTAGATGCACTTTTCTCCTCAAAACTGGATGATTATTTAGACTACATTCGAGAAGTAGGTAAACAATGTTGCTGTGTCCGATAGGTTAGCATACTCCTTCCAAGGAAAAAAATGCATGCCTTCTAAACTAAGAATGATGAGCCAGCAGACGTTCTCATACAGTACATGGAGGGGCGGAGGGGGGGGAAGGCAAAAAGGGGATCTGGTGTTTGAAGCTATATTGTAGAAACTAGCTCAAGTCCCTACTATAGGTCCCTTTGTAAGTTTATTCAATTTGTCACCGTCTAAAGATACTGAAATCAGAAGGAGATAGGAGCCTAAATTCAGGCATTAGTTGGTCTGTCACACTTTATCAACTGTGAAATGGGGCTCATATTCCTTTACTTCCTTCAGAGTAATATCATAAGGATATATATTAAATATATGTGTCATCTCAGATACTATAGTAGAGGAGACAACATTGGATTTAAAATAGAGAGAAAAATAATAGAACCAATTGCTCAAATTTTCTTTGGATTTATTTCCTTCTAGATACTAAGTCAGAAGTTAGATCAATAGATAAATAGACAGACAGGTAGGAATTATATTTATATGTTTATCTTTACATGTCAGAGAGAATGCAATCCATATATTTTGGCATACAGTTTGTTTGAGTGTATGGTTACATTGTGATCTTTTTGTTTTGCTTTACCATTAATTACAATTTGCATGTTGCCTAGATCAGTGTGCTATCTCAGAAGCCGATATTAAGTAGGACTGGCTTAAACTTTATTTAGTCTAAAAAGTAAGCACCTACACACAGCTAACTGATTGGAGTGCTGCTGTTGTCAATGGAAACATGCTCAAGAGGACAATTTATCTTTGGTATCTTAGACAACTATCTTCTACAAATGCCTATTGAGAGGTCTTCTCCATTGACTACAGTAAGCCTAGATAGACATTTTTTGACAAAACACCTAAGGTTTAAATTCTAAAGTCAGGTAAAATGAATCCCATGCTCCTGGGAAAAAAAAAAATGACCAGATTATCCAGAGTGTAATCTTGAGGAGACCAGAGAGGAGTATTTCCTGGAAGAGACAGCATCCAAGCAGAATACAGAGACATCTTAAGGTGATACTGACTGAGCATTTCCAGAGCAGTGCCAATGCCCAAGGCTGGATTTTTTTAAGCTGAAGAATTACCTTCTTCCCAATGAACCAAAAAGAGATCCTTAAAATGATCCATGTTATTTTACAGCAGGAGACGACAAACACTTTGAGGGAGGCAGAAGATGGCTTCTGCTGTTTATATTTCTGTTTCATGTATAGAATCAATACCAGAGCTGGGAACAGCATAGCTGATCCTGTGATTGTATCCCATATGCACAGGAGGCTCACAGCAACAAAAGGATTGTTAATAACCAATATTGATTCACCTTTCCCTAATGCATGGACAAAAATGTCATCAACAAGCTGGTCAACAGCCTGAGGCAATGAGCCTTATAATAGTCTACCAAGACAAGAATAACAGAATGTTCATTTATCTATTCAAACGTCACATCAGTTGCATGTAATCCCCTGAGAGATAAATGGATTTAAAGCAACAGGGGTATGATTTACATGGGAACTTCTTCTGTGGGTGGGGCACTCGTGCCTCAAGGTGATGCTGACTTTAAATGTTGCTGAGCTGGCTTCACCCAACTCTCCACCTCCACCCATCTTTGCTGTTCAGTTATCCTTTCAGCCCCAAGAGCTAGCATTTCCATTTTATTTTGTTTCTTTCTTTTACTAGGCTGTTAAAATCAGTATAACACAGCAATTATGAAAGGTTTTTCAGTTTTGCTGCATTGAGGGTGATATGAATGTGGAAAAGTATTTCAAGATAGAAACAATTTGCCTAAGAGCCTTTCCAGCTATGTTTATTTCTCTGATTAAAATAAGTGATCAACCAGGGGAGTGGAACAGAGCTACCTATGAAAGGCTGCAGACCTCTTCTAGGTGAAAACATTACTAACAGGGACTAGATAACACTTTGCAATTAAATAGTGCATAAAGGCAAGGCAAGCAGAAAACATGAAAATCCTGTAATATCTCAGTTCTAAAAGTACATTCAAATGAATAATAACATGGCATAAGTATAAACCTATGAACCATCCAACGTAACTGCTATTTATTTAATTTATTTAAAAATCCAAATATAGTACTCTGGGATGTTGAAAGGCTTTGGGGAAGAGGTGATATGCTTCTTTTCTACATTTTAATCCCATTATAGGTTTTGCTTTCTGTCTATATATTTATACAACATTCATTCCCATCGTTTCCAGGCATGTGAGCATCACAAGAATGTCTTTACGATTAGCTGTCTTTTTTTTTTTTTTTTCCTAGTGAGAAATTGATGCTGGATTCCAGCCAAGAAATTTGGATAGAGAGCAAGTCTCCAATTATTAACCCATTGTAAATTACAGAATTTTGGTTCCTCCCTATAAGACAATTTGAGGACTTTGATGCAACTTGGATCTAGTGAAAGAAAAGCCTGCATTCTGAACTCCTCATAGCCATCTTTAATAAGGAGTTGTTTTTCAGAGCTAGCTTTTTTCTCCATAGAGCTTCAGATATCAATGAGGGTGTGACAGAGATATGTCCATTTCATGGAATATGCATTGCTGTATAAATAATAAATAAAAGTACTCAGCAGCATGGCATACATGACTCATACACACAAAGTAGCCTCACCAGCAAGCTAAAAATAACATTCCGGCAAAATTCTGAGCAGAGATTTGAACAACAGGATTGCTTTACCCTTGCTGAGGTAGACAGAGCCAAAATAAAAACCTTAAAATTATCTCGATGTGCTTTTATATTACCCTTAGGTACCTTTTCCACAACTTGGGGATCTAACAAATTGTTCTAAGAAAAGCAGTCCAGTGAAAATGGCAACATGGAGTTCAGACGTTGGTGTCTCTCAGAAATTCCAAATCAAATCTATTAGTTTTAGAGATGGGCTATTGCTTCCCATTTCCTCTCCCATTAGCCATTCTAAAAAAATCACTGTGCATCTGAAGCCAGCCTAGATCCTCCCTCTCTGCTACATGACCATCAGTAAATAACGTTTGTGCAGAACTAATTAGGTCTGTTATCATTTCTCAGTAGTTCTGCTGTCATCAATGTATATATCGAACTAGCGCAACATCACTGATTCAGATACAGTCTCTTGAGTCTATCTGATGTATCCTTTTAATTAAAACTCAATAAACACTTCTAATGATGAAGATGCAGAGAAAGGAGCAGAATCCAGACCTCTTCATGGATCTGTCCCACTTCTGGAGGATTAACAAGAGTAAACAAGCATAGAGACATACTTTTGCCACTGAAGTCAGCAGATTGAACACACATATGAAGCAGATCTGATAAGTTAAAAAGTGACACTTTAGTATTGTCACTTTTCAGAATGGAAACAAACTTTCAAAGAATATGTCCTAAGTAGTTTTCAATAAATATTCTGAAGTGGTTCACACATTAATTTCGTACTAGAAATATCTAGCAGGCACTGCAAGATAGACAGGGTTACTTATGTGGTCTTAAAAATATTCTATGCACATCGTTTACCACTAAAGGAAGAGAAAAAAAGGAAATCATTACATTTTATACTATTGCAAATGTATGGAATCAATCCCTTCTTTAGCAGTTTTGTACATTTTTGCCACAGCTACCAAAGAGGTCAAACAAAAATGGCGTCTGTAAAGCTAAGTGCTCCAGTAGAAACCCATAGAAATACCAACTCACTGTGAAAGATCCTCAGAACAATCTGAAAATTCAAGGATCCAAAGACATAAAATTGTCCACTCTTTACTATCTAATCTTACAGGTTGTATCACTGGAAGATTACAAAGCATATTGTTTTCTTCCCTTCTGTTATGACAGAGCTGTCTATGTTAAAAATAGTAAAAAAACAGGAGCATGTTTTGATTTCAACCAAAACTATAACATAAGAAGAGCCATACTCAATCAGATGAATGATTGTATTGACTATTCTCTGACGTTGCCCAGTAATGCATAAGTGGGTAAAAATATAAAAACCAAGACAGTTAGGGGATGATATTTCCCCAGCGTAATCCCAAAACAATAACTTGTCTTTGATCTTTCAACCTCTGGAGACAGGATCTGAAGACAACATACACTAATATGGCAATATTAGGGGAAAAACTGAGTAAGTTACTTGATTTTGTGTCTTTTTTTCTGGATTTGGAAAATTCAGAGACTGTAATGATTTCAAGCATCCTCCAAAAATGCCAAAAGCTCTCTACCATTGGCAGCACACCAAAGCTATTCCCTTTTCCACCTTTTCTCCTTCCAGATGCAGAGATTTTTGTTAGCTGTCATCAGTAGGACTACTTAATTAGAAACAAGATTTAGTTCTTTTAACAAAAAAAAAAAAAAAAAAAAGATATAACCACCACAGCAGTTATTAAACAGAAGCTTCTGTGAAAATGCACAGAGGAGGCACTGCAAAGATCAGAGGCAGCTAAGCCTTATACTAAGTGATAGATAGTTTGATTAACAGAGTTTTCACATTGTGTTGCTCCTTTTCATTATTCCAAGAGAGAACTATTTCAACATTGCTCTCAAACGACTCTGTCCTTTCTTTTCCAAGAACACTTTTGCCCAGCATCCTTCATCCTGTCTGATAATGCTTTGAGCCCCAGCACATTACTGTTTGGCACATAACCTCTCATTTAGATTGCCATAAGCAAATACATTTGTGTTTCTGGGTTATCACAAGTGTGATTATTTCCAGTGTTTGGGTTACACAGTTATATACAGAGGTTACTTGTATCCATTTTTCTCTCTTTGTGTTGAGAGCACCATATTTAACAGAGTTCACAAACAGGGGTATACTTGATCTGTGCCTAAGATTCCAAAAGGCAACTGTAAAAATACATACATAATTATCACTCAAAAGAGAAAGAAAATTACTTAGATGGATCTTTCTAAAACATGTTCCCTTTGAACACAGAAAAGTCCAAAGATTCTTCTTAAGAGGAGTTGTTACTGGATTTTTAGAAAAGATCTGTTTGCTTTGGACACATTTCTCCTAATCTGTTACTGTAATAGTTTGCCCATTGAACTACATACAAAGGGCAATGTATAACACATTTACCTTCAGACTGGATATTCTCAGTTGTGATATTCACTTCCTTAAGTATTTTCAAAGTCATTACCAATTCCTCCCACAAGTATGTTTTTAAAATACAAGGAGAAAGTCAGGCAGATTTGACCTTGATGCAAACATTGCTGATTATTTTTTTCAGGTATCTCCATATTTCAGCTTAATATTGTACACAGTGGCTTCTGTAGAAAGATATTTGCTCTATAAAATGTAGTCTAGAGTTTCTATTCTTTTTATCTCCTTCAAAGGATAAGTTTATTCCCTGGAATATTTTTGAAAACACTCATTAAGGGGAGCTCTATGGGTCTTAGACAGGGGCTTTTCAAACTTCAGGCAAAGAGGAAAGACTTTTTTCCCTCATTTATATCCTTTTAATAATTTAATGAAAAGAAGGAGAGAAGCCGAGGCTTCAGATTTACAAAATATGGACTTAATAATTATGTGGCATCAGATCTTAGACATGAGTGTTGCAGGGGGAAGGTCCTATCATAGCATTTGACAGGAGTAACAGAAGTCATATTAGAACTCAGTAATTATATCTTCTTTAAAATTACTGCTTCAGAAACACAAAGGGATAACTGAAGTCTCTTAGACTTCTTTTGAGAAAGTGAGAAAATTCAGTGTCTGACAAGAAAAGGGACACCTGCCATTTGCTGGAAAAGTAGAATATGTGAAGAGTAGCCTCAAAATTTGGGTTTTTCTTTTTCCCTTTCTGCAGAGTATCACACAATTAATCCCACAAGCTTTATTTAACTGAAATACTGTAGTAACTGCCTAGTAGGCTCCCCCTCCCTGGAAATCAGTTTATCATGGTGGCTACCACGACAAGAATCAACACAAAACAAATGCTGTTGTATGAAAATTAATGAACGACGGTGAAACTAAAGGGGGTTGGTTTGTTTGTTTGTTTGTTTGTTTGAAAAACTAAAAAGAAGACATTGAGATGTCTCTACTCATGAAAGAAGAAAAAAATATCATCCTTATGTTCAAACTCTGCTGGAATCTATGCACCCTTCCTCCCCATGGTCTTTGAAGCAGGCTACATACAAACACCCAGAACTAGAATGGGGATCAGATTTAAATTCAGATAGATACTTCCAAGCATGGAGTTCCTATCCACTCCCAACTCACTTCACAACTGGTAGTTTCTCCATTCACAGCCCTTCATGCCATCACTCCTGCACTACCTGCTTTTTCATCTGCCCACTACATCTCCCTCCTCTTTGTGCCTCCCAGCATACTGGAGACCTGGCACCTTGTACCTCCTGTCCCACTGTGTTGCAGAAGAGCCTTGTCTGCAGAGACCTTCTAAAAGACGTGGCCTGATGGAGACGTTCAGGTGCTTTGCTGCATTGCACAGGAAGAAGTTGCCCAGCCGAAGTGAAGAGGACTGCCCAAGCAGTCTTTTCATGATAGCTTTAGTGCATGTAAGCACTGTCTTTTTCTGGACTGCTCTGCTCACTGTGAGCACAATAAAATGGAAGGCAATAGGATGAAATTTAATTTACCCTCAGAATCCATATTTAGCATTTTGCATGATACACAGCTCTGGAAAAATCCAGCACAGAAAAGTCACAAAAAAAGAACAAAATATGGAATTTTAAAGACACCAAATAAAGATAAGAAAATGATTTCTAGTTCCTAAATAGAGGTGCTCCATGCTTACAGATGCTTGACTAAATGTAGAAACAAAAATATTATAACAGATTGACACAGAGACTTTAAAAGACTTGGGGCTTGGATTTGGTTTGGACAATTTCAAATCATTCCGTTTTAAGGTTAACTCCTTTTTGCTTCAAAATGCAGAACTAGACTGGAAATCTTATGAGGGAGGCTTTCCAGTTCATGAGGCTTCTACTGCCAATTTCAATGGAAACAAGATAAAAAGCTGAGAGGGAAATGCATGAAGAAAACATGCAAAAAGAATATTTCACAATGGGAAAAGTATATGGTTCAAACATTTTTCTAAAAATAAAATTCAGGGATCGTACAGGTGAACTGTTTTCCCAGCTCTAGTACTACAGAGAGACAATTTAAGAATCAATCATATTTTACTTAAACTACTGTGATGAATATGGCATAATACAATTTTAAAAGACAACACATTCCTTCAAAAGGATACTATTGAGCCATATAAAATTCTGATGGGAAAACTTAGATCCTTTGTAAATTCATAAACTACCTATGAATAACAAAACAAATGAAGTCCTGATAAGTCAGTGTCAGGCACTAGAAGGATCGATACATAGTTCCTTGACACAGAAAATACCACAGCTATGATATGATATAAAATCTGCTTGAACAGGGGATGGGTGCTGCAACTGGGCTGCAAGGCTATAAAGAGAAAGTATCACCAGCCTCCCTAACCTATCAAAACCATGTCCACTAAATGTTGCCCAACGAATATATGCAGCTGTTCAGCCCAGTGTGTTTCTTAACAGTGGGTGACTGCCTCCTGGACCCTGTGTTACCAGATTCATCTGAAATAACATGGGGCTGCTCAGGTGATTGTGGTTCCTGAATCAAGGCCAAGGCTGAAGCAGGCTCCTGGCAGTGAGAAAATCAACACCAGAAATCTAGAAAGCAATCCCCAAAGTTACTGGAGAGGATTGGTACCCTGCCTCCACCTTCACAGACACCCTGTCGCAGAGCAATGGAGGCCTGCGTCCAAAGGAGTCCGTGGGGTTTGCTCAGCTGTGGCTGGAGCAGGAAAAAACAAAACCGCGAGAGAGAACCTCAGCCCTAATTCTCTGCCTGCAAAATCCTTCAACTGAAGGGCATGGATTACAAAAAGCTAAGATTAATGAAATATCCTTTTTTTTTCTATTTTAGCATTTGAATGAGAACCCATTAGAGCAGGTGCTGAGTGAACAGCACAAATTACCATAACCTTGAAGAAAGAGCTTATCTTTGGTTCAGCATTTAGGAATGTAGGCCAGTCCTTAATGTACAGATGAAGATCCCTCACGCCTAATAACAATTTACATGATGAATTCATCGACTTTAATGCTCACAGCATCAATGCTTTGAAGTGGTAAACTTTTACAATAATCACTTAAGCATGGTGAGAAACAAAATAGCATCCTGAAACAGCTCTAAAGGTAAAAACTGAAGGGTTTTAATAAATCCACGTGAGGTCGTGCTGCCTCTCAAGTATTATTTCAGTGCCTGGCCAACTTGAAGCCCTATGCAAGCTAAACCAATCCAGGTGTTTGAGATGACCTGGGGATACAAAATCCAGGCTCTCCCACAGCCAATTCATAACTTTCTGAGGAAGATGGGCAGCAGGCTCATATGTCTTTAAATAATGATTTAAATAATGTCATGGCTCAGAAGACCCACCCTGACTCTACAAATTGCCCAGACACTGACATGTCCTCTTAAGAGTTGAAGAACATGCAGTGCAGTTTAATACCACTCTGCCATCCTAATTCTGTGTAAAATTTTATTGTTATCAACAATCAGATGGAGCATCATGATCTGGAAAGGCTGTAAACTAAAATGATTTTGTCTAAAGAATTTTTTTTAATGACCTAGTAAAATCAATTGAGTACCATACAGGTCAACAGTACCTGATGTGGCAGAAATGTTAAACCTGAGTAAAAAAAATCCCATGGAAACAAGAATTAAAGTTGTTTTGCAAGCAATGCATTTTTCTTACTGCAGGCATAATAGCTACCCTTAGGGTTTAGAGATTTTAGTTGATTTAGAAAAGGAGAAGTAAAAAGAATAAAGAGAGAGAGAGAGAAAGTCACTTATGCTTTTGCCTTAAAGAACCAGATTAATGAGGTGCAGTGAACAATGAAATGAAAACATTCCATTTGGTCCAAAATGCTACTTATTAGCTAGTAGAGTTAGGCAAAAATGTGACAATTTTCAAGATTTCAAAGAGGATGGACAGTGAGAATATTCAATATTTTCAATGGTGTTTTTCCTTTGTTTTGGATCAATTAATTTAATTTTGCTACTTTCACATGTTTTCTTTTGCACCTGTTGGTTTTTAGTGTAATAAAATTTTTAAAATAAAAGGTTTTGCAGTCTCTTACTTCCTCCTTTCCATAGACCCATCATCTCATTTTAAATTCTTAAAATACCAGGTGGGACATCTCAGCAACCTAGAAACAACATTTCTGTTTTAAAGTAAGAAGGAAATTTTGTTAGAACTGACTTACTCTTTTGTAGATTTGCAGCTGCAGGAAAAAAAAAATGTTATTTTTAAAACACAAAACCTATAGCTGAAGAATTTTTGAGAAAATATGTAGTAGATCACAACAAATTAACATGTGCCACTGCAGTAGTTTATACCACATTGACTACATAAAAAGTTTCTAAATAAGACATTCAGAGACTATTATGCTTTACTGTTTAATGCCTGCTTAAAAAAATAATACCACCTATTGTTTGGATCCATTGAAGTCTTTTTCAAATTAAGCTGTATTACACTAACTTTTGCACGCTCTTCCTCCTCCATAACATTCTTGTGAAGAGAAGAAGGAAAGCTCTTCTGACTTTATTTATATTTTCCATGCTTTCCACTCAGAGAGGATGAATATTTTAAACATATCAGTACAGCAAATATTCTCTTTGCTATTTGTGAATGTACTGCCACCTACTAGTTTACTGGCTGTTTTGTGAGAAGAAAGAATAGAACAATAAAATTCATCAAGTAACTTCACTAAGTTGAAAACCATTCATAAGAGGATTCATTCATTCTGAATAGGAACATAAGACTAAAGAGAACGTTTTAAATATTATCTATGTACACACTTTCAAATCGATAAGAGGGCATTCAGAATCTAGACTAACAATGTCTACAGGGAACAGGTCAAGGATGTATCTTGAATCATGTTCTGTCTCCAACAAAAAGCAGATACACAAGAAAGACTAAAGCACAGCGCACATGTAGATGAAAGAACCCCTGAATACTCTCCCAGCTTTGAGTCTTTTAAAGATCATGATTTTTGTTTTCTTCTCTGTTTAGTTTTTTTTTAATTCTACAGACATAACCCCAAGATCGCACTCTGATTTCTAAGGATCATCTCAGAACAAATAATTTTATCTACAAGGCTAGGACTGTGCTTTGTCCATACATCGCTTTACACGTGTATTGAATTTCATCTACCTTTTTAACCTAGTTACAGTCTCATAAGGCCTTCCTACAATTCTTCCCAGTAAGCTTTCTTTTTTGCTGCCTTGTATTCTTTAGTATAATTAGCAAAATCAATTGTAACATTGCTCAGAACCTTTTCTGGGTCATTTAGATGCACGGTTCCCTACAGAACCTCACTGGTAACTTCTCCACCACAAGAAACAGTGATTCGCACCTAATCTGTCTCTTACCTTTTGGCAATTTATATAAAGGGAAAGACGTTCCTTGTTATTTCACATTTTTTTTGGTGATGGACCTTGTGAACTGCCTTTTGGAAATCCAAGTGGTATGTTCCAAATGGATCATCAGCTGGAGCTCCCTGTCCATGTGGCTATTGATGTGAAAGTTTGTGAGGCAGACCTTTTTTAAATTATTTGTATTTTAAGCAAAAGCCAAGTTCATGGCTCCCAAGTCTCCTAGTTCTATTCATCATGACTTTTCCTTTTGTTCTGCTTGGTGTAGACATCACATTTATCATCCTGTAGTTTCCACAATCTCTTCTGGAACCCATTAAAAGCCCCTAAAAACTTTTAAAAGATGAGCATCACATTGACGACCTTCCAGGCCTTGGGTAGTTTTAGTCAAGAGCCTACATGCTGCAGCTCACAATTCTGATATTTTATCCCTCACTTCCTTTAGCACTTTTAGGTCACTGCCTGGTCCTGGCTCTTTGTCACTGCTTACTTTGACAATTTGTTTCACAACCTCTTCTTCCATACATTTCAAATCCAGGCAACAATCCCTGATACATCCCTGACGAAGATGGGTTTGTCTCTGAGCTCTCTACCTCCTTCCACTCTGAAGATGAACACATTTACCAGCTTCCTTATCCCTTTAAAAGATAGTTCCCTAGGGATTTATGTAAACTGGAGAAGATCCCACCAAAATCCGTGAAACCTTATATAAAGCTGTACACCTACACAGCAAAACCCAGTTTGGCCTCCAGAACTGTGGGCTTTTCTGCTCACAAAATATATAGGATTGCTGTACAGCATGAGAGCTTGTGTCCATGTAGACCACACTGCGCCTCCCACAGCATCAATCTCATTTGCTTCAGGTGTAAATAGGACCTAAATTGAAGATAGCTGCATGCAGAGAAGAGGGGCATGGAAAGGGAGAGGAGACAAAGAGACATAATCAGGAATATTGTTTAACTGCAGGTATTTTTAGCCATCATACAGATATTTAAACCCCTTTTGAAACTTTCCAAGCTCTTGACCTCCCTGACTTGCAGTGCCAATGAATGCCACAGATCACTTCTTGAATGAAAATATGACTGTTGGCCAGAAGCGTTACTAAGCAGAATATTCCCATCAGCTATAATTCAATAGGAACAATCCTGCTGTTTAACCATTAACAACATCTCTATTATACAGGCTTGTGGCTGCAACATTTGTCTGAAGCAAGGCTAAAATACAAAGGACAGACTTTTGAACAGGACTTCTCAGAATATTTAGCTGGAAATCCCCGGTTCCTTATAGTGCCTGCAGTTCTCAGCACTCCTTTTTACTTTCTTTTTTCCTAATTTTAACTTTGCCTTCCCACAGGTGGTACACTTCATCCTAGTTTTATTCATTCTGCTTTTTTACAATCCATTAGCTTGCTTTCAGTCAATTATCAAGTGACTTTCTACACCTTTTGGTGTACAAGTCAGTGCAGAGGAACTTTTACCAAAATTTCTAAGAAATGGACACGTTTGAACTCTAAAGGCATGAACATGGTCTCTAAGGGAAAGGGCTATTTGAGGAATACTTTTATAAAGGCCAGAATTTAACCAAGCTGATACCATAATATAGGTACAGCTGCTATTTCATGACTTCTAATACAGAAATGAGCACATGAATTAATTTACTTGATCATACAGGTTCAATCTAAGGATACCTGCAATAATTTACATAATACCTATCTCTTCTCTTTCTGTAGGCAATTTAGGACAATGTGTAACGCTTTTAATCAGTCTTTTATTAGTATCCTAAAAATGAAATCTTCCAAAAACAGGTTGTGAAGCAATATAAGCTCATGTACAATTAGCTCAGTTTAAAAATGTTTTCTCCTAATGGGATTATGTTCTGTAAATGATCTTGTTTCTATGGCAACTACCACAAAAACCACACCATGTTTTCAGTTCAATAGCAACTATTGCACCTGTGTACCAGCCTTTCTTTCTGTGGTTTATGTTTTTGCTTCTCAGACATTAGTGTGGAAGCAAAAGCAAAAACTGTGACCTAGAAAAGTTCAAGCATTGTTTCAGCTACACTTGCAGGTAGTATTGTTAAAAGCACTTCTTGGAATTAAGTTCAAATAATCCTTATTCATCAAGCTGAAAAAAAAAAAAAAATCTGCTTGTGAGGGGGAGTGTGTGCATGTATCTGCAGGGAAAGTAGAAAAGGACACTGCTTAATTTTCATGGCACTCTAGCAAAATGACTAGATAAATAACACTATGATAAAAAATTATCCTACAGTTTCTAAAAAGGCAGTAGGAGGCTGTGACCAGTATCAGCAATAGCCAGCAATGAACAGTTCTGTGTGGCCACATACCTGTCTTCAAAAACAATCATATGAAAAGCCCCTCTCAAGCTTCTCCTTTCCACTCAAGCCAAGGAGGCATTAAAGAGCATGGTATCATTTCTTTATCCTATATTCTCTTGACAGGTGATGCTGGAAACACAAGGGAATGAGGAATTATTTTTAATAGTATCCAAAGTAAGATGAGGTAAAAATAGCTCCTCTTTACTTGTAAATGCCTTGCTGAGTTGCATTTGGAGTCAGATATGCTCACTTAAGTGATAGAAGTGAACATCAAGCTCAAGAAGGAAATGTGGGTGAGCAGAAAAAAAAAGTTACATGGTAAAAGTGGAATTTACCACTAGAGAAGATCATGTAGAAAACCGCAGAAACATGTAAGTCTATTTCCCCACATAACATTTTCATTATACCCTCACTGAAAAGTAAACAACAACAAACAACTTGCATTCTCTCCTGAAGGAAGAGACAATGCTGCATTTATAATCTTGAGGGGCAGTCAGACATAACAGTGATGGATCCTTAGTTTGAACATGGATAAGATTGGGTTCTGTTCCTCCAGCACCCATTATCATTTATGCCTTATCAAAAGCTTATTATTCACATACTGTCTCAACAGCAAAATTATGTCCTGTGGTTTTGCAGGAAATCAGACATAAATCAACATGCTATTTGCAAACTGAAGACACTAAACAAGATGCACAACAATTTGTTCAAAAGACATCCTATGCAAAACAAGGACAAAACCAGCTTCCGATGAAGCCTGAAGAGGGAGGCTTTGCTGGTCAAAGGATGACTTAGGCCTATTCAGAGAAGAAGAGGGAAAAAGGCATTACCAGATGTTCCACAGTGGAATACTGCATGACCCACTGTATCAAAGATAATTGATGCATTCAATCCAGTTAAAAGAGACATTTTATCTACAGGTGTTGATGGCCTGAACATAAAAGCCTGTCACCAATGTGACCTCTCAGCAATAGTCACATCTGAACACAATTTCTTCATACACAACATACTCCTTCCCCCACCTACACAGTCACCGCTGAAGGCCCAGGCACGTGGGGAAGGAGCTTTTCCAGATAAGCAGTCAGGAAAGCAGTGCAAGCTCTGTCTTTCACTATACATGTTCCACCCTTCTTTCCCTGAGCTGTATCACATAGCTGGGTGTTTTTGTTCTCAGTTTCTTCAGTGAATAGATTCAAAGGCTGGAAAAGCTTGCTATGAAATAAATCCTTTGGAACATGAATTATCAGGGATGTCCAAACTGCGCAACAAACACTTTGGTATCAGTATTTCTTGAACCAGGCTGATAATACTTCAGTGTTACTACCTTTCGATTCCTTTCAGTCAGTGTTTAGAAAAGATGAAACATCTGCAGCCTATGGCAATGGATTTTGATTGAAAAAAAAGTGTTTAGTTCTCAGCTCGACCTCAGACTTCCTTTATCTTCTGGAGGACTTCACCCATCTGTGTCGCTGTGTCCTCTCCTGCCCGCACCACAAGCTTTTCTGGGTACCTGTGTTTGTATTTTGCATGGCCTAACAAAATC
This sequence comes from Tyto alba, assembly GCF_018691265.1. NCBI lineage: Eukaryota > Metazoa > Chordata > Aves > Strigiformes > Tytonidae > Tyto > Tyto alba. Next base: position 11,227,134 of record NW_024881322.1, read on the forward strand.
CTAGGCACACACGGGACTTCCATATACTACTGATATAAAAATTAACCAATATGTTTGGATTTTAGGAAGTGTTCCCAATCTCACAGGGATAATTTGTTCTTCTGTATGAAGAGGTACAAACACCAGCTATTTCTTTCTTCTATATCATTCACATTTTGCTGTTCTGCTGCACATGTTATACTCCCTTTGTCATAAACATAAACAAAATGTTACTACCGCTTCTCCTCAAGCAGCAAAACACAGGGCCAAAGTCCCTCAACCTGAATACAGAGAATTAAGCCCTACCACCAAAAAGGAACAGGGATAAAAATTAGAGATAAATGAATAACTACTTTTTTGTTCATTTCTGTTCTTGTAAATAAGATGCAAAAGTTGCTTCCTGTTATCTGGAACATCGTCTAATTTTTCTCACTATACCTGAGAAGTAGAACACAGAATGGTCCTAAACTAAAATCTCACACTTGAATATCCTGGGCATTCCATAGTTTTTCATCTGCTGACTGAGTATCAGTGTAAAATTGTTAAAAAATGTATAATTATTATGAAATGACAGATATAATGTATGCAAGTAGCCACCTACTTCTGCATACTAGTCAGATGTAGGCATAATTATCAAATGACACTATATGGGGTAAACAGTTTTTCTCATAAACCGTGAATCCTATTGATCGCCCTGCACTTCTGTACACCAGTATAGAATAACGGCATGAGACAGCAAAGTATTCAGGCACACAATCCACTGATATATGAGCAATGGTCATTATCTCTACGGTGACATTCATTAAGACGGACAGAAAATGATTTGTTGCCAGGGATTATTGCTCAGTCATTCCCAAGGTTTTTAGACAATGGCAAATAGGGGACATTTTCTGACTGTGAACTTTTGACCAAGAAATGAAAGAGGGAAAAAAAAAAAGAGCAGTTCAGGACGAAGGGAAACGCTACATGCTGGGGTCACTAAGTTTTCATTCTGTGCATTAAACATTAACAAATACACCAGAATGTAAACAGTGATTAAGAAAAATTGTTTTGTTTAAACAAATTTTATTTAATTCTCAGACAGGACATTTTGTTTCTGCAATATTTAATTTAAAAGTTCTTGATAGTCTCTTAAGTTATCAAATATCAAATGCTAATTAGATCATAAGACTTAACTAGCTGGACTGAAATGCCAAAAAAAAACCTAAAGGTTATTTAATCATCAAAGCAATAACAGTTCAACTCTGAAGAGAGCTCTTGTATACTTTGCTCAAGCTAAATCAAATTGTAGTGATTCTTGAATACAAACCACTGCGGGATCGATATTCACAGTCATGCAAGTATCAGAAAACCTAGGCTTTACTCTAAGCATTTCCCAGGATACATGGGAAAACTCTCAGTTTGTTGCTCAGTCCTGACCTACTCCCAATTTTTGTATGTATTAAAGACCGTAAGTCAGATTTTAAATCTCTCCATGGAAGAGACAGTTGTCCAGTATCCCACAGCCAGCAGTCACCGCTAGCTCCCAGCAACCTGCCTGCAGCCCGCGTGTGACTGGGAGCTGAATATAGTCCCCTGCTCACACAGAAAGGCTGTCCTTAGAAATAAATTACTTATGGCATGACGCAATTGAATCCATTTCTGAGGTTAATCCGTAATGACACAAATGGCTGTTTTTGCCTGTGAACTCACTGTGTTAAGCAAGTGCTGGTCTTCCTGGGCAAGCTAAGTGAATCCTGCTGACTCACTGGTGAGAGTGGATTGAAGGAAGATTGGGAATGACCCTGAAAAATGAAAGCCTAGGCAGGATGGCCCTCAAGGATGCAAACTCAGGAACATATCTGGAGGCGGAATTTGGTCCACAATATTTAAAAATTCTTTTGGAAGTGAAGACTCATTCCATAATAGAAGAATAATTCTGAAAATCCGTAAAACACATTGGCTATATTAAGAGAAGCCTGAGACAACTCCCAGGTCAGTGTCTATAATGCAGTAGCATCTATTTAGACACTAATAATTTGAAATGAGCACAGAAAGTAACAATATCATGTGGGGGCTGCAGGAAACTAGAGAAGATAGTGTAGAAGAGAGAAATATGCTTCAGAAGAAAAGTTCAGTACTAGCTTTACAAGTTCTGCACTGACTCATTTTTGATAAGCTCTTCATCCAGTTTGCTCTAAATTCAAATTTTTTGGTCGTTATTTTTACATAAATCTCTTTCAGAGAAAAGGTATTTTCATGTCCTGGTCATGTGAAAAAAACTAATAAGATGTGCCAAGAAGACAGGGCGTACCTATGTGAAACATTTCTTCCACAGGAACTACATCATGTGGAATCTGATCAGAAAATGAAGATCCTGTTATCACTGTGGACTGCTGTAATTGAGCCCAACTGTACACTCTCTTTATGTCATAAAAGCAAGCAGAAAATGAACATAAAGTTTCCATGTGTATTTTCATTTCAGAAGTGCTGGAATGTAAGAAAGGTGTTCCCTAGAGACAGGTCAACACATTGCCACTTTTCCTACCCTGTGACCTTCCTTTCTTATATCAGGACCAACTCAAAACTCCTCTTTCAAGACAAAATGGCCATAACCTTGAATAAAATAAAAGGAAAACATCATTCATGAAACCCTGAAATTTTAAAAAATTTTAAAAATGTTCTCGTAGTGCCTCAGAGAAATCCTAAAATCCTACATGATTTTCCATGAAAACCAAAGGCATATGCCCGAGCTCTGCTTTTCCAGTGTTCAACTGGAAGTCTGAACTTCAGAATCCATCATCAAAGCCAAACACCAGGCTGTTCAAAATTCTGTGATTGATCTCTGTTAGTCTCTCTTGATGGAGCTCCTTTGGCTCTGTAGAAAACATTGACTATTTATACCCAGTGGAACAGATTATTCCACAATCCATTGTGGTGGCTCTGGCTTAGAATGTAGGAAAGTGTTTCTGATCTCCTGTCCCAATGATAGTGTATTTCCTTACACAGAGTAGAAAAACATGCAGCCTATTCTGTATATGCCTATGACCTTTCCTTTCTTCCTCATCTACCCCCTTCAGTCACAACTTTCCTACCTCCTTACTTTGATCTGAAAGAAACTCCTTACAAGCAACTGTAAGGACATTCCTATACAGGGGGGAAAAAAAGAATAAAATCAATTTAATGATCTGGTTTTCCATTGGGAGCCCATGTTGTCAGAAAAATCTTTACCATCTGTAAAAATGGTCCCCTGACACTTGGGTTACAATTCTCCAGGGAGAGAATCATCAGTATGAGCAAAATCCCAGCTCTGTCCAGCCCTGACTTCTGAGAAATGTGGAATCTGGGTCTTCACAAGTGATGCATAGTAAGCAGAGACAAACAACTGACAGGCACATGTTCCCTCAAAAAAAAAAAAAAAAAAAAAAGAAAGTTTTTGAAAGTTTTTGTCTTTCTGCATCCCTGAATCCTAACAGTGGTACCTCTGTGTGCTACACACTGCCACTCTGCCACTTCTGCAATGTGTCATGGACGACCTGAATCATTTCTGATGGACGTCGACACACATCCCGCTGAGCATCTGACAGGATGATCTGCTCGTGACTGATGCCAACCACTTAGAAATCATTTGGCTCCAACAAATGTTCTTAACAGTTTGTTTGATGTATTTGATAGGAACTGGGAGGGGAAATTAATAATTTAATAATACAACATGTCAGAACTAACATTTTTTTTTTTTGTTAGGAGAATTGTGCTTTTATATAAACACACTGGATTAAAATAAACAACTAGTGCTCAGGTCTAGAGTGATGCTTCAGTAATGGATGAAGCGGTTCTAGTTGTATAGAGAGGCATAGCAGGAACCAACACAAAGGGTTTCTTCCTTTTGCTGCCTTCGTCTGTTAAGAGCGACCCATCCTTACCATGCCAGTGCACCGACAAGCAGCGCAGTTCCTCGTGCAAGACAGCTGCTCTCAAGGCTGGCTGAGGTCCCACCAGGGCAGCAAAGAAAACCATTTGCCCTGTGGTAATTCCACCCCCCCCCCGCCCCAGCTAGCACACCGCAGGGGCTGGGAGCCCCTGCTTGGGTAGAGGTGTTTCACACGGCTGACGGAGACACGACAGTCAGTGCTAGGTTCCCAAATGGCACGGCGTTTCCTCACTTGCTCTGACCTGCTCTCTGAGGGGAAGATGCCACCCAGCCTGCCTTGGCATCTCGCGTGGCATGGAGGAGTGAAGAGCTGGTGGGGGGAGGTCACAGCCCACCACCCTCTCAGCTGCGGCTGAGCTGCCCCCATCTCTCCTAACCCACCCCCCACACACCTGACTGCTGATGGCAACACAAGCTTTGGGAGGTTTGTTTTGCTATGCAAGCCCAGTCAGCAAGGGGAATTGTCTGTTTGCTCACACTCACCCTGAACAAAGAAAACGCGCAGTACAATGCTACCTTCATAATTCATGTGCCATCATACATATTGGCATGAACTGAATGTAATAAAATACAGAGTTCACCTGATTTCTAACCACTTCCCACCCAATGCCTCCCCATGTAAGGTGCCAAAAAAAAAACCCAACCCCAAAACAAAGCATTCCAGTTTTCCCATAGCGTAGGCTTTTCTATATATAAAAACTGTATGCTGCTCTGAGTTAAAGAAAACAAGTAGTATATATCTTGTGTGTTGTTTTCTGAAAATCTCCAAACCTACAATTTTCCAGGAGTCATACTACATGGGAAAGGTGAAGACCTTGGATCTGAAGAGATAATTGCTTCAGTCCCTTCGTGACAATTGTTGCTGGATTCCACTGAAGAAGCAGCAACTCTTCTGACAAGTAGGAAAATATCAGGTTGCTGTTCCCTCAACACTTTCTACCAGGACTGTAACTAATAAATGCATCCCGTTCAGCATCCAGAGAGGGTGGGGATCCCTGAAGTTTTTCCAGGGCAGCAGATTATGTGGGTTTGTTATATGGATGCATGAATATATCATGGTTCAGAAAACCTGTAACTGCATGCTTTCTCTTCCTGACCAAAATCTATATGGGTATCTACTTGTCTTTGTTGATAAAGAAATTTTAAAATGGTGACATTTGTGATTAAAACAATGCAGAAGTATCTCTACTACTTTTTTAGGGAAATAAAATGTATTGTCTATAACAGCAAGATACTAAAACATTTTTGGTGCAAGTCTGGGGGTCCACTGTGACTCACACTCGCACTATTTTTAAAACTGCAATATATTCCTTCCTATTAGTCTCTCTATCCATCTGGCAAAAGGAAACCAAAAACCAAACAAGATCCAAAACAGAAGGGATCATTTGTAGGCCTCACTAATGGCAAGGTCTGAAATATTAACCACATTATTAGCATTTGAAAAGTTAAAAAACCCCACAAAACCCAACAAGAACAATACTGCAGATGGGTACTCATGGCATTAAAGTGTTTTTACCATTTGGAAGTCATGAGGAGTGCTGAGGTGATGGACATCCACATTTGGTGGCACCTGTTAGACTCTGGTAGCCCAAATTCCATCAAAATGCAAAATATTTATATGAAGGCTCTTCAGCTGAGCACCTCTGTCACTTTGTCTTGGGGAGGGGAAGGAACTAAAACACAAATATTCAAGAACCCCTTCAAAGTTACCACTCCATCTTCCCAATGAACAATAGCAGATGTTATAAACTGCCATCAAATAACGAGATCTGGGAAGCCCCAGCCACAGCCACAATTTCTCAGAGAAATTGTATTGTGGTTAAGATGCTGTTTTTCCTCAAGTTGACACATCAAAGTCACCCTTACCCATGCTGCAACATCACTGAGCCCACCATGAGCTAGAGAAACCACTCAAAACCTGGGCAAATACATAAATGATTATGTCTAGAACCTGCTCTGCGCTGCCGCAACTACAATTGCCACCAACTCTATTGGTACCTTGTTTAAAGGTAGTTGAACCAAGAATCACAGTCCCATCTTCTCCTGCACCATATATAGACTCTCCATTTTAAAACTAATCTCAAACTCTCCATTTACCATCTTTTCATATCTGATTCAGTTTTAGTATTTAATCTTTCCAAACTCCTTTCTCCTGTTGCTAATTTTTTTTGTTCAGAGGGATTTTTTTTTATTATTTTTTTTTTTTTTTTTTAAGAAATTCATTATTTCATGCACTTTAAATGTGATTTTACTTCTCTGGGCTGGTAACTGTAGTGTAAGCAACATTCAGGACAAGAAAGTTGCTCAGTACAAGCTCTCCCCAGGCTGAGAGTGCCCTGGCTCTACCAGCCAAATAAAACTTCTTTTGTAGATGAAACATTTAATGGACTGTTACTTAAAATTATTAAGCATCAATCTCAATACCACTTCATCTCCCCCCAGAACCAGTTTTAAATTTATAATCCAATATCTTCAAGAACTGGAAGCTGGATAATTTTGCCAACAATTTATAGAACAAAACAAATAATATGCGACAGACAATTGTGAATTCTAACTCTACAATTGCACTTAGGAGGCCTCAGTGATATCACATGAGAATGAATCTCAAGTAGCTATTATTCAGAGGATCTTTTATTTTCTAAATGCCACTGAAGCAGGGCTTTTCATAATAGCAATAGGTGCAGGGTGAATTTTTCTATGGGGTGGAACGGGCTGACCTACATTAAACTCCAGTAAAACCAGGGAAATATGTAGTTGCTTTGAGAGACATCACATTCAGGGATTCAGTGGAATGACATAAGAACAGTAAATGCCAAGATGTCTGGGGTCTGGCTGTATTCATTAGGATGCCTGGCTGAGCCGTACACATTCAGTCAGTCAGTAAATCTAGAACAGTTTTCCTGGCAAATTTATGGATGGTTCTTCCTAAATGAAACCCTCGCTGTGGGAGATCATATGCTAAGCTAGAGCAGCTAGTATTTTTGTAGATATTTTCTAAGTGACCATTTGTATCTGCAGGTGAGGTTTGTCCTTTTGCCTCATTTAATCTACCTGTCTCTTGCACCTGTGCAGGCTTTTGCTCATGACCAGACAACTGAGTTCTGCAGGCTGAACAGATGCCACATCTCTTTCTAGCACTTTTATGCGGAAATAGCTTTTAATTTACTTTACTGCAGCCTTCTATCTGTGCTATCAGAAAAAAAAAGAAAAAGGAAAAAAAAAGGAAAGGCACATTCCATCAATATTCACATTTTACAATTCATCTCCCATGACAAGTCAAAGTTAGGGAGCTACTTAAAGTTAGACAGGCAGGATCCTCCTACTGTCTTAAGGAAGAAACAGATACACTTATAAGACGATTCCTTCTTCCTTAACATATCATAAAACATAACTGGGCTAAAGATACCTTTCCTATCACAAGTGCTTTGGACTATATTTTTCTGTCCAGAGAAAGCAAGTACTTAGTATGCAAGAGGACTAATTTCAAGGTTCTCCTCACTTTGTAGCATAACTTGTTCTGATTTATCTAGCTGCCATAAGATCCTGTTGTTGTAATGCAAGTTGCCTTCCAGCTTTTTAATACATCATAGACCACACAGTGCTAAAAGCCAAGAAAAGCACTGCTTTCAACTATTTCCCTACTAAATTATGCATTTATTGTAAATGATGATAACTTTTGGGGAACTTGCAAAAATAGTGTGTTTTTCTACATCACTGAGGCATGGTTATATCTATCAATTATTATATTAAAAAATTGAAGTTTTCATGTTCCCGTATGTCTATCAGACTCAAAACAAATGCTATCTCTTGACTAATAAAGCTGCTGGTACTTCATAAATGCAGGCATACTCAGAGAAGCACATGAAAGAAAACCTTTCAGTAGCAATCTCCTTCTGAGTGTGGAAGAGCCATCCCTCAAGAAAGTACACTTGTACTCCTGGATTACTTATTTCACAGGAGACAAAAAACAAGAAGTCCTAATCCCTCCCACTCAATGACACATTTGTATTACAAGCATCACGCTCATGGCAAATAGCTTCTAACAAGAATAGTTAAAATTTATCCCTGGACAAGGGGATAAAATAGTACAAGACATTGAAAAATCAACATGGGGCTCAAAAACTAGCATTAGGAGAAAGATTTTGGATGTCCAATCCCAAGAAAGTATTCATAGGCAGAGGACCCTCCTTGACAGGTAGATAATTCCCTGAGTATATGGCGTATCTGAACTTTAGGAATCAAGTCTGGCATGACTGATTAGACGAGAGTTAGGCTTAGAGGAGAGGTGACAAGAACAGAAGAGACTTGACTTGTAATCTTCATGGCTATCTTAAGTGTATGGAAAAGGAATGAGATAAAAAAGGCTACAGCAATACAAGACTATCAGAAGGTAGGAAAAGGAATATTAAGGCAAATTAAAACTCTATTGGAGTGGAAACTGACACAAACTACATATTACAAAATTTAAAAAATTAGAAAGTTAAAACAAATTAGGAAAAAAAAAAAAAAACAAATTAGAAAGTTAAAATTGGACAGGTCAGATAATTGCCATCCCAGAAATTAAGAATCTAAATTATAGATCCGGCAGAAAATATTTTACACCTCTCTAAATTTGTGATTGTAGATGGAAAGCAGTAAATTTAGGATTTTTTAGCTAATGTGGGAAAAGTTGTTTGGGTCCTACAGTCTGACTGCAAAGACAGAAGAGACTTTGAAAAAAATTCTGAAGGTAAAAACAATTAGAAGATGTGCTAACTAAAAAAGGAAATGTAACAGTACATGGGTGTAGACTACACTGATCTATTATCTTTTTTCTAATGGACCTGATTTCCTACACAAAGAGAATGCTATAGGTCTCATTTATTTGGACTTAATTAAAGCATCTCGCAGGGACACATGGGAAATTATTAACATAGAGAAGACTGGTAGCAGTAAAAATATTATAAGGCCTATAAAAGACTATTTATAGAGAAGACAAGAATATCAGCAAGGAAGGATGAGTCTTTGGCCAACCGTATTTCACATTTTCATCAATGGTTTCGCCATAATAAATAAGAGCACGCTGATGAAATCCAGTAATGATGTAATGCAGAGAAGCATCTCAAAGTGGTAAGGACTCTCACAGTGTTTTGGAAGATCTGGATGACTGACAAATAGATTTAAATATGGGTTGAAAATTAATATTTTTAAGTTTAAAGTCACAGATTTAAGGACTAATAATAATTTCAGCTAAGGCTTGGGAGTTCATCCTATGAAGATGAAAAGAAGTAGAAAGAAATGTAGCAGTTTATTTCAGGATGATGTACAAGTCATCAATGTACTGCTGTTGTGAGAAATGCAATCTTAAGATGCCTGACACAAGGCATGTCCTTGGGAGTTAAGGAAATAATAGCGGTTCTGCTGAAACACCATCTGAAATACAGCTCTGTCCAAGTATTTTTAAGAAGTCAATTCAAACTGGAATGTGCATGGGGAAGGATGACTAGGAAGGTCATCATAAGAATGAAAAATTTCTCTTATGAAAAGAAAGAGAAACAATTTGACTCATACAGTGTAAAATATCTTACGCTGTGGTGGGGCAAGTACAGGAAACAGGGAAGAGAACAAGAATGCAAATTATATCAAGTCGTCACAAGCACAGACAAGTAGCCCACAAGGCTGTCACAATTAATACAAACTCTCTCTATCAGACAGCACAGGGTCTGTCATATATTTGATTACCTTTGGATTCCCAACACAGACTACCAGGGGCTTGTAAGGAAGGAGCAGCCTCTCTCAAAGTGAGAAAGATTATGCTGTTGGAGCAACAGGCAACTTTCCACTCTCCTACTAGGGTCCACCTAAATGAAAAACTGCCTCGGCAGCAGTTTCATGATGACATTTCCATTTGGGAATTTACTCTCACTCCCACCATTCCCCTTCTTGTCCTTTACATCCAGCTGATACTTGTAAATCCAGCAAGAGTTTTTAGAAATTTATCAAGATCAGAAATACATTTTATGAATCCTTAAAAAAAGATTTAAAAACAAGCAGGTAAACCAACAAACTTCTGGGTTTTCCTATGTTGATAAGCCTATTGGATTTTGTCCAGAAAGAGGTGAATATGCTCAATATAATGAGAAGGCAGCACATTAATAGGTCAACCCAAAGAATGACCTGAGAGGAATCGGCCCCATCATTATACCTCATTCATGTTGTACCTTTGCTTTACTATTTATAATCCTGCATTTCCTTAAATGACAGCTGTCAAAAAGAAACCAAAACAATCATATGCCTCTTCACAATAGGCAACTAAATGCAAATACCCTGCTCTGCGTGGGATTACTGCTGGTTAGACTCCATTAGAACATGTCACACAACTGTAAAACTTCATAATTACTAATTAGACAATCAAGAAGATGACTAAGAGTGCCATTCACCAACCCAGATTACCAGGAGATAGACACTGAAACATAAATAAAACGGACACTTATCTCCAGAAGCTGTGCATGGAGCCTAACAATACAAATAAAGGAAAACACAGACCCTCAGCGAGCATCCTAGCACACCCCTAAGGCTCGAGGCAAAGACCCAAAACTGCCCTTCAGGAATGCCAGTGGCAGCAATCAGAGGAACTTTGGCATACCTGGCCCCATTTGGTGCCCCTCTCACTTGATCCTTTGCTGCTGCTGCTTTTGTAGTGCTGTTCAGTGCATTTGGGGGGAAAAATAAAATAAAATCAGCCCACATTCTAGCAGACTACAGGGAAATTAAGGAAGTAATTTTGAATCACCATGTTTACAAACAGTGGCCCAGTTTACAGAACCCTTCAGGGAGCTGAACTTTTAACGACAGTTTTAAATACAGTGAAATAGGTTTCAGAAGGAAAAGCAATAGTTGTCCAGAGACTGTACAGTGTGGGTGGGAGCAAATGGCAGTCCTATAAAGAATGGAGCAGCTGCTGCCAGTTTGGCATAGTTATGCAGTATTTAGCATATATCACCCCTGAGAATGATTATCTTTCTGTCATGAGCATAAAAGACAGATAACTCATGAGCCAGTTGAATCTCTTTCTCATAAGCGGTAGGGAGGTAATGCAGTGATAACTCTTTGGAGGTTAAATATATTTATTCTATGGGAATGAGCTTTTATTATTATGGTATTTGAAAGGGCCAGATATCGTCTGAAATCCTGATTTTTCATTTCTCTGTCTGTTTGGGTTAAGCTTTTTATTATATCTGCATTATGCTCGCCACAGTAGAACATGAGGGTAATCCAGAAGAAGCAGTGGAAAGAAGCATTGGATAAGCATATACATTTCTTTATTAGGCTTTACGGTGCAAGTACATGCACCTATTTTCTTTGGGTAGCTATGTGGATGAAAACCTGCCCAAAGAGGAGATCAGTAGCACAGACAGTTTTTAGGAGCTCTGTGTTTTGTTCTTGTGGTAAAATAGCAACAAGCGCTACAGTTTCCCTAAATCCCTCATAAGTCCTTCCCCTCCATTCCCCCCCCCCCCCATTTCATAGCAAAGTAGATTTCTGAAAGGGGTGACAGAGACAGTTTACACTGTCATGAGACCCTGACCATCCCATGTTCAGTAACACTAACAGCCCTGCAGGGCTACTTTTAGGGGAAATAATGACTTCAGGACTTAACAATCCTAAAGACAGTTCATACATAACATTCATTATGAAATATGTGATTATTTTATGGAATTCTCAGAAGCCAAGGCCCTGAGAAACTTGTTTTATGCAATATGAGCAACTCTGAGTCAACCCTTCATTTATTAAGGTAAAAAAACTTCTTTCAACAGATGATGGGCAAGGTGCATTGTCACAGATCTAGCCTGTATCAGGGATGCTGGAGCCTGCATTTCAGACTCTTTGGCATAACTGTGCTGTTAAATTTAAAACAAATTCCAAGAGAAGCACATATACAGAGTTACACTGCAGCTGAGAGACAGCTACAAGCACCAGTGGGGCACTTTTCTTTTCACGGGTGATTCACTTCAAGTCTGGCTCCCCGTCTGAAAGGACCCTTCCTGTTTGCATTAAGGAGAGCCCAGGGATTTTAGCTTCCTAAACTTGGCACCTGAGTTGGATGGTAAAAGTTAAAAAGGAACAAGTAGAATTTAGCCTTAGCCTTTCTGTTCAGAAAGGTATGGTCTTTGTGTGATCATAAGAAGGATCTATCCATTAATTATTCACTGTTCTTCATTATCATCTTAATCTAAAACTGAATTTTAAAATAATAAAATAGCAATACACAGGTTCTTTTCTCACTGTATCTTACACAGCCTTCATAAACTAGGTTTATTTGACCCATAATATAAGTTACATGTTGAAAAAAATTTTTAAATCAGCAACTATTTTTTCACAGAAATTGCCTGGCATCTGCTTTTGGGTAGAGGGCACAGAGAGTACAAAGAACTTCCCCCTCACTTCCTTTCTTGTGCATTATATACTGCAATGGACTAAAAACTAAAAAAGTAAATTGCTTGTATGTTGAGCTGAAAAAAAAAAAAAAACCTGCTTAAAATTCTGATAGAGATGGATTATTCTAACTGCTGAATAGCTTTTTCAACTGCAAGGCTCAGAAAGATTCATCCATACAATGCACCACTGTCACTCAATCAAAGAAGTTTTATAATCCACTTTTGAAAGCAATAATTTCTTAAATTCTGTGAAAAGATCAATCTTTTTCCTCTCAGAGTTTATAAATTATTCCTATTACAGGATTTTTTTAAATATTAAAGTTTAAATTAAAAGTTAATTATATTACTGGGAAAGCAGATCAAATGGTACCGTAAAAGGAAAGTAAAACAAAAGCAGCCTGAGAGATGGTCTGAATGCCTCACTGCAGCAGGGGAGTGGGGGAAAAGGGTCTTCTCACCAGCTACAGGCAGGTACAGCCTGGGAGGATATTCTTCAGAAAAACAGGATAACTGTTGTTGTTTGGGACTCAGATAGCTTTCATGAACAAGTATATCTGCCTCAGGAGCACACATTTCTAATAAATGTTTGACAATTCACATTAATAAGCATATAAATAACAACAACTTGAAAAATTAAAAAAAAAAAAAAAAAGACACAATTTATTTAATCAGTGTCTTTCCTGGATTGTTCCATCCTTTGCAGCTTCTGTGTCAGTTTTTTAAGTAGCCCACTCCAACTTTTCACTGTTTTGTGATGCCCAGTCTAGTACAGTTATAGCTGATAATAGACCAGTTCTGTATCTGTGAAATGGGGGATAATAATCTTTCCTTTTTCTGCTTTTAGCCATGGTGTTTGATTGTAAAGCACTCAAAGAAAAGGGTGTTTCTTGTTATTTACATACATGGTAGTTGGGCACTTCTCTCATCTTAATATCCTGTGGGTTCCTGTCTCTCATTTCATTTCACAGAGAGCTGACACCCAAAGCTGTGTGCTTCTTTTTTTTTTTTTTTTTTAAAGACAATTTATCAAGGCTTTTGATGAGATGACATTAATATTTATTTTTTCATAAAGCTGCCAAAATTAGAAAGAGCAAAACAAACCCACCAACCCCTTCACCAAACTCTACATTAAAAATTAGTTAAAAAAAAAAATCTACAGGAATTTATTTCCAATAATTTTAGGCAGTGTTGCCTCCTCTTGTCAGTCATGGGACCCCACCAGTGTAACATCAGGGGCTGAGTAGGGCTACTTTATATCAGTGATCTAGAACAGGCATGTGGTGCTTGCAAGACTCATCAAGGCACCAGTCAAAGAAAAAGAGGGTGGATAACAGGGATAATATTTAGCACTGCACTGCAACAGGGCAAGAGGCAGCACTGAAAAGGGGAAATGTACAACAGCTTCAAGTTTCTACCTGTCTCAGGTGACAAGAAAATTGTGTAACATCTAATGCAACAGAGATATTTAAAGATATCTATCATGTTCGTTGTGCCACTCTTGGGAATCACGAGTTTTTTGCACACAGTTGACAACCTGATACAGAAATGCATCTCTGTTCAAGCAGATGCTTAAGCATAAGCTTAGCTAGCCAGCATTTTCCTATAGAAAAAGCCACCAGTTTTCACAATTTTTTTATTTCCATCTTGTCCAGGAAATATTTTCTTTAGCTGAAATATGTTGATTTTAAGAATCAAATATTCATACACTAAAGCAAACTGACATGAGCTGCCACAGACCCTGAAGTCTCTTTCCATATCTACAGTCCAGACTCACTGTTTAGACTACTTTGTTCTAACTGAGATAATAAGGTGTTTCACAAAAGGTCTTTAACCACAAATGCAGATAAGGGAGATACAATCTAGCAACAGAGCTTTGTCCCAAAATGGAAAACAGTGTCTGCAGGAGGCTGGATGGTAACTCACCACATATGTTTCAACACCAAAATAATTGCTAAATGTTAATATGTTAAGTGAAATATTTCTAAACATTTTGTGCAATGTTTATTTTGGTAGTTTTGGATTTTTAAGAACTTAATAAGAACGTAAACAAAATCTAAAAACCAAGTTTGCCCACAGAACAAAAATTCTAATAAATACTGACCTTTTCACTTCATAAAATTTCATTCCTGTGACTACTGAGGACTCAAACACATACTTTGATGCTACCTTAAGTCAGAAAGCCATCCTCTTGTCTACAAATTGTGTATTAGTCCAGCCTCTGAGAGATGAAAAGCATTATCAAATCCCATTCTATTTATTTACTTATAGCAGTACAGCTTTCTCACATTTTACTGCACTGGCTGAATCAGGATAACTGACACCAAAGAAGATTTTGTACTTAACCTCTGAATTTTTGTACTTCTGGATATTTATTTTGCTCTTACTCAAACTATTTTGAACTTTCTTGTCACAAAAACCTGATCAAGAATTCAGGATAGGCTTTCACATTTACTTAAGTTTCTTCTGATATTTACAATTTATTATGTTACAAAAATCATGACTGAACTACTATTTCTCTACCAGTTCCTGCTGTCACCATTGCAAATGTAGAAGTGAACAAATAAATTGAACTATTTGGAAGATGTGAAAGATTCTTTCTTATTTTATCTAAAGAAATTAATAAAATAATGTTGATGAATCATAAAACAATGGGATTATACCAAGGTAGGATCAATAATACTTATGCCATTCCCAAACCCCATTTTCTAGCGTTTTCAGAAAGTTCCAGCAATGAAGATTTCACAAACTCTTAAGCATCAAATCACCATCCCCTACATATTTAGAGTGCTTTTGACATTCAGGGTTATTTACCCATCAAATTAGATTTCCAGCAAACTACCCATTTCATTCCCGCTTGTATTATCTGTCACCACCTTTTTTTGTTCAGCCCCGATTGGGACAGCTGAGTTTTTCTTCATGATATTATGCACTGGAAAACATGTTTTGTGGGTCCACACTAAAGGAGCATATTCAGTAATTGCCAGAGAAACAAAGTTTTTGGCTTTGACCAAGGGTTAAATTCCTAAACTATAGTCTTCTATGCTTTCAACCTCCAAAGCTGGTACCAACAAGAAAGCTTCAGCCATAAGGGTGTAAAAATGGTAGTTAAATGATGTAGTAGTTCAACTGCAAAAATCCAATAGACAGGTCCCTATCTAATTCTAAACAAGCTTTCTAACTCTAATTCTAAACAAGTTCCTCAGCAGTAGCACTCCAGATACTGAAAAGCAAGAGCCAGAGAATTCTCTCACATACACATGTGAAATAAAGACTATGGGCCGTCTACACAGGGAGTGTACTGAACTACTGGTGCAAAACAGCTCTTCACATGAATATAAAGTGATTTTAGATCAGAAGACTTTCTCTGATTTGAAAGTGAATCAAACAAAACTGAATTAAGGCAGGGTTTGGGGTTTTTTTTCAAAATGAGAAAGGTCTTTCATGACTTGAATCTCATTTAATCTGATTTACATCAATTATCCTGGATTAATTTCCCAGAGAAGACAAGGTCAAAATTCATGTTTCACTGAATCAGCAATTGTACTAGCACAATAAAAGTAGTTGATTTTAAATATATAGACTATGATGGTAATCCCTCTAACATTCATTATTATTGCTCACATACCTGAAGAAAGACACAAGTTTAAGTGCTTATATAAAGCAAAAGTATGAGGGGAATTTTTTTTTTTTTAAATGGGTAGTCTAAAGAAGCATAAATTAGAGTTGCCACCAGGCCAATGAAATATCAATATTGTTTTGTAAAGCAAGTGTTTCTTTAGAGTGAGATGGAGCAGTTCCATTAACACATGAATAGGTCTTCATAACATTACACCACTTAAATGGAAACAGTCACACCACTGAAACTTAATGTATGCACTCTCCTCTTTCAAAATTGATCCATGTTGCTTAAATTTGCATCATCAGTTAGTTCATGTGCAGATGTCCCCTTTCACACTCAAGCTGGCTAGTCAGAGTTGTACTTGCCCCAGCTGGAGGTTACCTTCTCCCAGACAGCATGATAGTCCCTGACATCTGACATAACTTGGTGCGTGTCTGCTTTAAAGATGCTTAGCCTGCTTCAGACAAATTCAGCCTTTAAGAGTATTACCTGAAACATCTAAATCACCAGTTAAGTTAGTGCAGGTGATTTTTCCCAAAGCAGATTAGGGCACATTTCCACAAACCTCCTGCAAGGAAACAGAGACAAGAACATTTGGGCAGAAATGCTCCTACCAGCCCCATGGGACCCAGAAGAGCACAAAGCCAGACAGGGCAAAACAAATGTATGAAATGAAAAATAGGTTGAGGCTTCTGAGGAAGTGGGTGATAAAGGGCAAAAAGCAGTGAGACAGGAATGATGCTGACATTATTTTTGCTGTGTCCCGTCCTAGCTGTGCTTAGATGAAGGGAACACAGTTCCCTTCTACTACCGGACCACCTTGAGTTATCACTGACCAGTGTTAGAGAAGGGAAAATTTTGTCAGACCTACCAACCAGTCTGTTGCCTTTTCCAGTCCAGGTCACCCTGATTGAATCAAATTACACCAGAAGAACTCAGCAGTTAACTGGGGGTTAATCACTAGAAGCTAGAGGGAATAATGTCTTCACGTGGCCAGCAACAGTCGAAACAGGACACCAGAACACAGACTAGCCAAGCAAGAGTAAGCTAGAGATGAACACAAAATCAGACAAAGAGTTCCACAAATGTTTCTGGTTTGCCTAAGAAACATCCACAGAAACTACCTTAGTGTGAACACATGAAAGTGTGCAACATAAACCTATCTACAAAGGCACAGTGCAGAATGACATACACCTCAGTGAACCTAGCCAGACCTCCTTCTTCCAACTGCTCTCCTTCTGTCTTTTCCTCTCCCACAATGAGAGCGAGAGCTTCTGCCTGCCATGAATCTCTACTGTTTCTTTGGTGGCTGTCGTGGTTTAGGCCCGGTTGGTAGCCAAGCACAATGCAGCAGCTAATCCCCCTCCCTTCCCCCTCCCCACCTGGGAATGGGGGAGGGGATTAGAGGGGTGAAGGGAGACTCGCAGGCTGAGATAGGAACAGTTTAATAATGGCAATAAAACAAAAACAATAATGATGATGGGGGGAAAACAAAAAGAAATATATAAACAGGCAATGCACAGCGTAATTTCTCACCACCTGCTGACCAATACCCAGCCCGTTCCCAGCCAGTGACCCCGAGATACCAAGATCCCACAGTCGCAATCCCGGAAGCGAGAGAGCTCCTTCCCAACCACCCCTCCTCTATACAGTGAGCATGACGTGCCATGATATGGAATATTTCACTGGCCAGTTTGGGTCTGGTGCTGTGGCCGTGCTCCCTCCCTGCTCCCTGTGCCCTTGCGCACGGGCAGGACATGGAGAGTCGGAGAGTCCTTGAAGTCTCAGTAGCAGCCGAAAACATCAGTGTGCTATCAGCATTCTTCTCCTACCAAACCCAAAGCTAAATCCAAAACACAGCACTCGTCTAGTCCCTGAAAAGGAATATTAACTCTATTTCAGCCCAAACTAAGACAGTGGCCAAAAACATCTGCCTTTTTGTGCCCACACCATTTCACTTGGCCTGACTCAGGCAGATAGCAGTACTCCTAGACAAATACTCTAAAGCCAGAAATATGGGGGTTTGCTCCTGGTCTTCCTTTCTGATGTGATATTCAACCACAGTCTTTACCTTCCCATTTTGCAACGTCGTTTCTCTTCTCAGGAGTAGTCATGAGTCTTAATTTGCAGCAAAGTAAGGTGGCTGTAGAGCAAAAGCAAGAACCAAGCTTTAAAAGCTTCTTCAACAGCTATTAATGCAGTAGATTTCAGCACACAGAGAAACAGCACTGTCTCTCTGGGCAGGGTCCAGCTGTCTAAACGTAGGTATCTAGAAAACCAGTCTGTCAGTGCCTTTTTTAGTATTGGGGAAGCCCAAAACTGGACACGGTGCTCACAAGCACCAAACAGAGGTGAATAATCATTTCAATCTGCCGGGCTGAGGCAACATAGTGGGCAGTTAGCCTTCCTCGCTGCCGGCTCACACTCCAGTTCTGCCCCACCAGGAACCCAAGGCTATTTGTGACAGAGCTGCTCTTCAGCCAGCTGATCAGCCCCCAGCCTGGGCTGCTGCAGGGAGCTATTCCATCCCCACTGCAGGACTTTGCATTTGCCTTTGTTGAACCCCTTTCTGCAGCCTGTCGAGGTCCCTTTGAACACCAGCCTGGCCCACCAGTACATTAACAGCTCCCCCAGTTGGATGCCATGTGCACCGAGTGGTGTCCTCTGTGCCACTGCCAGGTTATGACTCTAACCTGTGTTAAGCTCAGACATCTCTCTGTGCTCCTTACTGCTGCATACCCCAAAACAGAACAACAACTAACTCCAGAGGAAGACGAGCAGTGGGAAAGGGAGCAACTTAAGCAAAAGGAAACATTCTTCTACCTCACAATACTAAGATATTAACGAGGTAAGTCATTTCTGCTAGTACAGGGAATTTGTCTTTTCCATATCAGTCCCCTTTAACCACAGGGCAAGTATCAACCAGTGACAAAACAAAAGAAAGAGCAAGTTGGAGATGCTAAAGACTCCATGGAGGGAGGAAAGCCAAACTTCCTGTGAGCTGAGCACAGCAGTTCCAGCATGATTAATACATGCACGGTCTTGAACGTAAGCACTAATGGCATGCAATGAATTGAGCTGTCTAGGGAAATCAAGCAGGACACACTTTGCACCACCACAGCGTTCCTCTAGAGTTTAATTTTCCTGTTTACCACTAACAAAATCCTTTTCCTGAGTCTCAGCACTTTCCCTTCGTTTTCTCACATAGTTACTCTTGCAGCTCAGGTGAGACAGATCATTTTGAAATTCATCCCAGGGACCTCCTCAGCGCATCTGGGTATAGCTCTACAGAAACTCCACAGCTACTTCAGCTTTCACAAACAGTACATGACAGAGGATGAGTTAGAAGCATCTTTTACTGGACTGCCAAGCCATGCAAATAGTGGCTGTGCTTATTTCCTGCCTGATCTCTGCAGTTCAGCTCTTAGAAAGAAGAGGCACTTCAGAAAAGCAACATAGTTTATGTAGCATTCCTTTACTACTCAAACTTCAGTACACCAATAAAATGACACTTTTGAACTCATTAAAAATTGGTAGCAATCTATTATCTTAGTGATAGCTGTTTGTATGTAGGAGCTTTAAGATTTTCCACATTTATTTATGAGGAGAAGGCTGTCATTACAAAGACACCAAGGCCCCTGCCCCCAAATAATAAAAATTACATTATGACTTTTTTTTTTTTTTTTAATAAGTGGCAAAACCACTTAGCAGAACACTCCCTTAAAACTCTTAAGGTATCACTGTTTACACACAGTTCCAAATTATTTCCTCCCTGAGCTAGTTTATGCTTAATAGAATTTGACACTCTTAAATGCTCTGCTGAAACATTATCGAGGTACAGAACTAATAAAGATAATTACCCTGGAAAAGTGGAAAGTACTTCTGAATGGACTCATTGAACCATCAGAGTGTATCTGTTGCAGAAGATTTTTTCAAAACACAGATAAAATTGTTACAGAATACAGGCTATTAAAAAAAATATATGGTATAATCTCTTATAATTTAAATCCTCCTAATGATAGTTTAGTCCAGGAGTTGAAAATACACTATCGAGTATTATACAAATAGTTACAGAAGTTTAAATATAACAGCCCATGCATCTCTTCAGAGGAAAAGAAAGGGGGAAAAAAATTGCATATCAACTTGCTTTCTAAACAGCTCCAAAAGAGAGAAAAGCACTTATCAGTATCTTGCACGTTGTCCTAGCATATCAGAGAAAACTGCCATGGGCTGATTTGTAAGCTATTAACAATGACCTCTATTAGTCACATAATGCAAAGAGATACCATCACCTGCCCACCAATTCCTGCCAGGGTTGAAACCATTCCCTCCTTCTACCTCCCTGGCAGGTTGTGCTTTTCTTCTAATAGCAACCCCTAAACGTGAGGGATGTCCTCACCTTCCTTGCTTCGTCACTTGTTCTCTGCTTGAACTGAAGTGGCCACTTGGGAGGAGCAACCACCATCTGATGCATGGCACGTTTAATATATGCGGTGGTCAAAGGATCTTCAGCAGGCATGAGCTTCCCTAACCTCACAAAGTTAATGGAACTAAAACATTTTTAATGCCAGCTGACAACTGAACTATCTTTTCTGCAATTATTCAAAGCAGCTAGGTTTGTAAAGAGAGGTAAACTATTTTACTAGACCAGCTGACTGAGGTGGATAAATTGGACAAGTTTTTAAGCTTCTTCGAGTTTTTCTCTGACTTTACACTGTTGTCCCTCTATGCTACTGTGGTGATTACAGTCTTGGCTATTTTGTTTGCCCTCAGTGAATTCCAGCCCATCCAGCTATAAATATAATTTGCACCTGAACTAGGGATAGCTTCTACGTAAAGAGACCAGATGATTTTATGAACCTGAAAGAACATCTGGGGTTTTTTTCCAGCTATATATACTAAACTAAAAAAAAGTCTGTTATTACAAAAATTGTCTCTCTTCCATTCTTTAACAGTCACGACTATTACATGATCATCAGGAGAGAAGATTTCTGTTTATGCTCTCATAACATTAACTATTTTATGTTGCAGGCTACAGATCCAGCTTTGGCAAGGAAAGGAAGAGAATGACCCTGTAATTAACAAGCTGGTGTTCCTCTGAAATATGAGAAATTGTGAAAGTAAAATTAATCTCCGAAAAAAAACTAAAACAGCGCCCCCCAAATTTGTTTATATTTAACAGCCTGTGATTTTGAACTGCACTGATATATGTCAATATCAAAATCAACTTAGCTAGTCCTCATGGATGAGATTTAGACCACTTATGTTAAGGTACCTAACTTGCGCCTGCACTGAACAGAGACACTTCCCCAAGACCTCCTGGCTTCACTCTTACAAATGCAGCCGGTAAGTGTCTGGCCCTCTTGGCTGCAAGGGTGCACTGCTGACTCTTCAACTCACCCACCAGAACCCCCTTTTTCCTTCAAAGCTACTTCTTATGCAGATGGATCTTGGCCTCTGCTGTGGCATGAGATTATTTTGTCCCGGGTGCAGGACTTTGGATTTTCCTCTCTTGAACTTCATAGTGGTCCTGTCACCTCAGTTCTCCAACCTGTCCAGTTCTCTATGAATATCAGTTCTCCTTGCCAAAACTTCTCCCACCAATCTGGTATCATCCACAAACTTGATGAGAGTCCACTCTCTTCCATCATCCAGGTTATTAATAAAACCACTAAATAATACTGGCCCCAGTACTGATCCTTGAGGGACTCCACTAGCAGCCAGCCGCCAGCTTGGACTTTGTGCTGCTGATCATCACACTTTGAGCCTGATAGTCCATGCAATTTTCCACCCAGGGTATTATCTGCTTATCTACTCTATATGTCATCAGTTTGGTTATTTGGAGATTAGAAGACCACGTTAAAAGACCTTCTAAAATCAAGATGCACAGCATTCATGGATCTCATCTTATCTACAGAGCCATTCTCCTCATCATAGAAGGCTGTCAGGTTGGTCAGGCATAATTTGGACTTGTAAATCCATTCTGGTCATCCCCAGTCATCTTCTTCCCTTTCATATGGCTGGAAATTGCTTCCTGTAAGGGTTTGCTTCATTACTATCCCAGGACTAAGATACAGCTGCCTGGACTTTAGTTTCCCGCACTGTGCCCTTCTTGAAGACAGGTGTGATGACTGTGTTTTTTTCTTTTTTTTTTTTTTTTTTTTTTAACCCTCCCCATTTGCCATCACCTTTCAAAGGTGTTAGAGAGTGGCCTCAAAATGACATTGGCCAGCTCCCTGAGATGCATTTTATCTGGTCACATGGATTTTTTTATGCTCGATCAGTTTATGCACTCCTTACTTTATCTTCCTGTAATGTGGAGAATGCTTCACTCCCTCAGGCCCTGCTGAGAAACCCAGGAAATTTAAAGACCAGAAGGCAGATTTTACCAGTGAAAAAAAACAAGCCAAGGACTGGGTACCTGGACCTTTTCCCTGTTGTTTGTCATTATGTGCCCTGGCTCAATGAGTAGCAGGCTCACATTTTCCTTTGACTTTCTTTTGGTACTGATGTACTGGAGAATTTGTTGTCACCCTTCACAATCCTTGCTCGTTTTACCTCCAGCTAATCTTATCCTGTCAGAGTACATTGGAGTTCTTTCATATTTTGAGAATAAAGGACATGTGAGTGTGCATATGTGTTTAAATTAGTGTGTCAGTTCTGTTAGTTCAAGAAAATAAAATATTTTATGTTTTGTATATGTAGTTGATAGAATGCTTTCCCGCCACATACCCACTCAGATTAGAGCCTCTTGGTCCTTTCTGTGGTTCTTCAACTTCCTCTTTGGCCAGCCTAGTAGTAAGGTGAAAATGGAAAGACATAAACTCCCTCAAGAGATGCAAAAAGGGTAACCACCTCCAAACTATATATATCACTATTGTGTACAACAGGGAATCAAATAACTACCACTTATTTCTTCATTTAAATGGTCGCTTCACTCATCTTAATATTGATTTCTTTCTTTTGCAGTAGGAAAAATCTGAAGAAATAATATGATAATGCAATCTGCCCCTGCTATATACACATACACTCCACATTGATGTTTGGAGCCCTGCATTATCCAGAGCTATTAAGTAGAAGCCTGAAACTGTAGTCAGTCTTGCATAAAGAGTTAGAAATGCTGTACTCTCTTTAAAATCAATTTACCACTGTGCTCACCGTGGTCTCTGGAGAGAGACGTAAGGCCAGACTCAGAAAAGGTTATTGAATCGTTGTTTCTCCAACAATGGTTTTCAATTATAAACAAAGCAAGGGCTCCATTCTGCAAATCCTTACTTGTGGGCTGTATACACATGCACTACTACACACATAGGGTGAATGGAAAGGATTATCAGATAATGCATGAGGTCCTGTTGACTTCACAGGGGTCAGGGACTTGACTTAACTTTCAGGTTTCCAGCCTATGACCTTCAGCAAGGAGAACTGTAATGCCTTTTCTTCACTGAAGGAAAAGAGCTAAACTGGATCAATGAGACTAAAATAAAGCAACAAATGAGTCAAAGTGGATTGTAGTCTTAAGTGTGTTTGGGAAAGAACACTTCACATTGTACACTGGGTTTGCTTAGAAGAGTCACTTGGATGGCTTTTTTGAAAATGAAGAGTAGCCACATGGTTTTATACCTGGGGCAAAAAAAACTGTCAGCCAAAGCATAGTGTCATATTCATTATTATTGTATCATATTCTTCTCGTGCCTAGGAGGTGCATGACCTTTTACAGAGAAGTAAAAACAATGCTGAGTGATGCAGAGGGTCTAAATTAAACTCTCCACAACAATGGACAAGAGCAAGAGAGTGTAGCTTTGGCATCTAAGATAAGAAGGATAACATAAAAATACCTTTTGCAAATGCTGTTATTTGGGCAAGTTTGTGTGCCTCAGAAAATAGCAAAGGGCAATAAGCACTCTCCTCATCTGTTTGCCAGGGATACCTGTACAAGAAATAGGCAAGGAACTGTCTGTGGAAAAATGATTTGGGGAACAAGGCGTGACCCACAACAGATAATATGTAGGAGCAGGGACAAAGCCACATAAGCCCTTTGATGAAGCATTCATACATAAGGAGAGAAGTCAAAGCAGAAACTACCACCAAGGGAGTAGGACTACTGAAACATCAGGGCTGGAGATCAGAGGGAGACACTAAGGGCCAGGTCACAGCAGTAAGGGATCACGGCCACAAGATGTAACACCTTCCTGACCTTCTCTCTACCAGAGTTTATTATACTAGTAACAGTTTCTTGAGCAAGACTCTTCCTTTTAGGCAAAACAGGGCTGCATAGCACAGGGACACTGATCTCATGACAGCAGCAGAGGCAACAACCAGGGAGGCTGGGCTGGGGGACTCCTGCAGTCTTTAACTCAAACAATAGAATATATCAGCTAAAAGATGACAGGTATGCAGCACTATTCCCTTCCTGAGTTCTCAGCAGGCATTGAAAACAAGCTTAAGAGGGGAGTGTAACACTGAAGGCAATCATAGAGAGGTGAAGTTTTGTTATTTCAAAAGGCAGTGGGAACTATAGCACAGATTAAACACCGAGTCTGTCACAAATGCCCCTCACACAAAAAATCCCACAGAAATGGTGTTCTCAATCTCATGTAGTGCAAGGACAGATATGTTAAAAGGGGGAATAGAAAGGGCAATGACCAGGAAATAAGGTAGCTCTTTGTGGTATTTGACCTAAGTAGGGAAGTGCAAAAAAATACAGGACTTCATGACCCATGTGGCCACAAATACATTATAAGAAGAGGGACAGTTTCATTAGAGGAAATCAAATCAAGAGCTTTCCTCAGAGACTGGTTAGATGGAAGAAAAAAAAATCTCACATAAAATTGTTTAATAAACAAACTCATAGTGAAATAATATTGTTCCATCCCTCCATGGAGCATATTAATGTCAAGCCCATTCCAGAGACAACTAGAAGGTTCACTTCAATGTCTCACCAGTCTTACAGAATAATAAAACCAGTCCAAAAAATTCCCCTGGTAATTAAAAGAGAGGAGAAAAAAATAAGTAGTTGGAGGGCAGAGAGTCTTGAAACTGTAAGATGTTAAATAAATAGATGCATCTTGCACGCCGTTAGGATTCCACTGGATGTTGTCTGTATGGTTTAATTAACAATAACTATCCACCCCCTGTTTTGCTGTTAATGTAATCTCAAAAGCACTACACTAATTCCACTTGCAGATTTTATGGTAACATTTTAAATTAAAATACTCTGAGTACACTTAAGTACACATTCTATGTGGATTTAATAAGGTGATTATAGGTTCATTAAGTAGCAATTGATTATTAACTCTTTGCTGGCCTACAGATGTGAATATTTTGTAAAGAATGGTGTATTCGAGTAAAGACAATGTGCCCAGTAAGCTGACTTCATACCTGACTCCTTAACACACCAGGATCAACCATTTTGTCTATTCAGTAGTGAACGTAGGACTGATTCTGTGGCAAAATGCACACTGTCTTCACTATGAGCAAAACGTTTTAGACTGTGATGGTTTTATAGTGAATAATGGCAAGTGGATTTTGTCTTCACTGGGGAAAAGCTCACTATATTAAAATATATTAATAGTAATAACATTGAATTTTCTTCCATTGTGTTGATCTTGTGAACATAGCTGGAAAGGCCCTCTCTAACCCATATGCCTCAAAAAGAGATTCAGGAAGCATTAATCTGATGGAAAGCCAACAGGACATCTTTAATAGTACAGCTCAGTGCCCGGCAGACAGAAGCAGTGCTTTGCCCGGGATCATCTGCTCAGATCATGCTAGGTTCCACATTTAGTGACAAATGACAAGGGAAGCACTTGTTTAAGGTTGGGATGTTTCTGTGGTGCACTTAGAAGTGGGACTTATTACCCAAAATGCATTATTGTCCATCACTACCTCATGTTTTCTGTGATTTAAAAACAAAAAAATCGGTTCACTTCTGGCTTGACTCTTAATAAATCCCTCTTTGCTGTCTTTGGACTCCTTTACTATTGCTACTGAACAATGTGTCATTTAAAATGCCTGCTCTCAAAATTTTTCATGAAGAGGGTTTGGAGTCTTCCAGTTCTATCATTCAGACCCAACACTTTAGGCAACTTCTTCACTGTAGTGTGATACTAAGGCTTACTAGGCTCCAAGACTGATTCATGTCTGCCACTGATTAGATCAATGTTAACCCAAACTGGAAATATTTTAAGAGCATTACACAGATCAAAAAGGCATGCACTGTTTACCTGATTATTTAGCAAGTGTTATCAAACAAGATATTTACATAGCAAAGAGCTGGTACCCTTTAGCATTACACCTTACAGGTAACATTGAATTCTTGAAAGAAGCTTATTACCAGTATCCACTGTGTTCTGCAGTTATATAGATAAAATTAACTTTTGCATCTTGATTCAAGAACTGAGTAACTAAGAATAAAAACTAAGAAAAAAGTTGCACTGAGAAGAACACACAGTAACTCCAAAACCTTGCTGTGTATTCCCAAGGCCTGATGTGTTCAGGGAGAGTTGAGGAGCACACAGAGGTTCTACCAACTAACTGAACACCTCTCCTCTAAATTTCCTAAGACCAAACACTATTGATTAATGGTCTAGCCTGTGCAGCACCAATTTATTTTGTCTTGTCTCAAAAAACAGAAACAAAAGCCTTCCTCTTCACCCAGGTTAAGAGGTGCACATGACAGGAGCTTCACAGCTTCATCATCATAACTTGCTTGTTCTACTCCACAGGTCTGAACTTGGGCTGTATCGCACTACTAATGGAATAATCAGGCCCTTGCACCTAATAAAGTACAACTTTATTAACTTAATTGAAGTAATTCCCTGGTGCATGTGCAATTCTTGAGCTCAGTTATAATGACTTTAATGAGGAAAGCAAATCTTTTGCTAGTTAAGTGCCAAACGTGCTTTTTCTCTAAAGTTTTTCTTCTACTTTCATTAACAAGCTCCCTTTCCAAAATTGCTGTGTGCATGTAAACAGTGAACTCAGATCAGCATATCCAATTAAACAATCTCATACAATCACAGCATGCCATGGGATCAGCAGCTCAGACATGTGTTTTGAGATTACTGGTATAACCCCTAGTTTCTTCCTCTGAAATAGAATAAAATATCATTTTACATTTCAGATAAATTAACTCATTGCTAGAATATCCTTCTCAATTGTCTCAGTGATAACAAGCAGGACAGTTGTCCTAATGTGCTAGACGACTGTGCAAAAATATAGCTCATTATTTGCCTTTTACTGACTGGGGTTGATAAACTATAGAACACTTGTTAGTTTATAAACATTAATTAGGGGAAAAGCACTGGAAGTGAACTTGAAATTTGGGATCTCAATCCAGACCTAAATTTCATGGCTAGCTTCAGTTAAAGTTGTGGAACAAACTAAAAGTCCCCTGCTTCCAGATGCAGTAGGTTTTCTGCATCTTAATGAAAACAAATATTTAAAAAAAAAAAAAAAAAGTATGTTTTGTTTTCTAAACTAAAAAAAAAAAAAACATAAAAACCCACCAAAAAAAACCAAAGACAACAAAGAAAATAAATATCCAGCCACCATTTTAAATATATTTCATCCAAATGGATATCCTGAATTTGAACACACTTGATAAAAGAAGCCATTAGTGCTTTTAGCATCCTTTCTTCTTGGAAAAGAGTCTGTTTTCCAGCTGATCTGACAAACAAAGGAGACTGAATACAGCCTTACTTTGTTTCTGACTTTATTTCATGCACTGTGGATACACCATAACACCCCAAACCCCTTCTTTGTGTCACACTTCAATAAGCTTGACATCTGTAATAAAGTTCAGGTTATACTTTACTTCTATTAAAACATTTTTCTGTTCTCAGGATCACATCAGCCAAACTCATAGACTGGTATTGCCAATATGTCTGCTCTGCTATATACAGTAAGTAGAATCAATAAACACTCACCTGTCCTCTTTACACATTTCTGTTAAATTGAAGACACACAAGGCTTTCTTAGTCTCTCAAGGAAAGGACTTCAACACATAAAAAAAAAAAACCTTTTCTTAATTAGCTAGAGTCTTACTTTAGGCATTAGTTTAACTAAAAATCCTGCAGAAAACACATTTGGGACCAATATTCGAGAAGCCACCTCCTCAGCTTGTATAAATCACCACTGTTTCACTGACATCAGCTGAGTTTAAACAACATACAGAAGTTGAGGACCTTACCTCAGGGGGCTGCCATGCAGTCAGTTAAGCTGCATAACAGCAGGGTAAAATGAGAATGAGGAGGGCTTAACTTAACTTTTCTCCGTATTTGTCTCAAAGTTTAAAAGGTGTTTGAAAGGCCTCTGCTAGATTTGGTTAGTGAGCAGGTTGGACTTCTTTTACCACTTGGTGCCTTTGAGCAATGTGAAACAGTTTCCATTTAAAATGAGTGTAATAAATAAGCAAAGACACATCTGCAAAAAACTCAGCCTTCTTTTTTTGATCAGAGTGAACATTTTTTCCCCTTCACACAAAATGTCTTCCCTTCTCTACCCTTATAAAGCTTAGAGTCTAGTCTTCCACAATCCTGCCACTATACAACTGACATCTCAGTACCAAAGTGTTTCAGTGGGACAAGCAAAATGA
This sequence comes from Tyto alba, assembly GCF_018691265.1. NCBI lineage: Eukaryota > Metazoa > Chordata > Aves > Strigiformes > Tytonidae > Tyto > Tyto alba. The sequence goes on from NW_024881322.1 coordinate 11,255,654, forward strand.
ATGTCATACATCAGAAAGGAGTATTTAAAAGGTATGAAGGTGAGTGTTAAAGACCTCCTTGATATTCATTTGGGCAAACTGCATAATTTTGTAAATTGGCTCATCACTCATGAGTAAAACAAATGTTCTAGCTGCACGCCAGCATTTACACGGCACTACCTCAGCCTCCAGTACTTCATGTGATGCTTAAAGGACTACGTTGTGTCTGCAAAAGACAGCATGCAAAAATCCTGGATTTAATTTAGCTCCCTTATGTGCATGTGCTGTGACATAGCTTTTACTTACATGATCTCCCTCCACCTGAAACTCTTTGGTCAGAGTGCATAGTAGGGAAATCATTAAGGGAAAAAAATCTGTGAGTGATAGGGTCCCTAACCTGTTTTATTCAGAAGCTGGACATGCTTAGAGCAACCTTTCTGCACCACAAGTCCATATGCAGTAGGAACAGTTCTGGTGATCATTTCTAATGCAGAAGTAATATAAATACTATTTGCATTGATTTAAGGAAATGGATGAAATATGATCACGAGAGAGCTTTCCAACAGAAATTATGAACATCCTTGCACAGGGAACTAATGAAACTTTGCCTGAAATACTGCATACTTCCTTGGTCACTCATGCTCAGAAAGATGAATCTATTACCAGAACAGGTGCAGTGAAAGGCTCCTAGCATGATCAGAGGAATGAGGAACCCTTTTTTCACAAGGGGAAACTAAAAAACTTGGCTAACCTAGCCTCGCCAGAGGAAGGGGAAGGGGGCTATGATTGCTGTCTGTAAATATATCTGGGAGTGACTGAAAGGACAGTAGGGAAGCTAAATAATTAATCAAAAGAACTATGTTAGTACAATAACTTGTACTAACGGGTAAACTTGCCAAAATGGGTTTAGATTGGAGATTAGAAGAATGTGTCCAACCCCCCGGGGCAATGAGATTTTTAAACAGTAATGAAAACAAAACAACTAACCGCTTCTTTAAATGGAGTTTGAGGAGTTTCTGTGTAACATTATACCACGGAGCAGCCTGTTGAGGCTCTGAAAACCGTGACCTAGGCACCTAAATGGTATAGAGAATATTGTTCCAAGAAGTACATTTCAAGCCACAAGTGTCTGTGGGGTAGCTGAAAAGTCAACTTCATTTCCCCACTTGCCTTAGAGATCTCTTCCCCTTTTACTCTCAGACTGCTTTACGTTCCTAACTTGCAAGAAACAGGCGAAGTTACATATTAGTGGCACACCAGTATTTGTGTGCCCTTGAACTAAGAACAATACAAGAACAGGTGAAGATGCAAATGCAAAAGACAATCAGAAATCATGGACAACAAAAACATGCTGACACTGCAACATTCAGAATTCAAGAATGGATCAAGGCTATCAGCCTCTAGAAGGAAATCATACAGCTAACATTCTCCTTCAATCAGAAAATGAAAGTGTTGTCAGCTCAGTTTGTAAAGTTTGTGTAATAAGAAAAATAACAAGGACTCACATTCCTGAGCAAGGGAAATTGTGCCTAAGGAAATACAACTTTCTCCACAGAGGCACGCTATGGGAAAAATAGACAAGCCTTGGTCTGAATCCTGCATTCCAGCTGTCCTTACAAAGACTCTACATTTCTCCCAACCTTTAAAGAAACATTTTCTGCAGGTTAAATGAGAGGATGGAGTCAGGCTTTCCATAGCAATGGGTTTTACCACAAAAACAGTGGGTAGCATACTACAGGGAAGCCCTCTGCAAGCATGATGCAACACCTCTCCTGTTGGGACAAGGCACCCTAGGACTCTTCTTTAGCAAGGCTTAGTTGGTGCATTGCTCCATAAGTACAGCAACAACTTGATTTAAGCTGGAGCCTCTCTTATTTGAATTGAGAGTGCGTTGCATAAGAATGAGGGCACCACAGTCAGTGTTGGTAACTGGGCAGAGGGGAGCCCTGTGCCACACAGTTAATCTGGATCCAAAGCCATTCACTTTTGGTAGATTCAGATGAAGGCAGATATAGAAAGGTCAAAACAGAGCAGTGGGAGACACACCTCAATGGCTCCTTCTCTTCCTTTGCCTGTCTCATACTTGTGGGCACAATCCTGCAGATGTTGTCGTGGTACACACCTCCCTTTCTTCCCTTACACTGTGCATTAGCAACTAAGACTGAGGACTCAAGTGAACCCAAAACCTGAAATTTAAGTGCTCCCACTCCTAATAAATATTAGAGCTAAAAAGTCATCCTACTTGCCTCCTAACCTACAGCCTGCTGAGCAGGTGCTGCTGATGTTAACATGCTCTGTCAGGATATCCAGGAGGTATCTGTTCTATTCCTGAGGTCACATTCTTTGTGACTGTGCTGCCGGACAGTAAGATTAGCTGAAAGCCTGTAAGTGTCATGTCTGAATTGAGAGGCTCAAATATCTTGCAGATGAGGATTTCAAGAGCAGGTGGTCAGCTCATTAAATCCTGATTCACGTCAACATGCCTTCTCTTTCCTCGAGATGTTTCTGCCCCTTCCCTCCTCCCCAGGTCTCTGGCTTGGGGATGAGTGTGCCTAGCCCCTTGAAAGCATACCAGATGAACTCTTCAATGCTTTTGGTCCAGTCTCTCAGCAACAAAAATCTGCAGCTGTTCCAAAGATGATGAGGTAGGCTTAGGGCTGGGACTAGCCAGATCTGAAATCGTTGTCTTTAATTTTCAGGACCTTCATCTGTATGCAAACCAGGAGAACTGCAGGTGGAAGGGGAATAACAAAAAGGCAGTGGAGAAGGAGCATGAAAAAAACTAGTATTCTCTCCCTCATTTTTTAATTGGATTTTTTTTTTCTTCAAAGTCTTCAGGATTGGCTAATGTGACTGATGGTGACCTATGAATAAGATTGCACTGAAATGACAATGATTGGCAATTTCAGGTAAAAATTAACAGCAAATTGTCATTATGTAGCCTTCTGTGACAGAATTTTGTGTCAGTGGCCAAAACTACAAGATACATTTCATAAATCTCCACGGCTGTTAGATGAAAGTGGTTTAGGAATTAAAAACATGAACAAATAGGAAAAAAAAAAAAAAAAGTATAATGTCCCAGTTTCTTAAATTTTGCATAGGTTGGTTTTTTTGTTGTTTTGTTGAGGGGTTTTTTGTTTGTTTGTTTTTGTGTTTCTTTTGGTGGTGTTTTTGTTTGTTTGTTTGTTTTTTTTAGTGAGGGTGGCTTTTTATTTATGGGCCTGGATTTCCAAATTTTTTTAACGTGGTCTGCTTTAAATTAAAGTCTAAAGGTAACACACAACTCTTACTTCTTTTCTAAGTCTGCAAACCCTCCATCTCTCACCAATCCTTCCATTCCTGAGGGAGACAAAAGCAGCACAGAGCAGGTTTGCTTCCTTCCAGATCACCCTATATGGTCACACAGTTCTAGCCAACAGCTGTATCGTTAACAAGCCTTTGCTCCCCCTACTGGCTGCTCTGCCCCTTTGTAGCACCAAAATTAAGAGCATCTGTGACTTTGATGACAAAGTTTCAAAGAACCTAAACATAGCTAAATACAAAATCCACAGTCATTCTCTATCCAGACTTCAAGTACATGTAACTTGCACTTAAATTAACTGGCAGAATTACTTTAACTTTATCCTCGTTACCTTTGCTGGATATACCTTTATCTCTGAAAAGATATAGTGACAATACTATTTTATATTTAAAATTCACTCCATTTGTTTTGCTTCTGATACTTATGCCTGGAACCCAGTCCCATGTGTACACAGTTGCCACACCTGGGTATACTCATTCAGATGATGCGTTGAGCACAGGTGGATGCGGCCTGTGGTAAGCGACAAGGACCCACCACAGGGCCCAGCTTCTCTTTTCAACTGTTTCACAAAAAAATAAACCTGAAGGATTTTTTTCTGCTTATGGCAAGAATTATAGTTGCTCTATGAACTAAATTTAAAGTGAGAATTTGGCTGGCTGTAATAAAGAGGATTTGCAGCAAAGATGACATTCTTTTGGCTTTCATGGGGTTTAAGGAAAAAGGACCACCACATTTAAATTTAAAAAAGGAAAAAGCAATTTTAGTGGCATCCCATGGAAAAAAAACATAACAGCAAAATAGTTTATAAAGGGTCAGCTACAAGACACAAATGTGTTGACTTTTTTTTTTTTTTTTTTTTTACCAGAACTGGATCAAACTCCTCTTTATTTCATTATGTGTGCTGCTTTTGTTTTAATCCTGGTTTCAGGCAGTTCCACTTGGCATCTCAAGTTTCTGAACCCATTGGTTATTTCCCTTATTCATGAAGATAATAGGAACCTTCATCCAGTATCAACATTTCTGGTCTGAAGACAGCATGACTTTGGAACATGCTTACATGTTCCAGAATAAATCCACACCCCTCTAACCACAGAAGTTGCAGCAGGGGAACTGTCATAAGTCATACAGGTTTCTGGAGGACACCAGTGGTAGGGGGGTTAAGGCAGAAAGAAGAGAAGAGAGGCCACACAGCAAATCATTTTATTGCTTTCCATGAGCAAATTCACTTGCTTAGGACTCAATACAGCATAGCGTAAGCCTTGCCAACTTTTTTTTTTTTTTTTTTTTTCTGATGGGGGGGAAGCCCTTCATCTACCAGGACACAAAGTATTAATAGAGTTCCTCTTGGTCTGACAACCGTTGCTAGAAGGAAGTGTCAGCACCAATCTGACAGCACAGATTTATGGCTCTGAATCTAGAATAATCATTGTTCAAGCACCACTACTCTTCCTTCCTCCTTTGCGTTTTGGTAAATGGATGGGTTGAAAATACACTTGGCTCTTGTCCACAGACCCGTCTATTGTAAGAAGTTCAAGCAGACACAAAAAACAATAAGGCCTTAAATAGATTTAGAAAAACCCAACCATCAACACAGCACCAAAAAATGTGTGCTCATTTTGAAAAAAGAAAAAAAGGCTCCAGCAGGATTTGCTCCAAGCTGTTGACTGGAGTCAAGTTCCTCTTGCCTGCCCATACATCACAGCAGAGTCACAGGATATTTCAGCAGAAGATGAAAAAAACACCAGTTGCATTTCCCAGTCTTTCCACAGACCCCTCCCTTCCCACCAGGGAGCCAAACTGGATCTCACAGCACACTGCAGAGCTGCTGCTGGAGCCACAGCGTGGGCATGCTCGAGCCCTACACTGGCACAGGGGAAGAAAAGAAGAGAAAGAAGAAAAAAAAAAAAAAAAAATCAGGCTGGTATCTCCTGAACATCTCATGCATTTGAGTGTGTTGTGGTGTGCTTCACAGCTGACAAATGGTGAAGTCAGTCTAATCACAGGCCAATAAACCTCACATGCTATGCCACCTTGCAAACTGTATGGAGCACACATCTAACAGCACAGCTGTATTGCAGGAGATTTGATACAAAGGCTATATGTGTATATGCATAAGTCCTAGAAGGTAAATTTTAATTATGTGTATTACAAGGCTGGCTGCTCCTGAAAGTTGAACAGGAAATTTTGAAATAAATCCCAGGAAAAGTAGAATCAATAGCAGAAGATAAATGATACAGTCACAGGATTGCAATAGACCTATTTCTTCCCAGGTCCATGTTTTCCCTCATATTGTACCCACATAGTTAACAATTTATATATGTCACACATCACTGCTATGAAACCTTATCCATGACACAAGAAAACACAGCAGCATGATGTGACAAACCAAAAACAAGCCTAAAAATTCCCATATGCAGCTGAAACAGGGTTTTCCCCATGAAACAGTAGGGAGAACTCAGGACGACTTGAGAAATGCAATGAACCAGTTGAGATTTCTCCAGAACTGACAGTCTAACACTCAAATTCTACAGGGAGTGAACTGAAATCTATACTGACTGCATGTCATCAGAGTTCTGCTTTTAGAATAACCTGAAGAAGTTTAGATCATGCTGTGTTTCAGCTAGATCTGCATTCCCTTCCAACCCTACCAATCATTCCTGCAGACTCCAGACCAGTGATGTTAACAAGTCCTTAAGGTATCCCTCATACCTGGATGTCTTACCATATGAAAAGAAATGCTATCTAACCATGTCCTATGCATACATGCAATCCCAACAATAACAAATTTTCCTTCCCTACACCCTCTTATTTAATCTTAACATTTCTCATGACAAAAGCCACCAGCTCAGTCTGTTGACAATGATAAACAATTCTAACTTGTGGCTTTGCCACTGAACTGTTTCTGAAGGAGTTCTTTTGACACATCAGAAGCCAGGCACTGCTCTCTAACATGTGTCTGCACATAAACCCTGAATGATTTCACTAGCAGATAAGTGTGTGAGGCTGAGGTATGTCAGCAACCATTAACAGATGCGCTGGAAGAGTCATACAAGGCCATGAAATGCCATCTCAGAGCACAGAATACGCATGCACAGATAACAGTCTCCTTAGGAACAACAGAGAAAATCCACGTTTTGAAAGACATCTCCCTCAAAACAGTAATAAAATGTAAGTTAAATAAAACCGCGGTCCATGCTCAGAGATGAATGTGGGGGCTCAGACAGAGATTGCCTCCTGTGGATGTAAATGTACAATTACTTTCATTAGTAACACAATTTAAACACATGTCAAAGAACTATTTCTGTATCAGGGTATTATCTATCTATCCACTTGCCAAGCATGCTGCAGGGCTGTTCTCTGAAAGCATTCACATCCATATTTTAATGGCAGGTTATAACTGAGCCAAGCCTGTGGGGTCAACGTGTATAAACTGACATGATGCCAACCTTTTTTTTTTGTGGAATTACACTGATTCAGAGCAGCTGAAGCTGTGGTTCCTTGCCTTTAATTGGAGTTTATATTCAATCTTTGAGTGTTTTGGTCATGTGTGGGCCACACCGAATTGTGTAGTCTGGTGGAGACAATGTTACTACTGCAATAGTAGATTTTGCATCCCTTGACTAATTTTGGTGTTAACTGTGCAACTAGCTTGTTGCATTTCTGAATTAAAGGAATGCATTAATGGGTTAAAAGTCAACACATCCTAAACTGAGCATGCACAAAATCCACCAAAATTAATTAAAATGCTAAAACTGACGTATTTTAAAAATATCTTCTAAATAATTAATCAGAAGTCCTCCTGATTTCCAACAATCACATATACCTTCCCCCTTCACCCCAAAGACATCTCTTCTGCAATGAAATCCCTGCGGTTGTGAGTGAGAAGTCACCACCAGCAGGCAGCCCTCCCCTAAAAGGGAGTCAGATGCCTCCTAACACTGCTTCGATCCATTGACAAACACTTGCTCGGCGAAGCAGGCAGCTCGGTGGAAGTCAATATCTGCTTATTATTTCACTGTCTGAGCCATGCCAGGACATGCGCACGTATACACACAGGAAATCACTAGCAAATTTAAGGGCAATTTTCCAAAAGGCTGAAGAAATGGCTTCTGAATTCCCTTACCTCATCAGCAGGACAGACTCTGAGTCCCCGTTACATCTGTACAGGGAAGGGCTGAGGTTAAGAATTGGTGAGGTCAGTATCTCATACTGCTACAGAACACCTCCAGTTCCCTTCAAAAATCAGGATCTAGCCATGCTGGAGACAGCTGGATCAAATTCTGGAGCCAAAACCACCCCCCCAGAAAATGTTGTTATAGGAGAACTAAAATGCTAACGTTTCAGTTAGATATTCATGACAGAAAAACATCCTGAAAATCTTTCTCTAGTCAGAAAGCTTTCTTCTAATTTTAACTCAAGCTTAACTCTCAGACTTAAAAGAGTGTCTAATGTTTAATTAGTATTTAATTAAAATATTGTTTATATTTACAATTTATTTGAACACAAATTTCAAATTTGAAAAAAATGCTTTATATTTCCTTTAACCCAGATTTATTTTTCTACCTTTTTAATGCAGTAAAATATCTCGGAGGGGAAAGTTATTCATTTCACCCACACATACAAATTTTTTTTAGTTCTTATAATGACCACTAACTGAAAAATTAATTACTTCCCCAAAGTTTGGGCTAAGCATCATATGAAAACATAGAAAAAAATATCAGTTTCTGCCTCAAAGAGTTTGTAATAAATTACATGACAGGTGGAAGAAAAGAAACACTACTCTCATGGCATTACAGCTGACTGGAATGAAGCTGATTTACTGAGTTGACCAAAGTCACACTGGAAATCAGTGTTATGGGCAAGAACTGAAACCAGATTTGTTTTGTTTCAGACAAAAATATTTACCACACAATCTTTCTTCTTCATAACTATTAAGATACTTAGGTTCTGAATTTATAAATATAGGATTATTCTGCATTCTGCACCTCAACAGCAAATAAATAAATAAATAAGATTGCAGCTGGTCATGGCTTACATCTCAGTTCTACTGAGAGACTTTCTGATTAAATATAACATCCTAGAATATTCAGCAACTGCGGTAAGGTAAGTGCAGCTCCTTCAGAAAGCAGCCTTAGCTCTGACTGAAGTTGATTAAAAATGGAGAGAAGTTCAAGGGGATATTTTATATCCAGTGGTTCCACAGTTTCTGACAAATGTTTGGGTTTCCATGGAAAGTTACCAACCAGGAAATTTTTTAGAAAGAATTAAATTTATTTCTACTTGGCCAAGAATGAGTTACAAAAAGAAACATATGGCACAAGGGGTGAGATTTCTATGAACCTTCTGCACAGCTATCACCACAAGAAATAGGAGTGGTTTAACAGCAACTAAAGCTGTACAAATACCATTGTTTTTCACTTGCTGGCTGGGTTTGGTTTCAGGATACCCAAAAGGAAAAAATGTGTGGTTTTCTTGTAAAAATGAGAGCATTGTTAAATAAACATTTGAGGTTGTGTCAAAATTTTCAAATCACCCCATTTTGTTTCTGAGTTGGGGAAGCATTGCTCTTTTCAAAACAGAAGAATTATATTTAAAGATAAAATAGAAATCTAATGGTTTTGGTTTAAAATTAATCATATCAGTTCTTTAAATTATTTTTCAGAGTGTATGTTGGATATAGAAGGCAAAGTATAAGTGAGTTCTTAAACAGTGTGTTAGCTCAGATTGGTACTTTTCAATAAATATAACCTTTAACAATACAATGTGTCCCTTTCCTCTATCTTTCTCATTGCAATATTTAGCTTCCATGTCTTGCATCCAGAGCTGTGGGAGTGATCCCTTCTGTGAAACATCACTAGAAAGGGATCAAGATCACACGTCCTTTCCCTTCCAGCACACAACACAGCCAAGAAAGTGAAGGGGTAGGACCAAACAGACCAAAGTACAAATTTATCCATTCAAGGATGAATAAATTTAAATGTGATTTGAATATAAATACCTCCATATATAAACCTGGGACTGGACTCATCATCTGGAGGCCTTAAAGAAATTAAGATCTGGTGGTTCTGGAAACTAGTGAATGCCCACCATTTGCTACAGCAATACAGCTGTGAAAAAAATAATGTGGTTTTATGATATTTTTGTAAGGCAATATATTTTTAAGAACAGAAGCATTTCATACAGTAACACAGTATGAAATTGTACACTGGCTTCTTTGAGGACATTAGCTATGGTCAGCTATGGTTACAAAAGCAAATTTACACTGGAGCAGGTAAAGAAAATGCCTAATGCCTAGTTGTGGGAACAGCCATCAAACAAAACATCTGATATGAAATTACATGAGCTGATTATCAAATTTATCCAAAGGTTGAAATGTTATATGATGATCTCTTATTAATACACTGTAGGAGCAAATATGAAGATGTCAGCACAGTGTAAACTGAAGTATAATAACTAGACTACGCTAGAGGTAAATGAACACAGGAAGCTTCTAATCATCTGGGGAGTGATGAAACAACTAAGAAGAGTCATCAGGAAAAGGGATCTATGCCATTTGAAGCTGTGAGATTGCTAAATTTATGGAACGGACTGTTTGACAAATCCCAGCAATGAGAAATTAAGCTTCTAATTTGAGTCCTTGGTACCTGATGTGCTGATAACTTGAGTGCCTCTGAGAGGAGACTCAATCATCTTTTGTTTGCATGATTTTTACAGGCAATTACGTTTGAACCTTCTACCAATTGCCTGGAAAATCCTCCTTCCACAACTGGTTTCTGCTGTTTTTCTCTCACTTCCCACTGCAGCACTGGAGCGTGCCACAGCTAGACAGAAAACGCTGGGCTGCATAAACTGGTGCACCAGTCATACTAAATGCCTTCAGCCAAACAGTGGCATTCACAAGCTCAGGACGTAGGCAGAACTCAGTTTATGCAAGAGTTTTCCTCACAGACACGTTATTTGAATCAATAATGATTGTTTTCACAGCCACTGGGGGACCCACAGTTTCTCAAGATCATCTGAGAATTTTACCCAGTGGGTTTTCCATGCAGATTCAGGCCCTTGATCATGACCTTGATCTTTCCTGCACCATATTATGCTTGTGGCTTTAGTCTGAGAGCTGGGAAGAGTTTGCCACTGCAGTGAGTAGGGGATACGGAATGAATCTTCCTGGGCCCCTCAGGAAGCTTTGCTTTGCCTGATCTGTGTTCCCTCCACCCCACGTATCACCCTTTATTATCCTGCACTAGATGCAAAACAGGATGCAAGCAAGAGCATTTCCACAGAACTCACCCCAACCAACTTTATATACATACACCATACATAACCATTTGGATGTAGATATTTTTCATTACTATGGTAATATGTGTTCTAGTAACTCTAATACTGTAAAAAATGACAAAATTACTTTCTGAGTTTGGTGCGTTTTTTTTTTTTTTTTTTTCCCTCAGTAAGATAACTTTTGGCAACAAAAACTTAGCATGAGGGCCATTTCACTCGGATCACTTGGAGAATTGTTGCGGAGTTTGCAGTTCTGTAACTCAGGATGTATTTTTCACTCCTGTGACAGGTGGCTCCATGTAGGCAGGTGTGCTGGGGATTTTGGAGCAGTCTCTCAGACTGTCAGCTGGTGTAGTTGTCCCACTGATGGACTGCCAGGTCTCCTTTGTTGTCCTGGAAACCTTTCTTTTTCTTTTCCTAACTTTTGATTTTGAGGAATTTTGCTCCTACTGTGGACAAAGCTGTTGAAAGTAAGTTTCATTATTAATTCTTCATCAAATCTCTATGGACATGGACACCCTCGCGTGCTTTAAAATATGCATGTCTCCTCTTAAATCCCCTGCAACTCCTGCCTGAACATACATGATGCACTATATATGGTCAAAACCCCACTGACCTCTTGGCTTGCTCAGCGAGATGAATTTTATCATCGCAGTTCTTATTGATAAAGTTTCTTCATTTCTCTGGAATTTTAAAGCCATTATGCAGAAACAACACCCTGCTTCTCCAAAGGACATCACAAGAACAAAAGGAAACACTAAAGATGGAGCGACAAGCATACATGTTTTTGTTTTATGCTGTGCTCTGGAGATAGGCTTTGGCTATGGGGATTACATATAGAAAATTTGTATAGGCAAGTTTAGTATATCACCTTAGCTTGGTTTATTTGGACTTGCTGCAACCAGTTCAGTGACTTGATAAAAATGCATACTGTATTCCAGGGCAGAATAAAAAATTAGGGCTGAGCTGATGATTAGCAGTATAGCACGAAGGCAGAGATGTGCCCCCAGCTGAGTCCCTGGACCAGAATTCCTAAAATAATTTACTGTTTAAACATTTAAACAGCCAAACTATGATTAGTCTAAAAATTATTCCAACCACTAACTGAGCTTGTTTATCTTTTGCCCCTCTGACACAGTAAGATATAAGTTACTCTCACAGTATAGCTTATAAGACAACTTCATGACATTAGTTTGTCAATCAATAGTTCTGTTAGAGTTAACCCAGTGCTCCAATATCACTACAAAAAAAAAAAAAAAACAAAAAAAAACACCCAGCAAGTGCTCAGAGCAAAAAACCAAAGCCGATTAGCTCCATGGAGACTTGTTTCTGCATCAGACTGCATGGCTTATTGGTTCTGAAAAAGACTGCAGTGTCAGGCACGCCAGGCTGGTGACACTGAAATTACACACAAGCACACACAAAAATCAATTTGTGAGCAAAACCAGCTGAAGACTATGTGTGAAATCTGCCCAAATTTGGGGGGGGAGGAGGGCGGGGCAGGGGGAAGATGGGAAGCCATTTATATTGCTGTGTGATCAGCTCTGCTCTCAGGTCTTTGCAATGCAGACAGGGTTGGACACCTTTTTGGTACCTGTATCTCTGATCACTATATTTGAGCAGATTCCTCTAAGGTTCTGACTTAGTAATCTTTCCCTATTCAAGCAGACACTTAAGCATCTCTTTCAACCTGTTTAAGTGGCACATAAGCAGATGCTTAAGTGCTTTGCTGAATAGAGTAGATCAAAGCATGTGCTTCAATGTTTTCCTAAATAATTAAAAATTGGCTTGAGAGCTTGCATAAAGGCACTCACTGAAAATTACCAAGCTTTATGAAAATAAAATGAAGCAATTAAGTTTAGCTTTCCTATCTCTCCTTCCAGACATGCCTATTAAGTCTACCATGAAGGCTCTGGTTGTTGGAAGTGACAGGATCAGTAAGTCTAGGGCAACTTAAAACAACATCGCCTTTTTACAGAAAGGACTTGATATGGGCAAGGTGCTTTGTATATCTCTTACCTCAAGGTAAACCCTGTAGGAAGGATTTTGAGAAACAGCCTAACAACATAAAATAAAAATTATTTATGTCTTCATCTTCCTTAGGATTGTATCTTGCAATAGGTGACTACAGCTACATAAATCACAGCCTCTTTTCTTGTGGAAGCAAAGCTGAAATCCCTACCTTCATTGCACCCCTTCCCTTTTGCACTAGTTCTTCAAAGTTTCTGATAATTTAATTTTCCCTGAGCCTTCCTATACTCAGGTTAAGACCCAAACTGTAATCTTTCAAAGCTTGAACTGTAATCTTTCTAAGCTTGAACAGAACTGATTTATCTACATAGAAGTTGTTATTCAGACAATGCTAAAAATGAACACAGATCTATAGGCAAAGTCTACATGGACAGGAGATGAGTCTGTCCTCCATGCAAGGGCTTGCTAAGCTTTACATTGCTTAAAAAGATCTACAGAAATATTTGAACTGCAGAAAAAAATCTGTCAACTGAACTGAGAGTTTAGTTTAACTTGCAAAAAGCTGAGTTGTTCTTGTGAATCCTGTTTACGTCAATCTGGTTTGCTCAGTTGTCCTTTAGTATCAGCCCCAGACAAGTTTGTACTTTCCTTGAGTAAAACCACATCAAAATCATAGGGTAAGAGTGTCCTCCCTACTGAAAAAGGAATACCATACATGGAAGACAGACAAACATTAGAAAGGTGTTAGGAAATTTTTATGGTACTCCTTGAGGCAAATTAAAAACATGTTTGTGCTTAAACATAAAAGTAAAATCTAACGAACATTGGGCAGAGTCCTACCACAATATGTGGTTCTAGATGGACTCTGCAGAGATGCGCCATAAGCAGATTCCTTACATATTCTAGCACCAGCACCAATCCTGAGAGTGGGTGCATGGGGCACCTCAGCCTGGCCCTGGCTCTGCTGCCCAAAGATGGCCCAAGTGCTCCCACTCCAGGACGACTACAAGATAAAGCCAAGGCTGTTCCTACTCTCATCACCAAAGGAAACTCCACTCCCTTGCTAAGAGTCTGTTCTGTCTCTGGCCTTCCTGCCAGAACACAATCCCATAAATTGGACCTCACAATTTAAAAAGGTTGTAAAGGTACCTGCATGAATTCTGAGGAGGGTACCAAAGCCAGCAAAGGGTCTGGCAGGCTTGTCCTCCGAGGTTTGGAGAGAAGGAGGCTGAGGGGCGACCTCGCTGCTCCCCACAGCTTCCTGAGGAGGGGACGTGGGGAGGGAGGTGCTGAGCTCTTCTCCCTGGAACTCAGTGCCGGGACACTGGGAACAGCTCAAAGCTGCACCAGGGGAGGTGCAGACTGGACACGAGGAAACATTTCTTTTCCAAGAGGGTGGTCAGACCCTGGAGAAGGCTTCCTGGAGAGGCGGTTGATGCCCAAACCTGTCAGTGTTTAAGAGGCATTTGGACAATGCCCTCAATAGCATGCTTTAACTTTTGGTCAGTCCTGAAGTGACCAGGCCATTGGACTAGATGATTACTGTAGGTCCCATACTACTGAACTGTACTATTCTATTCCCCACGCTCACCTTGAGTCAAATAACAATAAGACTTATTTGCCTGAAAAGGCAGGGTTTTTACAGCTCGGAAACCACTTTGAAGGACACAATAACACAAAAGATACAACTGGAAACAGGATTTTTTTTTTTTTTTTTCCCCCTGACTCTGTTTCAGGGCAGATGTTCACAAGCATTAACACAATGTGCAAGTGTAGCAAAGAGCAGGCCCATGCATTCTTCAGTTTAGCTTGAAAAAAAACATCCCTTGCAGTCTGGCAAAGGCAAGTCACAGAGCTACAGAAAGTAGCAGCAGGAATGGGAATACAGGCTCAGCAATCCCTGCTTCCTGAAAAGCAATAATATCAAGAATGAGGATCAGAACCAACTACATACAAAAGAAGAAGAGGAGGAGTGTGGTGCCGTGGGGTGCTTTCCCAGGTGTGACCCGTACGGGTGCCCAGCACACCCTCTGCCTCCCCAGCCCGGCTCCCCCGCTGTGCTGCTTGGCCAGCGATGCGTGAGCAGCGCTCCCGTGCCTGCCCGGCGCTGGGGCTGGGGCAGGGAGAGCTGGAAAGTGGCAGCTCCGGGCGGTGCCGCGAGCCTGGAGCCCTCCCGAGCACGGGCTGCTGTGCCCAGGCCAGAGCCCCCGGGGACATGGAGCCAAGGGAAGAGCAGAGCTCGCTGCCGCTGCGAGCTGGCCGTGGGCGAGAGAGCCCGAGAGAGCCCGGGCACGAGTGGGGCCGTGGGGGTGCGAGAGCCGCAGGCGAGAGCCGAGCCGAAAGGGCCCGCGGGAGCCTGACCCGGGGCCGTGCTCAGTGCCACGGAGGACAAGCAGCAACCCCCGGGGCCACCCTGGGGCTCCCCAGGAGTCTAGAAAGCTTCCTCCCCCTGGATGTGGGGCACGAGGGCCACCTTTGTGGAGCAGGAGCAGCAGGCAGCAACCTAGCCAAAATGGAGCAGAGGAGCCCTGGCAAGTGGTGATGCTCAGTGCTGCAGAGGAAGGCAAAAAACCCCCAGGGATCAGTGCCAATCTGCCTTGGGGGAAAATTCCTTCCTGACCCCAGTGCTGGCCATCGGCTGCTCCCTGAGCATGTGAGCAAGACCTGTCTCCTTGTCCCACAGGCTGGTCACACCTCCCAGGAGATGCCCCAGCCCCGTTCTCCCTCAGCCTGGAGCCTTCTCAGGGGCTTCTGAGAGTGGCCAGATGCCCCTGGCCCGATTGACCCTGGGGGCAAGAATCCTTCCTGCACCTGGCAGGGCACCAGTGGGTGCTCCAAAGCACTGGGACCCCTTGCAACATCTCTACATCCCATTTCTTACAGCTGTTGCCCCTGGCTCTGCAGAGGATGAGGATGGTGACCTCTGCGGTGCTCCTCCAGAAGGCATTCCCTTGGTCTTGCCACTGCTATCCAGCTGAAAAGACCTGACAGCCTTGGACACATCCAGGAATTGATGGTTCTTCTGATTTCCTGAGGGACTTGTGTCTGTTCCCCAAAGGCTTGAAGCAGGATTTCCGTCCATCAGTTGAGCTTTGAACCTGGCCCTGATAAGAGCTGGCCTTGCAGCAGAGACCCTCCAGCAGCCTTGTCCAGGCTCTGGTTTTTCACCCTCTGTTTCCTCCAAGTAACTCCATTGGCCCCTCAAGGATTTCCTCTGGGATGTCTTCGGGCTGCCCCGGGCCAGCTCTGGCAGGGACACGGGAGGACGCTCCCTTTTCTCCTGCCCTGGGGCATTGTGGCTGCTGCGTTGCCGGGGGTGGCCCTGGGACACGGGGGTGACGGGGCCCCCACGCGCAGCCCCGCCGGCCGCCCCTCTGCCCAGCCCCCTTTGGAGCGAGGCCTTGGGGTGCCGGCCCCGAGGCAGCCCCTGTGCCCAGGAGGCCCCGGGGCCTGTCCCTGCCCTTGGTGGCCATGCTCTGGGCCCAGCTGCGGGGTGTCCCCGACGTGTCCTCTGCCGCTCGGCTCCAGGGACACACCCGGTGCTGCTCCTCTGCCCTCAGCCCCTGGCAGAAGCCAACCCCGCAGCCCAGAGACCGCCCTGTGAGCCGTCCCCTCTCCGCGCCAGAGCTGACGGCCACGAGGCCCCGCAGCAAAGAAGAGTGCTCCCGTTCAAGGATGGCTACAAGACAATGATGAGGCTGTTTCTTAACACCAAGGGAAACTTTCCTCCTTTGCAAGGAGTCTGTTCTGTCTCTGGCATTCTTGCTCCCAGCCAGTTTAACCCCTTCTTGTAGTTGAGCCTTCTTGCCCTCCATACCAGATCATCCCTTGGCTACAAATGACCACTGCTGAGCAGTTACAATTAGAATTTACCCTCCATTGGAAAATAGATGGCAGCAGGAGAGATTTGCCTAAAATTGTACACCCAATCAGAAGCAAAATTACGAGTAATACCAAGATCTCCTCACTCCTGGAATCTCATCTGTCATCTGCTAGACTGAGTGCTAATGACCACAGGACAGCTCTCACTTGGAAAGTACATGCACCTTGTTAAGACAGTTATTCATTGCATTACTATTTAAAGGAGAGGGAGAAAAAGAGTATGTGGCATTATAGAGGAATGGAAGGTGTGAACAGAGCAGTATAGAGAAGTCAGGAAAACTTTTCATCATTGTTTAGGAAGAGACATGAAAGCAGAGGTTAAAATCAAGGCTAGAATATACTGACCTAAAAGTTCTCACAAAGACATTCAGAGTGAATTTAATGCTCTGAAGTCTATGGAGTTAGTATGTAATGTCCTGTGCAGTTGAGGTTTAAAAAATTACAGTCTCTTCAAAGTAAGAGTGTATAGATGAGCATTCAAATGACTGCTGCTTGGCTCCACCCGAAACCCTCTTGACCTGCCTGGAGTTAGATCTCCGACTGCTGTCATCAAGAGGGAGTCTGGCCTCTTGAAGTAATACACATCCATATCTGCCACCGACACGCATACGGCAATGAACTAAAGCCCCACAAACTTTTTCCTCCTTTTTAACAAAATGCTCCTGTGAACAATAAATATTTATTTTTTAGAATTAATAAAAGTCATTGGGCTTAGTATATGGCCTCAGTCTCGTTAGTATCAGCAGTTTTTCCCCTCTAGGGAGTAATTAAGGGAAAGCTCCCACCACAATGCTAAACTGTGATAATGACAGAATTTAAAATCATTTTCATACCACATGCTGCATTGCAGTTCATTTCCATATGCTCTGCCTCCAACAAAGGTGTCAGCTTTATAAAGTCTCCTGGGCAAAAGGATGACCAAAGTCCCAATGCCTGGAAGGATGCTCAGGGGAAAGATACACATTGTCATGCTATATATGATAAGGTCTCTACTTTACAAAGTTGGCAGGAGGGAAGTAAGAAGGCCCTGGGGAACTTGACTATATTTTTCTCTGCAGCACAGTTAGCACCTGAGATTTGGGATGTTTTGTTGGTGATTTAACTGTGCTATAAATTATTTGTTAATACTGGACATTCAGTGCATACCTACTGTACTTAGCCTAAAGCTAGATAATAGTGAAGCACCCATAAGAAATTTTCATGGTCCACACTCTGCCAAGGATCCTGTACTAGCTGGACTATCCATTCACTGCAATGCCATATAGATCAAAAATAGCAGTATAGCCACATTAACTATTAGGTCACTGTTAACCTGGGTGCAGCATTGTCCTGACAGTTATGTTGACTCTAATTCCAGCTCTGGCTTCTTCAACAGAAATGAAAAGACCCTTAGGGGAAGGTCATTTGCCAGACATCCCATCTGGGCTGGGAAAGAAAACTACTGACAAGTGGTGGCACTGAGAGTAGCCTCCACATAAAATTTAGATCTGAGAATGTTACAGCTGGAGAAATACTCTGCAAAAAAATGCAAACAGTAAAAAAATCACAATCAGCTTGTTAGTAGCAGCAGATAGACAGGTTTGGATAATAACTCATTCAAGTTTTGTGTTTCACTTTGATCACCTCCAAATTCACTAAAATCAGGCCCAATCATCTAAGGTGGTGAATGAATAAATATTTATCATACACAGAACTGGTGATCGTACCTGAGAGGTCTCCCTAGAGGAGGTAATTTGAATAAGAGTAGGGAAGGATGTTGACAAGAGAAATGGGAATAGGAAACATAATTAGTGTGGTAAGTGGAAGTAGCAAGGAAGGGACACAACTTGCAAGAGGAGAAGAATGGATGGGTAACAATTTGGTGAAGGAAATGAGGGATCAGAAGAGAAACCTCCAGACTTGCAGAAGCAAGGCAAGACTAGAAAGAAGGGTATTAAGCAGTGAAAACCATCCACTGAAGAGCTGAAAATGGCTCCCCTGCATATAGCTAGGCATAGGAATAAAAAGGACTTAGACAACCTGGAAGCACAGGAGACTGAGGAGATATAGACTGGAGAAAATGTGCAGAAGGGCAAGTGGCATGCTCCTCCTGGGCTTGAATCAGAAACAAAGAGCACTGAGGCTCACCACCCTCAGCCATCAGCAGATGTCCACTCCACTAAGACTGCTTCACTACCCTTTTGGGTACTTTTGCATACAGGAGATAATGATCTGACACTGTACCCCTTTGTTCTGGTACCAGGCTTTGGAGTGGTCAGCCTGACGAGCCCATCTCTGCTGAGGTTTTTTTATGGCTGTCAGTATGATGTTATAGGATGAAAAGAAAATGAGGGAAGAGAATTGATTTGTGGTTGTAAGAAGCTTAACAACACATCTGAAGTTGGAAGGACACTACTAAAATAGCATCACTGAGGTTAAAAAGTCAGTCCTTATAAGTTAAGAAACCCTTGATAATTTCCAACTCCGAAAGTTGTTTTGACATACCAACCATAATGTACCCTTATGGTAGCATTATCTGTGTATGGCACCTGTGTATGTTGTTCCTATGAAATCATATCCCATGCTACCTTACACCTGCTAAGGCTGGAAGAAATGTGATAAAAGCCAGGAGTAAAATTTCAAAGAATAATGCTGATGTATATTGCTGTTCTATCGCAAAAGCAGAAAGTTTTGAACATACACATTTGTAACTGGAAAATGTGTCATTCAGTTACGCAGATTCAGAATATTTGCTTCCAGGACAAACCTAGGAAGATATCTGAACTTTTTCACCTTGGCGCAAAGTTATGATTTCTCACTGATTCTTTGAGGTTCCTCCATTTCATCTCAAATCATTCATCTCTAAACACAGCAAACACCTGTCACAAAGGTTTGAAAACTTATTTCCTTTGGGTTTTTGTTTGCTTAACATAGTCTGTCAAGGAATCAATACCTATTCTCATATGCACACAAAGACAAGTAATCTTAAGCATGCATACGAATAAAAGGCAAGCAATAGATTTTATGCAACTGGGACACTGCATAATCTAAATTTGTAAACCCCTTTAAAGATCTTTATAGAGCTAATTAAAAATGTAAAAAAAAAGGTCTACCTCAATTAGGATCATACTTGCTTATGTAAAGTTTTTGTGCAACTGTGATGATAACATAAATTTTAAACTCTGTGTGCACCCAGTATATCAGAAAGGAAACGAAATGTTCTAGGTGCAGTGCTTCAATAAAGGCCTGGCCACTCAGCACTGACAAACTGGTTGACAATTTTTTCAAAACCTCTATTCCTTCCATTATCCAGGAGGACAGATTAAAATTCCTAGTAGCATTCCTAAGGCATCTCACTGATTACAAGAATTCTGCTGATATAGTCAGAACATAGAACAACAACAACAGTATGTGATTTGTTGCTACTCCTAACTAGACATCAAATGTCAATAACTACATTTCAAATACTTAAAATCAGCAATACAGCAAAAGACTTCACAAAAAATAAAAATAAAGAAATCTTCCTCCAAAAATAAACACTTCTATAGTGTAAAGGTTACATTTATTGAGCATATTTTTCCACACTATCACTCACCAAGACCTACCCTATTTAGTAGAAAAGATCCATTTGTACCTTCTTTATAAATTTTACATTGAAGTCCAAGTTCATGCACATTATGATAACTAATATCTTCCTTCTACTCCTGGAAGAGAGACCTCATAATTATATCATTAGCACACTGAGAAGAGTTCCATTTTTCTCCAAGAGCAATATTGCATATGTAGGAACAAAGTCTGGCTTTACTTCGAGAATCTCAGAGTGTCTCTGAACAAAAATTACTTTTCACTACACAAATGTGAGATAGGTAAAGATTACACACAGATGGTGAGAGCTACATTAGTGTTAGGTTAAATGATTTCCTGCCAACAAAGTAGACAAAAAGACAGGAATGAATGGTGAGAATTTTTGTCAATAGACTGCATCGGCTTAGATGTTCTATACATATAAATTACACCCATATATTCATGGTGCATGTTATCAGTCAACAATTGCATGCAATTGCATGAATATTCCCAAACTTGCAGAATCCAGGGGCTTCTGCACATCTTGCAACATCAAATCTGAAGCTCATGAGATAGTTTGATAACAAATGAAGCAAATGAAGAATGATTTCTCTCTGAGGGATTGGGAGAAAAATCAACTGTTTCATTTTGATCTGAACACACAGGGATGATCCATGTGAATCAAAACATGGAAGAAGTTTTCAGGAACCGGAAAACCAAGAAGTGCTGAGCTTTACACAAGTTTTATAAATTATCCTCCTTTCTGTGCTCTGTTCCTTGATAACAAATCATGATCCAGGGACGCAACTTCTGCAGTGGATCAATGGTTTTGACTGTAACACTGGTGACCCACAGGTCTGTAAAAAGCCTTTGTTCTCTACTAAGGAAAGTTCTTCTGAGCCATTCAGCACATTTCTAGCCGTAAGTAAGTAAATCCTATAATTCAAACTAAGTTTACTTCTAGACTATGAAGAACCATTCACCTGGATAAAAGATAGCAGACGGGCATCTTATGTTAATCCCAGATGCAGCCAGCCTCTGAAGCGACACACACCTGAACCAGATGCCATGTGAGCAGCACACAGTTGTATACCACAATTATTAATCGAGGAGGGGACAGAGGGGGCTAGAGACAGAGATGCAAAAAAAGGGAAGTGCACTTACACATCACTAGTAGAATGTAAGGGGAATGTAACAGCCAGCTCCTTCTAAATTCCCATTAGTTTCATCATTTTACTAGGAAGCAGTGGACTCTATTGCCAGAGTTTTGATCCACCATGTTTTCTTGTTCAAAAGAGTGGGAAGGTTATACTAAGTTTATTGTAGCATAGTACAGAAAGCTAATCCACATGAAAGGCCTCAGCAACTGCCTGCAATCGATGGCTTGAATATAGCTAAATGTATTTGTCACATCAGGGGTGAGTCCCAGAGCCTGGGTGAATATTTATGTTTGGCAAATACTTCATTTAACAATTACAACATTAAAGCATGTCCTTTTTACTCCCTTGCCTCTCTGGTCTCTCCTTGCCAGTAACTCATTTGGGGGGAAAAAAAAAAAAAAAAAAAAAAAAAAAAAATCAAAGCCACCAACACATTTCCACACAAAATTTTCCAAGTGTCCAGACTCCAGATGAAGGTCATCTTTACCTCTGCAAGTTTAAATGAGAACGTGCAATCTATACAGCTCTTTTATACCAGAACAACTTACACTCGGTGAAGTCTGAGTCACATAACATTTTTCTGTCAATATTGCAGGTGCCTTTCAGGTGCAAACACAGCAGTCAAACCAGAAGCTTAAGGCTTGAACCTTGCTGCTGCTTGTGCAAGGTGAAGTTCTGCAGCCTATGTCCTGCTGAAACTCAGTCTCCTAGCCCCTTAAATCCTCAAAACTATCATCAATAACTTGAAATTTATCTTGAAAGGCCTGTTTTAATTGAACTAATTGTCCAAAATGAAGCTTCAAAGCTCTTCATTTAAAAAAAAAGGCAAACAGGTCTAAAAGGTCTACAAGATCACAGATATGTAATAACAATTCAACAGATTTTATAATCTAATGATATTTAGAGAAACTGCTTTCAAACCACAGTTTGAAACTTCACTGTTTGAAATCCATGGTCATTCATTCTAACTTTTAGTATTTAGGAAATATAAACAAAAAGCAGTGCAAGCCAATGGAAGTGACAAGCCTACCAAATTTTTTAAGCATTATGCATAGCTTTGTATGATAAAACCACCTACTCACCAGCTGCAGCTGAACAAAGCACATGCTAGCAAGAGTACAAATAGATATACAATAAGAGATGAGTACTTAATCAAACGATAAGTAAATACACCAAAATCTTAAACCAAAAAGTTTTATACATTTCAAAATAAAGATGGGGAATTATTTTACCCATCTTCTTATTGAGACAGTAGAGTCCCACTGAGCCGTGCTCTTACCCATGCAGAGATATTGCCCTTTGAACAGAAAGCTGTTTGTCAGCAGCTAAAGCATCATAGTGTTAGCAAGTAGTGTTTGGCACATCAGTGGTACACTGACAACTGAGGCACTAGAGGCACTGTGAAGTGGCAGGAATACTGATTCTGGCACAACTGCATATGGGAAGAGAATAAGAAATGTAGCCCACAGAGAAATTTCATGGAAGCTATATTCTGCTGGACCAACCTTTTATTAATGATGTAACCACAGGGGCTCATTAGGCATCTGCAAACTACAAGGATTTTATATATAGCCCAAACAACAGGTAACTGCAAATTATAACATTTTCCTTTTTATCAGGGAACTGGACTTAATTCCACCAGTCACTGAAAACACCAGCTACCAACCTGTTCATTGACCTCTGTTGCTTTGACCACAACCATGAACCAGCCCTGCCTCTTTCTCTGGCACCTTTCCACTCAGCCTAAGTGCCATTACATGAACCTAAAATTCAGCATCACAATCAAGAACTAAAGCTTTTAGATTGTGACCACGGTTTGCAATATGTAACAAAATCCATCTATTTTCTTGCAGTAACTGGGTGTAACTGTCATTGCTAAATTTAAGCTCATTTATAAATCAGCTAAACAAGGTAATAACAAAACAGTAATAATAACATGGTGGCATGTTACTGGAAATGGAACACAGATCATTTCATAGTGGGACATAATGGAAAAATTATTCTGTATGGGAATTCTTCCTAGTTTAGGAGGCATGTCCCATTATGATACACACGATTTCTTTCAAGTTTTGAGTATCTTCTATCCTATGGGTTCTGTCTTGTCACATCAAGCACACTGATAGCAGGGAGGAACCAGAAGAATTAATTGAACAGCCAGGTAATAAAGACTAATAAATACCTGGATTTCCACCTGGTGAGTATATTTTAATAGGTAAGGGGAAGTAAGGAAAAGTCAGGCAGAGTGACTCATCAGTTCTAGCAATGTAAAAAAATTAGATTTTAAGTGGAAAAAGATGTTTCCTAGGAAACTGCATGATCTGCTTGTGGAACATCAAACAAGAGCAATTTCCTAACAACAGCCATGGCTAAATTGATCTACTGCACCTCAGACGGCTTTATCAGAAAAAGAGAGATTGAGTCCCTTTTATATTTTCTTAGTTACCATCATCAATTTGTCTATTATTTGACTCCTTCAGCTGTTACCTTTCTGACCTTCCACAAGTGCAAGTATGATATTTGCCATTATCTAATTGGAAAACATGTTTCCCTTTCCCTCATCTTCTTTCTCTTTTTTTGCAGCAAGCTCCAGATTCCACTATTGCTGCTGCCACTGAGCCAGAAGGCCAAGAGCATGTACCATGGCATGCAGCAGGCATAAGCCCAAGCAAGAGTCCTGCTTGAGACCCTCCACTTTGCAGCGGTGAAAAGTGAGCTGCAACATAACCAGCCTCCTGGGCTACCTGCTCGGAGATGTTCAATCTACAGTATATTCAAGCCCACCTATACAACTTACACAGGATCAAAATCAGTGTCTTTCCCTTTACAGTATGCTGCCTACATTTTCATTCCAATAAATTAAAATCCTCAAATTTCTGGTATTGCATATGACACTTTATATTATGCATGAAAGATATCAAGTATTTTAGATGCTAGGGCAGAGAACATTTATTTTCCTTGCTCATTTCCAACACAGATTGTTCAATATGTGTAAGCCCTAGCTCATGTAATTCAGAGACTGTCTTCAGAACACGATCATGGCTTTCAGAGCATAAATCTATGCACGTGCTGACTACGTGCAGTCAGCCAGGGAATTCTAGTACCAGGCAGCTCCTCAGTGCTCGTGCTGCACGCACGGCTTGCACATGTCCTGTGACGCTGAATAGAAAATGCACATCTGTTCAGCAAAGATGGTCTGAAAGTGTTTGGCTTCCTGGACATGGCTCTATACATTTAATCTGCACGTGCACACTGAATGCCATTTATCACAAAGTGAGTGGATTTACTTTGGGTGCACGTCTAGAGGTGCATCCTATCCTAATGCCAAGGCATTCAAATTCCTCCTAGACAAAATTTCCTGTCAGAAAAGTAAGATATGTCTGAGGAAACCCAAATGCCTGATAACTCTAATCCTGGCCACTCTTGAGCTATAACAATGGATAAAGATGACTGCCAAAATTAAGAGCCAAAATTTAGAGTAGGCTGCCAAAATCATTACTGAAACATTTTCAAGCATACTGATTGCACAGAGTTACCAAACTGGGAAAAATACATTAGACCAAATCCATTCATGCTTGCAAACTTGTCTACTATGCAACTTGTGAAGAAACCAGAAACAAAGACATTATAGGTCTCTTCCACAACAGTGTTGCTGTCACCAAAATGAACTGAACAAACAGTATTTTTCTACCTAGTATAAGAACACGTGACTGAGGTTGCTCCTGCTACCTGCTCCTGCTACTAATTTGGAGATTCAGATGCAGACAGAAATTATGACATCCCAAATTCAGAAAGTCAGTCCAGGCACTTCAATTTACTGCCTAAAATATACCACTACGTTCTAGAAAACTTGGGTTCTACTTTGTCTGAATTCAGTGGCCAATAGAATCTGTCCTTCAACATTAATTTCTCCTTAAACTTTCCAGAAATATCCAGTACTGACTACACATCAGCAAGTCACACATGGAACAGAATCCCATGTGAAAACCAGAGAAAGTGAGAGAAGAGACTTTGTGTTCTGGATTTGGAGCTCCAGAGTAAATAGATGGCATGGGGAGAGTTTATCCCACTGTAACTGGTCCTTTGGATTTGCAGCAATGATTTTATTGTATCCAAAACAAAGTTGGAAAGTCTCTGTCTTTTCCAACCTACTAAACAGAATAAAATTCCCCAGATCTTGGTGAAGCCAATGGCAAACTGTTTAATACCAAGAACAACACCCCTTACCACCATCATCACTCTCAGAAAGCTCACAAAATGTTCTCCACAAAACTTTTATTTCTGCACTGTCTTCCCCACCCTGCACCTTTGCAATGGGGGAAAAAAAAAAAAAAAAACAAACACCTTTTCCTTCCTCTTGCAGTTTACAGCTTCATTCTTGGCTTAAGACATATTTAGGATTAATGCTTTTATTTTAAAGGAGTAGGATTAAGTATTTTTAGCCCCTGTGAAACAAGATGATGTATGCTGCAATTGTCAAGTCCCTCTTAAATTGCATGTAGCACATTCTGTAGCTCATAAATATTTAAGATGACTAAATAATTATCCCAGGCTCCTCAACTTGCCTTTCTTTATTAGTTCCATGGGGAGCCAGTAAAGCATTTGTTCTTCTTCAGCCATACAGACAATTATTATATTGCAAAATATCCTCTTTCTGTTGTTGGTGGTGCTGCTACATGATTCTCTTCTATTGTGGTGTGATGGAATTAGCCTCTTGCAGCGGACAGACAAGCCCCCATTTCCTCACCAGATCAATCCAGCAAGCTTGGCAACTTTTCCAAAACATCTCCATCAAAGCAAATCCCATCTCCACCCTTAACCTCCTGTTCCCAACAGTGGAGGGGGGGGAAAAATTTAGAAATAACTGGGCCTTTATCCGAGCACCCTGAATTATAATATAGGATTCAGAGCGTCAAGCAGAGAAGCATCTCTCTGCTTCAAGCAGCTCAGTGGGGAAATGATAGGGGCTGAATCAATGCAAGTGTACCTATTTAAACCCATAACTGCAATGATTTGGGGGAAGAGGAGGGTGAGCCAGCAGCCCTCTCACCATGGAATAGCATTGAACAGAATTTTTACAGTTGCTTTACAGCTTATTCTCCTCTCTGTCTCTTTTTAATGCAGCCATATGGTAGCAGGCAGATACTCACAACCTAAAAGCAGATGAAGAGCCCGCACATTCTCGCAGGCAGCAGACCATGCCCTAGCAGTCGGAGTGGCAACACCCACCAGCAAAGCCAAGGAAAAGGAGCTGCCTCCCAGATGGCCGGGACGTGGAGCTTTGTCTCAAAGCTTAAACTGCTTGCTTCTGCAGCTGTCAAATCTGTCACCGTGGTTCAGTACCCACTGCCACCACCCCCACCTCCTTCCACTCCGTACGCAGTGGAGAAGCAGAGTAGGAGCACAATGCACACCTCCAGTGAGCATCACCTTTTGAGTGCTGTTGTCATGTTAATCCTGAGATTAACTTGCCTTGAAATGCTATTGTAAAAGGGGGTGCATGGTATCAAGTCAAAATAACCTATGTAGATACTGTAATGCATGCCTGTGATGAGCAGAAATCCACATTTGTCTAGAGAAAGAGTGATGGCAGCAATGTGCCACTGCTGTGTTAAGAGTTCAGCTTAGACACGGCGCATAGACACAGAGGAAGATGAGATGTGGTAAATGCTGCAAATTTTCAAGCACTTTGCTATCTGAATTTGTGTTTTGCAGACTGCCCTTTATTTTTAAATTCAAAATAATGAAAACAATAACATAGCTGGGACAGATCTACATGGGGGACCACTGAGAAGTCACAAGTTTAAAGGCGTGAAATTAGCGTGCAGAAGCTAAAGCATGTTACATACCTGTGGGAACACCCTCATTCAGAAGTAAATTGGCTTAAAGTTCACTGTGGCTTAATACTCCCTGGAAGATCATTACTCCCAGAGACTGGGAAAACCAACATGTAAATCAGCACATTTTAGGGTGCAGTTTGACAAGATTGCAAAGACCGTTTAGTTTTATTACTACCACAAGGAGGTATGGCAGCAAGCAGCTCCCTCCCTTTCTCCCCTGTCATGCTTTGCTTTGTTTTCCTCCCTATTGCTCTGGCTCTACCACTTCTCTGACCCCTCAGTGAGCCTGTTCAATTAGTTAATCCAGCAGAAAACTAACAAGTAGCAAAAAATGTGATTAAATGCAATAACCTGAAAGTAATTTTGTAATCAACACAGGGAGTTTTATACCAGGTCCTTATTATAAACTATAGCTAGGATAGGTTTAGGAGCTAGAAGCCTGCAGGGGAAGGAAAAAAACAAAAACAAAACAAAACACACACAAAAAAAAACCCGCACAAACAGAGGAAAACCAAAAAAAACCTAGAACTAACCCCCACATCCCCACCAGCAAAGTAATACCCGCAAAATGTTAGAATTTTGTTTAGGCTAGGTCAGTCAGGGATGGCATATAGCTGTGCTAAAAGACAGCCTGCTTCCCTTTACCTGGGTGGTAGTTCTGCAAGGAGGGTTCTGCCAATGTAATTGTAATGGTGGGAGCAGCTAGAGAGAAGCCTTTGCCACCCTGTCTCACTTCTAGTTCCCGGGGAGGGTGGATTTCTTCACAATCCAAGCTTGCATGCTAAGTTCAGTATAAAATACATGGCGCATTCTATTCAAAAAGGTCTGGAACTGGGGAAAAACAAGTTCAAAAAAAGTGTCTAAAATGAATCCAATAAAAAACACTTCCTTTACAGTTGTTCCTAAAAGGTGGGAGGAAAGTAGCAACAGTAACAAGGAAATCATTTGACAATGAAGCAGGATTTACAGTGACAGTATTCAGATATATTTTGATGAAAGGGAGTGTAATTACTAGTGCACCTGCCATATATGGGGGAAATATTTCATACTCTCCTCATCAATATTGCTGTCCCTGCGCTCAGATTAAACAAGCCATGCCAGATCAATAGCCAAAGTTTGAGATTGCAACATGCCATGCACAGAGCAAAGATTTGCAAGGAATGAAGATTTTTGACACTGCCTACTTTGCAAATGTCAAACTTCCACACCCTACTTTTTGTTCTGATCAGTCTAGCAAAGACTGAAGCAAAACGAGCAAAGATTTATCCACATAAATGTGAAACTGCATTTGAATCAAGCAAATCCTCTGCACGAAAGTAGGAATAGTTTTCTATACAACGATATTGCCTTTGCTTAAGAAAGTTCTTGAGACCATACACCATCAGAAGCTGAGAGATTACCTGGGGAAAAGAGATGAGGGGGAACAACCATTACTGTATTCTTGCTTTGTTCTTTTGCTTTTACCGAGGCACTGCTACTGACCGCTCTTGAAGACAGGATGGTGTCTAGAAAAGCACACTGCCTGACCCCACAGAACTGTTCTTACATTCTTCATAACTGCCTCCATCATCGAGCTAGGAAAACAGAAGTGCTGGAAGTCTCTTTAGAACATGGGACAGGAGAAGCATTTGAATAAGCCAAATCTCCACTTTACACAGACACACAGCAAACATATAGTCACTTGAGGAACATCTAGGATGGCTTATTGTCTTCAGACTACCAGTGATGCTTTTTCAAAACAAACAAACCAATCATTGATGATAGAGATTTTTCTTGAGTCATTCTGTTTGACTATAAAATGTACCTTCATACAGAACACTGTCTTGAAAGATTACACCAGGTGTCACAGATAAACTGAAGATTTGCTGCTGCCAGCTTGAAATTGTTTATGCTGCAGAACACTTACTGTTGGTAATAAAGGGCCAAAATTAAAACATAGATTATTTGTCAGCAGTTCTCTGTCAAGGTGGGAGAGCGTTTCAGCTCAGACTCTGGCAGAAGCCCAGTTTTATTAATAATTTTCATCAAGAAGTTAGGTCATGGAGTAGAGAGTAAACACAAAACATACAGATGACACCAAGCTGGAATGATTTGCTATTACTTTGATAGAAAGAAAAAACAATCCAATGTCAGCAATGAAAAAAAAAAAATAATCTGCAAAGAAAAATGCAAGGTAATGCATTTATTGAGGCTAAATCAAGTGCAAAACTGAGAAATGAGGTAGGTAACTGTTCTGAAGGAAAGGATTTGAAGTGTTAGAGGATCACAGACCACTGACTTGTTTCTGGGATGATACATAAGGGCAGATATCACTTTGAGATGTATTAGCAGAAACACTCTATGCAAGACAAGGATGCTAATTATTTATTCTGTTCAGTACGGTTGAGATTCCAGTTGTAATGTTGTGTTCAGATTTGAGAAGGATGAAGCCAAATGAGAGAGCAGAGGGGAGCTACATGAAACAAGACCTGTGGGGAAAGAGAACTAAAGAGGATCACAGGAGAAGAGATATGACAGAATGCAAAGGGTTGCTTTGAAGAGAAAGGTAACCACTCATTCCCATGCCTAGTGGGGAAACAGGACAATAAAAGATTAGCTAAATTTTGAGCAGATAAGGTTTAGGTTAGCTACTGGGAAAAGCTTTTTAACTACAAGGATTACAAAGGATTAAAAAAGATACTCGAGGCTCTATGGATTTTTACCCATAGGGATTTTGAAACTAGGTTTAACAAACCTTTGCCAAGGTGGTGTCAATTCTAAACATACTTGGTACTTCCAGAACTTAATCGCTGGGCTATATAATCTCATGAAATCTCATATGGCTAGAAATCTCTAAATACCATCTTTTCCCTGCTGAGGATGATGGGAAGGTCTGTATTTAGACACCTGGGATTTTTAAGTAGAAAACAGACTAATAAAACAAGCTTCAAATACGCATAGAAAAAAATGTCACTCATTCACAAGAACAATTTCAAATAAGATGCTGAGAAATAAACATAAATGTGAAGCACATTATTTATGACAATCTAATTTGGTCTCCTGTGGATGATATGATGTCTGAGTCATCTGAGTGTTCTTGGGGAGTAATTTTAGGTAAACTCACAGGAATTTATTCTGGAAAATAATGTTCATCAATATAATATTTACAGCTAGGTGAAAAGGGAGATATCTTGCTCCTTCATTTTTGATACTGGATATCTAGACGATCAGAATTACACTTTAAATACCATGCATACAAAGATATTTGATATTAACACCATATAAGAAAAGTCAAAGCTTGCTAGTGGCTGAGGGAAGAGGCCACTGTGAGAGTTTCCTTTCTCTAGTCAGAAGTCAAGGCAATTCAGCTCAGCCAAATACCAAAGTCTCTTTCCAAAATTCAAACTTAGCCAGACAATGGGAAGTGAACGGTTTCAACCAAATTTTGTCATAAAATGGGTATCATTCTTAGGTTGCCTTCCCTCTTTTTCAGGAGGGTCTGCTTGCATGTAGGATCAGTTTTTAACAACAGAATGTTGGAACTGTGAAACCCACAGTGAACTCAGGCCCAGTTACACATCTCATTTTTCTAGGAGCCCTAGAACACAATCATAATGCAGACTGAAAACTGTATTTCTAGAATACAGAAGTCAAGCCAAGTTGTTAAATAAACCCGTATATTGTTTTCCTCTAATTCAAATCTTTGTTTCTCACAGTACTAATTACTAGGAAAGAAGACAGACAGACATAGGGAGGGGGTAATGCTCATTACCACAGCCTCTAGATTAATTAAAAGATAGATTCAGCTATGTCTGAAGCAAATGCAGAAATGTCAATCCATTCTCAAGAAGGCTGAAGTAATGTTCTTAAAAAAAAGAAATCATCATGATCTCTTCAGCACATATATATACACAAGTAATCCGAAGTCAATGATGACACTCAGGTGAGCAAAATATTTTCCCCCAGTACTTAGATCTCCATCCATAAACAGAAAAGAAAGCTCCCCAAAAGAAAAAAAAAAAAAAAAAAAAAAAAAAGCAGTGCATTTCCTGTCTTCCTTTCAAAGAGCTTCCTCAGTTGACAGCCTGCACAGTTTTGACGTTGTCTCAAGACATTCCAAGAGAATCATTTAAATTAAGAAGGGTTAGAAATGTGCATATTCAAAAATAACCATGAGCTGTGTATTTGTTTAGAGCTATGTCCCCCTTGTGGATGAGTTTGGGGAATACAGACATGGATCAAAGGCAGAAAAAGCTTTCCTTTAAACTTCATGTAAAAGCTAGTTCCTACCAAATATGAATCCCTCTGCAATTTCATGGCAAATTGTGTAGTGGGAAATTCTAGCTCAGTCCTGCTTTGAAAGAAGTGTTGAGGCGTCAAAATTGGGTTTTGCACTAGCATAGAAGTTATATTTCTTAAAAGAAAAATAATGATAATCAATAATAATAAAGACAAGGTACACTCAACGAGGGATTCTGCCAGTCAGAAATAACACAATTTTCGATTGGGTCCCCAGCAGCCACAGGCCAAAAGAATCACTCCCTTCTCTCGATATTAGGATTTAATCAACAAGGTTTAACCCCACACTAACCACTTCAGCTCTATTTCCAGTTTCAGAAATATGTTCTTAATCCTACAACTTCAGTTCTTCCTGGATGACATCAGACAGCTCAAAGTGCCATGCTGAATTTCCCCACAGTTCACTACACATCAAATCTAAACCAAGTACGATCCACATGACTAGAATATACATGACATGCTCACATGACTAGGAAAAGGAAAAAAGCCAACGTACTGTTTAAACATACAATACCCCCTGCCCACAGATAACCTCCTCTTCAGAAAGAGAGTGTTAACAGAGAGAAACAACAGCAGATTTGTCCAATGCCATCTCAAGGCACCCTCAGGAAAATCCTCCCCTCACACCATTCGTTACCCATCACCTTGTACAGCCAAGTAACTTCTACCAAATTATGTTCCTGTCCATAGCAGAGAGGGAAATTTGGCTCTATGTAAAAAGTACTTCATAAACAATCTGGTTTATCTAGCTGCATATCCCATGAAGCCAGATAATAGCCCAGTATTTACATTACCTACATAGTACTACTACTACCAGGGAACTTAGCTTATGTTATTATATTTGCTACAGCACTTTAGAACAGTAGTACAATGATATTTTGCATCTAGCAAGGCTTATGTTTTATAATTCTTGTATTTAATTCTTAAAATTGGATAGCGCCATATAAGAAGGAGCACTTTTAACTTGATCATAGTTGTTATAAAAGTCATTTTGCACTTTTGGAGTTATTTCTCCCAAATAAATACTGATCATTGAACCGATTCCCTGCTATGACATTCCATTTGAAAGGCTAGGGTAGTATTTGTGCCTTCAAAAGTATTAGATTAGAAAAACTCATAAATATTTTGTGCCTGGTTAAGTACTTCTTGAATGAAAACAGGTAAGAAATATGGACTTTGTAGCTATAGTTACCTATTGCACATAATGTCACTGTATATTTCACAAAAGTATTATAGAGATTTTATGGACTTTTCCCTCTGCTTTTCTTTTTACACGTTCTACTCTATATGTTGATTTAACAGAAATCTGTACAAACTACAGCACATCTAGAACAGAAATTCTAGTGAGGGACAGATTGCTGTGAAGATGTTACCCGCATTTAGATGCATACAAAAAGTCTTGGAGAAGGCATACTTCTTCAGTTACAGCTCCACCCTTCCAACATTTACTAAGACACTTTTTGGAGCATGAACCTACAAACCACAATTTTCCTTGCAAAACAGCTCAGGAAGCCTCCTCTGCCCAGCTATGGTTATATATCATTACAAATACCAAGGGAATTGATAGAGACTCCTACACCAAGATCAGGCTTTAGGATGTCGACAAATGGCAAATACATGCACTTGTGGTGAGCTTAGAAGCATCAGGTGGTGTGTGTGAGGTGGTGTGCGTGGGTTCCCTTGGAGCACTCCCAGAGAAGCCAAGAAGCAACTGCTGAGTGGGTCAGCAGCCGTGAGCAGACAGCAAACATGGCCAAATGTCCCCACCCTGGGGCCACTTTGGAGCAGCTGCACGGAGCGCCACGTGAAGCCTCTGACAGCACGTGGTCAGTGTGTGCAGGGTGCCAGCGGCACTGCTTCTAAAGGTACAAAACAGAAAAAAACAGAGCTTTTTACATTTTCTATCAATTATGTATCTTTAGCTATGCTTATTACACTTAAAGACTACTGTTTCTAGATCTAACCCATAACTTTTTTTTTCGATCAGGAGTTCCAAATACAGACAGAAAATCAGAAAGAGGTCTCTCTTCCATGAAAATTACACTGCTGTTATTTATCAGATTTCTGCCCCCCTTCACACAGCAGTATGATGTGAAATTCAACTACCTTGCATTAGTTCTTGGAAAAATAAACCAGCATTTTTAATATGCTATCAGAACTGCTTTCCACACCAACAAAACAATTCCACAAGTCCCCTTCTAGCAGAAAGCTCTGCTTGGCAAACCGCCTTGCCTATTCTATGCTATTTCTGTACAAATGAACAATATCATCATATTGTATATATACGCACGTAGATAGAAATGTCTAAATATAGGGCAAGATAGGGAGAACCAACAAACATCATCTGGCCATTAGGAGGATTTTTGACACTTTTGCCCCATAACATTTTTATATTACCTGGCTAAAAACAATATGGGTTAAAAGAAACTGCTAAAACCAGGTTTATATATAACTGAATACTTGTTAGTGGCTCAGCATTGAACCAGAAAGCAGAGCAAGATGAAACTCCACAAGAGACTAGTCTTGGTCCCATACTACTGAAGATTATCATTAATCAAATTTGTATGACACAATAAGAAGTGTGCTCATTAAACATGTAAATGACATCAGTGTAGAGGAGATATAAGAATGTTTGAAACATGGTTGCTGTTCAAAAATATGGGCAAGTTGGAGAAGTTATTTAAAAATACAAGATACGAATCAATAAAGATAACTGTTTATAAAAATAATCAAAGTTTGCAAATAAGGGAAAAGTGGTTTAGTAACTTTTGCAGCAGGAATAGAGAGGATGTAAATGATTATGGATTACAATCTAGCATAAGGCAAGAATGTTGTGCTTTCAAGAAAAAGCCAAATACTATCTTGAGATGCATAACTAAGAGCATTGTTGGCAAGTCATACAAAGTAATCATCTTGCTTATTGTGAAGTTGGTAAGATCTCAACTGAGTATTACATGTTCCAGTTGGACTAAGTCCAGAAGAGATTGATGAGAAAGTGAGAGGTCTGCAAAATATGATCTATATGGAAAAAGAGAAGGAATAGTAGTTACTTAATCTAGGCAAGAAAAGGCTGAAGAGAGGCATAATAAATTAAGCACAGCTGAAAGGAATGAGAATAAATTGGTCTCCTTGTCCTAATTGCAGATAGGGTGAATGAAGAATATAAATTACAGTGATGGGGGGGTAGGAGGGGGGAAGAGAAACAAACTCTGTAGCAGTAAGCATGGTTACATGTTGTAGAGATTGCCTAAGACTTTATGGAATCTCTAGCTGGAGAGGTTTTGGTCTTAAAAAAGATTACATAAACATCATTCAGGAATGATTTTAAGTTGTCTTGATCCTCTTTGGGGAAAAAGGGATGGATTAGATGACATCAAGGTTCTTTCAGTCCTTTGATTCCTTACATTACTGTTGTGTTGCTTTTTGAAATGTAAGGTGATTCATTCACAACTGGCAATTTCATGCACTCCAGTTACAAATGTGACTAAAAATTCCAGTGGATAAGCAGTCAATTTTTCACCACTTGTTACATATACAGATGGAAAAAGGGTACCTGTTGAACTTTTGGCTGCCTTCAAGGCCATCTCTTTACACCTGCATTAGATCATTGTATCTTCCCAGAAAGCCATTCTGATTTATGGTGCTATATGCCATCAAGATCTGTTTACTCTTTATAATTTCCAGTCAATTGACACCAGTTGCCCAATACTTGAAGCGGTATTTCAGTTCATCCTTGAAGTGTTCTGTTCTACTCAAATGCATGTTTTGTTCTTCAGTTTATCATACCAGAGCTTCTTTATCATTTTTCGTTCAGCCCAAATGGAACTGGCCCCAAAAAATTAATAACTACAAAGTTTTGCATCCTAGCAGATTAAAAAGGCATTTTTTCCTGTCAATGACTAAATATAGAAACAGGAGGAATAAGTTTTCTGCCCCTGTAGTAAATTCCCAACTTGAAACAAAATCGTTCAAAATGTGTGCGAACATTCTGCGTATTTCCTAATGAAGTCAGTCTAGGGTTTCTTTACAATACAGAAGTGAAAGATAGTAGGTCACATTATAAATACAATTATGAAGACATTCTCAGGCAAGATTCCCATTCAAGTGACTGACACCAGATCCATCTTTCTGATGTGGCATGATATGATTTACTGCATTGGAGGTATAGTTACCTATTGGTAATATAAATATCTGGATCACCAGATGTGTTGTGTTTGGAGGGAGGTACCGAAAGGAAGGCACTGGAGTTTTCGTATGAACCCATACCAGAGAAAGGGAGTTCTCAGGTATGCAATGCTAACCCTCTGTCCTGGTCAGAACATATAACACAGTCAATGCGTAAATTACAAGCAGCTGAAGCAATTTTTGTGAAATGCAGCACATGCTTAAAAATGGATTTTAAATTTGAGAAGCTAAAGCTGTATATCTATATTTTCTTGTCAACAGGAGAAGAACAATCCATCCTATACTTATGATTGTTTCCAGTTCATCAGGTTTGTTTGCAGATTCTGACTCCCTTCTAGTGATTTGCACACAGCTGTGGGTAAAAATGGGAGCACACTTGTGATATATGACATTGATACTTAAGAATGGATGATTCCACCAGCAGACATTTAGGACATTAAGGGGGGGGCTTGAACAAATACAGTATAAAGTTGCCTTCAAAAGTATGTAAAATAAACTAGTTCCACATACATTCTCATACCCAGTCACTTAGCAATGGTGCAGAATCTGGTGTAACTGCATTTTTTAGAATGACAGTAGGAGGCCTACAGCATGTCATGACTAATTCTGACAATCACAGACTACCTGTGGTTGTCATAGGTGTTAATGATGGATTGTTAGAAACCACTTCTGCCTCAGGCAAAGCCCTGGGAAGTTAACTACTAGGACAATTTCTAATAAGCAGCAAAAAACAGTTTATGGGCTATTTTGGGGACAAATTTACTTCTGCTAATCAAGAGAAACTTTACTAAGCCATCACCCAGTTTTAAAATCAGGCTCAGATAGTAGCATAGAGACCAGATCAGAGATCAGTGTATTTCTATTCAACACATAGTTATGACAGATAGCTAGAACACACTAGAAACATGTTAAAATGAATTTCTATCATTATTTTGAATTTATTTTAATCACTAGAAATAGCAGGTGACTGTCAGAAGATTTTGGTGAAGGTCATATGCAAATATCACTTCACCACACTACATTTGGATTTCTTACTGAAAACCAGCTCTGCACTAATTATACTTAACATCATTATCTCTTCCTGAAGACAATAATTCTGCCTCTAATCACTAAACAAAGTAGTCTGGTTTAAGTCATCATGGTCCTGTCCAACTTTAAGAGATGCCAGTCATGCACAATAGCAAAAATTCAGTTTGCATTTTTTAGTTTACCTAAGTTATAAAATTCTTTATTGTTATTACATATTTAATATCTACATTGTAAAAATGCCTGTGATCCACAAGTGGCCAGTTATACAGATGCTACAGACTAACCTGTGAATGCACAACACATCTATGAGGGCATACAGCTCGCAAGTTGTAGACTAAGACAGAGATTCTCTAAATCTTACAATACTGCCTCCAACGTCAGTCATCAACGTTGTTAACCTCAGTTGAGACAGAGGTCAACCAACAGTGAATGTGAAAAAAGCCAACGTTTCCCAGAGCTGCCAGCACTGGGCCACCATGCAGGTTCATTTTTTTACTTTGAAAAGAGGCCCAACTCTACAAAGCCATTTGTAAGTAACTCTTGTAGTTTTTAAACTCCAACTAATTCTATAACGGAACCTTGCAGAATGAGTAACCTTAAGGAAAAAAGCATGAGGCGTACTACTACATCAAGATGGCAAGAAATTAGTCAGAGGAACTCCAGGAGCAGTTCATACACTTGGAAGACGCTCAGGAGCTGTTGACTAATGAGGTAGGATACCTTGCTTCTGATAATTAATAAAAGAAAAAGCAAAAAGCCTAGAAAATATGTGTCCCCACATCTTTGGTTTGGGGTTCTGGAGGCTTTGATTTGTTTTTATTGGGAGACTTCTCTTATAAAAGCCTAAGAGAAGCTTAATGCTAACTTAAAAGTAATTTGAACAATCCAAGCTTATCTGGCATCGGGCTAGGTTTCCATGTAGCATGCAAGCCAAATCCTATACCTCTTTTCTGCATAGAAGCAGAAAGAATATCTCAGTAGATCACTTAATTGCCATTCTGCAGACTTGGGCCAGTTTCCAAATTCAGCCATAGTTGCTGGGCATGGAACAAGGTAGACCCATGCTGGTTGAAAGTTCAATCTAATCACTATTCATAAAAAACCTGTGATGTAAACTGAAGTGCAGTTAATAACTGTTTAGTGAGATGGAAACAAAATAATATAGTATTACAAGAAAGTACTTTTGAAGAGCTCA
Source organism: Tyto alba (assembly GCF_018691265.1). Classification (NCBI taxonomy): domain Eukaryota; kingdom Metazoa; phylum Chordata; class Aves; order Strigiformes; family Tytonidae; genus Tyto; species Tyto alba. The sequence continues at coordinate 11,293,292 of NW_024881322.1, forward strand.
AAATCAGTGCACCATAAATTACCATCAGTTCTTTGTACTTCTGCTTTATTGTACAAATATTGTAAGAAATCAAGAGGGTTATTTTGGACTTATGTTGATAGAACTGAGAGCAGAATTTAATTCTTTATTAACATTCTGCTCAAATATTAATAGGGTTTAATCTTATTAAATCAGATTATCCATATTTTTGAAGATCAGGAAACATATGCAAAACTGAATTATTCCAGAAGTTCATAGCTGAGCTAAAGATTCAAGACATCCTAGTTCCACACTCCATAACAATGAAAAAATTAATTCCTTTCTCTTTATTTGCTCATTTGTTTTCTCTTCATTCAGGTTCCACACTAAGTCTGCACTGTTATGAACTTCAAAGATGAGTGAAAAAGAACAAAAAAACCAACCAAACAAACAAACAAAAAAACAGAAACAAACCTAAATTGCATAAATCTTTGACATCTCCAGTTGCAACACTGAAGCCTGACAATGAAACACCAACTGTTAAAAGAAAATTAATCAGTTTCATATCATACCTGCTTATTATCCAAGGCACTTATACTGTATGCTGTTTAAATCATAAATTATGGAGAAAGAAAAAGTGGAAAATCATGCACTGACAAGACTGGCGTCCGTTAGAATTGCCCATGGGTGGAATTGGTCTACTCACCTGATACAATTCTCCTTACATAATGACAAGCTTAGCAGCAGATCATTAAAAATTACTTCACTTAAAAGGACGGTTTATGAAAATTAATTTCAAGACATCCATTAAAGCCTGTCGATTTTTCTCTGGAAGAAAAGTTTATCACAAAAACAACAGCACTTTGAAAAATAAAGGAGACTGGGTATCCACAAAATGGAATAACTCTCCCAATAAGTTGTTGTCCATTTTGTAGTTACATCAATGTTCAAGCATTCTATTTCATGATTACACAGTTGAATCCCTTCCAAGAAAAAAAAAAAAAAAAAAAAAAAAAAAAAGTAGTAAGTATAGATGTAGCTATCATTTCAAGTCTGCTGTTTAATGTGCAAGAATAGCAAGAGGTTTTAAGATGTCTTTTGGGAAACCTCAAAACAGAATTAATATATGGCTACAAATGCAAAAACTGATATTTTTCAGTGCAGAGGTTCATGGCAAATAAGAAATTAACTTCTGTCAAACTGACTTTCAAGAAAGTTTTAAAATTTGCCTTATTCAATCCAATCCCTCCCTCACTAAGGAAAATGTACTATACGAATTCACTTGTATAGATTGTTCAATCTATTCATAATCAGTTTGGCAGTCACTTCTTATTACTGTTTAACTGCTAAATTAAGAAATATTTTGCAATAAATGCTTTATTACACAAATAACAACATGGACTTTTCTAACTTCCAGAACATCTAAGAGTAGATGGCTATTTCTAGAAGCATATTCATTATTCAAAGTAATAAACAAGGTGTGGCCATTTAAAATAAATCTATGATTGGATTGGAAACAGTAGTTTACATGCATTTACTTCTTGGGATATGTCAGTTCTTGGTGACCAGTTAAAAGTTTCCCTGAATAGACAAGTCCACCTAAACTTCCTGTGTAAGCCGGAACTCAGATGAATATGAAATGGTCTTTCAAAGGTTGTTCAAACAGCAAATGTGAAAAGAGAAACAGGATGCAAAGCTTCATGACAGTCTGTTCATTTAAAGGCTAGAGGATATTCTTACAGTGTACTTGTATACATTCTTTGAGTGTTTGTATATAGATACATACCTTTTAATATCTGTATTATCTATGTGTACGTAAGATAAAGCATGCACTTTTGTGTCTAACTGACCTGTTCTGAACTCATATAGGGAAGACATGAAAAATAAAAATCTATAGTCCAGGAACTTGCTGTAAAGTTATTTCTTCCTTAGCAGTGCTATTCTTCAGCATTCTGTCTCCTTTGCAATTCCCAGTGGTTTCATCCTTTTTTATTTCCTTCCTCTTCCAAAAATACCTTTCTGTGTTACCAACAGTTGCCAAAAGCCAATTGTGCTGAAAATAGAGGCTATTACTCTCAGAGGAAAAAGTGAAAGGAGTTGTTTTATCTAACATTGCAAAATTAGCCACGTTTTTCCAAACTGTTTGACAGATTTCATTCTCAGTACATAACACTGTACTTCACTCACAAAGTCTCCGATAGGGTAAAAATAGCAGCCAGGAGTAAGTTCAGGCCCCTTGGGGTCTTCTTTCATACATGGTATGGAAGAGTCTAGATGAATCTAATAGAATGAAACAAATAAGGTTTCAAGGAATTTACTCCACAAACAAGCTAAAATTGGAGAGTAATCGCCTTTAACTGGAAAACAACTAGAAACAACTTTTTGGTGGCATTTTAAAAGTGCTTTAGCATTTAACAAAATTCTACATAACATTTCATGGTGCTTTTCCATAATAATCTAATCACAATAGCCAAAAACTGTATTTTCCTTTATATAACGAGAAGCTTCTTTTGTCCTTCAGAGCTTGCACACTGAAGACAAACTGCTGCAGTTTACTTCTCAATTCAGAAATGAATACTGAACCACCTACCCATGCCTATTCATACTTCCATTATTGAGGAGAAATATCTTGACTAAACAACACTCAGCTGTACAGCGTTAACATTTGCTAGACAGGTTCACAATAAAGGCAAGGTATGATTAAGTTAAAACCTCACTGAGAAGTGGCTTTCAGAGGCAAAGGGGCATCTCCTAATGCCAAATGATATACTCCATTAATATCCCTTTCCATATCTGAAAATCTCTATTTTAAAAGCTCTCATAACTACTTTGCAAAAGGCAGTCACAAGCTTGCTAACTCCATTATAAAATGGTTTCCTCTCAGAGCCATACCTGTTGTACACATCTTTTCCTTGCAAATACATCCTGCATCCAGTGACAAGACTTCGGGAGGGATACACTGAAATAATAGTAATCCCCACTTGTGAACACATCTGCCACTTACAATACAAAGCACATTCCTTGTCCTAGAACTACTTCAGTTCCAAATCCTTAATCCTTAGCACCACAGCATCCATTCGTTTCACAGCTATCAGAATGCTTACACTACACTAGCCAATCAATAGGACTTCACAGATTGAACATTCACTGAAGGCACTGTGAAGTTTTTCTGACTTTAATGTTGGAAAAACAGGGCACTTTAAAAAAAAAAAAAGACCAAAACAACAACAACAGAAAAAACAAAACAAAACAAAACAAAACAAACACACACACCCCCCAAATGAAACAAACCTCTGTTGTTTAGCACAACAAATAAAGCAGATAGCATTGCTGTTATCTCCTGCAGTCATTACAGAAAAGAATGCTTTGTAGAAATAACATAAGGTCCCTGTGGTACCAATCCTATATTTTATGTGGATCCTAAAGTCCCACACACATCAGTGGCAGTATCACGCAAAACATCTGCAGAATTGGTTCCAGAGAGTTTAGTCCAAGGGTAGGATTCAACATGACATAAATGAATATAAACCCTATTACATTATAATATTATCTACAAAGACAACACCAGAGCCATTGATTGGGAACAGCAGCATTTATCAAGGGCTTTCACTGAACAACCACCTAATGGGTTTCAACAGAAGGTGCTCTCCATCAAAATTTCCTTATGGGACTCTTAAATACTGCAACAGTCCAGCACAAACAGTATTCATCAGTATGTTTCCTCAACTGATATTCCTGGGTTTGATAGCTTTAAGTGTTACCCTGTAGTTCTTAAGTTTTTTCTGAGCTCTGAACAGAAGCAACTTTATATACATATATGAAATGCACCTCTTGCTTCTTGGAGACTTCTCTACAGGCTGCATCAAACCTTTCCTTAGGCTGTTTGCTAGTAACAGCTCAAAGTTCATACAATGGTGTGGCTGAAATACGAGTCAAGGTAGTTAAAGAAAATTATTAAACACTCTGATTTCAGGATAAGATGTCAATCCAGGAACAATTAAATTCTATTCACAACTTCCAGGCACAGGGAAGCTGTTGAACACTCCCTGCTACTTGATTATACATTACTTCAATGACCCCATTGATTAGGTGACTTTTTCAAACAAGTCAGAATGTCCATTTTCAACTGTACTTTTCTGCCCTTGATCATTCTGTGTGCTCTGATGCATTTTTTATTTTTTTTTTAATTGAAGAGGCAGGTTGTTAAAATTCTGGGAAAGTATTTAGGCTATATGAATCTTTAACAATGGTCAGTGATTAGCAAGGCTTTTTACATATTTAATGATGCAGTTACTGATAATGATAAGTTGTTCACCATGCACAATGAATGTTGAAGTGATTACCTGCCTCTAATATTGTCTTCCTGGTGAATAGAGAGATACGCGCAGTGGATGGGCATGACAAAACTCAACAATCAGGCTTTTTTGTGATTATTCAAAGTGCTATACTGAGACGACTCAAAGAATCACAGAATAATTTTAGGTTGGGGGAGACATCTGGAGGCATCCAATTCAACCTTCTGCTTGAAGGTTGTCTAGTCAAGTTTTGTCAAAACTCCAAATATGAAGATTTCACAATCCCTCTGGGCTCTGCTCCAGTACTTAACCAGACTTACGGTAGATTTTTTTTTTTTTTTTTTAACCTTATATCCACAGTTGCAGTTTCCTCTACTGCAACTTGTGATTGTTATGTCTTGCTTGGACTTACATCACACATTGCTGAGAAAAGTCTGGCTCCACCTTCTCTACCATCTAACTTTAGATAGTTGTAGAGAGCAAGAAGATCTCCTCTTAGTCCTCTCTCCTGGCTGAACAAGTTGAACTCACTCAGCATTTCTTCGTATGTTCCAGTCCTAGTCACCCGGGTGATCCTCCACTGAACTTGCACCAGTCTGTCAACATCCATCTTGTACTGGAAGGGGCTGGGAAGAACTGGACAGAGTTCTCCAGATTCTGTTTTGTGAGTGGCAAAGAGGGGAAATAATCACTTTCATCAGCTCAGACAAGCATGCAGTTAGATTTCACCTCTCAAAGGAGTGCTGTGGATTAATGTCCACGGTGACTCGCAGGTCCTTTTCTGCAATGCTGCTTGTCAGCCAGCTGGTCCCCAGCCTGTGCTACTGCAGGGGGTTATCCCATCCCACATGCAGGAATACATTTACCTTTGCTGAACTTCACAAGGTTCCTGTTCTCCTGTTTCTGCTGCCTGACAAGGTCTCTCTGAAAGGCAGTCCTGTCTGTGCTTACTTTGACCACTCTCTCTAGTTTGAAGTCACCTGTGAACTTGCTGAAAAATGTTCTAGCTCATTGTCCGTGCTGCTGCTGAAAACATTAAATCACATTCCAGTATCAATCCTTTAGGAATACTAACTCATAATGCACCCCCATTTAGGCTTTGAACCACTACCACTCCACTTGGAGGCTGACAAGCCAGATAGTTTTTCGGCCATCTCGTAGTCCACACTTACAGCCCACGTTTCCTCAGTTTGACTACAAGAACACTGTGAGAAGCCACAACAAAGGTCTTGATAAAGTAAAGGTATACAGCTTTCACTGCTCTTGTCTCGTTTGCAGAGCCAGTCATCCCACCACAGAACGCAGTCACATCGGTCAGGCACAGTTTGCCCTTGGTAAATCTATGCTAGCTGCTCCCAGTCTGATGGTCCATCACATACCTGGAAGTGGCTTCTTCCAAGGACTTCCTCCATAACATTTCATGGCATGGAGGTGAGGCCCATTAGCCTGTAATCATTTTTGCCCTTTCTGAAGATGAGAGAAACATTTACCCTTTTCCGGTTATAATGACCTCTGTTTTGACTTGGAATGCTTTATATCTCACAGCTCTGAAGAATTTGAAGACAGGCTTCTTCCTCCTCACTGTGCACTCCCTCCATTTATAAATTGTTGCCTTAAGCAAAGCAGTGTCTCCTTTCCAGTTCACCCTTGCATTTTCTTTTCTCCCCTCAGTATTCTCTATTGTCTATCACCTATTTATGTCTTTATATCTGCAAAGACAATCTTGCCCTCCCACTAGCTAATTGCCTTCTACAGTCCATATTTATCAGGAACAAAGCTGTCTAGTAGTGTGTTTTCTGCATGGTATAAGACCAAATTCAGCAAATATGTGGGATCCTGGGACAGAACAGTGTCTCACTGCACTGGAAATTTCTTAAGAGTCATGGTAATCTAGCTGAATTTATTGCTCTGTATTAAGCCTTATGAAAGCCTAACATACACAAAATATCACCCATACCCTAAAATAAAAATGTTAATATAAAGCATCACAATGTCCATCAATGTTATTTCTGTGCTCAACTTATTCAGAAAATCAAATAGATCCACACATAATTTTGTAATGATCTAGTAGTAAAATACTTGGCATATTATGTATTTAAATCAAGTCCAAAAGTATAGCACTGCTGGCTTCTTTCTATGACAGTCCCTAGAAAAGAATGAAACATGATCATTTTCACCACAAAGTCGGTACTTTGGGGAAAGCAGAATTACAAGTGTCATGTACTGATAAATGACTTCTTTCCAGCTGAATATTCTCCTTTAATGTTATAAGACTTGCATAGAAGCCCCTCTCACTCATTATAAGACCTTGGAGAAAGCTCTCTGTTTTCACAGCCAGCTTTCATACATGAATCACGTCTGCCTGCCTTGCTGTAAATGCTGTCACCTATTCAAGGAGTCTCCCTTTTTTTTCAGTCTTAACAAATGTTATGCTTTTATAAAGACTAGATTTTTTATTTTAATAAAAAAGATTCATGTTGCAATAATGTCCTATGTGAAAAAGTAATATTTGAAATACATAATTCAAATATATTGAAGGTTGTCTCCTGCGGCTCCTACTAAAATAGCTGACTGACTTTCTGTCCCTGACATCCAATAACCCTTTCAGTGGTCAGTAGCTAAACGCATTTATTAGGCACCATTTAAATAAAGTCTGTAATTAAAACTGAATTGTTTTTTTACTGGTTTCAAAATAAACAAACAGGGAAAGACATTTCTTGGTGCATCGTTTCTATGGAAAGAAAAATTCAAATAAATCTCTTACTATGCAATCTTAAATTATACTAATTAGACACTCATCTGGTATAACCTCTGAAAATATAAATCAGGAAAGAACACAAGTCTACTGCCAAAATTGTTATGATGAAAGACTCTTGAAGGAATACTTGGCACACGGGGAAATGATAAGGTTCATTAATTGAGAGGGAGGATTAGGCTTTCTTGGACAGTACAGATGTAGAGGGGACTTAATTATTTAAAAGGTTATAAAAAGAACTCAATCTCCATTATATCCAATTTGCCTCCCTTTAAATTTGCCAGAAGGTATGACGAAGAAAAGATACTGAAACTTGCAGAAAGAAAGATCCTAACCCATGAAGAAGAGACTATTCTTCACATTCACAAGAGAAAGGACCAAGAGTAACAGGGAAATAATATGCATGTATCGAAGGAAAAGTTTCCTCCTAGAATCCTTCAAAAACTAGAAATCTTGCCATTGTATTATCAATAGACAGTATAATCAATATGAGGCACAAAGTAAAATTAAAATTTATAGGAATCAGAAACTTCATCAAAATATAATACATATGCAAATATCCCAAACACCTCCCTTGTTTTTATTAACAACAATCTGTAGTAACTGTAAGTGCGAATACAGCATCCTATCCTCAGATAACTTCTCTGAATTTCTTACATGAAATCTAGTCAAGACTTTTATAAATCTGTTCTTTATTCCTATTTCTGATATTGATATAACTTCATTTCCTTAAACCACCACAGAAAGCAGAATTTACTGTGCTGTCTTCATGGACTTTTAAATATTTCATTTTTTCCTCATCTTTTTGTAATCTCAGATTTAATTATATACTTTGCTGTGTTTGTCTTCACTGCAACAGCTCCATCTGTCTCCACATCACATCTATCCTGTATTTGCACAGAATCTTCTACAATGCCCTGCCACACCTCACGCCGTTCTGCATGCAGGTACCATGTGGAGTTCCTGACACTTTCCAATTACCTTTCTAAATTCACTGCTTCTTTCCAGATTAGGATTCCAAGCCCTGTATTCCTCCCATACCTCCTATCCCCAGATAAACACTTCTCTTCATATTCTACCATACAGTTAACACTAACTTAAGAGTCCACATCTCATGAGAAACAATGAGATTAATCACCCTATCCATCTAATAAAAGTAACTTTGGAAAATGAGATTTAAAATCTCTGAAAATGTTTTAAGTGTGCAGGCTAATCACCCTACTGCAAGCAGTGTAACACATATCTTTCATAATTACTAAGAGCTGTGGAGCATGGTACTGAATAACACAGACTTCCTGAACATCGTCTGTAACTGTAAAAATGAAAAAATCTAGCTGCTTTTCTAAGTAATTTATAGCCCTTGTTTCAAATACCTTTTGTTAAAAAATGAAATTAGTGAATCTTTTCGAGCTGTTACTGCACACAAAAGGATAACCTTATAAACACTTAACTGTAGCACTGAAGAGCCAGTATTTCTAATATTCATACAGAGACATAAAACCAGATCTAAACTCCCAAGAGCTTTTATCGACTAATACAGCAAGTGTATTTTCAGCAAGTCCTTGTATATGTGCTCATACATGAATATGTGCCAATATGCACTTACATAAATCCTTAGTGAAGAGAGAAAGCGTCTAAAATTTTCCTTCACTTTTTCACTGCCAGCTGGCTGGGTGAGCTGAGGACAGCAGGGAACATACAAGGATTTTAATATTTTAGAGACCTGTCATTTTGAGGATAAACTTTTCATTGCAGTATTCCGAGAACCAAAAATGAGATCAGCCCTCATGCACCAAGCTGTCAGAGCAACAGCACCGCAGCAGAACAGCCTGATCCCTAGGCTGTCCCTTAGCTCCACAGCCACAGCGTGGCCCCAGTAAACCCCGATTCTTAGAAGGGACTTGAAGAATTTTCCCTATACATTCATTTGCTCACACAGACGTGGGTAGTTCTAGATTCAAGTGGGAGAAGTTTATAAGAAATCAGGGTTTAAGTTTACCACTACTCCTTCTGAAGTATAATTAGGGGGCCTAGCCCATAGGACTGCTGTGGACAGAAGGTTTTATCCAGATCATAAAGAGCTCACTTAAACTGCAAAGTGAGATCACAGCACAGACACTGGAGCTAGTTCAGACCACTCTAGTTCCTAAAACAACGCAACCATACCCTTGTGGTACAATGTCCCGAGCAAAGAAGCACAGCAGAAAGATGCCAACACGAAAACGTAGATATACCTATTTCAGGACCCTTTTGGAATCTGGCAGATCACTACATGAATCCACAGGGACTCTGCTGCTTTGCCTCGATCCATCTCGGGCAATTCTGCATGACCCTCACTTGCATAGTGCAGATATGCTGAGAAAATGCTGGTATGTAGGACACTGAAAGAATTAGAGCTAAACTTAAATGAAGCAGAACAGAAAGTCAGCACATGAATTCCAGAGACCTGAGATGACTGTTAGGTGCAGATTTCAAGGCTAAAAGGATCCCAGCTGGTTAGTCCAACAGAGTTTCTTAGGAAGGCATCCACCTTTTGCAAGGGAGTTGGTGGCAGCAGAGACAGACTGTGACTGAAAGTCAAAAGGTCAATGGTCTGGATGAGACTGGCTGTCAAATGAGGTCAAGCTCCAGGCTGTTTGTTGAATTAATTTTAAATTATTTCTAAAGGTCCTCCTTTCTCATTTAATCAGGTGGTTTTCAAACATCTTTCAGTGAATCCTTCAGAGAGAAAATTCATATCCACTGGTAACGCAAACCATTTTCTATTTTCATTAAAGATTTACTTATGCTCCCTTGTGCTGAACAGTTACCAATTCTGATTAAAAAGTCTCTTATTTTTTAGGGACATGGCACGACGGAGTCTCAACAGACTATATGCACAAAAGGACAGCATTACAGCTTCTAACCTTTTAGCATAAACTTGTAGGAAAGCCCTAACCTCAGATTATGCAATGCATGAGAAATCAGCTTGTCTCAGAAAGTTTGTCACACTGGAAAATTTGAAGCAGCTTTAGGTCAATGCAAGAAACAGTAGGGTTACAGCCATGGAGCACTCTGACTTGCTTAGTTAAGGTCTGCTTTTGGTATGTGAGATTGTTTTGAAGCAACTCAGTATCCTTAGATCAAAATGAATTTTTTTTTCTGAAGGGTTTGAATTGAGAGCTTGCTCATGCAAATCCATGTAAAGCAGTTACTATGACATGCTATTCAGAAGAAGGCATCTTAGAAATTGGCCTTTTCCACAGTGTCAGAGTCTAAGTATAGGCTACCAAGAAACTGGAGAGAATGTCTTCAAGTCAGCAGATACCTGAAAAAACAGATCTCCCACTTTCTGGGCACCTCCTGTAACCACTGAACTATGGTACAGGAAAGCACAAATTCTCCTTCAGGAATACTTTATTAAGAAGTGGATCAATCCTGTCTGTATTTTAGATCCTGCACTGAGCATATCTCCCAGACAAAGCACATGGGAAGGTGAACTTATAATTTGAGAAGTCCAGCTGTTCACCATTCACAGTTGATCCAGAATTAAGGCAGAGAAACAGACAAAGTGACTCCTTCCAATTCCCCAGTTCTATGATAAAAGAAAGTTAACTGACCCACTGCATTCATGTTTCCTATATGAGATAGACTTTGTGGGTCTTGTTTCACAGTGCCCTACATTTAGACTCAAAGTTTGAAACACCCATTCATTGTTCTATACAGCATAGACAAACAGGTCCCATGAGCAGTATCAGCCTAGCACTGGATAAAACTTCAGAATATATTGTTATTTCCAGGGTATGTGGTCTCAGTGAACACAATCAATGGGCAAAAAGAGTATATTATTCTGTTAGGTTACCTCAGCTGTTTAACTTAAACATGGTTGAAAACTTCCATTAAAATACAGCCAGAAACATGTTGTTAGGTTCTTGATAGTCCACCCCAAGAAAAGAATGATTGCATAGGGTTGGCTTCAGAAAGATACTGTGGGATTACAATATCTGTTTTATAACTGTAAAAATTTCTATCGGGTTTGTGGTTTGTTCCTTTGGTTTTGCATAGAAGAAAATCACTTAATGCTAAAAAGAATCAGCATTTTGCCCCAAGGATGACAAAACCTAAGTGCAGAGAATGAAGACAATACAGGTCAAACCCATAATCTCTCAGTTGCTCCAATTCCATTGTAAACTAAAATGTGAGCCAGTGAAGGAACAGTATTTCTCTCTACTCCACATCTGAGCCTTAAAAAGAGAGTAAAATTCTTCATATTGTGTGTACATACATATATATGAAGAATCTCTGAGAAAATAAGTGTAAGTAAGTAAATATTTAGTTATCTATTCCCTATTTGTTTATTTTTCGAGACATTAATTCCTTCAGTCCAAGATGCACAGGTAGTTCTGGAAGTCCTGGGATCATTACTATCACACATCAAGAAAAACACATTAAATTCCCAGGTCTCTACATGTATGAAAATGTATGCACGGTTGCACAAACACCTCAACCATATTTCCAGCATTTACTTTTGCCAACTCTATTTATAAAATTAAAACACCATAATTCAGCAAGTTAGAAAAAACGCATAAGGGATTGAAGAGGGGAAGAGAATCCCTTGGTACTGCTGGGCAACTGCTAGTAAGACAAAGGATTAGCAACAAAGTCAGGCATTTCATTGCTTATTCCCTTTACACAGGCACTTATTATTTAGAGGAAATTAAAAGAAATCTTACACACTGCAGAGTTTGTTCAATATACCTGCGAACATCTAACATCAGACACACTGCTCCTATCCACAGTGGTAAAAGAAATCTCTTTCAAAAAGTCAAGAGCAGGCTGGTGACAGAGAGTTGATACTCCCTGGTTCTCTGAAAGGATTTTGAGAGATTAAACACATTTGTAGGTTTTGAGATTGGGTGGGATCTACAGATGGGAGCTTTCATGTGACAGCGTATCTAGGCAAAGATAACACTGACACCCATTGTTCAGGAAACAGAGAAGAACTGAGATAAATAAATTTCCTTAAAATATGCCTTTAAAAACATTTCCAAAAGCACAGCATCCCTATAAAGCCTCTATTGCTTTGTTAATTTTCATCTGCTTTCTGCTTATTAGATTAATTTACAGGGTATAGACTTTGCTGCTTTCTCAGTCCAGAGGATTACCTGGCTTTTGTTTTTATCTTCTCTAGTTCTGCAATATAATCAAAGCAGAGACATTTTCTTTCATCAGCATCAACATGATTTGTGTTGCAGTAAGTGTCCCTCGGGATAGCTATTCAGACTCCCAAACCTCCTGAAGCCAGGCAGATCAAAAGAGGGAATGGGAAGAGAGGAAAAAGTAAGAGGAGAGTAAGTAATTTTGTTCAAAATTAGGAAAAATTTAAGAAAAAAAAAAAGGTATCAAGAACATGTCAGACTTGATTTATCTTTTACTATCCAACTACTACATTAAGTGGCAGAGTTATATTCTGAGCAAGACTGTTTCAACATTTTTGCAAAGTTTTACAATGGATAGTGTGGAAATGACAATTAAAAAAATTATTCCAGTTTGCATGTAGGAAATAACACCAGTAGTATATGGTAACCTAAATACATAGTCAGAGTTCTTTTATCAATAAAAAGGCAATAAAATATCTTCCCCATTAAATAAAACATCAAGTCTATTTCTTTTCAATCATTTTAAAAACAAAACACCAAAGTAATTTTATTTTTGTAGTTATAAAACTGATATTAGAGACAAGATTCCAGCCCAGAAAAATGAAATCCTATAAAGACTTCAATTTCCTAGAGGAAAGATTGTCATACACTACATTTCAACTTGTTTTCCTTCTCTTGTGCTCTGCAGTATCACCTCCATGCTCAATAGATAGTTAAATCTCAACTACATGCCCATCAATGGTACAAAAAATAAGCTAGAATAATTTGAGGACAAAAATGTCAATGCACTATGCTTTCATCTCTATCCAGCATTGCTAAACATTCACAACTTCTTCAGTAAATGTCTCAGCCCCACAGTTAAAAATTAAAAACTAGCTCCCAAGTCCCAAAATACAGTTGTTTGTTTTGTTTTGTTTTGCATCAAGTTAATCTTTGCTGTAGGAAGAATACAAAAGTTTTCACAGCTTGGGGGTTTTTTGTATGGTTTTGGTTTGGTTTGGTTTTTTGTGCATGTGTTTTGTTTTGGTTGGTTGTTTTTTTCGGGGGGGGAGGGGAGTGGGGTGTGTTGGTGTGTGTGTTTTTCAGAGAAACTGTTAACATTTCCTACAAATGAAGTTTCTAAGCACTCAGCCTAAGGTCTTTTATGAGGAGTTTTTTGGTTGTTTGGTTACATTCTAATGCAGACAACTTGGAAAGTTTCAAGTCATTAGCCAGAGAAGCCCTTTCCTCCTTTTCAGTTTGGCCGTGAGGTAGACTATTAAAAATTATTCCTTCCCTTTCATTTGAGTGGTCCTTTTTTCTCGTAACAAGCTAAAAACCAACAAGGCTACGTGAACCTGTTAAGCCAAGGTTTGTGTTGGCAGATCTAGAGAGGAGAGAACTGCACTTAAAATGTGTGCAACATTTGGAAGAAAGCAATTAGTCATCTCAGCTACTCCTCCTTGATTGAACACAGATGATCCCCCCAATCTGACCTGCAAGCCTTCTCACCCTGCCCAGTTAGAGCAGCTACTGCTGTACCTCAACTCTTGGAGATCCATGATGCAATACCGTCCTGGTTTGGGAACTAGAAGAGTACTGTGTTTTGGATTTAGCTTTGGGTTTGGTAGGAGAAGAATGCTGATAGCACACTGATGTTTTCGGCTGCTGCCGAGACTTCAAGGACTCTCAGACTCCCCATGTCCTGCCCGTGCGCAAGGGCACAGGGAGCAGGGAGGGAGCATGGACAGAGCACCTGACCCGAACTGGCCAGTGAAATATTCCATATCATGGAACGTCATGCTCACTATATAAAGGAGGGGTGGTTGGGAAGGAGCTCTCTCGCTTCCAGGATTGCGATTGCGGGATCTTGGTATCTTGGGGTCGCTGGTCGGGAACGGGCTGGGTACTGGTTAGTGGGTGGTGAGCAATTTCATTGTGCATTGCCCCTTTATATTTTCTATTACTGTCATTGTTCTCATTTTATTACCATTATTAAACTGTTCCTATCTCAACCTGTGAGTCTCCCTTTACCCCTCCAATTCCCGCCCCCATTCCCAAGTTGGGGGGGGGGGGGCTGGGGAGGGGAGGAGGGGAGAAGGGTGGGTGTTTGGCTGCAGGGTGGTTTTCTGCCAACCAGGCTCAAACCACAACAAATACTACAAATTCAGAGCTCAAGTTCATCTTCTGAAGGAAGATTTCAAGGTGATGGCAATGATTAAGCAGTGAAAACATGTGTACAACGTTCTAACTCCAGTAGACAAGTTCCATACAAAAGGCAAAATTAAAATACTATTAAAGCTGTAAAATCAGGAGTAAACAATAGGAAGTGTCCATAGTAAGCCTCTCCCCTCTTTGTTCACACCCTTACAACCCATTCTGTAACTCCATGATCACACATGATTTTCCTGTCATTGGGATCTATACAAAAATCCTGTTCAGTCCCCAACCATAAATCTGCTATTTTGTAATTTTCAGGTACTTCATTTTGTAACCTAGATAATGCTTCTTTATCATACTGCTTGCTTATAATCACATTTATATTGCCAGGCTGGTGGTACATTAGCAATAGCAGTTTAGCACACCTACATAAAGAAAGCAGACTTACGTATATAGTGCTCTTCGGAGCAGCCATATGTGAGTCAATGTGTTTGATTTTAAATGCATGAAATATTGACATGCTTTGCTCTTCCAGCACCTGCTGCTGACTGAGCTACGTACAGCAGGGCCACAGGAGTTATCCTCTCAACAGTAAGTAATATATGATGACAACTCAGTAGTCACTAGCCAAAGAAGGGAGGTGAACAAGGGGACTAAGAAGGACAATTACTTCAGTCAGAAAAAATAACCAGAGCAAGAAAAAGGAAAGAAATAAATTCAAAACTCCTGTTTTGGACCCCACCCCCAAAAGCTCCATGCGGGGGAAACACTGTTCTCACCCATTCTCAATAACACAGACCACAGAACTTGCCTGAACAAATTCCTGCCTGAATTCCTTGTGGTATATTTTGTGATAAGGAGTTTAGGAAGCTATGCCCTTCCACTTTTTCTAACTGACATTGGCTCTTCTACTCTAATTTATATAACAGCTGTTGATCCACTAAAGGTACAGCTGATTAAAAATGGAAAGAATACAAAGATTGAGTATTGAAAATATACAAAAAAAAAAATAGTTTATACAGATACAACATCTATTTTCAGATATTCCTCCCCCTTCCAGGGTAAGGTAAATGCCTCATCTCAATTCCTGGTCTACCAACAAAGACGTTTATTCTTATTAAAATTATATATATTTACTGTGAATTATAAGTAACATATTCTTCACAAGGTTTTGAAAGTAACATTTGCTTTTCATTCCCATGGCTCACACTTGATTGTACTGGCAGGAAGTCAAGACTCACAAAGCAGCCTCCTGTCTAATCAAAATTAATATACAGTAATAATTGGAAGGGCACTGGAACAAAACACTGAATGGTGCCAATAAGAAGCAAATATCACACTGAGCGCAATGTGTATGTTTTAGAAAGGGCTGGAGAAAGCAGCTTTATTCTCTGTGTCACAGAAGCAGGCTTACTTTTCTGAACAGGAGCAAGAAAAATGGCTGTAATGCCCATCTTTCCCTCCCAGACTGCTGACTCACATGGGAGGGTGTCAGTGAGGCAGGCAGCAAATACACATGGGGGACCTGGGGCAGTGAGAAAATGCAAAACTCTATGCGCACGTGCACATACACGTGTAACGGAATGCTTTAAGGAATAAGACTAAAATAATTTTCTACTGCTTTAAGGATTGCTTTGAAGTATTTTTTGTTTGTATGAAGTATGCCAGCATGAGGGCTCTGGATACTGAGCAGCTCTGTCTCTCCATGGAGGGAGGGGCAGGATCCAACTGAGGAGGTGGTCCATGTCTCAGGGTGGCCTGTGTGGGCTGCCTGGTGACAGGAGAGGTGTAACCAAAGCCAGTAACACCACCAGGGCGTATCAACCCTGACTTTGAGGGACTTCTACTTGCAGTTAAATAACGGATAAGCAACCTCCACCAAAAAAGAAGATTCTTGCTGAAAAGATGGGAAGGTGGCTCCAAGTTTACAGCAGGCTACAACCCAAATGACTTAGTGTTTCACACTGACCGAACTTTGTAAGAAAGCTTATGAAAGCATCCCGACCCTTGTCCCTTTTCAAGGTTGTGTTTCCTGCTCAGATGCTAAAAGTGTAACACAATTTTCTTAAAAGTGAGAGAGCTAATGCAGCAGTAACTGCTGCACAGATGGGAGCGGGGCATCCCTCCATGAAAAATACAAACAAACAAAAAAACTCAAGAGGGAGACTATTAATAAACACAGCACTCTCTACAAAGGTGCCAAAACTATTTGTTGGTTTTTTGTTTTGTTGATTTTTTTTGTTTGTTTGTTTGTTTGTTTGTTTTTTTCAGACAAGTTAAATAAGCTGTTTAGAAGTTTTGAATGGAGACTTAGCAGATATCTAAAAAGTTGGCTAATTGAACAGCCCAGTCAGTCAGTTCTACAGCCTGCATCAAATACCACAGCCAACCTTGCAAAGTGACCAAGAGACTTGCACTGAGCACAGGCCTGCCACACACAGCTGTGAGTTTGGGAGCAGGACAGATGAAGGAATGGAATTTGATGACAACGAAATAAATATAGCGATGTGCATGAAGTACAGTTGTCCATTTTCTTACATGCGTTTCCTTACTAGTGTTGAAGTATTCTTAGAGGTCTCTCTAGTAAAAAAAAAAAAAAAAACCCAAACAAAAAAAACACATAAAAATAAATCAATGTGTACAGCAAAAGCTGACATGATAGGATTTCACTGGGTTACTGGAAGACAACACCGTTTACTTGCATTCCAAAACGCTTGCAAATTATTATTACATGGTTTATTCATTAAAAAATACACTTCATTTATTTCAAATGCACAAAAGCAAAAGGAGACTTTTACTGGGACCTTACAGCCACTATTAGGAAAAGATTAGCTCATCCCTTACTAAACCACATCATCCCCCCATACTGGAACTCAAGAGCAATGACTCTAACAATACAGGACATTAATATAGTAGTTCAAGGAAGAGCTGTATTAGCTCTTACTGCCAACATAACACTGAGGCTTTCAGTGTGCCTTTAAGAAAACAAAGCTTATGCAATCATGTGACATGTACACACTATCCCTTCCCTCCTTCATCACTGATTTTTGAACCCTGACCCTTTGTTTTTAATAAACCATTTAATTGTCACAAGGATACGGAGTTTCTTCCCACTTTTGGAAATCAAGCAAGCAGATAAATGAGAAGCATTATTACTGCCCCTGCCCAAGGAAAGACTGAAGAGTGAGCTCAATTTACTTGCCACTGGAGAATTCACACAAGAAAGATTATAAGTCACCTTGTTATGGGAAAGCTACAAGTTCACTTGCTGTTAGACTGCAGGGACTCCAACTACAACCCAAAAATTAACCTTGACTTTGTTAGTTCACTTTCTCAGAGAAAAGTTTATTTCCAGGTAGCGCAGCTCTTGAAGGAGCAAGATCCTCATAACTGTGAAGGAGCTTGTCATCATGCCCACCACATTTCCACCCACCCACCAAAATCCCTCAGCTCTCAGACAAGCTTCTGAATTTTCAACCAATATCTACATACTAATCATCTTAAAACAACAAAACAAAACCAAAACCCTGTCCCTTTTTGAAATCAGTGACCACATGATACTCCCAAATAGCAAAAAACATCCGAAACATCCTTTTACCTAAGTGAAAGTGGGAAGGTGTCTGTAGCAGCCAGCGAAGTCAAGGAAGTAAGCTCATCTCTCTCAATATTATCCACAACAAAATTAACAACTTACTTCAGTTATAATGAACCTTCTTCAATTAAAGCTGCTGCATTTGTTTCCAAGGAGCTTTCACTATACGGATGGTAGAAAGAGTGAAAACAAACCTTTTTGACCTCATGTGAGACGAAGGTTAAAATCCAAAATAAAAATAATTTTGTTTTAAATTTTAATTTAAAAGATGTTCTTAGAAAAAGTCAATGTAATTTCTCAAACTTTGTAGAAATGTTTTCATTGATTAATTTTGTTCTCCAAGATTTTAGGGTCTCTTAAAATGATTGTTTTAATTTTAGAATCTGGCTGCAATTTAAGCTATGGAAGGGCTAGTTTAATAATATTATACTAATTAGTTTATAACCTTTATCTAATTGCTTTCAGTTCCCCATTAATTCAAGCTCTGATTATCTAACAGATGTTCCACTGCATCAGAAATTATTATTAGTTCTTATGTGTTCAAATGTTAAATGCAAACTCCAAGTCAGGCTGCATCTATTTGCAAACCTGACTTCAATAAAAATTGCATTTTTACTCTCCATTCCACTTCCTCTTTCAGAACATTCAAGTCACTTTGGTAACGGCAAAACTCTCCAAGATACTGCAGGTAATGTGGTTAATAAGATCACAGCTGGTATTTGAAGTACATGATGTCATGATGAGTTGAGTGTCAGAGAAAACATGTAAAATGACTGAAAGCCATTTTGAGAAGGTGTCTCCTTGCTCATGCACTGGTTTTGCATGGGTTAATCAGGACCAAATATCCAAGACAGGCAAGACTCCATCTCACTGCCATCTCTGATCATCATTCAGTTACGTTATTACGTGATCTAGTCAGATTGAAACAAAAGCTTCATGCAATAGCTGTATCTCCTCTTAAAATTTTCTTAATTTAATAATAAGTAAATGAGGGGTGTTAGAATATGTAGGGCAATGAGTAATTACAGCAGCAACAAATAGGTTTAGGGACTGCAACTGCAAGACAAAACATACATACTCAGTTCTCAATTACCAGTCTAATTAAAACAATATAAGTGAATACAACTGGACATGATGCACTAATTAAATCACTTGCATGCTACATTGACCTCAAGCACATACACTGGCATTGTTCATGAATAATTGGGATTTAATAATATATTGAAGGATTATTAAGACTTTTAGATGAGCCTCATTACACTTAATGAGAGTACTGTGTAAGGGACAGCAGGATCAACATGAAAATACATATGCTCTATCTGCATGTCATGCAGCCAGTGCTAACATAGCTGCCTTTCACTTTTTTGGCATAATCTGCTGCAAAAGCCAAGGCATCTCCCTCCTTAGAGCACCTATCCACTCCCAAGGTTGTATATTCCTAAGACAGGTCAAATTTTTTAACAACCTTACAAGAACTATGCTCAGGAGGTCAGCACACGCAGATGAGGTGTGCCTGGCTTTGGTATGACGATGTGGGCTGCTCTCAGCTGCATCAGTTCCAACATGCTACATGTTCACAGAGAAGACTCAGGTGTAGGCCCTGACAGCAAGCCATGGGACAGACAGGCAGGAAAAGGGATTGTATCAAGAGCATCATATACTAGATAGAATCCTTATGCGGTCGTAACAGAAACAAGCAGCTTTGGTCAATTTTCAAATTACGTTCACCGTTCTTGTATTTCAAATCACTTCCATAATCATTTGAGAATTGTACCTACAGCTGCCGAATAATCTGCCTGCCAATATCCATTTTGTCTAAATGAGTATTTTTCCACAGGAAAGTGTCAATTCTGGAAAGATGCACACCCTGAACCAAAATATACTGTCATATAAGAAACATTTTAAAGTAAAAAAATTTAGTCCTCTATCATAGCATACATCATTTTGTTTCCAGTTTTGTAAGCCAGAGAAGTATTGTTAGCATTTAAGCATTTTCAGTTAAAACAGAAACTTTATTCCTTGTTAAAACAAGGATACAAAAAAAATTTACTAGTTTCTGGTTAGTTCAAGACTTCTTAATTTAACATTTAACAACTCTTTCTGCTTTGAATGTCTCAGAGAAATATCCAATTTTCCTTTCAGACTGTTTCAGTTAGTACTCAAAAATTCCCCCAGCTCAACATAAGTCAGTTTGAACGTCATAAGCCAGTATAAAAAGATGCTTACTAGAACAACAAGAAAACTTCAGGACACAGTTATAATATCAGAGCCCAAAGGTTAATTTTAAATAGGTATGTTATGTAGAGGTTTTCTAGTTCATTTGTTTTTAGAAAAAAACTCACATGAGATTAAATAAAATGTTTGAATGACATATCAGTAACACCTACAGCTCCAGTAAGTGCAGCATTTTGGATTCAACATTTTATCTCTTTCAAATCTCATATCCTGAAAGGTTTAAAAACTGCTGCACCTGCTGGGAGATGGTAACATTTTCACAAGGGCCTTCAAATGCAAGCTCAACCGCTGTAAGAGCATTGGAAACTGGTGAGCAAACAGAACTAGAGGAAGCTCTGGAGAAGTTTCATGGTGCACAGTTCTTCAGTGTGGCCTTTGCTTTCCCTAGTAGACCTTGTCTCTAGTTTTCAGGATCTCAGAAGGGGAGGAGGAGGTGAGGAAGGCTGCAGAGAGCCCTGCTTCATCTCACACACTGTCCTCCCACGGTTGTGTCCAGCTGGCTCCACTGGCCAGGTGTTAAGATGAACCTGTTCAGTATATACAGCTGACATTTTGGGTGAATGTTGCACAAACCTCTGTCTCCAGACCTTTACAGAACTGGGAATTCTGCTCATTACTTTGCCTCATTATTTCTGCCTCTGGTTGTGACTATGCAAGAACTATCTCTGCCAAGTTTCTAATTTTATATATGCAAGAAAGCATTTACTATTGAGACAAGCTCAAGATGATAGCTAGAAAAGTTCACCCAGGTCAAGTATGAAGATGTCCTGGTTTCAGCTGGGATAGAGTTAATTTTCTTCCTAGTAGCTGGTACAGTGCTGTGTTTCGGATTTAGTGTCAGAATAACGTTGATAGCAACAGCTAAAACATCAGTGCGTTAAGTAGTGCTTACCCTAAATGAAGGACTTTTCAGTTCCCCGTGCTCTGCCATCAAAGCGGGTGCACAAGAAGCTGGGAGGGAGCATGGCCAGGTGAGCTGACCCAAACTAGCCGAAGGGATATTCCATACCATAGGGTGTCATGCCCAGTATATAAACTGGGGGAGTTGGCTTGAGGGTGGATCAGTGCTGGGGTCAGGAGGTAGTGAGCAACTGTGTTGTGCATCATCGGTCTTTTCTTGGGTTTTATTATTATTTTTATTATGTTTTATTTTATTTATTAAACTGTTCTTACCTCAACCCATGAGTTTTACTTTTTTTTTTTTTTTCCCCTCTCAATTTTCCTCCCCATCCCACTGGGCAGGGGGAGGAGTGAGCAAGCAGCTGTGTGGGGCTTAGTTGCTGGCTGAGGTTAAACCATGACAGAACAGCTACTAAATCCAATGGTGTTTTTATCTGATGCTAAAATATGAGAAAACAAAATATTATATAGGAGTAGGCTTTATTTAGAAAAAAGTATTTGTATAGTGACATACATATATGCGTAACATTCATTGCACTGCGTGACTCTTAGAATACAAACAGTCTCTCCCTGCCTGTAGAAATCTGAAACCTAAAGTAGGCAGCATAAGTTTACATCCAAAACAGAGTAAGAATCTAAGGATCTAATCTCTGATAAGAGTAGGATGCTGTTTTATAATTTAAATTATGAGTCATTTTATAGAGGCTTAAACACTTGCAAGCTTTCTAGAAAACATGTTTTAAGATTGAATCCAGACTGTGCTTGTTTGAAGGGGGGGGGGGGGGGGGGAATCAAAAAACAAACAACACCCCCAAAAAAAAAAAAAAAAAAAACAAAACAACAAAAAAAAACAGCTCTGATGCTCTGCCTGAATCTTCATCCTTCCCTCCCAGAACCAAAACACAACACACTCACAGGTTCTCCTGGGGAACTGTAATTCATTTAATGGTGCAGGAGACCAGGAGAAAAAACACAAGCTGAATTATTCCCAGAACCTGTGCAATAAAAGGAAACCTTCCCATGGAAAGGCATGTGATAGTGGGGGGTTCTCATTATCAAGACAGAATTCAAGATGAGATTCAGGAAGGGCAACTGCAATCCAAATCTACATCAGCCTAAATTTTTGAGGCAACTGGGGATTAAAGTACCTAACAGGGAATAAATTAAATACACTTGATTTAAAGAACAAAGATATAAAAAACCTGGGAATGTTTAAAGTATGTCAAGGTGGGCATCAAAAAAAAAGATAAGTAGCCCAAATTTACTTTCTCCTGGGAAAATGTAAGGTAAGATACTTAAGCACTAGGAAAGAATTACAATATGTAGCAAAGACAAAGATATGGAAAAGTAGGGAGCATAAATCGACTGTACTTTTACTCAGCAGTCACAGAACCTCCAGAAAGACATTGGAAAGACCAAGCAATGGGGAATAGAGGGAATGTTGAGAAACCAGTGATAGGTTCTCTCCTGTAAACAAAGGGTGATGACAGAAAAACAGTAGGTATCTATTGCAGGTAATCATGGAAAGCCAAAGGAGCAGGTCAGAGCTGCAGGACAAAGTATACAGTCAAACCAAAACCAGCTCGAGCATTTTGCAACTCACTATGGTTCCCTCACCATTCCCCTTCTTAACTACACTTATACGTTTGCTGTTAAATTATACTGCCAGATTCAAAAATATTATGGAAGACAGGCAGGTTCCTATCCTGAACTGTAATGAAACCAATAACAACCTGAAAAGAACAGCTATCTCTATATTTGTTGTTCAAGCAAATGTGACTTTCAAAGTACGCTGAAATATGTCACATACATGATGTGGAGAATGCTCTCCACCTACCTATATAGCTTCATGATGGTCTGTCCAGTTAACATTAGAACGTGAGGTTCTAGTAATTAGAAAGTTCCTCAATTGGCTAACAGGACATACTGATTTGTACTCTAAGCTAAATCTGCCCCAATATTATAGAAATATCCTTTTATTTCTTTCCTCTCAAAAAAGGAAATGAAATGGTATATAATAAAACTAGCCTAAGAAAGTCCAATTACTTTTGGATGTGGTGTTCAAAAACTTTACAAAAAAATCCAAACACAAAAGAAAACAAATCCCCTCAACTCCCTTGATCCTCTCTGGTACCCCCTCCTCATCTGCATTTATTTGACAGTTTGTTCTCATGGGGTTGATCATATCCCTCATGGTCTGAAAGGGCAACTCAAATGACATTTTTCACATTGCAAAAGAACAGTAATGTCAGCTTTATATTTGCATTTAGTAGTCCTCATCTTTATTAATGCATTTAGTAAGTTCAAGAAAGTCAGATCTACTGTGACAATTTTTTTGATTTATTATTACATCTCCATTTATGAAAGAACTTTATTATTCACGAAATTAAAGCCAACCTCAATTAAGACAAACTAAAGCAAGCCACACCAGCTACAATTAGGGGGCAAACAACAATCACAGTTCTGAGTGACAAGGGTCTGTAATCCAGAGTTGAGTAAAACATTCAGCAAGAACAAAATTTGCTGCTACTTGATGTCTACTGGGTCATTAAACTAAGGAGAAATTTGGCAGCTACATGTGATAAACTGTGGCAATTCACACAGCAGTGAAGTGTACCAATTCCATCCCTATTCATTCCTTCCCTACTCATCTGTAAACCTGCCCTGTGTACAGCTGGTATCTCCAAAGAGAGGTTCAATGAAAATGCCTCCTTTATTCCCAGAAACCTAGCTGATCCCTTTCAGGATCTTTACAAGGCTTTGAGTTTTCTCCACTCCAAAGTGAAGGAAATCCAGGAAAAGTCATCCTTACCAAACCAGCCAAAGTACTAAACAAATGGATGGGGACCTGCAAAGTTTAAGCTATGAAAAGGAGAAACTCTTCCTCTCCTGCTACAGTTATAACCTCAGGTGACATCATGCTGCTTGTTTAAGTGCTACAATCCCAGCATTGCTGATTTCTTGCAGACTTAAACTCTCCAGAACAGTTCTTCCAGGTTGCCTTATTAGGTAGCCAAAGAGCTGCATGACTTGATCTATGAAATTAGTGTTCATTATAATTACTAGTATGAATTGACGTGGTCCAATTTTAAAGAAGGTAAACAGTTATCAATATTCTTATCAATATTCTCATCAACTCTCCTCCAAAACAGCCTAATGTCATCAACTAAGAAATGAAAAAAAGCAACCCTTTGATAGATCTGGTCTGTTCCTTCAGACAAGAGCTCACTCAAACCTTAACCCAGCAACAGCTTGTTTGATATCCAAGAGAATCAAAACTACTTCTCTTCCCTTTGATATTCGCTTTTTTACCTTCTCATTTTAATGCTTAGTCTCAACACTTGATAAAAACAGGACTGTTTGAAGATTCCGATCTTCCAGTTCAGTGATGCAGATCAAACAACTTCCAACAACATTTGAAAAGTATTCAAATATTTGGTTACCAAACTGAGAAAGTTGGGGGTTGACTTGAGTAACTGACCTGTTACAAATTTCTAGCAAGTAGCGATAGAATGATCCTTTTGCTTTGCTTTGGTTAAGTAATCAGTGAATTTTTATTTAGGATATAGTAGTTAAATTAGTGGCAAATACATAATCCATGTCCTAGCCGTATCATTCATAATGGCCTACATTCTTTGCTGATGATACTCCTATAATCAATGTATCTATACAAATTTATGCTGGCAGAAACTGGCCCAATACTGTAGACAGACATTACTCAGAATCAGTCAAGCACTTTATAACCCTGGTATGCGCAGAAATCAATGAAATGTTATATCTGTAATTAATCTCTAGAATTTATACATATTGGGATAAGTGTGAAGTTCTCTCTAATCAGTGCAGAATAAAATTACTTTTTCCCCAATATATTGCCATTGTTGTTTCAAAAACAAAAATATTTTTATTCTGTTAAAATTTATTTAGTTTTTAAATTACTTGATTTTAAGGAGTTTTATAGACTGAAGACAAGAAAGAAAAAGAGAGAAATCAGTACAATATTACTGAGTTCTTTGAATGCTCCTGCTTTGTTTACAATTCTTATTTTATTTTGATCGCATACAAGATGGATGGGAATGTCACAAGCTATCTATACCAAGTATTTTAAGCCTTCTAAATAACAGCTGCCTTCAAACAGGGTTTCAAAGGATATTCACTAAACTCTGCTCAGTTCCAACAGGCTGATACCATGGGCTACTGTGTTACCTACTGATCTCTCTCAGGTCAGAGAGCTGCAGGTGCCAAAAACATCTCAAGACCCGGCCTAAAGAATCCTCAATATGTGGATGAAAGACCACAGCCTGTACACCGAGAGAAAACTTCAACTGGCATCACAGTTTTGCTCAAACTAGAAATAAGTTGTTGGGGTTTGTACCTTAAAACTATGGACGATCAATGACAAACACAGTCCAGTCAATCCTTCAAAAACTTACCCAATAAATATTTTGTTTTCAATGATAATTTTCAAAATACAACACTGTAATATTTAGAAATTTTTTTAAAAAATTAAAAGTCAAAAAATTTTCGCTCTGTGAAGATGTAGGATAATCCCCATTCCTACAGGTACCTCTACACTAAAGAAAACATGACAAGACAACATGTACTGAAGTTTGAAGCTGCAACTTCAAAGCTGACTTTAGAAGTCTCACCTGAATTAGGACTACCTGTAAACTGATATGGCCTAAATTTAGTTCAGAAACACATAACAACCCTCCAAAAAAAAATTATGCTGCTCATATTTCTTTAAAGTTGCCGTTGTCAGAAACATTTGAAATTTTTATCAGCTATGACTTCTGTAACAAACTTGCTAAAGATATACATGTATTCATCTTACTTGCAGAATGCTAGTCACAGCATCTACAAAGATTTTTCAATATTCACATTGTGTATCTGAAATGCAGTGAGGTTATGTGTAATTGCCCTAGGATGCCCTGCTTTTAAAATAATCTCCCCACAGAGCCTGTAACAGTATGGTACGTAGCGTTTTGAGCTGTAGAATTCAAGATCATTCGTGTCCCGTAATTTCGCAGAGATAAAAACATCTATGATTTTTCAGGCGCATTTTTGTGGCATGGGCTCACATAGAAACAGTATTTTCTTCATGCATGCAAAGGAAGCTCATTTTACCTTTCAAAAACCAGACAAATTAGTATTAAAATAAATACTAAGATAAACACTAATAGCACAGTAACCAAGAAATCCTTGTGTGTGTGTGTCTCATTGGGACTTCAGGATATAAACCAGCAGTTACCCATGTCCATCTTCCTCTAAAGCTGAAGAGACTTATTTTTGTCAATAAAACAGGGACTGCTGGTTGCTTCTGCAGAAGGGACAATTTCAACACCGGCAGCAGATCCCTGTGTGAAAGAGCACTGATACATTTCTGCTACCTGAAAGCAATAACGATTGAAGCTTAACTTTGAGGATGCTCTTATGATAGAAAGTGAGCAAAGCAGCAATACCATGCTCTATAGGGTTGCCTTGGTTTTCTGTTCACACAAGCAATTTATGCAAGAGCTCGGTAGCCAATCTTTCCTAGAAAGAAAGCAAATAGTAAAAATTAAGTTATCTGCAGCTTCCTGAAGTTAACCAGAATCCCAGTTGTCATTGGTTTACAAGTCACAGGATAGCCGTTACCTACAGGATCAGTATATTTACGTCTAATAAAAACCAAAGAGAAGGCACCATTCCTGTTTTGGAGAGCCCCAGTTGAGCTGGTAAGAGGGGCTGCAATTTGAACCAAATCATAGGATCCTCTTTCATCATCTTGCTTCTCAAAATAGAGCACCAGCTGCAGGGCTAGGATGTAGCCGAGAGAACATCCGCTTTATATAGCACAATCAACAGTGGGAGTGAGGGGAGCAGGGAAGAAAGAGAAAGAACAGGGGCGTTTGCTCATTGAGCAGAAGGGGGACACTGATCTCTCCCAGTGTAATTTTCAGAAAGCTTCAGAGCAGCTGAGTAAGAGCTGTGAAACTCAAGGAAGTCCTTTCTTCCTCTTACTCCTCCCCTTCTTTCCCTCCTATAAAACAGAAGGGTGGAAACGATCTTTTCTTCCCTCTCCAGGCATCCTCATGATCTCCTGAAACAGAACTCAGAGCCCCATGCCTATTTTCACATATCCTTAATACCTTCACCCTTGACTCAGCTTGGACAGGCCTGTGGCTGCCTGAAGTGTTTTCCCTTGGGCACCTGCACTTCCTTGAGCTGAACACCACCACTAGTTAGGTTAGTCATCCACCTAAAACCACCTATAACATATAACTAGCAAGGAAGCACCAAGAAAGATAACTGCACCAGGCAGTGCAAAGAGGACAGATTGTATTACCAGAGTCCATGAGACAGTCAAACCATATCCCATACTGGACTATTTCACCAGTGTTAACAGGAAAAACAGCAATCATATGAAAAGAAATCTAGGAAGGAATTAACTAGAAGCAGAAACAGCCGAAGTACACCTGGTTGGGTCTCTTTTTTGTTTGTTTGGTGGGGTATTTTTGGTTGGTTGGTTTTTGTAAAACATAACTCTTTTTGATCATATTTGCTCACTGGTCATTTGTTCAGATTGTCTCCCCTTATCTGACATGCAGAATCAACTCATTTTCATTTTAGATTTCATCAATTACTTGCTCTCTGCTCCTCACCACATCTCCCTCACCTTTCAACTTCAACACTTTATATTCTTTTCCTCTGAAATGTATACCCTCCTAATTAAATCCGTTATCACTGTCTTCCTCAGAAGGTCTTAATTTTCCCCCATTTAGCAACATGCATAAGTTCTGCAGTACATGGAGTGTCTGCAACTTTGTCCTTTTAGTTGACCAAGTGCAACAACTGTTATTTAGGCACTGCTCTGAAACACCATAAAAACAAATGCCATCCACAGGGCTCGCTTAACAATTGTATTCAGATCAGTCTCTAACATGCTGACAGTAGAGTATCTCTGAGTAAACATCCCTATTTGCTTGCATCATAATTGACTAATGGAGATGCTCTTGATGTAGAATGACATTTTGAGTGATAGAACCAAAACTACTAGGGAATTCAGTTATTTCTAAACATCTCTAAACAAATTGTTTAACTTGCCAGAAGCATTTACCTTTAACATTTTTAACAGAGAAAAAGAAACGTTTTGAAAGGAAACTGCCTTGAAAAAAATAAGAGGTTATGACAAAATGGTTAATCAACCTCAGAATAACATGTTTCACTTCATTAAGCAAAGGCTTTCAACTCAATCCAAATTGGGTTTGGAGGGGGTGGAGTGAGAGCACCAGAGGAGAGAAAGAGAGCATTGTTTCAACAAAAAAATATAACATCACATCTAGAAAGGTGAATCCTTTAGATTTGTAGCGGGGGAGAATGGTGTGAATCCTTTAGATTCATCTTAATTTAAAAATCATTGTATCAATTCAATCAGAAAACTGGAGTGGCTGTTATTTACGCAGTGGAAGTTATCAGTAACATGACTAACTTCTTGTCGTTTCAGTGTGGCTACCTGGCCTAATGTTCACATATTTTTTCTTTGCTGACATCTTCTCTGGGGAGATCCCTGGATAACAGACCCAGAGAGAAGAACTAACTTTGCCCCTGAAACAATTTCGGTCTCCATAAAACAAATCTTTTACATCAGTTAGATGCTGTCCTGGATATTCTGCTTATCTATTATCCTCTAAATACCAAAGGCTTTGGGAAGGAGATGATGGAAGTTCATGGCTGGGGCTTATCTCTAAAGTCAGTTTCAGATGCCAGTTCAAGGTCTTGACTTTAATCTTCAAAGCAATTAACAGATGAGCCTCTGCTACACTGGAGACCAACTTGCTATCTATAAATTTCCTAAACAGTTGTGCTTCTTTGGGACAACGCTGATCACAAAGCCCAGACCAGGCTTCATGAGAGCTAGGGCAAATCATTTTCTGTCATAGGAGTCTGGCTACAAAACAAGTCTCCATAGGAGAATTCAGTGCTTCGCTCTCTTTGAACAGCTTTAAACCTATTCCTAAAGAAAGGAGGGGGAGAGGAAGGAAAGAAAAAGCCTCCCACCTAAGCAGTGGCACAAGCACCAGCAGCCCTCCCCAGTCACATCAAAATATTTTCCCTACCCTACCGCCAAATTAATTAGCAAAAAAACCCCACAGAAATTGTTTTTATTCAAAAGGGAGATGAGCAGAGAATTTTGAAGGCATTCAGCAGAGTTTTAGCAAATGCTATTGTTATGAAAAAGGTACAGGAAGCAATCCCAGCTAGTCAGGCTTCTACGTTATGCACTAACATGAGCAATTTTCTTTGTGTTAGCCTTGCAATCCACAGTTTGGAAAAGACTGCACCAATAACTAGATTCATGAAACAAACACACTGTAACTAAATTTCCTCTTCAAAACAGAGGCAGCCTACCTCGGCAGAAATAATACATGCTACATTGGCACTCTGTCTCCACCTCAAAAACATCTTTCCTATGCAAAACCCACATACATAATCAAAATTATTAAACAAAAAAATATGCCTTTAAAACATGAGTTTCTGTTCCTTTTGGTGCCCTGTCCAGTGATGGAATCACAGACACGTGAAGTCACTGCAAAAACCAGCGAAACTGTGAACACAAACAGGCAGCAGATAATAGTAAGTGCATGGGTGAATGCCCAGAATTGAACTCCTGAACTCTGCAAGCAGGAGCCTCCTACTTGCTAGCTGCAAAAAGTATAAGCTTCTTGTGGTTTAGGCCCAGAGGGCAACTGAGCACCACACAGCCGCTCATTCCCTCTCCCATTGCAGAGGTGGGGGGTGGAGAAAATGGGGGCAGGAATGGCTCAAGGAATCCATCTGGAGGACTGGGAGGAGTCACTCACCCATTATGGTTACAGGCAGAAGACAGACTCCTTAGGGGAAGAAAAGAAACATCACTAATTCAAATGCTGACAAGACAACACTTAATGTGGGGACAGTGAGAAGCGCCAACCACATCCAAAAGCAGCACTCCCCACCCTTCTTTTCTTCCCAGGCTCAGCTCTGCTCCCCATCTCTCCACCTCCTCCCCCAGCAGTGCAGGGACAGGGGATAGGGGTTACAGTCAACTCGCTGTGCTGCTCCTTCCTTCTTGGTGAGAAGAGTGGGGTGAACGCCGCACATTACCCCCCTGCTCCCCAGGGCTCCCCTCTCACTGCAGACAGTCTTCCACAAACCTTCTCTGGCGTGATCCCTCCCCACGGGCCGCAGCCGTTTCTGTGCAGCTCTGGCGTGGGTCCCCCCCGCGTGTTCCAGCCCTCCCAGCGCCGAACCACAACAGTGGGAGCCACTTGTCCCCTCAGAGTCCCGGCCTCCTCTAAGCACAGGTGCCTGTCCTGGCGTGGGCTCCTCCACAGGCCTCAGGTCGGCTGCTGCTCCACTGGTGACCTCCACGGGTGGCAGGGGGGTGGCCCTGCCGTCTCCCCAAGGGGTAGAGGGGGCTCTGCCCCAGCACACCTCCGCCACATCCTTCCCCTTCTTCCTGCTGACCTGGGTGTTCATCCTCCTCACAACTCCTCACAGGTTCCACTTCTTAAATACGATATCGCAGAGGTGCAGTTGATTCTCTCGGCCCTGGCCAGAGGCGGGTCAGACCTGGAGCTGGGGGAGCTCTGAGAAGTTTCACACAGGGGTCACTGCTGTAGCCCCCTTCCCAGCTACAAAAACAAAACAAAACAAAAAAAAAAAAAAAAGAAAAAAACCAGCGTGCCACAGAGACCCAGCACAGGGATGCTTGGAAATTTGGTAACACCTGAATTAAACACAACTAGCACATGTTGAATCCTCCAACTAATAAAGAGACATGAGATGGACCCACCAATTAAGAGGCTGATCATCTGCTGTGCTTCTGCATATACACTATTTAGACTGGAGAAACTGGGAGCTTGGTTTCCAGAAAAAAAGAGCTGGTGCCAAGAGCTGGGGCCCTGAAAGGAAGAAGTGGTCTTGGAAAGAAGGTGGTGACGCAGAAAGAAGGGGAAGATCCTGGCCCAGGAAGAGGTCTGAAGAAATAAGGGAAGATCCTGGAGATGAAGGAAACATGTGGAGACCAATGTCAGGGGATGTCCAGGGACCTTGGCCAGTGGTGCCTGAGACCAGTAACTGCAAGCGACATCACAGTAGGAACCAACACGACTTTCTGCCCAGCCTTCCCAGGTAAGAAGCAACCTCCTTGCAGGGAAGGGAAATCAGACCACAGGAATGAAACACTAGGCCTATAATAGCCACAGAGAATAAACAAAGAATAAATGAAATATTCCCACTGAAGTTTTTGGAAAGGTGATATTTCCCAATTTCCCAAGGATTCTGGATGAACCTTAGAAAAAGAGCTATGGGATGGAGAAGGAAGCAGGGAGGGAGAAGTGCTGCTGTTAATTTGGCATTCATTTGAAGGAGCTGAATAGGAGCCAGAAGTAGTACAGATGGCATCTCAATTCCCCCTTCTTTAGAAGAAAATGTATTTTTAATACATTACACTTTTTGTTTCCATTAAGGCATTTTTAGCTGTGAAATAAGGACAGTTAAAAGCAGTAGTTAAAACTTCAGCTTTTAGATGACAGTTCTGAAAGCAGTTTATT
Source organism: Tyto alba (assembly GCF_018691265.1). NCBI lineage: Eukaryota > Metazoa > Chordata > Aves > Strigiformes > Tytonidae > Tyto > Tyto alba. Next base: position 11,324,878 of record NW_024881322.1, read on the forward strand.
TCACAAAGTGATGGCTAGCAGTACACACATACAGTTTCTTCAAAGCCATAACAAGGTGCTGGGCAGTGAGGATGCAGGAGGTTGTTGGCAGGGAGGAACACTAAGCAACACAAAAGAGACCATACTGTTGCTTTTGCCCAGGAGTGTGGAATTTATATTAATTTATATATTCTACCTTGTTCTTTGCAATGAATGCTAGCTCTAAGACTCCCCTGCTACACAGTATTCCAGGCAGCTGCCTGCTTTTTTGACACCTGATTAAAAATCTATCTGACAGCTAGCAAGGCTGAAAATCTGGAATTTTGATTCATTTCAAATACTGACTCATCTCATGCAATAAGTAGCACAACAACCTGAAAGGGACATAGGTGGAAAAAACCCATGGTGGCAGTTTTGGAGTTTCAGGCTGCATTTAAGAGCAAGATTTTGTTCTGACTAGGGAAGTCAGTCAACATCACAAGTAAAGATTTGCAAGAAGGACTAGCAGAAGACACTGGGAAAGAAACATTATCCAACACAAAATACTGTTGGAACATTGTCTCATTAAAAGGGTCAAGTTCAGATAAGGTATGAAGAACCTCAAGGCATGTTAAAGAGCCACAGTTTGAGTGCTTTTTGAGTTCCTACAGGAAGATACTCTCTAAAACTGCAGTCCTTAATTCCTTGTTAGATAGCCCTGCATTATGTTAATTTATTTTGGTTCCCAGTGGCTAAATCCTGGGGCATCACAAGAGAACAGAATGCAAATGTCTGGTGGGGGAAGGTGAAGAGGGAAGGGAAGTAGCTCTCAAAACACATCAGGCATTAATTTTGTAATCTATGGACCACATAGTCGGGTTCATTGCATACCCATGACTGAACATGCTTGACTGGTCTAGGCCAACAGGAGAGTTGCCTAGTGAGTTAAAAACCTTAAACTTTCTCAGAGCTGGGAAGAGGTAGAAACCCTATCAGAGCCCAGTGGGTCCTGAGGCACACTACAGTCCCAGGAGGCTGGTGTCAGGAGTACTGCGACCACTTTATCAAGACTTCACCTCTCACAGCTTCCATACTTAGTATCCCAAGCTACAATACTCTGATTTGGGGCCGACGCTGCTTATTCCCAACTCTACAGCACAAACCAACAGCAGCATGAACTGGTAGAACCCAAAACTAAGAACACCATCTTGTTGATACCTTCTAACACATCTGCATTAGTTCTATCTGCTAGCACAGAGATTCAAGTTTCCAGCTGTCCTCTCCCTTTCTCCATGAGGAAGAAGCCTCCAGGGAACAGTGACACCTTTAAACAAAACCCAAAAGGCTGAAACACAAACACATCATTTAGTAGTTTGTTTTCCTGGATGCCTCAAGTCCTTACACAGTCTATGCTGACACAGTTATCTATCACCCTATGGTTGTTACACTACAGTATGACGCAGCCATCTCTTACCCTCTCTTACCTGAAGTGGGGTGGCAGGATTACCAACAAAAATGCATATCCATCATCAACATGATTGACATGTTGCTGGATGACAAGATTACTAAAATAGTTTGGATGGTATTATATCATCACAAAACGTTCCAGATTCGTCCGACTTTTCTGAAACTCAATTCCCCTCAGTACCTATTTATTTTAATGGCAAGTAGCACTTCAGAAACAAGGTCTGCAATACTCTTAGTTGCCATTCCGGTTTATTATATTATCAACATCAATAACTCATATTATCAATCTATATGTGATTACAGTTGTTCTTGTTATGCTAGTTTTTGATACCTTTGGCTAACGGTTGGGGTATGAGGCCTTGGGCTTAGGGAGGGAGATATTTTTAAGTTCCACAGTGGTTCCTTTCATTTGACTTAGTGTGCGTCATTGCAGCTGACTAGTAACAGTCAATCCTGCACATACACATTGAGCATTCAAGATATTTTACTTTGCCAAGCTTACAGAGCCTCTGGCATTGTAAATGCCTGTAGTTAAAAAACAGCCACAACATGCAAGCTAGGAGAAATGGGTACAACACAGTCTCTACAGACAATGTGTAAGGTAGACAGCTAGAAAATTTAGGACTTGTGGAAGACATGGATTATGATTTTCCTTGATTCTCTGCAGGATTTATTTAATAAATCCTTATCTTTATTTTATCATTTATTTGTACTCCAGGTGCAGTTCCTGAATGTTATCAGGCAGTCACACCCTTCTATCTCTCCTATTTTTAACCACAGTTGTGAAAAACACCTGAGTCAGCTTAAAGACAAAAAAAAGTGGATGGACACCCTACCATACAGTCAGAGAATTTCAGTGCTGGTTGGTAATCATATATACAGTTAGAATAAGGGCTCCTTCAAATCCTTGATTGTATTATCTAGCCAAAAGTCTAATATTCCAAACATAAGAACACAGATTATGAATAGCTTTCCTGTTCTAAAAAACATTGGTTTAACTATGAATGTATGAAAGCTGATCAAAATTCTGACTTTCTGCTTTGTGGGAAATTTCAAAACAAAAAGAGTTTTCACTCCTGTGAACACATGAAATGGCAGCTCTGAACAGAAAACTGTGCTGAACTTTCAGAAGTACTAAATCAGAACCTCCAATTATTTCTTCCATATTTGGCAGGGATTTTCATTATTTCACGACAAATAAGTAGTACTCTATAATTATATACTACTATTATTGATGCCAGTATATGGATATTCCATTATTTTCAATGTCCTCTAGGGCAATTTCTAATTAGTACTGTTTGAAGAATCTCAATTTTTTTTTTCCTATTAAATGGTTTGGCACAAAAAGCATGTGAAATAAAATAAAATGTTCCCATATCTGTAGCAGCAGAGATGACAACATATTAAAAACAAAAAATAGAAATTAATGTGTTGCAGAAGTTTGCCAATTTTTGTTTGGGAAGTTTCACATTTCAGTTAACTTTTTTTCTACGATTCCTTATTAACACAGGTAAAATTTTTTCAGAAAAATTAGTTCCAACAAAATAAACTTTGTATGACCACATTTGCTTAGACAAGGCTAATACATAAATCCGACAGCAACGCACAAGCAAAGCTGAGATGCAAGCATGCCGACCACAAGCGAGACCGCTCAGCAGACGCTAATCACAGTTGGGCAGAAGGAATTCTCAGGCACCTCACAGCCTGGGAGAAGGACATCGGCTCCATACATGCCTGCATGTTGCAAGACCTCCCCTCCTCCCAGTAACTGCTTGTGCAGCCAGACTCTTCTGCAATATACTCGAAGACTCCAAAACTACATGCCACTAAATACATTCCCAGGTACGCACAAGCTACCACCTACCAAACTTGTTTAAAAACACGTTTACAGGAGCAGTGTAGTCCACAGGACTGGGTAAATGACCATCAGTGCTCAGGTATAGCCTCTATTCTCGTCAGAAGTTTAAGCAGCGAAGGGAAAAAAACCCAGAGCACAGTTAGATTTTTTTGTTGTTTTTAGCCAAAGTCTCTGCTTGCTTTGTACAGCACTGGCTCAGCACGAACTAAAATTCTGCCTCTCCCTGGCCCCTGCTCTGCAAATGAGGCACAAAAACCAGAGGTGCTTAATGAGCATGCTGCATTTTTTTTTGCCCAGAATCAGCACAATGTTGCTTGGCACAGGTGCACTTTAACAATGATGAATCTGGAAAGTTCACATTGATTAATTACTCTCAGATTTTCACATTCACCATCTCATACAAAGAGAATGCAGATCAAGTTGTTGAAAGTGTTTATCCCTTCACACCATTGATATTTTGCACTACTTTAAAAACAAACAAACAAACAAAAACAACAAAAAAACACCAAACAAACAAACAAAAAAATCCAAACAAAAACTCCACAAAAAAAAACAAAACCAAACCAAACAGTAAAACCCTGTTTCTCAGCATCTATTTTTAGCTGTAACATTTTGGGACTTAAAAGTGGAACTGGATTATCTTAAAATATAGCTCTAAGGAAGACAAAGAAGGATTTAGGAAAGCTTCTGAAGCTTCTGAAAAAGTCAAGTAATTGTTGAAAGACAGGCACTTCCTTATCTATGGGGGCTGTGCCACCTATCTGTCTCCATAATATCTAGGCATTTTGTACCTGAGAGACATGACTATTGCCAACATACTTAATATGTGTTACAGAAGTAAAGACTTTGCAGGTCTCAGGCCAACACTGTGAGGAGTGGGTGCTAGTTATTCTAGTATAAGTGCTCAGAAGCAGCCCTTTGAGTGCTCAGAGTTAAGTGAACTCCACATCAGATCTGATCCACCACCAGTTCCCCAGACCCATTGCCTAACGGATATCAAGCAAGTTCAAAATTGTAATATGTTCTAGCATAGTTTCCACAAAATAAGGCTTTCAGGACCTAAGCCAATAATTTTGAAACTGCTGTGAAAACTTAGATCTGCAAATCCACAGCCCACATAACACAGATGACTCTAAAAAAAAAAATTATCAGACTTTTCTGTTCAACTGTTACTAAATTCAAGGTCATCTACATCCAGGTCTGAGGTGATGCTGTCATCTCCTATATAATGAAGAAACATTTACCTCCTGCATGGAACAAAACATGACAACAATGGCTCCTCATTTAGTGCTCTCAAGTTCAAAATAAACAATCCAGAGTAAGACAAATGTGACTTTAAATAAAAACGCAGATGGAAAGCACACTTACTTGCTTAACATTACAAGCTTCAACTAAGTATCCTTAATTAAATAAATGTGATTCTTTGCATCCTTTGTGTCATCTAAGCCAGCCAATAGCCATCAATTCGACCACAGGAAGCTGATGAATCTGACAGTACCATTTTTATTAGCAAAGTTACTTAGCTACCAGTAGCAGAGCATCCTTGTATCACACCAGCTCCAATAAAACATTTTGGAGGGGAATGTATTTTGATTTCACCACCACCAAAAAGGGTGATCTAGACACAACTACATGATTTCACAAAATTGCAGGACGGAAATGCATAATATATATATGAGAACCCATAGACAGCATTGCCCAGACATTCTATATTCTTCACTTTAATTAGCTTCTTTGGAGCAGATTGCTTTCAATAAGCTCAAGAAAATTGAGCTTGATTCACTGGAGACAATCTGGGTTCAGTTATTAACCTTTTAGCCTTTAAACAAGGAAGCTTTTTTAAAATGTACAATATTAACAAGTATACTTGTCAATAGAAATCAGGGTAGCATCAAGATGTGAATTCTATTTATTTTTTGAGTACCAAAACAACTCAAAAGAGGGGGGGAAAAAAGCAGATACAAAAGAGGAAAAAAGCTACTATTTTGTCACTGATTAACGAAGTCAGTTAGAATCTATCTGAATAAGACTGGAGAAGAGATATCAAGTGCTAATGTGCTGCAACAGTTCCTAAATTTGGATTAGAATCGACAATACTATTAAACAAGTGCAGATTTATCCCCAGGCTCCAAGGATGTTACTGGCCAGCACTTGGTGGGGGAGGGAGGTAAGGAAGACAGGCATCCCATCCCCATGCCAGCTGATGTGATTAGGGCTGGACAGCCTGCCCATTCCTGCAGAGGCTGCATCTGTTCCTGAGAGCAGTTGCATTAACACAGAGAGTCATATTCCTGCTTACCAACTCCAAGCTCCTTTCTATTTGAGGTGAGCCAAGTCCTGATAATTCTCAAGCATCTCCTGTTGCCTCAAATGACACTAGAAATGGGGAAAATATGCCTGTCCCAGGCATCAGAGGACTGAGATAATCAGGGAGAACCATATACCAATTTAATAAACTGCTCTAACAGTTTCACAATTGTGTTTCTAATTTCCTTTTGAATCAACTTTTCCATTATAACACAAGAAAAAAAAAAAATGGGAAACCAAAAAGTTCTGCTGACTCAGATGCAGTTAGGTGGTTTTAAATTTCCCTTTGGGGAACTCTGATCTTCTTCCTTAGTATTGGTTCAAAATAAAGGTATCAAAACAAAGGTATCAAAAGAATTAAACCATTTCCAAAATAAAATTTTAATCTTAATGTGGAGAACTATATGAAAGATAAATTTAAGCTACATCAAGAAAACAACAACTACCTGACACTGAGAAGACTGGTTTTGTTCTATACTTTGCAGTTTTCACCCAATACAATTAAAATGACTTATATTTTTCTTTTCTATACTCAAAGATCTTAGCCTTTTTAGTCTCCCAGGGTCCACAGAGGGTATAATGGACTATTACAATCAATGTTACGGTCAGCTATTAGTCAGCTAATAACAGGCACAAGCAATTATCTGAGGTAAGGTATGTAGCTCATAAAGGGGAAAGTAAAACCCTGTCTCTGATTAGATGGTAACAAGCTGCAAAAAAATATTATTTTACAGATGCTGCAAAAAAAAGAGCCTCAGTATAAAATAACTACTGAGTACCTTAGTATTGCTCATAGAAGAGAAACCATTATCTGCGTTACACATACAGAGATGAAAGAAATTTGGAAGGAAGATGCCTCTACTACTTTTCCTATTGAAAAATTTCACAACTCTCATGTTTTTGTAACTGCGTGGTAAAAGAATTCACCTCATTAATCCATCAGGAAACTAACCCATCAAACGCAATGACAGTCTTTCTCCTGTGGTAGTGAGTTCAATTACTTTATGGCAAGATCATAAAAGAGCTAGAGCTGATGCAAGGAATACACAAGACCAGACAGCCCAGAGCAGGGCCTAAGGGAGGGGAAGGGTGGAAAAGGAGAAAAGAAGGAACGGGCTGCCCCACTTTAGTGGCCCCAACCCACTGCATCATCTCAGCTCTACTATCTAACCACCCCTGCAATTTTGTGATCAGCAAGCACAGAGAAAGGAAGGTTTCATCTCCAAAATGCTTAATGCCTAGAAACACTAAAAATATTGTGCGGTCCAACAACCAGCTCAGACACTGTAGGGACCAGAAAACAATATTTGACAAGAGTTCATTGCTGAAGGTCCCATTGTGAAGATCAAGACAGCCCTGTAATTCCTGTCAATAGTTGTCCTCTGGATCTGATACAACTGCATGATAACTCAGCTGAAGAGAATTAAGGAAATTTTTTCAACTTGGTAGATAAGCTGTTTGTCCAATGGAAATCCATACGCATCCTATAATAAAGTTTCAGCAGTTAACTTAAGCACCACGTTTTCCTCATATTTTGTGGGATTACATGAGCCCATTCTTTAGGTATGAGGAAATAACTGACCTCGACATATGAGTAAGAAGGTACCACACAATTGTAGAAGCCAGGGAGAAAATGAACGCAAGTAAATTACTAACTATTTAAATGGATTAGGAACACTAGACTATTACTCTCATGTAATCACTGAAACAGACCTCTCTCAATCAAGAGCTGTGACACAAGTCACTTAATCAGCACATAATCTAAAATGCAAGGAGAGGAGTTTGGAGCAAAACAGTCCTTCAAAGTAGCAGTGATCTAGCCATGCCTGGGAAGGATGCAGATTTGCAGCTTCAAACAGCAAAGGAGGAGATATTCAGTCTGGTTTCTATACTGGAATTATTTTCAATCCTTTTAGTACATTATCTTGATCATTTCTCCAAATACACTGGTGAGGGGAAGGGGAGAGAAGGCTCCTGAGAAGTGGCAGTTTTCTAACATTAAAGTAATAAGTAGTAACAGGTACTAAAGATGAAAGATTCTTCCAGAAGGAGAAAGGAAGAGGGTTTATGCCTCTTGGGAAAGCAGTAGAGTGAGGGGGGTGTGGGGGCATGTTGGTTTGGGGTTTTTTAGTTTATTTTTTTAAAGGTCCAGTTTTAACGTTTTTAAGAATATTTGCTTCCTTTACACAGCAATTTGACTACTAGAAGCACCATCTCTGTATTCCAGCCTAATTTATCAAGCAGAAAGCATCCACTTTTCAGTAAACATAAGAAGGTAGATTAAAGAATCTATCCAAAGCACAAATTAGGAAAAGAAAAAATGCCTTGAAGCCACTTTTAAAGGCAGAAAGTTTTAGCTACACAGAAATAAGGAAATAAAAATTCATGCCTCCTTAACTCATTGTTTGGCATTAACTATTGTATTTGGCACATCTTGTGCATTCCTGCATACAATAGCTGTTTTCCCAGTAATCTAGAAAAATTATATAAGTGAATTGATATCATGATGATATAGTTAACTTTCTCTCCAGACTTCTATGCACTTAAGGTAGGAAACTTTCATTCCTCATTAACATGATCTTTCCGTTTAATACTGTATAAGTGTTCAAGAACACCGCTGTGAATGAAACACTGCCATGTTGGAGCAGATGTCAAACACCTTGATCCAACCCTGTGCAGAGCACACTCTCAAGACAGGTGAAGCTTTAAATATATGAAAAGTTTTAGGTCTTTGATATACTCTTGTCTATGGCAGTGAAAGATGCTAGCAACAGTTAGCTATCACCATAGGGAAAGGTTGCCACCCTGCCTGCCTAGTCAGCAGGAGGGAATGTATTCTCACTTCTCCCACTTGAGTGCAAAATTTGACGGCTTGCTTTACACTTCTGATGGGTTGGAGCAAGGCTGCCAGACTTAGTGTTGAACAGCCTGAGGCTCACAGACACATTCTGTCTCTCTAACTCTCCTCCTGGGAAGGATGGACACCTGGCAGAGGTAACTTCAACTGCTGCAGCTCATCTGTCAACACCTTGGTGGAAGACACGCACACTTATTTTACCTTGAAATGGGGACACATTAACAGGATGTGACTGCAACTTTGGTTGGGAAGCAATGACTTCTTTATTCAACTTGATCATTACTATACCTCAACTAATAATTGAATTATATAAAACAATGTTCTACATTGAGACAGAGTCAAGAATGATTTACAGGGGAAAAGCAGAGTTTTGAGTAGCTTGCAACTAGATCACAGATTATAGAAAATATTCTGGAGCAGAATTTAGCCACGCTTTAAAAAAAATTTACTAACATTTCTTTTCAAAAAACATTGTTCTAGATTTAAGCAAGGTTGTCCTGTCAGGTCTGCAGGCAGCTTGAGAACAATAGTGACCCAGTTCTCCTCACCCCAAGGGGCTGGTAAACTCTGAACCTTGACCAAAACTTTACTTAAACTCTGGTCTACAATAAAAAGTTATATGGCCATCTATGTAGGCTAGACAGTGTTGAACATCACCGTATACCAATTTCAATGACTCCTAAAAAAATCCATCAGAAGATGAACATGACATAAGTTTGAATACAATGGAAGTGGAAATACAAGCACCTGAAAGCACATTACTAGAAATGCAAACAACTTCTTCCCCTAAGGGGACAACTGTTTGGCAAACCCTCAGGATCCCCATGCTTACTACCAGAAGCCAGGATATCATTTTCCAACACAGACTGACAGTTTGGAGCAGGCACAGTAATCTGAAGTAATAATTTATATTGATTTATTTTCATTTGGCACAAAAGCTACTCCTGCCTGCACATTATGACATGGACATGTGATTTTAGGCCACACATGCAGGAAAAGCCTGCTCCTATGGGTAATGTCACTGATACTCCAAGTGCTCAGACTGCTTGTAAACTGCAGTATATCAAGTTAAACATGAAATATCTTCCCAGAAGTTAACAGGGGACTTTGAGCCATTCCTCCCACTCCCACAGTACTGTAGGAATCAGAGGCAGAATTTGGTGGAAAACTGGTAGAACAAATAAGCTGATGGATGGTGTGCACACAGATGCCAGGGTCCCTCTTTCCAGTGGGAGTCACCATGTGGCATTGTGACACAGGCTTACAAGACTTCTTTGCTAGCACCTGAGCTTTGGCAATAAAGCAGTGCTACTGCCCTGGTATGTGATATTATTTCTTTGGAGAGTGATGTGGTAAGCAGAAGGAAGTCTCCTTCCCACTTTAATTTCCCTAGCAGGGATCAAGTTTCAAGGTAAAGTTCTTCATTAAAATCCTGTGACTCAATTTCCTGCAGTACCTATGTATGCTTTGACCTTGGTTCCAAGAGAGCGAAAAACTGGTTCAGGCTTTTCTTATTCATTTAGACTCAAACACTAAACAAAACTAGTGCAAAACATCATTTAGGACAAACCTGATAATTAGGCATCAGTGAACTGCCTCGCTGCCGTATGCACAATTCAGGCTTGATCCAGGAATGGAACAGCTATTCATTGAAGCAAATGAAATTAAATATATCTTTGGGTGATGCTCCCACTTTTTCAAAAGCAAGTCATTGACCTGCACAAATGCTGTGGGCTTCATTGCTCAATCTATTAAGCAAGATCTAGAAACAAGCTCTTGATTATTTCTGATCATGAAATTTCTGGCAGGTAGAAAGTGACAGAATATGATGTGATTAATTCCAGCATAAGTAGAAAGATATAGGTTTCTGTAGCTAAAAAGTTCTGAGAAGAAAAAACTGCTAGCCCAAATATACGGTCTTTCAAGACAGCATCCAAGAACCACCTGAGGACTAGAAAGCCTTCATAAAACTGCAGTAGATTGGATCATGCATAACACATTCAACTATGAATAAGCATCTCCTTCCAAATGCAGATAGGATTCATTCCTTCAAGGACAAATACCAAACAGAAAATAAGCATGTCTGCATGAGTTGGACTCATCTTCCAAACTATCCCATTTGACTTCTGCCATATGAAATAACTTCCAGTTCTTTTAGTGGCAACAATCAATAGTGCCTGTTTCAATTAATGTGAAGCTAAATCAAATTGGAAAGAGTGTCACTGGTGTGATGAATGACAACCAATGACTTCTGTATTCCTCTGATCCTCCATAACAGAAACTAGGTACAAAAAAGCCAAAGTTTCCTTTGCTTGTTGTGTGCGGTGTTTTTACAACTCTCTCTAAAATTAATTTTTTTAATAGAATTCTGGTTTTTACGTAAGAATAATCATTTAAACGTCATTCACACAAATCAGAATAATGTCTCACAAAACTAGACACAATGAAAACATTATTTGAAATCCAAATGCACCAGGAAAGTCATTAGAGGAAAAATATTTCCTAGCAAAATCTCAATTTTTTTAAAGGTATAAAAATAGAGAGGTGCATGGCATCAAATATTGTATCTTTACCAGGTCATTTATCATGTAGCACTTCAAATAAGATAAATGACAAATGACATTTAAGGAGCATTACCTGGAAGAAGCAGGCGTATTCTTAAAACTAGATCCTGTCTTGTAAGAGTTGCTCTCTACTAGGATTCAGGATGATAAGAACAGAGGGTATCTGAAATTTTTTTGAAGAAGTTTAAGTGCATTTTTATATCAATATTTGTGTTCAAGCATACTGCTGTTTACTTTGACTTAACCAAAACAAAGAGTATTCATGTCATTCAATTAAATATAAATTATTTTGGCTCTTAAAAGGAGATCAATAGTGAGCATCTGCTTCATTAACATATGAGACTTTCTAAAGAGAAAGAAAAAAATCCATAAAGAATAAGAGTGACTTTATTATCTTCCCACCTTAGTACTATGGGTGCAGCTCCGCTGAGAGTTGAACAAAGCAAATTAAGGATGACAGTTTAAATTGGAGTATCAGTAAAAAAATTAATTATTTCAGTTTAAGACAGTATTCATTTATCTTTAGCTAAATTTTTGGTTAAGGTAAATAGTTTATGCATGTTTGAGATGCGTACTGTAGAATTTCTCTGCTTCTCAGATGAGCAATAGACAATGGCAGACAGGTGAAATTACACATTTACAATTTGTCTTTTCTTTATTGTATTTTAAAGAATGGTTATAGACCAGATTGAAATAAGGCATCCATATTAAAAAGGAATATTCTTTTAACTTTTTGCACTGATTTTTATCCCAAATATCATAGTAGCCAGGTAAGTAGTTGGATGCCTAGCATTTCAAGAAATAACCTTTGCCCCAAGGACCTTTGTGATCACAAGACATAGTAATCAAAGGACTTAGAGTTCTTGCTTTGTTTTAAGAGACCTGAGATGTTTTTTCTGAACTAATGCCTGAAAGGCTTGAAAGCCTTGAGTCTTAATGGCAAGTGCTTACACAATGAACAGTCCCTCCAAAGGAGGAGGAAAGAGAGCTCTGCTGGGACAAGGTGCTGCTCGGTTGGAGCAGCAGCAGCAGCAAAGCTCAGTTATGGGATAAGAGAGAAGGGGAATTCCTCATGACAATCTCTAGAACTCAAACATATTCTGGTGCTATATTAATTGGGCTTAAACTCGCGTTTTCATAGGCACACCGCAAAAAGAAATACAACCTGGAAAGAGTTACACTTTTCAGTAAAGCCCCTCTAGAAATCCCTGCTGAAGTAATTTTCCTCATTCCCCTCATACCTCTCAAACAGAAAATCTATTTATTATGACATACTGAATTTAATAAAACTACATCAGAAAAACTGAAGTGATGGGTTCCTGTCCACATACTGTGGAAGCTGTTGCCAATTTCAATCTGAGAAGAGGTTTCCAGGCTGGTAGCCATGGGACTATGGCTGGCTTAAGGGCAGATACACATATTCAACACCAACAGAGCAGAGACAGACAAGGCATTTAGCCTGCAAGACGACTGAGCCCCCATTTTATTCCCTTGGTTTTGCCTTTTGAGAAGAAATATCGACAAGAGCATCCTCCAGACAGGCAACCAACAAGCCAAAACATTTCATTTAGGGTTCTTTTGAAACTGAGTTCATGAAGCATTCTTTTTTGTCACAATAGATTCCAGGTTTTACTTAGAACCTATAAAAATACCATGGAAAAAATCCAGCAAAGGGTCATTAAAATAATTTTTAAATTATTTGACTGACTTAAAAAAAAAATATATATATATATATTAGTCTAACTGTGAAGAGTAACTTAATCATGACTCCTAAATACCTACAAGACAACACAGAAACCTAAAATAGAAAGATCTCAGTCCAACAGACAAGCATATAGCAAGATCCAAAAGCCAGAAACAGAGCCAAACTTGTTTCAGACAAGGAATAAAGCCCAAATGTTAAATGAGGATCATTTGCCTTTGGGACAGTTTACTGAAGTTTATGAACACTTTAAAAATTTCCAGAATTGTTTGGTTTAAGCCACACATCACTGCTAGTCTCAAAAAGCTCCCTACAGTCCATCTGGTATATAATTCCTAGGCTTTATAGGAACCAGTGCTGATTATCTCATCCTTCTATTGCCTGTAAAACTGTGGGATGTAATGCGTAGACAGACACACTTCAGGACATTTTGAACCTGGTAAAGGTTTTCTTTTATCACAATAAAGTTACAATAAACAAAGCATCATCATAAGGCCCTAACTAAATAAAGCTTTGGATAAGAAAGTGCATTTGTACATGTGTGTGTCTCCAAGAATTATTTTTGAACAAGTTATCTATTGTAAAAGGCTACCATCTTCCTGCAAACTCTGACTGGAGATTTATGCCTGCGCACATTATCGCAGTCATTGACACAAGGGTCTACCCACACATTTCAGATTATAATAGCAGGGCTTCGGGGTTTGTCTAAGCTCAACATGACTGTACACTGCTCCTCCTTTTGGCACAGGGTTATTGTGGTTTGATTGTTGTGGATTTCTGTACCCACCGCTGTCTGAAAATATCATCCCCTCTCCCTACTTCTTGTAAAGGACTGAGACAATATACATTCACTGACAAAGAACTGAAAACTATCTCTCTTCAAAACAGTATTTGTGATGTTCTCTGGCATGTTGTGATGCCAAAGGAAAGCACTGGTAAACAGAGAAGGAAAGGAAATTTTAACAGCTGCTTTCCCCGCCCTCAGTTTTCACCTCAAGCAGTGCTCTGGTATTTGTCAATGGAACCAAACATTTGGAGAACAAGCTTTTAATCAAGATCAATACCTATAATGAGAAAGGGGCTTAAAAACTAGCAAAGCAATAATGCACATATTAGCTTTTTGACTTAACGTGTTGATAACCTCAGAAAAAACAATTAAATCAGTCAACCTGTAACAAACATAATGGGACTACCACCCTCACCGGGGGTTTGATTCAACTGGTCCCAAATCTTCAGAAAAGCAGACAGGAAAATACTTGTGTACTCCCAGCTACATCACTGCTCTTTTATCCAATGCATTTCTGCAGAGGTTTAGTCCCAATAACACTGCTGAAAATTTTTCCTCCTCCTATTTTAAGGTATAATTGACTTCTCTAAACAATATACTGTTATGCTAACCATTTATTTTTGTAGGCATGAGAATAACTACTTTGTTTTAATTTTAAATGTCTAATTCCAGCCCAATAATCCTACTGGGAAGGTTTTTAATAAGACATGAAATTTCAGAGGAAGAGAAAGCAGCAGCAAGAATGGCCTATTCCTATTTCTACCGCAGTACTTATTTTCAGTATCTGATGTAGAAAACTTTTACTGCCCTTTTTACAATTTCCTACTAGTGAGTATTAAGGAATGTATTTATGTTGGGATTTGTTGCTAATTAACAGGTCTAAACAGTTGAAGTTGGTCAGGATCACAACTTTTTTCTCTCCCAAAACATAACCCATGTCATCTCCATATTTTGAAGGAGACCCCAATTTCTCTCCTTGATTCCATGGTCACATAAAATTGCTACAATTTGAAATCTCTCTTGGCTCAAACTGGGGGGAAAAGAAACCACACAGTTTTTCATGGCTAATCTATCCTTTTGAGTTTTTCTTCCATGAAAACATGCAAAGGGAAACAAGGTGTCACAATAATTTGCTGCCAAAAATTTTCCATTAAATAAGCAATTTCCTAGGAAATGTTTTGATTTTCTGAAAGGAAAACATTCAACTAGCCTTATTAAATACCATGAAAATCATTACAGTTTTGTGAATTTCTGCTTGCAGTGGTTTGCTAATCAGCACCAAAGACACATACTCTGGGTGACTCAGCACTGACAATGAACCACAACAGCATCACATCCGACATCCACACAGTGACTGAGGGATATAAGATGGGGTGTAGATTGCTCCCCTTTCTTCTCAGTAGTCATACTTGCACCCTTCGACTCCTTTCCCTTCGACCCGTATTTCACTTCCCCATAGAGGAGTTATACCAGTACTTCCATTTCTGTGTTTAAAGTGGACTTTCTCCTCCTTTCACACCCACGGCATCTGAGTGCTGGCTGTTTAGTATGAGTATTATATACTGCACTTAGAGCTGAACTATCCTTCTCTTGGTATGTTGTCATGTGAAGAACTCATGTTAACATTCAGGTGAGCAAAAGGCATGTACAGTGAAGCCTTACACACCAATACAGTCATTATCTAGCTCAAAACCAGTTTGTTTGCAATCAAGCAAGCAGTTTTCAAAGAGTGAATGTTTCACCCTGAGCAACAACTCCGTAACAAATCTCATTTTCACATGACTTTTAGAAATTAGTTAGGTAAGTTTAAGAATGCAATGAGGACAGAGAAGAAATTCATCTGGGAAGAACAGCTCAGTTGAGCTCTGTGCAGGTAGCAGATGTCCCAACAGCTCCCACATTCTCAAAACCCTTAAGAGAGGTAGCAGTAGCAGCTCTATGTATTCAGATTTCATGGGGAGCAGGCGTTAGGGAAATCTGACTCAGACTGTTCAGTGCCAGAACAAAGACGTGAAAGACTGTCCTCTGTACCACACTGCAGCTCAGCGCTGCTCGATTCAGTATCTGCATAGTGATCAAGGGGCTTAAGATGGGCTTTGACACCACGAAAGGTCCCCTTCCTGCCATGTAAGGAACCTTATTAGAAGTTGTATAATACACTGAAATTTAACATGAAATTCAACTGGTTAGTGGTATAGCAATACTACATTTGGTCTCACAAGAAATACCTATCAAAGGTAAAAAATATCTAATATTCTCTAGCTCTTTAGAAGAAGGGGGGAGTTCTGCTTACAGCCAGAGGTCTAAACAGTTCATCAAGTTTATTACTTTAAACTGTATAACAGCAGTTATATAACAAGTTTAATTTTTCATCTCAGGCTCTATATGAATTTTACTGAAATGGGCAAAGAAATGGGAGAAGTTCAAAAATAGAGATGAAGTTGGGTTCTGTTGACTTCTCAGTATTTATTGCATGAAGAGGTAAATATTGACAAAGATTAAGACAGATTAGAAGAAGGTTAGCACGTCAATATGTGCCCTGAAGGAAGAGAACACTTGATGTTTATTAAAGTCAGGGTAAATTATCCAGAGAAGATTTTCCTTTGCTTTTTGTGAGGCAAAGAGTAATGGCTTACAAAGGACCATTCGTTGCTATCTAGCAGCCCATTTGCCTTTAACCAGTAGTTTTCTATGCTTTGAAAAAACTCAAATATTCTCCCTCTGGATGCTTACAGAGCATTAGCTCCTTCTTGCCTCTGAGCCAAACAGCATGTGTTCCTGTGCCTGTATTTTCACTGGTGCTGTTACTATCACAAATACTGAGGAATTTCTCTTAATATTTAAGCACATATTAAGACCCATCCATAACTAGCAAAGCATTTTCACACACATCTACATGCAAGAATAATATTTTTCTTCTTTATTGAAAGAGGATTTATTATTTATCTTTTTAACCTGGGAGATAAGTCAATAATTAAAGTTATCGTATTGTGGAAAAAACCACGTTTTTCTCTATTTCCTTCAACCAAGTTCTTCCAAGTACTATATTCAGCCTCAGGCCTAAGTTTATTAGCAATATCAAGTCTTCAGTTCGAAACCCTTTTTTTCATGCTTCTACAATTAAAAGCTTGTTTCAGGAAGTTAGATCATTATGAATTACCAGTAATGGCCAAAACCAGACCCAAAAATATGGGTTTCACATAGGTTTTTAATTTGGTTTCCAGCTTTACCACCACACTGCAAACATGAATAAAAACTGGAAAGCAGAATTTATGAACATTTGCATACTCAAAGACAGTTTCTTTCTCTACTGTTTTAGTGATTTTCACATCTATTTGAGGTGACTGAAAAGAAGGTGGCTAGTTACATAGTGGATACTCAAAGATTTGAAGACATCTTGTCATCAAGATACTGCTACATGAAGCCAATGAGTCTGATTAACAGAGGTAAGGTCGGATCAGTATGTATGAAACCTGAATCATACTTAAAGATTATGTCCCTGGTGTTCAAGTGGAAATCAAAGGAAGGGAACACCAACGTTTGACCTACCTTTGGTTTCTGCTCAACACTGTCTATAGATTTTGGGCAAGAACAGCATTCATTATGGGGTGAAAGCAGCAGGTCCTAGAAAACATTCTTGAGCCATTCTTGAAGAACATCACAGTAATAATAAAATGCTGTAAAATGGAAAGATGAGTTTCTAGTAAAGAAAAGGTTACAGTCTTAAGTTTCAACAGCTTATTATTGTAAGCGAAGAGCAATAATTATCTATTTTAAAATAATGTAAGCACAGTATAACAACAAAATCTTTCTCAACTAGAAGTTTAACTGCAAAAAGTTTAAGGCTTTTTAATTTTGCATTATCTCTAGCATAGGTCCCACACAAGTGTACAGAATTCCAGTATGCGTGGGTGAGGTACAATCTTCCTGTACTTCCAAATATTGTTTTGGGCAGAAGAAACAGCTCTGCTGTCCCAGAATGGAATGGCTAACTTTTTGTGTCAGTGTTGGGTTTTTTTGTTTTATTATAACAAATTGTTAACCTGTCCTCTAGCTTCTAACCAGGTGTCTGCTTTTCCCTGGCTCTTCTCTTCAACTGACTGGTTTGGCTTAGGTTTCTCAGCGACAGAGGACTGAAAACAAGAGTGCCCTCATCAACTATCTGCTATATGTAGATGGAATGATACGACACACTAAAGATGCAAAAATGCTACTAAACACTGTAAAATAGTTTCTTGTAGACATATAATTGTACACAACTCTTGCTTACTGCTTTAGGAATAATGTTTGAGTATATACTGATATGTCCAAAACAAAACACCACACTTCTCAGCCCCATAATATATCTTTTTCAGTTCCTTTTGCCAAGCTGTAAGGCCCAAGGACTGCTATGACAGCATTTGAAGTTTGCACTTCAAAAGCAATTTAACTACCGGTCAACAAGAACCCTGTGTGCAGAGCTATATAACAAATTATCACAAACTGTGCCTGTACTTTCAATACTATATTCTCAAAGTATCTTATAGTAACAATGTACTATATATGTTCCTATATCTGTGATGGTTACCTAAACAATTTCAGCCTGCTCTTGAGTTTCTTTGAAACTGTATTCATCCTGTTAAGTAACATGGCTCCTTTACTGATAAGTATATGGAAGAACTGTCACTTGAAAGAGTCACTTGCCATTAAAAAAAGCTTTTGTTGTAGTTCAAACTCCTAATTATATTCTTGAAGTTGCCCACAAAATACTGCTGAAGAACAGGGTGAAGAACTCATACGGAAGCATCCTAGATGAAAATTTCAGTGTATGTTCCAAAAGCAACAAATTAAACAAGTGCTACCTGAAGAAGTTTTTTAGAAACATGTATTCTGAGCGGTCAGTGAATTTGATTTTACAGTGGTGACATCACATTTGCAGTTGTTAAAATAGCTCTACAAAACCATCAGGCATGTTGAAACAAAAGAAGAGCTCACTAAAGTTGCAGAAATTTAGCTAATCAAGAGTGGGTATAAATCTTACAACCTCTGCTGGAATCAGCAGAGGTCTATCTGTAATAATCCCCCTTGTCCATCATCCCAGCAGTGATCTGCACTTCCTTCTTCCTTTATAGACACCACTGACCCATCCACGCCACCCCAACATGCTGCATACCCCATTTTATCCTCCATGCAACAACAGTCTTCCCTGCTCGTACAGTCCTGCTTTGGCAGTCTTCCTACCTACCTCAGGCAACACAACTGCCAGTTCCCAGTTTCTCTGGTCTCAGTTCAACCACCAAACCACAGGCAAAGCTGTAAGGCCTGAGCTTCTTCCAATATATTTCCTTTTCCTTGTTGCTCTCTGCCTGAGCCCTGCATATTGAAGAGGCAGCTAACAGCTAGCCATCAGCAATCAGCTGTGCACCACCTGTTCCTCTAATCTCCTGACCATCTTCCCTGGATTAAGAAGAAATTTAATGCACCCATAACCAAATCAGGGATGGAAAGGCTGCTGGAGACATCACACAGCATAAAACAGACCACCACAGTTTGTGCAAGCAGGCAACCAGGCCTGGTAAAACTGTCAAGTTTCCCCTTCAGATAACCGTCCGGTCCATGCCAGGGACTCATTGAGACTTCAAGCAACATGTGCAGAATGATCTGGGACTTCAGCATCTCAGGAAGCTGTTGATTTGTCAGCTGAGTTCATAGTCCACTAAAATAGGATGCAGTCATCTTCAGCAACAGGGTTTAATTCTGTTAAGTAATTATTTCACCTGTGGTCTAGGGTATTAATTCTGATGGAGTTTTATAAAACAAAGTCATTACTGATGCCTTAGAGGTGAATGTCTACAAAGTGAATGGCAGATGTAAATCCATCAGTATCTAATTGTTGCAGTCTATATGCCCGTGCATTTTTTGCCCTGTCTTTTCTTTCTGTCAGGTCTCCTTCTTTTCCTCAGTCAAAGATTTACTTTTCCCAATAATTAAATTAAATTAGATAAATTTGAGCCTAACTGAAACTAATTTTGTGTAATATCCCAAACCATTTGCATAAAGCTTCTAAAAATCTCCAAGCTATTTCTCTAGGCAGTGGGGTAGCTAATTATCTACCTCTCCAAGCAGCCTTCAAGGCATCACAGATCATATGTTTAGAAGACGGAACAATTTCATTCCTTTGCAAAAAAAGTGTCCATTACAGTCCTAATGTATGATGAAAATTCCATGTTTCCACAGAGATTAAATAATTCACCCTCCATGGAATATATTTGATCATATAATAACAGGCAGACATGATCATTATGCCCTGAATATCATCATTTAAAAAATCAATTCCTGAACTTTTGGGATATGCAAATCCAATTGATTCTTGAACTGTGAAGCTCTCAAAATGAACTGAGACTTTTGTTCGCATACAAATAGTCACCATCCCTTTAGGCGGGGCCAATGTATCTAGCATCCTCTCACACATACAACGGATTCTATCTCAACTCAGTAAGATACTTATTTCCACAAACAGTTGGCTTACAAAATCTAAACTACATTACAGAGACATTCTAATTGTGACCATTGTTCAGGAAGAGTAAAGGATTAGAAAAAGTTAAATATTAAATTGCTGTTCACAGACAGTGACATTCTGTGCATTAGAATACAGAGTTAGCTATTCAACAAAAATCAGTCCCTCAGGCACAGCCCCTTGCCAACACAGTGAACATCTGACTGGGGCTGACTCACAACCGATTGTTCCAGACTTTGGATGGGTTGAGCTCTTGTCCGACTATATAAGCATCCTGGTAGAGCTCACCAAGATCCAAAATGTACAGATCTCTCATGACTCTTACACAGTGGCAGATTTCAACTCAACAACAACAGAACTGGTGTGTTGCTAAAGCAAGACAAACACATAACAGCAAGTCCTACACACAGATTTTTCTTCCAAGCATCCAAATATAAAGCAATTCATACTCCAGTCTAAGACTACAGTTCTTGCTTTACTCGAAAATTAAGTTTTAACCTCCAGGTGATAATATGGTTCCTGGAATATACATTCAAGCAAAACTTCTTTTAAAATTAGTATGTTCTGAGTATAATCAAAGACCTCTTATGCCACAGGTGGCCAAGGCTTGTGGGACTGGGCCCACACCCCTTCCAGGCTTGCCTACAGTGGGGACACACACACACACACCCCACAATGGGGGAAACACACCAGCTGATCAGGACTAACCTGAATGCACCTATTAGCATGTTTTAAAATAACGCCCATCTTGAAGAGACGGAGAACATTCACTCCCAATGTTAATACAAGGGAAATTTCACATAGTAATTTTCATCAATGTTTTATCCTTCCCTTCAGTGTTGAAGATATCCCAAGACAAGGAGCTCAGCAGAAACCTATTCATAACATGAGAGACATGAGGGATTCACATCATGAAGTCATGGTGCCAATTTCTGTCCCAGCCTATCCTTAGGAAGAGCTTAAACCATGAACAATTCACCAAGGAACATCTACCACATTACATTTACAACCAGAACAAAAACATCTGTAGTTCTCTAGAGGGCTCAGTTATAACACCTCAATTAAGTTACAATCCCAGTCTCATGTCCCATCTGTCTAAATGAGTTACTGGGGCTGGCACAAATCAACAAACTCTCTGGTTCTATACTGAGACTCTTCCCTTGGTGTTCCACTAGCCACAGCATCTGAAGTACAAATCTTAGGAATGACTACTAAACACCCAGACATAGTCTACTGAAATGGGAAAGAACAGTAAAGACTATTTTTCTGAAGTTCTGAAACCCTCAAATGCCTTTGCACCCAAGTGCACCAAACCTTTAGCATCCTTGAGTGCACACACAAAGAAGGGATTAACATGTTTTTGAATACACCTCATCCACTTTACAGCTAGAACCTAAAAGCTATTATTTCGTACACAGAAAGAGGCAAAGTTCTTGCTGTTGTTTTTAAGCAAATCTTCTTTAATTTTAGAGGATGGAGAAGTATTTCTTCCTGACACTTGAATGTTACAGTTTTGGCTTCAGCTCTCCAACTGTCTATGTTATAGTACTTTCCCTTCTATTACCTGCAGACCCACTGAGGCCGTGAGTAATTTGGAATATCAGGAAAGAGACTCCCCTTCTCTATCCTGCATTTTCATGGAGCTAAAGAACAAGTACACAGACAGCAACAGCTCCAATAACAGAGATCAGCTAAATCATATTATCAAGGTGCTGATAGGGAGAGAACAGGATGCATTTAGGATGCAGAGAGGGAACAGAAAGATGAGTCAGAGCATTTGCCTGGAACCTGGGAGACTTATTCTGCCAAGGACTTCCCAGTCAGTCCTGAGTAAATTGCAGCATTTCTCCGAAACAAGGTCCTTCATCTGTCAATTCCCCCAGTATGAATGGAAATAACTGTTGTTCTCTCCCGCAGAGGGCTGATAGTGCAAACTATGTGATACTGAAGTTCAGTGATCATAAGTTACAGTCAGTACCTCCAAGTTAAATCATGGATTAGTATTTGTTTGCCTAAATTACCCCAGCATGCTACAAGTATTCTAAAATAAAAACTTGTGTTCAAACTCACTGATCCCGATTGAATAAATTGCCTAATGACTGGAGTGGGCTTTGGAAAAAATACAATATTAATTAAAATGTACGTGCACATCGAGAATTCTTTGAACTACTTTGATCTGGAAAGTAGGTTGTATGGCTCTTATTGTCATGCTTTTTAATGAGGATTCTAACAGTTCACAAAAATAGCAGAAGCTACAAATACAAAAAAACCCTTGTAGCTCTGAGTACATTCAGTAATAACATTCTCCAATTTATATTTAAGATACTGATTTAAATGAACTTTAGAACAATGCAATACTTATTAGTCTGATAGCATGTCCAGGAATTATCTAGAATTAAAATAACTCAAGTATCATAAATAAACAATAAAGCAGGTGGCAGATAATCACTACAGCAAAGTTCATACACAAAGAAAATTAAGTGAAAAGATAAGATGAAGAAAATTATAGCAATATTATGCATCTGTGTCTTTATGGGTATAGTGAAAAACAATAGGCTGAAATACCAATTTGATTGACACAGGAAAATTAGAATGTGAGTGTGATCATAAAAGATACATCTTATATCAGGAAATAAGGAACTATTTAGAATATCAGATTTCAGGTAGTAAATTGCAAAGAAGAAAGCTTATTTAGAAACAGTAGAATAAAAGTAGTAATTAAAATAACATTTGAAACTATATTTTCTGAACTATTATAACAAAAAAAATTGCATAATTTACTTGCACTGAATATCTTTTGCAATGCAGATGTCAGATTCGTGCCACACTGAATTTATTCACTATCTTTTTTTTTAACCTAGACTTATACATTTTCCATGAAGATAAGTTATTTAAATACCACCCCAAGATACCAAGTTGGCTCTGTGACTGCAGAGATATTTTTTTTTAAGAGAGTGTGAAATAATTCATTAACATATTCATGAGGGAGTAGAATAACTGCAAACTTCAGGTGAAACACTAGCTCTGGTGATACTTGTGCTAAATTGCAACAAAAGGTGCCAAGTCCTGAGACTTCTACCAAAACAGGCAAGTGTTCATATAAGCCTCCTGAAGCTTTACAACAAACAGAAGAAATCTGGTTTTAGTAAAGACACTGACCCAAAGAAGCCACCATAAGGGCAAAGAAATGAGGAAGAAATGAGGAAAAAAAGCAAAGGCAGAGTTTCCAGTCAGGGAGCAATATTCTAGCAAATGAGAAGAAAAAGTTGGTTTGCAGACTGAATAAAAACTTCTTGATTTGCAGCCTTTTCCTCCAATCCTACCTTTAAAAATAGAGCGTGAAATCCATACACCACAGGTATATGTGACCAAGCATTGTAGATGCTAGCTGGAAAGACAGTGTTGGCTGTACAGCATTTTCCACAGTGGAGACATGGCATCCAGATTAATTCCATGGGAAAGAACAGGGGGAGCAGTCACTACATTAGGACCTGTCTGATCTATTCTTATTCCTTTAACTGCTTTTTCCCCACATTTAGAAAACAATAATTGCATCTGCAATATGTCAGTCTTGCTACTGTCTAATGTCCTGGTTCTTGAGCAAGAAAATATTGGAGTATTGTAATTTTGTTGGTTTGGAGCAGAGAATAATATTAAGTGATTATTCTCTTTTCTTTGCAAATACTTCCTCTTCTTCAATTTTGCTGTTATTGTTAACATCTCTCTCTATTCATGTCTTATCTGTAATGGAGTCTTGTTGGCTTGCCTGTAGTTTCTTTATATTATATTAAAAAGATGTAAAAAGAAATTAGTTATTAGCTGAAATGCAGTAGTACCACTTTGTAACACTAATACAGAACAATTAATACAGAACACAGAACAATTCCACTACGATTAAATAATAAATATTTATAAAATAAACTGATTGCAGTTTTCCAGGGAGCCCAAAGAGCAGCTATTTAAAAGGTGCTTCCATCATCATCCTTAGGACTGTTTTGAATTAAGACAACTGCATTTCCTGATTAGTTATTTTTTCGGGGCAGGGGGGGGGGGTGTTTCCTTTTTTTTCCTTTGACTAGTTATCTCAAAACCATGTGCGCCCTGAATGTGTGCAGCAGCTCAGCACACACCTCGTGCCTCTTCCCTTGCCATGAAACATTCACTGTCTTGTATTCTGTCCATCTCAACATGATGCAACTGAAGACAGACAAATCTATCCAAGGCAGTACCCTCTACATCACGAGGGTCAGAATTGCTCCCAACTCTTACAGAGGAATTTACACATCATCTGGCATTTACTTGTGTTTGTTCTCGTTGGTCCTTGTCTCCCTCCAGTGGCAGGAGGTTCAGGCCTCTCTCTATGCTTTGAAAAATGCACATCCACCCTCTAAACTATACAGCTGAGCCTTCCTCAAACTTTCTGTTCCCCCAATGAACGAGGAATCCCACAAATAGTCGTTATTGTTCCTCCAAGCATGTAACTCCACATGATTTTAACACTAATTCCTTTCCATCTCCAATTCATCATTATTCAAGGTCATTCCTGTAGGATGGTCTCCTCTTATGTAGTTCCAACTTCAAGCCATTAGCACATTTCATTAGCACGTTCTTGTTTTTATCCTACTTTTTGGTAATTAGTGAAAAATAATAAATAAGATCAATGTCAAAACTAGTCCCTGAGGAACTCCACTAATAACCTCCTTCCAGCCTTAGAGCTTCTTTCAACACAGTTTCTTGCTATATCCTTCAGGCACTTCCAACAGCATTTGTACTAACCATCCTCCTCCTCTCCAGTTTAGATTGTACTTTCCCCACGTAGCACCATATGGAGTGCTCTGCTGAGGCTGGGGCAGGCTCAGTCTTTCCTTTGCTCACAAGGCAAATGACATGGCTATGAAAAAGACAGAGGGGGCACATTGCAAGAAGTGTTGTCAGGCAGAAAATTAAAAAGCCATCATACCCGACTCTAGTGGGACCTTACCTGGAAGGTTACATACAGCTTTTGCATTTAACCAAAAAAAGCCCTGAAGGAGAACAATTAAAAAGCCACTTCCTGTCCTTATCTCAGCCCAAGAGCCTTTTGTTATATTTTCTCTCCCCTGTCCAGCTGAGAAGGGGGAGCAATAGAGCAACTTTGGTGGGGACTTGGGATCCAGCCAGGGTCAACACACCACAGCATCTCAACAGTAAATGCCAGAGTTTGGGGCGGGAGAAAACTGTTTAAGCAAAGGAACATTAAGAAATGTCTGTGGACACATTCTGTCTGGAATTCAGAAAAGCTTCAGATCATGAGAGGAATAGTATTTGTTAATAGACTGGTAGACAAGAGGAAGGAATCTAGAAACATTTAATTTAAACAGCCTTATTTATGAGATGTACAACATAGTTGTTGGCACTATCTTGAAGTAGTAGACTCGCTAACCCAGTAAGTTCCTTCTGTGACTTTCATTTTTTTCTTTCCAAAGATCCCCAGTGCAGACTTCGTCTCCAGTGCAAGTCAGGAGAATGAGACACACCTCTACATTCAGTGTTTTTCAGAACCATCACTCTCAAAGTCAGGCTTTAAAGAGTAAGTGCAGCTTGGTTCCCATTCAAGCCATCAAAAATTGAAGATACCAAGCATTTTACCTGCATAAGCATTCCTAGATCAAGCCTTTAGCTTTTCACTTACATCTCTGTCTGTAGAGCTTCTCAGACCAGCTGAAGTCTCTCCTTGTTCAACCAGGACATGCTCAGATTTTACTTACTAGAACCTCAACAATGTACTAAAGCTCAGGTTGACCATGAGTTCAAATTAGTGCTGGGATAAAGAATGCCAGAGCTACTTTATTAATTTTATTATCTCTGTCTGCACACAAGTCTCAACAGGAATTTTAGCCCACAGGGGATGGGAAGATGTAGTGGTTTGATATTTTATTGCAAATAGAGTAATGAAGGAGGGGGAGAGAAGAGAGGGAGAAGGCTGAAGTGAGGTGTGAGTGGATATTTTCGGATGTCAAAGTCTGTTATATCGTCATTTGCATGAATCAATATTATATTTAAAGCTGAAAGATCTCATAGCTACTGCGAAGGACCAGCTGGTTTAAAAACAGTACTACCTCTGACATTTATAAGCACCCTTGGCAGGTGCAGCACTCAGCTTTTATTTTTTTTCTTTATAATTTTGGAAAGATGGCTCTGATATATCTCTTTAATATCTCCCCCCCCCAAGACATTTTTCTTTTTAATAGACTACAGTATCAATTCACTCAAAAATAACTTTTAATTAATAAAATTATTTACTTAACCCCACTATAGCTATTCTATTGTTATTGTTCTACTGACCTTTAGCCCTCTCTTCTTTTTCCAATAATGACATATGAAAAAGGAGAAAGGATGAGGTATAATCTGTGTCAGTATGACCAGCTGTGGCCGCCTTATGCACACCAGTATCTGTACTAACATGCAGGTATGGCTATCATCAGCACAACAAATTTGGTCAGCCCTAGAATGGAAGCATGCAGCACTTCAACAAGGATATTCCTACAGACACTTCACATGCCCCCTCTGCTTGAATTAAAGTGAAATAGCAAACAGACCTGGAAACAAAACATGGTTTCCATCCTGCAGATTAAAATAAAATAAACATTTTTTTTAAGTCACGTTGCTCAGGATTCATATGAAATCAGGTGTGTCAAAAAAACACTTTTGTGTTAAACAAATAATGAGGGAAAAAAACAGCCCACTCCTTTCAGAACAGATGACTTGACCTGCTCACTGGTTAGCACACTCACTCAGGATGTGGGCCAGCCATGCTGAAATCCCTTCTTTACCTGACTGAACAGAAGCTCAGCGTTCAAGGAAGCATCCTAACTATCAGGCAACAGGCTGATGGGGAACAACTCAGGGAACATTCAGTTCTTCACGTGAAGTGTAAAGCAGACCCACAACTGAACAGCCAACAAGAGCACCTGTCTCAGTTGGGGACTGATTTGAAGAGTTACCACCCGCTAGTTAAGGCTAGAAGAGTGTGTTAAGTAATTAGGTTATTGACTACTTTGCCTCTTCTTCATTGTCACTTTGGCTTAAAAAAAAAAAAATCCTGGCAAGATCTTCATTAGAATATCTCTAAAGTTACCATTTTCCAATGGAAGTTACAATTCATGCATCTGTTGTGGACTAAATCCATTCATCTATACAGGAAGAAAACAGCTACAATGCTCAAGTAATACTGTCATTTAAATCTTGTCAACAGACTATTGTTTTAATAGTAGAAGCACCTAAAACCATCTAGGAGACTGCAGAAATAAGTTGGACCCTGCAGACATTATTTACAACACTTTTTAGTCTGCATATGACTAAAGACAAGAGAGTTCTGCTTTAAATAGTGAGCCCAGACTTGAACTTGATAGAATTACTCTAAATATAACAAATTTATCATAAACCACAAGAGAAAGTCCATCAGTAGCTAATTCACAGATCGTCAGACCTAAAATAAAATTGCATTTGATAGGTCAGCTTTATTCAAGAAACCACTTGAGATTAACAGCACTTGTCAGAAAGTAAGAGAAATGAAGAATTCTGGAGTTACCTCTCTCATAACATAGGCTTTCCAACATAGCCTAATTTTTCCTCAAGAAGAAAAATGGAAGCATTTGGCTATATATATATATACACCATGGTAACAACGAATACCTTCATAGGTAAACACAGGCATCTGTGTTCCTGTGCAAGAGCAGTTACCTGACTTAAAAAGCATGGAAGCAACACAACACCAGGGAAGGCTGATCACATGCCATAGAACTTATTTGCCCAAAGCCAGTAAGTGTAAGCTGCTTGATATAAGCAAGCAACAGTTCCTAGTAAAGAAAGATTTATTTGCTTTCTCTTCACAAGTGGAGAATATCTGACCACAAAGCAGCCAGCTACCTCCTCCATAGCCAAATCAGAAGATCATCTACAGAGATGGAGTTAGACACTTAATCTAACTACTTAATCTATATTTGTATTAGCACTTATAAAATACTTCCTTTCCTGTATTAGAAGGCTGAGTGAATTGTCAAGGATCACTATACAAAGCCCTGACGTTTGTTAATATGGATGCTTATGAAAGAATAAGTATACTACTGCTGTGCAGAAGCCAAGTAGTTCAACTATGTTTGCCTTCAGTTTATGGCATACTTTCCCAGAACAGTAACAGTTTATTTCCCCCATCTTTCTAGCACAGTTAATCAACCTTCCAAAGAAATCTGAAAAAAATTTATTACTTACCTTGCTTTTTCCTCTCTCTGGAAAGAAATGATTGATTGGGAAGGGACACAGAACAGAAATGCTACTGAAATGTCAGGCTCTAATTTCTTACAAAATATTATTAAAAATGTTATTTTAGTCTATGCATTTGTCACTTGCAACATGTTCATGAGCAAAGCTTACAAAACAGAGCATAAGAAAAATCTCGCAACAACTTTCAAGAGAAATGTCTTCTCTCCAAGACAAATTTCATTGGTGTTGGTGTAATGGAATAAAAGTAAAGAAGTTCATTGCTGAAAAAAGCTTTCTGCTTGGAAGCAGGCTAGATGCTAAAGCAGATCTTGACTCATTTCAAGGTCATTTCTCTTTCCACTTGCACGCTTTCTGATGCATCATGCAGGAAATCAGTTTTTTGGTACTGGGGCAGCAATGCAAAAAGCAAAAGCTTGTTGGGTCCCAAGTGCCAGTGTTTCAGATTCCCAGAGCTTATAAAATGAGGATAATTAAATATATCAATATCCCAAGAGTATTGTGAATATTAATTAGCCAACAAATTTAGAGCACTTTGAGAATGAAAAGTACTCTGTGTCAGTATTTACTGCTATCTTTACACATACTGAAAAAAAAAAAAAAACAAAAAAAAAAATTACTTTTTTAGATTTATAGGAGAAAATGCATCAAGATGTTGGAATTCATAGTAGTAAGCCCTTCTGCTAATGCAACTTTTCAGACTTATTTCAAGAAACCACAACTGTAGACTGTTAGTGCAATCATTATAGAAGATGGCAACTCTTGAGCTCAGAAATTAAGTACAAGAGCTGTTAAAAATAGTGAGAGAAGTCAAATTAAGTCTGGAATAATAATTGGCAGAAAAATTAATTTATCAGTTTTCTAACCAGGATAGAACACGATTCAAGAGAAACATAATTCAGCACATTCAATTCTGAAGTGAACAAATTAAGCTATAATAGATACTGTTCACTGACTTAAGAGCATTCTGTGTGCACAGAATGGCTATGAGCAGATCAGTTCCTTCAACTATTTCACTAAAACACAGAATCACAGAACTGTAACGGTAGGAAGGGACCTCTGAAGATCATCTAGTCCAGCTCCTCTGGCTTGGAAAGGTCAATGAAAGCAGGCTGCTCAGGGCCATGTCTGGATTTTGAGTAACTCCAAGGATGGAGATGCCACAGACTCCCTTCCCTGGGCAATCTGTTTGTCAGTCACTCCACCCAGCTTATATCTTCAATTCCTTGATGTATTTAGAAATGACTTCCAGAAGA
Organism: Tyto alba; assembly: GCF_018691265.1. Lineage (NCBI taxonomy): Eukaryota > Metazoa > Chordata > Aves > Strigiformes > Tytonidae > Tyto > Tyto alba. The sequence goes on from NW_024881322.1 coordinate 11,354,389, forward strand.
ATTTGCTCCATCATCTTTCCCAGTTATCAAGGTAAAGGCGACTGGCCTGTAGATTGCTGGATCCTCCTACTTGCCCTTCTTGAAGATAGGACTCCACAGGAACTTCATCTTAAACTCCATGACCTTTCAAAGACAATCAAGAGTAGCATCATAATGACATGGCCCCACTCCCTCAGCACTCATGGGACCCACCTGGTCACATCTACTTGTATACGTCCAGTTTAAACGTTCCCTAACCTTATCCTCCCCCACTAAGGGTAAGTCTTCCTTGGCTCCAGGCTTTCCCAGGAGTCACAGGGGGCTGGGACTCTTGAGGGCAGATCTTTCCAGCAAAGACCAAGGCAAAGGAGGCATCAAGTACCTTGGCCTTTTCCATATTCTTTGTCATCAGGACACCTCATTCAGTACCAGGCCCACATTTTCCCTAGTTTTCCTTTTGCTTCCAAAATACCTGGTGCAAGCCTTTCTCATTCTCTCTCATGTCACTTGCTAGATTCTACTACATACAGGCTTTGGATTTCTTGATCTCATTTCTGCACACTCTGACAGCATTTTTGTATTCCTCCTGGATCAACTGACTACTTACATTGTTTTCTCACTCTTTATATTCAAGTTCTGTCAGGAGCTCCTTGTTCATCCACGTAGACCTCCTGCCACTCTTGCCTGTCTTCCTGAAAATAAAAATGGCTTGTTCTCAACCTTGGAGCAGCTCACTGTTAAAAATCATCCATGTTTCCTGGATCCCCCTTCTCTCCAGGACTGTATCCCATGGGATCCTTTCAAGCAGGTCCCCAAACATGCCAAAGTCAGATCTTCTGAATGCCAAGACTGTGATCCTGCTGTTTGCCTTGATCCTTCCTCTCAGGATTCTGAAGTCCACTATCTCAAGGTCACTGCAGTTGAGGCCACTCCTGACCTTCACATTCCCAACCAGTTCTTCCTTGCTTGTACGTATCAGGTCCTGCAGAGCATCTCTCTTCATCGGTTCCTCGATTACCTGTGTCAGGATGTTATAAACACACTCCAGAAAGAATTCTCCTGGATTGCTTGTGCCCTGACGTGTTGCCCCTCCAGCACGATAGGGGTGTTTAAAGTCCCCCATAAGGACCATAGCCTGGGAACATGAGACTTCTTCCAGATATCTGAAGGTCTTATTGACATCTTCTCCCTGTTCAGACAGTCTGTAGCAAACACCTACCATATCATCCATGTTGGTCTGCGTGCTAATTCTGACCCATAAGCACTTAGCTAGTTCATCATCCATACCAAGACAAAGCTCCAAGTGTTCCCGCTACCTTCTCACATAAAGGGCAGCTCCCCCTTCTCACTGTCCAGGCTTGTCCTTCCTAAAGAGCCTGTACCCATCCATGATAACACATCAGTTGTGTGAGCTATCCCACCCTGTCTCTGATGCCACCAAGACTGTAGCCCTAGAGGCCATTTCTCATGTTGCAAGCATGAGGGTACAGGCACTTCAGAGATGTACCCAGCTGTGCTGATTTCCTAGTAAAGGTATGAAAGTTTCATCCATCATTCTGTCTTCTCACCACTCCCTTATTTGTGTGCATACATTTGAGATGGGTCCACTTCATCCATTTTGTTGATTATAAGGTCTCTTCTGTCCTCACTTGTTTGTGGGTTGACATCTCCCTTGCCTGTAATTCCTAGTTTAAAGCTCTCCTTACTAGGTCAGACAGCTTGTTGGAAAACATGGGTTTGCCCCACTTGGTCAGGTGGACCCCTTCTCTTTATAGCAGCCCTTGGTCTTCACAGAGGGTCCCCATGGTTGAGAAAATACAATATACTTAAAGCACTTCCTATAAAAGAAGTGTCTCCCTGCTTTCAGGCATTCCACAACATACATTTCTGGGGGAAATAACAAATATCAGCTCCCTCTATAGAGGGAGGAAATTCTTTCTTGCAAAGACCTGTCTCTGAAAATTTCTATTCAGAGCACTGTCTTCAAATTTTGACAACAGATGAGTTAACTTCATTCTGATTCATTTCATCTCTACTATGAGTCTATTCTTTCCCAGGATCTGACCCTTGATGTGAGAAACCTGAATTTTCAGATTTAAATGGTTTCTTCAACATTCATGGAAAGTAGATTAAAGAAATCCAGGTACCTAAACAGTTGGAGAAAACTAATATATAAAATACAAGCAAAAGCAACAGAATTTCTATAATACACTCTGCTTTTGGAGTACTCATCCTTCTAGCCCACAAAGTACCTCCGAATAAATAGTCTGATGTAATATTTCCAAATCCATCCCAGAGATCTATAATTGTGCTTCTTATTTTCAGAGATGAGTTATTCAGTCTTATTGATTTTCAATAAAACATAGACTCTTGAATAATTCTCAAAAATGGGGCTATGATACTTTTACAAGTCTTTTAATGTTAGAAGGGGACAAGGACTTCAGTCATTCAGCAGTCATAAGTTTAACTAAAAATATATTATTCAGATAATTTCACAACAAGAAAGTTTGGACCTTGAAATTAACAGGCCAAAGCTGGATAGTAACCAAACAAGCAACCTAGAATTACAATTTAACAGTTCCTTACCCCCACAGCCAAGAAAACCCCTAATTCTGTATTTCATCAAATATCCATTTGACTCCTTTACCTTACTTCAGGACTCTTCCTCATTACATTTGTCCCTCAGTCACATTGCACCTGCACACCAAGATCCGTTTTTGCAAATGCCAAGCCAATTAATTTCTTTTACTAGGATTGCCTTTCATACATCATTAGATTGACACACAGAGGAGTCATTAGAATAACACACATAATACAAGGGATGAGGGGGGAGGGAAATCCCTTAGCAAGAAACTTCCCAGCCAAAGGTTTACTATCATTTGAATTGAACAGCCAATCCTAATTTAGAGACACTATGCCCTTAAATTAAGCTGCCCGGCACTGAGTAAAATAGTATACAACCTGAATCAGTGACCCATCTGCCACTACCAGTCATTCCTGTACAAACAACCAGACCACTGCATGCCTTTTAAAAATCACTTGACAAGAATTTTATGATTCGCGACATTCAAGGCCTTACTAAGGTCCAAAAATAGTACAAGTAATTTTTTAAAAAACTTCCTCTGTTGCAGCAAGAAAAATATGTCATTACAAACTTTAGTAATGTCAGCAACAGCATTGTGTGCTGAATAGGAGCCTGATTGAAGAATGTTCTAAGAAGAAAGCCAGGTTGATTTAATCTTTCTATGCCAGGTTTTGGATTTTTTCAGCACAATATACACAGTGGGTAACTGACACAATGAAATCTCCAGCTTCAAGGAGTTCAATACATTTCAAGTTGTTTTTGTGTCAAAGGGCTGCATTTATACAAGCTGTGTTGGCTAGAAATTATGAAGTCAGAATTGTATTTTGAGCCCACTGGAAATTTCTAAATGGATTTCTTTTTAATTGAATGACACTTCATTGCAATGAGATAGTTACAAAGCTTTGTTAAAGTACTATGCTTTTTAGCTCTGCGTCTACTATAGCATGCTCCCAGAAACAATATTTTAACTTGTGTGTCTGTCTTAAGAACACTAATTGGGTAGGATTGTTTGTCTGGAAATTTTTATCCCTAATACGGAGCCCTCTAGCTCCTACCAGCACCGACCTCTGTTGTGCTAAGCACCATGCAAACCACTCAGCCTCCAAGCTGCACAGTTTACATTTAGAGCCCACAGTAATAACCATCAGTGGAAAGGGGACAGAGAAGCAAAACAATTTGGTTTTGTTTAGATGATCCACCAGAGTCAGAACCAAAGCCAAAACTTCTTACTTCTAGCCAATATCCATTCTCCTAAACCAGAGGGAGTCAATTCCTAAGTACTACTTTTGCCTGCATTTCTTAGTTTAAGTCATAAAAAGAAAAATTACTAAGCCTGGTTAGTGACAGGTTTCTTCCTCCCTCCCTTCCACCCCCTCTCCCCTCCTTCCCTTTTCTCCAAAAGGTATTTCACATATTGCCAGATTTATCTTGTATGAAATTGCCATTGTAGCTGTATCAGGTTATATGGGAGAGAAAAAAATCTTGACAGTTGCAAAAACAAAGTTGTACTGTCCATCCATTCCCAAGATAAAATCAGGAAGAGTGTTCTGCATAGGATTTCCTGAAAAGAAACAATCATACACACACTAGATTACACTGCAGCACAGTACAATGCATTAGATGTACAAATCACCTGTATTTGCATTTGCAGGATTTGTTACATCTGGAAATCCACCACAGAAGGGCATGACACTCAGATTCTATTATCCACCACTTCCAGTTGGAAAAAGATGGGATATCCAGAGTTGATATAACCCTAAATAAGGTTATAGATCACAGTATTTTTTCTGACAGCTAGTCTTTAGTTTTACAGGATGAGTTTGCTATGAAAAATTATATCCACAGCAGAACTGCATAGAGACTTCAATGTAGAGGGATACTGTAGATTAATAGTTTATTAATACTAACAGTATAATTTTGGAGTTTTATATTTTATGACCTTCTAAAAAGATCTGTCTCAAACAACTTTTGTTTTTAAAAGGGCACAAATATTGCACAAGGAATATATATTTAAAATTCTTACTTAACATTTAATTTCTGCTTAACAGTGCAGAAATGCTTAACGTAATTATGAGACAGTTATAAACTACCTTGCCTGAAGAGGCTTCAGGACAGGGTATCCATTTGTTCCACAAAACACTATCAGAACATTGCTACAACCAAAGGCCAAAAAGCCAAGAACTGGTTAACTCTTACAACCAAATGTCTTGTAGAAAAATCATGTTTCATGATAATTAGTTTGCTTTCAGCAATCTTTGTCTCTGGAACTGTTTCCTAACAGCTGTGAAACCTTTTCTTCTTCCAAATAAAAGCTGAGTCGTCAAGGACATGACAATGATGAAACACTGAAGCCAGGTGTAAAAAGCAAAATTTGGATTTTTCCATTTGTCACAAGAATGACAACAGGACGTAGTTTTGCCCATGAAAAAAACCCGTCTCAACTAATTTTTGAAGAAGTGGACCCCGTTGGTTCATCCCCTCATTTTAGAACTTAAAATTTAAGCAGCTGATAATTCTGATTGATTTCTGGACTGCCTTAAAGAAAAAAAACAAAACAAAACAAAACAAAACAAAAAAAAAACAAAACAAAACAAAAAAAAAAAAAACTTAATTTCAGGTCCTGATGCAGTCTTACCTACTCTCCTTTCCTCTTGCATAGAAAATGTTCTAGCACAGTTGGAAGATGGCATGTTTTCAACAGAAAACTCTCAACTTTCTAAGAAATAAAATGTCCATCTGCTTCCCTTAAAAGTATAAGCTTTTTTGTTGTTGTTGTTTTTGTCAGTACTGGAAAGATGACAAATCTATGTGAGAATGGACTAGGTCATTTTCTGGGCCACAGAACAAAGTTACTAATTTGTTGATCAGCTGCTGAGGAAACACTTCCAGCATTCCTCAAGACATTAAAGGTATCTCACATGGACATTCAGATATTGACTTCAATAGATCAGCATTGAAAAAATGTTTGTAAAATAAGCAAATCTGGAGGAAAAATACCAAGGTTATGCCGTTTTGGGTTTTGGTTGGTTTTCTGGAGAAGTTTTGGTTGGTTTGTTTGGAGATTTTTTGTTTGACAACTGTTGGTTTTTTATATATTACACTTTAAGTATACATCTGAAAACTTTTTATCTAGACAAAGAACAGAAGTCCAAGACAGCTTAGGTTAAAATAACCAATCTTTTTACTACAAAAGACTACTCATGGGACCTTGGGGCTATGAAAGCCTTGAACTCAAAGGTACTTAACTACTGACTCAAAACAAAACACGCCCTTAGATGAATGACTTGCTAGAAATGTAGAGCTTTTAGAGGAACCTAGCAGTCTTCTGACTAAAAATTAAGCTAGTTATCTTTACACAGTTACATACAAACTGTAAAAAGAAAAAAAAGTTGCAAAAACTTTGTTTTTCATTAAAAAGAAAACCCAAACCACAAGAAGAGAGTAGACCATAAATTATGATGATGGAAAGGGATTTACCTTCTCTCTTGCTGCTAGTCTCATTTTATTTTAGGGAGAATTTACTAAAGGAAATTCTAGTGGATTACATTTTGTTTCCAGGCCATTTGTTGCAAACTAGCTGATTAAATAAGAAACTATCACTCACAGATTTAAAAAGTGTTCAAATAGAATTTAGGCATTCATATGTAGATTACCAATGCTTTAAAGAGGCATATGAACAACGACATTTACTTTGAAATGTTCCCATTTTAAACAACAGAAATTAAAGAGACTATTAAATTAAAAATTAAATCACAATGTTTTTAGCCTGTGGAAGCAGCACAGTTATGGTTACACCCAGTTCCCATCCATACAGGTACAGGGAATTGCAGGTTAATTCCAAGAGAGATGGCATACCTTCACTGACTATGCCTGCCAAGGATCTCATAAAAAGTCACAGAGATTTGTCTGCTTTCCAAGACAGTGAGGAGCTACATGTCTGGCCAATATAGCATGAAACTCAAACTAATGAGGCCTAATGAGTAAAAGGCATGTTGTTATGGATTGCTTCTCAGGCAGAGATAAACTTGTAGGTTTTGCCTGTTCATCCAAAGAGCAGATTGTTCCCAAGTCAGTTGCGAGCAAGATCAAAATCCAGGTATGACAAATTTTTTAAGTGATATTTACTCCATCATAAAACTACAATTTGTCAAATGCTAACATTTCACAGAAACACTTTCTTTTGACAGAACACAGGCAGAGGCAGGGCTGGAAATCTGCCTGATTTGTAACTGTTTATTTACCTGGCTCCTCAGCAATAAGGAGCTGGATGCAAGGACTTGCAGGTCCCCAAGTCACCTGAGCTCCCAGCTGCCTGACTCCAGCCTCCTACTCACCAGGGAACCCCAGGAGCCCAGGAAGATGCTGAACAAAACAGATATAATCCTTTTAGTTTCACTAACAACCCCCACTGATTAACAGCAGAAAAACTGTCAACCCCTGTCAGCTTCACACAGCAGCATTCAGGGATCCTGGGGAGCACACTGAGATTCATAAGCAAAACACTGTGATATTTTAATTGCATGTTCTGTGGGAGGGGGACAGCGTTTTATTCCAGTTTAGAATTGTCACTGTTTTGTGATGAAAACTGGTGAATAAAAATTTGGTTTCAAGGCCAGATCCGTCAGAACTAAGTGAATCGCTCCTATTTGGATACCTTATGATTTCTGGCAAACTACAGTGCTGTTTTCCTTTAAGTTACTTGTCTGAATCGAAGAGACTCATACCAGCAGAGGGGTAAGCAATAATCCTTTCTCTATGAGTGTGTCCTTCTTACCTGGTAAGAGGAACTAGCTATGAGATATAAGTCTATACCAATATTCAGGGTTTCACCAATATCAACACCTCAAACAGAGGAGAAAGCTTAATTCAGTAAAACTTTTCACAGAAACAGTGGTCAGATATGATCTGATAAAGTCTAAAAAGTATCAAACAGATAATTCGGTCCGTGTGCTGGATGAGCCTAGGGGACCCAGCTGTAGCTCATTACAAAGTCATTCCCACACACTGCAGGAGCACATATGCTCTGTGGCAGCAGGACATCTTGTTGCATCTTTGCTCAACAGCTAAACTTAATTATTTATATCATTAATTATTATAACATTATTATAACCATTGTGAAAAACGCTCAATTGCCAACTATAGATGGTTCAGACAGGATACGTTGTGAAGCACTTTTTATTACGTTCTTGCAAGACCAGAGGCCCCACCAGGTGGACACACCAAACAGCCATTGTGCAATGGTTTATGTCCCTTTCTCCTGACGGAAAGTTCCCCCCCATGGTTCCTCACTGGCTGAGTATTACAGGGTGTACAGACTTCCCGAACCACCTACCGACACGCCCCTTCATGTATGTGTTCATACATCGCATGTTCATGGAAATGAACCTTGACTCTCTCCAGGGCAGAGTAGTTAATACGCATGAGCTCATCACACAAACATACTAAGACGAAAAGTTCAGAATTTCAGGTTCCCCAAGCCTTTCAGTGAGAAGAATAATGGACTCCAGCAACTCTATAAGAGTCATAAATCGAAATCGTTTATTGCCAATACAAGTGCATTTATATATCTTCTTAGCAACTGATCACACATAAACAAAAGGCTTGATTGGTTAAATGCATTCTTCACACACTGTCCACGCACCTAAGACTAACATTTGATTGATTATTACCCCCTGTCCATAATACACCAGACAACTCATTGACTACAAGTTAGTTACTGTTATCCTAAGCCTAATGGTTAATTAAATCTTACAAGCACAAGCACAATGTTCTACACACTTTTAGCTCAAGGTAGAAAACTTTCCACTGTTTAAGAAATGACCAGATGTTTTCCATTAACCATCACCTTGCATGTTTTCTTCAGACAAAGCTCAGCATCCTTATCTTGTTTTTCCACATGCCTGTTTACTACTCCCAAGGCTTCTGGCAGACTAAGGTCAAGATGTCCTCCTCATTCACCAGCTGTACAGCACTCTCATTTCTTCCTCTTTTCATGTCCCTTTTGTGATGTAGCCAAAGTCTTGCTCTTGTCCAACATGGCCATTGTCCTCCAAAAATGATCTCACATTTCCATATCTCTATCTACCTAAAACCAGTTCCAAGTACTGGGTCATCATAGTTGACAAAAGGACCACTTATCTTCTAGCCATAGGCTAGGGACTTGGATGGTTGTGAATCGCTCTTGTTAATCGATCTGGTGAATCATGCCCTTATTCTTATCAGGCTTGTTCTTCGAAAACAACATTCTTTCCCTTACAACCATTAAAATCTGATTTTTACCATAGTTGTCTCTGTGTATGAATAGCATCTCCTATGTCTTTCAAGTAACACAGGTTGTTTTGAGACTGCTCTGAAGCAATGTATTAACACTGTATTTTGACCTGCTCACTGGTACATTCAGTAGCTGACAACACAAGAGGGAGTCTATGGAAAACAGGCAAAGAAGAAAAGGCTAGTTAAGACTAGCTATCCCACAGCTAATACAGACATAGCTAGGGGATTGTTTTAGACAGTGCCTAAACTTGACCGTCATGGTCAAAGACCTGGAGTGCTCTTGTATGTAACTGCGGACAAAGACAGCAAGGTCTGTCCCCCCCAGTTGGAATAAATTGCAACTGCAATTGAGTTAATCATGGATTAAAAGCTACTTCATCTCACACCTGCTGTGGCACCTCTGCAAAGTCAAGTATCTCAAGTGATTAGCTCTCACTCCACCAGCTTGCTCACAAACCCTACAAACCCATAGGGATCATCTTCCAGAGACCTCCAAGTTGCCCAGTATCACACCTTGAGTGCATGTAAGACACCTTGCCCAACTTTTCTTTCCAAGACAGCCAGGTTTCAGTTACAGCAGGTGTCAGAGACATTTAAGTATTAAATCTTTGCCAGTTTTCTTTAAAACAACTTATGATGTTATATGCAAGTTGTCCACAGAAAGTTATGATAGTTTTAGGTAACACACGTAAGAAGCTGCACTTCTTCTCTACAGAGAACTTGGCAGTGATGCCAACAAGATGCTGCTTTCAAGGGTCCAAGCCACAGCTGGGCCCGTTTCTGAGCACTGCTCCTACAATTTGGGTTTGGAAAAGCCCAGAAGCCACCCCTAGCCCCAGCTCTGTGAGATCATGATTTCCATCCATTTTAACATGGACTCTCTGCTCTCATTGTCAATACTGAACATAGCATAGACAACACCGCCCCCCCCCCCAATTAACTGTAAACAAACTTAACTCTTGTATGACAGCTGGCCTGGGAAGCTAGCTTAGCTGCTACAAAGGTGAAGTTCCACCTTTCCACCTTCCAAATGCTTTCCTCTGCAGAAAAATCCCATTTCAATGTAGCAAGATAACAAAGAAGCAGTTTCCAGAAAGATGATTTTTCTTTGTTGTTGAATGAGCTGTTATAAGTGACCCACAAAGAATTTTAATACCTTCGGTCATAACCCTTATTAGTGTCCTTTCTTAAATGAAGGATAAATGACGTACTTTTGCCACCTGTCCTTAAGGTTTAGAGCTGTGTGGGTTTCTTCCCTTCCTCCTTCCTGTTTTCTCTCACTTTGAAAAAATAAAGATAACACCAACTATATGTGCTTGCTGCACTGGCAAGTCTTGCAATTTAACTAAAAAAGCAGTCTATCTATGGTAAATAGCATCTTCTAACACATTTTAACACGTTCAATAGGGTTTAACAAACATAAGTCAAGTGGTTAAAGGGTAAATTATAAATAATTTGTAACCTCATTTCACTCTGAGCCACTTTTACCTCCCCTTTCAAGTGATGCATGGCATGCTGACAGCAACTTAAAGGAGTAAAAGCATAATGCTACCCTTTTCTTTTAGCCTACTGCAAGGTAAACAAACCACCACAAACAGTCCTTATCACTGAACTTTCCAGAAAAAAAAAAATAAAAGACCAAAACACCTCTACAAATAAAAGAAGCACAACTCAAAAAAAAAAAAAAAAAAAAAAGGAAAAAAAAGAAATCCAACAAATGCAAAAGTTCCCAAGCTTTATCACTGGGACAGATAGACGGGGTGAGGAGATAACAGAAAAGATTTCATTTATACAGGGTTTTTTTTATATATATATTCTATCCCCAAAATAGCATGCAGTTCATTTTATCAACTGCCAAATGGAATTAATCCTTTTACAGAAAACTGTAAGGAATATTCTTTTTAATTACAGGACAGTTTAATTCCAGGTATCGCTGGAACATGGCTGTTACCATGGAAGCCTGCTTAAAATACATAATATTATGTATATATCATTGTTTTATATAAGACATAACATATAACGATATCTATAACAACATCAGATGTTGTTAAGACTTTATATGAATGGAACATTAGCTCTGCTGAGATCCCAGACCACTTCATACTATCAGACATGGACATTTTTGTAGTGGACAGTTACCAAACACTAAGAAAACAAGATCTCCCAGGCTACATTCAAAGGGAATTAAGGGTTGTTGACAACTTTTACAGAGAAGAACATATTGGAACAAAAAAAAAAAAAAAAAAAAATCAAAGTTTTCTTAGCCAATGTGGAAATAACTAACAGAAACATTCAGAGAGATGTAATTCTGTCCAAGACATTAGAAAATAGGTAAATTTCTGGTAAGTTTAAACTGCTAAGTTTCTACATCCATATTTATGAACCTATTTAATACCACCACTGTCAGAAAAAATTAAATGCTCTGCAATACAGTTGAAATAAAAGCCTTCAGTGTTGCAGTAGCATCCCCCCGAATAAACTCGGGCCAGACCACTGAAAGATGCAGGTCAGGATTTAGTGGTCTAATTTTAGGCTCCTGGAATTAAGAACGGAACAGTGACAATCATCAAACAACACTGCCAGCTGAAACTGCTTCACTTAGTGAGTCTTTCAACTAATATTGTTGTTTTCTCCACAGATAAAAGACTTTAAAAATAAAATCTAGTTCTTTCTCATAGATTGTATAAGAATCAGCAATATTCCAAATAAAAAATATAAAAAAGCTATGTTCTGAATTTCTAGCAGCAACGAGCAATCACTGAAAGGTTCAAACTTACTGTTTTCCAAATACCATTTGCTTCTGCTTGGATTGCAAAAACATTGAGAACAAACAAAACAAGATCAAAGACAGGGTCCACACTGCAGAAGATCTTGAAATAGCAACAGAAATCTCAGAAGCAAGAAACAAAAGTCAAACAATAGAAAGCAACAAGGAGGTAACTTGGAACAAGCCTGTCTACAAATGAGGCTTTTTGTATATCAGCACAAACATATTCTGTTTTTCCCCCCAGTAACACTATTCCAGCCCATGCTGAAATGAGCCTGGATTCAGAGCAGCTCACACCAGGTATGTCAAAAAAAAAAAAAAACAGAGGAGAAGAAAAAAAAAAGAAGAAAATTGTTTTGCTGGTATTGTCATCAGGAGTCTTATAGCTATAAACATACTGCTTTGTTCATTTTTATATCAGAAGTTAATTCAGTTGTTACCATTCAGCAGAAAACAGTGTGAAATTAACTCCCTTCTCTTCTCCCTACCCCAGTTCACTAGCAATCTCTGCGGGCCCACAGCATGAACAGGTTGCTTTAGAAAGTTTTTGCACAGCATTAGAAAGGCAGCTCAGCTACCGATCCAGCCAGCAGGTTTCTAAAAGAGAGCGATAAAGCGAGACGGTGTGCTGCAGCACCAGGGCTGAGGGTGGACACCCCTGCTCGCAGATCACTGCTCCTGGCACTCCCCCACCTGGTTTAGGGCAACAGCTCAAAGCCACCTGTTAGAATTTTAAATTAGGCCAATTCATTTAGGCCCAGGTGAACTTCACACCAGCCACAGCCTGACCATTAGAAATAGGAATTGGTGGGAGACAGGAAGTAACAGAGAGAAGCTTGAGGTCAATAAAATCCATCTATAGCCTTGTAAGTGTGGGGCAAAGTTCCTCCCTTGGGGAAAAAGGGCCAAAGTGGCTGTAAACACAGGGCTCAGAGAGAGGCCCTGGGAATGTTAGTCAGTAAAATTAAGTTACAGGTGACTCTGGCAAAGCAATTCGGGATCTTTGCAGTGCTCAGTGCTGGAACACACCCTTTGCTCCCAAGCCCACTGTAAGGTCCTGAGATGGAAGGAGAAGGAAGGCTTTCTCTGCAGCGCTTAGGAACACAAACACGCTTTGCAGTCCAAACACTCTTCAGACCCCACGGCCCAGCATCAGTGGAGCCAGAAGGAACAAAAGAAGAGAGAGAACACAGGGATGTCATTTCAGCTGTGAAAGAAAATAGTGGTAGTGACTCCTACAAATCCTTTTCTCTTTGAGTGAATACCATAAAGAATAAGCAGCAGTTCAGTAGCTAGAGCCAGGGGTCTGCTGGTTAAAGCTGTGAGTTTTTGTCAGTGCCCCGAAGGCCCATCAGCCCTTGTCTGTGCTGATCAGGGCACAGAAAGTGCACGCTGAGGACCTGTACTACAGTTGTGTGGGAAACGCTTGGTGACACGCCAGGCAAAGGGTTAAACACACAGGGAAAGCGCACAGAAATTGAAATACTTTGTCTCAGGCACACACACAGCCCCCTTCAGACTGCTTTCTGCAGCCAAAATATCAAATGGTCACCTTTGGTTTTCTTTTTTTTTTTTTTTTTTTTCCCAGAGATGACAGACAATTGACAGACACTTAAAGTGACATCTTCAAAGCTCTAATTTTCTATGGCTGAACAGTTTCATGGCCCACTTTTTAATTGCTGCATCTAATGGAGATGGGAAGGTAGATGAAAAATGCTAAGCTTTATGAGACAGTGAAGTCTGTTCAGTTCCTTCTGTTTTGCTACTTATTTCCACAGTGGAAAAACATTAATATGTGGCATTCTACCCTGCCATGTGTATTCAGAATAATTTTCTTAGAACACTCTTAAGAGAATAGACTCATCTTGCATTTTAAAACACCCCATTTTCTGATGTTTCATTAGGTACCCTTGGAAGACTGGAAACCTGAAATCTAGCCACAGCTGAGGCCTAAACCTGCCCCACAGAACAATAGGACAAACTCCTCAGACTCCTCTGGAAATTGCTTAAATCAGAAGAACCAAGCCACTGATTTCTTATATGCTTTATTACAGAATACAACTAACTACCTGATTTTGCAGGGACCAGTGCAAATTGGCCTGGATGGACTTTTAAGACATTACAAGCAGGAGGAAAAGGAGTAAAGAAATTAATGTTTTAAGAGAATGACTAGCCATTGTCTTTCAGAAAACTGTAAATTTTGGTGCCTGGAAAGAATGAACAGGACAAGGTTTCCCAAAGCACATGAATGATCTGGGAACAAGTCCCACAACTCAGCTTTGTGTCTAATGTGCACAGGGACTGCCAACCATGTAGACATGTTGAACTACCTTTAAACTAGATACCTACACGTGCTTTGAGGACCATTTTATGGCATCAATTTCAGCGGCCGCTTTTCCACAGGTGATGACCACAGGCACTTTCTGCTGACTTGTGTTTTACCATTTGGCAGAAGGATAAATTGGGTTCCTTTTCTTTCCTGTTTGTTCCCCTCAAAGAGATGAATATTGCCTCCAAGCGAGCTGGGCTCAGCAACGGGCAGAAAATTCTACGCAGACCTCAGTATCCTAAACTGCTTTTTCACAGCCTCCAGGACTGGGGAAGAAATATTCTCCCCTTTCAAAAGGCTGCAAATACAGCTTTTTAATTTTTATATGTAAAACTATACACACATGCAGGTTTCTTATCAAATGTATCTCATTCTAGTCTAGAAAAATCTGGAGCTAGGCTTAGAACAGGATTTATGGTTCTAAAACAAGACTTAAGTGGAGAGCAGACACATTCCATCAAAACTGGAACTCTGGATAAAGGACTCTGCTCAGCTCTCCCTTGACTACCTGCACTATACCATGCAATGTCAAGCTTGTATTTTATAATAATCATAAGATAAAACAGTTAATCTTTTGAGGGAGAAGAATACCAGAATTTCCAGAAAAAAATATCTTATTAGGACTTTGTTCTATTTGGTCTCATGGATTTCTACTCATTACAAGCACTTCTCTAAAAACCAACCAACCAAAAAAAACCCAAACCAACCAACCAAAAAAACAACCCTGAAGGTTGAAAGAAAAGAACTGGACAGTTCCATTCTCAATAAGACAGGCAGCTTTCAGCTTTCTCAGACAGAGAAGAAAACCAAACGAACATCTTTCACACCCTGACAAAATACCCAAATTCTATGTACAGGCAACAGTGGCAGCACCAACCCCACATCTGTCACATTTTAAAAGGAAGGCAGAGATACTTCCTTACATGCAATTTCTTACTGTCGTCTCAAACAGGTCTTCATCCAGTATTCTGGGTTTATAAAGGGGGGCTGCGGTGTGGTATTATGGGTGCTGTTCTGACACACTGCAAAAAGAGCCTATACGTACCCCACTCATAACTATGCATCCTCTGTGTCTATTACCTACAAAGCAAACTCCTCCATAAGCAGTAACCCTTAAAATCCTGATTTCCTCTGTCCTTTCTATAACCTTGCATTTTCAGTCTTCCCTCAGAGCAGGAGAAAGGACCCACATTCCTGTATCTCTTGCAAAGGTTAACTGCAAGGTAAAGCATAGCTGCAGTTTCATGGCATTGCAGGAGCAGGGAAACAACATGAAAACAAAATGGAAATAAGAGCTTGGAATAAGAGGAAATCCCTTCATCTAGTTTAGCTTGTTTTGTCTTTTCTCCTGCTGCCCATGAAGAAAGTGATCACCTCGGGGTGGGGAATAATATTTCCATAATCCCAGTTTATTCCTGGGACAGAGAATGAGTCCCTAAAACATTTCTTGCCCACTGGGTGCCATTAGACCACTGCCAGACAACCTGTGACTAAGTGAAGGAAATGCAGGTGCAGCAATCATCAGCCAGCAGGCACCAAGGCAAGATGGGCTCACTGCAAGAAAGACCCTGCAGAAAAAAAAAAGTGCATCATTTCAAGCATCAAGATGGTGAAAAGAAACAGACTGCAAAAAGTTGACGGTCACCTTTCTCATATCTGGCCCTGTCCCAGTCTGTGGTCTCTCCTTCCTGTCACCTTTATTTCAAGAGTCCAAATGTTTACTTGAACTGAAGTTTTTCCTATAGCTTGGGGATTTTGCGTGCATATGCATGTCATCCATTAAAAGCCAAACTGAAAATAATGACTCTTAAGAGTACAAAACCTCTACTTCTGCAAAAGAAAACTGTGAAATCAATCCAAGTCTTCTTTCTCAAAATATTTAGACATACATATACCAACTGCCGAGAGCTAGCTTTAGTGCTAGTGAACTATTATGATGATGTAGGGAGGACTCTTCATTTACAGGTTTTAGGTAACAAGTTTCACCTACTAATAATGATTGCAGTGTAGTTTCTCCCAGGATCTTTAGTTTCTTCTAGAGCTCTGAGGGTAGAATCTCTTTTCTTACTGTTCTTAAAGCTGAGGTTGTCACAGTTACACATCTCCAGGATTTGGGGTTTTAAGAACGTTACTGGGGTACTAAGAGGCCCAACATAAAAACTGCCTCTACACTGTGTTTCCTCCAGTGTCAACCAATGTGGTTTTGGTATTTGTAGTTAAATCTATGGCCCTAGTCTTGTACTCTCCTTGCCAACCTGAAGCAAAACAATAAAATCAGGAGGAAACAGCTAGCAGTGCAGTGCAGGTCTGATTATTTTGACAGTAATAAATTTTAGAAAGAATGAATTCTTATGATAATCTACACCTACTGTAACAACTTTACATTCAATTACATTGTATTTCCTGGGCAGTGAAGGGACTCCTCAGTATTATTTAAGCATTTAAATTGTTTGATTTCTCAAGTACCTCCATGTGCTGAAAATCTGCATGTAGAGAAAGACATGTGTGTCTGTGTATGTATGTATACATACACACACACACATCCACACTAGTTTATCAAACATCAATGTTACAAAACTTCTTAAAAGCACAGCAGAAGCCTGTCAGTCAAAAAGCTGGAAAACACAGATTTTGATATTTCCCCCTCACTAAGTGAGAATACATTACTTTGAGACAAAAATAATAATGTCATTCTTGGTTCATGTTTTATGCAAAAATCAGTTTTGGTAGATGAGAGAGTTTTATCTAAGAAGTAGATATAGTGAAATAACTAAATTTTCTTCCTAGTTTCTAGACTGAAATAACCTTGTGCAAATCACTTAACCTGTCTCTATCTCCTCTAAATATCAGAAGAGAAAAACCAATATCCACCTTTAGAAGACATCCAGAAAACCTCAGGTAGAAAGACTACGTATATATTTACCTGAGGTTCCATTTGATGTCACTGATATTAAGAGGGCAGAGTCATGTGTGGACTTTGGAAACAGCTGATGTGCCTATTTATTAGTTGGCTACATCCATTACAGGTGTGCCTCAGTAATTAATTACATGATTGCTTCTCAGATGCCATCCAGCAATGTTTTAAATCAAGCCAGAGGACTCTGCACTGAAGTGGATTAGGAGAGCCCATGTTATAGGAGCTGTGCTCCAGGGTCAATACCAAGTAGGCAACAGTCACAACAGCCATTACTCAAGTTCTCATGGGGTTATGTGTTTTAATCAGATACAAAATATAGTACACAAGCAAGCATGCATTTTTCCTTTTTTCAATGTCAGTGTTCATGAATACTTAATAGGAAAGACTTTGCATCTTTTTACACCATTAAGCAAGGATTAATGGTTTTTACACATATTCATTTCCACTAGGAGAAAAAAAACCACAAAAAAAAAAATCTCTTCCATTAACGTGAGCTTCTTCAGTATGTTTTCACACCATTTGGGAATTTTTTCTTTCCAGAAGCACTCTGACTTTATAGCTGGTTTGACTGAAAGAAACCCCTGCTGTGAGCTTTTTAACATAAAAAGTTGAATATTTCTGAATTCTTTCTATCCTGTGCCCTTTACACCCACATGTGAAGAAAATACAATTGCTACAGTACAGCAGAATCCTTTCCCTCCACGCTGCTGTTGACCCCTTCAGATATGACCAAGCTCTCTGTTCATTAAAAAAAAAAAAAAAGGAAGCTGAACCTCTGCTGCCATTCCTCTTTCCCAGCTGACATATTGTCAGACCACCAATGGTACGTCCTCAGGACTGAATCTGACTAATCGCTTCCATGGGAGCAGAATCCTGCTCTCCATTTCAGTAGAGTTACTAGGAGAATGAGAAAATGGTGCAGCACGCAAGCAATATAAATATAAAAAGGTACCCAGGGCAGGGAACATTTTAGTTTTAAGACTGTACAGTATTTTGCAGAGTAGGGCTGGAAAGACCATAAAAGTGCATACTAGTAATATATGAAACAAAGAAGCTTTGCAGGTAACAGCAAGACAAAGAAGAAGTTTTCAGCATATTTTGCTTCTCTGTCAAAATATACAAGTTACAATAGATAACATCAGCTTGAACTTTTTAAAAAAGATAACTGGTTTAATTACACTGATAGTTTTTAATCTTTCTGAAGAATAATATACACAATTACTTTTAAGATGACAAAACACAGTATTACTTCTCTCCCCTACTACAATATATCCAAATCGAGGAGAGCATAAGACAAAAGTTCAACTTGCCTTAACCCTCTTATTTTAAAGCTTCTAAAACTTAGTTATTGGGTGTTCATGTTGACATTTTGGCATCAAGTGAGCATACAGAAAAATTACACTGTAAAAATTCTCACTTTGGTACTTTGCTCATTTTTCTCTTTCATGTTTTCCTGTTGGAGAGTAAAAAGCAGTTTCTGCCTCCTTCACAGAATGGGATAATGACTGTCTATGCCGACTCTTGTCCCTTCTCTTAATATTTTACCCTGTAAAAGTGAAAATAATGCTCACCACACTGGCCACATGGTAGTCCTGAGGCAAGTGCTGCATTGGTTCTGCACCTGGTATGCAACTCAAAGCGAGCTTCTTCAGGTGGCTTTCAATTCCAGACGATTCTGGTTCTAAATAACTAGGTCCTGATTTGCCATCATGGCAAACAAGTGGAAATCTACTTGAGTGCAGTCACTGCAGGTGCTCACTGTTCCTGAGAAGTCAGATAATCTTCTGTCAAGGTCACATCCAATCAACAGTAGCAGAAATTAAAATAAGAGGGCATTCTCTTTACATTTATTTTTAAGAACCTCCCCACTTTTGCCAACATATTTCATATAAATATTTTTTTAAACTCGAGAGGCTTAAAGTCTATATTCTTCTCCCCTGTATAGCTGGAGGAGTAAAACCAATATTTCTCAAAACTTTCTGCTAAACCTTCTTTCACGTTTACCCTTACACAAAAAAAAAAAAACAGCCAGTAAAAGAGCTTGAGAGATTTAATGCAGAAGTTCTGAGTTTTCCTGCAGCGAAGGAAGATGATGAAGTCACAGTATTTAACATAGTCCATGTGTCCTGCTAGGTAACAGTGACAGAAGGCAGCACTGCCTGAGCCAGTAGCAGGCCACTGCAGCCTCCACAGGAGCAGCAGCAAAGTAGACATCATGGAGCATGGCTGAGGAAGAATCGATTTGGCCAAATAGCAAGTGTGCAGAGAAAAAAAAAAATCTTTTCAGTTTTGATATGTATGCTTTGTAGAATTAGTATACAATAAGGCAGGGGAAAGGATATTGCATGAAATGGAAAACATCCCTTTGCAGTCAAAGTGAAAAATTACAATAGATGTGAAAGGTTTGCTTTGTCTGGGGATTATACGACCATTTTGCTTATCACTTCTCTCCACATTTTACCTAGGTCAAGTTTTTTAAAAAAGTTAAAAGGCATTTTGAAACAAAAAGTTTAGAAGGACTTAAAAAACAAACAAACAAACAAAAAGCACAACACTAACAGAGAAATTAATTAATTCAGCTTTACAAAATTAATCATTTTAACATTTCTAATATGTGTAACTTTTCTCCTCACCAAAACCATTTGATGGTTTTGACCTGATTTCACAAGTGATGTTTGTATGTCTCCCCACAATTCCAGCACTGAGTGCGTTTACCCTTTGCCAGACTAATTTTTCTGGGTGGTACCTGGAGGTGAGGGCGCCCACACACCCCAAGGACCTTTGTTTTAGCTTTAGAGGAAGAGCAGTTTCTATGGAAACAGAGGCAGGGTCCCAGCCCAGATGGTCTGAGCAGCACCACAGGGACCCAGCTCTATCCAAATGCCAGCAGGTCCTGGTGCTGGCTGAGAAGATACACTTTCCGTGTTCCCAGACAGCTTTCTTGGGCCAGGAGTATCAATAGCTAGGGAGCTTTGCAAAGGTCAAAACTCAGACAGTGAATTCAAGGTCAAGATAGAAAGAGCCACCACCACCCAGATGCATATCTTTATCTCAGACTCAAGAGCAGGAAAGTCTTAAAAGAATAGGCACGTGGAGAGATGACCCAGAGCTCCCCTTAGTTTGCACAAATGTTCAACAAATATCACTAAGCTTAGAGAAAGCACTTTGGGTTGGGTTATTTTTGTTGTTGGTGGTGGTTGACTTTTAGTGGGTTTCTGTCTGTTTGTGGGTTTGTTGTTTGCTTTCATTTTTTTCAAAACACACCTGCACTTTATCTGCTTTTCCTCCTCCACAGGAGCTAATGGAGTTCACTCTGGCACACAACGGAGCTTTCTGTTTCAAAACCAAAGGTTTTTCTTCTGACTCTGCCATGATTTTTTTCTCCATGCCATGGCTAATTTCTGTCCAGATCCTCTGATGTATCCTTGGCAAAGCGCTCAGCTCTGCAGGAGCCAGGCCTGTACATGTGGCCTCTCCTGCACAGCCACAGCTCTACATCATTGCAGCCAGTGGGGCAAACGCACTAGATCCTACTCATTTCTGGTTTTGCCAAAGGTTAACAGAGTCAGAAGCAAGCTAGAGACTGGATCAAAGTGGAAACAATGGAAGGTGCTATGCCAAGTGTAGCTGAAGCAGTAACTGCGTTAGAAGACAGAGCTTCAGCCATATACATCTCATCCCTAGTCTTTCTGGAGGCTAAAACATAGGGATGAAAGGGAGAGAGGTGTTGAAAATATCAGACCCAATTACTTCCATGAACCCAGGGCCAAAAAATCTGAGAGCATCTGAATTGGCCACTAAACCCACAGAACTGTGACAGTTTGCACCCATCAATAATTTGGTCACAGACTGTTTCTGGTTTGCTATACCTCTGCCTGCAGAGAAGCCTCTGCTGTGGTATACATGATGAATGCATATCATCACAGTATGGGCAGAAATCCAATCACTCAGGAGTGGACAAGGTGGTGAGAAAGAATATTTTAATTTCCTTTATGTTTGTTGGCTTTGAAAGTATTTGTATGGAAATAATTACTGTTTTATTTAATAATGCAGCTTCATAATTACAACTTTTAAAACAATGCTCTTATTCTCCAGAGAATCAGAAAAATGTGCATGTGAATCAAACTATATTTATAGAATATCCAGACGCGTTTCTGAAAAGGCAAGCAGAGGGAGATATTTGTGGATTTTTTCCTTAAATGCTTTGCACAGAGGCAGCAAAAAAAATCACTTATGTACTTTGTGTAACAATAATAATTAACCCTTATGTAATCCAGCATAGAAACCCTGCATGGATACTGGCACAGAAAATTATATCAGAGGTCCTTGTGGGCTAGATGAGCTAAAGAAAGATTCAGTGATGCAAAGACCATAGCCAGCTCAGAAATCCCTCTACAACCATATCTACAAAGTGGGACTCAGCTCCCAGGGAATGCCCTACCTTGTTCTGATCACATAGCAAGATGAAAGTCGAAAGGCTCACATCATTCTCCTTCCTATCATCTAGGAAAGAAATCCATGTGTGTGAACCTGGGGATATCCCCTGCATCACTCACCACCCACCTGAGGGGATGAAGACTGCAGGAGACATCACATGCCTGCTGCACAAGTTTGCTATTAGAGGAAGGCTAAGAAAGGCACAACAGCAGCACTTCGCAGCAGGATTGCTCAAAAGTCCAAATGGCAACCCTGAGCAGGTTTTTGCCTGAAAGTGCAGACAATCACAGGTATGTGAGGTCCCACAAATTCCTTCCAGAAAAGGTATTCCCTCAGAACAAGTGTCTTTGCACCCCAGTCCCTATTTCTTTAGGGCCCATTTGACCTAATGCTGTAACAGATGGGAAATAGTATTTTTTTATCTCCAGCACTATACTCAAAACCTAGGGCATCAGGGAGCACCACATAGAGATGGAGTGAAATTACCAGGTCCATCCCTGAATCAGAGTTAAAAAACCCAGACGGACCTAGATTGTGTCTCTACGTAAGCAGAGAGAGAACGCTAACATACTTGGATTTCTGTACTACTAAGATGATCCCAATCCATTGTTATTCCAGATGATGGAGCACTGCCTACCCATTCAAAGTCTTACATTAATTTAAGATCTCCAAGCAATCCATACCTCCAGAACTGGACCCAGTTTGGAGCACTATCAATGCTGAACACTATAAAACTCCTTCATGCACCTTACAGGTGATGCTCTCCTGTCAGATTCCTCTTGTAACACATTTCTTTGCATGTTCACTCTTCCCCTTCTTACAACCACACTGTGTTTCCCGCTCGTTAGTTGAAACCACTGTGTCCATATAACATCAGCAACATTCCTTGCTTTTGGAGAAAGCGTTAACTGATTTGGTGCTTGGTTGGAAAGTCTACATAATCTTTATATCAAAATAATCTCTCTTTTAAAATAGAAAAAAAAAATCTTCATATGCTAAAGAGAATATTGGACATCTCTTCTCTCTGGTCCAGCTGAACTCTCTTTCTGCCAGAAGCAAGAAAGAAGGGCTCCATAGAACGCAGACGTATTTTCTCTCCTCCTTTCTTTTCCCACTCATACCTATAGAGATATTTCTCTCTTGTGGTCATTTTTAAAAATGATAAAGAATTGTTTCCCTTCTCAGCAATGTTGATGCTGGCAGGAAAAGCACGTATTAGCACACTCCTGACTGCTCCCATCCTTTTCCTGGTCAAAAGGCAGTATTTACAAGAAAATTCATGAACTTCCAACAACATGCTTTTATAAACTGGAGACTGCTGGAACCATCAGAGCACAGGGACTTGGGCTCACTGATTCAGAGTTAGCCTCTGCACTTCATTTCCCAGCTAGCTGAGCAGTGTTGGAGTGCTCAGACCAGCCGGGCTCTCTCCAAGCTCATGGCAGAAAATAAAAGCCACACTGCTCTATTTCTGTAACAGTAGCAGAGATCTTTTTCACATGCCAAGTTGTATTTTATGACTCCTTAGTTCAGCACCTGTGCCTATACATCAGCCCAGAATTCAAAAGTGTCTGTATCCCTACAGTTATTTAGTCTACCACCAAACAACTGCTAGCTTACTTTTGCGCATCATGTGCTAAGCTTGCCATTTGAAACAATCTGGGTACTCAGTGAACCACAGTACGCTGCCAGCTCATGCATACCACAGGTAGTGTGTCAAATTATATATTACAACTACCCATGGTACCTCTCATTTATAATATCACATCGCATTATGTCAGGTTACATTGTGTCAAGCCACATCATTTTCTCTGAAGAAAACTCATGTCAGACAAAATTGCAATGATAACTTCCATTCTTTTTTATTTAATTTAATATGAATGGCCCATCTGTAACAATACCAGTGGCCTCCCCCTTCTTCTGTCTCTGAGGACCTCTCAGAGATTTTTGTTTTCTTTATACAAATGCTAGAATAAAATGTGTAATTTCTCATCTCAAAATGCATGCTGCCAGTTTAATAAAGGCCCTGTCAACCGGTCCCTCAGGAATGTCTCCTGAAAGAGCAGGAATGCAAAAAGATACTTTATTACTTCAAATCAATAATATTAATATTTACTGTTCTACAGTGCATCCATGTCTCATCCAAGTGGATTACAACACTTTGCAAACATTAGCTTTTCCAGAGACCTGCCTGAAACATAGGTCGGCCTGCAAATCTGTTGGGGCAGCTGCCCTACTTGCTTGTTCACTTGATTTGCTCTGGAGCAATGCAGAGCACAAGCACACTGCCTGAAGCCACTAGAAGTGGGGATTTGGTGGGAGATCTGAGAACCAGTTCACATCCCCACTGTATCTTGCAGTTTTCCATGTTTAGTTACCTCTTTTTTTCTTTTCCTAACACTCCTGTTAGGATTGTCAGGACATTGGGTAAGGGACCATCTTTATACTTGACATCTGGCATAACAAGGTGTAATCTGGATACCTGACACACTGTAGAACACTAATTTTGTAATGCTGGAAGTACTAGACCATAAATATATGCATATATATGCATCTCTTGACTGAATCAGTCATCTGCTCCAAATTAACCATGCACATAATCTGCATTTTCCTCCATCTTTGTTATAAATGGTTACACCTGCAGTCAGGCTGTAGCTATCCTTAACCCAAAGACCTTAGTTGTAAAGCAGATGAAGGGGAAATGCAGCTCCAATACAGCTTTCTCCACAAGATCTGTCAACTTGAAACTCTATGGTGACCTTCTTAATATGCTGCAACTGCTAACTCCAAAAAGGTCAGAGACCTGTGCAAACAACCAGTTGTCGTCATCATGAATGGGAAGCCCGAAGGTGTAATGAGGGCTCAACAGCCAGCATCCCTCATCTTCCTTGTGGCACACCAGTGATCCCAGCCAGAGCACCTGGGCACTGCACTAGCAAGTGTGTGGGAGAAATCCATGAGAAAAGGAGAGTGACTGCCATCAACTGTATTTAAGATAACGATCACCTTAATCTTCAACAAGGTCCCGCACTGAGTTCTGCTACATTAATTTCATACATAATTGCCCAAAGCCTTAGACTTTATGCTCAGTATGCTTATTATACTGACAACTCAATAAATTTCCTACTTGTAATATTTTCCGGTAACACATAAATTTTATCTCTTATGAAAACATACTGTGAAGAAACAGAGGTTACCACAGTTTTTATCTAACTGTAATAGTGCACAGCATTCAAGTAAAAAAAAAAAAAAAAATACAGAGTTTGCTACAGCTAAAATATTAAATAGCTTCAGTGTTTAAAAGGAATATACTTGCTGTACAAATCTCATTCTACAAAATTCATTCTTTAATTAGGGCCCTGTTGCTTGCTCATCCAACCAATATAATAATTTATCTTGGAATACTTTAAAAAAAGTATTCCTACTGAACAATAGGAAAAAAGACAACTAAAAAGACCAAGAAACGTGCAAGTTTTGCTCAAAGAGTACAGTAAGGCTGTATGTATATGGTACCAGTTTTTACTACCTATCCCTTGGGCATAGTAGATTAAATGCATTCTCTCTTCATAGAGATCATTTCTCATCTAAGAAAGAGCCCAAGAGACAGAAGAGGAAAAATTAAAAATTTTTTTAGAGTTCTAGCCAGTGAATATTTAGGTTTAAAATCTATACTTACGTTTTATGTAACAAAGAATGAGCTATACCTTCCATTTTATAGATAGATAGATATGCACACAGGGTTCCCACTGCAGTCAAGAGCACAGGATACAAATCATTTGGAGAACTTCACCATAAAGTATAAATTTGAAATTACAGTACACCAAAACAAGACCAATGATTTTGGATACCTTCCAGAAAGATTAGATGTAAAAGACTAACATGAAAATGAGAACTGTGTATTTCTTCATTCGTCTAAAGGGGTTCTTTTTCTACACAACCAGAGTAAGCAGCATGCTTACAGAACAAGCGATGAACCGTTCCCCAACTTAAGAAGGCTTTAAATAAATAAGAGGACAACAACTTTAGATAAAAGATTCTCAAGGGGAAACATGCACTCAAGATTTGGAGGTACTTGCTATACCAAGTCTCAAAAGGTATCAGGAAACCACAGGCCTGTAAAAACTGCCTTCACCTATGCAGGGAACAGGACAGCTTTTGCACCTACTTTGCACATGCCAAATCATTGCTGCGTGGTGCTGGTCACATTGCTCAGAGAGTTAGCTAGTGGTCAGTATTTGTGCAATGATTGTATTTATATTCTGGGTACCTGTTTTCAGACACACAGCCCAAGATTTGCAGAACCCATAATCACCCAGGACTGAAATAATAATACAACTAAACACATTTCTATAAAGTCCACAAAGCAAACGCTCAGTCTGGAGTTTAAAGGCTTGGTATCTCATATTAGCAGATACTTAAAAAGACATAATCTAGCATTTTATAATTAAAAAAATAACATAGCCTCTACTTTCAGTCCTCTGTTCTCCAGCATTAGGGTGGAGACACTACCTTACCTCTCAAGGCCATCATGAGCACTAACCAATTAATACAAGCGTTTAGACACAACCCTGAAAACCCTTGACATGCCCCTGGTAAGAAAAAGCCATTGAACACCAGAAACGTGGTTTGGGTGAGGAGCCCAGAGCACAGCTCCCCAACCACATATGGGATCCACTGAAAAAGAAACATTGAAAGAGTAGCTACTTGGCAAACAAGATCAGTAGAAAACGGTTACTAGCCAAACAATTACTATTCACAGAGGCTAAGAACAGCATCTCATAGCTCTTGAGGGCTTAACCTTGTAGCCTTAACTTTTCTTTAAACCTGTGCCTGCTTTGCTATTTAATGAAGTTTCCTTCATAACGTTCCCCCCCTTTCAGAGGGGGCAAGAAAACATGGCGCCTGCCGTGTGACCCAGAGAGCCCACAAGCAGGGGCACGCAGCCCCACCATACCTGAGCAGTACCGGACTGGCAAGGGGCTCCCTCAGCAGACCCAGACGGAGCAGGGAGATGAGCCAGGCCCTGGAGAAGGAGACATGGCTGCAGGCAGAAGACCAGGTCCCCCCAAGCAGCAAGACAAGCCACAAAACTGAACAGGAGCCCCCAGCAGAGAATCCACAGCCCTGCCCGAACTAAAATGGGGCCCCTGGGCCATGGGCAGGGCCAGGGAGGCCCCAGGTGGGGCTGCTCAGGGCCGTTAAGGCTTATTTGTGCCACCAGGGATTCTGAATTTTTTTGAAATCAAAGAGCTGGGGAAAAGGGGGAAGCTGTTTCATTTTCTAACAGGGACAAAACAATATGTTTCCTCCAAATTGCATTCTGAGAAATGGTTGACTCACCTTCATGCGCAGATTTCCTCACAAAAATATTAAGACCGAGACAGAGAGCTGGCATGGAGAATTTCAGCCTGAAAGGTTAAAATCATAAGTAGTGGCCAACAGAGTCTGAAAATATGAAGTCTTTAGCCAACTATACAAACAGCTTCTCTTCTGTCATTAAAAAAAAAAAAAAAAAAAATTTCTGTGAGGAGGGTTATGCAAAATAACATCATTTATAGCATTGCACTGCTAAATGAAGCTTGTTTCAATGCGGCTTACACCAGCTTGGCTTTGATGTAATGCCACTGCTCCTGATTTATTCCAGTTCAAGGGAAAAATGAATCCACTTGTGTGTGTCTGGGCCTTTTTGTTATTGAACTCTATCAGAAAATACATCAAAACGTCAGGACCGTATCAGCCTGTCAGCTTTACTTCTCAAAAGCCAGAGCGGTGCATCAACTCACAAAAGAGCTTACAGCTCAACAAAACTGTCTCTTCTTTTTTTCTTCAGAGCTTGACTCTTTTCCGATCCCCTCAGCAATGTGCATGGTGCACTCGCTTTGTGCACAGTTGCTGTTTGTATCAATAAAACAAGCCATAAAATTGGAGTCCCCCGGCACTGTGCTCGGAGGCCGCAGCAAGGGGAACAGGCAGCGGAAATGTTTGGCTGCGGTTGCTCGTGTCTCCTGCTGCTGCCCCCCTCAGCCACTCCAGCAGAAATGATCGTGGGACAACACTTGTGCCACGAAGCCCTTTTGGCAAAAGCCAGATCATTGGTCATTCAGCCAGGTCGAAAGGCAAGGGATGCATTTATCACAAAACAGCTCTGCAATGGCCATACCCTGGATGTTAAGCACCATCAAACCTCCAGTGCAGCTCCCTTCTTTGCAGAAAGGAGAAGGCCCGAATTTTTATTTTTAACAGTTTCCCCTCTAGAATTAAAATTTTAGTTTGAGTGGAGATGTCTGGAGAGAAAAGCTAGCAAGGAAAAATCTGGACTCTGCCTGAAATAGGGAGAGAACACTGTTTTGAATATATGCCTAAGAGCTTGTAGCTGGATAGATTTTTCTTGTTGATGGGTTTTGTTGTTTTTTTTTTTTTAATTTATTTTAGACACATTAACTTTTTATGATGTCTCTTGTGAAAGTGTAGTTAAAAATAAAATTGGAGTAAAAAGAAATATAGCTGTGTATCTTCCTAATAATATATTGAATTTATTCTGCAACAACGTAAATTTTCAGTGCTCCAAACACTGTCTCATCTTTAAAGGTCATTTTTGTTTTGATACTTGAAAAACAAAAGGAAGAAGGTAGTATCATCTACTGTTTTAATCCTGTGATCTTAAATTTTAACCTTTTCTGACTATGATCTATAAATGGATGTAAGTTTCTACATAATGAGCTGGAATCTCAGCAGATTTAAAATACGCATAGTCCACCAAGTTGAACTGAACTGTGCCAATTTATGTCTACTGAATTTCTGGCCCACCATTCATGACCCTTTCAGCAAATTCTAACTAGCCTGATACATTCTTTCTCTGTTAATCCCCAATTCTGTAATGAGCAACATACCAGAAAGAGTCAAAACTCCATTCAGCTGGACCACATATTCCCTAAAATTCTTAGCAATGTGAAATAATAGCAGGAACCCAGGACATCCTCACTTTAACTTAAGGTCTAATAGCTTGAGCTATATGGTTACTTATAATGTGACACTTGTTGAAAGGCTACAGCCAACATCTGACACTATCTTTGACTTTCAGCCCGGTCACGCTATGAGAATTTGCATAAGCAGGTAAGATATTTCATATATAATTGGCAGGCTCATGCTTCTCATTGGAAGAGGTAAACTGGAGAATTGCTTCAAAATCTTTGCTTCAAAGAACTACTTTTATGTCACTAAAAGTTGATGTTTTGATATGCTTACCTTCCTGACTCTATTTATATTAGCTTTACCACATGAGCATTTGAGCCTATACTTTGTTTTATTGCTTGTTTATATTTTAGCATGGAGCAAACTCTGTAATACCGATCCATTTCAGTCTAGCCACACGATATCTTAAATACCATACAAAACAGAAGAAGTTATCTCAGATCTGGATATACTTGCCAGAGTTGATATATTCACTCATGCTATTAAGTCAACATTTATAATAACAATTCTTATTATATTTCATATCTATTATTATAAGATTATGATCTAGCAGTGCCTGGAGATCTCAGAAGTAGCTGGTTCATCATGTAGTGTGAGAGACAGTTTTATAATCCTGGAGAAACCATCCAAAATTAATTTGGGTTATTTAAGCAGCTGCAGTGTACCTTCTAATTTCAGCCTCTGGACTTGCACCAGACGTCATTTGGAGAGGCAGAGTGTGAGATGGCAGAATATCATTTCCCAACAGTGATATTAGCTCATGTTTCTAAAGCAATTCTTAGTGCCTCCCAGACTAAACATCTTTAATGGCTGTCCCAAGAAAATAAATGGACCATGAGCAGAAATAAGACAGGTTTCAACAGAACAAGGAAATTGTATGTGAGTTTGAAGTCATCTGAGACCCAGATGGAACTGAGGGTTTAGGAATATGTCTCTGATCCATGTTTGTAGATGGGTAATTGAAACTGTAATTCTGCTGAGTTTCAGCACTCTGTCATCATCTACATTTAATTTCACCCTCCAGGGTGCTTACTATAGTACTAAAAATCCATACTAATAGGAGACTTTACAGACAATACACTATAGCTGAATGAGAGACCCCAGAGCTGAAACCACAGAGAACTTTTGGAGAAGGAAAGAGAACAATGGAGAAGCTTGTGATACAGCTAAATCACTCACCAACTTCTGCAAAAGATGTGCTCTGCCTTAACTCTGCTTTTTTTTCCAAACTGAGTAGATGCTGCCCTGCATATTTATTCCATGGATATTGCAGATGCATATGTCAGACACACAACTGTAAGAGACCGGTGTTTTAATATGTATCTTTAACACTGCTAAACATCTGCAACAGCAACAAAAACATGACACCCGTTCTCCTTTTGCCTCTGATGCTAGAGCATAATAATAGGCTAGTATTAGGATTATATATACATATGATGATTATATAAGAATAGGCTAATACTAGAGAATAAGAATAGGCGAGCACATATTTCTGCATGAAAGGTCTTCCAGATATATCAGTGGCCATTTTCATAGTATGCAGCAGCTGCTGTTCCTGTTGCCTACGTACATGATACCCACTAGTGTAAGTGGCTTCTTGTCCCATCCTTTCCACGAGAGTTCAGGGACATAGACATGACCGAAAGCATGCCCCTTCTCTCCCTGACATTCAGCCTGTTTTTCTGCTCAGACTCTGACCTCTGCTGACAGCCTCCTGCCTCATTTCCAGGAAAACATCCACAGCTTGGGTAGCTCACTGGCAAAAATAATGGTCTGTGTACACACTCCATACTGCATATGAAAATATTTTTCCACTACTGAAGGAACAGGCAGGCCAGCCTGGAGACAGCAACATGGGAGAAAGACAACCATCCAGTGAAAAAGATCCAATGAGAGCTAATGAACTTCTAAAAAGTGGTTTCGCTCAATAAAAGTGTTATCATGCTAAAAGAAAGTTTTGTGCTAGTGGAGGAGTGACTCTAAACAACTTATCTTTTGTAAAGGGTCCTCCTATTAGCAATCTCTCAACAGAAATCCCCAGAGGTGTTAGGAATCCTGTGCTTAAAATGAAAACTTTCATCATCTTGTATAAGGCTTTCCTTAATTTCAGCTGTGGCAGAGAACAATACTACCTTCCACAGCTGCTGTTTTTCTCTAGACCCTTAACAAGACCTCAGTCAAATCTAATACATATCTCACTTGCTCAAGGCACTCATAGACATTCTTTGGAGTGACAAAAAAGCTTTGGCAGTGATATTGCTGCATTGGAAGCAGATTGGTAGGTTCAATAAGTGTAAGAAATGCATGTGTGTGTCTGAGAGGTTTAAAAGAAAGCTAACAGATGCCAGACCTGTTCTTACAATTTAAATATATCATGTGCAGGTAGAGAACCAGCATAAGAACACAATTAGTAATTTGCCCTTACAAGCTTTATATTTGCACTGCTACCTACTCAGTCATTCGCATGCCCAGTGTGCACACACAGTTTAAGAGTCAGTCCTCAGTTTAGTCTTTATTATGTCTTGTTCTGCATTTAAAAGCTTGAAAACATTTTACGGGCCACTCAGCAATTCCAGGAACTGTATATTGTAGGAGAAATTAGAGCCCTGCTGAAACCAAAGGGAGTTTTGCCATGGACTCCTGTATCTCAGCCTGGGCACTCACTGTGAGCTAAACTGAGGCTGCAGTTACTGCTCTGGCAATTTGTAACTACAGTCAATGGAAGCTAGTGGCTAAAATGAAGTAGCAGGTGCCAAAAGCCACAGTTTCAGTTGTTTCTCAACTATGTCATACTCCTGTCTAAATACCCTTCTAAGAGACACTGCATTAGCAAAGTCATTAGCAAGTAATTTTATTTCCATTATATCCACATTTTCATCCAGAAATAGAGGAAAAAGGTAATCAGATCTCTTGCTCACCTACACACGCTGCATGTTAATGTGGTTGTTTTTTCCTTTGGTTGTTTTCTCAATGCTAGACAAAACACTCTGGCACTTATTAATAGCATATGAAACCCAATTCAATTGTACATACACAGAAATACAAACCTAACCCTGTCTTATACTAAACTTCCTCCTCTGCTTTCAAAAAGATAAGGGGGGACATCAGAGTTGCAGTACAGATCTCCAGATGAAGTAGTCTATTTGTCTGCTTACGCTGTGTTAAGAAAACACTCTTGGAATCCTAGAGCAATCAGCAGTGCTAGACCTGCTGGCCAAACTAGCTCACAGCAATGAGAAATGAGGGCATTTACCCAAGGCCAGATTCCAACAGGAGAAAGTGGGTAAATTGCACAAGTTGCTGAAGGAATTTGCTGTCCTGGGGCCAATGCAGGCTGGTGTCAGCTTGTAGTTTGCAGGGTCTACTCAGCTACAACTGAGGCTTTAAATCAAGGTTCACTTTGTATGTACTGATAAGTCAATATGACTCTTTAAACAATATTTTCATATTGTTTCATTTTATTTATTTGTTTTGGCATACGACTTGACTTCAGCCCCATTAACATCCTCTTGGCTACATAATGAGGCTGTCACAATCTAAACTGACCATCGCTTGGGGCAGAGGTATAAAGTGTCTCATGAATAATTCTCTGGAAGCGCTCAGTGTCTGCTCAGTGCATTATGAACCACTAAATTCAAAATACAAACAAATCAGGGTGGAGCCACTCCAAGCACTGGTCACCTCAGGCACATTTTGTTCCCTCTCTTGATCAAACAGATTCTGACTGTCACAGCTCAAACGCTGAGGTGGCCATAGCCTGCTGAA
Source organism: Tyto alba (assembly GCF_018691265.1). Taxonomy (NCBI): domain Eukaryota; kingdom Metazoa; phylum Chordata; class Aves; order Strigiformes; family Tytonidae; genus Tyto; species Tyto alba. The sequence continues at coordinate 11,386,412 of NW_024881322.1, forward strand.
AAACCTTCCCGAGTATCACATGAATGCCAAATAGAGCCTTATACAAACCAAGGTAAAAGACATGTAATTAATTAGCTTAATGCTTGATTGACTGGCACTACCACACCAATACAGAGGATCAGCCATAGGAGCACAAATGAAACATCGATGTACAAGAGCACAAAAGTTAGTTAAATGAATACCTTCATCTGATGACAGACACTAGATATTTGCTTTCTCTTTATATCTTTGCAAATCTCTCTTTTATGTCCCATACTAAGTAAATCCACAGTATCTGTGAGGAATAGCCAGTCATATTCCACCAGTAAGTATGGAAAGCACCATTTCTTGAACTTAGAGCTAGCCACATTTCAGAACTGTTCAAAAATATTTGGGTAGGCATCTTTCAATGAAAAGTGATGGCTTCTGCAGGTACACACTGTTGCTGATAAACAACACAACTGGAAACACACCTTTTTATAGGAGAAAGAAAGTTCTCATCCCCAATTCCAGCATGGTCCCTGTGGGACACAGAGCTTGGCACCTTACGCTCACATCCTCCTCTGTGTGCTGCACCGCGAAAATGCGTCTTGCTAATGAAACATGTGCCTTACATGCTTATACATCTCTCATCTTCTCCACACATTTTATATAGCCTACGCTTCCCTTTCAAATGGTTTAAACTATTCCTTGAGGAATCAAGCTGCAACTGAGCTGTAGTCAAATAAAGGTTAGTGTCTTTCTATTAGGAAGGAATACCAATACAGAAGTATGAAACTTCTATCACCACAAGTAGACTGAGTAGACACTGTCAGAGCTCCTCTCCCAGCAGGATTTTGAATGAGGAATATGTAGTAAATAAAAAAGTCATATAGGAAGTTGCCATAATCTACTAAATGGCTCTCACAATGTCAGCACACAAGCTAACTGACATGGAGCAAACCAAGCTATGCGTTTTTAGTGTCAGCTAAACTAGCAACTGCCCTGGATGTGCACCTTTACAATCCACACACTGTTACTTCAGTAAGTGGTGTTATCTACACTGTGGAGCCAAGTTTCTGGACAGATCACAGTTCTAGATGTCTGCCAGGGTCATGTCCAGACTCCCATCTAAGATGCGACCCTGTCCCTCTTCCATGCTTAGTTTCCGTGGGAGGAAGCTGGGCATATGGGTTGGTGCAAGTCCAGCATGATCCAGCTTGGCTCCTGAACTCTCTTGTTTCAGAAACCGGATCACTGTTTGATGTAGCCTGTAGAGCCAGGCTCTGATACCCTTATTCCTTCTCTGCTTATGTGCACTGCATCCAGACTTCCCTCCCATGTACAAGTCTTTTACTTTATATAGTAAAACCCGTCTCAAGAGATTGTGGTAGTATCCCAGGTCCTGAGACAGCTGCAGCAGAGCTTTTTTGTACTGCATGATTTCATTAAAATTTCCAGGATCACAACACTAGAAACAAAAATAGATGTAAATGGTCAAAGAGATTAACCTTTGGGTTTTTAACTGCTGCCTTTCATAGGAGGTTGGCTAGATCGTGTTTTCTTTACCAGATCTCCTAGGAGAAACCCAGCATGATCCAGAAGTAAGCAAGATGCTGCTGTTCAGCTGATTTGTATTGTCTTGTAGCAGCTAAGGCTGGGGATCCACAAATTCTCAATGGCCACCAAGTCTTCCCCCTCAAAAAAAGCCAATCAGTGTCACCTTTCACAGACATCTGTCTGCAGATTTTGTGGACTTAGTTCCCAGGACTTCAAAGGTGTTGCTGATTGCCATTAAAAATTTGTCTGCTTTCTGCTACCTTTTGTGGAATGCTGACCCCACTGCTATGCATTTGTAGAGTGCTCCAACTAACTGTATTAGTAAACATTAACATTCTAGATTCCATCTGAAATTTTCTATCCTTGCTGCCTTTGCAGTCATGGGATAGCACACACATTTACCAACGTAACCATGCAACAGGAGGTTGTTTAATAACACGTTCCCAAGGAGCCAGGAACTACAAGGATGAAAATCATTGCAACCTGTGTCTGAACCAGCTGGACACCCTAGATTTGAGTCACACATAAAGTAGATACAAAACTTCTGGGACTACTTTTGCTCTCAATCTGTCATTCTTTTAAAATTATTATTTTTTTAAAACTGTTCAAGCGCAGAATACTCAGGGGAAGCTGAATTCTAATTCATTACCAAGGCATCTAGTGTTCAACTGACAGTGATGCAGGCATACCTAAATAAAGGAGATACTTGGAAGACATAAAAGGAAAAGACATTTTCCTTACTGCTTTTTTCACACTCCTCATGCAGACCTATTATGCTCAGTGGTACAGATAAAAGTAGAACAGTCACTGGTTAGGCTTGCTGCAGCAGAAAAACGTTGTGAGAAGTCTTTTGGGGTAGCCAGACACTGGAGTGGCCATTTCTAACTTGTTATTGATGATCACAGTGGCTATCCAAAGACCACTACAGGCAATTGAAAGATTCTGACTGACTAATGGGATTTGGAACAGCCCTGAATGCACTCATCCCCACAAAGAATTTTGTTGGGAAATCAGGGTGGGTGTAAATGGGAGTACACAGACAGCTCAGAGCCACTGTGATGAGCAAAGTCCTGCAGCTAAGGAGTTATTTTCACTTTTACTGAAGGACAAATCTTGAGGTAAAGATAAACTGTTAGGTTCTTTTCATTCATCTTCTGGATGCGGAATGTTTCTCATCATGTTTTTAGGCTTTTTTCCCCCACTGTCTTCTTTCTTTCATGTGCAATCTGAGATTCTTCTAGCATAGCACCAAGGATTAGTGGAAAATAGCACATATCATAAGATTTCTGATGCAGTCATCACTGAGGAATCCTGGTGGACATCCTTCACCTACTCCATTTGCATGCAGCAATTACCAATGTCATCATATTCTTAACATATAAGACTTTCCTGTGTGTGATTCCTCTTGAATAGCTAACATTTGTCTCTTTCAGGCAGCTGGTATAACATAAATCTATGGAGTTCAAGATACTGCTCATTTAGATTTCCTTATTTAGCAGCTGAGCCTCACGCCTCTGCCATTTCTCCTGGCACATCTTATTTTTTGAAAAGAGTCCTAATGACTCTCAGTGGCTTAGTTTAACAGAGAATAGAGTAGACATCAAAGGTCTGTACCTGAGTTACTTCTAGCCCCTATCTCTGTAATTCCCTGGTCAAGCTTCTAATCTGAATTATGTAAATGCTTTCTAGAGCCCCAATTCTGCTGGGATTTTTTGGCAGAACAAAGAAGTCACTAAACAAGTGAATATTATATTTCAGTATCATACTCGGTGCATGGTTATAAGCATAGCTCCTTTAAAATCACTGGCAGTTGCAAATCTTCTGTCACACTTCATAACATTATTTCTCCCCAAATTACTTTAATTCTGAATTTACAGCTGCAGGCACAAGATGGGAATGTTTTGTGATGATTTCTTCTGTCCTCAGTTAATTAGCATGTGGAAAGACTGTCATCCCTGGAGCATAGATGGCTGGTGTCTGGAAGGCAATCAGATTTTCTAAACAAGTCCAGCTGCAGATGAGCCAGATTAATTTTTCTTGAAAAAAAAATACATGAGTCATGGAGCTGCTCTATTTACAGATGGTCCAAATGTGAAAGTCCAGAGTGCTCCCAATAAAGTTACGATAGAACATACAGCTCATTCAGGGGTGACAGTGTCTTAATGCCTTTGAACCGTGTTAATATCTACCAGCAGTATTATTGACAGGCATTCGTCCATTAATTCTGTGAAAATATTACCAGACAAGAGCAGAGTGCAAGTGTTACAGAACCACTTTTCTAGACAGAGGCAAGAAATAACAATAGTGGTCAAGGAAGGTGCCTAATGCTACCCCTGCCCTGAGATTAGAAATTCTTATACTACAGCACAAAACAGAAGAAAAGATATAAGATGGCAAATCTTTCTCCCCATTAATATAAATATCTGAAAGGGAAGGAAAGTTTCCCTGGAGCAGGGTTATCTCATAAAGGACTTTTTGCTGGAAAACTGCGTCTGTAGACCCAAGCTTTTGTAGGCTATGGAGATAGACTTCAACTTGTCCATAAGCCATTTAAGGTTCCTGTAGCTGTCATTTGTATCCTTACTATTGCCATCCCATCAGCCTTAGCACTTGAGAGCTTGATCAGCTTACAGATGGGAAACTAATGCTGCTCAGAGAAGCAACTTACTTCTTGCTGTGTGTCATGTGCATTGTCGCCCTCTGAGGTGAACATTTCCAATGCACAATCAACACTGTGTCCTAGGGACTATCACGCACTCCACACTCCCCACGTTGGAGGCCAGGAATGAGCCTGGATGAACATATTTGAAACCATGTGGGCATAATTGCTTGTACAAACAGCAAGGCCAGCCTTGGAATTTGCAGATCCCCAACACAGCTGTTCTCAGGCACTGTGATATATACAATGGAATGAGCTTTTCCAGGCAAGGGTGAAGCTGCAGGACCCTGGCAGATACGCGATGTTGATGGTGCAATTGTCCAAGCCTGAACTGGAAACTCTGTACACCACCAGGTCACACTCTTGCTGTGCCAGGGTTGTGTCCAAGCCAACTCAACCTCCGGATAGTAGGGCTGGACCTAAAGGGAGTCTCAGGTCCTGAACATCTCCAACAGGACATCTCCCTCTCAGCTTCCCACTGAGTTCACCTCCTGGGCAAGCACTGGAAGTGGTTTGTTGTAGGAGGTGGGCAGAGACTTGCAGATTTGCAGGTGCCCTGAGCAAGGGTCAAATGCCCTGTTACAAATACACATGCCTGGCATAAAAGAAGCTCAGTCTCATTGGTATCCACGCCCTCAGCTTTCCCTTCCCACAAAGAGCACAGAGAGCCAAACTCTTGATTAGCTCAACACAAGAGCAACAGACCACAGCTGGATGTCATAGTCACATCCCATTTATTGGCATGCCCAGTTGGATCTTAGCCTACAAACTAGATCTGACAAATGCATATTGGTATAAGCAAACAGGCTAATGGTGTGTTGCCTTCTTGTTACCTGCTGCACAGCCCTTATACTCACAGGCATGGTCTGGTAAGATGGGAGCAGGAGAGACAGGAGATCTGCTCCTACCCTGCCTTTGATCAGCCTGTGACCCCTGACAAGCTGCTTTGCTCAAATGCTTTTAGTTTCTCCTTTTACTTTTTTTTTTTTTCCCACATCCCGATATAAATCCTGCTGTGAAGGACATATCCGTACTCTGAATTTGAGCAGTAGTCAAGACCTGCAGCAAAGACTTTAGCAGCAATTAACAAAAATCCTAAAAAAATGTAACAGTCCATCCAGGATTTTGAACTTGACCACAAGAGACGTGCTGTAGATTATGTGCAAAATTCAATCACTCCTTTCGCTTAGTGAAAAAACGACAAAAAAAGGAAAGAATTGCTAACATTATAGCACTGACTCTCCTCTCATTTACATCAGTTCAACAGTTCCTTGAGTTCAGTAGAGCTGTTTCTGATTTACATCTTTTAAGTGTAAAAGAATCAAACCCTGTGTTTCTAGAAGCAATCCAGCCACCATACTGGATAATTGCCTGGAATTTCTATGGCAACAAGAAGGAAATTGTTCGTCCTAGTGTCTGGGTATTTTCACTCTGTGTGTATGAGACAGTGTTATGTCAGAGACAGGGAGAGGGAGAATATTTAACACATAATCAATTAAATTTCACCTTTGATACAGTCAGTTATTTAGAAACATTATCTTGGCATCAGTGAATGATTTTTCTCATGGGCTGACAAGGTGTCTGTTTATCTTCTATAAGGAATGATTAAGTTAGACATCCCTTTCTTCCTGTGCATGAATGATGAAAAATGGATTCAGTATTGATTGGTCCATTTAGTAATGCTTCAGGATCTCTGTGCCTCTGCTCTTCACAAAACCTTAGCCCTGGAGAGCATCATCCTCATGCCTGACCTAACAAAATCTTTCTGTCAGGCACACCACATTTTGCCTGGCCTCCATGTAAGTGCTTAAGGAAGGAGCAGTAGGAAGGGGCATAGACGCTTTCACAACCTTTAACAGCCCAAATGTGGGAAGAAATGCACTCTCCACTCTCCCTACTGCAGGGGTGCCAGTACTGTCTCATCTTGTCTCCCCTTAGCATCTCAGCAGAGTCAGCAAATGGCTACAGTTATGCAGCAGATAAACTATTAACCCAGGTGCCACTTCTTGTCATACACTGAGGGAGCAGCAAGCGAATTCCTCAAAGTGCAGTGTTAGCGATTGCCCCTTCGAAGATGATACAGGCCTAAGGCATGGTCAGACCTATGCCTTAGCTGGAAAGCTCAGTTAAGCAGAGTGGATTCTTACCAAGACCAGTGGTGTGGGTCAAAAAGCTCCCGACGAATTCTGTGGGGTTTGCATCAGACTCACAATATTGATTACAGCTCTAACATAGCATTAAGGGTTGACTGACACCAACTTGGGCTGCTGCGTGGCTCAAGGTCCAATTTACACCTAAGTGTATGCTGAATTTACATATATCTTGCAGAACTACATCCTCCAGCTGGACAAACAGCACGTTTCACAGCATATAGAACTGAAATTAAATCTTGTCTGTGTGGACAGAAAGAAGATTTGGTAATATCCAGATCTTTTAATAGTTCACAAAATGGAACAATTCCCAAATTCCCACAGTTCACAAAATGGAAAAAGCTCAGAATCTTGATGGCATGAATGCGTATTATTCCCTTACAGTAAAGGGAAAAGATTGCCTTGTGATAAGGTGCAATCAGTAAATATGGCTAAATATGGCTGCATTTGGCAACATTGTCTTTCAAAACTGCATACTGGTAAAGGCAAAGTCAATAGTTTACACATAGGTGCTTTACAAAACCATTTGTATGTGCAAACAGCATGGTTTATGCAAAACATGAGATTCAGCATTTTGTGGCATGTCACACCTTATTTTGCTGGATAGTATCACCTAGATAGTACAGGATCAGACTTATTTGAAGGCTCAGTCTAGAATTCATAACCAGTCAGACTCACAAACGTCTGAGAAAAACTTCTCACTTTGTTGCTATGCAATCAACAGTGACAGAAAATGCTCTAATCCCCCTAGAACAGCATTGTAATGTAATACAATCAAGTACTTAGCAGTACGAGCATCTATCCTTCCGTATATGGTTTTAGGCATCCTAATTATCTGATGTAAATTACCTCTGTGTAAACTTGCAGTGCTTTACAAAAGATTTTCAATAAATACTAATAATGCTGCTGAAAATATTGATGGCCTGCTGTTGAGATAGAGGAAGCGTCTCCTAGCCCTAGTTTTTATCCTAGTAACGATGAAGCAACATATAGTTTCCCAATTATATACTACTGCCTGCTAAACGAGCTCTGTTTCTGTTAGCCCAGAATGTCCACTGGTCTAAATCAGAGGATCTACTGCTATGAAATGACCCCTCACAAGAGCTGTAGCAATTCACCCATTTCCAGGCTCAGGATTTCTCCGAATTATAGATCTTCCGTCCACCAGCAATGCCCTGGAGTGAAAAGAGCTGTGAAATTATTAAAGTGAATAAATAAAGTGAACAAGCCAACATCTATTTCACTCTAAATAATAATCAGGCAGCAGCATCTGACAAACTGAGCTGAATATGTGCCTGGGAGTCAGAAATTCCCATGGTTTAAGTGCAGTCTCCTTGGACAGTTTCCTTTACCTCTCTTTGCCTTGCTTTTCAGTTCTTCATTTTTATGGACTGACCCTAGTTAGGTCTTTTTTTGTAAATTATTTTGAAGGTATAACAACGATTCAACACAGTGCCATTACTCTTCTGGAAGTTCTGTAAAGTATTGCCACATATCTACATTTTTGCTGCTGGTGTAGCTTCCTTCATCTGTATCTTTCCTCAACATACACCTACGCTGTAGTAAAATCTACTTACACTGACAGAGTGCTCTGCTTCATGGTGTTACAGGTAGCACCTGGACTCTGCTGGCGCAGTCACTGCCAAGGATCAGGATTTCAGCATGTTGGGCCCCGTGTGGTTATACAGCCACAGGCAGTCCCTCGCTGAGGTCATGTGGTGGGGAAAGAGAAGTAGGCTATGGGGCAGGAAGGAGAGATCCTGGGTTACAAGTTGCTCAACCATCACCACTTGCTGGAATTGGTAAGCACTGGTGGGAACGCAATTGTTTTATGAGAAAGCAGTAACTATGCCAAGTGTCAGCACCCATGCAAGCCTTGAAGCTGGTGCTGGCTGGTGAGGGAGGAGGCAGCTTGATGGTACCAGGATTTTTCCTAGCTCATACAGTGTAAAACAGAGAAAGAAGACTTCTGCTCTAAAATTCACAAATATCCTTCTTGGAGAGTCCCTGAACAATACTAGCCAGGAATGCTGAGGAAAAGGAGGCTGCTTACTGATTGCTGCTCTTTTCCATACCTACTGTACAGAAATGATTAGATCTAAACAGACTCAGATTGCAGGCTCTAATTCAGACACTTGGTTGACAGCCTTCCTGAAGAGAACTCGCTGACTGTGAAGCTGTAACAAACACAAAATTTGGACAAGTCGAAATCTGGTGCTGAATGGGTAGGATACACAAAAGTGTTACATACAGTAACTACATTTTCTTGATTCATTCCAAGATAGATCTCAGGTCAAGATTTTCAAAATCACCCCCTGAAACAGAGTTCCCTTGGCCATGCTTCAGCATCTATTTCAGCAATTTCATTTTGAAAATTATCAAGTATTTAGTACCTCTGACTGATCCTAAGAAATATGAAAGAAATGTGAATGCCCAATAGCTCTGAAACAATCCTAATAGTTACTATGGATTAGACAAATGTGGGTTTAGATAACCAATTTGCAAATATTAAACTTAGTTTTGCAATGTCACAAAAGCGAGCATGTTTAAGGCGCTTCTATCTCAGCTGATTATTGTTACTCCATGGGAAACCCAACAGCATGATCTCTAAATGCAAAGTAATATACATTTCCTCATCCATAAGACAAGAGAAAGATCTTTGAAGAACATTATTACTGTGCTGCACCTTCAATGCCTTTCTGACCACCTGAGCATAATAGGAGCTCATATCTAAAGGGGTAATAATAGGTAAACTTTGTCAGGCCTTGAAAAGCCTTCTCCCTTTATTTTAGTTAGCACAAGAAATGTACAGATTTAGTAAAATAAATGAAAGAGTGAGAAAGAACTCATCCTGTCACTTTTTTGTTGTTTAGCAGCTGAACAAATCCCATGCAAGTATGTTTAGCATAGTTCGCATTGCTTGCACACGTCTGTCTCTCTGCTGACAATACTCCAACTGTTTCACTCATGTGGTTACGTGGAATTTACTTGTATTTCAGATTGCTTTTGGACAAATAAGACCCTGGAGCAAGAAGAGATTCTTTGGTGTATGGCTCCTCACTGACAGTTTGATACAACAAAAGACTGAGCATGCTGAGGCTGAGCCTGCACAGCACTTGACATAAAAAATGTGTTTTACTTAGCACGTCACAGGAGCAAGTCCCATTCACAGTCACCTTCTAGTAGCAGTGGTGAGCACTAGCTCTTACCTAGTCTGCAAGAGAGCATTTTCCACTGAAACCAATGCTAGTTCCCCTTCCTCCACAGATACCAGAACTGGGAGGACAGGATCTATGAATAGCACAGACAGCAACATCCCCCTGAGGGCTGAGAATTTCAAATCAGTGGTAGCCTTAATATTTCCCTCTCAGTCTACAAGCAAAGAACCTGACCCCAGAAGCATGATCACACAAGCAGTCCTATTCACTGTAAATTAACTTCTCTATAATTCATTACCACCAAGCCAGCCCTAAACTGCCAGCACAAACGCAAAGCAGACATATACATTTTCTTTCCCATTTGCAGGAAAGTTTATTATAGCACCTAGTACACACATGAAGGAAAGATTATCCTCTACAGCACAGTCCAGATTTTAATAAGTGCTGTGACTAATTTTTTATTATTTGCTTTTTAAATATAGTCATCATCTGACAAGCCTTGCTTTCTTTGTATTTGGATATATTTGCCTTTGGTTGGTAGCATCTTGTGGCCCTATACTGAGGGCCAGAACATGGAGTAACTCCTCTTAAAAAGAAAGGAGCAAACAACCTGCATTTTTAACAAAACCAGTGCATTGATTCACCACGTGCCATGTGCATACTGGTTTTCTAGAGTAATTTCTCGATTCTGCTGTCATAAGAACACCTCCAAAAGCTTTGATCCAGCTGCCAGAAATGAAACCGAAATGACTTTCAGTCCTGTTTTTTTCATCTGTGTAAAGCAATATTCTTATGAACCAATACTAATATGCATTCATGCATCTGCATGGGTCAAAATTGCACCATCAGTATTGCTATACTTCTTCACATCACAAAAAATGCTGACTATCTAAATTATAAAACATTCATTTATGTCCCATCCTTAATTTGCCAATGTTACTGAGCAATGTAATTATCCAACATCAAAAACCGGTTTGCTTTCTTTGAAAACTGAGTGGGGTGAGAAGTCATTGAAAAAAAAAATCAGTAATTTAAGGCACACAATACAGGCAAAACAAGACCATCTACTTGCAGCATAAACAACTTTTTCATAGTTCTGTTAGTATACTTGGAAAGAATAAAATATCGCTGACCTGGCTTTTGCCTCTCACTGGTACAGCAGGTTATTGAAACATTAGATGTCTTGACAGCTCCCTGTAAAGTGAAGCCTTTAACCTTTAAAGTATTCTTCCTTATGTCCATTCTTGACCTCACACAGTAAGCCAGAATTAAGTCAATCTCTGTTCCTTCCAAAAACATTTCATAGAATTAAATGTATAGATCTCTTATTATCCATTCACCTCGAGAAACAATAATTCCTCAGGCAGTTATTTATTTGTAGCTTTTGTAATGTTTTAACAGAGCATGACTGCAAAAGCCACAAATGGGAGCAAACTTACCTGAGTAATAGATGAGATACAAGAATGGTAGTGATGCTCCTTCGCTCATTCAAAACAAAAAAGACATGAAGAATTGAAATATGCATATAAGCTGTTTGAGTGTTGTTCAAACACTACAACTTCTTCATTTCTCCACATTGTCTTAAAAATGGAAGGTATACAATGTTCATTTTGGTCTGTATTGCTTATCTGAAACTATAACTGTAGAAATTAAATGTCACTCCCAGAAGCTGTAAAAGGTGGGAAAAGACCAGATAGATTCAAAATACAAAACAATAAAGTTAGCTGAATTTCTCAAAATTCTGGCTTTTGTTTAAGAAAAAAAAAAGCCCAAAACTTCCTAAAAATTTGATTGCTTTTTTTTTCTTTTTTTTCCAATCATCTTATTTTAATTACTTGTTGCCTGTTACAGTTGCTCAAAGGTTTTCAACCTCTGGGTGAAGAAAAAAAGATCAACATTTAAAAGAAATACATTGTTTTCCTTCTTGTACAAACTGTTTTGCTCCTTTTTTCTGTACCATTTAGTTAAATTATCGTGACCTCATGTTCAAGACAGGGTGGAAAATGGTATCTCCCTAGTGAGCCAAACTGAATGACCACCTGAAACGTAATTTCACCACAAGTCGTGGATTTTGATACAGCTGCTGCTAACCGATGCTCTGGCACCTGGTACCGATACCATGGTCATGGACACTGCTGCTGCGAGTCCATGATGCTGAGCCACTCCTCAAAAATGTGCCTTTCCCTAAAACCCACTCTGTAACTCAGTCACTCTCCTTTGGCTGGTTCATCACCCAGACTCCTCGCAGGGGTTTGAAACCCAGTGCAGCCATCCACAGCTGGGCCCACCTGCCTGAAGCAATCAGACAAAAATCAGGGGAAAACCAGAGCAAGGTTGAAGGAGACAAGGCCCTTGTGGGGAGCAGGAGGGGCAGCCCCACGGGCCAACTTTTTGTTTGATTTTCATTAGTGCTTCATTTGCTGATCATATTTGCAGAGAAAAGGCACTCTGAATTCACAGGCGCCAGGCTCGGTCTTTTGAGATGCACCCGTTGGGCCCACTAAGAGAAACTTGGAGGATGAAATAGTTCAGGGAAAATTGTTGTGTCTTCTCAGGGAAAGGGAAGAGGGATACTTTGAAAACCAGAACTGCTTTTATAATTAATTTAGGAGATTTTCTCCCCTTCGCCTTCCTCTTCTCCCCAACAGTAGTTAGTTACTATTTTCACCACCTCCTAATTACTTAGTACTGGTTTGTGGGAGGATTCTGCTTCACACGGCATCCCACACAGGTTGTCATTTTGTCAAGAATTCCTTCATTAACAAGCTGTCAATACCCTGCCAACAGCCACCATTTGGTTTGTTAAGGGAATGGGGGCTCTGGAGTGAAGAGTTGGCTCTGTACCCTTTCCTTTTTTTTAAAAAGAAATAAATAAATAAGGCAAGAGGCAGATGTCTGCCAGTCTGTTCCTTTGTGACACATTGCAGCCTATTCCTTTTTTTTCATCTTTTTTTTTTTTTTTTTTTTTATCTCCTTGCTGAAAGAGCAAGGCGGAAGAGGAGGGAGAGGAAAATCATACAGACTGCGTAGGTTGTAGCCCAGGTTACTCTCCCTACCACACTGATCCCTCGTGAAGCCAGGTTGCCTGAGCACTCTTTGCCCTGCGCTACCTCCCAGCCCCACATGCCCTCCGACGTGGCTCAGCTTTAGCGTGGCAGTAAGGGAAAGCTCTAAAGCAACACAGGCACAGTTTTGCCTGCAACCTTTAAAACAATCATCTTAATGAAACAGGAAGAGAGCTTGCTCGTCACATAGGTGCTTCCAGAGGAGTTTGTCCTTTCCTGCTAATTAACTGGATTAACAGAGATGCTGACAGGCTTTGCCAGGTCCTCCTATCACTCCTCTATTGAGATGCTGTTGATTAAGATCGGCTTTGTGCATCTCCCCTCCTGAAAGCCATACCATATTTGCACAGTCATCTTTTTTTTTTCTCCTGTTAGTTCCCAAGATCAAATCCCAGCTTGATTTCACTGATTAGTTTTTGATTGCACTGTGCCTACTAGGTAGGGGTTTCAAGGTTAGCACAGATGCTGAGAGAACTGGGGCATTTGTCTACCGTCTGGGGCATTTCTGAGAACCTGATGTTGCAACCGAGTTTCAGCTATGTCAAGCAGGGATTTAGCTGGATTGACACTGATGACTGGAAATAAAAAGGCAGACAGTGGGACAGAGAGTAGAGAGGGACAGAAATCTATGCTGTATTCAGAAACTAAAAAAATAAAGGTTTGTTCAGATTGACAGGGAATGAAGTAAGAGATGACTCTGGAGGCCTCTCTGGCATGTTTTTGCTTCTTACACACCAGTGAGGATATTGCTATGTCCAGTAGACACTCAAAGAAACTCAGGGGAATCAAAGAAGTTTATTTTTCTTTTTTTGTTCCTGTCTGATCATTATCCCTTAAATATCAGATAGACCCTCCTTTCAGGTGGAAAGTCATGTATGTTAGTGTCACATCTGAACACAGAACACTGATACTTGACAACAGTCTTATGTACATGCAGCTACCCACAAACATAGGTTTACAGTGAACCCAACCACACATTTCAGCTTATGATAAAAATTCACTTCCAGCCTTCATTTTGGAGAAGCACAAAGGTGTTTATGCCCTGATAATTCTCAGATACAGACAAAAGGATCTTTGCTACACAATTATGAGGTGGTAATCCTATCTAAATTTTGCTGTAGCACACAACACCTTTTGCACAAGAGTGGCTGCCTGAATGATGAAGGAGGCAGCAAAGACCACTTGAGATTCCAGTATGAAAAGCAGGTTCTAGCTACATCGGATGCAGCTCTAAAGCTGCTTAAAAATATTCAAGTGTAATGTAAACACTTCTATCTGGATGAAAAAACCTCTCCCCTTATCAGCTGCAAATACATCCCAAACCTGATTGACATGGAGCCCACGAGTGGAGTCAAGGAATAAGTATCAATAAGGAAAAACAGGCCAGATGCAGTATGTGCCAGTCATCCTATCTGGTTATATGCTGTCTCTTATCCTTTCCTTCCATCATCTTGTCTTTCTCTTGTTCTTTGCTTACTTAAAGCTTTTCCTGTCAGTTTGTGCAATACTGGACAGTGTAAAAGTAGGATAAGCAGAACCAGCAGGGAGATGTTTTGGTAGCCAGAGTGTTTGTACCTCGCAAGACACAGGTGTGTGTGTATATATATATATATATATATGTATACACATATATATATATATATATGCACCTTCACCTCTGCAAACTTTCCATCCTCTTCCAGCTCCTTCACACTGCCACCACCACCAGATCACCCCAAAGTGGGGTGCTGGAGATCCCAGTGCCCTCCCTGGCAGCAGCACCTAGCCAGGTTCAGCCAGGGGCCTCCCTATAGCTCTGCAAACCTGCAAGAAATATTCACTATGTATTTTAGCTTATCAAAACCCAGGTCCTCCATTTTTCCTGGGAGCTTCTTCTGTGCTTGTTCCCACATTAGAGAAATCAGGCACAGGAGCATCTGTTGTCATAACCAGGTCTAAAGGGCCTTTGTCCTTGTCTCTCACATTAGCCTTTCTAAAAGTCAGTTAGTAATTCTGAAAGAAAACCTTTTAATAACACATTGCAGTCAGAGGAGCCAGAGGAAAACCAGCAGACTTGAATTTCAGAAGACTTCTCAGCATGCAAATGAGAAAGATTCCTCAGTTGGTAAACATTTACCTGCCTTGGCTCTTCATGGGGAGCATAAATGAATCCAAGACGTCTAATAAATAATGTTTAGAACAGAGCCAGGCTATGTGTTTACTGTGCCCCAAATGGCACATTGTTAGAAGAACTTCTGCAGAAGACTTGTCTACCCAGTCGCTAGCAGGAAAACTAAATCAGTGGGAAGCAGAATGTGACCCAGAATCCAGCTTCCAGGATGACTCTTTATCTACAGCAATTTCCATGAGTTAAATGCAGAAAATAAAAAACTGAGACAGGTTCAAGAAGGCGAGCACTGAATAGCACTTTCAAAATACTGTGCTCTGTTACAGACAGATTCACCTACACTTTTAAAGTGGGACCTGGGGATCTGGCCATATGGTTCCCATACACCTTAATGGGACTCAAACAGCCAAATCCCTTATGCAGCACTTCAACAATGTTTAAAAGTACACCAGGCTCTACACCCATCATTGTTATTTGCTGCAGAGCATTTTTTTAAAAAAAAAAAACAACCCTTAGATTTAAAATGTTCCTGTTATAAAAAAGTTTCTTTAAACAAAAAAGAGAGACCAAGACAGAGAAGTTATTAGCAGGAGTGACACCCTGATACTGCTGCACAGCAAGTATTATCATCACCATTACTTCAACACTAATGTTATTTAAGCATGGGCAGGACTGGAGATAACAAAGTAAAACCAGTTCTTAGCTTTCAGTATGGTATTAAGAAAGAGTAATGAGTTGATTCTTCTGATAGTGGAAGATGTAGCATTATTCCTTCTCTTTTTTAACCAGAAGGGGAAAAAAAAAAAAAAAAGAGAAAATATTTTTCATTACATCCTGGATTATTTCAAAGCCTCAAATATAATGATTGCCATATAGGATTTCTTGAGCTGGTTATTTGTGTCTTAGAACAGGTATGCTTCTAAAATGTCTGTGTGGACACTGAATGACATGTTTAGAACATCTCCCTAAAACAGTTTCATTGGACTACATTGAGCAACCAGTGCCCATGAATGACTCTTTTTTTTTTTGGTGAAGAAAAAAATCTCCAAGCATTAGCATACACTCCTGAATTGGGTGACTGTTTACTTCTCTTGCAAGTACTCAGATTTACCCAGAACCAAAACCCCCCAGTTTTCAGACTAGGATGTTGACCATGTTGAACCACATTCTCAAAATGAGACAAGAGCAAATTCTTCTACTAAGGCAAATCTGCCCCCATGAGCTTTAATAAAGCAATGCCAGTTTACATTGATTTTAATTGTGGGCTCAAGAGTCTTATTTCATTCATATTTGTAGATGATCTGTTTAAATAGCAATACAACAAAATCCTCATAGCAAACTGAGCCCAGGACAAAGAAACTGAATTTTCTTTGAAGCTTAAATGTTTACTGCATTTAAAATGTTTTTAAAATAAATGATAGATATGAAATGTTTCAAGAGTCAGCCTAGTTTCTGGGAAGAGCATTTAAACAATGACTCTGATGAGATTTGAAGCCTATGTAATTAAGTTTTGTATACATGACCCTGGAGTTAATTTTTTATGCATCGTAATGTTTCTGTAGAGTGCTTCATTTTTTATTGGTTAGCTATGATGTTTTAGCTGCACTCTTTTCTTGTTCACACAATAATAAAATACACTATATCTATGAAAATCAGTTGACGTAAGGCCCTGTCCTGGCATTGGTTCTAAAGCAGTTTGTTTCGCTTTCAAAGTACCCAGTTGTATTGCTCTCCAGACTCACTCCATTTATACCACACTGCTTGCTAACACAGGTATGACTACAGTCAAAGAGTATCTTGACTCAAGAAACCAAAATCTTTCCTCCGTTTCTCAGGTTAGACATAGCCTGTGTTTCTCTACAAGCACTTGCCAAGTCACCCTCTTTCTAGGTTCCTACAATGGATTGAAAGAAACAGTTCAAGTATTCTCACATGGTTTATCCCAGGATCAAAAAAAAAAAAAAAAACCAACACCTTGGAGGAACCAATAATAAAATTGTAGACAAAAATTGCAGTGAAGTAGGCCTTTGCTTGCAGTTTCCTCTTTGGCAATCTCAGGTTTGCTATTCTGCCTGCTGTTACATAGAAACAGAACAATCCATGATGCATGTTTGAAGCCATGATGGTAAACATAAGTTCATATTCCTAATGATAAAAACACGTTCTAGAGGCTGTTACAACCCAGTCAAACCAACCAAGAACAACTGCAAAATGCTAGTGTCTCTGCCATGCAGTCTGGGCTAAAAGTGTATCAATTTAAGAATTTAACGTAAGTAGGTTTGTATTACATGTACAGTTATCAAAGCAAACATGGGCTGAGAGAAGCTATGATGATAATTCTTGGATGTAGTTACATGTGTAACATTTCTTAAACTAAAATAGCACATTTTCAAAAGAAACAACTCAGGCTAAAAACACCGATTTTTACCTACTGCCAATATATTTTCTTATGAGCTTTTGGAGCCCACAGGGTATTTCTTATAGTATCTTATAGCATCTTAAAGACAATCCAAAAAGGACAGAGGAAGGCATTTGTGCTCCCTCTAGTTTTATAAAGACACCCTGAAAAGTTTTATATTTACTGTTAACAAATATTTCCCCCCATTAGTGGTTTTCATATTCAGATTAAAGTCTTGGGTACAAGCCAAACTACCCACTATATAAATCCTCAAAGGTATGTGGGCACTCACACAGGGTTTTGGATTAGATAATCAAAATACACAAGAACTCAAATGCCTTAATAGTCTCAGAAAGGTATTTTCAAGATCACCTCAGCCTGGGGAAGTGAATCTTCCTTGGTTCCCTCTGGAGGACAGAGGTAGGCTTCTTCAGGAGCAGCTCAGATCAGCTAAATCTCAGTGTCTCCCTCAGTTGCCTTAAGTCTTTTAGAGGTTTCAATATCTACAGCACTATCGAGTCTAAGTAGCTTAGGGACAATTTTAGATGCTCGTACCCTCCAAAAAAAAATACAGATAAGTGCCTTAGAAGATTGTTAAATATCTCTGATCAGGTTAGCATCTCCCTGCCATTGATCCCAATGGTCTCAGTCCTCTCTTAATCTGTACATACGCTCGACTTTCTTTTCAGTCTTTTTCAGAGCTGAACCTTCATAGTATGACCTGGAAAAATAAATACCTTGCACTACGAGTCAGATACCAGGTTTCTTACACGTGAAAAAATTTAAAGTGAAGAACTTAATTAAGGTATGAATTAGAGGTATAGGTAACTAGCTTTGCAATTCTAGAACAAATCTCACTAATGACTAATCTCTGTCTTTACTTACATAAATACTTTTAAATACTGCTAGTCATCCCCCCCCCAAAAAAAAGCCTACAGCAAAAAAGAGTGTGTGATACTTTGACTTCAATATGTAGAAACTATTATCCAAAGAGGGAATCCAGAAAAAGGGAAATACTTTTTATTCTGCCTGTTTTAAATACAAATGTTTGATGAATTGCTTAGGGTTTTCATACTGGTATCTATGCTAGCATCTATTTTAACAGCTGTAGCAAATTGGAATGCTAAAACTTCAGTACTCAAGCAGTGTCTCAACAACTAAACTGAGGGGACAAGACCTGAGATTCCAGATGATTTTTCCTTAGAGTAAACAGAAAGAAAAGAAGACTTACAAGTGATCACACTTATCTCTCTTCTTCCCTTCATTAATGTATTGTACAAAAGCATGGAGATCCTAAAGCCTAGCACTGGGCTAGGTCTTTCTCACAGCAAGTCAGCTGTAACTTTTTGGTCCCCACTTTGTCTATTCCCCTTAAGCCCTGATGTACACCCGAGGTGCTCAGCTGTGGGGGATGCTCACCAGCTTCAATGCTCCTCTCTTGAGCCAACACCGTCACTGGTGTGGCTGCAGAATGATGCAAGATTTGACATATGGGAAACAGAATGGGACCACAGTAGTCTTGGACCAGATTTTAGTATCTAGAATACAAACCAGTGTGTGGCAGGATTTTCACAAGCCTGTCGACATCAAACACCCATTGGTATTTCAGTATTTAGGGTGATTTTAAATCCCAGAAGACTTCCATCTGCCTCTTTAAGCACCTAGGTCTTGTTGTGACATCAGCCTGCTTTTGCAACAAGAGTTGCAGAGAGGAACAGAGCTTAATCACAACAACTTATTTTGGCTGCCTGGGCATTGGCATAAATACACATGATATTTTATGAACACGCATATATATACACACTTGTACACACACACACGTGCACCCAGAGGCTCGCAAGCCATCAGGTAGCATCTTCACTGGTCCCTAAGTCTGCAGACACGTAAGGGGAAGAGCAGATCGCGTGGCGGCAGCTACCCACACACAAACAGGCTGCGCTGACAGGCTGAGAGAAGAGACGATGGCAGCTCAGAGGAGGGCCGGAATTTGAAACGTGAGAAATTCAGCCCCGGTTCAGTCACAGATTTCAGTGCAGGGCCGGCACGCTGGCAGAAGCTGCATCACTGAGCTGCCGCTTTCCGAAGCCAGGGCAGCTTGGCTTATCAAGGAAGTCCATGGTATGTGTGATTTAGATGCCTCTGGGCTCCTATAGATGTAAAGTAACGTGGAAAGACTCCCCAAATAGAAACTTTTGAATTCCCTCGCTTTGTACTAGAAACCTAATGATGGTTGTGGGACTGTAAATTGCACTGAATTTAGCTGCTACACGCTGTGCCAAAGGCTGTCCCCCTTATGTGTACAGCTTAGACGGGTTTCATCTCAAGGTTAGTTTTCCTTTCACGATGAAAGTATTTCCCCAGCGTTAGCAAATGGATCCCATCCCCTCAGTTGCCAAATTGACAGTGCCTTCCTGCTTAGATACCGTTATTGCAGATTAATTATTTAATCCAGTCTGATTGTCATGCCCACTGACTGTTTACTAGCACAGGCTGCTCTCATTTCTCTCTTCAGATGGTATAATACTGCCTGAGAAACAGTAGTTTACAGGTACTGAGATATATATATATGTTGCAGTACATGATTTTGAAACAGAATGAACTCCCCTCAGCCCCCTGTTGAGTATCACTAACTGTGAATATAGTACTGCTGTGGAGTTTGACTGTCCACTTCATGTACATTCCACTGCTGTATCACACAAATTTGTAGCTAGGTAAACTCAGCAAAAATATATGCAAATCACTGACAATACAGAATTTTGCACCATTTAGACTGATAGTATTTTCTTCTTACCCTCCATATTTGCAAATGATAGCAGGGGAGTTGAGAATCAAGATATTTATCATGATGATTGATGTCAGTGAAAAAGAAATTATATTTTAGTCATCTGCTAAAAAAATGTTCACCCTTGGTAAGTGGGTGATCGTATTCTTTCAAGGCTACCCTGAAGAAAAGAATAGTTTAAAACTTCACTGCTCCAACTGTTCTGTCATTCCTACAACTAGTAACTGTTGAAGTTGAAAACTGTTATCTGGAAATTTTTCCTGTAAAAACTGAGATTGTGTCAAGAACAAGAAATGCTAAGAAATGCTATTTTAGCTTCTTTTTTTAAAATGGGATATCTTATATAAAATTAAATAAGCATTCTAGTTTTGGTGGGCTTCAAGATTTTCAAGACTTTTCATTCTATTTGCTTCTTTTGTAACTACAAGCATTTGAGTGCACAGAACTGATTTTTTTTTCCCATCTTTTGAATCAACAGAGTTCAGTATGACCGAAAAGACAGAGTAACAAAAGGAGAAAGCAATTTTTAAAACCAAGCCAACAATCTAAGTTTTAAAAAGTTGAGTCCCATAGCTGAAAAGAGTAAACATTTAAAGAAGAAGAAAGACAGAAGTGAAAAACATTAGATAACATTCATATTGTTAGTCTCAGTGACAGAAAAAGGGGAGGAATGAATATAAAAATGTTCTGAATAATATACACCCATATAATTATTAAGAAAAAAAAAAAAAAAGATGAAAACTTTCTATTTTAAAGCCTGAATATGAGAAACATAAGCATATAACATTTATTTAAATTTAGTTTCTTCAGCAACTCTAACACTGAACCATAGAAACTTGTCCATGCTTACCTCACAGTCCTATTGTTATTCATGTTCGTAACACTCCAAATAAAATAAGGAACTATGGTTTCCTGTGTATTATCAGGGGAAACATGATGACAGTAACAGTTTTGTGTGAATTAGGACTGCAGAATATGCCTTAAAATTAGAAAAGGAATACATTTTAACTCAGTTTTCAAAAGGACTGATTATTAATATGTTTCATCCTTAGAGAACTATTTATGCCTAGGATTTCTTCAGACAATTTGGCACATCAATACAATTCTGTTGATAGCTATTTCTTCATAAACAAGGATAGACAAGTGCACTCTCAAGCACCTCATTATTTGCCTTGTACTCCCAACTCCTTTTGCAAAGTGTGACTCAACACTGTACCTTCAGTGATATTTTACAATTCTAGGTGGAGCAAATTCTAGTTATTTCTGTGATGATGGTCTTCAGTTCCAATAGGTATTGGCCATATCAGACATTATCACTTTGTTTCCAGTAATGACAATGACACAAGGAAGTGGTTTGACATGATAGAAATAGCTCTTATCTGTAATCATTTATGAAAACTGTGCAATTTAACTGTTGACTGTATGACTACAGTGGCTAAATAGAGTAGCAGGCTGTTGGAAAACAAGGCTTCCTAAACATACAATGGAAAACTGTCTCAGAGAATCTCCTGAGGATCTCATTGCATTTATTGTCGACAGCCAGTCCCATCTGGGAAGCTAAAAGGTAAAGGGTTTTGTCTGGATACAATTTGGTTAGACAAAGCTACCTTTGTAAAGAGGAGAATTTCTGTGGTGGATTCATGGAGAAAGCGCCCAATGGAGAGCAAGCAGGAAGACCTCACTGAAGGATCTGAAGAAGGCAGTCTTCTCCTCTGCCTCTTTTCCCATAGTGAATGGTCTCAAGTAAGGAGGATCTAGGTGAAGACTTTCTCTGACCTGAATCTGAATCTGAAGGATTGATAAGATTTGCTTCAGCTTAGTTAGGAAATCTGTCTTGTCACCACTGACAAACACCATTTGCTTCTCCTGGGAAGGAGAAACATCTCTTGGGAAGGAGATGGGGTCATCCCACACTGGTGGGGCTGTGAATCCAAGGTGCACTACCTGGGCCCCAGTCTGATACTGGGGGAATATAGGGAAAGAAAAGAAACATGAGATCTGTGGGAACAGGAAGGAAGAGAAGAAAAAATAAAGCAAAAATATGGAGAAGGCATCACCCTGCCTTGCAGCCACATAGCTGTGATAGCAGCAATTGCCTGAAACCCAGGGATAAGGTTTTGCTCATCTGTGTTCTAGTCAAAACCAGAAACAAAACGAAACAAAAAATCCCTCAGACATCTCCTGCTGGGGGGTTGGGTTTTTTTTCCCAGCTGATTTAACAGATAGCACTCAGGAAAAATTCATTTAACACTCAGCTAAAACTTGAAATAAATATGCACTGGGATACTCTTAAGATCGATGTGAGATATAAATGAGATTGACTTTAACAGCCCTGAGACACTGGCCTTGGTCCCTTGTGACCTGCAGCACTGTAAGTCTACCTGCTGACCATTAGTACTGGTCGCTTATCATCCCCTTTTCAGCAGGAATTACTGTAGATTTAAGGACAGTGAATTGTTTCTCATTACCTTGAGTTTTTTGCTATGTTAATTTTTCACATCCATCTTTTCCCAAGAAATAAAAACTTTTAGCTAGAAAAGCTTTCCTCTTGGATTAGATGCAGTTGGTAATGCCAAAAAATAATACTTTTAGATTAACAATATTTTTCAAAGAGTGAATCAGATGACTGATATCTTCATTTAATAACCTCTCTTAGCTACTCCTGCTTATGAGAGGACATAATTTCCTTCTATCTCATTTTATTTTTGGGAAGTTTAGCAGTGCAAGGATGCTCCCTTAGGATCACAAACTTGGAAGCTAGAGATGCAGAAAGACTATTTGTTAAAAAGTATATAATTGTAAGTGCCAGTTTTTCTATAAAAAGGAAGCTGAGAAGCATGCTATGAATGTTCATTTGCAAAGTCTCAAGCTGTGACTGCATAGCTGTGAATCTCATTCCGCTATTGTCAAAGCACCGCATTGGTAATTGGCAAGAATGGATGGCTAGCCACATACAAAGTAACAAAAGTTACAAGATCAGCAGCAGCTAAATATACTTGCTGCTTCTACAAAGTGTATAATCTACTTTTATTCTTTTCCCTCTGAGAGCTGTATGATAGGTGATGAAGTATAAAGTTGGGGAATAAAGCGAGAGTGCAATCCCCATGACTTAAAGCTGGAATCCGAGCCCTCTGCTTTGACCTTCTTTCTGCTACTCAGCAGCCCGTCGCGCGGCAAGAGGGGCCGAAGTGACAGCAGCATCCAGCGAGCGCTCGTCAGCGCGCGGCTCGGCAAACCCTTCCGGGACCGCCAGGTGCTCCGAGGTATTAAATCACACAGTTGTACCTGCAACCGATGCTCCCCAGGGGAAAAGCATCGCCAGCCGGGAGAGGGAGTGTGGAAGGAAGTGCTTAATAATATCATGTGGCACGGTACGATGTAACGTGACATGGCACGCAACGTGATGGACGGGAGCTTGGTCTAGCAGCGGCTATCTCAGGGGTAGGAATTTCACCTCAGCTGCGACCCAGGCTGCAAAATGTCTGCTATGAATTCCTGTAAATTTCCTGTAAGGAAAGATGCTGTGAGTGAAAACATCGTACTTTTTTTTTTTTTTTTTTTTTTTTTTTGGCAACAGCTGTGAATCATTTGACATTTAGGCAGTAGTGTAATAAAAATAATAAATAATAATTTAGCCAGAGCCTGTTGGATCCTTTAATAAATGCAACACTTGAGCTGCTGGTGTCTCTTGAGCATTTCTGAAATGTTATCAGAAAACACAGGTAAAAGAAGATCCCATTGGTAGCTCTGAATGTCCTCTAATGATTCCCTATCCAGATAATTTGCTTAGACTCATCACCTTTACCATCATAAATCAAACCTTGATGTGATTTTAAGTCCCTTAGCTACCCACACAGAGAAGATATTGTATCAGATTGTTTTCCGTTGCATTTTATCCCTTTCTGTTCCAAGAAGTTTGGTAGAAATCAAAGCAAGTTTTGAAATTACAGGAAATTTGAAAGTGGGTTTTTTTTCAGATATGGAAACGGCTCAGTCTTGTCCTTTATTTTGGTGGAGTGTCTGAAGGAAAATGTTTCCAATTTGTGTGGGGGAGAAGGACCTGTTTTTGCTGTGTCTGAAAATTGAGAGAGTTGGGTGGAGGCTTGACTCTAATTTCTGGTTGTTTTACACAAAATTAGCTTTCTAAGACATGGATTGTGCCACTCTGGCTATGCTTCTGGAACAGTAAATTCAGCAGGGATTGAAAAGGAGGAAACCATTGGTAGTATCACTGTGAGTGGCTGAGAAGAAAGGCACCACAAAAATGTAGAAGTGCATGTAGGAACCCTCTGACCTAAAAAGGGTCATTCTAGAAGTAGGAAGCAGGAGTACTCAGACTATGAAAGTAGTTTCACTATGCAAGGAAACGTGGATATTTCAACCCTTGTTTCATTTTGAACATGCCAAAACCAAAACTGGCTTAAGCCAGCAGTGAATGAAAATTACATATCCATGCCCAAAAAAACCCTGATTTCAGCTCAAAACTGAAAGTCTGTATCTTCATTTTTACCCTTCTAAACTTTCTAATCTCACACACGAGTGCAACGCAAAAATCAAAAAACACTGATCATATTTCTTTCTGATGGTCTCCCAAACTAGAATTCCAGTGCAAACGGCTCATGCTGTAAGGTGTTCCCATTTTAACATCAGAACCACTTCTCCAAATACTCACACCCAAGCCCTTGTGACTAGCAATATTGGTGTGCCAATAGGGAGGGCAATATGTAAGGAATGGGGACTCCTACTTGGGGATGGGGCCAAGAGGTGTTTTGAGAGGGATTGCAAGGAACAAGGAGAGATGCAGAGAGCTGTACAAAGGGCTAAGGAGGAAGTGATGAGAAGGATTGCCACGGGGAAAAGACTAGAAATAGAAGTGATTGCTGTAGACAGACTGAGAGAGTTGTGAAAGAGAAGCAGCAGACAGAAAAACCTGGGAAAGGTGCTGGATTTAAAGAAGAGTGATACGGCATGATCCTGACAGGGGAATATTTGCCACAAAGAGAAGCGTCAAGATCAAAACAATTAATTACTAGGATGGTCTTAAAACTCAATTTTCTGAAGTGTAGTGAATGTCAATATTTTGGAAGACTTCCATTTTTAAGTTGTGTGATTCAACAACCTGCATTTTGCTCGTAAGGGGAATGGCTTAAACTCTTGCCTAGGGTTGAAAGACAAAGGGACCTATGGAGAAAAAAGGGGATATTTTCCCTCATTCATCTGATCTGGAGGCAAATGAGCCATCTGGAGCTGAACAGAGAAGGACACTGAGGAACAGCTTCCTTTAAGAGAAGGTGGAAGCAACACCCTCTCTGAGCATTGCTTTCCAACAGGGACTCCTGCCCTGGCTGAGGCGGTGCTGTGAGGATGGCAGCAGGTGAGGCAGAGATATGATGGATAAAGGGGAGTGAGACAGACACTGATAAATGTTTTCCAGGTCTGAGAAAGCAAGCTTGAGCAGATCTGCTACTCTATACCTGACAAGGACATTGCGGGGGCAGAGTCCTAACCCAAGCAGTGTGCTCATCCAGTTTACCAAGAAATGCTGATTTGTTTTAGAAAGACCATCTTGCTTTGCAAGAACGGCTGCTGACTGTCTCCATTCCCTGTGAAGACTTAAGTCCTCATTGCAGACCAGCTGTAGAGGGCTCTGTGAGGGCGAGTGAGGGGGCAAGAAGGCAAGGAGGCCCTGGAGTAGGCTGTATGCATTGTTGCTGCCACAAAAACCCACTCCTGTGGGCTGAGCAAAGCCCGGATGCATCTGAAATAACAGGCGCATGTGAGTGCTTGCAAGTCTGTGCCTCGGAGTCACGGTCTCTCGAGTCTCCAGATCAGACAGCTGCTCTAAGCACGGAATGGCTCCTCTCCACCCCAAACACAGAGGCATCCTCCCCGAGGCCAAGCAGGATAGGGATGGATGCAAACCTGCCCCTTACCCCTGTGCACATCTGGGAATGCAGCTGCAGCGTGTGGTGTGATCCAGGCAGCTTGAAGAGCTCCCAGCTAACCCTGCTTAAACACAAGTATCCCGCATAGAGCAGCCATCCCTCATTCCTCCTCTCCAAAAGTCTGTTTAACCAGATAATGACCTCCTGGCAGCACTGTCAACCTTGACAGTGGCTTGGGAGGAAGCCCTGGGAGTATCACCTACACCAACACAGTCAGTAGTTCACCACTGTCCTCTCCTTCCTCCTCTCCTCCCCACCAACCAAATGTCCTTTCCTAAAACCTTTCTGTTGCTTTATGGTTTGGTTTTCCAATAACTCCCCCTTTCCTTGTTGCACCAAACTGATCCATTCAGAGTCAAACCCCCCAAAAAGTTAAACAGTAATTAAACAGGCCAAGGCACATGGATCTACACCTAAAGTAGCACAGTCATAAAATACTTCTGTCCCAAATCCACAAGCACTGTGTAGTCTATTTTGAATAGTCTCCTGATAATTTTGTACATTTTAGAGGGCAAAACAATGTTAGGTAGGCCTTCTGCAGATCACAGTGAGTAGCAGCAGGTTAACTGACAGACAGAAAAGGCTTCATCTCTTCAGCGTTAATGTCTGAACACTGCAGAACACATCTCTATTTTAAACAAGAAGTATTGGTAAGGGAAAGTCTACCAACATTTGGAAGGAGCAGGGGAACATACACTGGGGGATTTCACTGAAACTCTTTGCTAACTATTCCTGTGCATTCGTCTGTGCTGTCTAACTGCTGTTTGGAGCTCTGTTTTGGGAACTGCATAGGGCAAGATAAGTCAGAGGAGCTGACGAACAGGCAAGCAGGCTGGCGCACGGCACAGCAGTAACGCACCCTCTCTACCAACAGCTGGTCCCCCTGGACCAGCCACATTTTTCAGCACAGCCCCACAGTGATGCTTCACTGTTCACATCATACAGGATAATCTGGTTGGGTTGGCTTACCTCAGATACCCACCTCCATCAAAGCCCATGGCAAAACTTCCACACATCTTTCCCTGTGTCACCCTGTGAGAGATATCAAAGTGCAAGGAGGCCAATCCATTCCTTTAACCCAATTTCCACTTCCTTTCCCTTTAGTAAGTATACAAGCATACTGTTAATGTTTCATTGGTCATCTTTTTGTTCCTTCTCCTCATAATTTTCAAGCAGGATTTTGGCTTTTTTTACTTTTCTTTTTTCCTTTAAGGCAGAAAAAAAAAATACTATTGGAGTTGGTTTTATTTCACTTTCAGAGAAGTGAAGAATACTGCAGAGAATATATGCAGTTGGACTTGTGTGGCTGTAACTCCCACGCACACAGGCCATTTCTCCTGGGAACTGAAACACTCATACCATGTGTTGGGTGACAAAACACATCAGTATATTCCTTATATAGAAACACCATATATCACTGTGTTTTAAGCATAATTGGGAAGGAACATTGCGACATGAGCTGTAGAAAGTTGGACTCAGATGAGTGAGCATTAGTCGTTCCTGAGGAAAGGACTGAGATGAGATTTGGCTTCTATGCTATGTTCTAGTAGAGATGTAGCAGGCAGCTTGTATTTGCTTTGGGAAGTTTGGCATGTTCCATTCGATTGCAACTGACTTGATGGAAATACACATGTATCCTGCATAAACATCAAGGAAATCTGTATTTAATGAAAGCAAGGCTGTATGTGCACATACACAGAAAAGAAAGGATGAAAAAAGAGACAGGACTGCAACCATACATACGATCAGGCAGCAGGTAAACCCTGAGACAGACCACTGCTCACCAGAAGCCGTCATCATCCCCTGAATTCACATGTCTAGATCCCCTAACCTAATGGCATAAGAAAAATATTTCCCATCTTATAGGGCAGTGGATGCACATGCCACTTGACAAACATAAGCCTGGTGGTCACATAGATACTGCATGTAACAACCACATTCTTTTACAGCTCGCAGATACAAGACTCAGAGGTAGACTTTTGTTGTTCCGGTTCTTTTTTTTTTTTTTTCACCTTTAGATGATCCTTTGAAAGAATAAAGAGCTTCATTCCCAGTACCTCTAATTGCAATGAAAAGCTAAGAACATTAGGCCCTTGGGCCGAATCCTGCAAATGGCTCTTAGAGAGCAGCCCACCTTATCTGCAGAGAGACTCGCTTAAAACCAGGATAACAGCATTACCAGAGCGGGGAGCTGGAGTCTGAGCGGGTGAGTGGATCCAGGAAATTAATTGTCCCAGGAACCTGGCATTTATAAAGCTCGACCTGCCCTAGCAGGTGTCCTGTGTGAAATGATGAGGCTTGCAAAGGGTGTTAAATCTGTCTTCAAGGAATAGCACTGATATCAGTCCTTACAGCTCTGCAATAACCAGCCGTGAAAGACTGAGTAGCTTAATAGCTTGCTTATGAGTCAGCCCGGGCCCCTCTGCCCCACGCATGTGGCCTCAACCTATAGTTCTGCAAGGACAAAAAACAGTCTTTCTTCAGTTTTCTTTTCCTATCCATCATAGAGCCTTCCGGAGAGGCTTTGAAAAATACAGCAGCAGGAGCAACAATCAGAATTTTTGGACTCGCCTTTCTAGAAATGCCTCTCCTACTGCCCACGCTCATGCTTTGACAGCAAGAATGCTCTGGAACCACTGATACATTCTTGTCTTTTGTGAGCTGGCTGGGAGATTTGGGCAGAAAATCCAGGGCATGGCTGTGCATTAAGCAGTACCATTTTCACCTCTCTCTAGCTTTCTGTGGTGCAGCAGCTTCTTTCTTCTTCATTGCTTCAAGTGGAAGGAGAAATTCCTTAGGTATTTCTCTTGACATTTGGGTTTTAAAGATTTATTTATTTTTTAAACATCTATTGCTACATATGCTTCACTTGTCTGTTTTCTTCCTTTTCTCCCAATTATTTTGAAAAGAATTGCCATGGCCACATTCACTTGATATTTCTGGTATTTTGGGATTCCAGACTTTGAAATGCAAGTCTGAAATACCAGCATGAGCTCTAGACAATTAAATCATTAGCTTGAAAGAAAGAGCTCAAGCTGTCCATCAGCAGCAACATTTGCTACATGACAGAATGCACAGAACTAAGCATACAGGAAAGAAAATTTTTTTTTTTTTTTGAATGCAGGAAATTAACACAATGACATTTATTAAAAAGTTAAGAAAATGAATAAATAAAATGTACTTGTTGCAGCATTCTGAGTACAGTGATGGGCCAATGAAGTATTTTCAGTGCTCTGGTCAAGAACACTGGAATGTGGTCAAGGCATAAAGACATCCCAGCTCAGGGTGTATTTGTCCAAGAAAGGATTTAGTTTGGAAATACTATTTCTGAATGACTAGTTGATGTTATAACTGCTTCAAGTTTCTAATTATTTTATAGTTTAAGTGAAATTACTTCTTCAGAGGAAAATATTGGTTTCTTTTACATCCGTACCATGGTGTAATTTAAGAACAGGTAAAACTGAGCTCCAAATAAAAAAATTAGCACAATTACTCCTTATTTTGCTAAATATCTTCTCATGAATTAAGCATTTCCTGCAATGAACGCTCACAGCTCTTGGCATCTCAGTGGGACTAAAGCAAGTAGGGATAGTTCAGCTGTTTTAGAACAGAATGGGATTGAAACCATGTCTCCTCTTTTATTCCTATTCAATTCAAATTCATGATCCACAGCAGTATTCACACCAAACTCTGAATATCTAAGCAATTTCCTTGTCTCCATTGGCAGTGCTGTCTAGACTGGGTTATTCCTGCTGCCTACAAATATACACTGCTATTCCACATCAAAGTAGATGATTAATATCATATTATGAAGAAGGAAAAGACTTTATTTTTATGCAACTAAAGTATATAAACATGAAATAATAAAAATACTCCTGACTCTTCTCTGGATATGAATCCATATGCAACTGCTATGGCATATGAGAGAATCTCACTTTGGCAGCACATATACTAAAATTGGAACGATACAGAGATTTGCATGGCCCCTGTGAAAGGATGACATGCAAATTTGTGAAGCGTTCCATATTTTTACCATCCCTGGAGGTATTTAAAAGATGCGTTGATGTGGTGCTTCAGGACATGGTTTAGTGGTGGACTTGGCAGAGCTAGGTTAACAGTTGGACTTAACGATTTGAAAGGTCTTTTCTTATCTCAACGATCCTACAATTCTGTGCTCTCTATCTGCGTTGCTGCAGTAAAGAACTATAGGAGTAATGCTTGACTTTCTTGTCGAAGGTTAGAGACAATTGTCATTACCTCATCCTCCTTCATTTCGCCCACTGTTATAGCTCTCCTTCAGGAGAAGAAGCAAGGAGGGCTGACATACCTGTTGCTCAGCACTGACAGATGTCACAGCTATTATTACAGGCTTAATCATAATTCTGTTGCTCACAGTATGTTGTTGTGTCTTATGCTGGATCTAATGACGCTGCAGATACATTGAAAGAAAGCAGGAAAAATATCAGCTCTGTTTTGCAGATTGGTTGGTATCAATAAATATCCAGATTTTTTTGGATATGCCTGATCAAACTTAATTCATGTGTTTATGAATGCCAGAAGCAGAGGACTTTCTGTGTGAAAAAGACTGCAGGCTGGCAAAAAAGGCACCTGGTGATTCAGCTCTATGGCCAGTCTCCTTAAGCCACTCGTTATTAGCCCTGTGCTCCTTGTGACCTTTCCTGGCCCTCTCCTGAGCAGAGATGAGACTAGAAGAGGAGGTCGGATGCTTCCTCATCACTCTCAGCCTGCACTTGCTCACTTGTTTTCGGCTGCAGAGTGAGTCAGTTTGGGAGGGATGTTTCTTTATGTTAGAAAGCAATCATAAAGGAAAAATTAGGTAGGTTACACAGTTATGTATGGTATAATGATCTGGATGAATAGTAAGGTCTCTTCGCAGCTGAGATGGTGAAGTTGCTTTTAAGGTTTTCCTGCTGCAGACTTAAAGCTGTGGTTACAAAGTCCCTGGCATGGGGGAGCAGAGGATACCCCACAGGGAGCTAACGATGTTTTGAGAAACATGCTGAGGGGATGCAGCGCCCTTTAAAATACGTTTTTTCCAACATATGGGCACACATCATATGCCACAACCCCACTATCATGGGCACAACTGTGCAGGATAAAAAACTGTGCTTTATAATCATAACACAGAGACATACAAACATGGCAGGTGGGCTCTGGCTGGCTCGGAGCGCTTGCCCTCCTTCCTGAACAGTCATGTCTCTTATTGCCTGGGTACAGCCAGCCCTGCCCACCGCTGCTCTCCCATGCCTGCGAACCTTTGTGGAAGAGACTCTCCTTTTCTTGTTCTTCTGCAGAGCAGCCAGCCCTCTGCTAGGATGTGAGATGATGCAAAGCCTTTCCTTTTCCATATCTGATGGGAACGGATCCACAGCCGTGGTGCAACCACACGCAGGTCTGACTTGTTGAAATGATGAATTATGGATGAATTATTTCAAGTTGAGAGGGGAAGACCTTGCAGATCCCCTGGGAAAGGGTGTGACTGGGATGAAGGCACTGGATTTGTAAACTGCATAGGATCCACAGGCTGGAGGTTATATCCTCCTGACACTAGGCCTTCATGCAGAGAGCTTGAAAGCAACATGGTGAAAGCAGTGAATGACATAATCAAATAACTCTTAATATTTATTTGAAACATTTTGTTGTTTTTAGAATAAAGAGATTTGTGCATTACTAGCCAAAATGGGTGAATCTATTGCTACAGTCCCGCCCTTCCCTTTTCTTCCTCCATTCAACTTCTTATGCCTTTCTTTGACTTTCATTTAAATAAGTCCATGACCACCTCTTCCTGTTAAAATGGGAATAAGATAGCAATTGAGATACTAATAGACTAAGATACTAATAAACTTAGTAGGTGCTTCGGAAGGACTTTGGAGCAAGAAGTGAGATTGGGATTTTGAAAGAAGTGTAAAGAAATTTCAGCAGGCATATTTCTCCAACTGTTTTCTACTGAGAAATGGTCACCTTTCCATACTCCTTCTTCTACAATCCAAAGCAGTGCATGGGAAGGATAACTGCTAAATTCATCTCCATCTTATAAAGCTTAACTATGTGTCTTGGTACTTCTCCTCCCTAAAAGTCTATATGGTACCTTTATACTGGTTATGAAAGGAAAAGTCACCTAAGGCAAACTGAATAGGGAGCAGCAGAATAAAATGCACATATATGGCTTAGTTGCATTGTTACCATGATCATCTCTTGTTGCTATGGAGAGACAGGTTTTATATACATGCCAGCAAAATCGGGTAATTCAGTGCCAAGCTACCAACTATTGCAGAGATTTCAAAGATGAGTGGCAGAAGTTTCTCTCCTAAATGGGGGATTTTGAGGGACAGAGGACATTCATCTCCATTTGTCAATTTGAGGTTTGCTCAGTCATTTGAAATCACTATATCTTTGGCACACCTACCATAATTAACTCCACCTGGAGTAATTATAATGAAGTCAACACAACACAGAATCCTCAGGTTTATGACATAATGTAGCTATTGTGGTGCTAATTTTTTTTAATTTGATAATATATTCCAGCAGATGCAACATATTAGAGCTCTTCTTTTCCCTCTGTTGGCATTGTCTAACAAAACAAAAAAAGGCAAAAGGCAACATGGAAGACTGCCAGGAGTAAAAAGAGAAAAGCAATAAAAGACTATCTAAGAAAAGTTAACACTGCACTGTCACAATGGATACAGAGCATTCAGAAGCCACTGATCACATCCTCTGATCTCATGAAATTTTATGTAGCTTTCTTAAAATATATTTTTCAGTTTGAAAGTTCATATTTTCAAACTTCCTTCACATGTGTAGAATAGAAGAGGTCACTTCTAAAAAAATAAATCTTCAAAGTGATACCACAATGCAGAATTAAAAAAAAACAAAAAAACAAAAAACCTTAGTGCTACCAGCCACCAAAGAGTTATGGTAGCTGGCAAACCTGCAACAACGGTTGTTGAAGACAAAGCACACAGCAAGTACCGTCATCTGCAAACAAAATGTGGTGTTAATGCAGATCCAGTGTCAAGTATTCCCTCAATTTCAGGAGGTTGTCAAGAAGTGGATGTAGGTGCACTGGAGTTTGTAGAGAAAAGAGACTGACACAAGTGCACAAGGCTGTTTTGTAGGCAGCATTAGTGTTAAAAATGTTAGTAAGAACACAGGAGAGCACATGCTGCCTAGTTCTCTGCCTGACCTGAAAAACGGAGATTTATTCTTATCCACACTTTCCTTTATCAATGCACCTCTGATTTGGGATCAGATAGGAAAATGCTTTTAACAGTGGGTACAAGGAATGTAATTCAGCATTTCAGTGAGCAGCACAGTCCTACCAGAGTCCTGCTCCAACAAAATCAACAGGCTCACAACCTTCTGTCTTCCAACAATGCATCTTGTGATCCTGCCTGCTATCAGCCAGAGCCACACCATAGATTGCTAAATTAATACTTATGCTAGCTGAGTGAAAATACCTAGAGCTGTCTGCAGTGCAGAAGAGATCCTACCAACAGTGTAACTTTATTGCATTAAGCACAAGGAGTCCAGTAACCTGCACCCCATCCACTAAGGCTTCAGCGAGCCCTTTGGAGGGCTGAGTGGCTGGGGTGAAATGACTGCTGTCACAGCATGGCAGTTGAAATATCCATGACAGATGCTTGTTTATCAAAACTAAAATTCATTTTTTTTCCCTATCTTTTTACCAATGACTTAATCTCACTCCTCTGTTCATTTTCTCCACAGCAACCACCCCTCCCAGGGGAGAACTGGCATCACAAGAAGAAAGCAGGGAGCACCTGACAACAAAGGACCCTGTGCTCACTCCTGTTTTCCAGTAAAGATGGCAATCAATATTTTGGTTATTTCCAAGGCTGAACCAGGACATGTAAAGATAAAAGCTTCATTTGGAACAAAGACAGAAATAAAACTGGATCTGGGAGCCCAATGTATGCTACTGATAGTGATCAGATTAAAGAAGTTTATTTTCCCTATCAATTTATCCAGCTGACTACTGAGTTAAATATGCTTGTTGTTTTTTGACATTCACATGAGCTGCCATCTCAGGCATGCATTTCAGTAGAATTACTAGTTCAATATTCAGAGCTGCTTTATCATAGTGTGCATCTGAATGCATACTTGAATTGTAAACAGGTAAACATTTAATAAAAAGAATATCCACTATAAGAGGTAGAATGACAGTAAATAGAAAACAAGAATCAAACCCCCGAGCTGTCCTTATAAATCCCTTCAAACTCTATGACAACCTGGTGGGCGATCGGTGGTTACGTGACGCACATTTGACAGCTCAATCGAGTTCCCGCTGGACCAGACTACTCCCAGTAGATTTCCACTCCCTCTGCCACTTTGGCTCCCAATCTCCAGTTACGGCAGCAGCAACTCCTGCGTTCCCAGCACCGCACCGGAGCATCCTTCCAGGTCCCTGCACCCCCAGCCCAGAGGTCAGCAGCCCTCTGAGCCCCAGGGAGCTGCTTCCCACCCTCAGCCCCCCGGCACTGCCAGATGATGTGACTACCCGAGGGGAGGGGAAGAGGGCATCGCAGCTGCTCTGCACTGAAGGCACATCCATGGCACACGAGACAATCCCATGGTGGGAAATAAAGTGCTAATGCAGGGCATGCAGGTAACATCACCTAGCTCAGACAGAAGCTGTGGGATTGAGGCAGGAATTAGTGGGTGAAATTCTATGTCCTGTGTTAGGCAGGAGCTCAGGCAGAATAAATGGTTCCTTCTGACCTTTGTATCCGTGAAACTATAATTGGGCACTTTGCTGGTGGTATAGCACACTTCTGTAGCAAAGATCTCTTCTTGAAAGATCTCGAGAGAGAAGTCTTGTGCAAGGAAGTCCAGTGTAAGAGCAAAGACATCCTAGGATTACCAGAGGATATGTTTTCCTAGGTAAAGAAAAGACTAAATCAAGTTTAGTAATGTGCTTGATGTTTCCCATGGGAATTCCCCCTTCCCATTCCCTACTCCCACCAAGTTTATCCAAGATATAATTAGAGGAAGTGTTACATATTTAATTAAATCAGTATCTCTGTGGGAACCGAATGACTCTGGAGATCATTTCTAGCAATTTGGAAATGGAGACTTTCTCTGCTTATCCCAGGCAAGCACCGTAGCTTGCTTTCATAAGAGCTTGTGAGTGATCTGAAGCACTTACATCCAACTATTTAGACGTGCAGTTCATGTAACCTATCACCTTCCCTCTAACTCATTGTCTCCTAGGTCACCTTGACCTTCTGCCTTATCACAGACGACTTCTGCCTTTACATAACTGATAGATCCTATCACAAAATGAGCACATACCTTGTCACACGTTGTTGGTACAAGCAGGGCTTTGTCACACAAAGAGTACAAAGCATGTAACAAAGGCATTTTAGCCATATGACAGGTAGTATTTTTTTATGTGACAGGGGAAGAAAGACAAGATCCCAGGAAAGGGAAGCAGTTGCGTATAAAGGTGGCAAGAATTGCTTGCAGCCCAGCAAAAAGTTATTCATCTCACAGCCTGCTTAACAGATGTCCAGCCTTTCCTTCTCGGGGCTGGACACTCTGATACATGGCCAGCAATAGGGCCTTAGCATGGAAGATTTTTTGGAAATTCAACCTGTCTGCTTCAAATGAGCCTCTTGGTTTGCAAAGCGCCTACAGCACAGCTCCACTGAGCCACAGCAAACACAACATGTTCAGTTTTACACCTCACTTCTCTGACACGAAGCTCTGCTGAATACTTAGGGTGAGAAAAGTGGCTGTATCACGGCCGAGGTTCTCACCTGCAAGCCTGATTAGCACCCTGGCAACACACAAACCAGTGTTACTCCCGCTCCGTGAGCAAGTCAGAAGTGTGACCATATCCTTCTGGTTGGCCTTGGCTCCCTCCTGGCCACCCGGTTCATGGGACACTGAAAGAGATGCTGCTGAAGGAAGAGGGCAGCAGCGCTGTAATGACGAAGAGGAGCCAACTGCAGCTCCCAGCTGTCAGGGAAGACAGTGCAAGCATGGAGCTCTGGAAAAAAGGCTGTTGGATCCACCCCACTCCCAAACACATTTTCAGACATGACTGGGTTAAACACTTGTGGAAGCCATGTCCTGAAACCAGGCAACATAAAGGAGGAATTACAGTTGTTAGGAGCATGGAAGGAAGGGGAAAGGAAGACATTGTTTGACACTTTGGAGTGTATATCTTTCTCTCAGACACACAATTTGTATCATAAAATTCACTATGAATAATATTTACATATACCACATAAGCTTGACTAATGATTTTTTAGAAAATCAAAAAAGCATTTTTGCCCTCAAGGAGCTTTCACACCCTCTGATCTCATCCATGGTCAAACTGCTTGACCCTTCTCTACTCAGAGGAACTCACAGCTTCGCAAGACCTACAAGACTACACTGAGATCAGGACCAGCCTGGAACTTACTGAAACAAGATCTTTAGACAGGATGGGCTTAAAAAATGCTAGCTGCCACAGGTGACAAAAATTCAGGAATATTTACGTAATTTTCTGTAATATGTCTTGACTTGGGCACTTGCACTCCTGTCCTCAGTGGAAGTTCAGCACCTTGACACTGAAGCATGCTGCATTATTCAGCAATCACAAAACAGAGGGAGAGAGAAAAACAATGTTACTGGTCCCAAGGCTAGGTCGGGTCACCACTTAAAAAAAATCACCACTACATTACTGCGAGCACAGACAGGACAAAAGCTGTGTGCAAAGTTATAACAGAAAGAACAACCTGGCCCAGAAGAAAGCACTCAGGAATAGCTCAGAAGCCTCCATTCTCATTCAGGTGCCTTTCAGAGTATGAATTAATTAGCAGGAAGCTTTCAGAAAAGAATTGAATCCTTTATTGGCAGTTCTCAATGTGAAAGCCCTGTCACCATGGCTGAGAAAGTGACTCAGAAATGAAAATGAGATAGAGAACTGCCACAGTATCCAGCTCCCCCTACAACACCAACCTATCAAGCCAGTCAGCCAGCAAATTCTGCTTTTAAATGTTATTGGTCACATACCATTATGTAACTAGTATCATGTCATATTACACCAAACTGCACCCTGTTGTACACCTAAGTGACAAAACATCTCTGAACGTAATGCAGAGTGGAACAAATACAGGAAGAAAAGATACTGACATGGATTGCATGCCTGCTACCAGCTTACGAACTGATTATCTAAACTAATCCATATTTTTATTTTTAACACGATTATATTTCCCGCTACCTTCACCCTCCTCCACATTCTTCCCTACAGCTCAGATGTGTTTTTTTTAATTCACTAAACAGATGCAAAAGCTGATATTTCTCTGCCCACATTTCTCTTGCAAAAACCCTGCAACCTTGTGCTTAATGAGGAGGAGTTTTAATAGAAGGATAGAGAGGTTATATCGGCTAACAGAGAAAAAAAGAACTGGATAAGAAAAAGATCAGGTTTCTATGGAAACAGAGCCACATCCTATAATACTCTTGACTTTATGCATTTATTTATTTATTTCAGCTATATCCATTTCTAAGGAATAGGTTAAAAAAAATATCCAGGAATTCAGAGTTGAGGAAACTGTTTTTAAATAGGGTCCAGACCTTGAGCTGCTATAAATCAGCACAGCTTTGCTGAAGTCAGCATGGCTAATGGCACCATCATGATTTACACCGCTTAAGGATTTGGCCCAAGTGCCCCACAGAGAAATTAAACGTAGGAATATGAACTGTGAGACAAGAAATTAGTCAGAAGATCTGCACAGTAAGGAAACTACCAGAAATCACTGCATGGGATTATATGGAGGTTGCACATAACTACCCTCCCTTGAGGTGACTCTTCAGAAACCTACATAGTTTTTATGTAGGTCCCCTGCTTGAACAAAGAATGTAAAGGAAGGTGCAGACCTCAGCATCCAAGTAGAAGGGCAGCTGGCAGATCTGGCTAGCCATGCAAAAGATAAACCAGGGTTAAGGTGGCTTACACCTTCGTTTTCCATCCTAGCCCTAAAATATCTTTGAAGAAGAAGGAGAAAATGTTCTTATTATTTTAATGATTCATTGGTGGAACTGACTTTCAGTTATCCATTAATCAGTCAGCTGCATATGTATTTATCAATAAGCACTTAATGGCGTGATATGGTATATCATGAGGAGCAATGTATTTCAGTTTTACCTGGCAGTCAGTGCAGCACTGCATTGGACAGATGTACTTGGAAGAGACTTTGGAAACTGCAGCACCAAGCCAATGAGTTCAGCGGGGTTTTTAATTTCCTTCTGCAGAACTAAAATAAAAACAAAATCCAGTTTTGCTAGAATCTAACATGGCCATAATCTGACATCAGAACTGTTTCCCACCACCCACATTTGACGCCGCGAAACAGAACTCCCACCCCATGTGGAGTTTTTGCATCTGATCTTTATTTTCCCAATGAGCTCAAACTTAAGCCCAGATCTGCTGAGAAAGTTGATTTTCGGAGCCTTTGAAAACTAGCTCCAGATCTAAATCATCTGACTCTGGCCCTTCTCCTGGGTTTGTGTGAACTATTTACCACCTAAAGGTAGGAGGGA
This sequence comes from Tyto alba, assembly GCF_018691265.1. NCBI lineage: Eukaryota > Metazoa > Chordata > Aves > Strigiformes > Tytonidae > Tyto > Tyto alba. Next base: position 11,424,764 of record NW_024881322.1, read on the forward strand.
GTGATGTAGCATAAGGGGCGCTGACCTTTAAGATGCACGATGAGCAGGAAAATTTCTCTTCACATCCAGACTTGTCTATCTTTCTGTGCACGGAGAGCATACCAAGATCGGGAGCCTTATTTGGTCTTTTTTCACCCCAATTCGTCTGGCAGAACTTGGAGAGTCAGTTTGATCTGCAAAAAGAATACAAAAGACTTTTGACTCATCTCCTCGCAAAGGAAGAAAAGCAACTCCTTACAGCTCCATAAAAAAGAAAGGTATGACCAGAGAAGTATATACGTCCTTATACTGTCACTTCAGGGCTTTGTTTTCTCAAGCGCCACGACTCACCCTACTATAGAGATGTCGGCCTGACAAGGACATTAGTGTCACTGCAGAAAAGACACCTGGAAAGTATTTGGCATAAACCCCCAATTCTAAAACAGCGGGCGCAGCTCAGCCCCTCAGCCAGCCCCGCTGTCCGATACGGTTTGCTGCGGCCTGCCGACGGCAGCGGCCTGCTCCCACCCCTCAGCCCCGGCCGCACTCCCCGGCAGGCCGGCTATCCGTACCCCTCGCTTCAGCGAGCCCTTTTGCAGACCCTCGAGCACGCCCCGGTTGCAGTTTCCCTCCGACAAGATGGGGGAACGTCCCTAACGTGTGGCAGCGAAGGTGGTGGCCGCCAGGGAGGCCGGAGGAGGTGCAACGGGGAGAGGCCCTCGCCCTAGAAATCGAAGGGCTGGTAGGAACGTTGCAACCTGCCACCTCAGCCACACGCAGGCAGGACTCGGCTTTTTTCCTGGCCAGTTCCTCCCTGTGATCAAAGGCGGCAAAGAATTCCCGTCAGCAGAAGAGGCGTGTGAAGGGTTTCCTATCAACTGGCTGCCTCAGCGACTGTCTCCTGCTCTGCGTTTCATCACTTCAGGCGGGAGGAGAGGGAGACAAGGACAGAGAGAAAATCCTGAGGAAACCCTACCCATACTGTTCTCTCATTAAAACTTCAGCTCTTCATTGTAAAACTGCATTCTCTTTTTTAAAAAACTAACAACATTTAACAACAGGAGTGAAAAAATTTACAAAAGAATAGCAGTATTAAAAATAAAGTAAAAAATGTTTCATCCCAAGTCGCACAAGATTATTCTGGTTGCACAAAGCAGTATATTTTCTTTGATCAAGCTCTTACTGGGTTCCTATTTTAGTTCAACTCTAGCCAGTATTTCCTTTCCACTTCACTAAAAATTTCATCCAGCTCTATTCTGTAACAGTCTCTCACCAATGTTGCACAATAAGCCATGAGAACTTGCTGCATTATCCCAAGTTCTCTTCAAAGTCAAGGAACCATGGAGAGAAATACATTACTGGTGTCACCTGAGAAATTTTTCCTTGATTTTGTTTTTCAGATGTCTCTGTCCATAGGCTCCCATTAATTATAATAATCTTTGCTCACCAGTAGCTTAGTAAATGTGATTGTATTCTTAGTAAAAGTACCTTCCTAAATTCTGACAAATATATTTTGCATTATAACACTTTTCACACTTATTATCAAACCAAGATTCCTACAGCAATTAGAATTTAGAGGCAAAAATAATTTTTCAAATGTTAGGAAAGTAAGTATGTGCTTTTTGTTAATGAAAGCATGTTAGATTTGCTGTAAGCCTCTTTGAAAAAAATGCTATTTCTAAAATTTCTAGTATCATAATTCACCTCTTCAGAATCTCTGTTGAGATTGTACTGCACATCATTCTCCTCAATTTTTAGTTGGTTCAGATTTGTTGCTTACCTATCTCTGGGCTCCTGAGACCATTCCTCACACAGTCTCTGACAGTGCAGTGACTGTTTTGGTGGGGAATAGACATGGTGGAACTCCAGATGCCTGGACTGCTTTGGGTCATAACAATGTAAATATGTATTTACTAACCAGACTCCTCTTGGCATCAGTTATCCAGCCATGACTTCATGGGTCCAGAACAGGAGGAAAAATTCACATAGTGGAGTTTACCCCAAAATTCCTTCTTGACAGTTTGCACAGAGAACTTGACAGAACATGTGGGATTTCCATTGCACAAGAGTGGAGGGCTATTTCACCCCTTTTGGACTAGGAACATTGTTATGAAAACATTTGTTGAAATTGTGGTTTGCACAGCATTTGCCAAGCTTGAAAAAAGGCAGGTGACAGCTGCATTGTCTTTGCCTAAATGTTAGGGTTACTTGCTTTTACTTTTATAGAGTCCATTATATGACATTAACAGTGTCCTAATTAGGATTGCGTTTCAGCTTTCTGAAATATTAAGCAAGACGTAAATGCAGGAAGAGATTAAGGGTATATGCCTGAGTTATGACTGATTTGCAGCTATCATCTGAGTCACTAAATACATGCAAAATAATACATGAATCTTCTTGCTTCTGAGATAGTTTGAGTTCAACTTCCACACAGTGATCTTTGGTCAGCACATTGCATAGGACCTCTGGTATAGCATCAACAAATTTTCTCTGTAATGTACTTATTTTTCTCTTATCCTTTGTTCAAGAATCTATTTAGGCTTGACTTTGTTGACCTGCTTAAAAAAAAAAAAAAGAAAAAAAGTGTGTTCTTTGATGTGGGACTTGCTGCTATGCTCTTGAAAAGACTGCCTTGGATCTCCTTTGCATCCGTCAGCAGTTTTTACTGATATCTCCTGGTAAACTTTTAAAGCTGCATCAGTTCTGCAAGATTTTCTTCACCTTCGCATAGTGCTGACAACCAGGCATAGTCCATAAGCTGTGAAAAATGCCCTGTTACTACCATTTATTCTCTGGAGAAGGCTCATCCTAACCAGATGGCAAGAGGGTGTTTTCAGCAGCACTTGCAGTCTGTACTATGCTTCTGTTGCCTTGTGTGGTCTTTATATGGACTCACTGAACCATGCTGGTGCCCAGAGGACAGATACTATTCAGCATATTACTTTGGTCATGTCCATCTTTGGACAGCAATTGACATGATTAACAAAAAAAATTGTAATGTATTGTATAAGAGTTCATTTCCTGAGATCTACATCAGCTATTTCTGCTATTTCATACCACAATGGCCATCTGGTCATATTTCAATGGGGGAAGACCAATTTCAAAAGCATCACTCTGGTCTTGAAATCACCATGCACTTGCTTCCTTATCTTTGTTGCTGTCAACAGGTCATCAATATCTCTTCCCAGGACTTTCTTGCCAGCAGTCAGACAGGTGGATTACATCTATCCAACTCTTACCATGTCTATCCAACTGTTCGCAAGCAGTTCCAAAACCTGCTTGGTATTTCTGAATCCTAGAGAGCTAGAGATCTGATGGAGTTAGAAATTATTCATTTTGCCATGTCTATTGTGTCACACAATGCTTCACTGCTCAACAGCTAAGTAGCACCTACTGCCAATTCCAGTTCAAGAATAAATCCCTTTGTAGCACTTAAAATATATCTTTATCTGGCCTTCTACCAGTTACTAATCTTTTTTTTTTTTTTTTTTTTTACCAAGAACACTTCCATTCAAACAGAATGTCTCACATTTTTATGATTCATGTGTACATTTGGGAAGCTTTCTAATAAATATGTGGTTTCCTTATGGTTATGGAGTTCAATTTGTCACTCACAAAAAGGACTCACAGAACAGAATTCTGTCCCGTTCTCCTTGCTTAAATGTTCAAAATAATCCCACCATAATGTGGACTATACCGATGTCACAAATACAAAATTCTGGCAGTTTCCACTATGAGCATTTTCCAGGTAACCATGCTTTTAGGTGACACAGATACACTCCAAGGACATTGATGATTTGTGGAAATCGGTCATTACAGAAAACTCTAATGAAATACACTTGGCATGTATCTTCACAAGCATTATAGATGTATTTAAGTGCTTTTCTTCCAAGCAGACAACTTCCAAAAAAGACAGTGGCTTTGAGCAGGTTTCAGAGGGGTATTCTGCAAATTCCTGCTCTGCAGTGGCAGTGCATTGGCATGTGGATCTTCTGAAGTTGTGTAAAACATTCACGTCTCCCTTGCTAATTTGGAAGAATGTCCACTGGCTCCCTCTTCTTCTCTGCTTATCTCCATAGATGTGACATTTATTCTCCAAATCTCCAATAAAAACACTGTCTGTATTGTAAGCTGCACAACAATTCAGCAGCTCAAGTAAATAAAAACAGTAGTAGCAGATGTACAAATGAAATGGCATCCAATTTCATTTCACCAACTATCTTGGAAATGGAACTCATGCAGAAAGGTTATTGCACACAAAAAGACGGAGTTATATAGATAAATCTGTTTGACTCAGAATTAGCAATAGCTATCAAGCTGGCTAAGCACTACCAGGTAAACACAGTTGGTCAAGTGCTCAGAGCTGTCGCTTCTCCCACCACGCGCAGGGGGACCAAGCCAGAGAACATAAATGGAAAGGCAATATTCTCTTCTTCTCACCCAAAACCGTGTGCTTACTCTTTTCTCTTCCTCCTGTGCAGGTGTTTGAAAAGTATTACAGAGGGACAAGCTCTCTCATTTTGGATCTGCAAAGAGGCATTGATTTCTTTAAAGAGTATAAAGTCCTTCTCAAGAAAAGGCATCCTCTGGATTTTTTTTCTGACTGATTTTTAGTGTCTTCCTGGATAGAAATGCAGCTCCCCCCTTTTCTATGCTCTGTTTTGGTACTGGAATAAAGAAACTTTAAATAAAACCTCATTAATTTGGAACACAAACACCCACTTCAATGCTTAATGCAGTGTAACAGATCCAGTTTGAAGTACAATCACGTTCACCTTCCCTAAGAGCCCTCACGTGGATGGATGAGCTTTGTGCTGGCATAGCCTATTCAGACTTTTCTTGGCTGGAATCATTGGAAAACTTTGAAAAATAACCAGAGCACACAGAAACTTGGTCGCAATAACCTGATAACTGGAGGCATAAACTGGCACAGTAAGATCAGCGGCCCATCTACCATCATCTCAGGCTTCAGTGGCTGCACCTCTGCAAACACAGAATCTGGGTCAGAGGTAACTAGCTCAACTGCTGTCAACTGCTAATTTCCAAACCCTGTCCCTGGGAGCACGCCCTTTGAGCAAGTTACAAGTAATTATAACCAATTCATCTCTATCTCCATGTAGGCAAGTAAAAAACACTGTTAAGTCACTAAGAACTGCTCACTCACTTCCTCCTTCTGGTAGGTGTAACTGAATATCACACAGGGAAATGTGGCTGCTCTTGTGATGTCCTTCAGTAGGAAGTGTACGCAGCGTTCACAGCACGCGTGACACCACAGAGCTTCAGTGGGGTTGCAGGGTCCTTACCCTAAGCGGTAGCTGGCGTTCTGTGCCACCTGTGATGGTTCACCATGAGTGCTTTATGAATTAAATTATACATATGGTGACTATACATTTTCCTTCAGTTCCTAGCTGGGTGCTTTCTACAGATCAAGCATATTTTAATCCAGTGTAATTTTTCCAGAACTTTATCCTTCAGATGGATACCTGATTAGCTCCCGCCCTCCTGATTTGTTTTTTCTGCTGTTTCTGGGCAGGGTCCTACTGCATGACCAGTGTTGTCAACCAGGCATGTCCTTCCCAAGAACAGGCTGTTTTCCAGTGGGGATTTCTTCCTCAGTCATGTTCTCATCTAACCTACAGGACACCTACAAGTAGCCAGTCTGCACTTCACACTCCTCCATTTTGATCCACTGTTTTAGCAATATGTCTTGAAGTCCTTTATCTGTCATCAAAGAACATCCCCACTGCAGAGAATTATTTATTTTTAAAGAAAATATCTTTTTGCTTTTCCCTAGGTAACTCTAGTACAACCAGGTTCAAAATTTTATTGTGTCTTTTATCCTGCCTTGCAAGTGGGTGGTGATTTTCCCTTATTAACCCATTCATTAAGTGCCTTTTCAAAGGAGCGTCTCCTGGCTCAGCACTGGCCAGGAGCTGGGTCCAGGACAGGCACAGCAGATTATGAAGCACATGAGTCACTGTCCTGCCAGGCAGCATGGTAAAAACCTATTAATACATCTTGTTAATACACACAGAAACCTATCCCAGGTTTTCCTTTGCTGTCCTAATATGCCACTCTGTCTTTTATTCCTCACTGCTCCCTCTGCCTTCCCTAGGGAAATATCTTATTCTGACTGTTCTTATAACTATTTAATATCCATGGCTTTTAGCTTGAAGATTTTGGTAAAAGGGTTAGGTATCACCATTCAAACAAACTACTGCTCATTTCGATAGCCCTGCTATCTGAGCAATCGCTCAGAATCTGGCCAGCATTCACAGATCTCAGGCTCATCTCATGGCCACTATCTTTTTTTTTGTTTTGGTGAAAGCACTTTTACTATCTTGGAGCTATAGTGACTGGGGAACTGGATAAACTTGTCTAGTCTCCCTTCAGACTCACTGGAAAGTGTTAGCATCCACAACTTTCTCCAGCACGGAGCTGCACAGATGTGTTCCTGCCCACTGCATGAGGAATCACCCACCACTTTTTGTCTGCTTTGAGCCTGGCTCTCTCTAGTCTCATTCTATGTGCCTTAGCTCTCCCACTGGCACAAACAGCATCTGCCTTATCTGTGCCTTTCAAGATTTTTTCATCTCTTCTCCAGACTGTAGAGTCCTAGTTTATTTAGTCTTTAACCACACCCATTGCTTCTGAATCCTTTCTACTTCCACTATATCCTTCCTGAGACAAGAAGATTACAAATGAATATAGTATTAAAGATAAAAGCAAACCAAGGTTATCTGCTTTGTTCTTTAATCCTTTACAGGAAATTCCTAACATTTTATTTGGTTTTGTTTTTTTTTTTTTTCACCCAGCAAAATTAGCATTTCCTCCAAAAATGAGCTTATGTTTTCAGGAATCTGTCAAAACTCCAAGATTTTGCTCCTGAGGAATAACAGATAGCTCAGAGCCCATAAACATGTAGCTTGATGTAGGGTATTCCTCCTATATACAAATCCTTTGACAGCCTGCAGTGTGGAAGCTACAGCAGAAATAACATGGGAGTTGGTGCACTTTTAACACTTAATTTGTCCACTGTGCATTTCCAGTGCCCTGCAAGTGGCCACGAGTCAGGGTTTCTGCTTTCTGGCTCCATTTGCAGAGTAAAATAAATGCACTAAATCCAACTGTAGATTTACGGTAAAATGGGGTGAGGCCACAGACATGGGTGTTGTGACAATTCACATCCCACCTCCTTCTCTTGCAGGCAGGACAGGAGAGAGCAGATTCTACCTACTTACCACCACTACCAGATAGCTCGCCAGTTCCTGTGTGGAAGATATGACACAAACACCTCAGAGAAAACATTTTATCTCAAGAAGAGCTTACGGTCTTAGGAGACAAAGGAAGGAGAGGAAAAACATGGAGAATGAAATGACCTTCCAAGGATATGCAGCAAGCTGGAGCAAAGCCAGGAGAGGCAGCTCTACCCTTAAGTCATGCAAGAGTCATTTTTGCTGCCTACCCTGACCAGAACCAAATAAAATATTAGGAGAATTTTGTTAACCACTTGTTCTTCTAAAACCAAGAACTCAAGGTGGTAAATAACAAAAGATTTCTATACCGAGATCACTTTTCTGTTGTTGCCACCTAAACCTCCAGTCAAAGTCATCTAGTGCCGAGCTCTGCTATCATGCCCTGCTAGACAGAGGATTGCCCAGCACATGCCAAAATACAGAGTTGGAGAATGAATGGAAACTTTGCCTATAGCAAATAGGAGTAAGGCTAGCAAATTTAGGAAAGAAATACAAATATTTGAGATATTATTTTCTTTTCATGTTATTTTCTTTTTTTTCTTTTTCACCCCTACTCTTCTCTCATCCCCTCCCTATCCTCCCCCATCTCAGTATACTTAGCAAAGCACCTGTGCCAAGCACCTTTGAGCAGAGCCGCAGCAAAAATTCACAATGTGCAGGAGCCAAGAAAACATCTCCATTCCAAGCTGCGTGCACGCGTAGGCGGACTCGAGGTGTCATATCGGGCTGTCGAATAAAGTATAAGAGCACAATAGTGAATCAAAACCTTTTAAATGAATTGTTTTGTTTTCGTTCACTGCCTGGTAGGTGCACCTGTGCTCCTTCTCCGCTGCAGATGATATACATCTTTGTTTTCCTATTTAATATTCAGCACATGAGACACACACATAGAAAAATAAAAATAAAAAGGGGGAAAGCAGGAAAAGAAAACAGAATTTTTTTTTTTCTTTTTTCTTTTACAGTCACTTCAGAATTAAATCTTAAGGATGAGGTTATGCACAACAGGAGTCTGGAAAGACTGGGCAATTGCACACGAGGCTTGCATAATAAATGAAAGTAGTGGGTAGGAGGTGGGGGCACCAAAGATTGGGGAAAAGGCATGTCTCACACAGCCAGGGGGACCGTGGGTGTCCGTAGCATGAGCAGGTGCAAAGGTGATTCCTCAAGTCCAAAGGGGAAAAAGGGTCTGTGTTGTATCTCTTATGACTAGAACTTCTTCCAAGATGCAGATGAAATATATTGTAGCTTCTGTTGTCCTGCTATTGGTGAATGTGCATAAAAGACCATAAAAGTAGTCAGCTAAGCCACAGGCATCTTGGTAAAACAAGATGCCATCATACAGAGTGAAAGCAATAAAAATTGGAGCGGTAGAGTGAAGGGTTTGCTGAGAACACAGATCCCATCATAACCAGTGAATCCTTTTTGCATCTTTTCTTTTGCTAGCATGCAGTGTCAGGAATCAAACTGAGCTGTCCTTTTGGCAGCAGCTCCTACTAGGTTTAGGCAGTGAACTTGCCCTGCCCTCCAAGATAAAAGTTTAAAAAACTGAAATGGAAGCTGCTCCTAAGAGCACAAGCTGCTAGAGCAAACCAAACTGGAGCCATTATGTTTGGATTTCCCTTTAGGATACCACTACAGTATTTTGCAGTTGATGGCTTCATATCCTGTGGCCCCTGAACATCAGAGGGAGGGATCCTAATATTTTACTTCTGACTTCAGCAAAGCCCTTCTCAATAAAATCTAGGAGTTTCGTTGGCTTCCCGAAGAGGTTAATAAACTACTTTCAATATTGTTAGTATTTAGCTGAAAGATCCTTTAAAAGCCTTACATAAGAGCAAGGTTTTTAGGCTTAGATTCCCTCTAACCTCCATACTGAAAGCTCAAGTTTAACAAGGCAAGTGTAGGTGACAGTGGCACATGTGAGAGATCTGCCCAGGGACCAAGGGAAAAATTTACTACAGTTACAGGTCTTTGTTTTAATACACACTAAGATTTAAGTTAATTAGTCCTTACATATCCTACTCCCATATACCATACCACATCGCTACTGCCAATCTGTTTTTTTTTTCTGAGACCCTGAATGAGTACGGAACCCCAACTCCCCAGCATCTTGTGCCTTTCCATGTGCTCACATTTCAAGCAAAAGACTGGGTGAAAGCCACCAAACCACCTAAACTAACTGCAGAGGGCAAAGGAAACATGACTGAACCATACTCTATGTTAAAAGCAGGTAATGTTTTGGATGGTATAAAGGCACAAAGATTTAGAAAGGCTGAAGTTATCAGTGTTCATTTGGGAATGAAGTGCAGCTGAAGCTGTACCCTTCAGCAGTGTGCTCTCTTGAAATGGAAATTGTTACTTATAAATCTGCTCTATGGGCTACTAGAGTAGAAGTCACCAGCATCCTTATTGCATTCAGATGGTAAGTACGTTGGTACCGTGCACTTGGTGATAGTTGACCTTTATGTTCTTGTCCACTAACAAAAGGAGTCTTTCGTCAGGGAAGGGTATTCAGCCTTTGGGAAGCTGCCTGCCATAGACACATCGTACTCTCCCCACAAAAAAATGGCATCAGAGCTAGCGGTGGCCCAAAAAAAGATTACAGTACAGTAACAAAATATGGGGTCAGAGATGAGAGAGTGCATAGCAAGGATTTTCTCACTAACAAAATGAAAGCTTCAATATTTCACTTCAGAGAGCAGGGGCCAACAGAAGTACATCCTCTCTTTATCACTTCAGTAGGCAGAGGCATTATTAAGGTCACTGAGGTGTAAGAATTGGAAGCTGGAGGCCTGAAACTGTGCCTCTGTGTACTTAAAAACGTAGGCTTTTAAGGGAATATCAGCAGGTAGCAGCTGCTTTAAATTATATATACAAAAACAGCAGAACTGAGAAGCAATTATTTAAAGAGAGACGTAAGATGAACCCAAAACAGGAAAGTCCCTTCCACCTTGGAGCAATATGTGAAGATGCATTTCAAGTGTCCCCAACTCTGTTCACACTATTACATGATAATTTGTAAGGGAATCTGGAAATAATTGGTTTAGCTTTGGTGGTGACAGAGCATCTAGTACCGTCCAGCTGAAATTGCCTCCTTGCTTTCTTCTTTCTTGCTGTCTCTGGCAATGTGGTTCAGTTGTTTCCATACTTGTCCCATGATGCCTGTATTTTTGACTCTCACGTTATTAACAGGAACACATACAACACTCGATAAAAAAATCTTCAAATCCTGTTGAGAGGCCTTCATTAAAATTCTATTAATATCTGTTTGTCTCACACTGTGAATAAATTGTTAACACTTCCATGTTCTTCTAAACAAAGCCAAAAATAAAGCAATATCTTTCTGAAAAATGCTTGACACATACAAGAACAGCCAAGTTCTTGATGGAGCATGCTACATTTTTGCTGAGGGGTCTACTACTGAATATTCTGGCAGCTTAAGATGTTCATCTAAACAGTAAGTGCCGTGATAATGGATGCGACATTTCACAATTTAGTTGGGGATCTGCCTACATGAGACGCAGATACTGAGAAAAGGAGGACAGATGGAAAAAACAAAACAGTTCTTCAGTCCCCTGACTTTCTCTAGCTCCTGAGTATCTCCATAACCCTCAGAGTGAGATCATGAAGTTCCAGATAAGTTGAAAAAGAATCCCAATTTTGTAATTTCTGTGTATTTAAAAGCTTTCTCCTTTCCCCACTCCCCTTCACAGTCAGCACAACTTCTGCCCCTGGGTTAGGGTAGAGTACAAAAGGAAGCCAGGTGTAATTTTCCAGCAGCACTGCCATGTGCTTTTACTATTTTTCAGAAGAACAGGAAAACTTTAGGCAAATCAAGTACATAGTAGTTCCTTTAAAATGGCTGATCTAAGCAGGAGAAACCGAATATCGGCCAGGTGACTCAGAGATAAGGAGTCTTCTCTTTCACATCAGACATAAAGCTCTTCACAGAAGTCTGTATGTAATTTAAGGGAGTCTTACTGCAATTTTAACAGTTCAAGAAACAACACATCTTTCCAATGCAAAAGTCAGTGGAACAATTTAATTATTCCAGAGAAGTGTTGCTCTGCTAGGCAAAACTGGAATTATTTGGGCTTAGCTAAGCAATCCAGGGCTTCTCCTTATCCTTTTCCCACTTTTTTATATCTCCAATGCTTCTTCATTTGACCTGTTATCCACTTAGCAGAAGGTCTCCTCCATATTTTTCCCGTTCTCACTCTTTTCTCCCCTTTTTTCTGCTCCACTGAAGTTGCTAGTGTAGCATGTGTGGTGTTGTCAGCTTAGCCTGTGGTAGAGGCATGGTGGTGCAAGACTGCTCTAAGAGGCCTCCATGTGTTTTCTCAGCAAATCTGACCAGATCTCAAAGCTGATTCTTTTTAGAGCTCAGAAGCTCTGAGTATGGACAGTTCCTGTGCAAAGCATACTTCACTCTGCTCCAAGAATCTGGTGCAGTGGTCTGGCAGACTTGAGATCAGCACTGGAAACTACAGAGTTAAATCCGAGAAACTTTTTGCCACAGATCAACACGAACCCTTCAAGGATACTTACTCTTGACCTTTACACTAACCTGAAGAATATGCTCAGTGAAGTTCTGTCATGACATTGAGCTTTACGGTTTAGATCACCAGTAGGACTTTGCTTCCAAGCCAGGGAAAATGTTACCTAACTGCTTGCCTGATATACATAGACCTGAAACAACACCAAAACCAGGATTTGTCAGGAGTTTGTGAATAGACTGACAAGGGAAGGAAAGCAAAAGATCTCACCATGAATGCTTTGACTCACCACTGACTCAGGTGAGACTTAAATTCCTAGGAATATTAGAAAAATGTAAAACCTTAAAAAAAATCAAGAGGCCTGTATGATGAATTCTGTTTATTTATAGATGCTCTGCCCTTCATTCACAAAGATGATCCTATGCCATATTTGGCACCAGCAGGACCATTTGTCTGCTAAAATACACTTCCCACTAGCTCTCTTGGTTTACTGCCAGGCACTGCTTTGCACGAGCAGTCAGGTTACAAAAGTCTGCAGAGGACTTAGTGCACTGGCTATCAAAAGAGTGTTTGGTCATTCACAAGTGATAATCAAAACACATATAGAAAAGTCTGCAATGTCAGCCATCAGACTGCATGCATATGTCAGGACACCAGAAGTTTAATAAACCTAGTCTCTGAGAATTAAATAGAGGGGAGATCTGTCTTCTTCACCTCTTTTCAGCCAACAAAATATTCCACATGTCATTAGTACTTTTAGAGATGATCGAATTTCTCCCTGTAAAACTAGACACTGCACCTACTTTCTCAGGTCTGGCAGGTTTCACTGTAAACATTTCCAGACCAACTACACACGGCAATTTGGCCTTGGAGAAATTTTCCTCATCAGTGAATAAGCTGCTTCTTTTCTTCAGTATTTCCAGATAGGTGTTGAAGGAGCATCCATTTCCCAAGGTGTTTCCCAGGGAGGTTACCTTGCAGAGAAGGGTGGAACAGTGGCTTATATCCTCCAACATGTTGCATCCACAACAAAGTGAAATCAAAGCAAAAAAAAAACAAACAAACAAACAACAACAACAACAAAAAAAAGAAATGGGAAATGAAATACACACCTGATGCATTTAGCATGACAGGGGTTAGGAAAAACTCTGGGATGAAATTTTTTCAATCCTGACAAGGGTGTGGCGAGCTGCAGAAGAAAAGGAGGGCAGGTATTTTTTCAGGAATTTAGTCAGTGTGGTGCTGCTCCCCAGTGAAGCAGCCCAAATACCTGTCCACACAACTGAAAGGTATCCCAAATCTGCTTTGAACTGTTAATCCATGTATGGAGGTGTCTATGTGACATGGGCCAGACACCTTGCAGACTCGCCCTGACTGAGAGCTGCAGAAACAACAGGCACATCTTAACAGAAGAAAGAAAAAGTGTCATTGTGTAGAGAGAGAGAAAAGCATTAACACTATTGTTAGGTACATCTTTGAGCGATGGAACAAATCAAACAGTTCTCTCTGTCTCATTAAACCTGAGCACAAGGAGAGGGATCCTGTGAATCACTCCAAACACCATCAGTGGTGTCTGAGGGCACGCAGCACTATACAGAACTGAGACAACGAGCCAGCCATTAGAAGAAACCTACTCGTTAAGTTTTCTTGCTTATATAATGATTTAACCCCAGAGCCTTTTAAGACAATCATTTCAGCATGTCATAGTCTCACACATCTCCAACAGGTCCAGCACATTCCCTCTTGTCATTCTTGTAAACACTGAAAGGGGAACACAACCAATATTTTAGACTCTCCAGTTTGTTTATTCTTAATGTTTGTGATTCCTCTTATAAAGCTTGGAAATGGCATTTCTTCCTCAACAGATTTTGTCTTTTTCCACTTGGCCAATAGTATTTCTGCTGTCACATGATGGGAGCCAAGACAGCTTTGTTTTGTTTGCCTCTTCGTTTATGCACTGGCGTCTCTGATCTTCCTTTCTTGCAGCTATCAAATGAACTAAGAACCATTAGCTTCTCTAGTGCAGGACACTGAGAAGACGTGACCTCAGCCTGCATTGCCTCCTAACAGGGAAACACGAGAATTTGCTCTTTTATCTTAAGGTCTTCCTTTGGTTACCAGACTAAGGAGAGGGATTCAACTCACCCAGCCTTGGTACCCACACATGCACCTTAGACTGCCTTTGTAGACAACAGAAAGAAAAAGGCACCTGCATATCATGCTCCATCATCTCCTGTGAAAATGTGTACAGAATAGACACGCTACTGAAATGTGTGTCTCTCCATTCATAGCAGCAGTCAAGTCTGACTGCTCAGACATATGTGGCTATTTTGTACTCTCAGTTATGTGAGGTGAAGCCCAGCCAAGGCATCCTCATCTTACAACAAACACAGAGCACTAGAAGAAAAACAAGGGTATCTCTGTGAAGAAAGCTAATATTTTCAGTCCATATCTTCTGAAAAATTAGCAAGATGACAAATAGAGATGGTGCCCTGTAAGTTTTACATTTCCACCCTGTCTTCAATACTAGGATTCAGCTGATGAAAGAACAACAGTGGTTGAATCTGTACAACTATACTCTTGAGCCTTCACTGTCGTCTCTACCACAGCTATTTACACCATGAAAAGGATCCTTTTTTTTTTTTCTTTTTTAATAAATAATCATATTGAGACAGAAAGGTAAGATTTTGTACTTCTCTATTCTGATGTAAAATATAAGGCAGAAAGAAGTTGGGCTCTGGAGTTAAAATCTCTGCACTTCTCCAGAAATGGACCTGAACCAGCCCCCAGGATTCCCAGAGCTGTAGAAGCGCCCTCACTTTTGGTAGCCCCTCAGCAGCTCAGACACACTCTTGCAGTTGTCTGCTGCAAACTCAGCCAAGGAGGTGGTAGCGCAGATGCAGAGTTCTTTTTGCCCTTTTTTTTGGTGTTATTTCCATATCGGTTTAGTAAATTTTCCTGTTTATTCACCTTGATTATATTCTGTTCAGTGCAGGAGCAATCACTCTGGGTTCAGATAACTCATGTAAATGTATAGCTTACATTTTTATTTTTGACATGGACAGCTTACATCTCTGTAAAATACCGATGACTGCCGCACGCTGGAGGATGCTGGCATTTCATAGTAACTTGCTTCAGAGAAATAGATTCATTTCCAGTTTAGTGAATTGAAAAGATCAGGCCACGTGGATGCAATCCAAGGAGGGAGAAGGAGGTTGGCGACCTCATTTTGTTATTTTCAGTGGAACTGCATCTATGCTGTTCCATAAAACAGAGCAAATGTAAACGAGGTGTGAACTGCTTTCACATCTCATTTAGGTAACAGATGAGGCATGAAATGCATTTCGCAGGCACGTGTACCAGAGCAGTGTGCTAAGGCTTGTGACAATGAAGAACTTGTTTTCACACACAAGCACCCCTCCTCGGAGCACTGGATTAGCTCTGAAAGTATGTGTGAAGAGGAGAAATATCATCAAGAAATGGCATGTTGGCTGCTTTTATTAGCTCTCTAAATATTTTGGATAGTAATCAAAGATCCTGGGGTCCTCTGTCATTGCAAAGATAGATTCTTTCTTTCTTTTCCCACAGAATAAGTCACCTCCAGATGGTATCAAACAATGACAATAAATATGTAAGTTAACATGGAGTCTCTGCCCCTAGCAATGAGCTTCTGAGCCAGAAAGCAGATTCACTTCTGAAGCACAGGGATTGAAAGTGTCAGGCAAAAAAGTCCTCAGTCATTTTTTCAAAAATACAGGTTGCAAGGATGTCCTTGCCAATCACACAGCTGTGTAAAGCCCACATCCGAGGGGGTTTTAATTTCTAAAACATTTAGAGATAAGGTACAGGACACTTAAGTTTAAGGTAGATGAACAGAGCTACTAAAGTTGGAAAAATGAGGAAAAAAGCCAAAGTCTTCATAAAAAAAAGTTAAAAGTAATAAAGTATTCTAAATTAGAGAGAGACTGGAATGAACTATACAACCCATGAAGAGATATTCAACCCCCTGATATCAGGTGAGTATAGAAAGATATTTGCTGACAGAGAGCCAGAGGAAACTCTGAAATGTATTTCGATTCCAGTGGTACAGTTGAAAAGTTCAGCAAAGGACACAGTGATGAGGAGAACTTCACATACTAAGGGCAGCAGAAATGTAGACATCCAAGAGGAAAGCAAAGCAAAGCAAAGTAAAACTTCTTTCATATCACAATGATAAAGCAGATCAAAAAATGTTCTGATTTTTTTTTAAACACCGCCAAAAGTCACTTCAGATGTCTTCAGCATTTATACCTTTTACCACAGGAAAAGTTTGAAGCTATGTGTTCACAATTTGAAGCACTTCTTTTTCAATTCTGTATTAACTGGGAAACTACTAAAAAAAACCTAAAACAAGCACCATTTCACTCAATTAAGCACAATTCTGTTCATTGAAATGTCAGTACTTTTATAAATATTAGAAATCCATTTAAAATTAATTATACTTTGTTCATCACTAGAAGGTATTTCTTAGAAAGCACTGCACATTGGCAATGTTCAAACCCCTGTAAGAAGTGGACCTTTCTCTCCTGCTCTCTAGGCAGTGTCCTTTCTTAATTCAGGTAGGGCACAAGTTAGGTACACACACAAATTGACTACTGATGCATAATGCCTTACGATATTTGAAATAAAAGCTTGAAGAACCAAATAATTTAGTCATTACTCAGGCAAAACCTCCACTAATTTGAGACTGAAGGGAGAATTTACCTGAATAAAACCTGCATGATCAGGCCATAAATTGCTAAGAAATGAAAAGACTGAATAGAGAAACAAGTAAAGGACTCAGAGTTTTGAACGGCGCAGAAATAACCTGGAGGAACATTGCTAATGATTCAGAGAAGTCATTGCAAACATTTTTCTTCTTGTGCATCTCCCTCCAATTTAGAGTGAATTTGAGTGCTGTTCTTAAGTATAAACACTCCCTCCTTTGCTCTGTTCAATCTAATTGGTAAATGTCAGCCCTCCCGGCCCACCGTCATTCCCTCAATTAAATGATTATGAATCTCTTGGCTGGCTCTCATTTTCAAGGCTGCAGGCAGCAGCCTTTCCTGCTGCCTGCATGCTAAGTAAGCCCTGCTCCCACCTCCCTCCTCGACCCAGACAGACAACTCCCAGACTTCCCTTGCTCCATTCCTTCCACTCCCTGCTGTTTCTTGCCAACTAGTTTGCATCTTCCCTTCAACACTTCTCCCTCCATCCTTTCCCTACCCTATCTTTAGGTTCCCCACCTTACCCTATCCTTCTTCTCTGAATATCTTTCCCCACCTCCATCTGAGATGGGCTGTTTTGCAGACTCAGCCGTGCCCCACCGCATCCGCAGGCAGCCGAGAGCTGCCCACACACGCCTGCAGCCCGTTGCCCGCACGCTCCCGATTCATCCCGCGCCCAGGAAGAACCCTTCAAAGCAGGCCTGCTGTCAATTAATCTCACTTTCAAGGGTGACCGTCACAACATGGCATGTCAGCAGTTCTCTGGCATTCACCCTCGTTTGATCTCTGTACAGGAATGGATTCACAGGAACACAGCCCTTATCTGCCCTTTGTAGTCATTTTTCTCTAGATCCGTTTAGTGTTTCAGTCAACTTAGCAGATGAACATCCCATGGACAGCAGGGACCCTGGGCTTTACACTATGTCTTCAAACCACATGGTAGAAGCATCAGTCTTTGTATCTCTGCCTCTTCACTTCCTGTAAATGAGTTCATCTGTCTAGATAAATGGCAGCCATCCATAGATCCTCTCCAAAACATCACTGCCTCAAAGATAAAAGGTGCAGTTAACTGAGCTCTTTGGAGATAACCATTGTCTCGATTCATCATTTGACTAACTCTCAGCCTACTTTGTTATCACACTGGAAAGACCAGAGGGTTCTTTAAGTCTTTCCATGGAGTACTCAGGGCACTTCAAAGTGTCATCTCTCAACATTTTTTTTTTTCCCTTTTGCCACTTTTGCTACCAGCATTGCTTTTTTTGTTGCATCTTCTGCAAGGTCATCACCTGGGAAGTGCAAATTGGCTGGCCTGTTGGCAGAAGCAATTAAGCCAAAATCACAGGGTCTATCTGAAGGGTCAGCAGCAACCCAGACATGAGTACTGGAAAAGCAAACATCAGCTTCCAAATTCAAGAAAGTCGTCACTAAAAATGCACCAAAGAGGTATCATTTAGATTAAAATCAAACAGAGCAACTCAGGCAGTGGAATATGATGGAGATCCCCTGAGATTCACCCTAATTTTTCTGTTACCTCATTTGCAGTGTTATTAAGGAAGGACTAATCAGAGTTGCAGAGAAGCAGCTGATGACAGCCCACCTCTCACACTCCTCCCAGTAACACGCGATACACCTCTCCCTTACTCTGACCTGCACATATTGCTGACCTGATGAATTTGCCAATAGTGTTTCAAGGATCAGTCAAGACTATATCACAGTCCTTTCTGTCTTGCTTCAGTGATCAAACAGGTCCTGGTGCAATTCTCTCAGCACATGCACACCCTAAGCAGTTAGGCTTGTTTAGTCTGAGGCACGGATGTCAGGATGGCATCTCATTGCCAACAGAATGGGGGGCTGAATGGCTTTTAATTAGATATTAAAAGCCATTGAAAGCTTTACATATTTTTAATAGCCTAGAAATTATGCTTATTAGCATGTAAGACTGCAGAATTAATGTCTGAGGACTACATTATTGTTACAACTTCATGCAATGGTGAGATAGATCACCTTTCTGGAACATTTAATGGACAAATCATTGCAAAAGAGAGCCACTTATCCTCTATTACAGTAAGAGCAAAGATGCTGTGATGATGCCCTGTTATTTGTAGTTTATCAGATGCACAGCATAGACAACCATCCTATCTCATAAATCTATTGATGCAGTAAAGCACAAGTTTTTCAATGAACCTTTACTCACCTCCTGCTTTCTGATCATTCGAGGTGTGTATCGTAAGAGGTGCTGATTCAGGGAGTCAATGAGCTTCAACAGCATTCAGCGTACCTCAAATCAGTGTGATCTTAGCAGGTGCCCCTCTTCTGTGTTTCAATCAATCAGAGACCACTTTATCCATAACAAAGATGATGACTGAGAAACAAAGTATTATAGTTCTGTAAATATCTTTTCAGAAAGCCTGATTTGCCTTGTAAAATATTACCTGTGACTGCCGGTCAGGAATCCTGCCATTGGATAGGTGGCTGATTTTCTCAGTATTAAAAACAAAACTAACAGTCAAAAAAGTCAGATTCTTTTGATTTCAACGCCTCTAATTAATGATCGAACACAAAACTTAAATAAAAAACACTCATGTTAATCTCATTTTATGACGCATACATGGTATATAATTTTCAGTTTTGTCTTTCATCCCTTCTCCTACTTTTTTTTTTCTTTCTATATTTTTCTCCCCTGAATCTCTGAGGTCCTGTTTCACCTTTAAAACTAATAAAACTCTTTAATCATCAAGCTGTTAATTCAAATATTTCTTTTTCCCCAGTGTGGAGAATGAAGATTTTCTTCACTTTCCTGTAAAGAATTTGCAACAAACATCCACTAATCAAGATAAATAGAAAAGAAATCACAAACTACCTGAGGCCAAGCATTTCGCACTTAGGTGCTTAATGACAAGAACATAAATCTATATATAAGTAACCAAATAAACAACCCAATTTAAAAAAATACAGAACTTCCAGCAATTCCCATTGATTTCCCTAGTCACTTTGTTTTCTCCATTGCTAGTGAAAAATTGAGTACTTATACAATGCCTAACTCCAGGTATTCACATTTGAAAATATGTACTTTAGAAACACTATCCTGAGAAACTTCTGCCCCAATACAAGAAATGAAGAATGTCAAAACTGGGCTTTGGGTTGGTAATTATGAATTGTCAGATTAAGAAAATAACTTCTTATATCTCATATAATGTCAAACCTACTGATATGCGGTCCCACTGACTTATGCATATAGACCTGAGGGGCTTAAGGTAATTTGCAAATAAAATTGTTCTTAATGACTGGTAAAACAAGGCACACAGGGCTGAAAAGTTGAAGATAACCACTGCATGATTTTGTATTTGCTTTTGTAGCCGATACCAAGAAAACTGTTACTATACTAAAACTCTTTGTCTCAGAGAGTTCTCAGAATGCCATTGATCAATGGGCCTGACCCTATAATTCTATTCTACTGATCCCACGAGGGAAATTTTTAAATTCAGGCTCCCTGGATTTTTGCAGGCAGCTGGTTTGCATTGTTTCAAATGCTAAACTCCAAGGAAAACAAAATCTGGGAATGGGCCAGGGAGTATGGTAAGATCTAGAAAGTACACAAGAGTCATGGTTTGCATTCACCCATATCCATGCTCCTGTCTATCTGAAATCAAGTTCACTGATACCACATCAAAGCTTCCAGTGATTTCCATAATGCAGAAACAGACCCCATTAGAAAAGCACTGAGAAGAATTCGTACATCTGGAGCTTAAAACCAAAACCTACACCTCAAAAAAAGAAAATAAAACATACCAATGAATGACCAGTTGCTGAGTGGTTTGGCTACTGCCAGACTACCAGGACTTCCATTTTTCTTCAGACATTTCCCAGTTGGCTACAGAATCTTCCAGCTGAAACCGCTGTGCAACTGTGGCAATATTGACACATAGCAAAAGTACCAGTATCTGACCGATCTTTGTGGGACTGCAAATACAGGATGCTGTTTACTCAGGAGTGTTATTAGCCATAGGGTCTCTGAGCTCCAGTTGTTAGAAAACATTCATTATCAGAATCTTGTATGAAAATCACGAGAAGGCAGCAAATATGACGAGGCAATGTTCTCAGTTTTTCTTATGCAACTGCCTCTTGGGACTAATTAGAGTTGATTTTGTAATTCACAAGCTATAAATTCCTTTAGATGCTTTTGGAAACACTGTGTGATCTCTTCAGTGAGATTGTGCTTTGTGCTGATACGGCAAGTCAGCCAAACTTCCCAAAGCATGTAACAATCTGTCTGATTCACAGAGAGAGGAAAGCTGAGCGCGGTAACTGAATAATGGCAACCAGTTTGTTAATTTGCTGTTTCCCTTCCTCACTCACTTAAGGTTAATTGTACATCCTGCAGAAGTCTGCACTCTGTTCTCCTGCTAGACTTTTTTTAATTAGCTTAATAACACCATCTTATTTAATGACTGACCACAGCTAAGAGCTGGAACTAACTATCCCAGTATCGCAAAAAGAGCAACTCAAAGCAGTAAGAGGTGATACTGAAATGCAGGTTAAGATTGGATACCGAAATGCAGATACTCTCTCTCCTCTTGGGGGAAGCAAAGGAAGCACAGCCACAGATTAAAGTCCCATTTGCAATGCCTCCTTCCTCGGGGGCAGGTAGGACCCACCGTCAGGCCCAGTAAGTGTGCACCAGAGCACTATGAGGATACCTCCCAGCCATAGATTCAGCAGGATCCCACCTCCTTACAGTTACCCCTATGGGGGACAGCAGGGCTGTAAGGCATGGGCACTGGCAAATTTGGTGTGTAAGTCTAGATAAACAAAAGGACCTTTCCCGGCGTGTCTCCTACCTACAGGTTGGGGACAAAATACAGAGAAGTTAGTGGATAAGCAGACCACCAACAGAAAAGGTATTTTTTGCTGAGGCTGACGCTGGGGAAAGGGAAGAGGAAGCTAACTGTGGGAAAAGCAAGACAGGACAGAGAGGGCAGCAGCAGCAGCAAGGGGGTGGCAGAACTATCTCTAGCCACCCATGTATCTGGTCAAAATCCAGCTGTGGAAGGAAGGAATAGGCTCTGAAAGAAAATGACTAGATCTAAGCAGAACTGGACATTAATTGAAAAGCCTGAGGAACATGAGAATCACAGAATCATAGAATGGCTTGGGTTGGACAGGACCCTAAATATAATCTAGTTCCAACCCCCCTGCCCCGGGCAGGGCCCCCTTCCCCCAGCCCAGGGTGCTCCCAGCCCCGTCCAACCTGGCCTTGAACCCTTCCAGGGAGGGGGCAGCCACAGCTGCTCTGGGCACCCTGGGCCAGCGCCTCACCCCCCGCACAGGGAACAATTTCTGCCTTAGATCTAATCCAAACCTACCCTCTTTCAGTTTAAAGCCATTACCCCTTGTTCTGTCACTACATGCCCTCGTAAAAAGTCCACTCCATCTTTCCCGTAGCCCTCTTTAGGTCCTGGCAGGCTGCTATAAGCTCTGCCTAGAGCCTTCTCCTCTCTAGGCTGAACAATCCCAACTCTCTCTCAGCCTGTCTTCATGGGAGAGATGCTCCAGCCCCCTGATCATCTTTGTGGCCTCCTCTAGACATTCTCCAACAGGTCCATGTCTACCTTATGTTGGGGCTGGACACAGAACTGCAGGCGGGGTCTCACAAGACCAGAGTAGAGGGGGAGAATCACCTCCTTTGACCTGCTGGTCATGCTTCTCTTGATGCAGCCCAGGATACAGTTGGTTTTCTGGGCTGCGAGCACACAGGTCATGTTGAGCTTCTTGTCAACCAACATTCCCAAGTCCTTCTCCTCAGGGCTGTTCTCAATCCATTATGTGCCCAGACCATATTTGTGCTTGGGATTGCCTCGACTCACGTGCAGGACCTTGCACTTGGACTTGATGAACTTCATGAGGTTTGCAGGGCCCACCTCCCAACCCTGTCAAGGTCCCTCTGGATGGCATCCCTTCCCTCCAGCGTGTCCCCCACCACACAGCTCAGTGTTGCCAGTGAACTTGCTGAGGGTGCATCGATCCCACTGTCCATGTTGCCAACAAAGACATTAAACAGCGCCAGGCCCAACACTGACCCCTGAGGAACGCTGCTCATCACTGCTCTCCACTTGGACGTTGAGCTGTTGACTGCAATTATTTGAAAGCGACCATCCAGCCAAATCCTTATCCACAAAGTCCATCCGTCTGTCTGTCTGTCCGTCCATCCATGCATCCATGCATCCATGCATGCATGCATCCATCCATCCCATCCAGTCCATCTATCAAACCCATGTCTCTCCAATTTAGAGACAGGAATGTCGTGCAGGACAGTGTCAAATGCTTTGAACAAGTCCAGGTAGGTGACGTCAGTTGCTCCTCCCTTAACGCACCAAAGCTGTAATCCTATTGTAGAAGGCCACCAAATACATCAGGCACAATTTGCCCTTAGTGAAGCCTTAGTTGGCTGTCATCAGTCACCTCCTTATTTTCTATGTGCCTTAACACAGTTTCCAGGAGGATCCACTCCAAGATTTTTCCAGGCACAGAGATGAGACTGACTAGCCTGTAGTTCCTTGGGTCCTCCTTTTTTCCCTTTTTAAAAATGGGCGTTATGATTCCCCTTTTCCAGTCAGAAGGAACTTCACCCGACTGCCACAACTTCTCAAATATGATGGATAGTGGCTCAGCCACTTCATCCATCAGTTCCATCAGGACCCACAGATATATCTCATCAGGTCTCATGGGCCTGTACACCTTTGAGTTCCTTAGATGTTCTCAAACCTGACATTCTCCCACTGTGGGTGGATCTTCATTCTCCCTGTACCTGCCTTTGCCTTCTGTGACTTGGGCGGATTGGCTGGAGCACTTGCTGGTGAAGACTGAGGCAAAAAAAGCTGTTCAGTACCTCAGCCTTCTCCATATCCCAGCTATCCAGGTCTCCCATTTCCTTCCAGAGACAGCCCACATTTTCCCTACAATCTTCACAAACAGTATCTTAGCAAGATTTTTCATGGAAGAAATTCTATTATTTAAAAGAGGCAAGATTTGAAGAAAGAAACAATACTTTTTATTAGACAAGACAGATACTGCTAAAAAAAAAAACCAAACAAACAAAAAAAAAAAAACAAAAAACAACTTCTCATATATGCTTTCTCTCTTTTTTTTTTTTCCAATTATACCAGTTGACCTAATAAAATATATTATCGTTCCTTCCAAACCATCTCTCTCTCAGATCATGAGACAATCACAATCACAATAACTTTTTACTATCATGCAGACTTTAAAATATCATGTTTAGGCTTTTCTGTAAAAATATCTGGAATATGTGGAGAGTTGATGGATCTTAAAGTTGTGTCCTTATGCCAACACTCTCCTTGATAAATATTATTGAAAACAGAACTAATCAGACTGGGACTACTTTTCTTTTTAATCAGCCCCTTTGGTTGTAAAGGCTTTCTGTTTTGTTTAAAAAATAAAAATAAAATATTGAGTAGAAAGAAGTAACATAAATGGATAATGAAAGCAAATTATTATCAAAATGCTTCCCTCTTCACTGCTACAATAAAAACAAATTGTATTATGCTAACAAAGCCAAATTGTCAAATACGGAACTACAATTTTCTTTAATATACCATTCCACCCTGCATATTCAAATGTCCCAAAGTGTCTTGTAATAGTAAAAACATAGCCTTATTACCGTATGTGTCTGATTTTGTTACCAACCAAGCACTAAACTGAACAATTAGACATCTAATATATTTATCAAATCTTTTCTTCCTCCCTCAGCTGTACGTAGGGCTGTAATCCTGAAATTTTTATTTTGTTTTGGGTTAGACCATAATTTGGGATATTAAAGTGCCAGAACTGATCCAAAACCACATCAGCAACTTAGAGTTTAACGTCTGGGGCTACATCCCTGCGGGGGCACTAAGGAGAGTGCGGGAAGGTTCACAGACACTGGGCAGCGCCTGCCTTTCGCCCACCTGCGTGCTCTTAAAGAGTTCCCGAGCCCGGTTTGTGGCACAGGTCACTCCCACCGGGGAAGCTGCCTATAGCTACCCTGTTCTAGAGTCTGGAAGACTCTGGAGTCTGTAAGATTTTAGTAGTGACAGATTAAGCACTGAACAAGTTCGCCTTGTTTACAGAAAGAGCTGTAACCTCTGTGCCTTTGAAATATATATTTAATGACAGGTTTTCAGAAGAAATCTACTGTCATGTAAAGACCAAAATATTCAGCCAGATTTGCAGAAGAGCTTACCAATCATGCAGAAGAGCATGTCAATCAAGTCTATAAAAAAAAAAAAAAACGTCTTTTCCATTTAATTCCTTTAAGTAGGAAAGTTTTACAAATCTAACCCTCCAGTACACTAAAATATAACTTCAAGTGAAACAATAAAGAATTGAGATGAGACCAAATGTAATGTATACAATATCTAGACAAGTTTAATCTGAATTACTTAAACCCTACCTCTCTCTGTGCAAAATGGGAGTTAAGAAATCTCCCATACAGAGGCTCTCAAGCTTGTCTCATTTCTGATTCATCTGACTTTTTTAGCTGCCTGATCACAGTCCTTGCCAAAGTGTTCTCCCAGTTCAAGTTAGAGCATGGAATGGATTTTTTTTTTTTTTATTTTTTTTTTTTTTTTAAATTCCATTTCAGTCATCAAACCAAACTCCTGGGCAAATGAAAAAATAAAGAAACAACCAAACAATTTGAGTCACGTTGAACTTTTTAAACAAAGTTTTTAGAGTGGTAAACTCTAATCCACCTAATGAAGATAACTCTTAACTCCACTGAAATTCACATTCCCCTCTTTAAACTAAATCCTGTTCTGCATTCACAGTTAATCTACAACATATTCTCCCGTGCTACATACTTTCTGAGCTCTATTAACACCTGCAGTATGAATCTTTCAGCTGCCCACTGTATCACACCCCATTCTGTACTCTTGTGGATCACCAGCATTTTCCTGATAAAATCACAGAGGCTTATACCAGGATGCTATCTTTCCTCTTCCACATAACAATCTCTAGTACTCAAAGTTATTTCCAGCTGCTGGCACCTTCCATCAGTAATGTCTTTTCCAGATATCATTTTATCTTAATTTCAACATACTGAGGTTTTGGCAACATACACCGTAAATGCTTGATTGCAGTCAGCTATTGATCTTTTATTGCTTATTTATTATTTTATTCTGCTGCTTTTCTTGCCAGCAGTTTGCATATGCTAATTGCTTCTACATGGTCTCCTTCCACAGCAGTAGCATCTACTCACCTTTCTCTGATCTAGTGGTGCTGCTTACCAGTACTGCCAGTATTACACTGAAGCTGGGTCACGGGGCAGATGAAATCCATCTTGTCACTGGTTTAATGCCCTACGTAACGGCTGTTGGCCCCTCCTTCAGCCAGCAGCTCCATTAAAGCACTTTGGACCTGCCGGAGATGTAAGTTCTGAAAACATACTGAAGACATCTTCCATGGGTGTCACTGTGTTATCTAAGCAGTGCAGGCCAGAGAGCCAGGACACCTGTAGCTCAGATTCCACATTAGTGCTATTCCATGACTACTCACCAGTGTTGTCTTACCTTGCCAAATACAATGCAAGACCTTCTAGGGAAACTTCTGTGGCCAACTTCTCAACTCGACATTAGCTACCTGTTGGCACTTCAAAGACAGATAATCTACTTCTGAAGTGAATGTCAGTCAAGAAAAACTCCACACAGCAGCTCATGTGCTTCAGCCCATACCAAGAAATAACACAATCCAAAGCTTTCTCTCCAACCATGCTATAAAATTCAAAGTTTTTCCCTGAGCACAAATTGGTATCTAAACAACTCTTACACAAGTAACGTTTCAACTTGAGCACATCTTCAGAACCACACTCATATTATCATCAATCCTTTCTACACTCTGCTGATTTTTTCTTCCTGGGAGTAGCCACAGTTCATAAAGCTGTCCCATTTCCCACTTTATAGACTCTTGGGTGGTGGCCAAGCCTTACTCATTCCATCACTTTCCTTAGCACCCACACTCAAAAGCAAGATATCTGCATTCTCAGACTGTCTCATTCTTGCTACCATTAAACTTTTACCTTAAGACTTGTATTTGTTTTCCACTACTTCCACTACTTGCTTGTCTCGTTTGATCCCTTTTTTTTTTTTTTTTTGGACAGTTGAGCTCCTCTTGTTATTTGTCTTCCTTGATCTAAGGCTAAATATGGTTTTCAATAATCTCTTCTGTAAACTGATGTCAGTGATCATACAAATGATTTTTCTTGGCTCTAATTAGTCAATCTATTACGTTTCCAGCGTTACATAAGGAGGGCAGAGATCTCAGCTTGGTGACGTACACATCTATTCACTCTGGGAACATGGGATGAGGCAGGCAAGTCTGTTCCATCAGGGACAGCACTCTAAATCTTAAACAACGTGTCAAATAATTCGTTTCATAAACCTACCAAGCTTTCTAAAACCTTGGGGAAGGGGTTTTCTGCACTGCCCTTATGGTTGAAAACCTTATTCTAATTTCTCTCTTTTGCTTATTAATATCCAGCTTAGACCTTTTATTCATTTGCCATCATTTTTTGTCTTAATGTGTTTTTTATCCCTTTGCACTGTTTACTCTCCTGATGCGTATATAGACAGCATTCATCTCTGCTCAGCCTTAATACTGCTAATCTAAAGAGAGCATGTCCCTTTAATCTCTATTTATAAAATAAGGCTCTCCATTCTCTCAGCAACTCTGGTAGCCCTTCTCTGTATCTTTTCCAATTTGAATTTATCTTTATTGAGTATGGCTGATCAGAAGAGCACACAGACTTCCACATCCCTTGCATAGAAACATTAATGTTTCCCCCTTTTTTTTTGGAAATTTCTCTCCCAGCACAATCCAGAATCACAAGGCAGGACCTCTGGTGCCTCCCTGCCATTCTGTAGGGAATAGCACACTTGGATCCTGTTTCTCCTCAGTCAAGGACTTTTTCTACTTCTTGGTTTCTAATATGAACCTTGTTATCTGGGATCACTAGCATTGAATAAGACCTATCAGTTCTTCTCTTTCTCTGTTTCTCAGTATTATTTCAGGCAAGAGTCTCAACTTGGTTTTCATCTTTTTTTTATCATCAGTCAGATGAAAACAATACTCCAACTTCCCTTTTTTCACTCCCACCTCCTCTGTCAACTCACTATGAGGACTTGGTCCTTACTTCTTCCTCTTTCATACAGTTGTCAGGAGATGCAGTATCTTCACAGACCTAAAATCTTAAATGCTGCTTTTGTTTTGCTTATCTTACTAAGGGTGCTGTCCCTAGACTGCCCACTGACAATAGCCTTCTCTTCCAGAGCACTGTCCCTGTGCAAAAAGATTAAGTCTTAACTACCCTTTCCTAACTCTTAATTCTTTCACATGTGATCCCACTCTTCAAATCCCTTGCTCACAGCTACAAAGGAAGGCCACAGTCCTGGCTGACAAATGGGCACACAGCAACACTGAGCAACTCGCCCAAAATGGTCTGAGGCACATATAAAGGCACTTTTGCTATTCAGGCATCAACCTATACTTTAGGAGACCAAATAAAGTTCCTTTACCATAACAATTGTTTGCAGCAGACTTTCACCAGCACACTCCAGCTCCGGACACCAAAATTTTTCCCCAGTATGTTCACTTCAGCTGCCTTCAACAACTTCCAAACCAATCATTAAGGCATACATCAAAAAGCTTTTCATCTGAAGTTCTGACAGGTTTCTGCAGAAAGGTTGGGGGTTTTATCATTTAATAGACACCAGGGAAGACCAACTCCAGTTTTAAAAATCTCTAAGTGGCCTAAATGAAGTTATTTTTTCCTTGTTTTAGCCTTAAAACCAAAATCATGTTATTTTCCTAATAGCTTACCCAAGCTTGTTTTCTTTCACAAGCAGCACACTGTAATAATTTACTTCAGGAGAACAGATGGAAGTGGAGAGAGGATCAAGGCTGAGTTGTATGCTTTGGCTTTTTGTGTGCATTCATCTGTGCTATTTTTTCATTTTTGACAATGCAGTGCTAAGACTCTTGGTAGTTTTTCAGACAGGAATGTATAAAGTTGAAAAGGTAACCCAGTGCTTAGCAAACAGACTGGTTATAAACTAAATTGTTCTACACTCTGCTTTTTTATGTGAGTTAGAGGGTCAAATTCTTACTTATATTTTTGGACTTCAGAGGGCAATTTGTGACAAAAAATGGGGAGAAAATAATTTACAATATTTTCCCATGCCTCTGGTTTGAAAAGTTCCTCAGTTAGTCCTCTAGCATATAGAGAGTTGTTTCAGGACTGTTTTTCTTCCATCAGCTGCCGACAGCTCCAAGGAGCCACAGCACAGAAAGGGAAAGGAGAGGTGCAGTGGGATCCCAGCCATGCCAGCAGGTAAATAACGCAGTTCATCCAGTGATGACCCTAGTTAATGTTCTCCACTGGCTTTTCAGAAGGAACATACTGAAAGGAACGTAGATATTTTGGTACAGAAACAACTAAAATTTCTTCCTCTATTCTTGCTTCATTTCTAGATTAGTTGTAGAGATGAAGAAAGGTATGTGTGTGCATAATGTTGAATGTTTCTCAAATATATGTCCAAACTGTGAACCTTTTAGAGTCTGTATAAACCTGGTGTGCATCTGTGAGTGTATCCATCTATGTTATTCAGTCTTTTGGAACCTGCTGCCCAGGGAAGTGGTGAAGTCACCATCCCTGGAGGTATTTAAAAGACACATAGATGTGATGCTTAGGAGCATGGTTTAGTGGTGGACTTGGCAGTATTAGTCTAATGGCTGGACTCGATGATCTTATAGGTCCTTTACAACCTAAATGATTGTGTGATTCTAAAAAAATAAAAAGAGGAAGACTAGCATAAGAGCATGGTTCCTGGATTGAAAAGGTGTACTTGGTTGTTATAGTAACTTGACTTTTGAAAAGCTCTCTTTGTGACAAAACAGAGGTCTTTTGCATTAGCAGAGGATCTTTTGAGAGAAGATGTAAAATTATATGTGCAAGATATATAATTTGAGAAGTTACAAAAAATCTTCCCTTTGTCTTTCTAATCAAATTAAGGCAGAAGACACTTTCTGAATCAGTGACAAAAGCAGCAAAGCACATTAGCCTAAAAAGTTTTTTAAGCTCCCCACAGATACAAACGGAGGAGAGACTTCTGCTGGCTTCTCAACAACAGAAGTAGTTTAGCTGTTGGGAGTGTTACAGTCTCACACACATTCAGATTCGATATTCTGCCAAGTTCACTGTCATGTTGCCTTTTTCTTAATAGACAGGGTGGCGGGGGGAGGATTAAGCATTTTATCAATAAGACTGATAACAAGGTCTCTTTGGTTGACTTCCAAATGTCCTTTTTAAGGGATCACATGCTTCTTTCCCCACTCCATAATTTCTTTCTGAAAAAGGGAGATTTAATACACCTAGGGATTATGAGCATGTGTGAAAGTCTTGTCAACTGCTAACAAAGTATCTGGATTCAGACATTAATTTGTACACTGTACTTGCTTTTTGGGGAAGATCAGAGTTTCACACATGTCCAGCTTATTTTTCTTTGACCTTTGAGGGCTAATTCAACATGTATACTTGATTAATTTCATTATACTGTCCAATCTGCACAAAGTGCTCTGTTTGAGCATCTGTAATTAGCCATCTTTTCATCACTCTATTCCTATAGTCTGTCTGTAATGAGATACATAATGCTTTGCTAATGTGCTAGAAATTTTATGAGGTTTTTAAACTGTCAATTTGATTTGCTGTTACTGTATGTTCTTTTTGTAAATTGATCCATTCTCTGTCTCTCAACACTCAAGAAATTAAACCTTTCAAAGAAGCATCCTTCTCATCCACATCTAGCTAATATATAAAATTTATATATAGCACCACCATAGAATACATATGCACAAACACACACACGGCATATGTCTAATAAACAATCTTATCTCAGTATGCTTCCCTGATGCCATATTTGGGTGCTAAATTAAAGTAAAATTCCATAGGCCAAACATTATTCTCCAGTTCAGATTTTCATACTTAAAATCAACAGAGTGGGCAGTCAACATTCAGTCTCCCACCTTATCCACACAAAACATGTTCTGTTTCTGTTGCATCAGTTGCACATATACAAACCAACAGACAACAAATGTGAATTTGTATGCAGCAGCTAATGCAGACTTCTCTCACATGAGCTGCAGAAGCAAAGTTTAGTAGGAGAAAGGACTCTGTTTTGATCAGCTCGGCAGACACAGTGCAGTGGGACCACACATTCTGGTCCAGATCTTCACTCTATCCTGAGCTTCGGATAAAAACCCTGATGGAGAATTATGGACAGTAGTGATGTATTTTCTACAGCCTGATCATGAGCAGGGATGACAGTCGTCTTTTTCACAGATAACAAGAATCTCTCCTGAAACATGACTTCTTCAAGCCTTTCAGAAGAAAATTATATGCATATCACCGTTACTACAGCTACATCACAATTAAGCAACCTCCATAAAATCCTTAAACTCATAGCATTAGGATCAAATGACAAACCCCTCACCAGTGTAATGAGCATTTATGCAAATAAAAGGTCAGTTAACTTTTTTCACACCTCTCTAGCAAAAGCCTGTTCCTTCCACAGATCTACTTCCTCACAAAAACCAGAGAGATACAACAATCTTTAGCAACCTAATTTGCCCAAGACGATATAGAAAGTCTAAGACAACACTAGGAATAAGAAATGGGACCTCCTGACACACAGGCTCATGGTCCAGTTCATAGATCATGTAAGAAAATATATTTTGCATGGCTTGGAAAGAAATATTAGTTCATGCAGAAAGTTACTGTGACCTTCTGAAAAATGTCATCATTGGTGGGAAGGACAGTAAAGAGTCTTAATGAAAGAGAGTGTAAATAAATCTCTGTTCCTCTGAAATAATGACTAAACAATCAGAAGATTGATTTTACAGTTTAATGCTTAAACAAAATGACTCATGCTCAAAAAATAAATTCTTTGTCTAATACTTAATCAGCTCTAAGTAAGATAAACCACACTGTGTGAGCTTTTTTTGCATTAAACTTTTCTGCATTTACATCACAAATGCTCTAGCCTTCCTCGGGATTAAAACAGGTATTGCAT
This sequence comes from Tyto alba, assembly GCF_018691265.1. Classification (NCBI taxonomy): domain Eukaryota; kingdom Metazoa; phylum Chordata; class Aves; order Strigiformes; family Tytonidae; genus Tyto; species Tyto alba. The sequence continues at coordinate 11,456,359 of NW_024881322.1, forward strand.
CATGATCAAAGACTGCAGATCTACAGCACTGACAATATATATGGTCTCCAAAGAGTGAGAGCTTTTCTTCAGCTTAGCCACCTGTAAAATGGTCATAATGATACTGATTTATTCATATGTCTCAAAGGGCTAGGATTAGCTGCCCAGGGATACTAAATGCTAGACTTTTTCCCTACAAGCAACCCAGTAGTAAGTTTCTAAATAATTGTTTTGCTTTAGAGAAATCCATGTTTAACCACCTCTCATTTTGCTAAGAGAACCTCTCTTTAGAACTGGGTGAAATTTCTATCTTTTTTTACTTGCAATGTAATAAACTTTTCTGAGAAAGAGTTCATTTAAATGACAATTCTAGAGGAGCAGTATGGACTAATAGTTCATACATTCCTTCTGCTGGAAGTGACAACTTACACATAGATTATACATATATATAACCATGTGTCAAGTCATAGGATCTTGTGAAGGTGCTTAGCTGTTAATTCATCATGATAGATAAATAACATGTTTTTCATTGATACTGCTCAGAAACTAGATAATGCAGAGAAATTCTTTCAGGCAAGAAAGGAAGGAAGAAACTGGAAGGAAGGAGAAAAAGAGACTATGGACCCTGAAGGAAAAGGTGTTAATCATCACAGATCATAAAGATAGTTAAAAATCAGGGCTTATGTTTGTAACTACCTGCCCACCATACAAATTTATTACTTAAATTAAAAAAATAGGCCAAACCACAGAGCCTGGAGATAGAAATTTAGGCGATGACCATTGTTTCTGTTCTGTTTTAAAATATTTTATCTGATCTGTCATTACTTTTTATATATGGCATGTATCTGTCTTTAGTTTCTCTTTGTGCTTCTCTTTCTACTCTGTTAACCTGCTCTTTATGCTCTCCAGTCCCTGCTTTAAATTTTACTCAGTTCCTTTTCTTGCATTCTTTTCTGTCACCCTGCACTTATGCTCCTCCTCCTATATAGTTTCCAAAATGCAATGCAAATCCTCAGGTTGTGTTTGAAAGAGGGCAAAATAAGTTGCTCACCTCTGTCACTGCCTTGAGATCTTTGAGACAGTTGAAGGCAGCACTTCAGAAAATAGCATAGCTTCAGTTCAATCATAGTACCCTTTTGGCTAGTCCACATAAATATCTCCATCTCTAAGTAGAGATTATGCTTCACTTTCAGGTCTGAATCCCTCCTTCATGTTGTTTGTCATGCTAAGGCAGCATTTGTGCTGGTTTACACCTGTGGAGGAGGAGAAGCTGTGACCTCTGGAACACCTGCTCCCACTGCGCCATGCTCTCATTTTTCTGGTGTAGCTGGCTGCCGTCTGCGGAGGAGGAACATACATTAGCTCCCATCTCTACAAGATTCTTTAGCTAGGCTTAAGACCTGAATGTTTCCCTTCCCTAATCTGATCCCACTCATTCACCAAGATGCTAAGTCTTTTGGATATAAGCACGTTGGCTGGGTTACAGTTCCAGTCTGGTTTGTGTGTGACAGAAAATCAGCTTTCACGATTTGCTCAGTTCTCTCTTTGTTTTTCTCTGGACTGTAAATAAGCAGTGCAAGCAGCACATCTTTCTGACCTGTTTCTCACTGTCCCATGCCAGGGAGAGGAGGAAAAGGAAGGGAGAAAGCAGAAAGAATCCATCCATGAGGTAAAACAGGACAACTGAGAAACCTGATATAGAGGATGGCACATTTTTGTGCAGCTGGTGTCTTCAGGAACTAGATAAGGACAAATGTTTTATTTTGTCAATCCCTGCAAATGTGATTTTACTGTCAGAAGCGAGCTGTTCTCTTTGGCACATTAAGAACTGAAAAATAGGAGAAACACCAGCAGAGAATAAAAGCATCCAGGAAGGGGGGAGGAGAACATTAGCTCAGCTCTTTGCTACGTGACATATCATGAAGACAGACCAAAGAAGAGATTGTTATTTCCATCTCACAAGTGAAATCCATTCGCAATCTTCATGTGAGAAATATATTCAGGAGGTTTTTTAAGAAGTAGTGCAGGGACCCCAACTCAGTTGTGTCTGGGCATATGGTGTGACTTCCCAGAGGCTAAGTTTTCTGCTACCAATCCACCAGAAATGAACAGGCAAGAGTGAAGAGGTGAGGACAGAAAACAAATGCATTTGTGCAGCTATATGCTGAACAGCAATGACTGGCAGAGAAATACTTCACAAACTGAGGTATCCATGATCTTGAACTACATGGGCTGGGAACATGTAGGTTTTGTTAGGGTTTGGATGGTATTATACCTATAAAGGCAGAAGATAGGTACACAGCTCTTCTGATACAAGAGCACAGAGCTCCTGAAAGGACTTTTCAAACCTATTCTTTGAGGCTGGTTTGAATATCTCTCCTTGTTGCATTACATCAGCACTGGGCAGCTCTCCTTAAGCACCTCTCTTCCCATAAAACCAAATTCTACATTGGTGGGACATGTTGCCCACCTGTTTTGTTTTTTTTTTTAAAAAAAAAAAAATAAAAAAAGAAAAAAAGAAGGAACAGCCAAGGTCCCTTTTGCAAATTCTGGGAATGTTTGTCTTTAGCATCAATTAAAATAGTCAGACATGGCAGTTAGAAACAACAGTGAACAAAATATTATCCAAGAGAAAAAGATACCTTCTTCTTAGCTAGAGGTCACCAGACGTTTTTATTTGCATACGCAAGAGCAGCAACCATTAAGCCAGTTCATCTTGTATTAAGCAGTAGAGGCCCAATTGTCTTGCACAGGGGCTTTAATTTTCTGTTTGTGCTGATAGTAAAGACGCGATGAACTGAAAAATCAATTTGTATTATGTCAGTTGTCACTATGTGCCGTAACACAGGTGTTATGCAAGACAAGTTTCAGACACAAATTCTACAAACTTTCCCTCTTGAGGTTTAGGGCACTTAGCTAACACTTGGGGAGTTAGCATTGAAGTGAGAGTAACTGTAGAAGTTGAGGAGCAAAGGAGGGAGGCCCCTCTAGCAAATTCTTTCAACGTCCAGATTCTGCTAACTGATCCGTGACCAGCTAGAAAGGCTTTAGAGTTATTATCATTCTTCTTCATTCATAAAAACACTGCTGAAGGTGGTGTATATTACCCTAAAATGCATGAGATTTTATAAAGTACGCCCATACTTACAACAAAGCTTCCAACTAGGAAATATATTGGTCCTTTCCTCCCTGCGGCATACCAATTTCTCAGGTCTATCAACTGCTCAGCAGTTCCGTAAGGCAAATAAATGTCTGCTGTTGGGGACTTAGGTCCGCTGATCTTTTTCATTTGTGAGCTAAGACAGATTTGAGGCCTGAGTTTAGCTTGATTTCCCTGATGGATGATGCAATGTCCCTGGCCCAAAACAGGTTTCAGAAAATTCTATATCGGGCTCAGCAAATCAGTATTTGCCATATTGAAACATCAGCATTTCAAGCTGTGCAGCAAAATGAAGGTTGTACATGGAAAAAGGAACAAAACTGCCTTCTAATATCTGTAAAATAAGGAGAAAAGCCAGTATGTCTGTAGCTGTTTTGCTCATTTCTTGACTGACTGCTATTTGTTGTTAAAAAGCAATGCACGGAGGATGGGCCAGAGTAATTTGTTGATCATGCAGACATCCTACATTCAGTGCTGCTCTCTGTTAATGGACTAGCAGAAAACGAATAACAAGACCACACGCTACTGACTGCTGTATACAAAGCAAGACTGACTTTCACACTTATGCAAGAGTAATGACCAAAAATGGGAGGAAATGATCTACTATTCAGATTTTTGCTAAAGAGATGCCAATATATTAACCTCTTATTACATTAGCTAAACTAAACAATGTTTACACAAACCATAAGAGACTGTACTCCAGGACATAAACTAGTTGCCGATGAGATTCAGAAGAAAAGTTCTACAGAGGGGCTCATCCTTAATTGACTGTGAAAACATTTCTTGCACCTTTCACACAAGCATCCACCTCTGTGCACCCAAAGAGAACCTTAACTCACTCACTCTGTAGCAAATATAAGCTACTGGTAAATTATTATTTTTCTTATTCCAAGTGATTCAGTGAGACTGTAGCCTGAAAATATCAAAAACATTTTTGTGTGCTTTCTTGCCAATCTGTCAATGTGATGGGTCAGTACCCAACTGTCTGTGCCCTGTATTTTTTTTCCTGACAGCCAAATCTTTTCTCATAACAACTGACAGATCCTACAACGGACAATGTAGAACTGCTTGGGGAACGATGCCAGCCCATGAAAAGGCCAGTCGCATGTGACACGTGTTTGCAGTTCTTAAGTCAGTTCTAAAATGCTCCGCCAAGTTTTGCAATTAAGGTCTAGAAAAACAAGATGCCCTTGCTGAAGGTGTAGCCTACTCACAACATGAAGGACAGAGGTGATAAAGAATGTTGAGTAAATGTCCCCATAACAGACTTCAAAGCAGAGGTACGTACCTACCATAGCAAACCTATTAATCTGCTGAAAATAAACAATGACACTTGTCTACACAAATTGTATATGCTCTTCAGATAAGCAACAGGTATTCTATTTGTCAGGCCTACAGAAGTTGACAGTGGAAAACCTGTTCCCTCTTCCTACTCCTACCTTGTGTTGCCTTCCCTCATTATCTCTCCAGCACAAGCTTTCTCAGAACCAGTTCTCTCTCACACTGTGTAGGAAAAAGTTAAAATCTGTCTCTGAATAATCTCCACCCCTCTTTCTTATGTCTTTTCTTCACTTTAAATTTTTGCCCCTTTATCTCTTTCAGCCCTTACTGGTCTTACTCTTTCTTTACCCTACCTCTAATCACTTCCCACCCTCTATGTTGCTCAGACATTATTTTCCGTCTCACAAATTCCCAAACACCTGAATCTAACTCTTCTTCTTCACTCTCCCATGAACCTCCTTCCCCATTCATCATTTGTCTAGCAAAGGAGGTTGTAGCTACATTTCTTGATGCTGTATTTCCTTCTTGGAGACTTTCCACATTTTTTCTGTTTCCCAGTTCCTGTGCTGCACACACATCTCTGTGGTCAATTCCAGTGTTGGGGAAAGCCAAGAGGAGGAGAAGGATGGATAGCAGCACGAGGAGAAGAGACTGACTGCAGGCCTGTCTTCAGCACACACAATAAACACCTAAGAAATCAGTCACTGACAGACCAGGGATGGAGATATTTCACAAGCCAGACAAAAGGCTTAAGAGTGCTTAATCCTCAACTGAAAGGTCAGGCAGGTTTTCTTCACGGTTGTATCAAGTAGGTACCAGCCTGAAAGCTCATTTAGCCAATGAAAGCTATCTAATAAACACAGGACATTTTGTTTTAAACAGGGACACCTTTAGAAAACCAAAGCAGCACTTCCCATTAAAATGCCCCAAAGCCTCCCTAAACAAACAGGAGTTTGTGGGAGCAAAAAAGAGAAAAAAGTCACCTGAAGGTTGTCTAGGAGAGAACGTGACACAAGGGAGAAATGGTTATCACAGATATCTGCAGGAAACAGGCATCACACCTGCAGCTACTTGACAGAAGCTCAGTATTAGACATAAGATCCTATCTCCATTTCATACTAGCTGCTTTTGAGATCAGATGGGTTTTTAAAGGATTCAGCCTTAATATCACCAGTAGTTTAAGACCATGAAATGGAGAAGCCAAACCAGGACTGTAGCCAAAGGCTCTATTTTTTTCTCTCTCTACTATCAGATTTTTAAAATTTCCATTGGATATTCAGCTTAAGTTCTTATGCAAACAAAAGAATAAACTGATCATTTATTGTATCTTGATATTTCCCCTTATCACAAGGACATAGTTTTATCCTGAGTACAGAAAGCCTGGAGAAAATGCAAATGCTACATTGCAAGTAAACGTTACATATACAGAACAGAATTACTTTTTGTCATTCAACCAGCTGACACAGAGCCACATTCCAATGCCCTTACTCTGATTTAATAACACCTTATTTCACAAGATCTCTATTGGCTTTAATAGGATTATTTAATTAGAGCCTGATTCCAAATATGCTGAAATCACAGCCAATGGTTGTACTAACATTTTGAATCAGCCCATGGTAGAATAGTGTCCAGTGCAAGTAAGAGTATTAGAATTTGGCCCGTAATGAAAGAGTTATGGAAATCTAGTCCCCTTACTAGCTTCACGTTGCTGAAGGTGCCTGGCTGATGTATAGGATGAAATCTATAAATGAGCCTCAGAAGTTTACGGTGAAACCAATAATTAAATTAAGGACAGAAAGGGATGTTTCCATCCTGGGTCATGTTGGCAAGAAAACAACAGGGAGTGGAGAAGTTACTGTCTTTCCTCTGTATCGTGAGATACTGCTTGGTTTTAGGGAGTATACCTAATGCCATTGCAGGGATCTGTGACACTGATGACACCCACTGCCTTTCCTCTTTCCCTCCTGTGGCAAGTGGCACTTTGAGATCCTTTTTCACTTTTGGCCTGGAGTGAGTCTTGTGTCTGGTAGGATGAATTTTGGAGGCCATCATGTACTATCATATGTAGAGGGAACATTCCCGATAATTTCGGAACTGGAAACGCAAGGAATCAGACCTCGGCAAAACGGGTCTTTCTTGGTCCTGTTATACCTATGCCCACTCTATGCAGCACTGCAGAACAGGGTGGAGTAGTCTGAGATGTTGCTGTGTTTCGCTGGGTTTTACCAGAAGAGCTTTCCCATTGTATTTGGTCTAACTGATAAAATGAAGCCATGGTTAAAAAATAAATCAGCTCCAGCCGTCAGGAGCATTGTTATGCACACTCACATCTTGACAGTTTTTCACAGCTTTCCACTGTAGGAGGAGAGTGCTTGCCACTAGAGCTGTAAATATAGCATTTAGAGAAGATTCCTGCTACTTTTTGGCCTACATGCACTTAAGAAACAAAATAGAGTATGCACATATTGAATTTATGAGCAGGACATTGTACAAATATGAAACAATATGGAAATTAGAGCTCAGAAATCACAGAAAATTAGAACTCAATCTAAGCAAAGAAAAAAAGGATAGAAAAGGCAGAGACATATTCAATATAGAGAGCTGTTTAAAGCAAGGATAATGGCTTTGCAAGGAGGTTTTAATTCAAAAGGATAATGAACAAGAAAACAAAGAGGTAATAATCATCCATCCATCTCAGCACAAATAGTTGTTTTCTACTGCGTGTGAAGATGTCATCTGTGACATCATTTGCCGAACATATAATATTCCTACTATTAATATGCATTTGCTTGCACTGAGGAATAAGACCTGAAGTATAAGCTAGACTATAATTTAAAAAAAAAAAAAAAAAACAAAAAAACAAACAAACAAAAAAAAAAAAACACAACAAAACAGACAACTTCCACTTGAGTCTGCAAGACCAGCAACAAAATTCCAGAAAGCAAGAAGTCACAGAAATGTCCAATGCAACATCTTTTACGTGAGCTGCTCCAGGCATCCACCACCAACACAAACTGCCAGTCCAAGCCTGGGCAGAGTGGATTAGCACTAACGACATCACATCTATCTCGTTGCCTGGAAAGACAACAGTCTTGGTGGCCATCAAATCCTTAACAATTTTGTTAGCAATTACAGTAAGGCAGAAGAGCAGAAGAACCTTTTGCAATGGAAAAAGATGATTTTAAAATTCTGTGGGATTACTGTCACATCCTTCTAAGCTCATTAAACAGCCATCTTTGCTGTGGTTGGCAATATTCTAATAAATATCTCAGGCCAAATGTCTTGTAGCACACCAGTTGAACCCAATCCCATTCTGCCAGAATAATTAAGTAGCCTTCACTCACATTTTGCATTATATACATGTTATCCCTCAAGAAGACTTGTAACTATGACATGATGTGTACATGTGACCTAATGTTATTCATGTTAATGTTGCTGAGAAAAAAAAACAAAAACAAAAACAAAAACTATTGAAATCTGAGGCCCAAGTTCAACAAATCCTCAGTTCTGCTGTTAAAATGCATTTCCTTTTTTGTGCCAGACAAGTTCCTGACTGTAGGTTCTGCTACTGGTCTTCTTTTATATCTTCATACCCAAGCAGTCTTAAAAAGAAAAAGTTGAAGACATCACGACAGTGTCACTCTCTTCAATCATGCTACTCCCTCTAGAGAACAAATTGACACTAAGAATCATGAGAACCTTGTGGTTGTGATAGTAGTGAAAAACCCCCTCCTTCATTCTATCCCAAAAGGTACCAACGGAAATCATAGAATGGTTTGGGTTGGAAAGGACCTTAAAGATCATCTCATTCCACCCCCCCTGCCCCGGGCAGGGCCCCCTTCCCCCAGCCCAGGGTGCTCCCAGCCCCGTCCAACCTGGCCTTGAACCCTTCCAGGGAGGGGGCAGCCACAGCTGCTCTGGGCACCCTGGGCCAGCGCCTCACCCCCCGCACAGGGAACAATTTCTTCCTTACATCTCATCTAATCTCCCCTCTTTCAGTTTAAAGCCATCACCCCTCGTCGTATCCCCACACCCCCTGACCCAGAGTCCCTCCCCACCTCTCCTGTCCCCCCTTTAAGCACTGGGAGGCCGCTCGAAGGTCTCCCCGGATCCTTCTCTTCTCCAGGCTGAACCCCCCCAACTCTCTCAGCCCGGCCCCCCAGGGGAGCTGCTCCAGCCCCCCCAGCATCTCCGTGGCCTCCTCTGGCCCCGCTCGAGCACCTCCGGGTCCTTCTGCTGTTGGGGGCCCCCGAGCTGGCCCCAGCACTGCAGGGGGGTCTCATGAGAGCAGAGTAGAGGGGGAGAATCCCCTCCCTCGACCTGCTGGCCACATTTCTCTTGATGCAGCCCAGGACATGGCTGGCTTTTTGAGCTGCAAGCACACACTGCTTCGTCACATTGAACTTATTGTCTACTGCACATTGTGGGCATGATCTGCTATTACTTTCACAGTAATGCTGAAGTATTCTGCAGTGGAAATGCTAAGCACAATGGTGTTGCTATTACAAGCTCAAGTGCTGTGGATGCTTGTTGCTTCTTTCTTAGGGTTCTTGAAATATCACATAAAAATATATGTATGGCTCTTTAGGGTCACCCCAAAGGTTCACCTGATCTGTGTTCTGCTCTCAGGTGGCTGCCTGAAGAAGATAATTAGGGAAATAGAGCTGTAAAACACAGCAAGCAGCAGGGTGATCCTTCCCCTGGCATATCCTCCCACCTCCTAGTATTTTCAAGTGAAGATAGATTTTGAATGGGTGTTTAAAACAGCCAGATTTCACAGTTGTGAAATCCCACGTGTGCTGTTTTGACAACCCAGTTTGCAACCTCCGGTCTAACCCCAGCGTGGGTAAGAAATATGACACAGTCATTTAACACTGCACATTTTCTCAGTGAATCAGCACACATATCTAGGACAAGAATTTCTTGATCCTCAAAGCTATAATACTATGAGCAGGATATTTAGCACCCACATGTAATTCATTGTGTATTCTTGGCTCATGTATCTTTTGCTCTTTGCATAAGACAGTATCTCTTTATACTTTTATATATTAACTCAATTTTGAAAGGGGACATTTACGGTCTTACTTGTTTTTACCACCAAGGGAAGAAAATAGGACCCAAGTAAGCCTTCAGTAGGATTGCTCTCACAGATCTCTATGTGAGTCTGCTACTTACTCAGAGAAAAAAACAACATTCTCCAGATGAGAGGACCTCAAAGGCAGCGTTGTCCAGTGGGAAGTAGGTTAAATCAGAGCTCAGCATATCCATGTCTTCATCCTGGCTCTGCTGTTTGCCTCCTATGTGACTAAGGTTGAAATGTTCTGCCATGTCTCAATGACCCTATCTTTAACACAAGAAAAGGGGATGCACATTCTTCTTTTGAAGTCTTTTTTTGCTTTATGCATTCAATAGCAAAGGGGTTTGCTGTCATACTCTCCTACTTTTTATTCCAAGGCTTGTCAAGACCCCTGAGATATACACTGGAAACAGATGAGAAATGTAAGAAAACCACAAAGGGATACAGACCACCTGCCAAGTAGTCATCATCTAGATTCTGGTGTTACATAGGTGCCAGTCCAGATGACTAGTGATGCACATGATGTAAAATTAATACAATATGAAGAAACCTGGAAAGGCAGAGTAAAGAGGTGAATTTACCATGCTCAGCATAACTGCGCAGTGTTTTGCTGGAGGTGTAAACATTCAAAGTTCCTGCCTCCAGTGCCAAGTCTTCAAAAGAATATTTCTTGCCTTTGGTTACAGAGCACGAATGGATGTCCAATTAATGCAAACAGGGGGGGAAAGGCAACACATGCACACAAAATGGTGAGAGATTAAAAGTTTACACAAGTTGTGCTGGACCAGAAAATTATTATACAAATTCTGTGAGAATTAGAGATATCTATGTGAACTGGAATAAGCCAGAAATTACATATATATAGCCAGCCTGAACAAAAGGGAGCAATCTGAGAAATAGACTGGGAGACACTCACATCTCCTATAGTTTCACAATATGTGATTGAACCTACCATAACAGTCAAAATACTGTGGCTTTGCTAATTAGGTGACCTTCAGTAGCACACTGTTTAATCAGAACACTAGCTTTAGAAGTCTCTCCCAGCCTCACAGCAAAGATGTTTCAGAAAAAGCTGTGGTGAGATTTGTTATTAAATGTGCCTTTCTTAATTCATCTTGTTAAAAGTATAAATGGGAGAGATAACTAGTTCACTGTCTACTCTTTCCTGTCTTATTTGCCCCCTTCTGGTCCATGCATTCTCTGGGGAACCGTGCTGACTTAATTTAATTGTACATAGGAGGGATAAAGAACTCAGATTTCAGTGAGACCTCAGGTGGTGACAAGTAACAGCAGCGGCCAAGGCTAAGCCTGCAGCCAAGATGTCAGGAAAAGCTATAGAGTCCGTCTGTCTCAACCGGGCTCAGCAAAGCCTGCCTGGCTCACTCTCCCCTAGTGCAAGGGATAGTACTTTGGCAAGGAAAACATCAGGTTTTCATATGGAGACAGCAGCAAATAAACCTGAAAAACAACATCAGGTAGGACTAGCAGAATAGCTGCCAGGAAAGAAAGTAAAAAAAAAAAAAAAAAAAGAAATAAAAAATAATTTAAATTCTTCAGCTTCAGGGAGCTGCAAGTTTCCTTGTGCTCTGAAAGGGCGATCCGGCCCCACAGACTGTTTTCCAGCACCACTACTTCAAAGCCCCACAGCAGAGATCTGAGTCAGAGCTGCCCCAAAAATGAGAGCAAGCTGGGCCCTGTCCAGAGTCTGGCACCATGAAATATGTTTCTCTTTTATCCTCTCTACCACAGGAGCTGACAGCTGCTGCAGACTGAGACACAGCATGGCCGACAAAGAAATGTGCTAGTTATAGTGCAACAAGGCAGGTAATACAGTAAAATTTTATACTTTTGAAGCTGGCTCTATTACTGCCAGCTCTTTAAGTAGAGAGCAGAAGCTTTGCTAATAGGGATGTTTAGAGCTGGGTTTTTTTGAAATGGCTCTGCTTTGACTCGTGTTGTATACACCAGATTTGCTTTTATGCTATTCTGAATATCCCCCTCTAGTCCAAAAACTTCCAGATTATCTCTTGCCTTTGGATGTGGAGTATGATTGTTTGTCCAATTAACACAAGTAGTGGAAAAGAAAAGACCCAAATCCACAAAGCCGAATAGTTGCTAGAAAAAGATATCTAAGGATCCCAAAAGGCTTTGGGGAGAGTTGTGGGAAGCAGAAAACTCAAGCACCGTGCATGATGGTATGAATGGCACGTGGGAAATAATCCCCTCCGTCAGTCAGCATTGCCAGTTTTCTCTCATTATACAGTATTTGGCATGGCTTCCTACTCTGAGAGCCTCTGAAACAGAAAACCCCAGATATGAACAGAGATTAGCTGAAATACGCTACCAAAAACCCAACATACTTTAGGCTGTGTTGAGCTCGGGAGAGCTGTAGCTGTTACTATACCCACACAGCAAGCAAGGCTGAGGCTCCATGCTGCGGGGAGAAGGGAAAAGGAGGGAGGCGGCGAGTGAGGAAGAGGTGGACAGCAACACCACAGCATTTAAGCAGAAGTGCCTGGCAGCATTGTTCCTCCACAGGGTCTCACCGGGGGCTGCATGGATGGCAGCTCTTGGTAAGCATCCCTCCCATGATCTCTCACTTCAGGGGGGATCTGAGGAGGAGGAGGTTGTAATCTCTGGGGAGATCCCAGAGCAGCAAAGCTCCTTTTTCTCCCTCGCAGACAGGGTCTGCAAGTTGAAGTGCCAGTGCTGGCAATGCTTCTAATTCAAACAGAGAAATAAAAAGTGGCTTAGAAAAATCATCCCACTTAAAGACCTGCAGTTTTAGCCAGCTACTTGGTGAAAGCCAGCACACTGTTTGTCTTAACATCTAGAGACTTAAAATCATGACCCTCTCCCTCAGCATTGTTGCTCTATTCTCTCCTTTTTAGGCTTCTCTCTGGTGAAAGGATGGCACTAGACAGCCCAGCTCTGCCACAAGCAGGCAGCCCATCCTCTTTCCTCTCTCCCTGCTGGCACCCTCCAGCAGCCCTCCGGGAGCTTTTGGTCCCCTCTGCCTCCAGCAATGCTGTCTCCCCTCTGCCTCCTGCAAACCCACCTGATTCATGACACAGGAGGAACTGCGACACAAATCAAACATAGGCAAGGTGCCACGGGAGATTTCACAACAAAGATGAGAAAAATAAAAAAGAGGGGCAGCTTTCAGAAGGAGTTAGTTTTAATGTCAAAATGCAAGTGCGGAGCCCGTTTCAGTAGCTGAATGTAGGAATGTGAAGCGTTCTCAAAAATTACCCTGAAAACTCAGGCTCCATGCCAAGATTTACCCTGTTTCTTCCACGTGCATTGAAGAAATTTGTTTCTCCTGTCTCTTTGCCTATCAGCCACATCACTAACTGGGAATAAGATATGGCATCACAATAGCCATTAACACTTTACCTTATTGAATGCTTACTTTATTTCCCAGCAGCAGTTGGTGCATTACACTTGGGATTCATAAGGTGGAGACAACTGGTCAAATTCAAAAAACAACATTCAAACTGATTCCATTAATACATTGTATCTCTCAATATATAAAGGAATATTGTAGCCAGAGCAGGAAGAAGCAAGAAAATGTCACCTCCTTATCTCTAATAGTGCCATAAACTTTCCTGGATCTAGTCACTCCACCTGTATGGATGAAATATTTTAGATAAAACCACATCCCATGAACATGGCAGAGGCAAAGTTACCCCTCTGAGGGTGGGGAGTGAGTGCATAAACCAACTGTTATCATGCCAGCACTACTATCATGACTGGCACATCTCAGTACACCTGTCTGATGCTACTACTTCAAACAAAATAAGCCACTATTACTTTTCACTGCACAGTCTCTCCAGCTGAAAAGGTTATTTTCGTTACAGTCTAGATGCTACTTCCTATGAGAGATGCTACATGCAAAAGTGTAGATTATTACTGAGATAACCCCTCTGTCAGTCCTTGTAGGTTGCTCCTCTGATCCAGTCCAAAAATAAGATTACCCAGAGGCTTTAATGAACTACACTTAATTGATGTCTGGTTTTAACTGCACCCTCATAAGAGAGATAGTATCTTTTCCCCAGACACGTATCATTCATATCCCCACATAAATCTACTGTTTGTTAAGTGGGCCCATTTATATCATCTTACAAAATGTCAGACAGATCAGTTCTTGCTCCAGTTTCTAATTTCCTGATATAATGGATATGTACATCCACCGTTGCCAGGCAGCAGATCTCAGGCTCTAGCCTCCACGGCATTATTCTTCCAGATTTCCACATTAATTATTGACAGATTAAAATATATTAATTAGGAACAGTCAGGAACATCATACCTCATTGTTAAACACTGGGATTACTGAGCATGGCAAAAGAAGGCAAATAATCTTTAGGGTTCCATCTGAAGAATCAACTGAAGCAGAAATGTACAGAGGAACTTCTCAGAAGCAGGAGCATCCTTCTCCCTGCTGTGAGCAAGTTTGAGAGCAGGCTTGACTCCAGCAGCAGCCATGTCCTTACTCTTTTGCATCTGTATTACTAGCATGGGCTCAAGGCATACATCATGTAGAAACAGCCACAGCCAAGACAAACAGCAGCGTGAAGCCCGTTGTCTGGAGGGCCCTGAAAAATGGCCCACACAGCTGAGGAAGGGCAAAAGTCAACAGGTTCAGCTTCTCTGGCAGAAATCCCTTTAAAGCATCATCCAAACCTGAGCCAAAATCTTTCCAAAATTTAAGACAGACACAGCCCCTCTGAGTTCAACGTTTCTGAAGAAGCTCTGAACATAGCCCTTGGGCTTTGTTCATGCTGAGGGCCACATGGTGTTTCTGCTTGCTTTATTGTATGTCTGTTCTCACTTTACTCAAGAGACCTCCCTGTCTACAGGAATAAGTATGCCTGAGGAAGGCTTTGCAACACTGAAGTTCATGAGGGGAAAAGAGAGACAACCTGCCATGCTCAGCAGTGGCACCTGAAAGGTTCTTACAGCTAAGTAAATTGCAGATCAACCCTTGGGGCTGATGATGAGCTTCCCCCTGGGGGACACAATCTCAGCTCTTTGTAGAAGAAGGTGCCTGGTCAAGCACACACAATGCTCATAGCTGCACAACCTGTACCTTTGGAAAAAGAGCATTAAAGCAGTATTGGGCCCAGCATCTGCTACTGATAAACACCTGAAAGGTAACCAATCCTGAGAACTTTACTCCATCAGAATGCAAAAATAAAGTATCTTATTTCTCACACCATTTGCTGAATACAAAGTGAGGGGAGAAAAAAATTCTCACAATATCAATATTAAAGAGAATGACTCATAAATATATAAAGAGCGAGAGCAGTGCATTTCTCTGCTGATACTATTTCAAAGAGCTGCCATCCAGCTGTATGAACACTCATTTGCACACACATGTACATCAAAGGACTCTAGCAATAGTTGGCAGTTCTTTGCAATGTCTGCCTACTCCAAAACCTTTTCCTGAGATGGTGTCATAACTCATTGCCAGGAAAATTGCTTAGATATCATGTATTTCTAGCAGGTAAGATCAAAGGAAACCATGTTAGAAAAACAGAGATTTCTCCATCTACCCTTTCACACAAACTGCTTCTATACCCTTGAGAAACAGAAAGCTAAATACACCAGATAAGCTCAATTTGTCCCATGCACCAGCTAACCACCCATTGTTGAGTGAAATCAGAGAAAAAGCTCCCTCTGATTTTTCACATATGGAAAGATGAAGACTGTGTGTTTCCAGCAAGTGTGCATCTGCTGATGTTTGCTCTGTCCATCCTCTCTCTCTCTGGTTCTTAACTACTCCCAGAAAGACAGAGCCAGGGATTACCAATTCTCAGGCTATATTGCGGGCTCTCATTATTCAGTGAAGTCTCAACAGGTAACTAGAGGAATAGTTTTTCTCTGGTCAACCATTTGAAAAATTATTAGTAGCCAAGCCAACCTTACCTGGTTTGTTCAGCCAAAGTGATTTAATATTTTGTTGGTGCGCAACTGGAGGTTGCAACGCAGGGATACCCTTTCCTATCTGTGACCCCTGGAGTTAAACCTCTTCTCTACGGTACTGAAAGTCTTCAATTTCCATTCACATCAGCAAGAGTTTGAGGACACTGAGTACCCAAGAGAGGTTCTTGGTACCTTCCTGGAAGTGATCCTGAAAGGACAGACACAAATGTGGCATTGGGGGATTAAATGTCTTTTCTCTCTCCCTCTTGAGAGAAAATACTCTTTTTCATCTGCTTCCTCTTTCATTTAAATTAATTTCAAAACGCAATTTTTCCAGATTAAAGTGTCTTCATTTGCAGCCAAATAAAAACACTTTGATATTCAACACATTTTTAGATTCATATACTTGATGTCTGTAGAGGCCCATTCAAAAGTATAATGTATCCTTGTCATTAAAGGTGGCTCTACAGATGAACATAGGTTGTAACAGGTCTACTGAAGAAAACTGCTATCATACAAGCATCATATTAGGGTACAAAACAAATTAAAACCCTCTTAGTTAGAAGCTTATCTAGGCTTGAATTAACAGCCTGCGCATCCAACTTCCAGTTTACTCTGTTTGCCCTTGCTGCAAATGTTCAACATCTCACGCTGCTTCTGTAATTGTGTTGAAAAAGGCCATCAGATTCAGAGCACTGTTCCCATATTTCTGAATTACATTTATAGACTAAGTCACTCCAGGATATAGCATACGCTTATCTTTCTGCACTTTAAAACATGGCAGGGGTACCATAGTCCTGGACTAAAGATGCATTAGCAGAGCCATGCAGTGACAAATTGCATAACACCTGCTTTTACTAGGCTTAGCTCTAGTCTGCCATTAGTCCCTTGCTTTCACAAACAATGCATTTTACACAAGAAAGAATAAAATAAAACTCGGTCAAGGTGGAGTTGTAAATAAAAGCCAGTACATTAAATTGAAAAAGCTTTAGAGAATGTCACTGTCAACAATCAGGAAGGCCAAAAAGCTTGAAAGTACAAATTTTACACACACGAGACCAGTGACACCTCAAGCTGTGGCCTCTGTCACCTCATGCACTGCCACAGATCAGAGGCTCGTGTCTACCACAAGGATCAGGCCGCTCACTGGCAAACTTCAATCCCCATCCATTTGCAGCACAGTCCCCGCAGCCAAACCAGGCAGAGGGAACGCTGGCATCCTGCGGGGCCCCCACCGCTGCACCACCGCTCCGAAGGCGGCAGCAGCCCCTTCACCCTGCCTGCACAGATATTTCGGCGCCACTGAGCACTGGCTGCAGGGAAGAAGGTGCAAAGGCATCATCCTGGGGTGGGGGGATGTGGAGGGTGGAGCGGGGCACTGCAGGAGGTGGCCCATGGCATGGCCCCAGCCATCCCCCCCAGCCCCGGCTGCAAGAGAGGGAAGCCCCTTCTCAGCAACACGGGGCCGTAGAACAGATCAGGACAGCCCTTGTCCAGCCACGATTGGTGAGAAACCAAGAAAAGCCAGGGGCAGCTCCAGATTTGTGTGCCCACACTGATGAAAAACAGGACCAAAAAATGAGGTGTCTCACTGCCCTGTCCGGCAGCAGGACGAAGCAGAAAATAGAGGTGGGGCTGTTAGGAGAGAGAGAAAACCAGACTTGTGGGACATGGAGAAGTACTCCAACTGGGGACTGAAACTCAGGAGTAACAGCTTCTTCTAAGCTCCTCTGTCCACAGCGAAGAAAGGCTCTTGAGGAGTCATCGGCCACTTTGTGCTCTTTCAGGCATGCACAGTAATTTATGGTTCTCCAATATGCTGATCTTCATGGGTCTTGAGATACTGGGCAGGGGCTTAGAGCTGAAAGAGACCCCTAAAAAGGAGCCAAAAGACCAAAATAAAATATCAAGACTGCTAGAAGGAAAAAGAAGAGAGGCGGATCTGGATGAAAGGGGTTAGGGAAAAGTTTTTTTTAAAAAGCGAAATAAAAATAAAAATACTGTTTTTTTAAAAATTGCCAAAAAAAAAAAAAAAAAAAAAAGAAGAGACATAGAAAGGTAGGAAAGAGAGTGGCAAGACACAAAATTTGAAGTTGGCAAATACTTGCTGAGCCAGTAGATGACATAAAAGACACGGGAAAGTCCCATGAGGAACATACCTATTACCAGACCAAAGAGTCCCAGGGCTGATGGAAAATATACCAAAACAAGCCAGGGGTGTGTGTCAAAATAATTTTATATGATTATTAGATCTGAAGATCTAGATAAATACAACAGAAAGAAATCGGAAAAAAAGGGGAGAGAAAGGGATAAATACTTAAATAGCAAGGGGAAAGGTAATGATGCTAAGGAAGGCTGGCTACAAAACAGCCCATACTGAAGCACACATCTAGCCCCAGCACCAGGATGGCACATCTGCTGGTGCTCTGGGGCTCCCAGAACTTTCCTTGTGGTGTTGTTTGGAATTTATAACATCAAAAAAGACACCAAAATAAGCACATCTGGTTTTGTTCAACACGGAACCCAACTGATATTTTCACTGAACAAACATGATGCATGTAGCTATACTTCTGAGTCACGGGAAGTTGTAGTACAAGCTGGTGTGGCATACATGCCAGCTTTAACAGGAGGCTGGGGCAGCCGAGTTCAGTAATATAGAGAAAGAAGGGCCACCGTTGTTCTCTGAGACTTGGGCACAACACAGGTACCCCAACATTACTTAAAAGATCTACTCTCCTAAACCATTTGCAAATCTTAATTAACTGCAAGGCCCTTGCTGCACCGCTGAGCATTGCTGCTGTTCCCTTGACATGACCGGCAAGGTGGGGACTCCTCCAGAGATGGTGCTAGGTCCGGCAGATGAGCCGTGGGACAATCTCAGGAAAGCAAAAGTCAATTCCTGACTCACACACAGATTCATTTTACAGTGATACACACTTACCAAGCACTTCATGTTCCCTCTTCCCACAATAAAATGTTGATAATTATACTTATGAACCTCCTGTAATTACCAGAAGGGCTGGGAGACACAATTCAGGTCTGTAAAGCATCCTGTGATCTTCCAGCAAAAGATGCCATAAAGAGAATTACAGATCTGAAAATAGGGAGGACAGGCATCTACCTCCCCACTCTGCCCTGCCTAAGGAGCATCCCTGCACAGAGCATTCTGGGAGGCGAGCTCTTGGTTTCGGTAAGGCTATTACGCAAGGAGGGAGAAACAACTTTCTGTTCAAGGCAATGGCCTGGAACCCAGAGAACTATCTTTTAGCTCTGAGTCTGCTGTAGATTTCTTACTGACTTTGCCTTTTAATCCTTCTGCATTTCAGTTATCCCGTTAGGAGAATCAAGAGATAACCCTTTTAACTCACATGGGTGTTGTAGGTACATTCAGGTTGCTGAAGAGCTCTGATACTAAGATGATTTAGGTTATAAAAGTACATAACTGTATTAGGAATTCTGTAGCTAGCTGATTCCTATTCCATAACACCCACTAAAACTGGCATATGGAGTTCTTAATCCATAGATAAATTCATTTTAATCCCCAAATCTAGTCAATGGCAGTGGTTTCCTTCAAGATCAACACACACACACAAAATCCATCTATCCAAAGCCATCTGGATATTACTGGGTTAAGAGAAGACAGAAAAAGGGGAAATTAAATAAAAACAATTAATAAATAAAACCACTTAATTATAATTATTCATAATTCATCAATGTTTCAGCTGGTGTATTTAAACTTTTCACAAGTAGATCCTTGCATAAATTCCCACATGCAGAATGTCAGTCATGCTAATTTAGTTTCGTAATTCAGAAGCCAGGGCATGGACATTGTACTTCAGAAGTGTACAGTTAGTTTCAAGCTAAACTATGAACAGAAGAAATCTCTTGCATAAACTAGTGATGTTTACTGTATCAGATCACAGTTTAACAAAAGCAGCAAGGATACTGAGGAATGCATACTCCAGAGCAAAGAGGATATAAATCACAATGACAAGAGTATAACTAGTAAAAACACTGAAGTAAAGAAACGACATCATGTTAGATATGAAGTGTCCTGTCATAGATCAAACTTCAGCCTGAATACAGTGAACTTACTGAAATGAGTACATCACTCTTGCAGTATGACTAATACAATCATCTCATTCATGTGACCTGACAAAAGCTTTCTGTATGTGAGATTTAAGGTGAGAATTTAATAACATCATTGAAGCTAGAGCTAATGTCATCTGGCACTTTAAATCTCTCAGATGGAAAGTTATCAGCAGATAAAAACCTTTCGTTGAGTTCAGTTAGTGATTCAGAGAGGTAAATTTGCTGAAATGGCATGACTGAAACGAAAGGTAGTGTTAACATTCATTCTTTTGCAATAAAGAATGAATTTAGGAGCTCAGGAAGACTGGTGCATAGAGCCCTAGATAAAACCAAGCATATCCTGGGCCAGTGCTATTTCAAACTTACTCTTTTACGTTCGTGTTTCACTTTAAACCTTATCAGGAGACAAAATAAAAATAATTTTAAAACTCGGCTATTTCACAACTGGGTGTCTTTTAACTAGATACTCAACTAATGTCTTTCTAGTTGTCTGTGGCACTTTGATGCAGACAAATATCCATGTGTAGTGGTAGAAAACAATAGAGCATACTTCATCTGGAAGCCTAAATAAGCCTTAAACTTTGAATAATGAGAGAACTAGGTTCTTATTTCCTAAAACATTATTTATGTTCTGAAGGGTCATGACTTCTAGTCTTCCCACAACCTGGATTTGATGACAAACCTTCATCAGACTATAAAAGGAAAGAAATCAGCTGTTTAAAGGGGATGAAAAAACACCACTATTAGTATTTTAAAAAATAGTGAAGGAGTTTTTTAAATGAGTGATTGAGTTGTCTTGCCAGGAGACATTTAGGCCTGTGTATATTGCCTGTAGCAGACAAAGAAAATAGAGCCCATGGAAGATTTAACGACTGGGGGCATGGTTTGGATGACAACATAAAATAAACTTACTGTTTTTCTTTGATAGGTGATTTTCTAGATGAAAGAAATGCAGGGCCTTCATCAAGCTTGACATGAGAAAAGTATTTAATGAAATGCCACATGGGACGATATTTATTAAGAAGGAAAAGGTAGGGATTAGTGCAAGGGATGTAGCAGTCTGGGTTTAAAAAGGAAGTTCTTGGGCAAAATGGAGATGACTGTGGCTGTAGCTTAAAAATCAGTGGGAACCAGTCACGTCTCATATTTTCATATAATGACTTCCGTTAAAAACAGGACAGAGCTATGACATTTGCTGAGGGATGTCATCAGTAAAGATGAGTATTAGCACATTGCGTGGGAAGAACCTGAGACGTTCAAGAACAGGAGTAGTGAAAATGGAATCAAATTGCATAGTACAAAAGTGACATCACCTTGCACTTAGAGACTAGGAACAAGAAGTTTTTCTCTAAGCTGAGAACTCATTAGTCAGTGATGACAGAAAGGTAAAAAGGCCTGGGGGTATTCATAGAGGACAGGATGACTGAGCCATGATGGAAAGTGTAAATACAGTTCTTGGTAGTTATCAGGTAAAATGTTTCTGTTAGAAACAGGGAAGTATCAGTGCCTTTGTATAGCTCACAGATGCCACAGAGAGAGCATCTGCAGTACACTTCTTGGCAGTCATATTTAAACAGAGGAAAAAGATTTTTAACCCAGAGCAGGTGACTAGGATAATCAAGGAAATTAACAGCTTTGTCTTCCAAAAGGATGTGAACAGAAGTGAAACAAAGGCTTCAGGAGCTATGAATGCTGTCCACAAGACCAGCAGAGAATAAACAGCTCCTAGGAAAAGTAATGACTTCTACTAAAGGACAGCATGGGCACAAAAAAAAAGCATCAATTTGTAGCGATCACATACTAAGATGGAGATCAGAAGAGGGGGCAGGCAGAAGAGCCATCTTCTTACGGGAAAGCGGTAACAAGAACCCAAAGAGGAACAAGAACTCCTTCTAGTTTTAAGATTCAGTGTGGTCCCCTTTCTGAAATGATAACATGACATAAGTACTTGCAAAACAGAGGGCTTGCCTCAGCTCAGGTTTTCCCTTCCAGTCCCATTCCTCTGTGCATTGCTCTTTAAAAAAAATACTTTTTCCCCTCCCTCATCTTCCCCCGTTTGTAGTCCCAACTCAAATATTGGTAGTTGGACTTAGCAGGTTTTCTGTAATCTATAGATATTTAAGACCTCAACAGGATTTTGTTTTTCCTTTGCATATAGCTTTTTCAGCCCTTCTCTCTGAACCAGGTGAATTATAAATACTGATATGAGTACCTGAAGCAACCTGATAAAGTCCTGTATAAATCAAACAGTTGAAATTGAGACTTCAAGCCAGCTACAAATATGCCCATTACCAGAAAATAAAACACCTTAGCAGTAATGGATGTACTTAGGCTTTCAAAGGCTTTAGTAAAAATAATTTAAAAAAAAAAAAAAAAAAAGACAAACAAAAAAGGCTTGTTACAATAACAAATTAATCCATCCACAAAGGAGCAATATGTCACCTGCTTCTATCAATACTATAAAGATTTATCTTACATCATCTTCTGTGATGCTGTATGTACTGAATCTTTTCATGTATAAGTATTTATCTAAGTGGATAATGGCTAAGGAGCTGCTTGTGAGTGGCTTGGAAGACACTGTAAGAAGAGTTTTATATTTTTGAAAACCTTCTGATGAAGGGGGATTCAGTTCCATCTTACTATTGCTTGTAAATACTGCATAGTTTTCTTCACCCAGCACTACTGCACAAGGCTTTTTGTTTCAGTCTGACTTATGACCAGAACGGGTATTATGGATCACCCTGGGAGTACTGGCTTTCATTTTCTTTTATGTTTCAAATGTAAGAAAGAATTTCTTAAAATTTTCAGCACATTTTGGCACCAAGACTATTCTAATTTACAGAGGTGCCAGTGAGAGCTGGTTATATCCTGGCTGCCCATCTTTATCACCAGTGTTTAGCAAAACTTAGACCTTTCTTCTCAAGCAGGGAGCTTGTATTGGTTATGAACCAACTAATTCTCCCATGAATAATTAAGTATGTGTAAGTGAAATGGATTCACAGTAGCTGGCCATGTTTTGAGTGCAATAACTAACAGAATAGAAATTTTAAAAAGATTAAACAAAAATAAACAAAATCTTAAAAAACACAGATCTCTGATTTATGCAATAATACAAAACGAAATATAACAAAGGAAAACGTGAGACAAGACAGAGATTTTTCACCACGAGAAACCGTGCTGTGTCTGGCAGAGCCACACCAGTGCAGTGCTCGAGTGGGAAGAGCACCCTGCCCAGAATCTTCCCTTCCCACAAACTGCATGCACCCCGGACCTGGGCAAAAACACCCCTGGCTCCCCACAGTCCACTCCAGAAAAGAAAAGTGGGGACCTGCAATAGCCCAGAAATGTGTTCTAAGCTCTAACGTCTCTTCAGCAATTACTGAATTTGGCTGAATTTTTACTCTTGGTTCACTATGATTCTGTCCGGTTAAGGTTGAGTTTTTTCCTATACAGAAGTTACTGCAGGCAATCATAGAATCAAAAAATAGTTTGGGTTGGAAGGGACCTTTAAAGGTCATTTAATCCGACCAGAGTGTTATCAAGAACAGGATATAAGGAACCTCAAGGACAAAGAGATGTGTTTAACTTGCACCCTCAGAGAGCTGTACCAAGAAATTGTGTTAATAAGGAGTGAGAGGACAGTATTTTAAGGGACCTTGTGAAATCTTTCCTCAGTCTCTAGCCCTGCAGTTATAAAATACTCAGCCAGTTATGCAAACTGTGCATTTGCTTTGTATTTTCATCAGACTGAATCTCCCACTTCAATGTAAAAGGGCAGATTCCTGAGTTCATCCAGAATTTCAGATAGGTCCTAGAACCCCAGGTAAGCAGAGTTTTGTACCAGATGACGTCTCCTTGTAGAACGAAGTCTTAATGACCTGTTTTTAAAGCTAGATCTGCCGAGCAGATTACCGTACCACCTACCACAGCTACAGTCATGGGGAGTCAACTTCTGACATGGTTCAAAGGGTGGCCTGTCCACTCCTGGAGGAGCAGCACAAAGCCCCACTAGGCTATCTGAAAAAGAATAATGGCCATCTACTGCTGAATTTCCAGAGTATTGACATAGGCTTTGCTGAGGGGCAACTAACCTGAAACCCTTCTCCTACCCCACCAGAGCGACAAAGTGCAGATGAACGCTTCCCTTACAGCACATTCAGTTTATGCCCCAAACCCAAGCTCATCTGGAGGAGTGCTCAGCTCATCCTAAAGCAATCTCCGCCTTTCCCCAGCCTCGCTGTTCCTCTGCATGTGCATTTTGCACCAGCTGGAATGGAGCAGCCCAAAATATACAGAACAAGGCAGGGAAAAAAAATGACCGAGAAATAAACCCCATTTGTCAGGTTAATTTCCTGATATACCGAGTAACATATTTCTTTCTAAAAGTAAAAATGCACACTCCATGAATCCACCTTCCCAGCAGCTGGCCTTTCTTCTGAGTTGTCAACCCATTGAGAAGGCAGATATTTAAGACTTTATACACGTTTCTCTGGAACTATACTGAACCCTTAATCAATTCAGTTTTTAATAGCTGTTTGATATCCCAACAGGAGTGACTTTCTAAGCTAGTTTGCAGCTTTCTCTACTGACTACTGAATCAACTAATACAAAACCATATTTTCAGCCACGTATGTAAAGCAACTATAAAGGAGTTCTTATTTCACAAATGCAATCCTGTAATATACTGGGTACTTCTATTCTGATCCAATGATACATATATGAATATCCTTCATTTCAAGGACACTTCCCTCAAATGAGTAATGCTCTTTTTAAAGAGGGGGATAATTAATGTGCTTAAAGTTATGTGCATTGTTAAGCTCTTTGCCACAACAGGTGCTCTGCTCAGGTGCACCTGGACCGGATCCAGATACTTGGAGCTACTAGACTGGAAGTGCATCAGTTAAAAAACTTCTTTTTTTTTTTTTTCTGTGAATCGTATCAGAAGTTCCTGGTTTGAGTTCAAAGGCTGTGTAATCACTGCACCTATTTAATGATCTTATCAACAGAATGCGTATTTTAAAGATGCCTTTCTCATTTGTGAGGTAACCAGAACTGGAAATTAGACTCCTTTTCAGTGATCTTTCCATATAATCTTTACACAGAATTTTGTAAACTCTTCTAATCTGACCAGAACCATTTCAAGCCATTCAATGTGCTGCTATGTTGCTGCAGTACACGTAGAAAGAAAAAGCTATACAGGCTTAAATGGTATGTGGCTATTGCTGTCTTAAACAGATATGATGGTTTTGGTGAGGTCTTCAGCCAGAAATCTGATTTTCTATCTGCTTTTATAACACAGCAAAATGAGCAGTCATGAGGCAAGCCATGACAGGTTAGAAATGAGAAATTTTAAGGGCTATTAAACTTTCTAAAAATGTTCACAGTGGATCAGCATAAACTTACTTACTGCCTCTATTTCTGTAATTGTGATATAGTGGGAGCATTCGCAGTGCTCAGTGGTTTATTCAGTGAACTCTTACGGTTTGGTAGTAACCTTGACTGACACAAAAACAAAGAGGAATATCACAGCATCTGCACACCTGAAAGGGGGTTTCGGCTTATTTTGCTCCTATTACATTTTTCACAAGTCTTATTTTGCAAAGTATTGTTTTGCTTTAAGTTTCTTTGTTGTTCGTTTTTGGTGGTTATTCTTTTTAAAGAAGAGACTGCTTTTAAAATAATAGGAAAAGAAGTAGACTTTGAAAGAGAGGCTAGAAGACTGTTTTTCCAATCTATGGGTAAAACCAGAGCCATCCAGAGCAACATTAATTTGCCCAACACATCACCCGAGTGAGTGTAGCCAGGTGAAGAAATAAAATGCAAAAAGTTGCAGTTATTGATGGACAGTCTGCTCAAATCCAATACAACACATGGAAATTAGTATGGTCAGGTTATATTTTCACTCACAAAATGGGAATGTGAATCTAAAGGAAAGGAATGAGTCCATGCTGAAAGTTAAGATGATGGGATGTATCTGTACTGGGCAGCAGAGATACCTTCTGATCATCAGAGTTTTTAATTGACTTTTGGGCAGGACCTGCATCCATAACTTATGCCCTGAATGGCATGTATAATTGCTGTTGACAATATAAAATTTCTTCCAGATTTACCGTGGGGTTACTGAGAGCAAAGGCTAGTCTTTTAATGTGAAATAGGTCCCCTGAGAGACATTGCCTGGTAGCAGAGAGTGACAATTTGCATCATAAGAGCTGTGATGACACTGACATCAGAACATGCCCTGTCAGCATTCTGAGAGAAAAGCAGGCACAGAAGTATTCAGATTTTGATTCAGTGTCTGAACTACTTGGCACTGGAGAAAAAGTTTGGGTCTGGGCATCAAGGAAACCATACAGATCTTTGCCTTTCTGCCCCAGGTCCTACCCCACCATCACCACCCCATATAAACATCTGTATAACACCACATGTGACACCTTTTACAAGGAACGGTGATGAAAATCATATCGGAGCACTCTAATACACCCTTCAGATAGTCCAAGCTTCCTGGAAGGAAACCTGGAGAAGTTTCTCAGCCACATATCTCTATAGAAAGTGCAAAATGTGGAACTAACTTGATAGCCTCCTTGAGTTCAAGCAAGGATGGAAAGGAGTAGAAAGAATTAGCAGTGCCCTTACAAGTAGTAGCAGCCATCTTCTGCTTTATTTGAGCACAGAACGTGTTTCTGATGTACACCTCCTCAGTAGCACAAAGGACCCATAAAGCCACGCTAGCTGACAAGCCAGAGATTCCCCTTGCACAGGGAACTCACGCACTGCAAAGCCAGGAACACCAACTCTGTATCATTCTTCCTCCCTGCGGAGGTTAGGTAGGCAAATGTCAGCACCAGCTCACAACCACAATTCTCCAGCTGCTGGAACAGCTGCTTGGGGCCACTGTCGCCCTGGAAAATATTAGAATAATCTTAAGCCTGCTTTAAGTCATTCCAAGATCTGAACCATCTGGCTTAATTTTGCACAGGAGACCACGCTTGCACCTCTCAGACCCACTGTCAGGATTTCCTTTTCCACAACTCAAATCCTTCCTCATATAGAAAGAAAACCATAGGTGCAGGTTATCTTCTCCAGGAGACAGAGCCACAAGGCTGCTGAATGTGTCCAATACTGGATTTGAGGGGGAGCAAGAGGGAAGATTACCCAGGTGCTGCTACCAGCATATTTTCTTGTTTCACGAGCAGATCTTTAGTAAGTGACTGACAGTGCTTCAGGCACTTTAACCAACTGCTGCCCTCATTTAATGCCAAGTCTGCCCAAATGCTTTACTTCTGCCAATCAAACCTCAAGTTGCCTTCCAAAGTTTGTCTTGGAGTAAAATCCGTCTTTTTTTGCCACACTGATTCGGAAAGCCATCCGACAGAGCTCTCCTGATCAGCAGGAGGGGAACAAGACATTTCCTGGAATAAAGCTCTTCATTAAAGGACTTTCCCTACCAGGGAAGCACAGTGTAGTTGTTACAGCA
Organism: Tyto alba; assembly: GCF_018691265.1. Lineage (NCBI taxonomy): Eukaryota > Metazoa > Chordata > Aves > Strigiformes > Tytonidae > Tyto > Tyto alba. Next base: position 11,483,347 of record NW_024881322.1, read on the forward strand.
TGTAATTAGAAGTCAAAGGACTAAAGCTTAAATAAAATAGCTGCGTGACTGAATTATTAACTTCCTTAGCTATTAATTTGCAATATATGCCAACTCATCTCCATCACAGGGATGATGAGAGGCTTAATCAGTGAATATACCTGAAGCACTATAAAATGTTGAAAAGCTGAATACTTGGCTTTGTGGAGGTGACCATTTTAGTAAACACTTAACTGAACCAGGGAGCTGGTAGATTTTGAGCTTAAAAAAAAAAAAAAAAAACAAACTCAACTGTGGTGGGACTTTAATACCTTCCTCTCTCTAGACTTGGAATAAATTAGCTGGGAGCACAAGTAAGAGTAAGTTATACTCTATTACTGAACAACACTGCTATTTGGATTACTTTTTTAACAGTTCTAAAACTATATCTGGCTATCATCAGACAAAAGCTATGAGCATTTGTGCCCAGGATTGCTCCTCTAGAGCAGAGAGAATAACTTTTGGCTTCAACTGAAAGCCTTCACCTTACCTGTCAAAAAAAAATGAAAGAGGGAAAAGAAAGTCCTCAGAAAAATGATGAAATTTACAGAAGAGACCAAAAAAGGACATTCAGAATACTGATCCATATACCTGGTAGTGTATTATAACCATTGGAAGCAACACACACTTCTGTTTCCCTTTACAAAAGTCCAGTTTCATTTAATGAAACATTTAAGGACTTAACAGGAACAACAGAATCATCATGGTGTAGTTGTGAAGGGACCTCTGGAGATCATCCAGTCTAACCCCACTGTTTAAATAAGGACAGCTAGAGCAGAATGCCCACGACTCTGTCCAGTCTGGTTTTGAATACCTCCAAGGATGGAGACTCCACAACCTCTCTGGACAACCTGTCAGTGTTCACAGAGAAAAAGCTATGATCAGATGGATTTTCTTGTAACTCTGTCTGTGCCCATTACCCACTTGTCCTGTCACAGGGCACCACTCAGAGAGTCTGGCTCCCCCTTCCTTACTCCCATCAGGTATTTATGCACACTGAAGAGATCCCCTGCAGCCTTGTCTTCCAAGAATGAACAACCCCAGCTCTTCCAGACTCTCCATGACTGAGAGATACCCCAATTACTTAATCATCTCTGTGGTCTATCACTGGCCTCATTCTAGTATGTCCATGTCTCTCTCACACTGGGGAACCCATGAGTGGACACACACACCACTGCAGGCATGGACTTACCAGTGCTGAATAGAGACAGGAAAGTTTACATCTGTCAAATCCTCAATAAGAATATTTAAGCAAGCACATTAATTTTCCATATTCTCTATCCCATGATCTAATAGTGTCTCAGTACATGGAATTACCAGGACTGTGTACCTTAGCTCCTATGTGCGTGGATGTTTACTGGACAGGTCCTGTGAAAATGCTGTCCCATCACAGCCTAGGAAGGAATAACCCAACAGGAGTAGAGGCTGCAGAAGGAAGAAGAGCAGATGCAGTAAACTGTAGCCACGTGTAAAATAGCTTCTTAAGCACACCTCCTGCTTTCCTCCTTAGGAGTCAGCAGACACAATGGTTTGAAAACAATCCCCAGCAGTGGGCAGCTTTGTCCTAGGCCAGTCATAAAATAACATAAACAAGAAGCTGTATTGTCCTTATAAACACAGTAACACGTGCACCTGGAAGAAGTTAGTAAGGAGATTCACATGTCCATTTTAAGGCACTGATTTGATAGTGCATTTTAGGCAGACTGTGTATTTATCATTCTTCTAAAGAAACAGTGAGTTTAACTATGTATTTCTGAAGTAGGAACCCAGCTGATACTACAGCCCTCTGTGCCACGTGCTACACAAACACACATACAGGCTGGACTTAAAGAGCTGGCAAACCAAAGAGAACAAAGGAAAGTAGTGTTATGCAGGTTGTAAAGAATAGCTGCTTCCACCCAAACAGTTCAACAAAGACTCAAACTTTCCAAAGTGCCTGAACTACTCCTGTGCCCAGATACAAACATCTATGCCCCACTAACCCTCCTTTAAGACTTGTCCAGACCTCTGGAGCACCAAGATACTGCAGAACACTACAGGGTAAGTAAAAAAGAATCCAAGACTCAAGTCCTGAGCAAAATTATCCTCTAATAATCTTGTAATATTAAAACATGCAATGCAAAACTCAGGGGTGAGAAAAGGTATCTTTCCCCTGACATCACAAATGACCATAACTCCCAACTTTGTTTCTAGAAATGTTCCAGAGCTGTACTTATCTCTTACATTCCTCTTTTTGCCTCTACCTTTTTCTGTGATGCTTTTCAGGTCTTCCTTGCTGTTCAAAACAGATTCTAGTAAGAGTGAGAATGGTTTTTGAGAAAGAAGATAGATCTGTAAGAAAAACAGAACTACGCATGAGATGTTCATGGCTATGAGAGCAGTGCAAAATAATAAAGGTTATGAAGAAAGAACAAAAGATCATCTTTTCATCCCAAGGATGAGGAACCAGCACATTTATGATGGAATTCCTGAAAACGCTAAGCAAAACTGGGAGAAGTAAACAATGCTAGGAGCTTGGGGAGAGTGTAACAAAAATTAAATGATTCATAGCAATTTATAGTGAATACCATCAGGTTACAACTCTATAACAGCACAGGAGGCACAACATAAACCAGATAACCTTATACACAAAACAACAAATATAGGAAAGGTTGCTTCTTATGATCACAGCATAGTTGGGGGTAGCTGATGGAGTCCCTTAGCTGTGGAAAATCCTCTCCTATTTTGTGGTTTTGCAAGGCACTGTACATGCCCTTCAGGGCAAGAATTGATGTAAGCACTGGAAAATCATTTGGCCTGTGGGTGGACTTCAGGTGAGATAAGCTGTATGGTGTGGAAACACATCTAGCATTCTTGGAAAGGAGTAGACACTTGCGGGCTTTATGGCATGTTTATAGAGACCCAGCCACCAAGACAAAGGTCATCTTCTCTTGTGGACTATAAGAATTCAAGACAATATATCTTTCACTAATTAGTAAATAAACAGCAGGGAAAGATTAAGTCCTGGCTTTGACAGGCCTCAAGATACTGAAGATATGGAGTAGAGGAAGAGGCACTGAGCAGGTTACTAAATGAAATTCGCATTTTACAGAAATACCACAGGTTTCAGAAGCAACCAGTGTGGACTAGAGCAAATGACCTGCAAATAAATCATGAAGTACCTGACTTCAAAATCTATGTCACTGACAAATAGGAATTAAGGTCCAATTATTGTACTGACATGTTTCAAAGTTAAAAAAAAAAAAAAAAAAAAAATACTTAGTGCAACTGTCACAGTGTCAAAACAAATATCTGCATGTTCAAGCAGATGTTAGATATCGTAGAGGTGTATATGCACTTGCAACTTTAAACAGAAAATTTTCTAAAATTGGAGGCATAATTTGTTGCCCTAATTGCAACATACACATCAATCTTGGTTGGAGAGAAAAGTGCTGATTTCATCTTTCTCTTTTTCAACACACAGAACATGACTTCTGAGTACAAATAAACTGAAATAAAAGTATCGGTAGCATCTTTAAATAGATCCAGGTCCGTCTCTGAGTGCCATTATTTTTCCATTTCATGCTAATACTGTTATTTGCAAGTGTAAAAAGTGTGTTGTATAAATTATCGTGTTTGTATTGCAGCTAGGGGTAATAATAGTATCCTTTGCTGAGACTATATAACATTCCACTCAAAGATATGGACTATTTTTCCACAAAAAAGTATTTGTGGAAAGAAGCTGTCACCAACATTTATTTAAATACTATGTAGAAACTATGGCTTATTATCATTATACTAACAGTCTCAAGACAAATGTAGATGTAAATAAAGTGGGTTAAGCCACAGATAAGGTTCTTTAATAAAAAAAATCCATGTGCAAAACAGTACATAAATTAAATCCCTACTATAACATCAGACTTCTTTAAGGCATCCTCACATAGATCTTTAAGAGAGACTTACGTGTCAAGAAAATGCATGCCCTGAAGATTTGTTCAAGAAGGTGCATTCGTTTATCCTTATACAACCAACAACTGTAGGTTTTGACCCTGATTCTAATGTTCAAGCCACTTCTTTCCACAGCATAAGCTGATTCACAGCTGTACACCACGTAGGTGTAAAAGCAGCAGTCAGCAACAATGTACCATGGGTCTTGTAACCAAAAGGGGTAACACCTCTTCCTGGGGAGAATCGCAAGGGAATATGAAATAAACCAAAATATCTTCGCCTTTTGTCCATCACACAAACCAGTTTTTCCATTTTTTATTCAATTATCTCTTCTGGACCATGTCATGCCACCTATTGGTTTAGTCAAGAAATTCAAGGGACTCCAAACACCAGACAGCTCCTCTGCTGAGGCAAAGGGCCATGTCTCCATTGAATTCCTCAAAGCCAAGACACATTTGCCTGTTAAAACTCTGGCCTAGTGTGTGTGACAAACACAGAAAGCATCTCTCACATAACAACCTGCAGTAAAGGGGTCAATACCACATTCATAGAATGTCAGGTGTGAAAGCGACAATGAAAAGTAATGTACATGAGGAGGGGAAAAAAAAAAAAAAGGATTGCTAACTTTGAAGATCTAGTGATGGGCTCTGAACTAGCTATTACCACTCTGGAGAGAGGTGTTGGAATTATAATAGATGGCACTGTGAACATTCCAGCTCAGTGCTCGGTAGTTGTCAAAAAAACAACTAGAATGTTAGGAATTATTAGGAAAGAAATAGAGAACAAAACCGAAAAGCATCAATATGCCCACATCTTGATTACTGTGTTCAATTCATCTCCCCTCATCTCAGACAGAATATGAGTTGAGCTAGAAAACACACAAAGAAACATGATAAAGATGATGAAAGGTTTGGCACAGCTTCCAAGCAAGGAACAAGTAAAGCATTGCATTCCTCAGTCTGAAAAAAAAGATGATGGAGAATAAAAGGGGTTGGCAAAATCATGAAGGGCATAGAGAGAACAGGAAACAATTGCTCATTTTCTTTTCTAGTACAAGAACTAGTAAGCATCAAACAAAGTTTTCAGAATGTACCTTCAAAAAAAGGAATGCACAGCACAACTGTAGAAGTTGTTACCAAACCTGTGGAATGATAAAAATGAACAATTGCAAAAACTGATCAGAAAAAAAATCATGGAGGGGAAAATAAATAAATAAATACATCAAAGGCTCTAAAACATGATGACAGCATCCCAGGCTGAGAACCTCAAACCACTGGAGGCTGGAAGTGTTTACCAGCAAGGAGGACTAAACGCTTACCCTAGACTTACGTACTTGACATATCCTGTATGTATGTCCTGTGTAAGATACTGTGACGCATGGGCCGATACAGCTATTTCAATTCTCTACGCAACCTCTTTCAAAGAGATGCCATGAAACAGGAACAGGGATTTCTTTCAGACCCAAGGGTTCCTGAGACAGGAGACCACTTAATTGCCTGCTTAATTTTAAGCTCATGTTTAAGTCTTATTAAATTATAATAGAACTGAGGCACAACATAAATCCTTTCTTAAACTGAGGTGTTTACTGGAATTGGGGGTCTTGTTGTTACTATTCATATCAATGTCTTTGCACAATTGTCCACACCTTCTGTTATCGTTGTCCCAGGTTAAAAAAAGCAAAATGTGTATAGTGCTGCAACAATTCATTAAGGGCAGACTGAATACACACTTCTGTGATCTAATTACATCAAAACTCTGTTGCCAAATTTGATCATTACTACTACAGGGGACTTTGTCAACCAAAGACTCTTATCACCTATAAGGAACAAAATAGCTTTATCCACAGTTCTTAATATTCACTAATAACATAATTTTTAAAATTTTGCTGTCACACTCTTAATTGAGCAGATGCAAACATCCCAGGGGATTTTCTTTAAAATATAAATAATTTATAACTCTCAGTGATTTTAAGGTATACTTTTATTTTAAAAGTTCACTGATTATATTCCATTCAGAAGATACAGAGCAAGAAAAAATAAGGACCTAAGGGAAATTGTGTGTTCAGTGATGCTAATGACTAAGACTCTGGTCATGTTTTCTAGATGTAGTAATATATCCTATAGCCTTTTGGACTAATCAAATGAAAGTAGGGGATTTATGTTCCAGTGTGGTTTAAGAAGAGGGCTTAGAAGATTCCCAAAGTAATTTCATTTGACATTCAAAGCTATTTGATTGTAGTTTCTGAACATTTCTACCACATTTGTATTCAGCATGTGGCAATCTGAATTTTGTGATGTTTTGAGGCTAATACATGGTATTGGTATTCTCCTTTTTTCTTTTTCCCCTCCTGTTCTGCAGTGCTGATTGCTTTCATATCACTAGGGCAAAAACATTGTGAGTACATTCAAAATTGCTAACATTAGAAAAATCCTGGTGTCACTGGCATATTGGGGACTATTATGTAGTATTTGGGGATCTGAAATTTAAGGGGAAGAATGGAAGCCTTATTCTATACTAATGATAAGCAATTTTCCACCACTGCAAATTTTGCTAGGACAGTGTAAAAGCTGCTACTAATATATTTTCAGAGGACAAAATGCTGATGTAAATACATTTGTCAGATTGTATTATTCTGATGATTTTATTTTTACTAATATGATATGGCACAGCTGACATAAAAGCAACTTTAATCCTCTTTATACTCATCTTCTTCCTTCTCTTCCACCTCACTTTTCAATCACCTTACAGGTACTGTACACAAGTTACATTCTGCTTTATTATTTGGCTGCAGAGAAAACTAACATCCCCAGCAATTTCTGGTGGCTAAAGGACTGGACATTTTTACAGCCTGGTGACAGAGTCAGGCTACCAGCTGTTGCCTGACCCAATGATGTGACAAATCCAAGAGACAGTGCAGATATTCAAAAATACTGAACCCACCACCACAGAGCATCTCAAACTTCCAATCATCACACCAATTTTGACAGGACAGGGACTTCTTAGCTCTCTGGGAAAAGCACCATTTATAGTTAAGTGGATGCTCCAGTTCATGTGCCAGCTATTTTTGCACTCGGGATTTCTAGGCTACCTTTGTTCCATCACTGCCCTAGAAGTCACTAAGGCAGTAAAAGCCATTTTGCTCAAAATCTATACAGATATTTCATGATAAATGCCCTCATCTTCTCACTACAACTGCTGCTAGCCCTTATTGTAATGGGAATTAAAGTAGGACCTCTGCAAGCGCAGGGCACAGCGCTGAATCTGTCCTTGCCTGTGTAACTGTTCCTGCAAATCTGCAAATGAGAACTATCCAACCCCGCCTTTCTTTGCAGACACACGAGAAAAAAAAAAAAAAATTGAGAAAGAAGTCCTCCTCATGCTGCTGGTAGGGAGGAAGGTAAGTGAAAGCTAAAAATAAAAAAAAAAAAAAGTAATAAATGCTGGATTCTGCCTATTCACTGGAACAGGTGTTGCAGTGGTGAGTGCTGGCAGCAAAGTGGGACAGTGGAGTGGGACCAGTGTGGCTTGCTGAACCCAGCTCTCGGCTACCAAAAGGCTTCAGGAAGCTGAAGATGGAGTGCCTGGCGACTCACTGTTCTGGAGGCCTCAGAGCAAAGGTGTTCCTACACATCTCATTAGTTTCTGTGCTGTCTTTCCCTCACCCTCCATCTAAAATTCAGCGGGACGTGGGTTGCTGAGCAGTGCTCCGGACAAGGTCCCCGCATCCGCCAGCGAAGCGAACCTCTCGCTGGCCGCTCCACCCGAGAGCCGGCGAGTGTCCTGCAGGAGCCTCCCCGAGGGGCAAGAGAGAGCTGGGAGAGCACTGCTCTACGACTTTTCAACAGCCAGCCCCTCAGAAAAGAGAGAGGCAGAACTCTGAGCTGGCAGTTGGTGAGAGAGAAGGTCAGAAACCCTCGGTTTCATGCACACTTTTGCTTTGAAGAGGTTGGGGAAGGGTAGGTTGATCTTTCTCACATTGCAGAATCATTACCTTCGGGTGCTTTACAATGCAAGCAAACAAAACAGCTTTTAATAAATGGGGTAAGTCAATGCCTTTGTTACCACTCCTGTACCTATTGTCCTGAACCAAAAGCAATTAAAACAAGGATTGTACTTCGACAGCTGCATTTGTGGTGATACGTATGTGTAGTAGAACTCAGCCGTGCTTTCAGAAGCTGATCTATTTTTTAACACCTTGTTATAATTAGAGCTGCATGATTTACAGTTAATTATTTATTTGATTAATTTCATCCTTTTTTCTCTTCTATCAATGAATTGTCCACAGACAGCATGTTGAATTCTTGAATTCATTTTTAATTTAAATAATATCTTTGATGATTAACACTGGGTCTGTAAGTTATTCATCATTTGCTAATATTCATAACTCAAAATTTGTCCAGTGTCATGCTAGCTTATGAGGCTCAGAAGATATATGGACTCTTTTCTCCTCCTTCTTTGCATAGTACTATGTACACTTTGTAAATGTTACTATTACATGTACAGTCTTACATTGTCTTATAGTTAAAATTTGAATTGAAGAAAAACCAAATAAACAAACAAACTCCTGATGTTAAGGTTTACCATTTGAACTCTAATGTGATTTTGAAAGAAATTTAAAGTAAAAAACAAGGACAGGAAAAAAAAAAATCCTTCCAGATATTTAGAGAATAATTTCTGGTAAGTTGGAACAGAATATTAAAAGAGGCTAGAGAATTATTTAGAGAAACTCAATGCTGGATACTTTTATGCAATTTTTCAAACCAGATGTTTTCAGTGATTTGATTCGTAAGAATGCATCATCCAGTCCCATCCTTCAGTTGGCACAACAGACAATTCCTAACCCTGCTTCTGGAAACATAGACAAAAGCAGTTACAAGCACAGAAATTCATCTTAGTCATGGAGGATGTATGATGTTATAATATATGTCACCTCCTGGTAAAATACCCTTTTTGTCTCATCTCACACAACCTAAAGCACTGCTCCACAAAAATCCACTATCCCCAGAAGGTTTATCCCAAGGTAAGAATGTATTTATAATTTGAATAATTTATTTGGTGATAATTTCCTGGTCTGCAGGGACTCACTACTTTCAAATAGCAAACATTCACAAGTTGCCATGGTGCAATATGGCACACTTGCCATGATGTACAGGCCTCCAAGCCTTCCTCTCCACCTCTCGCATACAGCACTTAGGTAGCTACAACATTCACATTTATATGATTGTTAGGACAAAACTCTGTTTGTCTTACCAGGTGAAGAAGTTTTTAAGCCTCAGGCTATTTTTAATCTTCTGGATGTTTTTAAGTCTTGAGAAAGGATGCTCTGTTAATTTCCCATTTTAGTCAGCAGGAGAGAAGGCAGACGATATAATAAGCACACACTCGACTGCACATAGGATGACTTGTAAACTTGTTTGTAAATTCTACCACAAATTATTAACAAGCAGCTGCAATGTTCTTACTGAGAAAAAAACCCACTACTTACATAATAGTTCATCACGATAGACACCGAGTATTCATACAGATGTATTTTTAGCTGGTTCCTATGGAAACATGACTTATGTGATCACACTCTATACGTGTTCCTCAATAACTTTTGCCCCCTTTGGCTAATTTCAGCTACCTCTGACAGAATGGTGGAGTGCTTGGGATAAGTGAAGTCCTCTAGTTTGTGCAAGGCAGTTGGGTATCCAGGTAGTTGCCCTCATTAGAGAAAGACTGCTGGATGATCCCAGCCTGTATTAGCCACCAGAGAGTCTAATGACAGACATGGAATAAGGTGAGGAAAGAAGATGGCATATAGCCCAGTCACAGGAAAGATGTCATCTGGAGCTCATAAGCTGCCATGAAACACAAATCCATGGGAAACAAGATTTCATTGGTCCAGATGCTTATAGGAGTTCTTGTCTGAAAAGCACAAGATACTTCACTGCCCCAGAATTAGGCTGAATCTTGAACAGAAAAGATGATCATAACACTATGCTTTTAGATAAGGCATAAAATCAGGAAAGTTCAAGTCTGTTCCTGTCTTTGACATATTAAACTGCTGATCACACCCGACTCTTAAATCTGCAAGTACAAATGTAGAGGCTTTTCTTCAAAGCATGCAAGAATGTCCTGTTTAATTAGGTTGAGAGATACTTGGTGGTCATAATATCCTAAAGGACCTTTCTCTATATCCCTTAAAATCTATCCATGGCCCGGATGGTCTGTAAGACTCCCTCACTGAGAAAATTAACTTCAGTTGCTCTTTCTCTGCACAGCTCTTGTCTTTCTAATCTCATGAGGGTGAGCAGCCTAGGAAGCAAATCAGTCACACTTAGGAGAAAATGAAGCTTAGAAGAAGAGGAAAACTTTGTCCAAGTGAGAAACAGGGGACAGCAGTGGCCCGAGGGAGTCTTTCACAGTAACCCCTTACCACCTCCTGACCAAGAACCAGAACGGTGGCAGACTCAAGGATTAAAAACCAACCAACCAACAAAAAACAGACAGACATGCATCTTCAAACAAATGCTGTCCCCTCCAGTGGGTGACACCAAGCAGGTCCCACCAAGAAATCCAGGGAGAGCAAAGTTTTGCTCATTCCTTTCACCTACCCCTGTTTTCTCAGTGGATCAGTAGAGAAGATATGTGATGACAAGAGTGTGCTTTCTGCCTGCTCGCTCTTCCACAGCTTCAAAGTTAATCCCAGCACAGCCCTGAAAAGCGGCTCCCTGTACTCCCGAGTGAGGATGGGCAGAATTTCAAAGGGCTGCAGCAGCCCCCTGGGTCCAGCTCGCTCCCATGTGCCATGTCAAATCCAAACCTTCTCCTCCAAGGTGGCCGTTATTCAAATACACCAGGTCTTTAACCACTTTCCAAACAAAAGTCAGTTCAAGGACCCCAGTTCCTCAGCATTGTTCACTCACTGAATAAACCGTGTATCACATAGTGCCATTTTAACCTTTTCACCCTGCTTACCCTCACCGTTGGCACCAGGCTGATGGTCAAGGGTTCTATACATTGCAATGTACATCACATCCCACAGCGACTGTGCAGGGAATACACACACTTAAGTCTTCTGGATCAGCCTCCAGACTTGCTTCTTTCCTCCCCCGACTACACAGAATACAATCAGGTGCTTTGAATGGCAACTAAATGAAATGCCTGCAGCAACCTGAGGAAGGCTGTTAATAGCACCTACTTCAGCTGCAGCTCTCTGCTACTCACAATCCTTTTTAACCCTGCAAGGATTTGAAACAACCTACAGGTAACAGCAGCAACCCAGCCAAAACTAGAAACCCATAGAAGTTTCAACAAACCACAAGTGAATTTCACTTTCAGCAGCTTTTATAATATATGTGTTATAATTCCAGTGATGCTCAAAATTAACTGCTTTTTTTTAAAATATCGTCACACTAATAAGAGAGACATTAAGATTCTATGCACAAGTATGGAAGCAGCAGTAACGAAGGAATTTTCTCCAGCACCGCTCTTAATTTAAAAGTGCCAAGATAAGTATGTAAGCTCTTCTGGACACTCTAGGAGTTGATATCTTGCTCCGTGGGTGTGTACACATGTCTGTCTTCTGTGTGGCTCTCACACCTGCAGCTGATAATCATATGCAGCTTCAAATGAGTTGAGAAAATGAAAATTGCCTTCAAAAGGAAGGAAAATGCATTTGACATACCTCTCATTCCAGCACTTGCGAGACTTGCTATAATTACCACTGTGAGCTCGCAGGCAGATGGCAAACGCGGCAGCACCTTGCATTCAGTCAGCAGGACGCTACAGAAATGCTCTCACTAACATTTTGTTCAAGATGTTTCAACACACAAATCTAAAAACTGGCAACCAAGACAGAACTACTGTGATTATTAGTGAGCTTTAAATAATGAGCACGTTACATCTCCACTGGCCCTCCACATCTCTCTGTACCCACAGAGTGCCACCTATGCTGTACCCTGTATGTGCTCAGCCCCAATTAATGTTACTACATACACTGAGATAGAAGGAAGAGTCAGCATTAACAGACAAGATCGAAAAGGGCCACGTCCTGCTCCAAGGGGAAGTGAAAAAAAAAAAAAAAAAAAGAAATAAAATCAATCTTGTTCATGTCAGGGGAATAATTTGGAGGCTGGGAGGCTTGGGCAGCAGTGGCATGTAAGTGACCTAGAGGTGCCAGCTGCCCGAGTCATACTGAGCTTTTCATGTGGCAGAGGCAGGAAGGGGAGGGAGAAAGGAGAGCTTTGGGAAGATAAGGCTTTAAAAAAAAAAAAAAAGAAGTAATAGGCTAAATATTCAGCTGCCTTAAGGCAGAGGGGTTATCTCTGTTCATTTCTTTTTTTTTAATCTACCTGGTTCCTTGGCTAGGGGATTTGGGAATATCTCTTTGCACAAGAAATCTCTTCCTGTGCAAGTGTGGAATAATTTGAGAGGTTGTAAAGGAAAGGGTGCTTATATGTCTGAACGGCATTATGAAACTAATATCAGAGTCCTACTGCAATGACAGAAGCAGACAGAAGAGGGTTAGCTATGTTCTCTTGCTCCCATTTCAAAAGAAATGTCATTTAAATTGGTGGGGGTTTTTTATTTTGTTTGCTATGCGGGATGAGTTTTTACGGTTCTGGCATCCCTCTCTACATAGTTACAGTGCTGGAAAAGCAAACGGTGGCTCTTCAGCTGCCGTTGCAGAGCAGACAGCTCCCACGCCGCTGATTTAGACTGCCGTAGGAATGAGCATTTTACAATATTTCCACAGCCGAGTCCTATTACTGTGTGTAAGGATGAAGTGATTAGAGCAGCTGTCCCTAAGCACAACGAATTCTCCTTCCTCAAATCACCTTAGTCCATGTTATTTGCACCCCAAATTGTTTGCATAACTTAAAGAAATTGCTAAAGAATTTATACTGCAAAGGTAAAACAATTCTTGCTCTTTGATAGCTGCTTATGCTCAATCACCATTAGGGTTTATTTTAACCTATGAAAGCAGGGCTTTTTAGTGAACTAATACATAAAAGTAAGTTTAAGATTTAAAAAGCAGATGACACTTTTTAAAGAAATTATGTGTCTCCTATGCCCTCCACTCAGAATGTCACTGGTGTGAGAGCAGAATCAGGGTCCCTATCCCTACCAGCATGATTTAAGGCTAAAGGCAGAACATCTATTGTTTGCAACACAGGATGTCTCAGCTGCAGCAAAAGACAGCAGATGCAGTACATGGCATGTAAAGTATAGATAAAACTTCAGCTCTTATTCTTGGACTCAGATGCTCAGAAAATTAGAAATTCTGTTTCATGTATATTTAGCAAATAAGGGCAAATTGATGCAGCAAAGGAGCCAACTCTACTGTTGAGTGCTCTTACTACCTCGAGCTTGTGTCTGCAAAGGCCATGGAGGAATAGAGCAGCAATTTATCTTCGATTGACAAGCCATGCCACATGACTGATCATAAAGTGCCTTATCACTGCTGCCAATACTGCTTTTTGATCAATCTTGGCAACACGTTTTACATGTAAATACATCTTTTGTTGCAAATATATGCCGTAATAAACACCTGCTTTCATGTCACATAGATCTCAAGGCTATTGCCAGTTACATTTTATTGCAGATAAATTAGATGAGGTCCATGCTGTCCCTTATCTCATTAAATTTTTCTTAGGATAAAACTAAGGTATCTTATGTTTTCTTCATGATCATGAAAGTGTGACACATACTGTGGGGTTAAAAAGCAAGTATTTTATTAAAGTTGTCAATATTTAGCACCTTGGAAAAGACATCTGGGGCTTGCCCTCAAATAGCATACAATGGCTCACATGGCAATCAATTCTGTCCCACAGAAGTGGGTTTGAATCCCCCCCAGCTGGGTAAGAAAAAAAGGCCAGTAGCTCCCTCTTGCCCAGTGGCATACCTTGGCTACCTCCGCTGGCCTCACCCGCTTTTGAAGCAAAGCAGTCAAACATTATTTTTCAGTGGGTATGTATGCAGGCTACACAGATACCACGATTAAGAACTCCATGCTTTGATGCGAGTGTTAAAATCTGCTGGGAGTTATCAGTCATTTCTAGGTTTGGTCAGCCTGAGCTACACTGAGGTGCTGAAAAGAACCAAAGGTAGAATAGTAAAAAAACAAAGAGGATGGTGTTTGCTGAATATATACTTTCATAACCTAGATGGTTGTAGATAACAAGTTTGAGAGTCCTATTTCAGATATAAACAACAGCAACTTAGTATATGAGGTATACAGAGGCTATGCCTCTGCCAGAAGTCACAAAAATAACACGAGTAAAATAATCCCGGGGCGGGGGGAAGCGTCAGCATTTTAACATGCTTTGCATAACACCGTGACAAGAACTACAGCAAGCAAACCGCACCGCTCAAGAATCCAGAGGGGCGCACACGGCGTTCAGATCAGAGCAAGGGTGTTCAGCAGGCACAAAAGCTGCTGATCAAAGCACGACATCCCCCCCATCGCCGAGCAGCGTCACTCCTTTGCTAAAAGCCCTTTAACACAACACAGCGGGAAGCACGCGCTTCGAGCGGGGGCGAACTTTGAAGGCGGCAGACGCGCAAAAAAGCGCCGTGTATTGGAGCAATTAATATTGAGAAACAAATTTCCTTTCCTGTTCATCTTTTAATGCTGTCAAATAGGCAATCCACAGAGGATGAGGGAAAAATACTCTGGAATGTCATAGCTAAGGATGACAAACAGACCACAAGAGAGGAACTAACTTGAATATTTCTACATAATATAGACATACATCTACCGCAAATCAGTCCCAACTGTTGATAAACTTCTTACCAATCTTACATTAGAGTACATCACTATTGGCAATGGGCATTTCCCCTGACAACTGCATGAGGGAAGCCCAGAATCAGGACGTTTCCACTCCCAGTACTGTAAACACCTTCACATGTGTCCAGATAATACATCTTCCTATTTTGAGTTAATCTGATATTCTTTTAGTACCCACTAAATTTTGCCAGTGAATATATTAACACTACCAGTTTTGAAGTGCTGTTAATGATAAAAATTACATCTATAGCACTTTATATTTGCAGAGTGTTTTCAGTTAATTACTTAATAAATGAATTGATCCTTAACAATATAAGTAGATTGCTATTTAGATAACCATCTTTAAGTGGATTGCCTGAGGCAGGCAGAGGTTAAGGACCTTGTCTATGATATTATAGCAGAGGAAGTAACAGAGTCAAGATTACACCAAAATTAAGTGTTGATTATTAAAAGATTAAAATATACCAACAAATGAGGTGGAGGCTGTTCTTTGTAGTGGACCTAAACTTCCATGTGTTAGGGGAAAAAAAATAAAGATATCTTTAAACCCAATTTACAGCAGTGAATTAAGGTCACGCTGAATTTCAGTTAAATAATGTTGGCAGAAATATTCACCGCATACCATTACAAGCCACCAAAGAAATACTGAAAAGTCAGTCCGAGTTGATTTATTCTACAACTTCTGAAAACATGATTTAAAACATCCACAAGCAGTTATACTACTTTGAGACAGAGAAACGAGGTAAGTTTGCTTTAGCCTATTTAAAAGCATTTGGCCGGGGGGGTGGGGGTGGGGGTGGGAAACCTTTGCAAGTCTGTGTATTGAAATAAAACCTGCAGAACACTACATGCAAGTCAGGAAATTTCCCCAAAAAATATTTTAATCTTCAGACCAAAATAGTTTCAGGTAGCACACAGTTATAACATACAACATTTCCTCACATGGAAATAATCACATGGCACATGAAAAGACATATAGAAAAGTATTGCTGCCTCTGTCCAGCGGCACGATCTTAAAGATTTCCACATGGAAACTGATTAAGGCACCTATTCCATACCATTGCTTTCCAGCAAGAAGTAGAGCAATTCCTTATTCACCCTGATAGAAATGAGGTCAAAAATCCTCATTTCTTTTATGAAAAATAAAAATGCAAGATCCCCAGCCACGGTATGAAACTGCGTGATCAGAAACTGCAGAGTGCTGCCTTGCAGGAAGCTATCAGATATTCATCACCCCTCCTGGCCGGTGGCTAATTCTGCCGTTGCACAGATTTCCCAAAGTCAACTCATTATCAGACTGGATATTTAAATCTCAAGTAAAGATGTGTTTTGTGGACTTATGCAAGTACCTGTCTGAGAACATCCAGAACTAATGAGAGTTACTGCAGGTAAGCAACTCTGGGCTCCGGCAATGTAAATTGGGTAAGTTTCTGTGTCACATCTTCACTCTGTGTGACTCCTGTAGACACCGTAAATCCTGAGTCTCTGCATTTTAGGTGCTATAGTTGCTTGGATGCTTTGCATAGAGAAGCAATTAAAAGTAAAAGTTGTCATCTATTTCACCTTGCATTCCTTACAAAAGTAATATTTTTATGTTCAGGCTAGGTTTAGTAGCTGTATGGAATGTTTTCAAGGTCCAATAAGCAAGTAATTTATGGACATAGAATTAAAAATGGAAAATAAAAAATGGGGAAAGGACTAAAGAACTGAGTTGGCCTTCAATATATTTTTTTCACAAGTGACAAAATTATAACATTTCTGGAAAAGTGTAAGCAATAGGATTAGTAGTTAAAGGGGTCAGGTTCCTATTCTGGCTGAGTCACCCATCTAATAGGAAACCTCAGTAAAATCAGTTGATGCTAACCTGCCTAAAGTGTTAAACCATAAGAAAAAGTTAAGATGGGGAACTGAATTTGAAACAAATTCTCAGCAGAAAAGCTGGTTCAAACATTTACAAATAGAGCATCATGCTTGAACCAATCACAGCCATTTTGGTACAATAAATCGGCACAATTTAAGAGGCATTTCACTGCTTTTCTGCCTTTGGATACTCTGTTTTGAAAGTTGTAATTCTAGGCAGAAGAGAGACATAGTTAAGAAGATGAATCAGCACATTATTTCATATAATCTAAACTATAGAAGTGAAAATTGCAGTAGTTGCTTCAGGAAGAAGTTCCCTTTTTGCATGGTTTTCATGGTAAAAAGAATAAGAAAGTAAAAAGAACATAGTTCAGTAATTCTATAAAAAGCAATGGCAGTTTTACCTGTGCAATGATAAAACATGGTTCAGCACCTCACTCATTATGAAATCTCTCAGTCAGTTCCTCTGGTGGGACACGACAGGGTTGGGTACCCTGCTTAGCATATTTCCCATTGCCATCTAAGGTAAAAGGTCACTGATGCACTGGAATTTTAGATTCTAGTTAGACATTCACCTAACAACATGAGTCATTCTTGTTACTATGCAAATGTCATCCTTTACCTGAAGGCAAATTCCTGACTCTTAATATTTAAATGCCATCTAGTTTTCATCGATTTCTAAACACCACCACATCTTTGAAATTTTCTTAAGAATAATACACTGAGGGACAAAATGTCTCACTCTTTCTTTCCCTTTCCTTGTCTAATAATGGGATTTTTTACTTATTTCACCAAAGCAAAATATTGTGTAATGTAAGAAAATCTCAGTTTAGCTGTTAGAGAAAATATAAAGTCAATTAAAACAATTTCCCTCCTTGGTCAAAGAAGGTGACAGTAAGACAGAACTGAAGACAGCCACTGCCATACCTCACTTTTAGAGACCACAACCCTAGTGATAGGGGTTTCTACTACACAGTGCATTTGGGTCACGATAGCAAAGTCTAATGCACATTAAACAGGCACACCAAGGGACCACCTAAAACTGGCACTCCTCTGCCCTTAGCTAATCAACACAGACACAGTGAGGATCCGGTGTTTCTTAAACCTGCATTTTCCTCCAGCAACTTCTTCACAGCTGAAGAGATGCCACCGTCTTCACAGCTCAAAGCCTCCTCTAAGATTGACACCCATTCTCTACCAAATAAGTGAGACAAGCAGTTTTTATTGGGGTTTTTTTGAACCAGTGGCAAGTAACACAACTTCCACAATGACCTTCTTGGAAGAGTACCAAAACCTGGGAAGTTGGGTCAGTCCCTTGTCTGTGCAGTTTGCTTTTTCATCAGGATAAGGGAGAACAAGGAATGAGCTGAATTCCACAGTAATAATCCAGATATCTAGATTTGTCCCCAGAAACTCTGTTCTTGTTCTGACACTGTTATAAACAAGCAATAAGACCACTACAGAAGCCTACCGGCATAAGCACACCTGAATAAGGCCATAATCAAACCCACTGAATCTTTCACAGCAATTACTGAGGGTTGAAATGAGACACTACTGCTACAAGCAGAGACACAGCTGTTGGCTTCATAGTTAACTTTAATGTGGTCATTTTTCATGAAACATTTTCTCTCCAAACAATGGAAGAAAAAGGAATGAAGGCCTATTTCCTCCAAATCAGCTAAATTATTGCTTGTATCAAGCTTGAAGCACGGTGTAAACCTGGTTTCTTAGCCACATATATAGTCCATTGGCCTTTGTAACACACTGGTCCAGTTTCTAAAGCAGACCCCAAGTTTGTAGGAGAGATGCAGTGATTAAATCCAATTTCCAGTGTAGAAACATAGTGAAAATCCAAAGACTTTTGGCCCAGAAAGCCTTTTACTCAATACGGGGTACAGCAAATAGAAACCTGCCCTATGGACTTAACACTGAACCTTTGGAAGGCTTCAAGCTGTTTGAAGAATATTGAAACTGGGCAATGAAAAAAAGTCTGGGCCATTTACATGCATGCCTTGATCTCTGTAGATTCACCCAGGTACTCAGAGCAGGACAGGAAGCACCAGGATGATGCACTTTTGTGGTTTGGTGATAACTCTGTCTGCTGATCGTCTCTCTGCCCCAGAGGATAATAGAGGAATCAATTATCCATTGAGAGAGTGTGGCAAAGAAACCACTCTAAGCTGTAGCTGCTTTCCCAAGGCCGCATCACCTGCCTCAGCAACCCTGGGCCACAATCTGCTAATTACGATTAGGCTGAAGCGAGCTTTGCAACCCCTTAATGAAAATATCCCTGGTGATCCCAAGACCTAGACCAACAGAAAGGAAAAAGCAAGGAACTCTGCTCCTTTCAACACAGAGGCATCGTCCAGGAGCAAGGGATTAAGACATTCACAGCCAAGCCATTAGCACCCTGAGCAACCACTCCTGCTTCCCTGGGAGCAGGCGGTGGGGCTCGCCGAGGTGCTGCAGCCTGTGCAAGGCCAGCCTGTGCTGCGTTAGACATTCCCAGGCTGCTTTCCCATGTTTTTTCAAGCCCCAGTCAGGAGGATCATCTGAATTGGTAAATGCCTTCTAAGTCATGGTCCCAGTAGCGGGAACAGTTATGCAGCCCTTACTTTTATGTTTCAGCAACATCCAGCTCTGTCTTAATTCAATTTACAAGCCAGTTCTCCCTGTAGCACCTGTGGAATTTCTGAAGTGCATTTACATATGATTATTGGCTTTTACTTCAGGCAGGAGAAGCAAATGAAAAGTGCAAGTCACAGCAATGACTCAGAGGTACAGGAAAGTAGAATTTGAGCTTCAGCTTAATCACCTGAAAGAGCCAAGAATGACTAAAAAACCCCAAATATTATAAACTCTAGAAAACACGAACCCTTCCTCCAAAAATGATTTACAGTAGACAATAGTAAATAAGAATATTTACTGTGGTGTTCTCCACAGTTTGTTTATTATTTTTAAAGAAAATTACTGGCAAAACTAGCTGTGATGCAGAGATAACTCTACAAACAAAATTTGTTCTCAACGATTAGAATCAATCTCTCACCTGGATGTGAGAAAATGATGTTTGTTTTCTTATTGCTTCTGACTAAAATGCCTTAGCAAAACACAGAAAATAAGGAAGGCTCCTTGGGTTTCTTTTTCTGCAGAGAATTTTGCATTTAGTGGTCATATTTGCTTTGGTTAAAGACCAGGAAAAACTCATATTTGTCAAGCAGGAACATATAATCATTTAGCTGCTCTATTTTTTTTTTTTTACCAGTTCCTATGCTTCACCTGCGTCAGAGACATCAGAGCTGCAGAGAAGCTGGAAAAAGGAATAAAACAATGGGCAAAAACAGCCAGGTGAGAACTGGATGCTAGAATAACCCAGAGACACAAATACATAGGGAAAAAAAATGTGAAGTTTAAAACCAGAAAATATTAACAAGGCCCAAAAAAGTCTGGAAAGGAATAGTTTATTCCTTAGTATAAGAATCAGAACAATTCACCAAGCTACCCTGACATAGTATTATGATACTTTTGTCTCAGGTGCAGGGAAAAGAGGAATATATTTAAAATGTGCCAAATAATTCACAGAGATATTAAGTTAGTCCATCTGGAAATGGGACATAGATCTCTGGGACTTCATTCCAGATCAGATTTAGAGAAAGTATTTCATATTTTGATAGGCTGTTTAAAAACAAACATATTCTAGCTGACCCCAGATGCTTCATCTCTTTGAACCAAGCAGTTATTAAAGCTACCCACTGTAAGCATGCTTTTATTTTCCAAGGGCAAACACAGATGGTGCAAATCATCCTAGTGCAAGAGACACAGCAAACTGAGGATGAGAGGAGTGCATAGGTGGTACAGGGCTGTCCCATGCAGAGCTGTAGCTCGGTCTGGCCAGCAGTAAGACTCATGCTCACAGGGCCCTGCATTTGCTAATAAGCCCAGTATCCTGTTGTCACACTCATGTGGCTTCAAGGTACTGAGCCTGCTTGGCAACTTTTCTCAGAGTAGGACAATTAAAGACTCAACAGTCACAAGTTACAGCAAGGAAAATTCTGGTGAGATATAAGGAAAAAATTTCTTCACAGCGGGCCAGCACTGAAACTGGGGCCTAGAAAGATTGTGCAATAGCCATTCTTATAGGTTTTTCAGACTTGATTAGACAAGAATCCGAGTAACCTGGTCTAGTTTTGAAGCTGGCCCTCCTTTGAGCAGGGGTTTGGACTACAGGACCTCGAGTTCCCATCCAATCTAAATTATTCAATAATACTAGATGGTGTTGATGGACTGATGATATCCTAACAGCACAGGGAAAAGATAGGCAAATGGTATTTGCAAAATCTGTCAATCTTTGGATATCAAGCCTACTCCTGCAGGCCAAACCACCACATAAAAGGAAGTTTTATCAGCTTTCCCCATCAACAGCATGACGACAGGTATCCCACTGATTCCATTTTCCCCAAGCACTTCGCTCCATGTCCTCTGACTCATCCATAATGTGCTTCCTATGACAGCACTCACACAGATCTGAAACAAGGAAATCCCTTCCCCTTCATTTTTTCCCCACTCTTTCCACCCTATGACTCCAGGAATTTTGAAAACCTTCCCCATTGCTAAATTTCCACATTTCCACTGCATAGACCTTAGTTCCAAATACCTGGCAAGAAGTAGAGAAGCATCTAGCAGTCACGGCAGGTGTTAAAATCCTGCACATCATTTTTATCTGATGTAACAGGCAACCATAAGGCATTATGCAACTGACCCAATTTGAGGCATTTCAAATCATAGAGTTTAACAAAACTTGTCTGTTGTAATCTACTGAGGACTGATCCTGTCCCCACTGAGAATCAATAACGATATTACTGAAGGCAGAACCAGACTCTATACGTCAGCACCGCCCATCCATATTCTAAATAAGTTGTACAAGGAAACATATTAGTTTCTAATCTTGGTTCTTTGGTGCCTAAATGAGCCTCATCACCATAGCAACAGATGGCTTCACAATCTTTAATGCCTTTATTTTCACAAGTCCTCTGAGAAATAGAGGAGGACAGCTGTCCCTGTTTTACAACTGAGTAACTGTGATGCAGAAAGCCAAAGTGATCTGCCCCAAACCCTGCAGGAAATCTGCGGAGAGCAGGATGTCAGAGCACCAGATCTCCCAAGTGTCCTACTAGTACCCCAACCTCCTACCCCATCCTTGCTTCTAAAAGTAACTCCTATGTCAATGGTTACATGCACATGGCCTGCCGAAAACCAGGCTCTTACATACAGAAGCTCATGACTGCTGGAAGCCTGGACTATCACCTCATAGACTGAGCTGCACCCTTTTTTTTTTTTTTTCTTTAAAAAATTTATCTGCACAGGGTGTTGAACTACGGTGGAAGTCCAAAGGGAATTGGAAAATGGATTTGGCCAATTCAGTAAGCCAGAAAGCCATGATGGTACTGTGCAAATCCCACCAGATTCTGAACATTTTAAAAGGTTGCATAGGGACTCAATTATGTGCTTCCTTTCGGTAGTATCTGGCATGAATCTGACTTTTGCACTGTTCATAGCATGCACCCTGCAGAATATAAACATTAAGGTAGTTGGCAAAAATACAAAACTAATACCTGTCCAGTTGTTCTTCCCTGTGGAGTAGTTACCTAAAAAAGATAAAGCACATAACCCAGAAAGAACAAAGGTGTGCCCCACACCTGTGCTTTCATATGCATTTTGCTGCCCATCCCTCTGAGGGGGATGAACACAGAGGACCTCCCCGCTCGCTTCTCCTTGGCTGCATCGGACCACAGCACAGATCAGATGCCAGGCAGGCATGAACTATGCAGAAAGCCATGTCTACCCTTTCTATATAATCTAAATCTGCATTTTTTATGGGTCTCCTTTCCTTTCCAAGCATAAAATTCCAATTTCCAAAAGTGGGATATTCTTCTGATCTGGGCTTGTGTGTTAGGCTGTTTCAGAAAAATTTGGGACCAGGTCAGGATTGCTTTCCAAATCCATTTTATGTTGCTCTGTCTGGCCTCAAAGTTCAGGTATTAGCTTGATTCGCCTTTATTTATAACAGTTTATTGGTAAAACAACTTTAGTTCCTGCAATTTCTATATTTTATGAGGGAAAAATGAATGCAAGGCAGGCAAGATCCATTTATCAATATAATCTTTTTAGTTTACAATTAGCAGAGTTGTATATAAAACATCTTAACCTTAAAATGCCTCTACTTATCACAGCAGTCTACACTGTTTATATTTATGAGGTAATTTGTACAAATGCCTTTAGATTGATGCAGTGATCACTTTTATTTCATTTTTCTACCTCTGGTATGATGTGTTCCTCTTCCCTTTATACTGGCTTTTTTCAGGAAACTGCTTCATACATTTCTCAGGAAAAACTGCTTTAAGAGAGGCAGATGGGAGCACCTACAAAGTGAAATATGGAAACTGTCTCTACACGGCATAAGTGTCCCCCTGGGTACTAGTGAACATTATACTTTTTAAAAGGCATGTTTTACTTTGGAAATAGATACAATTACTTTTAATTGTGGTTCTCAGCATGAAAAACTTACAAAAAGCATGTTTTTCTCCTCCTCAAAGTCAGACCTGTATATTAAAAACAGAAACACTCCAATACACACTAAAAAACAGGCCATAGTTGTCCTGGGAATATATAGCAGCACTGCTAAGCATGACTGCATAAAGAAGATATGTAAAGTATGAAGTTGCCTTAGGTTTATCTTGGCTGTCTTAACTCTGATGAGATTAGAATTGCAGAATCATATGCAAATACAATCCCCTGCTTCACTAACAATAAACCTCAATGCTTCTTTAAACTACCAAAACATGTCAATGCTTCACTGTATCTGCTGGTTTTGAACACTGACACTTTTTTCCTTAGTTATGCAGAAAAAGGTTAAAATCCAGGACAGATGCTTTAATCTAAAGATGAATTACAGAGTTACACCACAGGAGAGATCTGATGTTATGCAGAGTGCTCTGCTCAGGTTATGTGATCAACCTCTTGAATCCAACACACCTTGGTAGACCCTACAAGCCACGTTCAGTCTGGCAACCACTGAAAAAAAAGCATCAGGACAGCACTGAGTTGATCATATAACTTTCTTTTGGGGGCTGTCTAGTTGCCACCCTTTAGAGGCAAAGACAACTTCTGTGGGATGCCAGAGGCATTCCCTGGTAGTGGGGGCAGCATTGCTGGAGCCATCACCAGTACATGTGACCCAGCAGAATAACTTAGGACACAGACACTCCTCAAGCATGTAAAGCAGGAGAAGGACTTGTACCTAAACAAGGTGTCCAAATCAACAAATCTGCCATGGTGAAAATAGACATGGGAAGCCAAAGGAATTAAGGAAGAGATTCAGTGACTGCAGGCATGTATTCAACAGCCTTTGTCTACACTGGGACAGAACTTGGCTTTCATGTGTGTCAGTCTGCATTTAGAAAAGATGTCTCTAAACACAAGGATGTCCATTTTCATAACAATTGTTAAGGCTTACCTCACACAGGAAGCAATGTACAAAGTAGAGCACGACTGGAAATGCACATTTTCAACCTTTGTTCATCCTGCATAGAAAAATAAACTTCCCTTAGACTGGCATTTACACTTCTTTGACATAGTCTCTCTAGAAGATAGGGCAACTAAACTAACAATTGCTTTTATCAAATCCATTTTTCTTGGATATTCTACCTGCCCAGAGATACGTCTGAGACAGAGTTAGAATTTAATGGACATGCATTTAAACAGTGCCTAGTGAGAAGAAATCAATAATCACCATTATCCTTAATTTCAAGAGGTATTGGGAAATTACATCAAAATAAAATACTTGTTTGAAAGACTTTGGAATCAGTTTTCTAATCATATTTAGTACTATTTAATTAAGGAACAATGCCATTGAAAAGTGGGTTTTCACCCCTTGACATTTTGTTCAACAGAAAATCGAAAACCAGACTGCCTGCACTGTTAAAACCTGATGTCAAACACTTTAGAGATTTGCAGATGTGCAACACAACAGATAAACAAAAATAAAACAATACGGTTTGAAGCCCTGGGAACTGCCTTACCTTCATGAAAATAACACTGTGCATCTCAATGAAGAGAAACAATGGTTGCAAATAGCAACACTGTCTCAAGAGGTTGCCCTCAATTATATGAGGCTGCTATTGCAGATAGATATATTTTATGAAGGAATGGGCAACAGATTCACAAAAACACATGAAGAGGAGATATAGGGCATGAATCTGTCCTCTTGCCTGAAAAGGACTAAGAGAACACAGCTAGAGCAGGTTGAGACTGCAAACATGGCACATCCAAGACAGATGGGTTTCTCATTTCCCAACAGACAAAATGCCGTGGGGACAGGAGGTCTCACGTGGTGGAAGGAACGATGGAGGGCATCTCGAAGGTTAACCAGGCACTGCGAGCAGAGCTACCTATCAGTTTAGTGCACTACCTTTGGTTAGTATTTGTTGATGAACAGCACACTGCCAGACTCCTTGTTTCACCACACCAGAGATCTCTATTAAACATGTCTCAAAAGACCCAGTGTGTATGGCAATATGGACAAAGAGGACAGTTTGGGACAAAGAGGAAATTTAGAGCTAATACTATGGAAAAGCCTGTGCAGGCAGAGGTTCAAATTTTATATTCACTAGTATAAATTCGTAGAGTCCCTGTTGGAGTCTGTGGCCTGAATTCAGGTTCATCTTGACAAAAACTGGAGAAAACCTGGTCAAGTTATTTATCTTGTTCCTCACATCAAAAAGGAAACTTGGCAACTTCTGACCGAAGCGAAATGGAGGTTCTTTCAGTTAATATTCCCCTCTCACTAGCACACATGCACACAACATGCCACCTGCTCCCTCCATCATTAACATAGTCACACTTTGCATACTCTTAAGCAAGTGATGTGAGAACAACTGAGCACTGCTAATGCCTTGACTCTAGATTACTGAATAGGCTTGACTGCAAAGATAAGCCACAACACCCATCCCTACTTACAGCAGATGGACAGAACTATTTCCAGAGAGATCCCCAGGGAGCCCTTGGCCAAGAAAAGCTACAGGGGATTTATAAATGGGCTTTATTGGTTGCTCTGCTCTGGCTGTCATAAAGTTCATTCTCTCTACTGCTTTCCTTGTTAAGGTAGCAATAGGGCACACTGTCAAATGCTCAGCCACCAGAGATTTTAAGAATTATGCAAACATCTACAAAGATTACAAGCATATCAAAGATCTACTAGAAAGGTAGTAACTGCAGAGAAGAAACTTCATTACTTGTTTCGTGGTTGGGACGAAGTTGATAATAAAATATCCCGAACAATGTAACCTGCTTTCTTGATATTCTGTAGGCACCTACTTTAGAGATGAGCTGGAAGATTCACATAATTAAGCACGCAGAGTAAAATTAATACATATATCTCATCCTTATTACAGCTGCTGTTTGGCAATCTGGGAGGTAAAAATCCCTGCTTCTGTGGCTCCAGAGTGACTCCACTTGCTGTATGGCCTTCAGTCCTGGCTAGATCTCAGTGTTTGCTATTCGTCAGAAAAACAGAGAGTTCAAAGACAAGCTAGACAAAGGGACTCAACTATAAAGAAGAATTAAGAGAGCCAAGTACCCATAACCTGTTCAAACCATGAGGAAAAGCAGATACCAATAGGCTGGAAATGCCCAATATATGACAGTAACAAACACAGAGAGGACATATTTAATGTACTCCAGAGGAATGACTGGAATGAACATTATGAAATTGTGGTTCCTGTGACCACAAGTCTTGGGAGCAGCTCAGTTTCACCAGCATTGATTAGTTATCAGTCACTGTCCTCTGTTTAATCAGAAAATTTCACAAGTAAGGACTAATTTTCAGAAGTGTTGTGCGGAATTAATTTTAAGTGAAATAATCGAGCAGTGATTCAGTAAGTTCAGTAAGCTCTTCTTCTCTAGTGAGAGCCTTCCTGCAAATTCAAGCAGCCCAAACCTCAGAATGAGCTTCTCTGGGTTGAAGGATCAGTGCCAGCTCAGTACAGAACTGTCCATACACTGCTGCATCAGAGCTCTTGGAAACAGTAGGCTTGATATTTCAAGTATTTCCTGATAGTGATTCCTATTAGGTGATAGAATAGCCTCCTGAGAAAAAAGATAAGGCAGTCTTATTGTTGAGAGAATACAAAACTAGGAAAGCACATTACTAGAAACTACTCCAGAGAAGAAAACCTGTTAATGACCTTGTTCATGAGTAAGGCTTTTCCATCTCTAACATCTACAGGTGATGCACATGCCCTTAGGAAAGCTGAAAGGATTGATACCTGACAAATCCCAGTACTATTCCATATTTTAAAAAACAATGACTTCTTGTTATCCTAAAGGGCAAAGAGAGATCTAACTGAGGTAACTCTTAGCATTGCTCTTATGGACTAAATTCTAACCAGGTCTGCTGTACTGCTTTAATGTAAAATATGCACAAACTTACAGAATGCTTATTTTTCCTTAACCTGTACCCACAGTGTTTGTCATTGCTTCATTCGTTTTTCCTCTTCTTCTTTTTCCACTGTACATAGGGGACTCAAGGAAATATTGTTACATTACCTAAATTCCCAGTCCAGTTTATAGAAGTTATTCTTCTCAGGAATTGCTGAGTTCTGAATAATAAGATCTTAGTGAGCTTTCAGCAAGAAATCAGGGAAAAAGTTGTTCATCTAAAGCAATATCAGAAGAGATTTCTTTACATTTGTCATAAACAACTAAAAAGAAAGGTTTATGAAGCATAGCACTCTCAGCCACAATCAGTCACTCTCTGACATGAAAGGCTGGGAAGAAGGAAGTTGCTGATCTAGGGGCTCAAGGGACTTCTTGACATTTAGTTTTCACAAAAGACCCAGCTGTTCCAAAATTCAGGCTGACCAAATCCTGGAGAAAGAAAAAGGCAAAGACTGTGCCCAACCCAATATTCAGAAACAAAGAATGAACAGATGCCAAGAACCCCATCTGCCCTTCTCCAAAAATGAGCCAAACATTGTTCTCTACTTTTCTGAATTCACACTTGGATGAGATTGCATGTATTTTTTAAAGAATAAAGGGATGGTTTAATACAAGTGCACAGAAAGTGCAAGGAAGAACTCTAAAGACTACTACTGCTCAGAAAGATTAGAAATATTTCACTTTCTCCTGTGGAAAAAGATCATGAACAATTCAAATTACTTCCAGAGCATTTAACTTCAGCTAAGAAGCCTATGAAGTATAAAATATTGGAAATAGAATAAAATAATAGAAACAGATGGCGGTTTTAAACCAGGACTATGCCCTCCAT
Organism: Tyto alba; assembly: GCF_018691265.1. Lineage (NCBI taxonomy): Eukaryota > Metazoa > Chordata > Aves > Strigiformes > Tytonidae > Tyto > Tyto alba. The sequence goes on from NW_024881322.1 coordinate 11,511,246, forward strand.
CTCCATCCACAGAGTTATAAGAGGCCCAAGAATCCAGATCGTGCCCAGAAAAACACCTCTAACTACAAATGTGAAATAACTGTGGACTTCACCATTTGCTCCTCTTTCCTTAATAATTTATCAACTCCTTTAAAAAAAAAAAAAAAAAAAAAAAAAAAAAAAAGCAAGAATGTTTAAAGCATGAGAATGGATGAATGTGCTAACTTGACCCATCTCTTCCCAAATAAATTGGCTGCTACCAGTGTAGGACATTCACCATGAACTTATCTGGGTTAGTCAAATTGGCACCTGAATGGCAACAGGTAAATCAGGCTGGATAAAACTGGCATTAAATGGAGCCAGAATCTGTGTAAGACTCCCTTGATAAGAAACCTGAGTGACAAATGATGATTTAGGGCAAAGACTACACCTATTTGTCTTTTCCAGATTTGTACAAGAAAGACCTGCCCCACAACCATCAACAGTTTGACATTAGGTCCTCATGTTCTTCTCCTTGGCTGTTTTGGGGGTGTTTTCTAAGCTCTGCCTATTCACTTATAATAATAGTTAATAATTTACTAAAAAGAAAATCAAAGAAAACATGAGTGTGCCTTAATATTGGCATGTCAAATGATGTTTAAATGTTGCCTAGCACCATGGATTTCAATAGAGCATTTCCTCATCCCCATCAGTGTAAGTTAGGGAAGAAGCACCAACACAATGAAACATTTGAAGAATCTTCTAAGTGGTTTACTTCATCTAAATGCTATAGTACTTCACTATAATAGGAATGATTATACATGGATTTAGCTCAATTAAACATCACCTTGGTAATGCTCTCTCTTTTGTTATCCAAACATCATTGCATACATTCATCAGGATGAGTAAAGTTTACCCGGGAAGCCAAGTCAATTTTCTAGTTTTATATTTAAGTGAGCCAAGTTTAAAGAAATAATTTTAAAGCCTGAAACTAACTATACTCCATTCACACTTCTTACTTCATAGGTACATGCTTCGATTGCTCACATCCTGTCTACAAACATGCATTGGCTGTATTATTTGACAAGTCCCTTCCAACTTTTTTCTGAACCTTATCCTCAGAATTATATGCATTATGTTGAATATTTGAAAAATCCTGCCACATCCCCACCCTGTCACCTTTCCTCTATGCTAAGAAACTTCAGTTGTGTCTTTGAATCTCTGATCTTTTCTTTTGTTCTTCTGTGAACTGTCTCCTGTTAGTCCACATCCTTCTTGACGTGCTGTACCCAAGCTGGGCAAGCCACTCCAGGTGAGTAGCTTGGCAGCATGAGCAAAAGGTTACTTCACATTTATGCATCATAGAATCATCTTTTCTTGTTCTTTTGATTTTGTTCCTCTACCACGTTCCTCTTCATCAATTTTCCACAGGACTTAAGCATCCTGGATTTACATGATTGATTACTCCTATTGGCTTGTAGTATCTTGCCTTGTGACTATTGAAGAGCCTTTTATTTTTTTCAGATAGTAGCTTCAATTTATCATTTAGAATTCATGTCTCCCTTTAAAATATTCTGGTAGTCACTCCTGGATTATTGTCATCTCTGCATTTAAACAAGTAGCTCTACCCCATCTTCTTGGTGATTGATGAAAATATTGAGTAATACCAGATCTAAGATAGCCCCAGTATTTTGACTACTGGTAACTGGCTGTGACATTTCAGCAGTGCTTTAGCCTTGGATAATGTTTCTCAGGCCAGCATGATTTAAAAATATCAAATTAGTCAAGAAGTCTCAAGTCTGTTCTTCCCTGTTAAAGGCTGAGATCTTACCCTTTGTCATTTATACTAAGTGTGTCTGACACTAATTCAGTGAAGGCTGAGGGAGTATTAGTAATTTCTCAACATCATCTGTTGCTCAGACATCCTGTTCCCTGGAGGAGAAGACCAACTTTTCCTTCGACCGTTTTGTGTTGCTGTTTCTGTGCCTTGACAGTTTTGATACTGTCCCTTCACATTCCCACTAAAAATTTATTCCATCCTTAGTGGTCAGGACTTGATATGCTATTTCAATGATGTGAGACTGATGTAGCCTGACAACATACATGATGTTTACACCATAAGCAAGGACAATTACACATTTTCTGCTTCTGCAAAACCCCTCTTGTATACAGGTAACACAACAGAAACAGTGTTTGGCTCAGTGTGAGCCTAACTGAAATATGCCCTTTTAAAATTCCATTGAAACAGTATTATGCTGCATTCTCAACACATTATATTACATTTCAGTGCATTTTCTCTTTGCTCTAAAGCAGTTCCTTGAAAACACACCATTGCTCCTGGTCTCTCTTTTCCAAAATGCTCTGCACAGGACAGCAACTGCAGAAGTGGACAGTTGTAATGATGCTTTTTCCTACATTCTCTTAAAACTTTGTGACACTTGACTGTAAAACTACATGATCTTTCAAGTCATTTTGTGGTATTCTTATTATGCATATTCACTGTTTCATAACTCTTCTGTTTTCAACATGCAATATGTTGATCATTTCAGGTTGTTCCACAGATTGCAGATGATCTATTGCACTTGCAGCAAAATAACCTGCCTACATATACATACATACATATTTATGTGTGCACACACATACACTTAGACATATTCAAATATGAATATATAGACACACAATTATAGGTTTTTATGCACGTGTATAGGGACACACACTTACATATTGTGCACGTATACCTATTCCATATTTTACCTCCAGAGCTAGGGATTTGCTTATAACACAAACGCTGTCTTGCTGTCTAACAGCTTGAACAGAATATTTTCCAGAAAATTCACTCACAAGTTAATTATACAAGAAATTACTATTTGGGGTCTAGAAGGAAGAAAGGAGTAAGTTTAAAAATACACTAGAAAGCAACCCAAGCTACACATCCATGAGAATAATCAAGAAGGGAATTTTCAATGACAACCAAAGCAAAGAAAGCATGAATAACACCAGAAAAGGAAAAGGTACAGATGCTGATCTGTAATACAAAGTGTCACTGAAATTCACCCCTGAAGGCCAATTAAACTCCTTGTTCACTTTTAGACCAGGATTCCTGTGGAAAGCACGTTTCCTCTGGGCTTGGTGCCGACCCTCTACACAGAGGGATATTTCTCCCCTGAGGATGACCATCATATCATTGCAGTCACACGCTGCTGTAGGAGCACCCCAAAGGAGAATGGACAGACTAGGCATCCCATACGCAGCAGTTGGACCATTTAGAAAACAGTGATTTAACATAATATCTCTCTGTAGAGTAATGAAGAAGGAAACATTCCAAGTGCTCACTGCCAAAACAAAAGGACACAGAAGGGACCCTGTGTACTTTGGGTTCTTGTCTACAGTGTGGGACAAGAGATTCCACACGGTTCTGCCTGGTCAGGAACTGGGGCTAGATGCTTGCTCGCACTCTCGGCATATTCCTCATAGCCAGAGAGAACAGGGTCTTTCACTTGGTCCCTCCCTGCATCTCAAAGAAACCACAAAGCCATTTCAGTTTTGACAAAAAAAAACTGCCAAAATTTTTCAGACAGCTCGATCTACATGTTCCTTCCAGTGTCAAATGAAGGAAGACTTATCTCCTTCACTAGACTTTGGATTTGGCTCATATAAGCAGGAGTAAAAGAGGAAACCATGATCACATGAGATCTAAAATACTTGGCCTCTTGGTCTCTGTAAAGACAGGTCTCATCTATCAAAAGCAGCCATTTATATTACTCAGAACAAAAATAGGTCAGTGGGAATATTTGTAGGCTTGCATCCATGCAACAACAAAGAGATTAAAATACTTCAGTGGAATGGTTACAAAACCTTTAACAACTTTGATTTCCCTGGTCTTTTCTTTGAAAGTTTCTGTGAAATGCAACTCTCTGGAATATAAAATAAGCAGTAAAAACTGCAGGTTCATACAGGTACCCCTCTGAATATTATCTGTAGAAGGTAGAAAAGGGAACTACCAATCTTTAAAGGTAAAAACAATGTTATGGTTAATTAAACAGAAAAAAATCCTTGCCATTCTCAATATAGCTTTGACATTTAATTTTATTCTATTTTAATGTGAAATAGGCCTTCCCCACAGGAGACCCAGAATGGCCAATTATAAAGAGAAAAAGAATGTTTTAACATTTTATGTAGTCATAAATCAGAAAGTTTGGTGGTGGTGTCAAACTACTATGAATCACCAAGATTTCAGGCTGAGAAGAGCATTGAAGAGACTCAGTCAGGCTGACCTTAGATTGGACCATAAACCCATTGATGCATCATTTGTATGGAAAATTTCCATACATAAACCAAACGATAGGAATAAACCCCCATTCTGCCATCACAAACTTGGTGCATTTAAAATGCAAAGCAGCCAGCGCCTTAGCAGGCAAAGCTAGGAAGCCTGGTTTACAGAAAGTTTTGAACTAAGGCTTTCTACATCTCTGTGCTCTCCACAGATTTTTCCAAAGCTTTTCCCATCGTGGGGCATGCGTGCAGCCTCATCTTCTCTGACCAGACACTTACCCTCATGAAACTAATGGGAATTCATTATTTTTGAAACTTCTCTCTCTTCATCAAATGACCTTAAAATTAACCAAGTTAATTGGGAGGGAGATAAAAAAAGACATAGTAGCAGATGCAGCACTATCACACAAATTTCAGTTAGTTTTCAGTCGGGTTTTAGGACACCAAGTGAAAAAATTACAAGGACTGTCCTTATTTAACCAAACCACATTAAAATGAGGGACTACAGCCTGGGTTAACATCATACGTTTAACTCACCAGGTTTGCTTAAGAAACCTGAGTTTCAAAAAAGTCTCCTGACTGCAGTCTCGCACTGCAAACAGTAAACAGCTGAGCCCACACAGTTACATCCATTCCTCCCTTGCCTTTCAGATCAATCACAGAATATTATTTCCCATTCCCGCACACCCAGCTGGGCTCTCCTGCCAGCTTTGTGCAGCATCAGTAGCAGCTCTAGCAAACAAAGGAAAAAACTCCCTGGTAGCAATGTGGGACCAAGGCAAACCTTGGGTTTCATTTGTTCATAAAACACCTGATATCCACCCAGCAAAGCAGAGAAGGGGAAATCTCAGGATGCTGACAGTAGGTGCCTAGCCCCAAGCTGCTGGGGCTGCTGCCAAGGTAAAGCAAGACCTTTTCCAATTTATGGGATCTGGCTTGATGCCCAGCAGATTAATTTATTAATATCGCTGATCCCATAACTGCCTCTTTTATCCTTGCACCTCTACTCCAATCCAACTTCTGCTGCACCTCCGTGCTTACCCAGGGAAGGCACTTTGCTTCTACACCCAAAGCATCAGCCTTGTGGGACCTCATCCCACGGTCACTGCCAGGCTGAAGCCCCTTTCACCCTTTCCCACCACATGAGAAAAGTGACTGCACCCAGAAAAGGAAACCTGGTGCAGAAATACTCACGTGCACCGTGCCCCAAATCTGACTGCAACTGACTTTCAGTAAAGGGTTTGAACCTGAAAGGAAATTCACATTTCACCAGTCTCAACAAACTTTGTTCCTGAGGCAGGATCATTGTCACAGCACTCAATATGACAATTCTCCCCACTGGACCTTGCTGCTTCTCTTTTTCTTTTACCACACTAAGTTCAATGTGTTTACTTTAAAGGGCAGTCATTTGAAACCAGTTGTGCAATGTCCTGCTTATTAGTGCCCTTCAAGTTACACAGTGTGCACTGTGAGCTTAATTATGAGACAGTGTTGGGAAATTAAAATGTTCCGAAAAGCAATAAATGTTAAAAATGAAAATAGGATGTTTAACTGGCAAATTGAACTTTAAAAAAAAAAAAAAAAAAAAAAAAAAAAACAAAACAACAGAAAACGAGTTTTTAACTGAAGAAGTCAGTCAACTTATATTCTTGAGGATAATGGCTCTATTATTTTTAAAAAATCTATATATTGTTAGACTTTCATCAAGCTAATAAATCAAAATAAACAGCAAGATTATCATAACCTACTAGCAACCTTTCCTAACAAGGAAAGAGGAGCTGCAAAAAGTAAAATGAACAAATAAGGAAGATTAATGTTAGTGTAATGGAATATGTGCTTGGAGCAGACGTGGCTGCTTCAAAGAAACTCTCAACTATATCAACACCCACGACATTCTCACCTCAGAAAAGTCAACCAGGCCAATGTACCTCAAGAGGAAAATAGACCATATGATAAAATGCAAAGGGGACCTGAGCAACAGACTATGATGAGAGATCCCTCACGCACAGAACAGCGGTGTTGGTGTTCTGTGGGTCACTAGCTGAGGACAAAAGGACTTCTGCTATTAACAAAAAAAGTTTTATTGGTCTTGGGAGTTTGTTGTTTTGTTGTTTTTTTTTTTTTTTTTTTTCAGGAAAAACGGTTGTGTAGTCTTTCTTTCCAGAGTTGAACGTCTTCCTTCCCTGAGCTCCCCAGGAAAAGAATCACTTTTTACTAGAATGCCTTTACAGGGACAGTCACAAACTTGTTACAGGAAGTATGTAAGAATTGCCTCCATCACATCACTGTCTGTAAACTAATGGTACAAGGTGCCACTGATGTTCGGAGGGGAAAAAAAAAAAAAAAAAAAAAAAGACAGACAAAACAAGAAAACACTGAAATAGCTTCAAAAAGAAATAGAAAACCAGTCAGGCCTCCATGCAATAGAAATTCCTAAGTCTGATAAGGCATTAAAAATCTCTTTTGTGCAAACAGTAATGGTCATAATGTGACAAAACTTCTGATATGCCTCACCCGTAGTCAGGGTGCATTTAGAGATGGACAGAACTACAGTTCTGCTCATATCAAGAAGAGTATACAGATCACTGATAAATATTAAAGTACATAATTGTATTTGGTTATTGATATCAATCAGAATACTTCCTTAACAAAAAGGAAATGCAATTCATTGAAGCACAATAACTTCCTATTTTATTAAAATAAAGAGAAGAGCAAATACACCTCAGAACAGCGTTATTTGTAAGCTCTTCAAATAGTAATAACAAAATTCAAAGAAATATCACTTCTACTGTCTTCCCCTCTGATAAAACCAACATAGATCTTATTGCTAACTTTGCTCTTAATAAAGAAAAGTTGATAAACATCTCAGTATCATCAAATATGTTTCAGACATGCAATTCTGTCCAAGATTATCTAGAATTTCTCAGGGGAAAGCACTGAAAGTGTCTGCACCAATGCTGGCAGAGTCAGATTTTAATAAATTAAATGTTTCTCTTTTGTGTGTGCTCACACTCTAATAAAACACATATGGGAAGATAGTGAAAATATTCAAAGAAACAAAATTTCCTTTGATGATGATTCATTGAAATCAAAATCAAATCTGTTATTATCCATCAGACTATAAATGGTGTGATGAATGCCTGGGATTTACATGGCACTTTGCATCTTTAGAGTACTGTAATTAATTATTCTTGTGCTGCATGACATAGTTTTCACACAAAGCTCTGCTAATGTCCAACTAGACATTAATTCTAATGGCTCCTTTCCTCAGCTGGGATAATATGGTGAAACTCTGGTCATGTATCTAATATACATGAAGAACAAATTTGTACCAAACACTGCAATGACAGAAACAATACCTTTATTTTATTAGTTTGCTTGATAGTTTTGATTAAAACCTTTAAAGGTACTTCAAGTTTGCTGGTATTTTTTTAATAAGATAAAGCTCCAGAGGGAGCCCATGCACAAAGAATATATATATAAAATATTTTCCAGACTAATAGTAAAACTGCATGCAGCAATTTCTTCAAATCAATGTTTCAAGCCTATCTTTATTATGGAACTATAAGTTTCAACTATATAGAATTGTCTCCCCAAAAATTTTTACATAACAGGGCTTGTTTTATTTAGTATACATATGTCAATAAACACAAAGCCTGTTGCAATATAAAAAAAAAAAATCTCTGTTTGATATCAAAGATGATATAACTTTGCCTCAAATTCAGAAGAGTCCAGGATAACCTGTGGTTAACTATTCATAGGAGACAAGAAACACCCAAAAGAAATATTAAAATCACAGTAAGATCATAGAAACATTGAACCAATTATGTTGGAAAAGACCTTTAGGATTACCAAGTACAACTGTAAACCTAACGCCATCAAGTCCACCACTAAACTATGTCCCTAAGCACCATATCTACATATCTTTTAAATACCTCCAGGCATGGTGACCCAACCACTTCCCTGGGGAGCCTGTTCCCCAGCCTGACAACCCTTTTGGTGAAGACACTTTTCCTAATATCCAATCTAAACCTCCCCTGGGGCAACTTGAGGCCATTTCCTCTTTTCCTATTTCTTGTTACTTGGAATAAGAGATCGACACCCACCTCACTACAGCCTCTTTAGGTAGTTGTAGACGTCAATGAGGTCTCCCCTCAGTCTCCTTTTCTCCAGACCAAACAGCCCCTGTTCCCTCAGCTACTTCTCACAGGACTTGTTCTCTAGACCCTTCACCAGCCTGGCTGCCCTTCCCTGAACATGTTCCAGCACCTCAGTGTCTGTCTTCCAGTGAGGGGCTCAAAACTGAACCCAGTATTCAAGGTGTGGCCTCACCAGTGCCACACAGAGGGACGATCACTTCCCTAGTCCTGCTGGCCACACTATATCTGACACAAGCCAGGATGCTGTTGGCCTTCTTGGCCACCTGGGCACACTGCCGGCTCATATTCAGCCGGCTGTCGACCAACCCCCCCAGGTCCTTTTCCACCAGGCAGCTTTCCAGCCACTCTTCCCCAAGCCTGTAGTGTTGCACAGGGTTGTTGTGACCCAAGTGCTGAACTCAGCACTAAGCCTTATTGAACCTCATACAGTTGTCCTCAGCCCATCTGTCCAGCCTGTCCAGATCCCTCTGTAGAGCCTCCCTACCCTCAAGCAGATCAACACTCCTGCCCACCTTGGTGTCGTCTGCAAATTTGCTAAGGGTGAACTTGATCCCCTCGTCCAGATCACTGATAAATATATTTAACAGAACTGGCCCAAATACCAGGCCCTGGGGAACACCAGTTGTGACTGGAAACCAGCTGGATTTAACTCCATTCACCACAACTCTTTGGACTTGGCCATCCAGCTCCAGACAGTTTTTTACCTAGTGAAGTGCACACCCATCCAAGTCATGAGCAGCCAGTTTCTCCAGGAGAATGCTGTGGGAAATGGTGTCCGAGGCTTTACTAAAGTCTACAGAGACAACATTCACATCCACTATATTGGTCACCTTGTCATAGAAGGAGGTCGGGTTAGTCAAGCAGGACCTGCCTTCCATAAACACATGCTGACTGGGCCTGGTCACCTGGTTGTCCTGTACACGCCGTGTGATGGCACTCAAGATGATCTGCTCCATAATCTTCCCTGGCACCGAGGTCAGACTGACAGGCCTCTAGTTCCCTGGATCCTCCTTCTGGCCCTTCTTGTAGATGGGTGCCACATTTGCTAACCTCCAGCCATCTGGGACCTCCCTGGTTAGCCAGGACTCCTGATAAATGATCGAAAGGGGTTTGGTGAGCACTTCTGCCAGCTCCCTCAGTACCCTTGGGTGGATCCCATCCATCCCCATAGACTTGTGTGGTCTAAGTGGTGAAGCAGGTTGCTAACCATTTACCCTTGGGTTATGGGGGCTTCATTCTGCTCACTGTCCCTGTCTTCCAGCTCAAGGGTCTGGGTGCCTGGAGACCACCTGGTCTTACTACTAAAGACTGAGGCAAAGAAGGCATTAAACACTTCAGACTTTTCCACTATGTTTCCCGCCACATCCAATAAAGGATAGAGATTGTCCTTAGCCCTGCTTTTGTTGTTAATGCATTTATGGAAACACTTTTTTATTGTCTTCTATTGCAGTAGCCAGATTAAGTTCTAATTGGGCTCTGGCCCTTCTAATATTTTCTCTGCAAAAGCTCACATCTTTGCAGTCCTCTTGAGTGGCCTTCTCCTTCTTCTAAAGGCCATAAACTCTTTCTTTTTTTTTCCTGAGTTCCAGCCAAAGCTGTCCCTTCAGCCAGGCTGGTCCTCTTCATCACTAGCTCATCTTTCGGCACATGGGGATGGCCTGCTCCTGCGCCTTTAAGATTTCCTTCTTGAAGAATATCCAGCCTTGCTGGACTCCTTTGCCCTTCAGGACTGCCTCCATAGGGATTCTGTCAATCAGGTCCCTAAACAGGCCAGAGTCTGCCCTCTGGAAGTCCATGGTGGCAGTTCTGCTAACCTCCCTCCTTACTTCTCTGAGAATCGAAACTATCGTTTTGTGATCTCAGTGCCCAACACAGTCTCCAACCATCACATCACCCACAAGTCCTTCTCTGTTCATGAACAAGTCGTCCACCAGGCCACCGCTTTCCCCAGTTGGCTCCCTCCCCAGCAGTGTCAGGAAGTTCTCTTCCACACACTCCAGGAACCTCCTAGACTGTTTCCTCTCTGCTGTATCATATTTCCAGCAGACATCTGGTAAGTTGAAGTGCCCCCCAGAAACAAGGGCTAGTGATTGTGAGATTTCTTCAAGCTGCTTATAGAATATTTCATCTGGCTCTTCATCCTGGGTGAGTGGTCTATAACAGACTTCAACCATGATAGCTGTCTTATTGGCCTTCCTCTTGATTCTTGTCCATAAACACTCATCCCTATCATCACCACTGTCAAGCTCTAGACAGCCAAAACACTCCCTGATGTAAAGGCCTACCCCATGGCCTCTCCTTCCTGCCCTATCCCTTCTGAAGAGTTTATAGCCAACACTCCAGTTGTGTGAGTCATCCCACCCTATTTCTATAATGGCAACTGTATCACAGTTTTCCAGCTGTACAATGGCTTCCAGTTCCTCCTGTTCATTGCCCATGCTGCATCCGTTGGTATAGATGCACTTCAGTTGGGCGATTGATCCCACCACCTTTTTGTGAGGAGAAGCCATAACTCCTACGTGACCATTCTCAGGCTCTTCTGTGGTTTCTAACACATCGATAACCCTTGATTTTTGCTGCCACATGAATCTCCATATCCTGCCTCTACTGAGATGGCAGACCAAAGGACCTCGTTAGCACACTGTCCCTCAAACATTCATGTGCTGTCCCTGGGCATATCCTTAGTGAGCCTCGTTTTATCCCTTTCCCCTTTCAAATCTAGTGAAAGCTCTTTCAGTGAGCCCTGCTAACTCCTGCACAAAGACCCTCTTCCCCTTTGAGACAGGAGTACCCCATCTGTTGCCAGCCAGCCTGGTGTCATGTAAACCAACCCATGATCAAAAAAAACAAAATTCTGCCAGTGACACCAGGCTTGGGGCCAGGTATTGATTTTCTGGCTTTGACTGTTTCTTCCCTCATCATTCCCTGCACAGAGGAAGGGCAGAGGAGAACATTACTTGTGCTCCTGATCCCTTAACCAGTTGTCCCAAAGCCCTGAAGTCTCTCTTGATTGCCATCGGCCTTCTTGTTGCAACTTCATCACTGCCTACCTGACAAATCCATAACTGATAGTAACCTGAAGGCTGTACCAGGGCAGGAAGCTTCCTCTTCACACCTTTAACCCGGGCCCCAGGGAGGCAGCAGACTGCCCTAAGAAGTGGGTCAGGTCTGTGTATGGGGCCTTCTGTTCCCTTCAGGAGGGAGTCTGCTGGGACAATGGCCCGTCTTTTTTTCTTTATGGGAGCAGCTTTGTCACAGGGCATTGGCTGACTTAACTTCAGTGACTCTTCCAAGCAAGACTCTCCTCATTACTGTTCAGTTCCCCTTGCAGAGCCTTGTACCTGCTACTCAAGGGCTGCTGGTGGTGGTGGTGGTGGTGGTGGGGCAGTCACAGAGGAGAGGTGCGGGCTGCACCAGGGGCTAAAGAGGAATGGTTACTTCATGGGATCCCACCCCAGGAAAGCCATCCAACAGAAAGCCATCCTGCTAAGGAGCACATCAGGATAAATCAGATGCATGATAGATCTCTTCTCCGTTTCTCAGCTGTAGAGATATTTTCCATTAAATATACTTCACATCCTAGTCTTATTGTATTTGTATCTACGTGACTCAGCTGTTTTCACAGGAGCTCCTCCGATTTCTCTTGCTCTAACAGTGCAGATCATTCCCTCTCCATAAAACTCTTCCATGCTGACTGTTTTCCTTCATGTGGAATTAAAGAACCAGTGCCTCTGCTGGAATTTTGCTTCAGTTCTTCCCCTTCACCACAGATAAAAAATTCAAGCCACTTTTGCAACCTAATAAAAAGGATAACCCAAAGGGGAATAGGCGAGAATAATAAAACAGTGAAAATAGCTGGAGATTCAGATAGACAGTGACCGAATTACATTCCCCTAAGAAGTGGAGGTGAGGAGGAGGAGTTTGAGGCAGGCAGAGTGCACAGTGGCACACGTGATCTCCCATCGGAGCTATATTTTCCTTCTAGTTGGTGCTGACAGTTTGAGCCCTGGCAAAACAGATGTCCAGACCTCTCTTGTCGTCAGCTGCTTACCTTTTTAGGTTTGCTATATTACAAATTTTTAAATATACTGTTTGCAGACCACTTTAAGAGTTCTCTAGGACAGCAAAGCCTTAGGCATGTTCTACAGCCTACAAAAGCTCCTCTCATCTTCTTTATACAGACTTTTTGTCTCTTGGGTTTTTTTGTGGGTTTTGGTTTTGTTAGGCTTTTTTTTTTTCTTTTTTTTTTCTTTTTTTTTTTTTTTTTTTTTAAATTCTGATTCATCATTGCCTTCCCTGACTGGCTCACTTGCAAATTTCCATTAAAGCCCCCTGTGGGACCTCACTGCCAGAAATGTGTTTTGTTCCCACAGAGATGAAGGTTTGGTGGTTTTTGCTCCCCTGTCCAGGAAGGAAGCCTGCTGCTGCCTCCACACTCCCTGAAGCCCATGAGACTGCAGAACAGAGTATTGTGATTATTATTTGAGAATGTCATTCACTGACATGTTTCACAACCTTCTCTTCCCCACTTTCTTCTTCCCTAGAATTCATCCTCTGCTCACAGGAGGACAGTTTACGTTGTTGCATACAGGCAAAAGAAACAAAAGTATCACAAAACTGGGACAAGCCTATCAACCCTATGGAGGGCAGGCTACTAATACAAACACTTAGATGAATCTGTTTTCAGAAAAACATGGTAAAAGATAAATCTGCTTTATGTTAATTCTAAATCTGGGAGGAAAAAAAAAACACACACACACACACAAAAAAAAAAAAAAAAAAAAAAACACAAACCCACAACACTAGCCAAACAGAAACAAAACAGAACCCAAACAGTATACCAACATCCCACCATTTACATCAGCATAATGTTCCTCATCTTAATCACTGCAAACATCATCATCTTCAGGAAGACTGAAACTGGGGACAGAGTGAATGACTTACCCCAGACTAAAATGTACACCAGGGAAAAAATCAGGAGAATTTTAGAGTTACTGCCTCCAGGCCCCAACCTGAGCACTGCTGATCCTTCTGAGATTTCTGGCTGCTCCGCTTAAAATCACACACTGTTGTTTTGATTTGGCTAGAAACTGCAAACCCTTCCAGCTACTGGACTTAAAATTACAATGGTCTGTACAGATTTCCTTCCCACTATTAAATGTTCTTCCAGCCTTAAACACTCCAGTGCATTTCAGTTTTACAGTCATTGTAGAGTATCAGCCAGCTAGGGTAATATTTCCCCAAAACAACATGGATTTTTAAATGCCATGCTTTTGGTGAAGAGCAGAGACACACGAACATACAGATGAACTGAAATAATTCTATTGCTCAGTTTCATTTCTGAGAGCCACAGGGAATAAGAAAAAGCTACCTGAGTGAAGAATGGAAATATTTGCTATGTTTGACAGAGGAAGCATGATTAAAATGCACTGAAGCTGAAATAACAACTAAACTCTATCAAGAATAACTCTCACCAACCCATACCACAAGTGTCGCATTTGTAATGCAGGTAAGAGTGTATAAAATCCATCTCATCTCAAGGCACATCTTATAACACGTGGCCATTACCATTAAAAAGATATCCCCCAGAACATTTCACAAGTCCAGAAGAGGCAGAATAGCATACCAATGTATCTCCAGTAACCTGAAGGAATTTAGTCCTGCCAGCAGTGCTCCAACATAGCCATCATTTCTCTGCTCACTTGCACAGCAGCTCTCCCTACACCTGCTCAGACTTTTTTCCCCCCAATAGAATAGTTTTCCGTGAGAAGTTACTTGCTAAAAAAATTAGCTGTTTACAGGACTGTGGCAATTGCAGATAATTCCAGGCAAAATTCTCCTTCAGTACAGCAGCAGTAAGGGTTACTCAGGTGCCTTGAATTCTTGGCTGAACAGCAGAGGGGCTGCTCTAAAGTCAGTGAGTCTGATCTGTGGGCTTGTATGAAGAGTGGTTCTGCCAGGGGACTCTACCAGAGGCAGGGATCCCAGTTCCTCAGGTGCCCTGGGGATAGTGAGAAAACAACTCTATGCCTCAAAGGATGAAGCATCATCACACATCTGAATCAAGGGACTCATCAGCCAGAAAAGATGTTTCCTTTACTCTAAGAAGAGCAGTCATTAAAACAATAAAAAAAAAATAAAATTAACCTGAAAAGATAACTAAAATGAAAAAATATTTTTTAAAGTTAGATTAAGTTCTTTAAAATAATGTCCAACTTGAAAAATTTTCTTTTGATTTGAAGCAGTTGGGGTTCTTTTTCCCAGAACTCCTCATTTCAGAAGAAATTTTTACATCTCAGTGCTGTACTTTGATGTATAATGGAATGTTGTATTTTACTGGAGAGTTTCCCACAGGATGAGTATTCACATCCAGTTGTCTGTGTCAGAATCCTAAAATGCCAGCTTACTTCAGAACTCACTACATTGTTTTAAAAATGAACATGGCAATGGTAATTAGCACTGGTAATTGCAAAGTGGCAGTAGTAATTAAACCAGCAAAAGTGTAGGCTGCGTATCAGGAAATATTTTTCAACAAGGAAGTCTATTATATTTTGAAATATGTCTCCCAAGACAAGTAACAAAGGCCCCCCCCCCCACTTGAATCAATTAAGTTAGACAAAACACTTGAAAATACACTGTGGGGAATGATCACGTGCCAACCAAGCAGATGGACAGGATGATCTTTTAGGTTCTTTACATCGCTAAAATCTGGGGACCAAACCAGCACTGCCAAGGGGAGCAGGGATGCCAAGAGACACAATCCGTCTTCCAAGAGTCCCAGTAGCCAAGAGAGAAACCCTGCGAGCGGGACCAGGATAGCTCTGAACAACCTCGCTGGCTTGGGACTGGCTAAGAGAGTAAGTGTTGCAAGGTATAACCCAAAACATGCTGCAAAACTCCTCTGCAAAGGCGGGAAAGACTCATCTGGGGGCACCGCTTGCTGGGTCTCAACTTTTGTGCCTATTCAAGAGGCGAGGAGAGCGTCACCCCAGCACTTTAATCTGTAAGGGGTGCAAAAGCCAAGCGTCAAAGCCTCAGCCTGCAAGACTGCAGTCCCTGCTGCAAGCGGGAGAGGAGGCAAGTTCAGGCCCTCTGGGATGGTTTTGGCTTTCTGGGTTTCAATGCAGCACCTACCGCACCGTCTGCGCACCTCTCCAGGTGCCGGTGTGAACATCAAACAGATCCGATACAACTTTCAGGCTAGAATCAGTTAACCTCACAGCAACAGACTGCTTTCATGAGTTTGCATAAAGAAAAAATGCTCTGCAATTTGATATTCCCCAAATCAATATTATTTACGTGTCTTTATTCACAGACTACCACTTCTGATTTTTTTTTTTTTTTTTTACAGCCTACACCATCCATAAAAACCTAGCTCAACACTGGTCTTCATTTGTCTTCCTTCCGTTCTTCCAAATGCCAGAGAAAATTTCTCAGTCAAAAGATACCCTGTTTCTCTTTTTTTTTTTTTTATTTTTACATTTCTACACGGTTTCTGAACACCTGCTCTTTATGTCATACTGCAAAACACCAGGCAATTAAAAACTTAGAGAACAAGGAAAAAAACAAAGGCTGTCTGCACATGGGGAATTGTACATTAGACAGTAATAGCTGTACTTGCAGCCATGAGTAAGCTGATAATTTATGTGTGTATTCAGTGCTAAACTACAAAAGCCAAAAATTACTGGGAATTTTATGTTTAGACTTTAAACTCGAAAGTGAAGAAATTCAAAAGCAAAGTACCCATGGCAACCTTAATTCTATTCATCTTGCCCTCTGATACAGTGCTTGTTCAGTGATTGAATATTCCTGAGTAAACCTACATCTCTTGGATGATGTAAAGCAAGGTTAAAGAATTCTTAAAATTAATGAATTCCTTCAGTATACTTGTAAGACTTACAGCTAGAGGCATTCAAATGCACATTTTGAAAAAAAAAAAAAAAAAGAAAATGAACCACCTTGATTTTTGGAAGAAAATAAATACAAACTGCCACCAAAGTATTTTCAGCTCATCTATTACATTTTTACTCTTAACATAAGCTTTTTCACATTTTTCTTAGTCTCAATGTGAGAAATGAGTAACGTATTACACGTTTTACCTCTTGGTCTTTAGTTTCTGCTTCTCTGCTTATGCTCCGAGACTTGAAAAATGCCATTTACCATGATTATTTCGGTTTGGTTTGTTGTTTTTTTTTTTTTTCCCTTATTTTTCCTTACTGGGATGTTTTTATAATGATTTTTATAGACAAATATAACACTGTATGATGACATTTAAGATATGGAAAGTTACAGCGTAAATTCCCAGGGATCTTACTATTTATTTTTAACCTAACTTTCTGGTAATAGGACGCTTATACATTCATGCTGTCTGTCCATGTAAATGCACGAGTCCACCCTCATGTTTTTAACTCAATGGCTAATTTCACTCAAATTTGAAAGAGGAGGACATAAGCCTCCGACAGAATTGAGTCCCTTCAAGTTTAATGGAAAACTGGGCAGGCTAGAGAAGACAAGCACAAATTAACGTGGCCATAACACCCCAGAAGAAAGGCAAGTGGATCAGAGCAGTGGCCCCCTCTGCTTTACAGCAGCCAGGTGGCATTAACGTACTGGCTATGCAAAGCTCCAGGTTAGCCAGGGGGTTGTTGCTGTGGCGGGGAGAGGAGGGACAAATCACTGTGTATTTTCTCACTGGCAGTGTACTTTAATGCTCCTGACGAGCACGGTTTGCCAGTCAGATCTCAACACCATTTCCTCCAAAAACTGCAGTGCCTCTGAGGACTGAGACCTGTGGCCTGGAAACATCCCACCTAAGGAGCATCATATACCATGGAAGGGTTACAGTAGTCTTGTGACTAAAGGCAGTAACGAGATCTTTAAAAGCAGCCAGCTAATGTACTTTGAAAATGGGGCTGCAAGGGAGAGGATTGCCCAGCTGCCGCATCCGCTGCTGGGAGCTCCTTCTGCTCAGGGTGAACGGAGAGCCACGGTCACAGAGAGCGAGCGCTGCCTTTCGCAGTGACGTGCTTCTTTATGCCATAAAGGTGAGGCAGCTGCCTCTCGTGAATACAGGGGAGTCCAACAACTGGTTTGGGGGAGATACACAGGGCGCTGGCAAGCTTCTTGGCTCTGTGGGCGCTGCCCCGGGCCAGAAGGTACCAGGGGAGCTCCAAACCCAAGTCCGAGCCATCTCTGACCGGCAGCCTACCCCAGCACCCTTCACAGCAGCACCTCAGATACTTCTGCTTCATACTGTCGCAGCAAGAGCACTAGTTTCTGAAGAAAGAAGAACCAATTATCTTGCTTCAAGCCCAGGAGAAATGAGAAGAACCTCCTCAAAATCACACCCAGAACTTCTGGAAGCAGGGTGTACTTCCCCTGGCTGCTCTGCACACGCAACGCACAAGCACTAATACCAGATCCTAACCTAAAATAATGGAGAACCATAACTAAATGCCATGCACTCTCTTTCTTGCCCTTTCTCAGAAGCAAACAAACAAAATGCCACGAAAAAAAAAACAATCAAAAAAAAGGCAAGAAGAACAAAAAACACTATCTCCTACATATCACACATTAGACTGGATAAGAAACAGAATAACAGGATACTCCTTTCTCTCCTCTCACTGATAAATAATTTCTAAACCAACCAACCAAACAAACAAAAAAACAAAACAAAAAAACACAACAGCATTGACTTTGGTAACAATAAAATGTATTGATGGTAAATAAAATACTCCTCATTGTAACTTTGTTTGCAACCTAGAAATTGCAACTGAAAACTATTCCTTGACCACCGGATGCTCCCCAAGACTCAATTGCAGTTTGGGGTCTGTAGTGACATTGCCCTGGTGTCTCAAGGAGCATTCAGAGGGGCCTTTCCCTCAGGAAGGACCATCTGATACTGAAAAGGTTCTGGGTGACACCTTACACAGGTAAAGAAATTTCAGTTCTGTCCAGTACGTAGACAGATCTCATCTGAGTGTATATTCTGCCACTTCTACCCTCTACAGTTTAAACTAAAAGTCCTTTCTGTGCTGCAGGACACTATGAATACATCTTATACTATATCAGACAGTAAATGAGACAGTGGAGTACACAAAGAGAAACCCATTCCCCTTCCTTTAACTCAGAGACACCCAGTGATTCTGAGTTTCTATTAAGCCATTGTATCTTCCAAGAGGACTGAGAGTAGAAAGCAACAAAAATTAAATTCTGTGTACCCAGCCACATCTCTCTCTCCCTTAATAAGAAATACATGGAGCCAAGAATGCCTTCCCCATCTCTCTCAGAGCTCTAGCTGATGTATAAAGAGCAGCTGGTTGCCCACTTCATCCACCAGATGTTGACTCCAGTGGTCCTACGCACAGGAGACAAAGAGGCCCTGAGATGTATGGCTTCCATGGAAGTCGTGTGGGACGTGTCACTAGAGCACATCAGAAAGAATGGTGGGGACAGTGCTGAATAGTGAAACAACAAGCACAGGGACCTTGTTGACAAGGAGAAGAGAAGCATCTGCCCACAGTCTTTCAGCTGGGTGGCCTGCTGTGAGAG
This sequence comes from Tyto alba, assembly GCF_018691265.1. Classification (NCBI taxonomy): domain Eukaryota; kingdom Metazoa; phylum Chordata; class Aves; order Strigiformes; family Tytonidae; genus Tyto; species Tyto alba. The sequence continues at coordinate 11,530,187 of NW_024881322.1, forward strand.
TGTGCAGCAGAGGAGTGTGAAAGGCAGTAGCAAGGAGAAATTCCAAGGGTCAGAATCAGGATAGGATGCAGAGTGTTAAGCTAAACAGTCTCATATTGAAATCCTCGCTTCCCTTTGTGGTTTCCTCAGCCATGCTCAGGGGTTGACCATTGTCTGTGCACTGGCTTGGGAAGGGGACAACAAGAGCTCTCTGGGCATGCAAGAAAACATGCTTCTCCCCCAACAGACAGAGCTTACGCTTCTCCAGCAAACTCATAACAGTCAGGAAATGCATGCTCGGCTCTGACCGTTTGGAGGTTTATCAGATTCAGCTCTGACAGGAGCAGCACCATTCACATAAGCAGCAGTGACAATCTTCCGAGATGTTTCTGTTCCCATTTGGGAAGGGCAACGCTGCTGGCAGCTCTTACTGGAGCGAGGAGCCAAGCTCTGCGTGCATCACACCCAGGTTCTTGTTGGAGCAGCAGCACTTTCCCAAAACAGCCTGAGAGGGAGGCTCATGCATCTTCTCCACTAACCATATAGCTGGCCCATAAAGCGCAGCCACAGCTGTTAGTGTAGCTGCAGCCCATCCCTCTAAAGTTCCAATAAAGGAAGCAATGCGTGTGAAGAGAGATGTCCTGCAGATGAGGTAGCGCTGAAGGGGGCCGCCTTGATTAAACTAGGTTGCTCTGCTGAGGAGTCCTCAATGCACTCTCTTGGTTATGGCTGTTAGAGCTGCAGCAGGGTGACATGAATTGCCTTTTATCTAATTGGAAAACACCCACAGAGTTTAGAAGTACTCATTTAGACAGGCAAATCAATAAAGGAAATGGTAAGCATGAGAATACACTGCAACTATAGAGCCTGTGTGGGTCCTATATGCTTCTGCTTAATAAAGATTAACTCTTGCTAGTTTGCTGCAAAGCCTGGACTTAGATAATGACAGGACTGGTAGATTACACCCTATAACGTCAAGGAGTACCTTGCCCTTATGCACACATCTCAAGGCAAGAGAATAAACCTTTTGCTGAAAAGACTAGAAATCTAGAAGACTTGGAAATTTAGAAGACAGTGCAGAGAAGACAAAGAGGAAAAACTCATCCTAATTGTAACAGTTCTGAAGCTGACCACCAGATCAAAAGTTACATTTCTAATAAAAGGAAAAAAGGGCAAAACCTGGTTTGCAAAATAGCAAGAGCAACAGTTGTATTTCCATAGAGGTCTGCTGTTACAAGGCAATTTGCAGTGAAGAAAATGAGCAAAAAAGTGATTCCAGCTTTTCCACTTTCAACTTTTTCTTGTCCTTTTACCTCCACTCTCATCAGTGGCTGTGCAAATCCCCACCCACAGAAGCACTCCAAAACTTCAGGACTATTAAGAACAGTCATTTAGTTGTTAAGAAAACCCTCCAGGTTTCAAGAAAAAAAAAAAAGAAACACCACAACAAACAACAACACACACCCCCCCCCTCCCAATTCTTACAGTTACTTAGTTTAGGCTTAGCTTTTGTTTCTTATTTCTCTTTGGCATTCCTTCTGCTAAATCTCCAATCACTTTCACAACAGGCTTATGCTGAGTAGCTTCAGGCAGCTGAGAAAAAAAACTCCTATTGTGCAATGTAAGTATCTCTTCTCTCACTGTTGTTAATAGGAGGTCTGTGCATAAATCACAGCATGCACCAAATGGAGAACAGATCCTGAAGCCTATGACTGTCTTTACCCACTGCTCGATTCTCTGCTCGTTGACACCAATGTGTTGGCCTCAGGGGGAGCGCTTCTGACATGCTTCAGTGTAAGTCAGAGGAGAATCAGGCCCATGGGATGAGAACAGAGGATTTGACATCTTAGTCTGCTAGCAAAAGTCAGAAGTGACACAGGTTGACTCACAATGGCTCCTCAGAAGCCGACAGCATGGGGCAGTTTGGGATTCATGCTCCAAACTCAGCCATCCTCACCTCACTGTCCCTTGTCTCTGCCACAGGCTGGCCAGCCACACCTTCAGCCCTTTTGCATGTACTTCACAGGAGTACAGATAACCTGGTATTTCCTTACTGCAGTGACAACTTCTTCGAACAAGGTCTCGGAGGAAGTAGACAGGACTGACAATAGCCTCACGTTCAGAAAGCAACTCTCCATCCTCTCCCTGTGTACCCTTGCCTGACAGAAGATGAGTCAGCCACCCTCTTCTTGCATCAAGGGCATCTTCTGCAACACAGGACTACTAAACCAGGGTATCCTTTGCCTCTTTTTGCTCCTATTTGGAAAGATCTAGAAAGTGTTCATGCAGTGTCGTCTCCAAAGTAGCACCAGTTTTAGGGAAGGGGAGCACAAAAAGCATAGGTAACCCTGACAGAGCTTTTATTTGGTTGGCTTGTTTGATGCCTCTGGACTGCCACTAGCAAATGGGCTTCTTTTAACATTGCCTGGCCTTCCTGATGCTCTCCAGAATATCTACTGGGTTCAGGGTATTCCAGAGGAGGGCAGGAGGTGGTCTTCTCTGCTAAGCACATGCAGAGGTTTGCAGAACGGGCCTCTGGGGTCATGGTTTCTTTCTCCCTGGTGTGGGTGACTGGAGGCAGAACAACTGTTAGGGATGTTGCATGGTCTTGAGAGACATATGCCTAGGGGAGCCTAATGGAGCATAGCTACAGCTGGGGTGGATCAGGAAGTTCCTAAGGGGTCTACAAACAAATGATAAAGGTAATCTTCCCCAGGGAAGGTCTGCCAAGCAACCTTTCATGGCCATTGCTCCCTATGGGGCTATTGGTATTAGAAAGCGTTCCTCTGTTTCAAAAAAAAATTTACCATCAGGATTTTAAGTAAGTTTTTGTATATATTATAGCTGCAGTTCTTTAGTTCATGTTTCCTTTCAAACCAACATTTATTGATCAACATTAACAAGTAAAACATAAACAAGTAAAAAACAAACAGCTCCGTAAAAGAAGTACTTTTTATTTGCACTTATGCTCAGTTGGAAAAGGAAATGCATAATAAAATTAATGAATTTTTTATGAGTTCCTTTTCTTTTTATTGACAAAGTGTATTTTAATAAGGACTTTATTTCCTCTTGCTTGATCCCACACTAAAGTCATGATCCCATACTTTGGACATCAGTCTGTTGCCATGGAAATGATTGCAATATCACAAAAAAATGCAGTATTACGACTTCACTGCAGGATCAAGGAGAGAGAAAAAGACAGGCTGTAAGGGATCAAATCCTTCAGAAGCAATAGCCTTAGTTATTAACACAAAGAAAGAGAACAATTATGAAAAATACATCCAAGGCAAATTCACTTATGTTTTGCAATGTTCAAGGAATATTTTCTCTATTTTCAAAAAGCAAATGCTTTTTGAAGCACTAATGTCAGAGAGATCTTAAATGCCTACTTTCTGTTCTTCCAATCTGTAATCCCACTCACCATTTGAAATATACTCTTTCTGTGAATGAGTCCTGGTCATTTTGTCATTCCATCCCTTCCTTATGTCCACCAAGGACCTCCTTGCCAAGTTTGTAGTCCCATGTTATTAGTGAAAGGACTGACACTTAATTCAAAGGAATTGCTGCAATTGTAAACAGTCATTTAGTTCAGGTGGTGTGGGTGGCGGGATGAGGTGATGTGTGCCAGATCTTACCCTGAAATGGGAAAAGCACGTGGCTAGCATAACATACCGATCTGATAAGCTTTCTCTAAGCCTAAAAGTACATACTTTCAGACACTGAGTATCCCCAAGACTGTATTTTACCTCTAAAGAGTTAAAATAAAATTTCCTGTTCATTTTCACCCTTTGCTATAGCACTTCCCTATGCTGGTTGAGAACAATTTTAATTCTTACCTAAGACAAAGCCAAGGACTTCAGGGATCCTACCAAAGAAGGATGGCCAGGCCAGTTTCAGAACTTAGACACAAACTCAAAGGTGCAAACTTTGAGCCCTTCAGTTGTACCAAGCATTTGCTTAAACCTGAAATTTCACCAAGGACCCTCCACATTCCAGCAGGGGTGCATGAATTAATTGAAGATGGGGGGTGGGGGGGGGGCACGCAGAGGGGGGGAAATGATACTTTGAAAACTTATATAGATCAATGGGGCCTGCAATATGGTGGGTGCTACCATACCCCGCTGATGTAATTCCTGACAGGAACAGCAGCCTTACAAGAGTAATAGCAACAGACACACTTTGAAAAACTCCGCAAGAGAGTTGTGACCTTAATAACTTGTTTTCAGGACATATTTGTTCTCAGGAGCTCTGTTCCAGTGATCATTTTGGGGGGTTGCCCAAAGCTGGAAAAGAGAAGAAGTGCTGCTGCAAAATTCAACTTCAGACTTTGAGCTTTAATGAGCATGACTCTCTCCCAAAATCTGCCAGCCTTGGCAGCTCCCTGAGAGCTCCTTTCCACGTATCCCACATCAAACAGTTCCCCCCTGCAACTGTGTCTCAGGAAGAAAATAGGATTTGCAGTGGTCACAGACAATACACAAGGTGCTGGAAGAAAGATTAGGGAGAAAGAAAAGAAAGCAATGGTTGAGATGAGAGAACCCATTGAGAGAACTCTTATTTTCCTTTGGATGAAGAACTTCTTTCTTCTGAACTCCAACATCCAACATGCACATGCCACAAACTTGTGATTGCTTATGAATTTAGATGTATACAACTCAGGTTTCTCAACATTACTAAATCTTCCAAGTGAGAAAGCCTAGAGCATCTGTACTACATACCAAAAGACTATTCATTCCCATTAAGAATTCACTGATTTTTTGCCTCCAGATGTGTTTTAAGCTGCTGGGAAGCCTTAGAATTCAGCAGATTAATGTGCTCTAAATGTCATTTGATAAAGGGCACTGCTGCCAATGGTTCATTCACACTGCACAGATTTAATTACCTAAATGAAATACCCTCCAAGAAATGCATGTTGGGTTTGGTTGGGGGGTTTTGTGACTGTGGTTTTAGGTTGCTTTTTTTATTAAAACTCTACTTCAGTTTGTATTTTTTTCCTTTTTAATTGGAATTAATTTCCCTAGCTGTTTTATTTTAGAAAACACCTGGAATGGGGCTATTATTTCAAAGAGGTAATTATGAAATTAGAAATATAACTATGATACTTATTTCTTTAATTACAGATATAAATAGGGACTATAACACAGAAACTGCTTACAGATATCTTCCTGGATTTTGCTGGAAGAAAACTGCAGAATCTGCTACTCATCTAATTCCAAGGAGACACAAACCAAGCTGAAATGAAGAGGTTGCTAAATCTACTACTCAGTTCTGCCTGAAACTTTGACGAGGCCCTTCTGCATCACAGCCCTGTTTGTGCAACCAGAGTAAAAACTGTGAGCTCTTGTTTTGTTTTGCTTTAAAGTATCCTCAGATTTTAGTACATCATTGAAATCAAACAACAATATCTGCAGGTCTTACTGCAGAAAGCAGGACTTCTCTGATCCTGGAAGAAGCACAGCAGGATAAAAGCACAATAGCAGCCCATACCCTTTGCCAGAAGTCTTAGCCACTTGCCTTTTCAAGCTGGAAAAGTTAATCCCATATTGAAATGTCTACAGATAAAACAGTGGCAGCACCAGTTGATACAGAGAAGTGAGTGCATTAAAGGAAGGTGACACTGAAGGTTTTTAAGAGCAGGCAGGGTAAGACCATCTCAGGAGTAAAATGACTGCAGTCGATCTCATGCAGGGCTATGGGGTCTCTCAGAGCCTCTCCCAGCTCTATGGGACCATGAAAAGACAGAGCCTGCACTTCAGGGGACCCGGGCCAGCACAGCCCAGTACAGGACAGAGACAGCAACACCAGCAACCAGAACAAAATGCAGTTATTCGCCATCCCTATTCAAAGCCCTCTGTTATTTAAACTGGTCACAGTGACAGCTGTAATTAGACACTCTTAACACAGCATGGTGCTTTTCAGAAATCAAGGCACGCCCCCACACCCCGCCCCCTTCCAAGAGTCATGTCAAAGGGCAACTTCCACAACTGCTGCCTGCTGACCCCTCTCTGACATGACTTGATCATTCTCCGTTATTGATCTCAGCCCTTTTTTCCATCCGTGACTCCCAAGCCACCTGCCAGGTAATAAAAATCTGCATCAAAATGCACAGCACACAGGGTGCTGCGAGCCAGAAGCGACATTTGTCTTACAGACCTGGAAACCTGACAGTGTTGATAGGGGCCAGTTATCACAGCGTTGTTTGATCTTTCTGCTGAGGTTGTAAATAACTTCCATGGGCAGCCAAATGGGGATAGAAAGAGAAAGTCTGCAGCAGTAACTGTGAAAGCAAGGTGCTGCTGTCTCAGTGGCAGAAGTAGTTAGGCAACATAAGCAGCCCCTGCTGTCTACAAATCTCTAAAGACTGTAAGTTTCAAATAGAATGTTTAGGATGCTGCTTTTTTCTTGCACCATCATTAATTAGGTCTTTTTCTTTTAGCGCATCGCCGTCTCTCAAGATCTGCGTTCAGATGCATGCCCAAAACAAGCATCTCAAAATGGGTTAATGGAGCCCTGTAAGGGTATGTGACATTTCAAGCGCAGTCTCACTCAGATAGGAAAATTCTGCATTCCTTCACTCTCCAGAGCATCTCCAAGCTCCATATGCCAAAAGAAACAAATGTACCCACTGAGCGTGGTTAACAGCTAACAGTGGTCTGGGGCAGAGCTGTCTCTTCTCACTCCCTCTTTCCCCCACAAGGTGAAAGTCCACAATCTGCCTTGTGTGGCTATGTGAGATGTATCTGAATTACACACTGCTTCCTAAAAACCCACTATGCCATGTTTACAGTGAAAAGTCAGTGTAGTAACCCAGCATGCTACTGAAACAGAAGCAACAAAGACCTCGCGTTAATGCCATGTGCATTGCCAAAGAGGTGAAGCTCCTAGATCTGACTCTGGCTCCCTGATTTTCCATTCCCATTCCAGCTCTCCAGCCCTGAATGAGAATAAGTTAAAGCAAACCGTGAGAGAAGAAAGACTGGAGACAAATCAGGAAAGGGGGGCACAGGGAATAAAGGCAAACTGGCAACAGCTGTTCTCTGGCTTGGCACACAGACTTAAACAGGTCTCAGGTGTGCAAATTTGAATAAAAAAAACCCAACAACAACAACAAAATAATCCATTCCTCCTGTAGAAATTTATTTTGTTGGGTCCACGTGACACCAACTGGACCAAGCAGTTTCTGAGCAAAACCAGAACTCCAAATGCATGATGCTAATCCTCAAACCTTTAAAGATCATCTGCAATTGGGCCTGCCTCATCACTCGATGTTTATTAAACATTGTTCACTAAACAGCCTTTTTGGTGTGAGGCTGACTTTCTGAATTTATGAAAAGTATCAACTCAGTTGCTGTTGTTATCACAGTCTAGAAGATATATTGGGACATCTTTGGTCCCATTTTCCTACCTGGAAGATTTTCAGCACCCTCCACTGATCAGGTGTAAGTTCAATGGCAGAACAAATTTCTTCTAGTCTCTTTATTTACAGTAAGACACACTGAAATTAAGCCCAGTGTATGATCACATTTTTACAGCAAGTATATTGGCTGTCTTAGGAAATCAAAGTACACACATGAGGCTTTCATTTCAACCTCAAAATTACTAGTATTGACAGTGATTAAAGTCTGTCACACTGAGCACAGGTTTTGAAGACACTTAAGAAATGAATTGGTATTTTCACTCTAGTTTTTGCATGACAGTGGATACCATCAAACCTAGGTACAATTGGGGGGGGGGGGGAAGGGGACGGGCAGGGAGCAAACTCTTATTTCATATCCATGGGGGATGATACTTTAACAGTTACCATTAAAGTACCAGAAATGCTGCAGTCAGGGAAGTTGCCGAAGCTATAGGCTTTTTCTTTAATAAATAAATCAAAACTACAGTATTTTTTCGGGCTGTCACAGTCCAGCCCCTTTCATAAACACTAAAAACATCTGCTTAAAATAATCCTTGTTTCCATCCAGTTGTTCAAGGTTTTCTACCAAGAGACTTTTTATTCATCATCTTCTCTCAGATATGTATGTGGTGCCTACATAAATAGATGGTAATGTATTTAAGGAAGGTTTGTACGATTTTTTCACTCTGTTTTTTGATAGACAGGACAAAACAGATAGCTTTTTATTTTATGAAAAAAAGAAAAAAATGGAAGCAGACACAGAAAAATCTAGCCTGTTGTTTTATTAGATCACAGAATAATTTGACACAAGACATGAAAATTTTGTAACTGCTCTCATCTATGCCATCTTTCAATCTTAATGCAGTACAAAGATTACCCTGCAAACTTGTCCCCACACTATTTAATCTTTTTTGACTAACTTTTTCCCTTTCTTTCTGAATTATTACTGTACAGGTATAAATGGATTTGCAGCACTAGAGTTAAGGACCTAGATCTCCTCTCCTTTATGCAAAAGTAAAATGAGGGATTACTCCAATGAGGACACCTCTAAAACTCACTAAATTGTACCAAACACATTCCTATTCTCGAGGCAACATTTTTCTCTTGAAAAACAATAAAAACCCCAAACTTATCTAATGGTTTCAAATGGGTAGTTTATGAGATCTGACACTTTTGAGGCCAGAGGAAATTTTATTTTAATGAATTGAATTTATGGAAGCACTTAGGTTGGATCATTACTCTCAGAGCTATAATTCTTAACTTGAAATAGTGACTTAAAGCTAGATTTGATCCTAAAAGGACGATGTTCTGCCCAACGTAGGTGCCTCCCTGCAAAGTTACAACCCAGAAGATTTTGCTCAGTTGCAACCTTTCCCTGGAAGCAGTTGAACTCCTTTCTTTTTCAACTGAAAGCGGTCGCATGCCTTGAGCTGCTCTCCCCAGCCTGCCGGGGACAGCAGCAGTGGCACCCTGTTCTGGCCTGAGGCAAAGCCGGGCTGGAGCGAGCACAGCTATGAAAGGCTGCACCAGTGGCTCTCCTGTCCAGGATCCCTCTTTAGGGCGAAGGGAGACAAAACCCCTTTCCCAAAATGAGCTCTCCAGCCACCCCGTTTTGGGAGAGAGCACGCGCTGCTCTGACTGTCAAAGCTGTGATGCCATGCAGGAAGGGGTTCAAGGGGGAGGAAGAAGAGGTGAGGACAAGGACATTCCCCTGGTCAAGTCACTGCCCTGTCCTTCCACAGCAGCAGCTATGAGAGGTATTTTTTCCACATTCTGCGACAGTTGCATCCAAATCTGTGCTTGTGCCCGTGAAATATCCTCCCTTCCATCTGACAACAGATACAGCACAGGTGGAAGCCCCTCCATCCAGTGCCAAGGATCAGCAGAGGTGAAGAACCCCACCTCAGTTTCTCATCTAAGTTTGTTGCTTACACGTAGCAAGAGTTTTCTCTAGTCCATAACTAGTGCAGCACTCAGCAGTGCAACAAGCTTCTACATTAATAAAATCCTGGGGGTAAGTGAGGATTTCGGTACACAGACTAAAATACCATGGAAATTAACTGAAGCAATTTGTGATTTTAATTCTTTTTTTTTTTCCCCCTCACAATCTGCTCAATGCGGAAGATTACCATGATCTTCTTATGTAAGTTAAATGAAGTAGCATAGGCCATTCCCATGTCATCCAAGAAGTATAACTTATCTATTGTATAAGGCCTACAAATTCTTCAAACCTAGACTGATTTCAGTAATTGCAATTTCAAAAACCAAGACAATACGCACACTACAACCCACCACCTTACTGTTTTACCAGAAGGCCTTTAGATGAACAGCCTCTACTATCCACTGTGTTAGAAACAGTTTCCTGTCATTACTAATAACAATGAGAACAGATTTTCAAGTTTTCATCACCTTTCCTTTTTGAGCTGTTTTATGGCTCATATTATCAACATTTATTATCAACACAAAAATATAGTGCTGCATTGACACTTGCATTCAAACCAGACCCCTAAAGAATTCAAAGTTACTGCTTCACTTACAGCTACAGTCTAAGACAGCTTCCATACTGCAGTCACTCCACTAATATTGTATCACATCCAGCTCAGACTCACAGCCAAGACAATATTAGCATAAGATTCACTCACTTAGTCACTTGTGCACGGATACACAGACACACAGAGCTCTTCCAACTTCTTTTAAAAACAACTTTTCAATTTCAGGCATTTTACAAAACCATTAAGCCCTTTTCGTTAAAGTGATATTTCTGACACCAGCTGACAAGAAGAAAGAAAAATTAAAGTGAAAGCTATTGTTCTATCCTAATCCGCTGCACCGTGATTAGGATGATGCACTGGCTGGATAACTGCATCTGTAGGTTTGAGATGTGTCTTACATGTTTAGGCAAAGAACAATGAACTCTAGACACAAGGGCTTATGAAACAGCAGTTTGGGAATATATAAGTTACTATCCTTCTCTCATGTATTTCAGAGAATTATCTTGATACAGTCAAAAGGTCCAAAAGGTAGAGCTGTGCGTTACCAGCAGTGCCATGCAACACTGCCAGGCTCCCAGGCTGACGGCACTAGTGCAGCCTATGAAATTTCTTAGTTTGCGACAAAGACTAAATTAATTACACAAGTATCTTATTTCTTTTCTTTATCTTTGTTCATTTTTCAAAGACCTTTCTAACAGTGTTTTATAATGAAAACCAAGGGGGTAAAGTTTTCTGCCTTTTCTATAATTTGGTTCCCTTAGATTTGCTAATTCCACTGAATTCTTCCAGTAACTACCTCGCTATTTACCACTCAGCAGAGGTCTGATACCTTCCCTACAGAGACAAGTACCTTTGCCTTCTCCTTTGGGCTCTTCATACTCCTCCAAATTATTCTGATTGATACAGACCTCGATCCATGATAATTATGCAGAGCTTCTCTTATAAAGTGCAGTTCCTATGGCAACAGCATTGGGCGAACAGGTGCGTGGAAAGCTGTGATATATTAAACAACAGCTACCCTCTGCCTCTGTGATGCAGATTGCCATTCACAGGGTTTATTTATAGCAGGTAGTAATTAATCCATGTGAATCTCATCCCATTGAGAAGGAAAAAGACAAAAATGCACAGAATGATTAGCAAGAGTCCCAGTTATCCCCATACCTTTGATTCTGAAAATCGCCATCAGATAAGTCGAACACCGAATTGTTGAATTATCGTTTGTGTGGAGATGCCAGTATGAGAAACGCTGAGCCACTGCCTGACAGACACCTTGTACCCTCACTGCTGCAGCGCTGAAACGGGCTTTAGTGTTGCTGCAGTGGAGGTGGAGGAACAAAATATAGACATTGCTCTGTTTAAAAAGAAAAAAAAAACTAGATATAGGTTTTGGTTGGCTTTTCTTGGGGGCCCATAATGCTGAGTCAAGTGGGCATCAAGCGCATGGCACAGGGCCTCAAAACCTTTGACAGGAATGACAGAAACCAGATTTTAGCCCGGATATCAGCTCCCTCTGTGGCCTGAAGCAAGTACTTCAACCTCCCTTCCTCAGATATGACTTCCATAAGGCCTCTTTTTCTGAGGCTACAGAGAAATGATCTGAAAACATTTCAAAAATTAAACAACTAGTTCTTGTGCTACAAAGTAGAGTAGGCTCACATTTTAAAAAACTGTATGTAGTAGATGCACCTGAACTGCTCTCTGCCTATCTCAGCCCTGTGTTTTAGAGCTCCTTGAGTAACACAGGTAAGCTTGGGAAGCCAAAACGGAACACCACCACCTTTGTGGCTGGTGAGAACCATGATTCATATTGTAATGAGTATAGCAATACCATTACTAGATGGACTTCTTGGATCTTGGCTATGTCTCAGTTTTCATTCTTTATTTTTCTTTCTTATGACTACATGAATGATCATGGTTGACTGAAAAGGTTCCCCTCCAAAAAAGAGACAATAATAGAAAATGAACACATGATCAAAATAACCTTCACCAAAAAAAAAAAAATCAATATACATCTTAGATGAAAGTGTATGGTTTGGAGCATAAGGTTGAGAAGGTATAGAGATGACCCCCTACTGCTGTGGATACCACTAGAAATATTTTTGCAAGCAAATGTTAATCACAATTACTGCAAAACCTACATATTTTTCCACTGCTCTGTTTTGGATTTTTTTTTTTTTTTTTTTTTTTTTTTTTTTTTTTTTAAACATTGAACCACCAGCAGTTGTGGGCCAGATCAGTCACAGGCAATATAGCCTGATCTACCTCAGTCTCAGGGCCCTCTGAAACCATCAGATAAATAGGGCTACAGATTACAATCATTACCAGGTGGAAGGCACTGATTTTTTTTTCCTCAGCCCCCCAACCTTAAGTGAAAACTTTGGGAGCACAACAGCCTGGAAGCGTTTGAGCCTGGAGAGCCTTCAGAAAGCTGATAGCCCAGGGCAGAGACTGAACATCCCTTGCAGGGGGACTTGGAAGTGCTTCTCCATCCTTAGGGATGGCTTGCCAGAACAACACAGAATAGCTGGGGGAGTTTGTCAGAGTTTGAAGGACTTTTTGCTGACTTGGAAGCCACCACCTACTACCCTTTGAAGTTAAGCAGCTATGGTGTTGGAGACGTCGCAGATTATTCCAGGAATCATACAAAGCCAACTAAGTCAAGATGCAACTCCACCTATAGACCAAGGCAGCACCTTGATCTTGTTTCACCAGATTCAGCTTAGAACTTTGCACGCAACAGCTAAACGTGTAATTCTAAGAGAAAGAAAAAAAATCATGATGGCATAGCAATTATTCATTTCCTGAATAGACCCAGTTATATCAGTGTATGAAAAATGAAGGCTGCATAGGTATGTGTCTAACCTGCTGGGAAACCCTCCCATGATAAAATTCTTCTTGGGAATATAAATATTTCATAGAACTGGGTTACACATGATTTGAACCCTGATATAAATCACTGTCTACTCAGACCCAGACCTAGTTCTGGGACCAAGCACTCCACATCCCACCTTGCAGAAGGCCCTACAAAGCTGAGTTAGGAGGTGATGTTGGATAGCATGGGGCACTAGATAGAATATAACACTTCGACTTTTGAGAGACTTAATCCCCTTTTCCTGAGTCTAGCACAAAATAAGTACACATTAGACCCCCGTTACAGCAGATCTGATGTATGTTTGTTGAAATCCATTAGCTCTGTTTCCATTTTATGCTAGAAAACGCGCTCTCAGAACAGTGCAGGTGAATAAATTACTCTTGCAAACCAAGCTAATTTTGACAGCAAGGTCTGCTTGATATGGCTTTCCAACTGCCCAGGGATAGCTGCATCATACTCTAACAGGTTCCACACCACAAGACGAGGGACAGCTGGAGAATAGGACACCACAGCCATAACTGCCATTAGCACCCTGGATGTGTCAGGGATTCAGAGCCTGGTACAGATACCATTTATATATAAGTTGCACCAGTTAAAATTCTGCTAAAGTGAAAAATCCCAGCTGGAATATCCAAGAAGACTTCAGCCCTGTTTTGCCATCTGAGCAGGAAAGAGAGGCTCAAGCATCTCACCAGCTGCAGTTTTACATTAAAGTCAAACCTGAGCCCCTCCGATCTTCTGGTTGTTCAAATCCCTGATTCAGACAGAGTTTTTTAAGCGTTCTCTGCCTCCTTCAAGAGCCTAACCCAGGTCCTAGATCTGAACTCCCCATGCTTTCCAAAACCTTTAATTTTCCAGAGGTCTGTGACAGGACACAGAGACCAGTGTAGCACTGGAAGCCCACATCTACTGCAGGTTAACACATAACCTCTTTAAGTTACATCAGTTGAAGCCACATCCCTTAAATCAGCCTTCAAAACTGACTCTTTTACCATCAAGCCCTTAAATAATTGTCAGCAAGGAGGAGGAGAGGCTACTGGCAACTTCTGAAGTGTATTCCAGCCCATGTCTGCTCCTCGAAATAAGTTGTAAGGAGAGCTATGCAAACACACTTTTTCAGTAATCTCTCCCCAGTGCTTCCCCCTCTCATGCCTGTTATACTTTGCAGTGGAGTCTGGTTTCCAATTAGACTGCAGCCTCTCCCAGCAGGACCCATCTCTTATGCTGGTATAGCACAACTACACTGCAAGTTATAGTTAATAATAATGTATACTCCAGTGCTGATGGAGTTGCGGTGATCCGAGGACATAAGCAAGACAAAGTTTGAACGGAAAGAAAAAAATACCTTTTTTTGTTGTTTTCTTAAACTGACTGCAAGAGGTAGAAAAGGCAGAAAATCCTTGTATGCCCAGGAGCTTGCCTACTTTTTCCAGCTCTACCAGTTAGTTCAATAAATGACAGTACTTGCTTTGCCTAATAATTATGTCTAATGTCAAGAGAGCTAAGGTCTCATTTAAACTCTATTTAAGCAGGATTTTAAATTAAGGCATGCAAACTTAGCACTCTTTACAGTGAGATCCCTTGTGTGCATAAAAAGAGGGTGGACTGCATGGGTCACCACTAGAACCCATTTAGCAATAGCCATTGGAATTTTTTGCCCTCCCCTAGCAAAGCTGTAAATATTACAATGTCGTGCATGGCTTGCACTAAGTCATCCTCTTTTTACATCAAGCATACAGTTCTCCATTTTGAATGCCTTTCCAGGGTCTCCACTCCAAGGAAACGTCAAGTTGTTCTAACATAAGGAGCCTATAATGACCCTCTTCAGCAAATTCACATTCTGCTCATGATCTATACATTGCTTTTTTGTAGGTGCTGTCATGTTTCTGTATCCAGAGAACAGGAACACTCTCTTCTCCACTTATGTTGGCTCCAAAGGTCCGACTGCTCTTAGAAACACTCTCTCAGAAATAATGCCAGATCAAAAATTATCACAGACTGATTGAAATACTGATAGGAAAATAGATAAAGGAAAAAAGGAAACTACTGTGATAACCCACCATCTAGCTGCCAGTGCATGGCTGTAAAATAATTCAACCAGAATAAAGTTCAAACTAAACTCTTAAATCTTCCAGACTGTGGAAAATTTGTAATAACCATCCAGTCAACCTCTGGAGATGTAAGGGAAAATTGCAAGTCATCAACAGCATTAACGTCACATGGGAAACTGTCTCTATGAAAAAATTCAGCGTCTACTGATACTATTGTCTATACAATTCATTCTCTAGATCACTACATGCTAATTTCATCATTCAGCCAAGCCTGCAAGGAGTTTCTCTCCACCTCTCCCCAGTGCTTAACATTTACAAGAAAGATTTATTTCATTTTGTCCTTCCCCCAATCCCAGAAGGAAACTTCTCCTTTCTTCAGTGAACACACTCCCATTTACGTTGCTTTGGTAATTCCTACTTCATGACTTTTTTCAAAACTATCATCTTTTCTTCTGAGGAAAACCGTACCAGGATGATACTGGGGCATGGCACCAGTGACACTTAGGTAACCATGGAGTTTGCTGGTAAATGAGACCAGTCTGCTGAGTCTCAGATTAAGTCTGGTACCACAGCAGTGCTCTTCTAGAGCTTCAAAGCAAACAGTAGCACAAGAAAACCCTTTTTGAGGGTGGTAGAGGTATCGCCAGACAACACAGACTTCGAACATATGCAGAGACAGAAGGAAAGTTGCCCATTTCAAACGCTTTATAGTTTTATAGGTTTATTTCCTGATCAGTCTCATCTTTCTCCTGCCTTCCAGATCACTGCAAAGCATAGCTCCAGTTGTCCCAGGGCCCCTGGGGTCTGACGTAAGCTCTTGTAGAAAAGGATGGACGTTCCTTACAACGGTCTTCTCCCTGCTTAGAGACCATTCAGCTGAGAATTTCCATGTGCCATATATCCTGAACAACTTAATCTATGCTAGTTTAGACAAAGAAAGAGAAGAGATGACTAATGCAAATTTCAATACAATATTTGCAACCACTCAGGCCTGTTGGTAACACAGGTATTAAGTCTAACAGGAACAACTAGAAGAAAAACTAAGGGCATGCATACCTCGGGAGGTATAATTCTTATAAGGTAGAAGACTCAAGTATCCTAAAAATTTAAGGAGTGAGGCTGTATTAATTTTACTACTGCCTTTTTTTTTTTTTTTTATGTTGACATACCAGATACTTCAAGAAGAGCTGAGAACTCTTGTGTGTTTTAGGCCCATCATGGTAATTATAATTGGTCTGACAAAGATTTATAAAACACGTGATAGGTTTTAAAACAACATCAACGGCAGGGCACTAAGTTTAGTTCTGAAAAGCTGAAAAAAAAAAATAAGCTCTAATAAAAAGGAACCTGTTTACTCCATAAAATCAGTTCCAGTCTCTGGAGCTCTCACTTGAGCTCAGCACTGTGTGCAAGAGTGGGAGTCAATAGGACTGATGGAACAATATTTCCAGTTTATCCAGCATTTTCCTCACCAATTGTCAGAACACATAGGGGTACCTTCCCTCCATTATTCAAACAATTTTATCAAAGAGGAGTCTCCTTTAAATATGTACACAATTTCAAGTGCATTCAAACTCCAGCACTAGCTCTTTTCCATTCTATATTTTTTCCATAACTTACATTAGTTCAAAATTACAGCAGTACAACAAGAGCAAAAACATTATAGGAATATTGTAATAATCCCTCAAACAAGAGTCATAAAGCTAAAGAAATTCCAATTTAAGTTTAAATTGAAAAGAAATTCAGGTAAAATGCAAAGCATGGAAATGCATTAACTCACACAAAACAATTTTTTCCTCTTTGAAAGGTGTAATGATACCGTTCAGAGTGCTGTGTAAGAATATTTATGGTACCACTAATTTTCAAGAACACCTGAGACCTGAAGAGGTTGTTTGTTGTAAAGGATTTTATATGAGATGAGAAATGTTTCATTTTCTTTTTTTATTCCTTACAGTACACTAGTTGAAGCTAAAGCTTCAGAAATTTCCTAGCTGTTTTTTTTCAGGCATTTGACTATTGAGGTCTGTTTTGCATTTGACGTGCTTCTGGACTTTCTGCATTTTAAGCGCTTGGTTCTGGATGTTATAGTCTCCTGAACTGTTGTTGGCATCCAGCACCAACATTAGCCCCTGGTTTACTCCTTTTATGAAATAAGGCTTTCTTGTACAATTTCTCTTCCTTTGCACAGACGAGCGCAGTCTGCGCTTTCCCTCCCTCTCCAGAAGAGCGTGAGATGACACCTCTCTGTACAAGGGCAGTGCCTCCCACAGCCCAGGGCAGCAGCATACAGTTAGCAGAATTCCAACACCAACTACACTCCAGATGGAGAGCAGCAGCCCCAGCAGTGCTCAAAACCAACTCACCCAAAGCCGGCAGGCTGCGGCAGGAACTCCTCATCCCCCTGCCATAACAGCTCAAAACCTGTGTGCTGGTGTGTGTAAGGTCAAATAGGAGCATAGTACAACATCAACCTTGCATTAATAAAGAAACAAATGAGTTTGGGCCCCTTGCTTGCATGACACCTATGTTGGTACCTCACACACTATGCAGGTGACAGCCCACAGAGAGTGCACAGAGTCGCTGGCACGGCTTGAGGCAGAGCTGTCCGCTCCTGTGGGGCCTGGACTTTCCAGTAACCCAGTTTCATTCATTTTAGCTCATCAGCCAATTGACTGTTTTATTCTTGCGCTCCACAGAAACCCAATTCTGAGCTCAGCCAGCATTTTGGGGAGAACCTGCTGCATCCTTCATATGCAAAACTCAGTCTTAACAGCAGAGTCATGACTAGCTGCTGCCTTTCCTCACTGCAGAGAAAATTCTATCTGAGCGCCTTTCAAATCCAACCTTCTCTAGCTTGCATTCACGACCCATTCCCCTCTCAGTCTTGACCTCACTCAAAATAGTTCCCCTTGCCCACAGCACATTCAGTTTTCACTTTATCCCTTTCAGCTG
Source organism: Tyto alba (assembly GCF_018691265.1). Lineage (NCBI taxonomy): Eukaryota > Metazoa > Chordata > Aves > Strigiformes > Tytonidae > Tyto > Tyto alba. The sequence goes on from NW_024881322.1 coordinate 11,547,929, forward strand.
GATATATTTTACATGCTGCTGCTGCTTAGCCTCGTCTTCCATCACCACCCACCTCTCTCTCCCCCCCTTTTTATCATGTGTCAATGGCATGTTGCCAACATTAAGTAAGCATTTTGGATATGGAATAAATCCACAAGTTGGCCTGTGCTAACATGCACCTTTTCAAGACAAAACTACCAGAGCTGCTGCTCTTGGTGGGAATTGGGTTCCTTAATCCCCATTTCTTCATCAGTTCTTCCTCGATAAGCATTCTTGCAGAGAACAGCCCCCAGTCAGGACAGGAAAATAACTGGCTAAAATATTGCCCTCAACTCCAAGGGACTCTCAGTCACTAAGGAATAAATAAAACCTGAAATAACCAACAGGAGGAAACCTGTTATTGCTTGCCCTACTCTATTTTTGGGACCTCTGTTCAAATAGCCAAGAGCTATGTATAAAAATTCTTCTCAGGAGTGTGCAGATCTCCATTAAATCTACTTAGAAGCTTTTCCATATAAATCTTCCATAGAGAATGAACTTGGAGAACAAGCATTTCCATTTATTTCCTCACCTCATTAACTGATGTGGGAGCATTGGCTGACTCCCACATACAGATCTGCTGCTGAGCCAGTTTCTCCGCACCATTCTGCATATTGAAGCTACTGTCACACGTTACCCAAATGCTTCCCACTTGTCTAGGTTTTGGGGTTTTTTTCTGATCACTGATAGAGGGGGGAAAAGTATCCTAAACTGGCCTTTTCCCTGATTTGACAGTCAGTCACTTAAGTAGCCCACCACTACACAGCCCAAGAAGATGTACCCCTACCACAAAGTACCAAAAAGAAAGAGTCACATCCTCTGTCTATGTACAAACTCTTCTCTCTGAATTCAATCCTTAAATCAACTCTTATCCCAGCCTGCCTATGATCTGTAAAGCATTACTAGTACCCTCAAACAGGAATACTTTCTAGCAGGAAACTAGGTCTCAACAGTTTTCCTCTACCCCGGTTGTCTCCAGCACAGCAAACTTATTTATCCAATGGTTGGATATCAAGAAAGTAGTCCTCTCCTTTCACTAAAAACATTCCTCATCTTCCTCCTTGTCATGTCCTCACAGGTCTATCAGGCAAAATAATAAGAGCCAGTAGTAAGTTTTCCTAAAAAAACAGCTTCGGTTATCCAAGAACTATTTCTAAATTCCAAACCTGAATGTTTTTGTAGTACCATTCCATTTTCTCCAACGGTCAAGGCAACCACCCAATGCATGGGCATCTTAGGCTTGAGTCCCTCGCCTGACCTTGGGGGTTTTAACCCCTGTCTTTCATAGTCCTCAGCTGCATCCTGCCACAGTGCCTAGTCACCCTGGGCCAGTCAAACCCAGTAAGTGTGTGCACAAGCCACCAAGGCAGGCAGCTATTCCCTTGCTCTCCCAAATGGATTTTCACAAATTCCCCATGAATAGGGATGGTATCACCAGGGGGAAGAATCCCTCGGCTCCAGAGCTACCACAGGACATGCTCAGATCATGTTTCGCACAGAAATGCGCTGTTCTGTGTGGAGCCATGATGTTAAACAGGTCACTGAAATAATCCAAGAAATAACTTGGGGGAGAGGGGCAGGGTTCAGCACGGACCTACAAACTGCAGCACCAGGGAGCTGAACCCCTTAGAGCAGCTACACACCTGAGTAAAACTTGTTGTAGAGCCAAACTTCCAAAGAGCAGCTAAATTAGTCAGATGAAAGTAGAAGGGAGACCCACTCCAACTACTGAGCCGGACACTAGAAGTTAAGTCAGATCCACAAAACTTTGGGATTTCAGGATAACAAGTTACAATATTTTTTTTTCTTTTTTAATAGGATATTCAGTGTTCTTAGAATTAAAGAGTTAAAATCATTTAGTTCATATTACAATGAATTTGGAACAATTTAGACAGAAACAATCCCATATTAATAAGTGTAATCCCATATTCCTAATAAGTAGAATTACCAGTTTAGGCTATTGTTCCCTCTCACAGCATAACGGACAACATGATACCAGCAAAGGACTGTCTGGAACAACACACAGCCAGAGCCATAGAGGATATCTGCTTACACACTTTACATAGTTTTGGGGGACTGGGGTTTTAATAACAGTGCACAAGCATCTATCTTCCCAGATACTCGATCTGATTTGAACCATGACTTTGATATTGGTACTTACTGTTTTACTAGAGCCAAGTGGGCCTAAACAATGTCTATTCAGTTACAACTAAAAAGAAATAAGCAAATTAACAAGCCCATTTTCAATAAAGTTCAGAACTGGAAAAAGAATCAGCTTATGTTGCATAAATCTCCAGCTAGAAATTAAAATATCTGGACTTGGTTTAATTACATTTTTAATGTGATCCCCAATAGGACTCAGTAACCTTTAGGGTTTAATAACATCCGCTCATTTAATGTCCTTTCATTACATTAGTGTAACAATCCAAGAGCAAGGTTTGAAAACTAAAACTGTATGCTTCCTCCTGGGCTTTCCCATATGTTCACCATCTTTAGCTCAGACTCCCAAGATACTCATGCCAAGTCTTATAAAATGTTCCTAGCAGAAAAGAAAAACATCTTCTTCCATTGTAATTTATATATTTATTCTTTGTAGAGAACAGGGGAAAAAAAAAATTTAGTACTGCAAAGCAGTACTCTGGTTGTCTAGAAAGATCCAGCCTCATCTCAGGAAGAAAAGCTAATCAAATCTCCTCCTCCCGTCTCAGCGGTGGGTCAGAAAATGTGATGGAGTCCACACCTGAGACTGCAAATTGCTTCGTGATCTGGATAACTGTCCAAACACAGATTGATGCCAAATCTGGTACTAAATAATCATGCAGTAGAATGACTTTTTGGCAGAAGAATCTCAGAATATACGAGACTGGAAGAGGCCTTCAGAGGCCACAAAATCCAGCCCCTGCTCAAAACAGCGCTAACTTGCTCTAGGTTCACAGCAAAAGGCCCATTTGACAAAAAGCTCCTACAGCACCTCCACTGCCTTCCTATACCTTACGCAAATTCAAATGTTTTAGTTTTAGCATGTCACTTTTAGCAGAAGTGCAGCATTCCAAAACATATGGGGACTCCATGCCCGTACCACTAGCAAGGGCAGCTTGATATTGGAACCACTCCCTGTTGACACAAGTGGGACATACAATCACCAAACTTCAGTGTCTATGGGGCTGATAACTAACAGAGACATCTACTCTCCCTCTAAAATCAGAGGAAAGAAATAAGCCTTTCGAGCATAGGTTATCTGGCCTATTTAAGCAATACTTTAGGATATGAGGAATTATATTCCAGAACCTATTGACTGTCCTGATTTGATCTCCACTGACTGTAAAGGAAACTCGGTTGTAAGCAGATGAATCCAACCGTGTGACTGCTTTTACTCACTGCAGACTTTTTAAACTAGAAATCATGTGCATATGCGAACAAAGCAAAGCCAGATTGTACCTTTCAAAGCAAATACTACCAAAGGGAGGTTGCAAAGGGATGAGGATAGCGATAGCATTTTTCAACAGAGTATATATATATAGGCCTGCCCAAAAGACTATCTAAAGAAGCAAATATTTCTTAGAGGTTCCTCCAAGTGCAATTTCTGCATTCCCAAGCATCTGCCACCCTTCACCAACAGGTGTGAACACAGATTGGGATTCCACTGATTCTGCCCACCTTGGGAATGAACCAACATCCCCGTGCTTTTTCTCTACTGGATGCTTTGAGGAAAAATGCAGCAATGGTAAGTGTTCCTTAACGGTTTTTCTAAAATGTGTTAAAAGTAATCTGAATTCTTATGGGCCAGAATACTATGAACAGGGGGACCTCCCCTCCGTGGATTAGAGTCACTCACTACAGGGCTACTAAATCCCAGTGTGGTCATGCTCTCATAGACGTGTAGCCTTTTTCTTCACATCCCACTAGAAATTATATCATGATCTTTCTGTAGACTACTAAATCCTGGACTGTTAGAAACAAAAAAGAACAAGATCCTTCTGACTCCCACCTACTAAGCACTGAGAAACACTGATAAATTAGCAAAATAGCCCAGGAAGTTCACATAATGCACTGAGAGCTTAATGTACAGCTACTATAGGGTGATGGTGGCTTCTTCCTGCTCTTTTTATTTGTTCCTCTAAAAGGAACCATAAGGAAGTGAACCTCCTCAAAGTTCAAGGTATGGAAACAAAATGTTAGTGACCAACTTCTCCACTAGGAAATCAGAAATGCATGCTAAATATTTTTATCTTATTGGGAACATCAGTGGTAAGAGGAGGTTGATCGAGAAGGGCACAGAGGGTATTCCCCAGGCAAAACTTTTTGACACACAGGAGCTGTTGCTATGCCTGATAAATCTGTGAACAAAGAAAACAGATAAACCCAGATATTATCCACATACAGAGTGCTTAGCTACATAACAGAGTGATTGCACTAGTGGCTAAGACCACAAAGGCAATGTTACAAAAAGGAAAAAAGTCTCGAGCCAAATGGCTCCCCAAACATTAAGGATCAAAACTGGGATTTTAAGACTGATTCCATTTTCATAAAATGGAAGTGAGAAACATAAGGTCCAGACACCTCAGATCTGATACAGGTTTTAGACTGGAATTTAACATCTCAGACATATGCTTAATTTAACAAAAATCATAGGCGAAACGTGCATATGTGTGGATCTGCCAGAGGAAGTTCTGACTTGAAATTACCCTGCCCCATGCCACAGGCCAAAAAAGACAAAGTTCTGATGATGGAAAGCCCCAGATGAGGAACAAACATTTTTGGATGCTACTGAAATTATTTATGTATACAAACCTGATCAAATACACTGCTGAATTATTACCAGATCTTGAAAGAAAGGAATTCCTCAGCTATGCAAAGATGAACTACCACTTGGACTAACAAGCAAACATTTATATGTGCAGCAAAAACATCTGATTTATGTCATCGTCAAGTTCTCTTTAATTTAACAGAATTTGATAACCTCATCAGATACTGCTGCTGTGAGGACAATCCTGATTTGTTAATCCAAGTGTCATCTGTTGGCGGAAAAAATAGTAGACACACCATTCCTCGAAGATGCAGTTTATATATACCCTACCAGACATGATTTCAAGTAGTCTGAAGTTTAAAGAGGAGCTGTTTTGTGTTTCAATTAAGAAACAATTTGAGTCAAACGATCAGTGCACTTGCTCCCGAGGAAATATATTCTCAGCACATATCTTCACGCATCCACAAATTGTGGTGTTTTGTGCACTCTGCTAAGCTGTTGTGGGCGTACAGCGGGGAGCGGCATGCCAGGCTGCCCCGGGGGCAGCTGCAAACACCATCTCTGCGCGTCACGCTCGGGAGTGCTGCAGATGGGCAAACGCCCCGAACAAGCCATGTTGACACTTATATGCCAGCATGCCCTGACAATCCCTTACATCAACCCACAGTTTTTCATTTTGATGCCTTTCCCTCCCCTATCTACCCATACTGAAAGCGTAACAGTCCTTGCGTTATTGTTTTAAAGCAGATAATAAATGAAACTGTTTAGGACTCCCTACAGGTCCTTTTTCATTCCCAAGCTGTTAAGAGCAGTAAATACTCTCTTCAACTTTGCTAAAAGAGCAGAATGGTACAAGGATGAGAACAGGGATAACAGTTGAGTATGACAAGACCCATATTTTAGCAAGGCATCAAGTACATTACAATATCATTTACATTTAGGCCTCTCTCTTTAATGGTTCTTCAAATAAACAAAGAAAAGCCAGATACAATTTAAAAGTTACATTATCCTTTAAAAAGCCCGTCTAGAAAAGTTTTGTTAATTTCTGTAACATACGTAAAACTATTCAAAATGAAAGCAGCATATGACTCTAGACATAAGGATACAATGGCTTAATTCAATACAAGGCAGGCCAGGTAATTGCCATTATTGAAGTTGTAAAAGCAATTAACCTTATAGGACAATGACATTTTAAGTGTCTATAAACTGGTAATAAAGTTGTTTCAACATCAAGGGCCCATATAAGACTTCAGTAAAGTTTTACTTTCTGAAGGTACTTTATGTTTAACCACACTGCATTTATGGTGATAACAGCGTAAGTGAAAAACAGATTAAGATGCATACTTTAAGAAATAAAGTCAAAGTTTTCATTAAAAATAATAACTGTTCTGAAAAAGCAATCTTTAATATCTGTTGTTCACTTTGCTCCTGCTAAGATAAAGTCTATATACAAGCCATTACAATTTGCTTGTGGGGATTCCTAATACAACATTAATAATACAGATTACAAATCTCCTTAGCATCATATACAAGCATATAGTATTTCCTTTGTTAGCTGTCTCACCGTTCATGATTTTTTAATTAAAAAAAAAAAAAAAAAAAAACAGACCAAGTTACCTTTATCTGTAACTATAGCTAATAACCACATGTGACTTCAGCTGATGGGCTGAGGAGCCACCAGCCTCAGGTTTCTTGCCCATACAGCAAGAATGGCAATTTCCTTATATTTTCTACCTCCAAAATGTCCCCAAGAGTATGAAAAGATAACACCAAGTACTCTGCCACAACTTCTGACAGAAATCTTGAGAGCACAAAACATCTGACCCAAAGCCCAGGTCCAGGCATAAGAGGCATGCAAAACCCTTCCCTGCAGAAGTGAGCATAAACAGGCTGCTTCAGCTTCACAAGGATCAAATGGGCTGCCACATTCAGAAGGGGGAATGACCACGGTGGCCTTCCTGCTAGGATCTACCCAACCATCACACAGCTGTCCAGAGAGCACAGATGATCAAAATAATGAAGGAGACAGAACTACCCAGCTCAGTACCAAAGGGCATCCGCCTAGCCAGGAATCCAGTGCTACTGGTACAGCGTTACCTCCCAGGTGACCTTCATAACTACAAATCCCAATGAACTGAGCTGTTCTTCCATAGCAAAGCTTCCAAGGAAGAGTAGACATGCCAACACCTTTCAGACTCCAGTGGGCACAAACAACCTTTCCCACCTTACTCTTCAAGGAGCAGGTATGTCCTGAAGCTAATGCCAAAGCACAGGTCACCTACCAGCCTTGGACATTCTGTGGGATATCAGGGACAGCCACATGGCAAACCTGGAGATCAGGTAGGATATCTTAAGTCATCTCAAATGAGATCTCTTGTGGATGTACAGGCAAGTGAATCAAGCGAGCGCTCTCCACAATGAGAATTTGGATACCTTATATACACCTAAGCGTACCCAAACCCAACCCTGAATATATAAAGCCTGCTCTGTACTAGCTTCTGAAAACCTTCTTTCTGGTGTTTAGGGAAGGCCCCAAGTGTGGGTTTCTTTACAACTGTATAAGAATCCTCACAAACCCTTCAAGTCCAAAATGAATCCCTCTAACTCAAATGTTGGCTGTTCTGGGTGAAGTTTTTGTGACTCCTATCTCCACCTCAAAAACATCTTGCTTCTGCCCATTCAGATTCAAAGGGCTGGTGCAAAGAACAAGGCTACAGCACCTATACAAAGCAGACTCCTCAGTTGTCTACCACCCAGACACACCAAGTCTGCTCCTTCAAGTCCTGACAACAGCCAGATGCTCTGTGGGTCTTGCCAGGATGCAGTGAATTCTGCAAACTTCATTAAAGATCAAAACATTCAAAAGGCCGCTCACAAGTAGGGAGACATGTGCCTGCCACATTTCCCAACAACTCAGAACAGTTTTGCGTGTCCTGAGCACTAAGGATCAGCATTTTCCACTTCCCTCTGACCTTCTCATCTTGTAAATTTACTAGGACAATTTGAACTGGCATCAACAAAATGAGGTAAGAGGCTTGTGGCATTACTAGTACCTAGAGTATCCCTCAGGTGACTGGGCATTTTGCTGATGTTAGTTAAATTACACCTATGAAAAGGCACTTAGCAGGACATATTTTGCTCTATCTATACAGGTTCACAAACCTTTTTTACATGAAGACTTAAAGAGCCTGAGACTAAGTGGGAGTTTACAGCATTTTGTTTAGATTCTGCACATACTTCACTGTAGCAAAATTACCAGGGCACTGATGAAGAGCTGTGCTGCTTTCCAGTGATGACTTCGGTGATCCTGGTCTCGCCCTACTTCCTCTCTTCAGAGTAGCATTGTCAAGTTTAATTTAATCCACTTTAAAACTACAACGCTTCCTTTTAGCAAAGCATAACAAGGGTGTCCCTTTCAAGAACCACGTTAGGCATCGTAGTTCAATCTTCAGTAAGAGATTAAAAACTACATGCTGAAGATTAACCAGAACAAATCTTTTCATTATGAACAGCCACATGTAAATCCGAGTAGTTTTGGAAGAAAATTATTGACTTGTCTGGAAATACAGATACAAAAATTACAAGTTCATTACTACTGCTTGGTCAAGTTAAAGAGCCTATTAAGAACACTTACCTTCATTCCACATGAATCTCCTCTTTTCTAAAGAATTTTTCTGCATTACACTAAGACTAATCAAGGCTGCTCTGTGGTCAACAATATTAAGTTACTCAACAGTAATAACTTATAAAGCACAAATGGCATTTTCCCTATAACAGTTGCACTTGAAGAACTGTATTTTTCTGGCTTTAACAGCTGCATCTCTCTGGATAGGCCTGCATGATAATACACTGCATTCTACACAGTCAGAAAAATTCAATGAACAGGGAAGAAAAGAAAATGGAAATAGGAAGGAGAACCCACCACTCTCCTGCCATATAGCTGTGTAAGTCACTCGTAACAAACAATCAGGCAAAGAACACGGAAACTCTGATTTCCTGCCACCTATCCATGAGACACATCCAAGGCAGGCAAAACCCGCTGTGAGCATTGTACAGCCCAACGAACATTTGGGGTTGCTTTGATACAACCTTACTTTCTGTGGCTGCCTTTGTCCTGCACCAGGGCTTCACAAATAAACACTGTGATTGTCAGCTGAGCAAGGCACCTGCACACACACAGAGGAGAAATGCAATCCCAATCCAGGGAGAAAGTTTAAAGAATTTGGCAGCTAAATTTAAAACTCTCAATCGGAGCCCAGCACCGAAATTCCCTGTGCAGCACAATGACTGGGGACTACAAGGGGGTTCCCTGGGGCTAGAACACCAAGAAGAGAAAGGATATCTACCATCAGTCCATAGCACACTCTTAAAAGGGGGATACAGCTGAAACCTCTTAAATTTAAGTACCTCCTTCAAGTCATAAGTATCTAAGAAATCAACAGCCTAAAACACTCCTGAAATTTCTTCCTTCCTTCATCCACTGTTATATGGACCAGCCCACTCATTTCTGAAGATGGTGGAGACTGCGCAGTTAATGAAACATCATCTTTGTATTACGCAGCTCCCCAGGAAATCATGAATCTGGATTCAGTGAACTTGGCTTATCGACACTCACAACCCTTTCTCCTATTTTCCATTATGTTTTTAAATAAGGTCTGGGAAGAGCCTGTAGGACTACCCAGGGCTAAGAGCACAGTGTAGGTCATTCTGTATTCATCTGGACTGCAATGAAGACCAACTTACACCCACTAGCCCTTGTAAAATAATTTTCAAATTCAGTTTGTGGAATTCCAGTGTGTTTCCCATCACAGCAAACTACCCCTCTTACCCAGGTTCCATTTTTCACAGGCTAAGTATTAGTTTCATCAAATTATATGGTTCACCCAGAGGGTGAATTCTAGTTCAAGTTCTTTTTGATTCAAGTTTAATTAGCATCCTATCCCAGGAAAGTTGCCCTGTATAAATACTGATATGCCAATAGGCCACATACTTCTTGATCTTCCTCTGATGAATAACAGAGAAAAGACATTCTTGTGGTATTTTAAAGGAAAACCAATACATGCATATGGAAAAAAAACGCACATTCAACCATAAAACACGTAAAACTTGACATTGGACAATAAAGCTGCACCTGCACATTCAGGTCAGTATTTTTAGTGGCTAGTAATGTTCGCTTTCCTGCACAAATGCAACTAGTCATCTGCAAGTTTGTGTAGTGTCATTTTGTTTTGGAAAAAAATGTTAAGATTGTGTTGCATGGTGAAATTAGATTCAATACATAACTATTTTCAAAGGAAAAACTATCATATCCGAATTTCATATTTGATCTTTGAAGTTATTTACCAAGAAAAACAAAGGCTTTTCCAGCATGACTCATCTTGCTGTCAGAGTAAAAACTGTTCCAATTCTTCTCCATCACCATTATCCTCAAGTTTTTATAGCAACCTGAAGCACTGACCAAACCTCTGTGTGCAATTCTCCTGGTTCGCCTCTTAAGTGACCATTTATACTTGGTGTTTACTAGTTGCAGGGTTGGTCACAGTGTACTCCACCTAGTTTGCTCTGATGCTAATGATTACATGGAAGTTCAGGACACTTCTTTCTAACAGCTTAAGATTTAAAAGCTGTTTTGGGTTTGAGGTTTTTATTCATTGTAGCTGCCTGTCTTTTACTAGCTGGCCAGCTAATACTAGTGTCATGTAAGGTACCGTCCAAAGCTATGACCGTGTTATGAAGACATTACCTAATAAGTGTCCCTGGGCTTTACTTAGGATATTTATTGTCCTGTTACCTGACTGCAAATTTGATTTGAGGATAATGCACTAGGAAAAGTTTTAATCACAGAAAGGAAGTATACAAGCACATCTGGGTCTTTTAATTCTGTTTTCACAATGGATGTATCTCTCTTAGCACCTATATCACACTACCTTCTGGAAGTAAACAAGTGAGATTGGATTTTGTCACTTATAAACTAGATACAAGCAGACTCTCACAGAAGCATTTACAAACAAACAAGCAAAGGGCAAAGACCACAGATTTCAATAACAAAGTTGATGTGATTCATCTGTCCTCTCTATGAACCCTGTGCAGCGGCAGGTGCGCATGTGTGTGTTTTCCAAGGCACAGGATGGGATGTGCCAGTCAGAAGGTCATGGGCTCAAATGCTGAGAGCCACGTGGCATGTAGAGAACACAGCCCAAACGCCGAGATTGGGACTCTCCCTCAGGCGTAAACGACCCAGCAATCTTAGTTCTAGCAACTACCAGGGCCCATGTCAAAATGAAATTATCCATCATAGGTGCAGCCTGGAAAACAAGTTGGGTATTGATATCTGTGTTCAGAACATTGTCCAGAAACGTCTTTCTATATAAAGAGCACATTACCTGACTTCCACATGTCATCATTCTGTTTTTCAGAGGAGAACCTGGGCTATTCAAATCTCCATTTCTGCTCGTTCTTCACAACCGATTTCATTTCATTAGTTATAGAAGGCTTCCTGATGTTAAATATTAATTAAGTTCTGCAACTGTCTATCTACCTGTTCTACCAGAGTTCTCAACAGATCTTGCCCAAGGCTTTACCAAGGCCAGAATCTGCCTCTAAAGAAGAACGATACATCTCAGGAAGAGGGAGATGTTATTCTTTATATGCTACACCTCTGAACTGTGTCATCTGGGGACAGTCACAAGGCTGATATGCTCCCTTTAGTCACAATTAAAAACACAAAACAGGAAAGGCTAAAATTTATTGTAATGTTCTATCAGCTTGTGCTTAGCAGGAAGAAAGGGGCTGCATTCCATTAGTATGGGTTCCTAATGAACACTTAAATGAACTAAGACCTACCCTCAGGGAGTCAGGAGGTCTCTGCTCATCCAAAAGCTGTGGCTTAATCTTCCTCACTAGCAAGTATCAACAGTGAGCTCTCTTGTCCCAGGTCATTAAGTTACCATTAATGTATTACACACTCCAGCTTCAAGCCTCTTTTTATACCTGGTAAAGCAACAGACCCTTACAGGTCACCTTCACCTCTCCTCCAGTAGTCTTGATTAAAGCAAATGGGTGCTGCCTACCTGTAAAACTTTTCCAGACTCGAGGTTTCTACTTGTTTTCCTATTTTAGAAACGTTGATGCACACGTTTTTATACTCCCAAATTGCCTACACTCATCAGCAATCCTAACTCGCCTGTTTAACTGTTTGTACAGAGTGCAGCAGTTCAAGATCCAACACTGTGATGACTCGATCACACAGGGTGGCCATGAACTGCTTGCTCAAGTGCTCTGTAGTGCCAATACACGATCTGCCTCTTAGCTAACTTTTAAGTGCTGCTGTTCATTACAGATTCCACATCTACCCCACACGCTCTGGGAAAAGTTATAAAGCTGTAGGCACTGTTTTACTGTGAAGTGATGAAATGGAGCCTCACTTGTGGACTTGCACCAAGACTTCACCCCCAGGAAAAACAAGAATATTACCAACGTAAGGCTTTACAAACTCCTGCTAAATGGCAGGGAGCTGCTCGGTTCAAAATGTAGACAGCCTCAATCGTCCCAGTGCATAGAGAGGGAAGTCTGGTAACACAGTTTTTCCATCAAACCCCAACAGGTTCACTTTAAGGGAACAACTTCCAGTCATCTTCATGCCCAGAATGCAGGATCAAGCACCAGAAATTTCTCATGTCTCTCCCTTTCTTTGCTTGAATGCAAATTCCAGGATCCTGCTTTAAATATTTCTAACTTGGGTATAACCCACTGCTGATCAACTGGTTTTCATTGCTTATCTCCTGATTTTATCCATAGTAGATGCAAGTCTTTCTAGTTGTAAGCCAAGGTTTTTCAGCTCCAGATGTAGGTTTGGATGTGTTTGGCTGGGGGAGGCTCTAAATCATTCCCAGATGTCAGCTAAGATAACAGATCCTCAAGGAAAAGGTTTGTCTTTGTGCCCCAGCAGTTGCCTGTGTTCAGAACAGAGACCACTAGATTGCTTTGGTACAGGCAGTATTTTATGGCTGAAGTGGCACAACAAATACTAGCTTTACATCCCTCTACATAGTCTTCAATAATGCCACAGAGCAGAAATACAAATCAATATATTCGATATCTGGCGGAGATCAGTGCCTCAGGACAGGCAATTAGGAGTACTCTTAGGGGAAGGGCAGACATGAAATGGCAGGACAGAAGATGCTTGCTTGACAACGAATCAAGATACATCTAGTCTTCGCACCAGGCTTGTGCACTGTATGCCTCTGAGGCATAACATTTCCAGTTTACATTTGGAAACCATACTAGATGGTTACAGATCTTGCATTTCTACACAGATCTGGCCTTAAATATTTCTTTAACTAGTGTTGTTGGTCCTTTCTGGATCATTAAATTAATTTCCAAGAGTTAAAAATTGTGAATGAAAGGCAACTTCTGAAAAACAGAACTCTACATCGATATGGAAAGTAGGCTTCTGGCTCTTACCAATGCATCCTTCAATCTTAAATAATAAAACTGATAGGTTCTCTCCCTTCTCCAGGAAAGTCAGACAGAGATATCATCTAGAGCCTAGAAAATGGGGCTTCAAAATAAATCCCTTCTGCAGAACAATAGAAAAAGTGATGCTGACTGATGGATGGGAATCAGTTAAACTGATTTCTAGGACACATTATGCATTAATAAATCTGAGACTGTGTGTTCATTGAAAGAAATGTAGGAGGCATGTTAAAAACTTTTAAAGGAATAAGAAAAAAATAGTAGTTAAGCATTATATTTGAAAGGAACCTACAGGAAGTTTAGCACTAAGATCTTTTTATGAACATTAATACTGAGCACTTACATGAAGATCAAGACAACAGATATCTCCACAGGAACTCCTGCAAGTTATTTTTTGTTTTAGAAGACACTGCTGCTTTTCACTGCCCTTCTGTGCTGTTTCTGAAGCTCTCTTGCTCAACCCACAGCAAAGGTATTAGTTCCAACATTGATCATCAATTATAACACCACCAAAAAAAATATTCCTCTTATTTAGCAACAATACAGTCCCAGAAACTGAGAGAACTTCTGCACTGAATATCAAATCAAAACACATGCCTCAAACAGGGGTCCTGAGAGGTGCACATGAGCAAAACCAGAGGTTTGCAGTTCTGAGGACCTGGGCTTGCAAATCACCTCAGTGCTATCTCCACCCTTTCAAGTGGCTAGCTGGACAAATTAAGTTCAAAAAGTCAAGGGGGAAAAAAACAAACAAAAACAAAACAAAACAAAAAAAAAAGTCACAAAAAGAAACAAACCAAACAACAAAAAAAACCCACACAAACAAACAACCAAAAACCCAAACAACAACAACAAAAAAACCAAACAAAACAAACAAACAAAAAAAAAATAAACCCCAAACCAAAAACAAACCAACTTGCGTAGGCAGATGAACTTAACCAGGCTGTTCTTCCTCAGGGTCTTGATTGCAGATGTAGGAATCCAGGAAGAGACTCCCATATTTAAAAAAAAACACAAAAGCAAACTCAACACCCTCTTGGGTTTGCTGCATTCAGGCAAAACCTATTTATGCTCCAGAAGTGGCGTTTTATTCTTCCCCCTCAAATTCGACAAGAAAAGATATGTTTCCTCAGACTCATTTGCAGAGTGACCCTGCTGGCACCAGCACACTGAAGGCACTGTTAGAGGTTAGAACGCAAAATGATTAAGACAGCCAGAGAGCAGCTATATGCTGGGGAAGCAATGTTTCAGTTGATAATACAAGACTGCGCTGAAGTCTGAACACAGAATACGCCATTCTGTCAATAAACCCTTACCCTCTTTTTCCTTCTTTGTTCTAGCTCAATTACAAACTCACAGGATGGATGTACCATGCTGGAGCAGGCTTATACATCAGTACGTTAAGGCAATCAAGCTCCGGTTCAGCTATTAAAACCTCCACAATTTTAGTAAATTGGAAAAAGCTCAAGTGAAGACAGAACATGTCCTATATTTTCTGTCATTGTAATGTAGTTGAGTTACAAAGAAATCCTTATTTAGGCAGCCCCAGATGCTAGGTTACTTGCAGCAGTGGACAGGTTATAGCACAAAGAAGCACACATTAATTGAAAGTACTCCTGTTTCAAAAGCATAACTTTGCTATGGTCTATGCATTTTAACAGAGCAGTTTGTGTCGTACATTCGTCCTACAGCTCGTAGAAGGTGCATTTTCTAGGAAGCTAGAAGTTAGGCAGCATTCTTAAGATGAAGGGCATGCTATTATATGAATACATACTCGCATAAAAACATGATCTGGGACAACTTAACAAGACATTAAGAAGTAACTTGTAAGGCTTATAAATAATTGAAAAGATACTGTTCCAAAGTTTTGATGTGTCATAAAAGCTAAGTTTAGAAGGTGAAGAAATTATTTCAATTAAACAGAACAAATGTCAGCAATGAATGTCTAAGCATTTTAATGAATTCATCTGTAATACTATGGTGCATGCTGAGGCACAGAGACAGTGGGGGTATACACATACAGACAAGTTATTTGTGAATATAATTTGAACTGTATAAGAAACACCTACTCAGACTGGGGAAGAGTTTCCTGAAACAAAACCTTCAAGAGCTCCAGAAATTTCTCCAATACAAAAGCCTGACTGCAGAATTGCAATACACAAAAATGAAGCAGCAAACGGGTCCAAAACCAAGCAACCAGTTTGGGCCAAGCAGCTGAAAAAATTCCTTACCTTGATTCCTAATGCATATAAAGCAGTTCTGCAACAGAACAGTTCCACTGACTTAAATGGAAGCACTTCCCACCCTGCAAAGGTGACAAGAACTAAGCTTCCTTCCTGCAAAACAGCATATTAGAAAAGTTCCTAGTCAGACTAAAGACAACATTCCCCTCTACCAAAAAAATTAAGAGGGCAAAGGAGATATACGCACAAGCACAATGGATAGAGCTAGCACCCAATTATTTCTCCTCAAGACAAAAAAAAAAAATAAAAAAAATCACTGGAATAAAATGAGAAGGCAGTAAGTTTTAAATTAAACAATCTGTTGCCTGTTGACAGCATTATCTGCATTTCAAAGACTATCACTGTTAGGACCCAAAAAATCACTGTCAGCACTCCAGAATACAACTCATCACCCACCAGTTGTTTTACTGATCTTGCAACCATTTCTTATCCCATCTCTTTCAATGAACCTGTTTCTCTCAGCCTTACCTTGCCAAAAATTTCAATTAAATACTGAATTTATTTTTATATTTGGTAAATAATAAACACATTACATCACTGTTGATTAAACAACCAGTGATGGTGTCCAGCACAGCACTCTGAATCCAAAGAACCCGAGCTATGGGCTATATCAGTACACTGTATTGCATACTTCTATTGATTATCATCTATGATACATTTTCTCTTTAGTTAATTATTTTTCCCCCAGGAGAAGCATGCTCCCGAGCCTCAGTGATTAGCAGTGCCACAGACACAGCTCACATTATGGTCATTACATGGAGATGTTACACTGCATTTTCCCAGCCATATGTTCTCCTTGTACAGAGCCATACAGGCCTTCCATAGCCCGTGCTTAGTCCTTTGATGGATTATTGACATCCTGCTCCTTAACCCTCTATTTCACTAGCTGGCCCTCTCTAAAGATCTCCATTATCTCAGTTGCACAGCTGTAATAATTAGATTCTGTATTTTTGAAGCCTTCAATTATAATCTACAAGTAAAGCCTTAATCATTGCATAGTTGAGCTGTGAAAAGTATTGCCATGGTGGGTTTAGGTCAAGATTAACAGAAAGAACAATGTAAGCACAGACACTAACCATTTGAAAGTGTTAAGGATGCAATCTCTTCATGTCTCAGGACACGAACTGAATCAGCAATACTTCAGAACCAGCTTACAGGCATCTTTGTGTTCTTGTCTGTACTCCTGGAAAAGGAGATGATGAAATGGACCATGCATATGAAGGTTTATGGCAATTCCCAAACTCCTAAGAGCATTAAAATGGATTTTGAGTTACGACCATCAAACTGAAAAAAAAAAATTCTTTAAGTTTGAAGCACTTGAGGAAAATTTAGCTTGCTGCTTAGCACTATTGTTTAGCCTTTCCCAATATTTTCCAGGCGTTTTGTCAAACCTAAATTAGAGTTTCCAGATCATGAAAGTAAAGCCTGACTTTCTTGCTCCAAGGAGAATTAAACTGGACCATGAAGATTATTATATATTTTTTTTAATAGATCTCACTCCTCCTGTCCTCAGAAATAAACTTTTGCACAACTACCTGCTGTTAAACAGCCTTCACAGGCTCATAAGAAAGCTCAGTTGTCTTCCTCTGTCCTTCAGACACAGCATGGGAAATGTCTGCAAATAACAGCTTTCTACTAAATTATTTCAGACGGTGAGCAATCTAGACAGGTACATCCCCCATGAAGGTACAGGGAAAGAGTTCCCCCAGGAGACTCAGGTGAAAGGTAACTCATGAAGTCATGGAAACAGATATTTGCTAGGCAAGATTGGGCCTGTTGGAAGTTTCACATAGGAAAACTGGAATACCAAAGGCTTGTAGAAGGGAGAAAACTGAACTCTGAACAGAGACCAGACTACAGTAACAATAAGAGGGAATGACGGACGTTGCCAGGAAATCAGCACAAACAGAAAGCAAGCAAAACACCATGCAGTTATTCAGCAATTTGTTAGAAATTGCAACTTCTGACAAAGAACGCAAGCTATGTGGACAAAGAATTATTACGGATCTGGCAGGCTACAAATCAAACTTTACTTTCCAAAATTCAAGTGGTGAGCAAGCCAGTCAAATCTTTGAAAAAGAAACTAGGTGAAGGCTTTTTCATTGCATGCATAGAGGAATAAATTGTGATACTTAAAAACAAAGAGCCATGAAAAGCATAGAAAACCAAGGCCAAAGAAAAAAAGAGACCTTTCAACAACAACAGGCAAGTCCAAAGAATAAGGAAACCAACACAAATAAAATACTTGGAAAACATTGATAACAGATACGCAGTTAGCACAGGGCTGGCTTAAATCTTCTTTTACCTTTTACAGTCATTTGCCCCTATGCAAAATAGCTATTAAAGTCTACTGAACAGCATGGTCATTGCTTTGTATGATGATAAATGGTTACACAAGTCATGACAATGTGATGGTTAGCAATCCAGATTCTAATTAATAAATAGCGTTTTAAATAGTATTTACTCAAATTAATAAAATTTGAAATGATGAGCAAGTGAAATGGAACAGCGTCCCATGACTTCTCAGTCAGCTTTCCACCCAACTAAAGTATTTAGAGGAGGAAATTATGAGTCATATCTGGGAAATAAGGTTATCCATAACCAAATGAAGCACTGAAGCAGAGAAAAGACAGTTACTTTATCATCCTGAGCACTGGAAATGAGAGCAACCTGTTCCACATAGCCTGGAAAGTCAGAGCTCAAGTTGGATTTGAGAGATCAACAAGCTATATTCAGCTATTGGTTGAGGACCAGAAGGATTCCCAGCAAGTATTCCAGCAAAGACAATGTATTAGCTGAAAACAAGTGCAGCTAGCCTTTTTAAAAGAAGGGGAAAAAAAAAAAAAAAAAAAAAAGGTAAACACATAACATCATTTTATTAATCATAGATAAATACAGGTTGGAAGAGACATCCACAAGTCATCTAGGCCCAGCCCTTGCTCAAAGCAGGGCCAGCTTCAAAATTAGACCAGGTTGCTCAGAGCCTCAACCCATCAAGAGTTGAAAGTCTGAGAGGTTAGAGAGCCCACAGCCTCTCTGGGCCCTGTGTTCCTGTGCTTGAGCACCCTTTGTTGTGAAGAATTTTCTCTTTATCTCATAAGAGTTTCCGTTGCAGCTACTTCTGCCCATTGTCTTTTGTCTGTTCACTGTGTATTTGAGAAAACTCCATCCCCCTATAAGGAATGGAAAGGCTGCAAAGAGATCCAGCCCCTTGGCCATCTCAAGGTTGAACCAACCCATGTCCTTCAGCCTCCCCAGTATGTCTCATGGTCCATTCCCTGACCACATTAATAGCCCTCCACTGGCCTCACTCCAATCTGTCTCTTACACTGGAGGGGATGGGAAACACCCTCACTAGACACTAATATTACAGTAGTATTCCCCGTCAAGGAACAAGGTTTTTATGGAGGTGGGTTAGCAAGTGGTTTCTCTTTTTTATTAATAGACACACATAGGCAAGGGAATCAGCATACCCAGTGGTGTCCAGTATATTCATATTTGACGCCCTGGTTGCACTGCCTTGTTGCACAATTATCCCTTACACAAGGATTTCACACATTGCAAAGGCAATTAGTAAATCTGATACAAGTGGAAAGCACCTCAGAGCCTCCCACAGAGACAGTAACTCCCTCACAGAACTGATTTAGGATGTGACATTGAGCACAAAGCCACAAAAGCCCAAAAAGTAGTGCTGGCTAGCTTTAGAAATACAGTGTATGGGGAGATACAGAATAAATGAACAATAACTTGCACCTTTTCCCATATATCAGGGATTTAATTTTTAACAAGACAGAGGAAAAAAAAAAAAAAATCTATAGCTGACCTTACTAAGTTGAGTGACACTGTTCTAATTACACTGGATCATCTTGAAGCAAAGAAGTTTTTCCATATCACACCTTTAAAGGATTTAAAGAAAAGAAGAAAGCCACAAATTACCTTAAGAACTGAATCACTCTGAAGCTTAATGATATTTAGCCAGAAGAGACTTCAAAGACACAAAGCATCCTTCCAAAATCCAATTCATACAGCCACCCAGGAACAAGCAGGTTGGTTCTGCTGAACTGGCAAGGAGGATCCGGATTTCCTTGTTTATGGCAGTCAAACAAGAAGCTGAAGCCAGTAGATTTCCACAGTAATTCTGCACAGCTGACTTATCCGGAGGAAAGAAGGGAACTGGCATCTGAGCTCCATAAGGAAAAGAGAAGAGGCAATTTTTAAGAACTCTCCCAAGTTCAAACCTGTTCCCCAACATCCTGCTGCAGGTCAAAGAGTTATTTTGGTTTGGGTTTTGTTTTTTGGTTTTTTGTTTTTTTTTTTTTTTTTTTCTCATGCCAATCACCAGGAGGCTCCTCTTCCCCTCAGACCCCCATGCAGCTGGGCTGAGGTGAACCTGGTTGCTCTGGATCTTCTGGAGGATCAGCTCAGGATGCTGGCTCTCACAAAAGCAGTTCAGTTCCCTTTTTAAGGACGAGAAAACCCATGGGAACAGTACCAAAGCTTTGGTAGTTGTCGGTTACCTTGACACCATCCATAATACAAGCCAAGCAAAAAGCAAAGAAATAATTGACTTACTGAAATCTAAAAAACAACCGCCCCGTTTCTAATGTTGTGAAGGACGAGTGAACAGAAATAGAAACGTGATTTTTCTCTTTTATCCCCTCATCCTAGGATCAGATCTAAGAGGTTTCTCACTCTTTGTTATATGGTTTTAGATGAGAACTCTGTGGTGACGGCTCTGCTCTTTGAACAAGCCGTCGATCCTCACTTCTTCCTCACAGCAGGGAATACAGGCCAAGGAACGTGTTTGCCATAACACCCCATCCCTCCTGTGTGGCCTCCAGCTAGATTCAGATCTTGGTCCCTTTCTCACCCATTACCAATTCTGTATTTAGCTATACTAAGGGTGCAGTTTCAGTAGGCTTCTCCCCCCTCCCCATCATACTTCTCCCCTCTTCCAACGACTGTCCTCACTTCTCTAAAAATGCTTAAAGTACAGATTGATGATGTCCCTGTGAGAAAGCTATAAAAAGGGAAACAAATAGTATTATTTACAAAGGCAGGTTAAAGACTGAAGAAGTTACGGCTGGATTAAAAGTACCTCTGACTTCTTAAATCTGTTCCACAGCCCACACCAAACATCCTGCTGTTCTCAGCCAGCCAACCAAAAGATAAATTGAGGATGGAGAAAACAAAGGGAAAAAAAAAAAACACAAATGAAAAAAAACAGAACACCAAAAGCCAGTGTAATTGCTAAACAGAAGAAAACTGTAAATACAGTCATAGAGTGCCTCTCCAACAACGAAGTTCCATGCAGATAAATTCATTTCCTTCACACAATGGAGATCAATAACAATACCTTGAGATAAATACTGCAAACAATATCACACTGCAGGAATGAACCAGTAGATTAGAAACAGAAAGGATTATTTATGTAAAAGAGCTACACTGTTTATTATTTAATTTGTACAGCAGGTTCCTGAAGGCCTCTGAGGAATGACAAACTGCATATTTAAGGGCTGCTCATTTCTTATATCACTGAAAGGCAGATACCCTGTGACTGCTCTAGTTGCCTCCCCTGGCAAGTTTTTTCAGGCACTTTTACAGTATGTGAAATTTTCCTTCAGGTTACGGTTGCAGGTTTTATATTATATGAAGAAAAATTTCTGTCCTTCATAGTGTAACAAAAAACTTGAACACAAATGCAAATGCTTTTAGAAAAAAACAGAACAAAAAAAAACCCAACGAACAAAAAACCCCACACCCAAAAGACCCATCACACCACACATTTATTCCAGCTGCAGGAGTGTGATGGCACAGCAACACCAACAGCTGGCAACCTCCACTTCAGCTATTTTACTGAGGACCACTGAGTTACCAAGTATTGGCTTGTAGCCTTGGTACAGGCAGGTACATTCAGAACAGGTTCACGTAACAGCAAGTATTTCCACAAAATGTATGTTTGAAGTGAGTTAAGAAAGCCCTCTGATAGAAGGGCTACTTCAGCAGGGTCCCTAAAGCAGTTTTTCAGTGATGGAAAACCAGTTCTTTATTGAAAATAACAAAAACTAATCAAAAAACCCCACCAAACAAACAAAGAACATACACAAAAATGCCAATATTTCTCATTAACAGGTCTAAGGATTTTCAACACCATAAGGAATGCTGCTTTATAGGATCCTGTTTTTAATTCAGTCATCTCAAACTCTGCTGGACATAAAAGAAATGTTATTTTGAAACAAAAGTTCTAACTTCGTGCAGTACACAAGCCTAGAGATGGCAATACTGGACCTTGAGAGAGCTTCTACTAAAGTTACAAAATTCGATGAAAAATAGTACAGATCTTCCTTTTTGATAGGCACAAGGATTACCTTCCATCCCTAGAAAAAGCTATAAAGTGATATTCTGTGAGAATACCTGGAATTGATATTTCAAAGGGCTTCTTTTGAAAGAATGATTTATAGATCACAAAGACCAATGGGTCTTTTATCAAAGAAAATTGATTCCTTTTCTGAACCACAAAGAAAAGATTGATGATATCCTAAGACCACATCTCCATTTTTGAGAGTCACGTAGTGCCAAAAGACAACAGTTACAGCCAGTTAGTACTTTACAATACCACAAATAACTCACACACTAACTACACATGAAGTTTCCGTGGTGTTTTATGGAGGCTAGAAAGCAAAATTATAGCACAGGGAAATTCATGATGTAATTTATCTAATCTCCTCAGTACATAATATGGATGACAAGGAGGGTTTAACTAATAAGTGCACATGATGAAATAGCAAAAGGATACCAATGTGCCATTGTGGTGTTTTATTTTCCTTACCAGGACTAAGAAAGCGCATATATGTAAAAGTACGCTCTGCGTACGAGTGTTAAGATCCTTCCAGCTTGATCATATCTCTTCCTCAGCCCAGTAATGAAATTCCTATCAACCCTTCATTTGGAGAAGAGCCTGTATAGACAGGCTTTCCAAAATTATTATCCAGCCAAGAGAAAAACATGCAAATTGTACTATCTTCTGGGGGCTTTTTTCATGGGGGAACAAAAAAAAAAAAAAAAAAAAATCTTTCTTTTTAAACCAGCTCCATTATTACTGATTTTTCAATGCAATACTTTCCCAGAGAGCCCGTACCTAACAAGTTAAACAATATTAACATTTTTTCAGCCTCAACAAAATATAGAATACACGTGTCTTCACACATACAGAGAAGAGGTAAATGGAAGAGAGTATGGAACAAAGCAGGCAACACACGCTGGCATTTACTATTACTTTGGTATATGCTGTCCTCAGAACACACACCAGATCTGTGGAGACCAGAAACCAACAGCTTCTCAGCTGGACAGGACTTGCCAAGGGTTGCACCTTTCAGTCCTCCACACAGTCAGTATAATTGATCTAGTTTCACAATTTTGTGCCCATCTGCTAAAGCTTTACACATCACCAGAGACAAGAGATTCCACTATCCATTTCTTGCAGACATTTCCTCCACCTCTCATGTCCCCAACCTTCTTCCTTCAGCTTGTGGCCAAGGCTCAGTCATAACCCTTGGTACTGAACAACTGAAGAAGGTTAGACTTAGCAAGCAGCAGCACATAATAATAAAACCATGCAACCCTGCAATACGTAGGGTATTTTTGTTAGCTTAATCAGCTAGACATTGTAATAAAGAAGATAAAATTAAGAGCAAATATTTTTTCAAAGTCCCTTGGATTCCCAGAACATTCAAGGAAAATGCTATTTATCAATCATTTTAGCAGTGCCTGTTCCTCTAATGCTTTGTCACTCTCATTGTGCAAGGGGTAGAGCCCCAAGTGATAAGAATCCTGCTTCTCTACTGTTTTCTGTTTTCTTTTTGCTGTTGTTGTTCTCATCTCTATGCTTTGTTCTTTTGGGTTAATGTGGCATGTCTCCAACACAGCCTTGGAAATAACTATAATGTGATTTGGGTTTAGTGTCATTAAACCTGATTAGCAAGGACTGCTCATGAAAATCCATAATTACCTCAGAAAACAAGACATTTTTTGCCAGGGAACTACAAAGAACTTTACTTCCCTTTAACTATCTGGGCTACTTGAGAGAAGTTATTGTCACACTGTTTTCTCTCTGCACTTCTCTATGCCTTGTAAATATGATAAAATACCAAAGTCTGATGAAAACATCCATTTTGTCCCAAAGCTGATTTCTAATATGAAACCAAATACACAGTTCTTATTTAAAGAAAATAAAAAGCTATAGAGAGCATAATGCATCTTGATAGATGTGCTAGTACTTTGTGTACAAGGCTGGACTTGGTGACTAAATCTATAATAATAAAAAGATTGCCAGCTGGACAACAGCACAGTGTGGCTAACATCTACATAGCTAAACTGTTTAACATCCCAAAACAGGGGTGTTGCAAAGAATATTGTCTAGTAGTCTGGGGACTCCCCCCAACACTACTTAACCTTGTCTCTTTGCATTTATTGTTTTTTTGGGAAGGGGATGATACAGCTCTAAACTTCATGCGCAGAGTCATAAGAAACTTTAGTCCAAAATATACACCAATACACATTCTTCCAAACCCTCATTTTCATTTAACATTTAGTAGAGGACAATCTCTGCCTGTAGGTTTTTTGGTCTGTTTTCATTTGCAAATTAAGCAGGGATCAGCCTTTGCATCAATTACTGCTTGGAAACCTCAGTAAGAAGCAGGGAGAAAAAGAGCTTTTCCCCCCCGCGGCATCAGGAAAAGGGTCTGGGGCAGCTCCATTGGCAAGCGTTCCCACGAACCTGTCCCCTGAGCTTTGCCAAGTCCAATAGCATTCTTCTTTGATTATTCCAGCAATACCAGCCTCAGAGAATGAGCTGGCCTGTAGCTGGCATAAGCAAAACCCAGCTTTCCTTTGCGCTATTATTGCAAGAAGTTCCCAACCTCTGTAGTTGTGTTAAATTAGTCTTGCATGGCCACAAGCCTGGTTTTAAGCTAGTGGGTGTTCTTGAGCAATGAATACCATAGACTTCTTCCCATACAGCTCTCATATCTGTATCCAGAGCTGTTCACCACAGGGTAAATATTTCCCCCCTCTTCTACACAGGGACAAACCAGCAATGCCTGCACAGCAGTTGCATGTTCTGCACACACTGAACCCCATTCAGAGGCTCCATTAAGCGTTCTCCATGCCTGAAAGACAGTTGGGTCTGCAGCCTGAAAAGCTGCCCTTGAAGTGCTCTAGCATGTAAATTTAGAGATGTGGGTAGAAACACGTGCTGTAAAAAAATATTTGAGAAACTCTCCAGCCCTAGGCAGTGAAGGTAAAAAAACATCGACAATCTGAGTAGTAAAATGAGAAATGTAGGAAATGGACCAAAGTCACCTTCACAGAAGAAGTAGTAAGTAAACTCTGTGTTGCTCATATTAGAAAGAGGTAAAATTCCACTCACACATTTGCCCTCTACATGCAGTACAATCACGATATCTAAATTACATGAAAAATAACAAGCTTACTTCAGAAGGTGTCAGGCTTGCATTTCCTGCATAGATTTATGGGTACACACAAGTACAAGTGATAAAATACCTCATTAAAACCCTGTGCTCTTCACCTCCACTCTTTTTGATTAACCCAGTAGAAATGAAAATCTGCATATTACCACCCTGGCTAGTTTCCTTTTTATTTCACCACATCAAAGGCTTAAAAACTGTGAGCCAGGTTACAGCTTAGAATCATAAAATACTACGAGTTAGAAGGGACCCATGGGGATCACAGAGTCCAACTCCCAACTCCATGCCAGATACCCTAAAAGTTAAAACATACATCTAAGAGCATTGTCCAAATGTTTCCTGAACACCTACAGTCTTGTGGCCACAACCACTCCCCTGGGGAGCCTGTTCCAGTGCTTGACCACCCTCCCAGTGAAGAGCTTTCTCCTAACATCCAGCCTGAACTTCCCCTGGCACAGCTTCAAGCCATTCACTCTCATCCTATCACCGGACACCAGAAAGAAGAGATCAGCACCTCCCTCTCTACTCCCTATCATAAGGAAGTTGTAGACAGAAATGATGTCACCTCTCAGCCTCCTCTTCTCTAAGCTGAACAAACTTCTTATCCTCAGCTGCTCATCATACATCATGCCTTCTGGTCCTTTCATCATCTTGGTTGCCTGTCTTTGGACACACTCTAATATTTTTATATCCTTCTTATACTGTGGAGCCTAAAACCTCACACGGTACTTGAGGTGAGGCCGCATCAGTGCTGAGTACAGTGGGACAATCAATTATTTTGACCGATAAGCTCTACTGTGCTTAATGCAGTCCAGAATATGGTTGGCCCTTTGGACTGTCAGGGCACACTGACTCATACTGAGCTTGCCATCAACCAAAAACCCCAGAATCCATTCTGAAGGGCTTCACTCCATACTCTTGTCCCCCACCAGCCTATACATACATCCAGAATTACTCCATTCCAGGTGTAGAACTCAACATTTGTTCTTGTTAAGTTTCCTGAAGTTGGCGATTGCCCAGCCTTCTAATCTATCAAGATTTCTCTGTAAGGCCTCTCTACCCTCAAGAGAATTAACAGCTCCTCTTAATTTAGCATTATCAGCTAACTTATTAACTGTACACTCAATTCCCATGTCCAGGCCACTGATAAAAACATTAAAGAGACATAGTCCTAAAATGGAGCCCTGGGGAACACCATCAGTGACTGACTGCCAGACAGATGGTACCCCATTTACTACAACTCTTTGAGCCCAACTCTTCAGGCAGTTGTCCACCCATCATATTGCGTACATGTCTAGCTGTATGCTGAACATTTTCTCCAGAAGGATATTGTGAAAAACAGTATCAAAATCTTGGCTTAGGGGAAAAAAAAAAAAAAAGGAAAAACAACCAACCCACAAACCACACCACATCCACTACCTTCTTTTTGTCCACTAGGAGGATAACCTTGTCATATCAAAGGATAGTAAGTTAGTAAAGCATGACTTTCCTTTTGTGAACCCTTGTTGTCTTTGACCGATGACTGCATTGTCTTTCAAGTGGTGTTTTCAATAACTCCCAGAACAACCTTCTCCATAATCTTACCAGGCACCAAAGTGAGATTGACAGGCCTGTAATTACCAGGGGCTTCTTTCTTGTCCTTCTTGAAAATTAGAATAACATTTGCTAGTTTCCAGTTGACTAAGACCTCTCCAGATTCCCAAGACTGTTGGTAAATAATGGAGAGGTCTCACAATAACATTATCCAACTCTTTCAGTACCCTGGGATGAATCCCATTGGGTCCCATAGACTTATGAGCATTCAATTGCAACAGCAAATCTTGTACCAGTTCAAAGTCAACCAGAAACTTATCACTCCCTAGTTGCAGTCCTCCAACCCAGGGCTCATCCTTGGATAAGTGCAACCATCCAGCCAATTCCTTATCCACCGAGTTCTCCATCCATCAAATCCATGTCTCTCCAATTTAAAGACAAGGATGTTGTGGGGGACAGTATCAAACACTTTTTCTCAAATGCACTGAAAAAGGTGAATCCTGGCAGGCCCCCCAGCATGTCTGGTGTTTCCCATGATCAAAAACCTCCAAATTCTGCCAGCAACACCAGTCTCTGAAGCAGGTACTGATAAGCTGGGTCTGCCCATTTCTTTCAGTGTCATTCCCTACAACCAGGAAGACAGAGAATACCAGCTGTGCTCATCGTGCCATTATCCATCTCCCCAAGGCCCTGAAGTCTCTTTTGACCTCTCTTGGACTTCTCATCACAACTTAATTGGTACCCACATGAAAAAGCAATAGCAGATAATAATCTGACAGACATACCAGGCTAGGAGGTTTCCTGGCAACATCTTTAACCTGAGCTGCAGAGAGGCAGCAATCTTCCCTAAAAAGTGGGTCTGGTTAGAAGATTGGAACCTCTGTTCCCCTCAGAAAGGAGCCACCTATGACAATAATCCCCCATTTTTTACCTCATGGAGGTGGTCATGAAGTGGGGGATAAGCTGACCTGATCTCAGTGACTCCTTTAGTATCGATGCATCATCATCCAACTCATCAATGTCCCTGCCCCTCCAATTCCAGAGCCTGTTACCTGTTGTGTAGAGGCACCTGAGAAGGCAAGGTAGACAATGAGGAGATTCTCCCACTGCCCCAGAGACTTATATCCATTCACTTCTATCCTTCAAGTCATTACCTTCTGCCTGGTGGGAAAAAGGTGCAGGATTCCCCTTTTCCAGGTGTCTTCCTTAGCTGATACTTCTGTTCCAGAGAGGGCAGAGTATGGTTCCACCAGATAATCTCCTTCTCAGACTCCAAACTGCTCCTCAGCCTGCCCACTTCCTCCTGAAGCTCAGCCACCAAGCTGAGCAATTCTTCTACCTGGGTGCACCTCCCACTGCTATTCTCACTACTGCCCTCAGACACCAGTAGGAATTCCTGGAATACCCTGTGTCCTGGGTTGAGTGAGTGGTGGAGTTTTTTGGTGGCAGGGGAGGGGGCTATCGGGGCGGCCCCCTGTGAGAAGCTTCTCGAAGCTCTCCCAGCTCCACGTCAGCTCCACCTCTGTTTGGGAAATTGAGCCAATCGGCTGCGCCTCTGCAATAACGTATTTAAGAAGGGACGTGGTGACGGGCAGTCGGACTTGTGAGGAGGAGTTGCTGCAGCTGCATGAACACCAAGGTCAGTGGAGGAACAGAGGAAGAAAGGAGGGGGGAGGTGTGCCGGAGCAGAGACCCCCCTGTATCCTGTGGTGAGACAGCAGGGAGGCCCCCCCTGCCACCCATGAAGATCTGCGGTGGAGCAGACATTGATTTATGGCTTGTGGCTTCTGCTTGCATTATCAAGGTTCTGTGCCCGAAGAAGGCCGGGGCCTCATGGGAAAAGGCAGCCCCGCTGCTGTAATTCAGTGCTGGGAGGATTGCAGCATGCGGGGGAGTCCCACGCCGGAGCAGCTCGGGAAGGGCTGCAGCCGTGGGAGGGAATCCAGTCAGAGGAAGTTAGTGACCCATGATGGAGCAGTGTGGGGAACGCTGCCGCCCATGGGAAGAACTTGTGTCGTAGAAAGTTTGTGGAGGACTGTCTCCTGTGAGAGGGGGACCACGATGGAGCAGGAGGAACAAGTTTTGGACACTCCCCTCACCGAAGATGAAGGAAGTGGCAGCACTGACTGCACCCCCCATTCCCTGCCCCTGCGCCACTGGGGGAGGAGGTAGAGATATCGGGAGCAGAGCTGAGCCCGGGAAGAAGGGAGGGGTGGGGGGAAGATGTTCTCAAGGTGTGGCAATGCTTCTCACTGTCCTACTCCGTTATGTGTTGTCAGTGTCTGTAATAAATGTATGTTCTTTTTTTCCTTCCCCTAACGAGTCTGCCTTTTGCTCGTGATCATAAAGGGGAAATTTTTCCCCATCCCAGTCCTATCTCGAACCCCAAGCCTGGCTCTCTGTCCCTTTTCATTGCCGGAGGGGAAGGGAGAGAGAGCTGCTGCATTGTGGTTGGCTACCAACCAGGCCTAAACCATGACACCCTGAAAGCCAGAGAGCTGGCCTTGAAGGCTGCATGTTGTCCTGGGAGCTCTGTCTGGGTAGCTGCATCAGTCCCAGTGGGCGCTAATGCTACAGGGGATGCAGAGGACATAGCTTTCTGTCAGGGGGCTACCTTTGCCTGAACTCCCTGGGGGTGGATTATGAACAGTGGCAAGAGCCTAGGGCTGCGCAGTCTGGCTGGTGAAGCCTCAGTCTCCCAGCATCTTGGTCGCCTGCAGCAGCTGGTAGTCCTTGCTGCTGCCTGGTCCCTCCACAAACACAGCCCAAGGGCTTTGGACACCCAGAAACCTTCTCAGAGGTGTCCTCGGTACCTCGCAGGCCTTGCACTCCTCTCAGCATGCAGCCGCTGGCATCAGCTTTCAGCTTCACCGAGCTGAAAACTCTGCCATCCATTAACTCTGAGACTGAACAAGCTAGGCAAAGAGTGTTTGTGTGTTTAACAACTACTGAACAGCTCCAGGGCCAGGACAAAAAGACACCTAGGAAGATGCATGGAGGGTTATGCATTAAACCACCTAATACTTAAGAGCCTCCATCTACTTTCCAGTGAAACCAGGAGAAAGATCGCAATGTAGAAGCTGAATCAGGTACTACTTCGCAATATTAAGTTGAATATTACAAACTTGTAGAGCTTTATCACACAACCTGAGTTGACGGAAACGTCCTTTATACTAGCCACTTCCCTGTCATCTACTAGTATTAACAAGCAAAAAACCCACCTACTGGATTAATGATGAACACAGACAAAGGACAGCCTCTTAATTTAGTAGAAATTGAAAGTTTAAAACAACCTTCAAGTGTCATCAGAAAAGGCAATGCAGAAATTCTCCTTCTTTATGACACAATTCTGTCAATTAGCTGAAAATAGCAATTACCAAGTCCTTTTCTTTATTATTTGTGAAGAATCAAAACTTTGAGGATGATAAATGGCTCCTCGGATAATGCAATGCTCAGTTCTGCTAAATTTGCACTTTTCTATTGGTTTTTGAGTTCAGTTTTTTGTTGGGTTTGTTTTTTTTCTTTTTAAACTGTTCTTTCACACAGCCTACGAAAATAAAGAAGTAGGGGTTGATGGGGGAAAGAGGAGAGACAGGATACACATCATGGAAGGAAAATGCCAAGGAAAGGTTTTAAGAAGAAAGAGAGCTTTTCTCATTTAACTCACTGACCAGGGCAAAGACATGTTCCCACACCTTCATTAAAAAGGAAAGTCAACATTGTTAGCAACATCAGGAACAAAACCTCATTTAAATTGTTCTGAAACAAAACAGAAAAAAAAGCCAACACATTCAGAGGATGACCTTTGAGAATTCTGGCTTTATTAACATTTCAAACAGCACAGCACAAAATTAAGATAGGAAATAGACTTGCAGTGCTATTTGACTGCAGAAATATATATCATTAGCATGCCCATAATTAACAGGATACCAATGCTTGTCCCATTGTCTCTGCTAATAATGGTGTAACATGAAAATAGAATTTCTCCTAACAAAATTGAAGGGGATATTTAAGTTTATTCCACTTCTTAAGCATACTGAGTAAAGCCAAACAAGTCCCTTTTTGCTCTTTGAAAAGAATGCCCTCCATGCCTGCACTCCCAGGCTCACCTAAAACAATTGCAGAAGGTAGATACAGGCTGCATTTAAAACAGAGTCCAGTCATCCTTTCCCATCTCATAGCAGCAAGCTAATTGGGGAGCTACCAGTGACCCACACAGGTGTTAAAAGCCCTTCAGATGCTAACACCATCCCTTCCACGCAACACTGCAGTGGTAGCAGATCCCCTTCCTCTGAAAGGGACCATCTTCCCCAAGACATAATAGCAAAAGTCTACCCATTTGTAGATGTTCAAAATGCTGAGCTCCCGTGATTATTCTTGGTGCCTGCCACACTGAGCACCATCATATGCCTCTGACACTGCCCTACTCTTAGGGGGTAGGTAGTCGAGCCTGCTCTAAGTGCTTTGGGATCTTGGAGTAGAAGGGAAAATAAGCCATCTAAAACAAGGATTAAGAGGCAAATGCAATAGATCCCCTCTGTCAGGTTAGACCACCACTGTGGATTTGGGGGGTTTGATTCACTACGAGAGGACTTGAGAGCAACACACTGAAATCAGGCTGAACCAAGGTGCCACCAGCAGTGCCACGAGTGGATCAGGGTCAGCATGCCTGAAGGTCAGAGCAAGGTCAGGGAGATGGACGGGTTACCAAACTTCTTCCTGAGTCCTCATGAACTTCAGCCTCCTCTTGGGTAAACTAGTGATAACATCCAGCTTTGTGACGTAGGCTTAGGCCCTTCCTTAGACTGCAATCAATCAACTAACATGTAATTTGCTGCCTAGATAGGCAAGAAAGCTGCTCCCATCACAGCCAGGTTAGCCCGGGTCCTGCTGGTGCATGTTGCCAAGGCAATGCCTGTTTGTTCTTAATGGCATAGTATGGCCCTTTATGGGGCCATATGCAAGTTTTTGTTTTTTGAACACTCAGAGGCCAAACTTAGAAGCAATTCTGCTACTGTTTTCCCACAAGCATTCTA
This sequence comes from Tyto alba, assembly GCF_018691265.1. NCBI lineage: Eukaryota > Metazoa > Chordata > Aves > Strigiformes > Tytonidae > Tyto > Tyto alba. The sequence goes on from NW_024881322.1 coordinate 11,579,466, forward strand.
CAGCCTGTGAGACCTCACTGCTGGGAAATACTGGTTTGATATTCAACCTAGATTCAATTTAATTCTGCACTCCCATGTTCGATCTTCTCAAACAATATCCATCCTTGTACTCCCAAGCCATGGCACCTGTAGGCTGACTGGTCATCAGATGACAGGTTGTAGGACTTCTAATCTCTTATGTCAGATCATCTTGAAAATCTGGTAAGAGCCAGTCCTGCCTTATGATAGAGAGGCAAGATGTAGTAAATTCTTGACAGGGTCCCGTCTCCTCCCAGGGCGGAACAAAGGGCTGGGTGTGACAACCTCTTCAAGTGTCACTGCCAGTCCTACAGTTCTGCGATTAAGTCAAGTTACATATTTTCAATCTTTTCCCCTACTATCCCTTTTATATGCAAAGACAGTGAAGTAACAAGGAATGCATTTTACTCTCTTCTAAGGGACTACAGGGATTATCTAACCTCTCTCTCTCTGTATTAAGACATCATTTAGATTATGAGTTTGCTTACAAAGTCACAGAAGAATCAGACCTACTTAGCAGGCTAATTGTTTTGGTCATATAATAAACATGGACAAAAAAATCCCATCACCAAGCTGTTATACAATTACTATTGTGCTGCAAATTATGTCACCAACCTACTAAGGGTTAAGGAAATAATTATTGTGGGGTTGAGAGGCTTGGTAAACAGCAGAAGTTCAAGGATGAACCAGATTTGCTGATCCCAGCAGAGAACTACAATTAAGATGTAACATTTCCGTAAATTTTTCCCTCTGTTACTGTTTATCAGTATTAAAAAGGCAATTTATACTTCGCAGTTCTCTCGATCAGCCAGTGTATCTTACCAGCAGGCAGGTAAGATTAAACTGTCCATCACAACAAGCTGTCCTTTCCCTGCTCCTATATTATCAAAGCCTATTGAGATTAAAGCCATAGGAAACTGGAGGAAATGCATTCATTTGCTTCAAGTTAATGGGCTTATGAAGTTAGATTCCTACATACCTGTAGTCACCTTTAATAGAAAAATCAAAATCCCAGAAGTTCCCTCAATAGTAGTGAGTTTGAGAAACATTATATGCATTTGCTGAACTCACTCACGAACATCTTAAAACACGTTCCCAGGATGCCCTAAACCAGCAGACAGTTGGAAAAGAAACATTTCTGGGGCTGATCTGTTTGAAGAGAGACTAGTTACCCCACCTGGCAAGAATGAAAGTGGCTTTGAGCAGCTTTCCATTCCACAGGACTCTTACCCAACCTCTCCTGCACATACCAGTCAGCAGAGTGGTCTGAAGGTGAGGAACATTTCAAAACGCTTCACTGTTCCACATACCCAAAAAACCCACTTTTGACTGAGAGTCAATATTACAGCTTTACTATATCAATTACATGTGATCAGTCACACTGATCTCAGCAGTACATGTGCAAGGTGCTTCTAGATTTGTCACTGGTATGCTCCTTCCCAGGTCTGAAAACCAGGAAAAGTCAGTGCAGTGTATAGGCACCTCATGTTTGCTCAAGTCTGGTAGTCCTATCCTCTATTCACTTCATTAGCACTCTTCAGGCTGCACCTATTGTACCAGCTGTAAATCCTCTAGGATCAGAACACCTACCCCTCCTGTGACACAGCACTTCTTATCAGTTAGTTGAGATGATTTATTTGGAAAATAGTCTTTCTGTTTTCCTGGGGGTTGAACACAGACTATAGTCAGGGATAACCACACTAGAAATTAAAAAAAATACATACATACATCAGTATTGCCAGCTAGCTCAACATAGCTATTGCCTTTTCACAGGCAAGACTGAACACCGCAAATGTATTTGTGTGTGTCCAGAAGCAAACTTCTGTGACTTGGTACCAAGTTGTGATTTACCCCAGGTGTTCAACACCAACACCTATGCCCCAGAGCAAGCCAGCTAGCTGATATATACAGGTAAGTCAGTCAGCCCGAGCTAAATAAAGTTGCAAAACTCCTTGGGGCATCCTGACACAATGATACTGGGAACAACCTATGGGATAAAGGAAAGAATAAATGGCTGCACGGAGAAGACTGCTGCTGGGAGCTCTTCGGGGAGCACTGTGTCAGTGCCCAGGTACACCCCACAGTTTTATTTGTAGTGTAAATAAGATCTGTCCCTTTCTGGAACTGTGCTCAAAAGCAGAGAAGTGACCCTTCCAAACTCAGAGCAATACAGGGAAAGAAGGCCCTCTAGGATGCCCACACCTTTTTGTGATGCCTCCACAGACCTAACTCTACCTTTGGATGCTCACTGACACAAAGCCCTATTAACACACTATTGAAGCAGCTTAGGGGAGCATTTTTCTTAGAAGCCTTTACTAGATATCCTTTATCATTCCTAGTCAAAAACACCTTTCTTCTACTCACTGAAGCCCCCTGCTACTCAAAAAGCAGAACTGCCTTAGGACAGACGTGTCCCTACAAAGGAACCACAGAACACAAATTTCGTGTCCGTCCCTTCTCTGATGAGTCACATCCTCAGGGGTGACAGTCAAATGAAAAGAAATTAAAAGCTTTCACAGCTTGGAGAACAGAATGAAAAGGCAGAAAAGTGAAAGAGTGAAGGGCTGAAAAATATCTGCTCCTCAAAAGGGTCGATTTTTAAATCCTCTTCTTCACTCATATTAAGCAGCAGAATGAAAACGTGTATATTCAGATGTATGTTTCAGTCAAGAGGAATAGGCTCAGTAAATCCAGTAACTTGGAAACTGCTGAGGACAGGTACGCATAATGCTTTTTCCAGATCCAGTCTGATCTGCTAATTGATAAAGTATAGGACTGCTTGTGGTTTGTTTTTCTCCTCCTTTTAACAGGGGTAACAGTAGCTACACATCCTTATGAAACTCTTCAGCAGCTTTAGGCTGCAGGAGCTGGGAACTGAGGGAAGCCAAACCTTCCAGTTTCACAAACAAACTGGAGGTGGGTGAGGATCTAACCCTGTACTGTTGGGGCTGCTATTTTTACAGCGTAAAGGCCTCTAGACAGGATCCAAATCTAGATGATTCCGTTTCAGAAATGGCAAAAATGCATGTCCTTTTCCTTTGCCCATCTCCCCTCAGCAACTTCGCTCCCACCCTGAGGTCTGAGTCCGCAGCGTAGGCTCTGTTTGAGGAGGTCTTTGGTGGGAGCAAGCAGGTCTTGTAGCAATCATATTCAAGTTGATTGCTGCTGTTGTACTTAAACTCAGCATTGGCCTGAGGTGCCTGAACACATTGCCACTCCTCTCCACGCAGTAAGCATTCATTACCTTTCACAGGATACTTACCTCTAGATTTCACTGTCTGTGTAGCAGCAGCTTTCCTTCGAGGCTGTGCCCACTTAAGACACAGACAAGAGCACATCCCATTGATGATTCGTTAGTAGCAATGCAGAAAACCAAAAGTACCAAAATGGATTCCTCAGTCCGAGTCACATTTTCTAACGGGAGCACTGCTAAAACGTGTGCTTGTCAAAACTTGTCAACTTGTCAGGATGAGACTGGCTTTCAGTATTGGTACAGCCAGATGTATTGGTGAAAAATATTTCAGCAAATGATCAATTTCCTAGAACAGGCAGGGACCAATACTACGGCAAAGCCAGTTTATTTAAAAAAAAAAAAACAAAAAAAAAAAACAAAAAAAAACAACACATACCTCACAACAAACGAAAGAATAGGAGACTTTTTCCTTGGCAGGATTCAGCAAATGTTATATTTATTTACAGCAGTGTCAAATCTAATGAGCAAAAGCAATGCCATAGCAGCAATACACAAATCACAAGAGTCAGACCACAGGATCCCAGAAAAGACCTCAGAGCTCAAGGGACGCACGCTAAGGGGGCACTGAAACTCATGGCTAATCCTACCTGCCCATCCAACGTTTTTAAGCAGCAATCACCACAGTAGTCAGCCTACCTGTTAAAGTACACAGACAACAACAACAACAAAAAAGAGCTTCCAGGAAGATATCTTTCTAAAAGAAACCCAGCAGTAAGGGGAAAAAAATAAAAATTAAAAATACCCATCCAGCCCTGTTGAAAACCTGTCTCCCTGCACAGATGTTAATGGGCAATAATCAAGAATTTTAATTTCCACAGACTTCAGGTGTTCAACCCTAATCAAATATACTTGCAGCAACATAAGGAATGAGAAAGAAAAATAAACCTGGCCTTGTGACAGACATCCATAGCACTTTCCTGGTCAGGTTAACAGCTGGACAACCAGCAAAGAAACCAGCTGGGAGGTAGCCAGGCTTGTTATCCTGCAGCAAAGCTGCTGTAATTTAGCAGGCACCGAGAGAAATCAGCAAGATTTATTTGAGACACCTAAGAGACTAGAGATATTTTGTGACAAAGGAGGAGAAAAATCCCAATTTCTCAGGTGATGAATGGAGGGGGTAGGAGTGTGGTGCAAACACCTGCAGACATCAGCAGCTCTGCAGTCACCAGCCCTTCATACCTTTTGTGGGAGTCACAAATTAATCCACAAGGAACCCATATGCAGGAGCAGTGAATCCAGCCTGAACTCTCTAAGCTCTGAAATGAACTGTAAGTGACTAATTAAAGGCCAAATAATATTATCATTACTCACATTGCCCAGTATCTTACACCACAAGTGGTCCCTTTGGCTTTAATTAGCTGCTATCCTGATGGGTGCTGACTAAATAGCAGATAAATGCCCAGTCTTGGCAAATTCTGAAATGCTCCCTTATTGAGTGAGTTTTCCTACTGGATGCCTGGTTGCTTTGCAGTTAGTTACCTCAAGGCAAGCAACCCAGAGCTTTGAAAGCTCTCAACGCCACCCTTCTCGTTTGAGAAATCTACTTTTTCCTGGAGATAAATGCTACGAGTCATAGCTGTGTGAGTCTCTGGAGGAGCAGCCAGCTGAGATGAAACCTCAACAGAGAGGCTGCAAAGTTCATGGAGTGCCTTCCCTCCCAACAACGTGCATTTTTTAAAAGCCCACATTGCTAACAAACAGTGGCATTTGGACTGGGGGAGCGCACCAGAAAAATATTTTTTTTAATGTTTCAATTTTAACATTTAAGAGAGGTGGGGTAGATGCTGTAATGTCAATTATGCCTCAGCAGAGAACCTGCTCAGAAGGCTCAAAAATATTCCAAAAAGGCATTTTATAGCCACTCATCTTATTTATATATCTTCTGCACTGGGCTGTGTGAATGTCAAACACAGTCCAAACCAGAAATACCCAAGATATTTATAAACCCCCAGGAAGGAAAATTAATAAGAATCAGCTGTTGGTTTTAATTTCATAGCTTTTTGAGTAACTGCAGTAAGAACAGAAAGAAATCTTACTTTTTATGGCTTCTTGTAGCATATTAAACACAGACTGGATGTTTTATATCTATTGCGAAGCCATTCCAACTTCACAGGAATAAGACATTAGTTTGCCTTACTTTTTTTTTTCCCCCTAATATCTGTATTTATATATGTCACTGATCTTGCTCCACAGCAAGACCAGATGATACATGATGTTCTAGAAAATATCTTTCAGGAAAAGCAAAACAAACTTATTTCTTTTTAGTTTCTCCTCCTCCTCCACCCACTCCTCAACAGCCAGAGAGGTTTTTCTATGACCCCTGTGAGCACAGGCCAACAGAGGGTCATCAGAAGAGCAAGCCTGGGGGCAGTAGCATTACAGGAAAAGTTGAATTATCTGACGAGATGTTCTCTTTTTCATCTGCAACTTCAAATTGTATCAATTGCTCAAACCACTTTTGTCCACTCTGCTCAGCAGTCATCCAAGGTGACTTCCTTCATGCCAGGGTGCCCAGGCTGGCCCCAGAGGTTCCCACAAAGCTCCAGGCAACACCTCCAAAGCAGGAGGGGACCAAGCATGCTCCTGGGAGCTGTGGTAAGACCGGGGGGTCACACACATCTCGTTTCCAGCTTTGCCTCGGGGCTTATTTGACAGTTGGGTAAGAGGATTCATCTCCCCTGTGGTAAGTAGGGAAGCTACACAGGAGCTCAAATTACAGAGGTTTTAAATATCTCAGCAGCTTTTATCCAGCTTGAGCCGTAGCCAGCTGTCAGACAAGCAGAAATACCTTTGCTAGCAAGATACAGGCGAAAGAGGAAAAGCACCCAAGTGAAATATGAGCAAAACAAACTTACTTACTGCCTCATATCCCTTCCTTGTGTCTTCCCTGGTTGCAAACTCACGGTCAGAGGCCAAACTGGCTATAAACTGGGGACAGAAGCCCTACTACCCAGCCCCACCTTGAAGCCAACAGCCAAGAAATCTGCTGATGGAGATCTAGACGTCATATTAGTGATGCCACCTGGGGCAAGGGAACACAGCTGATAGAAATGTGAAGTATGTGTAGGCACATCTGCGAAAGATTGTCAGAAATTGGGGGCACAAAAGAGGGGAAAACATGAGTTATTCAAAGCATAAAGCAGGCACTTCCTAAGCAGCCAGTTGTGGAAAGAAATGGACCTATTTAGACTCTCAGCCATTTATAATCCTGGAGAAGAATAAAAGTCGTTACTTTTGAAGCCTGTAGTCATTTAATCATACCAAACCTCACCATTCTTCAAAAAAAAAATGAGCCAACTGGCTCCTTCCCTCAGCTGATGTCTCCAAAAACTCTGAACCTTCGTCTGTGCATGCACAGCTTGGTTCAGAGCAGTAAGACCTGAACAGCCCCAACAAAGACAGAGCATCCTCCTTATTCACAGAGGACTTCGGATGACCCAGGAAAGCTCATAAAACAAGACAACCATAGCAAAGATTTTACTAATTAAATGGAGACCATCAAAAGTAATTTCAGTTTTTAAAGAAATGTTACAGTGTTTATAAAGGGAAGCTGATGCTGTTCAAATGGCTCCTGAGAGGACCATAGGAATAGCAAGTTTGCAGCATCTAGTGTATGTTTGTCTACCAGATACTTAGTAATATATCTATGTACACTTATTAAAAGTGAAAACATGCACAAACCTTGGTAGTCTAGACACCCACCGTGGATTTAACATATACTGTTCCCAAGTTTGTTTATTTTCTCACATGCCTAGAGCACCCCAGTAAAACCCAGAAGGCTTTAAGCAAAACCTTCTAGGGTGCAATACCACTGCCACAGGCAGAGGTAGGAAATAAACGACTTCAGGTGCTTTGGGAACATTAGTGGTGCTGCAGGCAGAGAGGCAGGCAGTGGAAAATAAATACAACTAAGCAGTAGGAAATAGATTATTTTTGCTCCTTCAGACTTCCCACTGGGGAAGCGGATGGCAAATACAAGGCTAGAAAGGGCTCCCAGAGTTACCAGCGCCCATAAATGAGGAAACTATCCCCTTTGCTCTTAAATTCTTCAGCTCACCCCATTAACTTTGTGAAAACCAGACAGTAAGCTGTGGTGAAATCCTACACTACTGCTACGGCCAGCACCTGGGCTGCCTGAGAACAACCAGCTCCAGGGGCAAGACAACCTGGTCAACAGGGAAAAGCAGGGCATCAGGTTAAGATTTCCTTGAGATACAGAGCAAATTCAAAGGGGACTGGGGGCTTACAGACCCTTTGTAAGCAGCCAGCCTAACAGGCACTGTCATTCTGTAGGTAGGGGAGAGACAGCAGCCATTCCCATCTCTCCTCCAGGGACCTCTGGACCTTTCTCAGAGAGGCATCTCACTTACCCTGTTAGATTTCACCCACAGAGACCGCCCTGAAAGAGCCTGTGAACTCAGCTAGTCTTGACGGCTAGTGGCACGAGGCTTGCTATTTCAGCCTGAGCAGCACGTGGTGTTCAGAGGGCCAGGCAGCTCCTGCCACTGGGCAGGCGTACACAGGCTAGGTGTAACAGAGCAACAACCAGGCTAGCACCAACCATGTCATCAGAACAGTGCAAACCCCAGCAAAAGCTTCAAATTACCGTGTACCTGGTCAGGTTTTACCCCCCCTCCGTGTTGGAACTAGCCCCAGCATAGGCCTGGGCACCCAGTGAGACAGCAAGCACACACACATGCCTACCTGCATGACCCACATCAGCAAAAACCAGCTACTCACCGAGGGCAACCCCAGACTGGGATGAAATGGGGCTCCTGGGGCATGGTCATGGGTGGGGAAGGACCCCAGATGATACCAACTGGGTCCACTAAAGGGGCTGCGAGGCTGGCATGGTGCCGGGGAGGGGGGATCGCCTCCGCCTCTTGCTTCTTGTTTGCTGCCTATGGTCTCCAGCCAGAAGGATCCCACACAAAGTGGAGTTCATTGTTTTTTGGAGCTGGGCATCAGGAAGAAGGTCACCGCCCTGGTCTGTCCACGGGAGCCACTGGCCATGGGCCTGCCCTTGTGGAGGTGGCTGCAGAAGGAGGTTCTGCATTTGCCCTGAGCGCTGACTGGGAACCAACTTGTTCGGCTGGCTGCAGCTGCAGCCCTCCAACCTGCTTTCTTCAAGGACTAAAATTCAAATCCTCAAAACTCTCCTGGTACTTCTATGTGTTCTGGTGCTTAGAAGCAGCAAATTCTGTTTGCCAGGCCTTTTCTACTTCTTTTTAATCAAATGTATCTTAAAGACATTAAGAATGTTTTCATTGCCTCCATACACATTTTGCCAACTATTTCCAGCTCAGTGAACATACTACACCTAAGAACTGTTAAACTCCTCTAAATCAATGTTAATCTGCCACATTGTCCCATAACAAAGGCTCTATGAGTCCATTAAGTACCACTAAATGAAGAACAGCTTTTGAGCTGTGCTAACAGTATGAAAACTCATTAAGAGAAATCTTTGTGCACCGATAGCCTTCCTACCTACCTATCTGGGCATCCAACATCATGCCAGGGCTTGACTGTTCCCAAATGTTCAGAGACTTCTGTCCTTTCAGGATTTTTCGGTCAGGTAATTCCATGGGAAATTTAACAATTTTTTAGAAAGAAAGAAAGAAAGCATCCAGCCTCCCAGGCTTTGGAAACTATTCCCACATAGATCTCAAAGCAGAGAGTGAGAAGAGCCAATTTGGTGGTTCCCTTCTAAAGCTCGTGCTAGGACAGCACGTGGAGTTGGCAGCACACTCACAAGCTGTGAGCAGAGAAGCCTCACCAAGTGTTGCAGTGTGTTGTAGTGGTGTCGCAAGCAACAGAAAGACAAAAGGAAATACGTGACCTTTCCTCAATTTCTTCCCATGCTCCTAAGATCTCTGGGTGTATCACTGAACCAATGGACACCAGCAGCTCCTCCACTGAAATCACGATCAACTTTGAAGTTATGAATTGTATTTGATTTTTAGCCTTCCTTATGGAGAGATTTTTGAAATAGCTCTGGAACACATAGCAAGGAATTTTTAAAAGTAGCAGTTTGCATTATTAACATGAATGAATTTTAAAACTCCAGATGTACTTTTAACTTCTCTACTTCTCCATTATTAACTTTCCTGTATGCTGTACTTGGTGTAGCCCCATGTAGAAATATGCAGAAGTAATTTCATAAGAAGATGGAAAAGGCTTGGATATTTGGGGCAAGTTCACATCCATCTGTAGAAAAAATTGTCTTGCAATCTTTTTGACAACTGGAAATGAAAGAACATCCCTGCCTCTATTCTTATCTGGAGACTTTGGAGCAACTGAGGATCTAGCAAGGTTCAGGAGCGGCTGTCGGCATGACCCTAAATCAGAGGAGTGCAGAGCACTACAGTCCATCCTCCCAGGAGCAGCCAGGCCCACCTTTACTCAGAATAAGGTACGTCACCCCGCGCAGCAGGATGGGCTTGAAAAAGGAAAAATGTTAGATATGGAAAGCGCTGTGTTTGGGGCTATTGCTCCTCTGGGAGCACTCGGCGGTGGCCTGTCCTCGCTCCCAAACTGGCTCTGACTCCGGCTGCCCCCCACCAGGGGAGGTGCTGGGTTGGCACCCTCCAGAGCCTAGAGGGTCACATCAGGGCAGTGGCACAAGCCGTGGGGGGAGTCATCCCGGGCACCGCGCTACCGGCACCCACCCCTTTGTCTTAGTTTGGGCTGAAATAGAGTTAATATTCCTTTTCAGGGACTAGATGAGTGCTGTGTTTTGGATTTAGCTTTGGGTTTGGTATGGGAAGAATGCTGATAGCACACTGATGTTTTCAGCTGCTGCCGAGACTTCAAGGACTCTCCGACTCCCCATGTCCTGCCCGTGCGCAAGGGCACAGGGAGCAGGGAGGGAGCATGGCCACAGCACCTGACCCAAACTGGCCAGTGAAATATTCCATATCATGGCACGTCATGCTCACTGTATAGAGGAGGGGTGGTTGGGAAGGAGCTCTCTCGCTTCCGGGATTGCGACTGTGGGATCTTGGTATCTCGGGGTCACTGGCTGGGAACGGGCTGGGGATTGGTCAGCGGGCGGTGAGCAATTACGCTGTACATCGCCTGTTTATATATCTCTTTTTGTTTTCCCCCATCATCGTTATTGTTCTCATTTTATTGCCATTATTAAACTGTTCTTATCTCAGCCTGCAAGTCTCCCTTCACCCCTCTAATCCCTCCCCCATTCCCAGGTGGGGAGGGGGAAGGGAGGGTGATTAGCTGCGGTGGTTGGTTGCCGATCAGGCCCAAACCACAACACCCTTCCAGTTCAAAAACTGCCCCCAGCTCTGGAGCAAGGGCAGCTGCTGGAAGGTTGGGGCTTCCCAGACGCAGCGTTGCAGCAGGGCGCAGGCAGGCGTGGGGAGAGGCGGGGGTGGACACCCAGCAGGGTGCGAGGGCAGAAGGACTTCTGTAACTCAGAAAAACAAGGTTTCATTGCACCATGCTGCTCACACTCAGCAGCGCTGAGGCTGGAAGGAGCTGCATGCATTTAGGGGCAGAAGGGGTTTTATTTTATTATGAAAAAGGGAGGAAATTCTCAATTTGTTAAAATTTCACTTTTCAAAGTGCCTCTCATCTAAAGGTGGAATATTTAGCAAGCCAAGATGTAGCTGTATCGAAATAACATGGCGGAGAGCAGGCTGAATCCCTCTGCAGCAGCCAGAAATTATTTTCTGGATAAGAGAAGGTTAAACAAACCCTTCATATGGAAACAGGAAGACTTTACGGCATTTACAGAATTAGCACAGAGGAGAAATCCATAGTTCAGGGTATTTCCAGAATGGACTGCAGCAGAACTACAGGGAAAAAGAAAAAAGGAAAAGCATTCCAAATATATATAGTTAAGCTACCTAAACAGTGAAAAAGCAAAACACTTGGAAGGTGTAAAACTCTCCACATTGCAGTGGTTTAAACTAAAACACTTAAAAAGAGATTTTATAGTGGGCATTATGCCAAAATAGAGCAAACATTAATTAGTGGCTATTCAAGAAGGGTACTCTGAAAATGTTAATTAAAAAGGGTTTTCAATTAACAGAACACAATTTGTAGGGAGATGCCTAGGAAAAAGATTAAGCTTTTGCTTTTGGGTTTATTGAAACAGTCATGAGGTCTAGTCTGGAAGCCGTAATCAGACCCTATTGCTCACTGCTGATCTGCCGGAGCTTTTGGGGGGGAAAAGGTGATCCAAGCCTTCCAACACTGGAGAGCTTCTGAAGATTCCTGTTACCAGGAATAAGACACTATTAAGCTGAACTTGCAGCCCCGGGTGAGTCACAGAAGAGAGATTAGCATTTTCTAGTCTGAGCATTTGATCTGAGGCAGAAGTGTCATTTGCTTCACGAGGGGCTGACTCCAATCCCAAATACAACCCTGCCATTCTGCAAAACACATTCCCCCCTTCAGTCCTGACACAACTACAGCATGGTCATATTCAAATACCACGAGACTTTATTTGAAAGTGAGACCATTTGCAGATGAGATGTCATTTGAGAAACTTCATTCAACTGTATGCAATGCATTAGAGAAAAATACGTTGCAGAGCTAAGTTTAGGCACTGTGAGCATGTTGTAGCTCTAATATGAGGGAAAACGGGGCAGAAGAAGAGAACATCCCCCCTCTTGGGGGAAAAGCAGTCTCACTGATGGATAAGATGCTGAATAGCTAAAGGAGAGCAGATCAAAGGCTGAAAAATAAAATCAAAGTATTAATACAAGCCGCCCAGGCAGGTGCCAAAAGCACAGAGCATGGTACATGGACCAGGGCAGGCAGGAAAGAAAGCAATGACCTAGCTTGGTTTTGGACTCTCTTTAAGATGGGAGAAGAAAGAAACCTGAACGCCAGGCTGGGGCTGCAGGAAGAATCACAAGCCGTGAAGTCCGACCTGAGTATGTTGTGTGCAGGCTGCAACACAGGGTTTTGCCATCTCACAGACAACCTAAATGAGGGTCCTGGCTTCACTAGCAAAAGGCATTTCATGACCTTTCCTCAGGACAAAGAACATTGGAGCCTCAGGACACTGGCACACACATGTGTGCACTGTCTTGTGTCTGAGGGCTGAACAGCTCCCAGGATAGGCTTTAGGAAGCTTGAAGACTTAGTGGGGAAGGACAGAAAGTTTGATTGCAAAGCTGTCAACAGAACTTGCACCATAGGGCTTGAAGCACAAATTCCTTTGGACAATAAATAATGCTGACATGCACTGGATTGTTAATAACGTATATATACCAGAGATAGAAAACATATGTCTCCTCAGCGCTGCTGGGGCAAATGCCTCCATGAATGTCATCAGATGCAACGATGAAGGTTGCAATGAAGTGTGCATCTCAGCAAAGACAAAGTACAACAGTATCTTCAAGGGATAAAAAAATCACGCGTAAAACATAAAACACACATAGGTCTTGGTACTGAAATTTAACAGTACTGTTTGAGCCAGATGCAGCTGCTCATTGGCCTTGAGTTTTGTACACAAGAGGCACAAAAGAAAGGTTGGACCAGATGATCCTTGAGGTCCCTTCCAACCTGGTATTCTATGATTGTATGAAAAGGTAGAGAATCGTGCCAGATAAGCATCCCTGCTAAGTAACCCTGATTAATCCATCAAATTATGACAGTGTTCTGAAAGGATGAGCAATGCTGCGAACTTCACGGTTCAAGGCTTCACAGTTGAAAGAAATTATCTCTTGTCAGCTTTCCGCAGGCTCAGTCAACTCCACAGACACTGTATCGTATAGGTTGAAATCCCATTTCAGTTAAAAAATGCCCTTGTTGGCTGGGTCTAGAAGAGTGCCTGGGAAAATTTGTGAATGAGGTATTGAGTGTTGAATGATGCCCTCGTGCACAGTAGCGCCTTCGAGGGATGCACAGAGAATGCGAGAAAAATATTCTAACCATTGGAGAAACAGGAGGTGAAGCTGAAAGGTCTTAAATGTGGTCTAAGTCAGAAGCATATGACACGGGAATCAAAATGCCTGCTCAAAGGGATTAGAGAACAGAGCAACATGGCACGTGGGGTGTGCTTGCAGAGAAACCACCAAGCGTCACCACAGCCTTTCCTGGTTGCTGGATTTCCTCAGCACCACCGGTACAGCCCCGAGCAGCAGAACTGCCACGTGAGGTGAGGACTTGGGGCTGCACCTGGATACCCAATGCTGGATACCCAGAGCAGATTTAGAAAAGAATACAGCCAACAGGGAAAGGTAAGAAGAGAGACTGTCTAGCTGGAATATTCAGAGACTTGAACACTCTGATACAGTCAGAAAAAGTCTCTATTGCTTCTCACCTCCCCTGTAGCCTACACACGTGTTTTCATTAAAGTATTAGGTACATCTCATTATAATGGTGTCAGGATGCTCGATCAAGCATCACTGTTTACAGCACAGGAAGAGCACTAACAAACAGGAAAACTGGAGGTTGTTTTTCAAAAACACAGTGACTAACAAACTGTTGAAATCTGTACTCTGAAGAAAACTTTGTTTTTTGTAGAGGGAACAACATGACCCCATTGTGACAATATGGATGTTTCCCCATTTTGCCTGGACTTGCAGACACCAAATCAGTTTTCAGTGCAACAGCATTTATCTGGGTATCTTTTAGTCCACTGCAGGAAAAGCATCCCAGATTTGTCAGATTCACTGAAGTTCATGCTGAGCAACTAACAAACCTTGGAGAAAAACAAAACTTTTTTTTTTTTTTTTTTTTTTTTTTCTGACAAAGCAATGAGGTAAGTTCTTGAGATATAATATCTTGGAAGTAAAATCACAAAAGAAAAGCATGACATGAGTAAAGGCAGACTTGACCTGTACTTGAAATCTAATTTTCTGCCAAGGAATTATTTAAGGTTTCTCCAAGACACCTATTAGCAAAGGTACTACTGATGCTAGAGGTATAAGAAGCATCGAGATACAGTAAGGTATTCCGATTATCTGTACTTTTTAGACATCCCTTAACTGCAACAGGTAAGCCTTGGCCAGCCTGAAGAGAGCTGACTGCCAAACGGCAGCCTGCTCTAGGCTCCCCCTCACACTGGCAATACCTCCAGTTTATCAAGGTGGCACACTGAAGCTTCAAAGCAGGTCCTGGTTCCCCAATTTTCCTCCTTTCTTGCTGGTTTACAGGGGCTGGTTGCACTTACAGCTCTGATGAGCTCTGTGCATTTGTGAGAGCACAAATTAAATACTGTTTCGGCCCGTGGAGGACATAAGAAGCCATTTGGCCAGTTTGGTATTTGACACCCACTCTAGATGGAGGATCACCTTTCCACCTCTCAGATACCTTTTTTCCCAGATCACATGTATTGCACTAGGAATCTACTCCTGAATATGTAGTGACTAACTTGCACATAATGAGAGTGATCTGCTCTGGGAGCTCCCTCAGACCGAACCTGCTGAGGCCTCCCCGCAGTGATCCCTCCACAGTGATGGTGGGACAAAGGACCTGCGTCCTACTCCAGGCCATGAATGACCCTCCAGATAGAGCAAAAAGGATTCTCCCTACCCTCCCATCCTATTCTGGTGCTGTAACCAGAAGGGCAGCACTTGTCCATGTGGAGAGCCACCTCCTGCAGCCTGCCAGCTACAGATGGCTGGGAACTGCCTCTCCTTGTGTTGTGAAGCCCTTTCTGGGAAAGACAAGGTCTAATTGCTGCTCCCGTGCTGCTGAAGTAGCAAAACTCTTGGCAAGGTGACTGGCAAACAGACACCAAACCAACAGACAGGACATCCACAGGTTTTCAGAGGTCTGTTATGTGAGATGCCCGAGGTGTTGTCTGGAAAGAGGTACATTGGCTGAGGAGAATCTCTTATAAAAAAAGGCTATATTAAAAAAAAAAATATTTTAAAATCTTATAAAAGAAGGTGAGGGATCTGAAAAGTACAGAAAAGGAGGTATAACAAAATGTCTAGGAATAAAATGGGCTACTAAGGAACAGAGTGAGTATGCATGAATTACAACCATTGGCAGCTGGTTTTCTTATCACCCACGAGCTTCACGTTTTGTCAGTAGACCCTGTACCTGCATCCAAGCACAAAGCAAAGCCCCACAAATCATCTGCGGTGCCACTGGGTAACTTCATCTCCTGAGCTTGGGTTAGAAGATGCTTCATGTCAGGAAAAAGAAAAAAGAGAAGTAAATTTTTGGCATAGCGCACCAATGCACTTAACACATCTTGCCTGAAATCAAAATGTCAGGCAAGACTGTGGTAGGCAACCTCTTAGATTACCTTGTCTTGAAATTTGGTTTCCTGAAGGGGATCCATGGTGCTCTGGAGGGGACAAAATTTACAAGCAACTTTATCTGAAAGTTGCTAAAAAACATCTTACACAACAGTCAACTGCCCACAGATGAAAAGGGTGAGCAGCCAACTCAGGTGTCTATACTGAAGATTTTACTGATTTTTGCATGAATTTGTGCAATGGGAAGTAGTGCTCTACTTATGTTTGGAAAGAGGTGAGAGGATCATTATGCTTCTGTGTTTCGTGTGCAAGACCCTAAAGAATACCCAGTGACACTGCATTGCACTTACCTTTAAACTCTGAATATACCTCTGGGGACCCTGAAGTTCGTGCTGAGAAATAAAAAGAGCAGAAGAAAGAAGCTTCTGAACCCACACCAAAATTTCTGAAAAATCTGATGGGTAGGTAGGGAGCTCAGGAGCTTGCAGTGCAGCACTCTTGTCAGGAGCCTTTCAGAATGAGGTGGATCTGGCAAATTAACGTTGCTGGGATGATAAAATTTATATTACACCAGGAAGGAAAGGGAAATAGCCCAGTAGCAAAAACAGAGATGGGGAAAGAGTTCTTCACTGGAGCACTTTACCTTCTTGTAATGTTTACCCCACATTTCTGTGTAACGGTGTCTTTTGATCTGTGTGTTCTCCTTTATGTCATTTCACAGTGGGCTGTAAGGAGACAGGCAGCGTAGAGCAAACCAGCTAGCTCACATGCAGACTGGAAGGAAATGGGAATTCAGACTCCAGGGACCAACACAGCAAGATTAAAAGGTGCTTTGGCCTTTATCTGCTGGCATCCTGATGCTGTCCCTAGCACAAAAACTTTGAACCAAACGACATTTTTGTCTGCATTTCAGAAATGCCTGTGCTATAGGTTTGCCCAGCTTGGCAAGTGCCAGGTAGTCTGACTGGGTATTCATGCCGGCTACTGAAAGGCACGTTTGCCAAAATGATAAGGCAGAATCTGAAACTGGTGATGCTTCAGAAAAGAGAGAACAGCGACAACCCACTGATGCTAAAAGGCCATCTGGAGAGAGGGAGAGCTGCTCCGAACTCACCAACACCCAGCCATCACAGGGTACTACTTACACAATGTTTACAGCAATGATTGCACCAGGCTCAGAAGCCTCTTCTCTCATGTTTTTTCCTTTTTTCTTTCTTTTTTCCTTTCTTTCTCTTTCTTTCCTTTTTCTTTCTCCTTTTCTTCCCCTCTTTCTTCCCCCTCTTCATTTTCCTTTTTAAATCTGGGACACTAAAAAGCGTATGAAAGTAATTTCCAAGTACGCTGCACACCCTAACTTCACCTGCCTAACTTCTGCCAACCCGTCAGCCCCACCAGGCAGTGGTAAGCAAATCATCGTTCTTCACTCTCCACCAGCAACCTGCCTCCTGGATTTGTGTGCACTTGGAGGGTCTCCTGGGAGACATCCTGCTTGTGAGCTATAACCAACAAACCACACAACCTCCTCCATCTTGAACCCAAACTCCTACCTGACATGTTTCTGGCTAAAATATTTAATACTACTTAGCACAGGTGGCAACCCTTACATATTTGGGAAGAATGAGGAAAATCAGAAATTAAGGTTCTTGTACAGGAGGATCATTTCACATCTGACTCTGGGTGGTAAAGAGTCCCTGTTAGCAGAACTTACAGACCTTAGAAATGATGCAGGTGACTGAAAAAAAAAAAAAAAAAAAAAAACATTATCTCCTTGTGCAAGTGAGCTGCTGTACTGGTGATCAGACAGGTAACTCGACAGCAGATTGAGCACTGCCTGAACCTGAGCAGCAAGTTCCACCTGCTTGCCCACCTATTAACTTTGCCTTCAGCTTTCCATAAAACACTGCCCTAAATTCTGGTAATGCTACTATAACTATGTGCGGGAGAAGCTTCAGATTTGCTCAACCCTGAATTCTCCAAACTGGCCACAGAAAGGCTGCAGTTTTGCTCGCAGAGGAGCAAGGCTGGCTGTGGCATTTGCTGGGCATCCCCGCAAGCCCCATCCCTTTATTTAGGTCTCTTACAGCAGTGTTGCAGAAGATAGAAAGACCTTATCCAAAATGAATTTTTTAATTTCCATCAAGAAATATCAAACATTTTTGATAGTCAATACCAAAGGCTTCTCTGTGGCTTCAAGTATTTTAACATCTTGAAGGTTAGCTCAATATATTCCTCCAAAGGTTTGCAGGTGCAGAATTAACCAGAACATACATCATCTCTTTTACAGGCAGCATCGTTTCTGATATCTTCAGAGATAACCGCATGGATCAGGTGGATTATCGTGGCATTAACTGCTCTGATTACATTCCCTACAGTTTAATAACAAAAGCAGTGAGACCATAGGTGTATCAGCAGAGTTTTGGAATTGAGAGCATAGGAAGTTGGGGGTTATTAGCAGAATGCGAGAAAAGAAAAGGTCACACACCCAAATGTGCCTCTCGGGATACAGCTGACATATTCTGTGGGGCAAGAAAACTGATTTCTCAATATAGCATTGTGAGTTTTCTGACAAGAAACAGTAGGGACTTTGTTAGGAAAGCTGTCGATCCATCTTGTCACATCCAGAATGCTTTGGTTGTGAACTTAACTGATAAAAAATAAGGCAACCACATTTTGTAACTTCTGCTTTTTGAAGAGATTAGCTACGGTATGTGCACACTTTATGTTCCTATTTATTAGCCAGTGTCTACAGTGCTGGTTGTGGCTGGGAGAGAGTTAATTCTCTTCATAGTAGCAAGCATGAGGTTACGGTTTGGATTTGTGCTGAAAAGTGTGCTGATAACACAGGGATGTTTTAGTTACTGCTGAGCAGTGCTTACACAGTGCTTACAAGGCCTTTTCTGCTCCTCACCCCACCGGCGAGGGGGCTGGGGGGGCACAGAGGTGGGAGGGGGCACAGCCGGGACAGCCGACCCCCACTGCCCGAAGGGATATCCCCGACCCCAAGACATCACGCTCAGCAGATCGAGCTGGGGGAAGGAGGAGGAGGGAGGGACCTTCGGGGTGATGGTGTTTCGTCTTCCCAAGTCACCGTTACACACGACGGAGCCCGGCTGTCCCGGGGACGGCTGAACTCCGTGGCCTGCCGATGGGAAGGGGTGAATGAATTCCTTGTTTTGCTTTGCCTGCACCTGTGGCTTTTGCTTTCCCTATTAAACTGTCTTTATCTCAACCCACGAGTTTTCTCACTTTTACCATTCCAATTCTCTTCCCCATCCCGCTGTGGGGAGCAAGTGAGCGGCCGGGTTGAGGTTACACCACAACATAGTTGCAGTAGCTCCTGGATGTTTTTAATCAAGAAGATGAAACTTACTTTCATTAGTAATCAAAAACTAGAAAATGGGGTCTTGGCAAAATGGTGGCTGTTAACTGCACTGTTGCTCCTTCTAGCTAATGTTTTCCCCAAGGAAGGATCCCACCCTCTCCATGGAAAGTTTTTGGTTGGTACTTCATGGAGGAAAGCAGAGAGGTAGCTGATGAACCTTACAGCTGAAATTACAAGCTACCAATGAGATTAAACATATTTTTCCCAGGCACACTTACTGAAGATAATTCAGAAGAAGTTTACAATTCTATTGTTCCAGCTCCCTATGCTTGTTAAAGTGCAAGAAGACAAGCTGTAGTTGCTTATTTTGTATCTAAGCAACTGTCAGACTCTATATCTACTAATAAGAAAGGGTATAATTATATGCTGCTACTTTAATTAGCAGCAGATGCCTATGTTTATGAAATAAAATGTAAGATTCTCTGAAGTGCAGAGCCTTGCTTATATGTAGATTGCAAGAGCACTGTTGTAGGCTTCTAAGGGCTTTGTTTGGCTGGGGCAGGGCGCGGGGCACGCACAGCTAGGTACTGGTGCGTGTTAGCCGAGGGGCTCGGGGCCCGGCCGTCCTGAACGCCCCTTCGGGAGAGCCGCAGGGCAAGGCTAAATCAGTGTCTAATGTGCTTTTTGATACTCCCAGTGCTGGCACGAAGCAGGTGCTTTTCCCTGATTCAAAGCCCAAGAAGCATCAGCGCGGAGCCTGCTTCGGGCTACCCGTGTCGCTGCCCCGGGGGCTGCGTTCTGCGGGACGTGGTCGCAGAGCAACCAGCACGGGGCAAGAATCCCTAACATGAATTTCTGATCTCATGGAGGTGCTTCAGCAGCACACAGTGATGCAATGCAGCATTTTTCTTCAGCAGAAATAACAACAGGGGCTACTGCTGAGGGTCTGTCTTTGCATACAAGAGTACGAACAGAACAAAATAAAATCCACAGTCTTTCAGAAACCCATGAAGACACACGCAGACAGAGAATATAGATGCGAATAACTTTGTCCAGGATAGAAAATACTTGTTAGATGAGTCTCTAATTTCCATTATTCAGTATTTTTAGCCTGGTTGCCATGGAAACAGCACTTGTGACATGGTACTGTCCTGCAAGGGAGTGAGTGGATGCACACATGTGTATGTACAGCTGTGTGCTCTTCTTCTGGCCTCCAGCAACTCTGAACATATTTGACAGCAAAACTGAAGTTCCAGGGATAATTAGATGCAAACAGTTTTCTGACAGGATCCAGGTAAGGGAGAAGTGATCTTGTAAGTTCTCCAGCCAAAGAAATCTAAATTAGACAGTAGAGAACCTGCATGAGAGGAGAATGAAGCTGCACCTGGAACTGCTGCATCTCCACAAGGTGCTTCAGTAGGAAAGCTCATACTTGCTTGGACATCAAACACTGTGACACACTGCCTGCCACAAGGCACAGATCCATGGGACATCTGTTCTTGGGTTTGGAAGTCAAGGCTCCCGTTTAGAAATTGTCAAAATTACATCCTGCCTGAAGGTCAGGGATGCCAACAGAATAACTAATACCTCTCTTGCCTGTTTGCCCATTATTTGAGGTGCCTTGCCACCTGCACCCTTCAGAAAAAAAAAACAAAGCGGTCAGCCAAGTTTGTCCCATCTCTTCATTCCTTCAAAACGAGCTACCTCTAACATGCTGACTCTCACAGCCATGTATACAAGCAAAAGCACAGGTCGAACCATCCAGCTAAATTAGTGAGAAATGCTGAGCATCCATCACTACATTCCTCATTTCAGGAAGACATTAAATCCTTTAGCATACCTTTATATTCATAGATTCATGCCCCTCTGTCACTGTTGGTAATCCAATTACAAGAACTAAGTTACACAAGACTGCACCCTAGTAGGCTGCAAGAGCATGCAAGCGTATAACCCATACCTTTGTCTTCTTTTACTGCACTTTCTAATCTCTAATCCTCTCTCTGCAAGAACTGGCAGCCATTTCTCTGCTCGCTGTGGCAGAGGCTGTCAGCAGAGACACACACCAGATGCTTTCCCACAGAGCCCAATTTTGCTCTCACCTTTACTCTGTGGCTCTCCACCAGAATTCAAGGGCATTCTGATTGCAAATTTCTGTCTGTATTTGGTCTTCCCCACATACAGTGTTAATGCACACTATGCAAAGCAATGCTTCCACAACAGGTATTGCTCAGAACACGTGTGGAGGCAGAAGGATCTGGTTGAGCAAGACACCTGCTAGCTGGAGCTTTTGCATTTATTCAAAAGCTTTAGGGGGTGTTTTATTGTGTAGGATATTTGTGACAAAGCCCTGTCAGCCTCATCTTGAATATGCTTTAAGAAATCATCCACGCTTAAGGTTAGCTGCATAAAACCACCGTGACCTGTATTAATCAACATTCTAGAAGAGGAAAACTCTAGTTACACCAATGATCATTTTCAAAGTGAACCTGTGTGACTGTTGAGCAGCATTTTAGGATTATCCACTTCACAGCAGGGGCATTTTGTACCTCCTGCTATCCACACAAAAAGTTTTAATAACCTCTGTGCAAGTAACATTCAGTAACAGGTAAAAATCTACTGAATGTGTTCCAAATGCCAGCGTGTTTTCTGTGTCACGTGATACAAATCTTACTGCAGCTGTGCAGGGAACAAATCTCCTCGCACCACCCTGAAGGACAGCAAGTGTGGCTCCAGGGAATAGTACACACAGGCACAAAAAGTTTTGACTTGCATTACCCTGAGTTTCCAGCTCATCTCTTCATGCTCTTCTCCACAATGGATGAGAAGCCACACGAAACAGCTATGACGAAGTCACAGGAAGTAAAAAATTAGCCCAAATAAATTCACCCTGGGTACATGCTCTTCCCTCTCTGCCATAACCAACCTGTTACAGCATGTGTAGTATTCAAGGTCCTATTGCCAGCTCTACATCGTGGCAAAATCCACTCAGTCTCCAATAACATGGTCACCTTCAGGATACTTTGCTTTTGCTACCCAACAGCATAAGCAGGTATCCAAAATAGTGGCCCTTGTTCAGAGGGAAGGAAGAGGAAGACTCCCATGTCTGCTATTACCTCCTCTTCAAAGATTATACAAAATATTTTATACTAGCAAGGTTAATAACTGATTATGTAGATCATTGCTGTCAGTATTTCACACTATACTCATTGCCCTTCTACCACTTAATTGAAAGTAATAGGTATGAAGCGTTATTTCACAGAAAACTGGGGTGGAGGGGTTTCATTGTTAAGCCCCACTGACAACCTTGTGGTGAAATACAACATGCTTATCACAGCCAAAGTTGGGGAAGAAATCTGTAAATCCAGAAAACCATTTTCTAGAGACTTACAGGTACCATTCCAATTTCTCCAGTATCTTCACAACAATCTCTTTTCATAGCACAGAAAAACTTTTCCTTCCATCAGCTTGAATCATTTCATCTTGACCCTTAACAATGCTGTTGAAAATTTTCCACACAAAGCTGATGATGCTGTTGCGATGCAGGGATTTAACAGCAGTGCAGTACGTGTTGGATGATTTGGGTTTATGTCTTTCCCTATAATGCCACCTAGTGCTAAGGAACTGCCAGGCTCTCTTGGTTTGTTCTTTACATTTGGGGATTGGAAGTCACTGCAAAGTTTTGTTTACCCAAAGCAACAAGAAAAAGTGTTTCAACGTGGTTGTATGACAACACAGGAAAACAGCAACATACCAGGCAGGGTTTTTTTGCTGCATCTACATCTGTTTCTGCACTAGATCACATGTTCCTTCCCTGCTTATGAAAATTAATACTTGCTGGAAACAACTGACTAAAGAAAAATTTACTAGTAGAATAGGAAAAGCTCCTTCACTAATGAAGTATAACTAGTGGCAGCAAGAGGCTGAATAGAGAAGAAAGTCAGCTTTCTTAAATAAGAAACTCCATTTGCTTTGAGATACCCCTATCTACCACCAGTTCTTGGGCTCTTGGACCTTGACCTGCTGTCTCTCCTCTCCTTTATAGGCTGCAGGGTTCACATTGCCCCTTTTTGCCTCCAACACTGGCAACTGGCATGGAGGCACCTACCTTGATTCCCCTACTCAGACTGGTCACTCCATGCATGATCCTATTCATTTCTAAGACCTAACTCGCTTTTACAGCCAGCCTGGGCCAACATCATCAAATCCACCTGATCTGCTGCATCTTCCCTCTTCCCTTCTACAGACCCTCTCTGCCCATCACCAATCCCTAGCTTTCAACCAGCTCTCCAGATCTTCACACCCACTGGAAATCACCTTGATTGACTCATTTTCTTACCATTACTTCTTCCCTCACCCAAAGAGGAGGAGAACAAATTAGTTTCCTTCATCTTTAAATTCTTTTTCTGAATTCTCTCTCCCTGCCTGTGCATCTAAATCTCCTTTTTCCATTCCCTTTACTACCACTGCTCTTACTTCTGTCTCACTTGTTTTCCTTAAACCAACCAAAACGTTACGATTTATGACTTTGTGCTGTCAAAGTCCTAGGGCCTTTCTTCCATGCTCTTCCAAAACTCATTTAACAAGCCCCCCGTTTCGTCAACCATCAGCTGTCCCTCAGCTTTCCTTCCATTTTCTCCTGGTTTTCTCCTCTCTGACCACTTTGATACCTTCCCTCTCCAAGCATTTCTCGTCCCGCTGGTGTAACATTTGCTGTCAGCATTGTAGCTGCCCCACAGTGACAGAGCTGTTGCTGCCAACGTGCTTTTCCCCAGCCAGCAACACGTGCTCCGTTTTTCTACTCCCACTCGCAGAAAGAGTCATAATAACACCCACTATCCACTTTGCTCCAATGTCACTTCATCACAGCAGCTATTTGAGCCTAACCCTGCACAGCACGGGGTAAGGAGCCATCAGTTCAAACTACATGGGCTAGATTCAGAAGGAGACTGTCCAGGTACTCAGACTAAAAGTAGAAAATACCTAAAAGCTACCTAAACTCCTGCAGAGCAAAAAAAGCAGGTTAGGATGACTGTGAAGTCTTACCTATCCCTTCACCTTCACAGCACAGTGCTCTGAGTCCAGTTTGCAGCTGGTCGGGATGGTGGACGCGGGCAGCTGAGACAGTTGTCCCTGCGCTTGGCCGGATCTACAGTTCAGGCTTCGAGTCACCAACCAAGGAGCGTTCAGGACAGCTACACACACTTAAAACTGGCAATGCATAATTAAAAGCGGTTTGCCTGTCCTTCCACCAACATGAACTCAGAATCTCTTTTTTGCATCAAGTCGCGCCAAAAGGATCTGTTGGCACGGGGAGCGGGTTTCTCCGTTCGGCGCTTCCAGCCTGCCCTCTGCTGCAGGTCCAGCACACAGCAGCGTGTCGCCCACTGCCCTTTGTTTGCCGAGAACACGAACAGCACGGGCTGGCCCTACCTCAGGTGAATGTACCGCTCAGAAAATTCTAAACAGGCAAAAAAATAACAGGTCCAAGAAGGTGTGACAATGAGACTTAAAAACGCTTAGTAGGAAATACAAAGCAGGGAAGAGAGAGTTGTGCAGGTACACCTTTGGGCAGGCAGTTGTTAATGCCCTAGTTGTGAGGTAGCTTACACGCACACCGCAGTCTCCCCCTCAGTATGCTACGTGCACGCTCCCTGTCACACCCTGAAAAGCGGGCAGACTGACAGCAAACCCCACTTAAATACAAATAACCTGTAAGCACCATTCCCTCCAAAATTTAGGGCGGTCTTGTGCCTTCGGGGTGGGGGGGAAAGCGGCATCAGCAAAGGCAGGGCAGCCCAGCCCACACCACAGGAGTGACAGCCCTCCCGCCCTCGCCTGGTTTTGGCTCCGCAGAGGGACCCGCCCCGGGTGTTGCAGCCGAGGGGGTTCGGGGTGGGGGGCGGGCCCCCCACTGCTGGCAGCGTGCCTGAGGTGGGGCGGGAGCCATTTTCCCCACAGGGCTGGTGGGACGGCCCCGCGCTCTTCCCGCCCGGATCACGCCGGGCTGCTTCGCCCTCACAAGGTCAAAGGCGGGTTTCCAGAGTGAGTTTCCAGGTCAAAGGTTACTCGAGGTCAGAGGTCACTTTCTCAGGCAGATTTCCAGAGTGAGACCAGCCCGGCCTGTTTCATCGGACAGAGGCTGCTTGAGGTCAAACGTTCCTTGGGATCACAGGATAGAGATGACTCGAGGTGGAAGGTTCCTTGAGATCAGAGGACCCATCACGCGAGGTCAAAGGTTCCTTGAGGTCAGAGGACCAAGGTTAATCTATGTCAAGTGTCAGTCAAGGTCAACAGACAGAGGTTACACCACACCAAAGGTTACATCAGGTCAATGGACAAAGGTTCCTCAACATCATAGGTGAGTTGAGGTCAGCGGACAGAGGTTCTTCAAGGTCAGTGGACAGAGGTTACTCTAGGTGGAAGGTTGCTTCAGATCAAATCTGGTTTTGGCACAAGTCTCACCACCCTCCACGCTGGAAGCCAGAACCAAGCCCCTCACACGCTTCCGACACCCAGACGCTGCTAGCCCCCACCCCCAGGAACTGCCCCCCTGGCCAGCACGCCGCTCCCAGCCGGCCACCTTCACACCCGCCTGTGGGGGACCTGGGAAGGAACAACTTCGACCTTGAAAGGATTCCAATCTACCCCCGAGAGAGCAAACAAGAACAAGAGGAGCTGCAAGATGAGCAAGCTTATGGACTGCAGTATGAGAACTTAACAACTCTGAGCCAGTAAGAGACACATCGGAAGAACTGATAACCCTGTACTCAGAACTAGTTTTAGGTGGATAGAGATACTAGAAAGCTTGGGTGCCTGAACTTTTGAACTTTTCATCTTATTACGCTTGCATGATGAGCTTATGCATATTAACTTCTCTGCCCTGGCAAGAGCCAGGGTTCGTTTCCATGAACATGTGATGTTTGAACACATACATGAAGGGGCGTGTCGGTAGGGGGTCCAGAAAGTCTGTACACCCTGTAGTAAAAGTATAAAGGAACAAAGGAGGAGAGCAATAAGGGGGGGGGCTTTGGCGTTAACTTGCTTTAAAGAATCTGTCTTGTAGTTTTGTCCATCTCAACCGTGACCCCCGCCCATGCCCCCGCAGCTCGCTGGCGCCGAGAGCAGCGTTCCAGCACCTGGGAGGGCTTTTAAAAAGTGTAATGCAGTCAGCATCACCATGCACAACAGTGGAACTGATTTAAGGCCCAAGAGCTGAGGAAACCCATGGCAGTAATCTGTGAGGAAGACGTGGTGCTGATCTCGCAGTAGCAGTCATCTCTCTCGCCCTTGATAATAGAAAGTTTTTCTTTACAACCTAGTTAATATAAGTGATGGCCAGCTTCTCCCAAGGATTTAAAAACATCACCACGTTATATTTAAAAAAGAAAAAAGGAGAAAAAAAAAAAAAAGGAAATAAAACAACTGAGATACAGTTGTTACCATCAGGGACTATTACACTCAATTAGGGGAATTAGAAGCAAGACTGAAGTCATCATTCAGGATTAACAGTAACTGTATGCTTGCCAGTAGAAGTTACTATAGTTCCAAATTTGACTCCAAACCAGGAAAATCTCAACCTGAGTATAAAGTTTTTGGCTATTTGTCAGAACATAAAAGCATAAGGGAAAGTACTTAGAACAGTTGAAAAAAATAATTTTGACAGGGGTTTTTTTTGATCTAGCAGTATTTAACTATTATGACAAACAGGATGTCAACTTTTTAAAAATAATAAACACTGACATTTTTAATGTAACTTTTAAAAGTCATAGGAAATATAAAGAGCTAGCAGGTGGCTAATGCTAGTCAAAAAGGACAACAAAAAAAGCAGCCCCAAATCGTCCCCATAAACAATACAGGAGCAATTTTAAGTGTTGCTCTACTGTAACAGCTCATCTTTTCAAGAGCTAGAACTTTCAAAACAGTTTCTTTTAAACTAAATGTAGTGAAGTCTTGAAAATTCAGGTAGCTTCATCAAGTAGTATACAACCAAAACTTAAACACAATCACTCAGCTTAGTCTAATGTTCTATCAGGGTAAATATGTGCCAGAAAACAGGTCCTGAGATGCAAGTCACTTCAGAACCAAACACATTTTAGTAACAAACAAGTATATCTCTCTGCTAATGCAAAGAGAAAATTTGCTTTCCAAAGAATTTTCTTGAGTATTTTTAGCTACCTGGCAATGGGTGATGTTGTTTTGGAATGTCAAGGTCCAAATACTGCCTTGAGATACTCTGAAATATCAAAATTACGTTCAGTGTAATTCAGACTAGACACCACAGATCAGCCCTAGAAGCACTCAAAATAATCCTACATCCTATTTGCAATGATAGTAAGATAACCATCATT
This sequence comes from Tyto alba, assembly GCF_018691265.1. Lineage (NCBI taxonomy): Eukaryota > Metazoa > Chordata > Aves > Strigiformes > Tytonidae > Tyto > Tyto alba. The sequence continues at coordinate 11,606,592 of NW_024881322.1, forward strand.
AGCTGGCAATGTTTTTATATGGGCTGAAACCACATTAAAAAGGAAAAAAAACTGAGTAAAGAACTACTAGCCCTGAAATAGTTTGATATTTCACTGATGATCCATAATTAGTTTGCTTCATAAGACTTGTTTTTTTCTCATTAATTGCACTGAAAGCTTTTACACAAGAAAAAAATAAATGCTTGACTTCAAAGTCTCTGAAAAGACATGTTTGTAAACTTTTGTCTCCACACAGCAATTGCAACAAGCATGGTATAACAGCACCTTTTTCTAAAAAAATCGATTTAAAAAAAAAAAAAAAATCAATTTCAAGTGCCTATGGGGGCCATGTATCTGGCAGGTGAAGTTAACTGCCCGTACAAGCCTTTAATTGCTTTGCCCAGCACATGCATGCTGCTGTAAGTCATATGAAACCCACCTGAACACGAGTTCACGAAAACAAACTTTAAATCAAAGTTTCTGAAGGACCTTACCATTTCCTCCTGATATAATCAAAAGGAAATACACTCCGTCAGCTTTGGAAATAAACACAACTACCAGGATTTAAACACAGCTGTACCACAAAGCACCTGCATATACACAGGCTACCCTTTCACATGGTAGCTGATGCGCCGAGTGCCTTCGCCACAGCACAAACTTCCTTGGGGGACCATAACTTACTCCCATCCTTTCCAAAACAACACTTATCTGAAGCCAAAGGACTCAAGAGAAAAGCCATGAAATCAGGTTTTCTAACTGATTTTTTTTAATAAACTATAGAAGAACAAGGTAACATTTCAACCAAAGTCATGACAGCTGCATGCTTAAAAGCAGATACAGACACGTCTCCCGAATTTTCTGCTCTCTTTCAGAAAAAAAAGAAAACTGGTCATGTGAAAACTGAATGTAATGCATATATATCTATACATATTGAAATAATAGCAGATTAAAGCAAGCAGCAACACAACTGGAAAAAAAATGTTTTAATAGTGATTCCCGATCTATAAAATTTTAGTAAGGAAATTCAGTTCTAGGAATCTTTATGCTGAACCAAGTTACATTTTTATACAGCATCAAAATTAGTTTTATAAATTGAGGCACTAGAAACAAACTTACACAATAGCTCAAATGCATCTAATGTGCAAACTGAAAAATCTACAGGCCATAGAGTGCTAGAAACTTAGAACTTAAAAGGTTGGATTAGCCTTGCACTTGCTCACATTGACACAGTGAAATTAGTGGAAAACTACTGTTTTTCCAGTTGGAGTAAAATCAGGTTCTGATTGTTGGTTCCAGTTATCTTCCTAGCTTTTTCTCATTGTCCTTGCTTGCCTCCTACGTATTCTCACCAGGGGAAAAAAATTGGAGAGGTTCTCCTGTGCCACCCCATTCAGCAACACTGATAAAGAAAGGCAAAGCACCTGTCCCTGTGCACAGTTGTATCCACAGTGCTGTATTCCCTCACTATATCCTGCTCCACCACATCACTGAGCTTTGACAGGGTTAGTAAGTTTGTTTAGAATTACTCATGTTCTACAAGGGATGCTTATTTTCACCTTTTGATCTGCATTTTCTGTTGGGGTCAAGGAGTATTCAAGACAAGTAGTCTTCACAAAGTAATCGGAGTGACCGCATAGCAAGAAGAACTTGAGACAGAAAGGAGCTCATATGAACATGTATGCTGCTTTCTTTATAAGGAAAAGTATTCAAGATCCAGTGAGGTTTCCACCCAGATGCTACAATAACTGGCACCCTCTAAACCCCTACATTAAAATACACCTTGATATTTTAATCAGGCACTTAAATAGAAAAACAAAGCAGTAACATTTAACATAGGTATTGTGATAGCTAATTGGTAAGGCCAGAGCATCTCATATGAAGCACTCAGGAAATTAACTGTCCTACAGAATCAAGTAACTCATTTCAAGGGCTAAAGGAATGGAGAGTCCCTCACTAGACAAGCACGTTTTGAAAAAAAAAACCAAAACAAACAAAAAAACCCCTGAAAGATTGTTAGTATATATTTGGTAGAAGCCATTAACCACAAACTTATATTCTTCACTACCTAATGCAAAATGTAGTGCAAGGTTATTTTAATCCTTTGAGATGATGGATCCAAAAGTAAGCATTCAATGTCCTTTAATTTACAAGATCGCATTTTTTTTTCCCCCAGAAAAGAAAAAATTCTCCACTGATAACAAGCTCCCTGAGGGAATAGATTTGTTTTTTCAAGGGAAAAAAGCAATCATTTAAAAACATAATCTGAAAAGCTCCAACAATCAATAGTTGCTCTATTTTGAGCCACAACACATTTCTGATCAACATTTCTTTGGAAAACATGGGTTAGACCAACCAGTCCCTGGTCCTGTAAGAGGGACCCTTCTTTCAAGAAATATCTCCCCTCTTTCAAGTAGTATTCTGCAGATTAGAATAACCGTTCTTTTAAAACGTCAATGAACATATTTTAGTCAAATATACTTCAAAGCTATACGAAAATTCTATCTGCAAAACTTCCTCTACCAACATTTAAATGGTTAATTATAGATTCTGTCATAAGAATACAGAATCAAGGAAAAGAGGTGGAAATTCAGTTGTAAGGCTAAACACTTGAGAAGTTATCTTTATGTTACGAAAGTCAAGGAATCTACAGACACACAAAACACGTCTTTACGGTAATGAGAATGCCATGTGTTTAAACCATTCTTAAGCAATTTATTTTCTTTACTGATGATTTACAGGACCTTGATTATTAGACAAAATAGTGTATTTTAACTAAACCCCCCCAAAAAAAAAATACCAACCAATAGAGTATAGAAGGAAATGCTATATGGTTCCATAGAATATATCACACCCAGTGCACGCACTGCTTCATTCTTCTCATCTGAACCTATTTATTAATTATAGGATTTCTGCAAAGAAATATTTTGGTCAACATGTAGTGTACAGTTTCAAACCACTGAATCAGGCTCTAATTCTGGCATTAGTCTACAGTCTAAACCACTGCAATAGATCTTTCAACGTGTTTAGTGTAATCAAAAACTGTTCTAAACATTTTTGAGCAGTTAACAGTAAACAAGAGCTATAGACTGCATACAGTTCAGTATGGTACATTAACTGAAGCGAGAAGTTTTAGTACGCTTATTGCCAATTTTTTCCCAAATTTTAACAAGCAGAACTTCTTTGCAGATACATTATTGCTGAGGGTAATAAGGCTGTTGAGGAAAAGGGTATCCAGGTTGTTGAGGTGCTGGATATGGTGCTTGTCCAGGGTTTTGATACACAGGTGAGGGTGCATATGGCAGATTATATTGACCATACATGTATGGATTATAGCCCATTGGCATTGGCATCTGGCAATACCTGTGGGGGGGGGGGAGTGGGGGAGAAGGGAGGAAAAAAAGCATACTTTAGTTGCAACACACTGGTGCTGGTAATTTGTAAACAACAACTCATTAATAGATACAAAAAAGAGACAGGCAATCACCACAAATGCTTTCCTTTCATCTTCCTTTTTGCGCAGAAGGACGTGTGGTAACTTTCAAGGATCAAACATGAAAAGAAGTACAACACATGGAACAGCAATGCAAACAGAAGGCAGAGTAAAGGCAACTTGCTACAACTAGAGAACTGATCTAAATGGATTCTCTTATGCTTAATATCATTGGACATATTTTAACATTTGCTGAGCCTTCTACTGAAGGACAGAGCAGCTGTCTTCAATTTCTCATGATAAGTCCAGAAAGACTGAAAAAAGCATCAGAAGACAGCACACTACTCAACTGGAATTTTTTCATCGTCTTTAACAGGATACCAAGATTTGAGAAATGAGATATGCCAACACTTTTGAGATAAACACCATCAACTGATTATGCAAGGGCTGGCAATAGTCCACAAGCCACAGTTAAGGAACTGCAGTCCTACCTCTCTTCTCCTTTAAAAAAGCCAAACTACAAAAACTTAAAAGGAACTCTCCCAAAATGGTACCAGCAAATGATTCCAACAAGAATTACATGATTAAAACTACAAAAAAAAAAAAAAATCACCTTCCCTCAAACACTAAACACATCTTCAATTATAACAATAACTGATTTTAGCATGTCACATGCAACAAACAGGTGCTTTTAGACAAACAAACTGCTTAAGTACTCCCATAGCTTACCCTGGGTAACCTGGATAAGTTGGGTAAGGAGGCCCCTGGGCCTGTGAAGGTGCAGTGCTTGCTGCAGGTGCACTGGCTCCTGGAGCAGGAGTAGGAGCAGGAGCAGGAGTTGGCGCAGTTCCAGAGGGTGCTGATGTAGAAGAGGAACTGCTTGTTGCAGAAATCACTGGTGGTGGTGGCCGTGCTGGTGGCTGTGGTTTAGTCCCCTAAGAAAAGAAACTGAATTAAGCTGGAGCTTCTTTCTGGAAGTCTTGGAATCAAACACTGTGGTTATATGATTAGTTGATTTTTGTTTTTATTTTCACCTTAAACAAGACATTCTATATTTAGTCTGTACAAATAATAATGCAAAGCATCTAAAAAACAATAAGCTTTCCATTTCAAACCTCTAAATTATGAGCACCATTATTACATAATACACCTCTCTGCAAAGTCTTTAGACTTGGCCGTCTATTTCACTTCAACGCATTTCCAAATACACCAACATATTAAGGAGTGATATACAGAAATTACAGATCAGTTTTGAGTTCCAAAGTATGGACCTTCTATTCTCAACCCACTAACTCCACAGCATGTATTTACCACCATGGTTCTGGGTGCTGGAGTAGGAGTTGACGATGCAGCAGGCTTACTTCCTCCAGCTGGTGTGGTCTGATATGTAGGCAGAGGAATAGAGGGAGCACTGGGTTCCCTAGCAATGCTTTGCTGCAAATCCCTATTAAAAACAAACAAGCAAACATACAGCTTAGATTAAGAGTTGTTCGCTATACATTTTAGCAAACTAAGCTAAAAACAGGCAACAGAATAAATCTAGTATTTAAAGCATGATCACTGAGCTAACTCACACTAAATCTGGAGTCCAAATCACTTCCTCTAGCCAACACAATCCTCTAGCCAACCTTCTGATTAACTGTTACATGTAATTTCTAATAATGTCTTTATGTTCTGATTCAATACTGGGTATAGACCACTAAATTAGCCAAAAGCTTTGGGATCAGAAATTACAGAATAGTCAGAACATGTAGCAACTTGGAAGCTTTCCTGAGAAGCAAAGGAAACCTCAAGGCTATGGAAAAGGATAAAAGTAAGTTTCAGTAATTCTGACATGTAAAGAGATGCTCAAACACAGAAAAAAGGCCATGTCATGTTACTTGTAGATTGCCCTAAATTAAAGAATACTGCATGCAAATACTGTACATCTAAAAACTGCTAAAAAAAAAAAAAAGTCATCCACTAGCTATTCGGCAATATCATTTATATCTGTATAACCATAGCTATCAAAAAAACCCTGACAAAAATCTAAATGGCTCAGCACATGAGCTTTCAAGTTCTCTATTCTGTTACCTCTAGTGTTGGAATTAGTCTTGGTAAGATGCAAGGAGACTTTGGTGTTATGTACTACGAGCTGTCATTCAACACCATAATCTTACAGCCAGCTTGTCATGAAAACTCCAAGGAAGTAGTTCTAAGTCATATATTCAGAGGAACGCAATGCATTTCTCAATGCTAAGATTTGGTATTTAAGACTAGACAGATTCTTCACAGAAACTTTAGAAAGCATTTAAAATTTCAGACAATTTTGTGTAAAAATGATAGGTGAGCAATATGTAACATCTAGAACCTGATACCTGGCATTCTGAAACAGAAGATGGGAGACTGACAAAGGTATACAGTCTAGTTAGCAACAAACTGCAGGCTCCAATTACATGGCATGCAAATGTGAGCTCCAAAGAAGAACAGAAGTGGCAACTTCTGCAGAAACTTGGTAGAAAAAACAAGACAAACAAAGACTCCAAGAACACTGTCCTTGCAGTTAACCTTGCAGTAAAAAGGAATGATGGAGAAAAAGCTGGAAATACTGTCTTGATGCTCTGTTAGATATGCATATGTATATCAAACTGTTTCTTGCAGATAGTGGAGTAGCTATTCAGCAGTCTATTAAACTAACAAAACTGAAACTTAACAACTTAGAAGATGACATAGAATCATAGAACAGTTTGGGTTGGGAAGGACCTTAAAGACCATCCAGTTACATCCCCCCTGCCCCGGGCAGGGCCCCCTTCCCCCAGCCCAGGGGGCTCCCAGCCCCGTCCAACCTGGCCTGGAACCCTTACAGGGAGGGGGCAGCCACAGCTGCTCTGGGCACCCTGGGCCAGCGCCTCACTCCCCGCACAGGGAACAATTTCTGCCTTACATCTCATCTAAATCTACCATCTTTCATTTTAAAACTGTTACCACCCCTTGTCCTATCCCCACCCCCCGACCCAGAGTCCCTCCCCACCTTTCCTGTCCCCCCTTTAAGCCCTGGGAGGCCGCTCGAAGGGCTCCCCGGAGCCTTCTCTTCTCCAGGCTGAACCCCCCCAGCTCTCTCAGCCTGGCCTCACACAGGAGGTGCTCTGGTCCCCTGATCATCCTGCTGCAAAGACCGATGGCTTACAGTGGTACCATTCAGAGTGAAGTATATTTTGATCACAAAGTGACCAAATGCATTAAATGTGAAGCTCAAAACACTATTAAAACTTAACCTCCAATGGACAACCATTATGTGGGGAAAAAAAAATACCTCTAGTTCTAAATGAGAAACCTTCTAAACAAATTTATTTTTACTAAATGAAGATGCAGCCCACAGTCAGTGTTTTTGCTGTAGCTGGTTGGGGAAAGGAGAGGGAAAGGGCAAAACACACATTTTATTCACTCAAACTATGGGTTGGGCGTGCTCTGAGAAATGCATTTTGTAGGCATACACTACAAATATCCCAAATTGCATCATCGCCCTTAACCTTGACAGGGGATCACATCAGCAAACAGTTAACACATGAGGCAGTAAAAGACAGCGTGGCAAGACTCAGCCTAACCTTGAACACTAAACCCACAGCTTTAACACTGAATGTTAACTTATTAGAGATGTGAGATATTCAGACCTAAGCCTTGGCTAGACAGCCTACAGCTTCCAAACTGCCACGAATGTAGGAAGTGGAAAAGAGGTGGAAGGGGTTGTATACAGTTACTAAGAATTAATTTACACGCACAATGTAAAAGTGTTCTTTTTCAGTTGGACAAAGGATGAAGTTAGGAAAGGTAAAATCTAAAGGCTGAGCATTCCATTCACAACATGATACATGCACAAAACAACTGGAGTTTCAGTAACAACTAGCCCTTTTTATGAAAAGCTACAGGCTTTGCTGAAAAACGCTGATTAAAGGGCAAGCCTTTTCAGTTATGCTTTCCTCTTACGAGGAGAGCCTAAAAATCACAGCTGAAGCATACTACACTAGCCTGATCACACGTGGGGGACAATGACAACAGACGCTTTCCTTCATCAAGGACAAAATCTGCTTCTCTCCCCAGTACTGTAGGCAGCCCAAGTATCTGTTCAATTATAAAATATTAGACCAGATCAGACTACAGAGCAGAGGTGGAATACTGACATTATTCCGCCCACCACACTGGACACATGGTAGGCAATCATAAACTGAAGCATTTATCTAATTTCTCAAATTAAAATGACAGCAGGAGCAAGATGCAGAAATCAGAAGATCTTCAAAGGAAAAAATAAAATAAAATTATTAACAAGCGCATGTGAAGAAGAACCGAGTGAAATCATGGTAAGATGAAACAGATTCATGCTGAACTGTGCATAGGAATACCAAAGCAGACTTCAAAGTAGATTTTTCCATTTATTTCTCTTATCACTTTCATAGTTTTTCAGGAGAGGGGAGAGTGGGGTTCACATTCAGGCAAAGAAGAGGTGGTAGTCTTAACACACCTACTCTCCTTTCTCATTTCATCAAGTCCCATAATAGACGTGTCCCCAGAGATTAATTTCTGATAAATACTTCACTGTTTCTACAATGCTTACACAAAATATTGAAATCTTACTTGAGTAGTTCATCTCTTTCGGTCTTGCGAGCAAAGACAATGTCACTGCATTTGTTTTGGAATTTCAGCAGGATTTCTGTCAGCTCATTGTAAAACTAGTGAAGAAGAAAACAAACAAACAAACAAACAAAAAAAAAAAAAAAACAAACAAATGAACAAACACATTCAATCAGTACTTTCAGACTCTGTGCTATCATATTTCTACATATTGATCCCGTTATAGGCACTGTATTATTACAGCACCCAGAACCTGCCATTCCACTCAAGTTAGCTAGCGAGTGCATTTTATTCTGCTTTCCAAAAACAAGTATTAGTCAGCTGTCGTCCATCCCTGAATCATACAATTTAATGGGTTTTTAAATATATATATGAACACAAATATGAAAATAGTTTAAGACAACTAGAAAATGTATTAAAACCAGAATAAAACTAGATCACTTCTGGTGGTTAAATGCTTATTTTTTTAAAGGATAATTTTTTCTTTTTCTTTTAATTTTACTGCCTTTAATTAGCTCCATGGATTTCATTTGTATAGACATTTCAGAGTTTTATTTTCTCTTTTTCCCTCTAGAGAGCTATCAATAAACCAGAAAAAAAGTACTTAATACAGAAGCAGTAAGACACCTTCCAGAAGCCCAGAACAAAAAAAGCAAGCTAAATAAAGTCCTCCTCATCTCTCCTCACGTATGCAGCAGCAGTATATAAAACACAAATTTGATAAGGTAATTAAATACCATGGGAGAACAGATGAAAGAATTCCTCAGATAAAATAGCTCATCTGGGTACTTCAGCATCAGTTACTCAGCAGTAATTAACAACTTTTCCTATTTTAATATAAAGCAATGCTCAGAAAAGCTTACTTTTCAGATAGGAACAAAGAAGCATTTCACAGCTGCCAAAACAATCAAAATTTGAGCAACTTGCTGTTCTCAGCAGTAAAATCCTCAGAAATGTACCTCTTACTTAGCATGTCTGCAAAGTTTATTATGATTTTTGATTCCTGTCTCATAGTGTAAATAAAATAAAAAAGTTCTTCCAATCCCTTAAGCATTACCATACCTTTGTGCCTTCCTTTAAATTGGCTACAAGTTCCACAAAGTTGTCATTTGCTACAGCTAAGTTCTTCAGAACTTCTTCTCTTAAATTAGATTCATTGTTTGATTGTTTCATCTTTGAAAAATCCTGGTGTGCATTCTACAAAGAAGGAAAAAAATAAGCAGTTAAAATAATGCAAGCCAGTTCTATGTAAGAATCTGTTTGGGGTTTTTGTCTCTTACTCATTGCATTTCCCAACACTTGTCTTTCCTCACCTTCCACCCTCACATTGTACTTCCCCATACTTGCTGTCTGCTAAGTGCAGTGGCTATTTCAGAACTATACACCTATTAACTCCCTGGCAGCATCAGCTAATTATCAGCTAATTACCTGTCCTGTTGTGGGCTGCCTTAAGCTAATTCTCAAGCTCATACTGCAGACTCTCATTCAGAGGCTATACTAATTAGGCTGTCTCCTGTACTATCCTCCATTGATATTCATAAAATCATACTGAAAGTTAGCATTTTTAAGAAGCATCACCTCAAATCTGGTTGACATTGGCAAGCTATTAAAAGGACAGGGAAGTGGAAAACTTATAGAAAGATCACCTACATCTCATTTCTTTGGGGAAAATAAACAGACAAGTGAACTTAAAAAGACTACTTCAGATGCCAGCAGCAGCCAAACTTGAACTCAAGTTTGAACAGACATTCAAACATCAAAGTAACATCCATCAAGATTTTAAGAGTATATTATAAGATGAATATAAAATCCTTAATAAACATGGGCCATACGGTCATTTAGAAACAATTTTTTCCCTTTTGGAAAAGTTTCTTACTCTTGGAATCCAAGTTGCAGTCACAATTTGCAAGTCATCCTGGGCACAACTAGGCCCCATCACTACTCAAGCCACTATTGTCACTTGTCCAAGCACTAAGACTTCCAGTTTCACCAGATATTTCAGATACCTGTCTCTAGCATTACTGACACATTTAGGCTGAATTTATTAATTTCTACTTTTATGAGCTTTGCACATGCTGGAAGTCAAGCATATAGCAAATAGCAATTGGGAATAAGCCAAAGTGTACTTCAGAGACCTAAAATACCTTCTAGCAGACAGTGAAGACAGGTGTCCTGTTATTCCAGAAAGAAATACTAAGATGGGATGAGGGAAAAGAACAAAACAAATGCCCCAAACTTTTTAACACACCAATTAAGCTTCTTCCAAGAGCAAAGCCATCTAAATAACTGGGACAAGAGAAGGTACCAGTGAATTTACACTGGAGCGTTGGCTAAAAATTCACATTTCTTTCCAGCAAACGTAAAACACACCTCTATTTTTCAGTGATCAGAGGAGTAAAGGATTATCAACTGGCTTATGACAGTGCAACAAGCAAAACCGAGTCAAAGGCAAAGTGAGGTTTCTAAAGCATTGGAGAGGTAGTGGAATCATGGCTCCTTAGTTTAAGAGGAAGGAAGACATACAAAGTGTTGTACCTGAACATTTTTGAGAAGTTCTTCCTGCTTTTTTAGAGACTCTTGCACTTTCTGTATGTAACTTCCATAAATTCTGTCCAACTCAGCCAGAGAGATAGCCTCCTCGTTTATAGCACCATCCTGTGCAAGTGCAGTCAAGAATTTGTTTGTCATGTCAAAATTTACAGACTTCAGGTCATTTTCCAGTTGTTCTCTCTCCTTCTTAACTTCATCCAGATCAGCCAGCAAAGTTCTTAAGACATTAACAACCTAGACAATAAAAGTTGTCAGAAGTTAGCAGGCTTAGAAAAATTATTGCAGAAGTATACTCTATTACTTGTTTCCATCCTGCATTCCTCACTGATGCAGGCAACACTACTGCATGAGCACGTGTTTATAAATGTGTCTAACATGACAAACCAGGACAAAATTCTATGAAACAAAGATCTTCAAGCATTTCTCAAGCTATATTCTTCTCTAAAGATTTGCTTCCACTAGTAACACTGAATTACTACAAAGGTTTTTAAATCTATTTTTTTTTTTTGATACTGATCGGAGACCTTCCAATAGGATATTCTAAAAACAGCAGTCAAAAAACACTGACTTCAAATCGCTCCTATGAGAAAACCAATCATATTGATGTAGATTAGCCATGACTTACTTGGAAAGCAAGTTGGTGTAACTATCTAATACTTTAAAATACTGTGCCATGCCTTTTACATCATCTAATTGTCTCAAGAAACTGAGCACTACACTCCGTCACCCTACATAAAAATATTAATCAAGGATTGTCCTTCTTATAGTCAACCAGTCTTGCTCTCCATGGCAATTGCACTTGCTCACACCAAGTTTAACAAAATACACTCAAGCGAGTTTTAAACAAGATGACAACTTCTTTTCCAAATGTTAATTACCTCCTGTATCACGTGTGACAGAAACAAGAGCAGCGAAGGATCAGCTTCCATACCAACTCACATAAGTTTACTTTGTTAGACAAATAGCACTTCTATTTAAAATAGAGACAAATTTCAACAATTTACCTCATTTCCTTGTAAGGTTTTTGCTGGGTTGGCAGAAGGAATGGCTGCGTTGAGTTCTGACTCTGGTTTACACAGAAGTGCAATCGTATCCCGGTGAGACTGATAACGCTCTTTAACTTGGCCATCTGCTTGCACAGCTTTATTCAAAATATTATGGTAATTGGCTCCCTCTGGTGGTGAGAGGAAAAAAGTGTGTTTATATCATTTCAAAACTTGTTTTATCCAAGTCTTGCACCAGAGCAGTTTTCATGCTTTTCGGCAAGTCTTCTTACATTTTTTTATGAGCTTGCACATTACAAAGTTATTAAGACTTATAAAAAAACTTAAGCTTTTAAGTTATGTTTTAAATAGTGCATAAACTAAGCACCTATATTAATTCTCCAGAGAAACATACAGAAGTATATGAATGAACACTGGTTTAAGCTACTCCCCAGATTTAAACCCCTGTAACTGTGCCAAATTAAAGCAGTTTTATCAGTCCCTTGTTTGTTTCAAAACAACACATTAAGTGCACAGAAAACATGATACAGTGATGGCCCTAAGTAGACTGATGGACTGTTGAGGGAAAAAAAAAAAAAAGAAAACAAAACACTAAATCAAAGAGAAAAGAACATATTGGTGGAATATACAAAGTAAAATATTAAAAAAAAATATGTTAATATATAAAGAAAAATTCACAAGTATTTATGAGGAAATTTCAACCAGATTCTTAGGAGGGCAGCCATTTCTCACTGCATATGCTTTCTGAAACTTTAGCATGCACGTGCACTCCAGGGGTCCAAAAGCAGCAGCAAATTCTCTGCTATCACATCATTTCTCAACTCCAAATAATGGTGCAGATGGCAATAAGGATATTCTGGCATAACCCCTCCTAAACTGAAATGTCTATCTTTGAAGAGATTATCAGAGCATTGACAACTACTTTAATTTCCATGATGGGAAGGGACGTTTTCAGAGCACACCCAGAATCCAAAGCATGAAACAGGAACTTTACCTGCCCTTAAAGGCTTATAGAGCTCATTGGATGGCGTTCTCTGCCAGCGTTCTTTGAATTTTGTTCGCAGGTCATTGTCTGTAGTTTCTTCTTCATCTAATAGTCTTAGTGACTACAAGAATAAAGCGTAACATGCATTATAAACTGTTCTAAACATTAAATAGCTACAAAATATACAGCTATTGTAGAAAATAAGGAACGCTTATATATCCGTTATAAATTTAATTTGGCAAATAAAGAACAGGCACAAAAGGTACAAACCACCTAAATTTCTTTAGAATGCCTCTTCACCTCCAACAATTCTAAAAACAAAATACTTCTTAAGGGAACATCCACATGTGACAGCACAGTTTTTTATGGACTAAACACTTCGATGGCATATTTTCAAAGTGCTGATAAAGTTACAAGCATTTTGGATCATCATGCACTTTTCCTATGGCCTTTTGAAGAGAACAAGTTCAGTGACGGTGTTTAAGAATGTTTTAGTGTTACCAGTTGCTGAGCTTACTTCATCCAAAATCTCTTTGTTCCTTTGTAGCAGTTCAGGTAGATCTTTGATCAGCTGATCAATAGTCTGAATTCCTCCCTGTTCAATCACAGACTTAGACTTGTTCAAAATAGACTGAGGAACAGTATCACCAGACACATCTTCAATAGCAGCAGGAAGATTGAGGGAAGCCAACACACTGAAAAAGTCAACATGTTAAATAGCAACTTGTTTACAGTATTAGATGGTTTTATCCTGTAAATAACACTGTTATCCAAACAAGCAATCACACAGCCAATTATAGTGGAAACATAGTATAATGTACTCCTGGACAGAAATTTCCAACTGAAAGCTCTAAACTTATTCCTAGTGTATACCTCAAAAATAAATGTTAAAGCTCTGAAAAGCTAAACAAATCCTAGTCTTTCAGTACTTTCAGTAGTAACTATCTGGCAAATAAAGAAGCAACTGCCTTGAGTTATATTTCTATCTTCCACCTTTATATAATTTTTTTTTAATTATTATTTATTTTAAAGAACAAAATTTTTTGAGAAAAAGTGTTATATATTGAGTCATTGGTACAATTAAGATGACCACTGGAATGTGAAAATCCTCATAGACTAATGGAACTGGAACTTTTTGTGAGCAAGTGTCAAACTCCTAAAACAAGGAAAGATTGAAGAAAATTAAATAAATTTGTTCTTACTATACTTTCAGTCTTAGCAACTGCAGAAAAGTAGTTCTAAATACCCCTGCTATGTCTTACGTTTGTCAGCCTGCCATACAGTAATAAAAAAACACTGGTGTAATCTGGATATCTACAAGCTGCAAGGCAACCAGTGTTTACAAATTATTCCATAAATCCTCTTGATAAATTTCAAAAGAAGCCATACTTACCCATTTGCCAGATTTGTGGCTTCTCTCATCTGGGCTATTAGCCTGTTTACTTGATCTGCCTTTCTCTGGTTATAAACACTCAAAGATTGCTGAACTTGCAATGGAACCATCTTCTCAAACAGGTCTGCAATTAAAGTAGTATAAATTACTCAAGTTGCCCTGTGAAAGTAAAAGGGAACAAACATCTTCACAGCTCTTTCGTACAGGTTGTATGAAAGAGACTGATCTGAACAGTTTAAGATACTCCCCCCACTCCTCAAGACATCTTAAAAAAAATACATCTATTTCTACAGGTCTTCAGATTATATTTAATTTTTTTAAGACAAATAGATTCAGAAATAATTTAAAGGCATTGTATTTAAAATTACTGTAGGATTACAAATTCTGTTTTCCTTACAGCTTCATTTCTAATTCTGTTTTTTTGAAGGAAGAAAATGAGAAAGGGAAGAGATAATTATTTTTCAGAACTCCTCTGTACAGTCAACAAACTGAAATTTTTCAGCTTTATGGAAGGCTAGCAACTAGCTTAAACAAAATTGTACAATGATACTTTTTCCTTACATTAGTGTTCCTTCTGAAATTAAAAAGGTTGGTTTAAAATAGAAAATAAAGTTGGTAAGAAAATGCTTAAGAGAAGGGTACATTGCAGATAATGATTTTCAACCTCTGGTTTATTCTTTCAGTACTTTTTACTATCCAGTAGTAGAACAAACTGGAAGAGGCAAATGGCACTTTCAAAACCGCTGCTGTATACTTAATACAATTCAAAAGTAAGCATTTCCTTTTTCATGGTCCAAATGAACTTTGGTGGCTATGTGTTTCACAAGGTAACAACTACTCTGTGCGCTCCACACACTCTGCTTACCAGTGAATTTCTGACTGAGGGGAACAACAACTGGAGTAGACTTCACAAGACTGGCTTTTCCAATGGACTCCAAATCCTTCAGGTCAGGAACCCGGTCATGGTAAATGAAGTCATTGTCTTTTTTGGCAGCTGTAAGCGCACGGTTGATTTTGTCAACCAGATCTTTGACATTTATATATTCATCATAACGAGATGCCACCGTTTTCACCAAGTCTGCTGCATGCTAAATAAAATAAAAACATAGTTACAATTAAAATAATAACTTTTCTTTCTCCCTTTTATATACACTTAGTAAAACAGACAAGCTTCCTAGTTAGCCAAGTAACTATAGCCAACACGTATGATCAATATTATTATTTCCTTCAGGAAATATTCTCCCCCTCTTAAGTATCAACAACAACAACAACAAAAGAACAACAACAAAAAAAACACCCACAAAAAAAAACCCATGCCATCAGGTCATTTTCATCTTTCATGAAACCCACAGCTTGCTTTTGCTTGTGCCTGCAAACTGTTTCTCAAACCTTGCTCACATCCATTAAGGAAGAGGCCAGAGTCCTGCTTTTCACATCTGCCACTAACACCCATCTAACCTTGAGCTCAGAAGCTACAGAAGTTATGATGGAATCCTACTGCAAATTAAACTAAAATACAAGGTCTGCTGTCTCTTTACCTCTGTTTGCTCAGCCTAGATGCAACCCTGAGGTATCTGGTTTTCCTACATCCAATTTACTGCAGGAGAGATGCAAGAAAAAACACTGTTCTTTGATTCTATCCATTCAATCCTGATCACATTAGTGCTGTGAATGTGTACAAACAAAATACTAAGAAGTAATGTCAGTCAAGGTTTACATAAACTCGGAATAACTCAAAAAAACCTCAAACTTATTGGGATTATGAAGTGGAACCTGAGCTACATTAGAAGTTAAGTACACCTGAAGTATATTTGAAGTTTGCTTTTGCCACTTTCCATCGTCCCATAAATCACACAGCCATAGTTCTGGTTTGATACAGTCTAACTAGCATTTTCCAGAAATAGAAAATTAGAGGAAAAGAAACAGGAATGTGCCTTTATCTCCTTCCCCCCTGCCCCACCAATTTCATCTATCTTTGTTCTAGCTTTTAAAAAGGGAAATAAAAAAAAGAGTATCACTTTTTAGCAACTGCATTTTTCAAAAACTCAGAGAATAACAAACCTCTAATTTACATTAATTATGGAAGCAGTACTTGAATAACTATGGAGAACAGGATTTACGTTTCATCTTACTAAATTTATTAAAAACAAGAAACAGGATCTCAACTTCTGACTACACACTGTTTGTAAAGCAGTGCTAAAATAAGTAATTAAATAGAGTACTTCCCCTCAGGCTTCAATAAAAAAAAAAAAAAAAAAAATCATCACCAAAACCCACTACAACTTTAACTCCTCAGCATGAAGGGATACTTCTGTAACACCACATGAAGAAAAAAAATCATAGACACAAGCTATTTCACTATCCAACTTAACAATGGTAGTATATTTGATACATTCAGATCTGTCGAGGGTGAGCACTAAAAAAAAAGTTAATATTCTATTACTGTAGTGTCCTAGAAAAGGTCTACTAGACAGATTTCAAACTCAAGAATAAACCACATATACCTTCATCTATCACCTAGTAATGTCATACTGTAACAACTTGCTATCAGAAGCTCATACAGGCACTGCACTGCCATGTAAGCATACAAAGAAGTTGCATGCTCCATCCCATTCCAAGTCAATAAATGCACAATGGTAACTTTCAAAATGTCAACACGACAGTCTTATATCAGATTCTCAACTCTTCTGCATATCGATAAATAGATATTGCACATGGATCCTACAAAGTCAGTCAAAGTGATGCTTTTTTTTTTTCCCCACCCCAAGGACCAAGGAACTTGAAGTAGTTGGTTTTAACCATATTTTTTTTTTCCCTACCTTACTTAAAACATGAGAAGACCTTACTCATTACAACATCTATATCCAAGTCCCTCTAGAAACCATATCTAGGCACAAAAAAAAGAAGACTAAAAATACAACTGTTTGTATGTTTTTCAGAAAGTATTCAGAATTAATTCAGGATTGCAGGGAAGGATTTAGGTATAGACTAGGCAGAAATTTAATATTTTGCTTTGTTTTTTAGTAACATTACTTCAGAAAATTTATTAACAGATCTGTTATATTAGCTCTACTGAATTAAGAAGCCTATGTCAATGTAAAGATACAGACTCACTATGTCAAGCAGTAACAAACTGCCCCAAAAAAATCATTAAAATACATCTTTGTAAAATCTAGAGATACCTTTCCTTTTTGCATCAGCTAATAATTTGATTCATGTGATAAACATGCTCTATAATTTATGAACATGCTTCATTCTTAGTTATTTCAATTTTAGAACTCTTGAGTTTTTCAGGATTTAGTTTTCTCATATTTTTCAGAGGAAAAAAAAAAAAAAGTTACCCACCTGTAATCTCCCAATTTCTTCACCAAATTTCTTCTGCTGTTTTGCCAGGATAGATTGATGATATTCTGCATTGGCCTGCATAATGCAGTGCTTTGCAGCCAGAACTGGAAACACCTCCTGGAAATAAAAATACTGACCAGGGGAAAGTCCAACCACATTAACCATCACAGACAACATGGGATGCAGGAAGAAAAAGGAAGAAGAAAAGGAAATTAGAATCACCCAATTAATGGTTTAGATAGGTTAAACATTAGAGGTAAATGTCAGAGACTGCGTGACTTGGCATGGATTGAATTCAGTCTTTCTTTTTTCAGTCTGTTGTTGCAAAACTTTCAGTGTCCATTATTCTAGAAGAACCATTTAAATTCAAGCCATGAAGTCACAACATTTACTTCACAGATTAGAAATGCATGCATATATTAGAAAGGATAGTTGCAAGAACACACCCAAATGCCCCCAAGACAAAGCCAAGACAAAGAGTTCTTAAAACAAGCAAAAGATGGGGAACACAGGCCCTTTTTTTTTTTTTTTTTTTATTTAACTGAGCAATCACACTTAAAACAGCAGCAGGCCTATCAAGAAAGAAACTCTAAAATTCTGAAAGCAAAGAACAAATAAAGAGGACCAATAACTATTGACATTGAAAGCAATTTAGAAGATTTAAAAGTCATGTTTTAGACTTTTTATATAAATGCACTTATCTTTGCAGGAGTACCAACCAAGACACGAAGAAAGCACTATGCTGCAGCCCACAGTATAAGCATGGTCTCTGATCAAGGATTTAGCCTTACTGTTTTATTTCTTAAATCAAGGAGCACTGGAAAACCAGAGTTATGTTTTAAAGACCTCAGTATAGAAAGACCTGCTTCTTTACATTTGTGCAAACTTGCTGCCCCCACAAAGATTCAAAGGAAAAAAAAAAAAAAAACACGTAAATTTCAAAGAAAAAGCTGTCTGAGAGGCCTTGCAACTGGAGTTCAATGAATCAAGTCAACCTCTGTTTCACACTCCTATACATGTAACTGTTCTCAGAGCTAGTGTTAACTTGTGAAACCAGCAAACCTTATCATGTTCTTTCAGATAATAAATTGACAGATTACTGTGCAACTGGAACAGGGAGCAGATCTATGGTTGAGAAAGGTCCACAACAACAAAAGAGAAAGCAATGGCTTTATTATATCTCATTGCCTCTCAGAAATCAATCATGAGCATAATAGCTAATTGAGAAATAGGCCCAATCTCTAAAATGCCACAAAACATGTGACAGGAAATACGTGCATACATAAAAAAAAAAAAAAAAAAACTCTATCAAGCTGCAGTCAAGAAAGACATCAATTTAACTTTAGAAAACATCTTTTTCTGAAAAATATATATAAAAAGTCACTGACTGGCCTAAAAAGGCATTTGTGCAATTCATTGCTTAAGAATAAAAACGCCTGCTTTTCCTTTAGCCCTTACCCATACAGTTCCTATCATTATCAAAATTCTATTCTGCATTAGAAATTAGAGGGGGGGTTAAAAAAACAATTACTTTTTTTTTTTTTCCCCCTCCAGAGAGAATAGAAGTGCCTTTAGCAAATACTTTGGCAATTACTTGACTAAGATTGCATATTAAGTTATAGGACCAGACATCAGCCACTTCCATTTATCACTGGTAAGAATATTTTTAACAAGTATCTAATGTATTTTTTAGTAGATCTAGAATATTTCACATTTTATTTGTAACAAGAAAGACTACTTCAAGCTGGAGTAGTTATTTTAGAGTTTTGAAACTATTAATGAATGAAAAATAAATGCATATTAATAATAAGTGTGATTCCCAGGGACATTCACAAAAAAAAGGACTATGGAAGACTATCTCCTACTTAGCTAGATATGAATTTAAAGTCCAACAATATTGAAAGTAAGTGAATCTTATCCAACTTTGACATTTATAACACTGAACAAAAGGTTTTCCACTGTTTTATGATTTTAACATAATGGATACATTTGATACACTGAAAACACGCTCATTTTCAAAGGACTTGTTATATGATATAAATTCCAAGAGCATGAAAAAAGATCCTTCTGCATCTTCCAAACCCAACAGCACCCTAGTGAACAGTCATAACTAAACTGAGATAATTTACAAGTATCAAGCTTGTTTTGGGGCGGAGGAAGAGAAGGTGGAAGGCAGAAGGACAGAAGAGACACACTGACTTCCAGTCATGGTTTTCATTAACAGGTAAGTGAACAGTACCACCATGTTCATGCTGTCAACATAAGAGCAAATTTTACATGAAAACGTTGAGACTAGAAGCCAATTAAGCCCCATTAGAAAGTGTTAGTTTGAAAAACAGATTTAGTAAAGCATTAAGAATGCATCCCTACATGCTATCATAATTCAAGTTTACTTATTAAATGTGTTGCAACTAAACACACTTCACCTAATAAGATTTTACTTATTTTAAAAAAACCTAGTATCTTTTGCCTGCTAGTTTCTTCATTTTTTCAGATTACAGGTTCATTTCTCTTAAATGTAGCAGTATGTCAGCTTTTCTTGAGGATACATTTTAAGTGTGGTTCATCAAGTACATTGTAACAATAACAGTTATTCACAATAACAGCAGATGGCAGATTATTTCCGGGAGAGTTACTAACCTTGGGCAAAGTATCTTTATATTGACACTGTTTGTAAGCATCACCATAGTAATCTGCGGCTTGATTAGCTAGTTTAGCTATGATACCGTCTTTCATTTTATCTGGGGGAAGGGGAGAAAAAACAAAGAACAATTATCATTATCATCAGTTTTTACAAGTGAACAGATAAATTATTTCACCTTCAAACAGCAACAACTGCATTCTAAGGGTATAGCTATACATTATATCTCAAAGGTGGGACCCCATTCCTCTCTCTTTACACCCAGCAGCAGTTTACAGATTTTCTACTTCAATCATGATGTTGAAGGTTCAGTCAGTTGTACAATAAATCTGTTGGCAGCTGCTGGCATTTATGCAGGATTAAGAGTGATGCTTTACCTCTGACCAATGGCAAGCTGCCAATAAAAGTTGCCGTCCCGCTCTGGCAGCTTCTTCCCAGCCCTCCCCTTGTGCCAGCACAAGCATTTGTGCAGCTGTAGTCAAACAATTTAGCTGATATCCAGTTAGTTTTCAGCAAGATCTGTTCTCTAACACAACCCCATGTCAACACTCTCAAAAAATTTGCAGCAGTGCAACAGAAGAAGGGACTGGTCCTTTCCATGGCAGTGCACACTGCTGTTAGCTCGCAGCGAGTATAGAAAGGCCACTCCTAGACATAAATAACTGCAGTTCCCCCAAGTGGTATCCACTACTTCCCATTAGTCGCACGTGCCTAGCAGCAGCAGTATTCCCTGCCTCACATCCTCACCCTGGTCGTGAAGCCAAAACTGCTTACCTAGGCACATGCTGCATCTATCTTTATCTCATTTTCTAATCACCTCTGGCCTGCACTAGCAATTCAGCCTTCCAAGAGAAGGCAGGCAACCAATGCAAACGCTGATTACCAGCCACCCTGAAGAGCTGCCCTTACAAACAAGTACCCTCTGATTCATGTGACTTCTATGTACTGTCAGACTGATAAGCATGAGTGGGGGGCATGGGGAGACGGGGAAGTCTACAGAGTATGCTTAATTGCCAAAATTAAATCAAAAGAATTCCCAAGAGGTCTGCTCATTCCATCATATTCACACATCTATCTACAACACTTCAGGCAGGAGCTATGATGTATTGTATTTACCTTCTACCAGGATTTAGATGACAAATGGAGGGAAAGGAGCTCATGAGATCTAGCAACTTACTGATTTGCTAAAATGTTTCTGTCCAGTGCACTAAATATTTAATAAAACCAAAACAAATAAAATCTAAACAGACTATCCTTCTAGCCCCACCTAGTGTACGGTAGTTGCAGCTTCCTTCTTAAAGCTTGAGAAAAGAAAAAAATACTGACATATTAGCTACATTTCCATTAACAAAGGAGGAGGATCTTTTGTCCATGTAGACAGCTCAGAATAGATCTTTCACCATCAGAAGCTTTAGTTTTTACTCACAAAACTTTAAAATATTGCAGCTACAATGCAAGCCTTGAGATGAAATAGCGAACACGGGCAGAGTTAGAGACCTTAAAGAAAACATTAAGAACGGCTCAAAAATCAAAGCACTGATCTGCAGTTATGCAGCGGAGTTAAGATTTGCCTGACCAATTTGCTTTTTGCCAAACACTTCCACTTTCAACTTGTGAATAAACTCAGTTCCATCAGAAATAACATTATCAGCAGGTAAGCTGCTAAAAAAAGCTCACGAGAACGAAATCAAAGAATTCTAAGTAAGGTAAGTAGTCAATCCAACCAGAAGCTGAATTTGAGTTTTTAAATCAAACTTTGAAGCATTTCCACTTGAACATAGGTTTCTGAAGTTAATCATCATGTCAAACATGACTCTTCACAAAATGTCTTTCCTGTCAGGGAAGGGAACCTCTCCATATCGGGCAAAAGCTACAGCCTCCATTTCAGATTATTATTAACCTCACTTTCCTTCTAACACTGGCAGACTTATGGTCTTGGGAGCAGCCACAAAAATCTGCAGTTCACTGGGTTCATGTGTTTTGGATCAGCCTTGATTTTCTTTTTCACGCTTTGAATAAGTAATCAAGGTGACAGAGAAATCTATTTCCCATGCAAAATGAGGTAAGCGTCTGCTCCTGCTTTGAAGAAAAGTTTCAGGCATTTGTTACACAACTTTATTTCAAAGCAATGTCCAAATAGCCAGACTAAAATACTGCTACCAGCACAATAAAAAACATAACTTATCAGTTGGCTGAAGAACAGTAGCTTCCTAGTAAGATTGCCCTAAAGACAGTAAGGCTATGAGAATTTTCAGGGATCTTCCCTGCAAAGAGAAGCAATATACCAGTTAGGATAAGCCCTGCCTTCCTCCATTCCAAAGAACATGGGGAGAGAGAGGAAGTGATGGGCAACCACACGTGACCTCTGTGTCATTAGTTCTACTTTTAGGTATTTGTAATTTCTAGATGCACAACTTCTTGTAAATACAGAGAAGAAAGCAGAATAGCAAAGAGTAACAGATCTTGTACTGAAGATAGAACTATTCCACAGCCAAGTTCTCTGAAGCATGTGTTCTTTAATAGTTGTATTAAAATATGCAGCCTCCAAATCAGTATTTCACAATCAGGTTTTAACAGTTAGGGACATAATACTTTGTTCTACCTGCAGAATTTCACTTACCAAGACAAACGGGGCATTCTCAAAGTTATACTGGGTCAGACAGCTCCTCTCTTAAAAATAAGAGCAATCAAACAGAATTCGTCTCCCCTAAACTCTTAGGAAATTTCCTAAGTCATATATTTCTTTCTAAATTCTTATGAAATCATTCCCCATACAGAGGAGGAAGGGACTAGTGGTAAAACCCCTATGCACCATTTCTAGTTCTTTTAGAGAATGTCTTTTGTTCTCACAAAAGAAAAAGAAAAAATACAGACCAGCAAAATCCTTTGTGAAGATGAAGACTTACAGTTTTGGATGTAAAAAAAAAAAGGAAAGGCAACTAGGACAACTGTACTGTCAGGTGAACCTTAGATACACTCTTACATGGCAGCTGTAGCTTGTGTTTAACGACCTGCAGACAGGGCAGGGGGGGAGGGTGGGGTGGAATCAATAAAGGCAAAAACTAAAACTTCTGAAAGGCCCTTTACAAACTTAACTTAAAACACTCTTAAGTTTTTGTGGAAGTTGGAATGAACACATAAATACAGAAGCTGAAAATTAAGATATACCTCTTGTAGCTTTCAAAAAAAAGACTTCCTGGGCTTGAGCCAGCATAATAAGACTGAGAGTTCCTACTGTGTCTGGAGAGATGTCCACTGTCGGTTCTCGATTCAAGGCTGACAAAACCGTGTCTTTAATGTGTTGGAAAGCACCACTCGCAAACTAAGTAAAACAAAATAATACACTATCATTCATGTTTCTAGACAGATATTTTTCTCTTACAAATATAATACATGCAACAATTTAAAAAAAAAAAAAAAAAAGATCTTTTTTGGTATATGGTCTCCCATTTATTGTTTAGCCACTAATTCCTTGTGACTTCTTGTTCCTGAAGCCACTTACACCAAGACATTTATCAAGACATAGTATAAGTAAAGGTATATTGGCTACACCTAACAGCATTAAGAACATAGAAAATTTAATGCATTCCACAAAAAAGAAAGATTATTACTGTACAAGTTGTTAAAAATAAAATTTATCCTAGCTAAAATGATTAAATCTTAAGCTGAAGGTTATTAGTTATCAACACACTTGCAGGAAGGGCTATAGGGAATGTATGGAATTCAATCCTTCAAAGCTGGTAAATAAGTATGAGCCAGGACCAGGTACTTACCCAACCCACCTTTGCAGTTATGAGGGGGAAAACAGCATATATATATATATTTATGTGTACATGTAGCTCTAAAATTAAGAGATACTATTTGGCATTCTAAGATTAATAACTCTGAACTCCCAAGCATGAGCAGGGACCCTCTGTACCTGATAGTGTTTAGCTGCAGCTTTTAGTCCTTCATCATTATCTAGATTCTGTTCTGCTGCAATCTGGCTTGCCAATGCTCCACAGTTGAACAAAACACAGGTCTTCTCATACCCCAAACTTGCCAGGGCTGCAATCAAGACAGACAGTTACCCACACTGTTAAGAAAATAAACTTCAGTACTCTAGCATCCTACAGATAGATGTAGCCAACACTACTAATATCTGTACTTAAAGATATCAACAGTTTCAAGCAAAAAAACAAAACAAAAAAAAACAAACAAAAAAAAAAACACAACAAAACCAACCAACCAAATCAACCATAGTAAACTTTTAAAGTCAGTGTCATCTTCATTCTGAAGGGTTTACATAGTCTGTTTTAATATTTCCACATAATGTTTCCACAGGAGGAACTACAGAGTCACATAAAGCATGAAAGTGGTAGTATGAAAATCTACACAATACACAAAATAATTTGGAAGTCTTAACTGGAGTGCAGCTTTTTGGCTCCTGGAAATACAAAAATACACATTAATGAAGGATAATCTGAAATAGGAACTTCCACACACTAAACACTTTGCAATAACTGCCCAATTACATACTCTTACTCTATCTTAAATGCAAGATGAACTAGCCTTCCCTCACTGCAACCAAAGACTTTCACACAGTCTAACTTACTACCTACTGAAATGCAGGGAATTCTTCACCTCTCAAAGCTCTCGTTTCAGACTGAAAATGCTGACAAACAGTGTGGTTATACCTGTACTGAAACAGCTAAGGATTTATTAATTAAAACTTGTGCTCACTAGACAGTAGTCTGTCCAGACTCAACTCCTGTAGTACTTCATAGTCCCAGAGGATGGAGCCCACACTTCTAGAAACAGTAATACCTGAACAGGAACCATTTTGAATCTATTAATTGCTTTCAAAAGGTTATTGGCCATATGCAAGCACTGGAAAATCTAAAGACTGCAGATACTAGTTTCCTACCGCTGTTAATAACTGTCTAGACACTCCTCTTGGAGAACACAGAAAAGTCAGCTACTGAATTCTCAATTCCACAAAATCAGGTACAACTTCTAATTTACTCTTAAAATATGAAGGTATCAAAGAGGCACATTCGTTTCATTTCACTAACATCCAGCCTCCTTATACAGCCACATATTTATCTAAGGCGTCTCTGAAGTTTCTACGTTAGCGCTCCCTGACCTGCACTAAATTTTCAGACAAGCAGCCATAAATCTGACATGCCATTTTGTTTCCCTGAAAGAAAAGTGAGTTACACAGTCACTGTATTTCATCACAATAAGAGTCATTTATCCAAGACATGCATCATCACTTCTGCAGTTTATTTTGAAGATTTTTTTCTAACAAGAAGATCTTGTACAACTTACACATCATTCAAAAGACTAAAACAGACACATGAAAATAAATAAAATATGTCTTTAAAGCTTCTGAAGTGTAAAATTATTTTATATGCGGCATTACTTTGCACTCTGGACTGCATCTCAAGTGTGATTTACTACAGTGAGAACAGCTGTTTAGCAGTATAGCTTTTCCTCAGACTCATCTATTTATAGCTCTACCTATTAATTTAAGCCAACATACTTCACCTTACATGCCATGCTGTGAACTGGGTCACTTTTCAAGCAGCCACAGTATCTGTCAGCTACCCTTGTGACGCAGACTTGGGATTCAGGGGATGGGAAGGAAACAGTTTGTCACCACCACAAGAGCCAGAACTCTCAAGTGACACCCCTGCATCTTGGCTCCATGGAAGTCAAAAGTGTTTTACATTGAATCTCCATCTGGAGACAGGATCGCCTCCTCTGAAAAGTCAACAGAAGTTTTGCTCCCTCAGTAACTGAAAACTTTGCTTTACACTGTGAAACCTCACTGCTAATTCTGATCTGAAAGACATGCTATAGTTGATCTGGAGAGCAGCACCCAGATTATCTGCTATACAGCACTGTAAAGACTAGATGTCTCCTTTTGTTAATTTCTTTCCACTAAGATCTGCTTTAAAGTTTCAAACTAAAACTTATTCCATTGCTTGTTAACTGAGCATTACTCACATCTCAATTAAGCATTTCTTTGGTATTTGACATGGACTGTTGCATAAATCTTTGGCCATCTGCCTCAGATTATTTAGACTAGTATATAATTAACCTGCAGACAAGCAAGCTTTCTCAAGCTGTTGTAACATCACATTTATTCAAATTCTCAGGGTAATCATTACGTTATGATTACCAATTCTTTTTCTCACAATTATAAAATCCCTTGCAAATCACATACTATGTTTAATTCATAATTAAATATTCTGAGCTTTACTACGAAACAGGTTCAAACATCATGAAATGCTAGCCCCAAAGAAGATAGAATCAATCAAATTCCGAGGAAAAAACACAGCATCTCCAGGAAGGTCTCCTATTATCCAGAAGGACTACTTAGAACAGTTAAATAAAGCAAGAAAAGGTGAGCACCACCTGCTTACGGATAGGAATGCATTGTATTGTTACACATATAGTTCACAGAAGCACAGCTTTAGCAGGTGTGTTCAGAACATGGAAAACTGCAATGACTTTGAGTAGCTGCTAACAAGGAACTATATAAAGGACACAAAAACTTTAAAAAAATAAAGAGATAATAAGTATTCTACCTTTTTTTTTTGAGCTTTGTCTGGAGCTTCAAAATTGCAATGGTCATCTTGCAATGCTAGTCATGATGAACACTTACGTATAAATAGAAACACTAAAGAATGATGATACATGACTGAACTCCACTCAAAAGGATTTAGTCTTCGTTTCTCTATTGGCAAGTGTTCCAAATCCATTTAATGATCCTGAATTTGCAGTGCAGATTTGTCCATATAGGACTAAAACAAATCGTAGACTCAAACTACTTATGCTTGCAGGAACCAAATACAATTTATTTTTTTTCCTTATAAGCATTCAAATCTGTATCAAAATATGTTAAAAAGTGATAGGAGAATCGTTTCAGGGCATAGGCAGATCCTTTTCTTCTCTTGAACAAAATGTGATATCAGACCAGGTTACTGAAGCCAGCGACCATCACTCCCCTTCTTCTGGAGGGGACTCACTCACTACCAAGCACTTTTCACAAGCATCCTACTCATTTAGAACAATAAATGCTGGATTACCAAAAACCTACTATTAAAACTCCACATTAACTTGAATAATTATGATTTATATCAGTTGGGCTAACTCTCAAAGTGTCTGAGGAGCAAGCAGCACAACTATTATCAGAATGCACATCTAGTTGTGCCTCTAGAAAACTAATATTAATATCAATTTTTAAAGAAAATTGCATGGTGCCCATTTATTCATTACCAATGTTGAACTGATTAATCTGTTATCAATACAGCTGAATTCATTTGAAAGATACATTAAGCATAATAGAAGAACTATTAACAATGCAGCTATATAAAAAAGTTCACAAATTTTAACATCATCAATACATGCATTTTTGGTACATTCACATACCCAATTTGGCAGATCCTCCAAAAAGTGATCCTTTATCAAAAGCATCTTTCCATGTAAATGTTACGCAGACCTGAAAGTTGTGAGAAAGAAAGACCTTTATCTCTTTAATTAAAGACGAAGTCTTCAGAAAATCCCTAATTCACATATTTATCCTTTTATACTCTAATTGCATAAAACATTTAATTCACTTGTAACATTATAAATATTCTGGAAGTTTCAGGAAATCAAGAGTTACCTGAAAAAAAAAATTATTCTACTTTTTTTTTTTCTTCCTGTTAGCTTGCTCAAAACATTTCAAAGCAGACAAGACAGAAATTCTCAGAATAATCTTGCAGCTCTGCTCATATTCTGCATGACAGATAAATTTACCTCCAAACCAAGATATTCCTCTCTCAAGAGGTCTGATGGCTTGGTATAGTCACAGTTAAAGAAAACGACCCAAACAGGCTGTTTCCACTGTACCAAATTACTACCATATTTGGAACTGTTTTGTAATACCAACATTCACTCATTTTTACAAGTGAATTCAAGAGCAGCACTGTTGGGAAATGCACTCAGGACAAACAATGCAGGTAAAACCAGTGTGTTTTATATCACACTTCTAGCACATATTTCATAGACAATGCAAATACTTCACAGAATCTGCTCTGAAGTTCCACAATTTGATTCCTTATTCAGCTGATCAAGCTAGTTGTAGGCAACCAGTATCAAACCAAAAAATATAGCAAAATTCCTCATTTTAAAGTGGCTGGGGAGAATAACTTCAGAAAAAAGCTCAATATTGTTTGATAATGTATTTTCCTCTAGCAACAATGCTAATGCAGGAAGTTCTGGTCCCCACTGCTGCTTGCACTGACTACTACTTCCCTTTGATGGAACAGTTTACATATCTGCAGAACTTGCTCTTAAAGTTTTTCAGTCTTCCATGTCTCAGGGTTTGCAGATCACATTTGCACACTAAAAACCAAAGCGTAATTCTTGGATACAAGTGAATGCAACTACATGCAGAACACAAATCAGTTTGAACTGCATTAAAATTATTCCCTTACTTGTAACCTGTAAGTCTGAAATAAACATTTTCTTTTAATCATATCATTATCATTTAAATATGATTTGATCAGGAAAGAAATATAAATTCAGTCCTATTAATAAACACATCCAAAGGAAGCCTAAATCTTTTTTCCACCAAAATACAGGGGCCTCAAGATCTATTCCAGTCTCTACCTGAGGAAGACTCCGACAGGAGTTAAGCTGAATTTCCCCTTAGAGACAGGATTCTAAAGAAATGGGATTGAAAAAAAAAAAACTTAATGAACACTATATCTATATAAAAATTATGTCATTTGTAGACTCAGAGGCAGGAATAAAGTGGTAAGCTCTTAAGTGGCTTATTCTGTTAGCTGAATGAAACATCAGTTCTACTTCAAAAAACAAAGATCATAATCCATCCATTACTAAAGGTTTTCCCATCAAAATTATTTTTTAAAAAGCGTTTAGAACATAGCACGAAATAGACTTCTTGGAAAAAGGAGAGTTGAAAGATGAATCGGTGCAGGACAACTCTTTCTGACCTAGACCACAGTGATCACTAGGCCAAAGTCAAAACATTTCTGAATCTGTACAGCGAAGGCACCTACGGCCAGTAGACGTGAAGTTCCAGTATAGCCTCTATGTGAGCACTGACTAGAAAAAACAACAGAGACCATGAAAATAAGGCTCAAATCGATTAAATGCTGTGCCTGAGAGAAGTACTGCCTGAGAGAGGTACAGGCTTCAAAGTCATACATCATAGGTGCCATGATTCAGTTTAATGGTTTGATAAGTTGCCTTACCTGATTTTCAGAGAATGGAAACTTTGGTTCAATTGAACACAGCTGATCATAGTATCTACAAAAGGAAAAAAAAAAAAAAAAAAAGAAACAGCTATTGGATAAATCAAGTTAAGAGTTTTGTATGCTGGCATGTAAGGAAAAGGGCACAAAAATTTCCCCACACAAGTTGTGAAGCTCATTCCTAACTACAGGGGATTTGCAGGGCAGACAGAAATTTTGCCTGAAGGGATTTTTTCAGCAGAAGAATAAATTCAATAGGAGGTAGTCTTCCACAGATGGTGTGGAAACCCTGTCTCAGTCAGAAGTAGAAGAGTATCACAGATGAAGCTGACCCATTCCACTTTCTGATGTAGGGTGGATTAGAAAGGAATGTCATGCAGAAGAGTCCCTGTGTACATACAGGAAGACAAAAAGTACATTAGACATTAAGTCATGCTGCAAAAGTAAAATTAAGTACAGCATTTCACACAGTATTAACAAGCTATGCTGCACTCTCTTGAATCTGAACATTATATCCCACTCCCCTACAATTTCTGACTCATCTGTTTAAACGTTTATGTCTTTGAAGTAGATACCATTTGCCTTGCCCAGCATCAACTGAAGAGCCTAATCCTTGATAAAATTCTTCAGTTGTAAACTTAGTTTCCATTAGAGCATATTGTAGCAGTCACAGAGAATTAAAACCAAAAGTTTCTGTGCCAATATTTTGTCTACTCAGTGGAAGATGTTTAGGAAAGAAAGCCAGAAAGATAATATAGCAATTGTAGCACAGGCCCTCACACAATCTACCCAAGCAACAGTTAGCAATTCAAAGTTCACCTGAGTTGTACCCTACACCTGCACCACTTGTTGAACATGACAGGCTGGATGCAGAACAGAAAACCTTTCAACTGCCAACTGCTGAGAACACACAACATGTGAAGCCTGTTTCCTATACTTTCCCTATAGTACTTGCCATATGGACATACATCCAGCATTATATTGGTCAAATTCCTTTTTAAATAATTTATACTCCCAATATACAAGACACCTTGTAGTAATGAGTTTCACAGCCTGTGAAACAGGGTTAACATTGTCCCTGTTTCCTTACATTACATTATTAAATATTAATCACCATTGATCTAGACATGAAGCAGATGTGCAAGACCTATGTTTTGCAGGCAATAAATGTCTGTTTAAAAATTCAAGAAGCATTTTTAGAAGTCATATACAATAAAAACAGTGTTAGAATATTCTTCAGTGACTTGTATCTACCAATGTATATAAAACTACAGGTTTCTGACTTCAGTTGAGCCACTGCAATTTAAGACATAATGTACTAAGCCATGTCAAAAGCTACAATAATCCAACAGTAACCTAGCAGGACTTCCATTAATAATTGAGTTGAAAGCAATTGCTCCTAAGGTGAAAAAAACTAAAGTCTGCAGATATTTACTGTGATTTACCAAGTATGTGAAAGGTAAAGTTTAAAAAATAAAACAACAAAATCCTAGCACTGATGTATTTAAATGTACTTTATTCACTGAACATTTAAGTAGATTTAAATGTACTTCCTTCATTGTCTTCATCTGGTCTCAACAGTATCATTTTCACTTAGTATCACAAAGAAAATGAGGCTTCCCATGCTGTCTCCTCCTGCCTCAACTTAATTTGTTAACCAAAAGCCACCAATAAAGTTGAGCTGTGTTCCCACGTTCCACGATTACCCCGTTCTCGTCTGCCACGAGGGTAGAGACAAGAAGCAAAGCCTGTTAAATGGCCTTGTGAAGTTGGGTGCGCCTAAGCATCTGCAAACAGCCAACAGAATACTCTCTGTATGTCAAGAAAACCATAAAGAAAAAGAAAATACAACCAAGGAGGTGTCCTTCCTCCTAAATATGCACACTGCTGTATTTAACATCACTGAATACCAACAACACAGGGCTTTTTATTTGGTCGGTTTTAAACAAGTTCAGAACCTACATTACTATTTTCTTTACTATTTTAACCATGTGATGTCATTTCTTTTTATTACAGAACTTGAAATTCTACTTAAGATTTAAGAGCTCATTAAAGCTCTCCAGACAAAAAAAAAAAAAAAAAAAAGTGAAATCATTTAGTTTTGTTTAGAGTAGCTAAACATATATAATGGCATGCATAAACAACATATATAAAAAATGGTGAATGAAGACATTAACCACAGAAGAGTGTAAAACTAGCAGTAAAAAGCAGGAAAGCAAATACCGGAGGAAAGGCTCCATCTGATGCACAAGTAGTTACACGTTGACAGTTAAGGGTAAAGATAAAGGTGTTATTTAAAACAAAACTTACATTAATCTTGCTATCAAGACACAAAGAACAGAAGTTGCCATGCAACACAGATGAGCTTCGTGTGTTTGGCTGTGCCAACACAGCGATGAACTACAGAAAACCACACAAACATAGCAACTGCCCGTGTTCCAACTGCTGCAAGGGAAGGGAGGGCAGATGCCAGCAACACAGGTCTAGTGCTCCGAAGTACAGAAATCTTTCACTGAAACAGGTATTACACACTCCCAAATGCTAGTAAAAATGGGTTACAGCAGTCAAATGAGTTGGAAGTCAAGGTTTAAATTAGAATGTCATTAAAATATATGTGTTACATTAAGAACCTCAAATCCTGTTCCTCCTTCAAAGAATGATAAAGGAAAATCTCCTTCAAAAGAACGTAAGATACCAAGATCTGCCTTCACTCTTCTAGTTAAGAACTGGAGTCCTGACCTCACATCCAGAAACCAGAACTGCAACTTTCAGCCCTCGGAGAATTTGACCATTCAAAATAAAACCATGCATCCCCACCACCACTTGCATTTTTTCCTTTTTATTTTTTTAAAGAACTGCAAGAGTTGTTAGAAAAATTAAACTAATTAAACTTGCACCACCATCCCATCCCTCCAGAAAAAAAAAGGAAATTAAGTCCAGGCTATCTTTAATATTAAGAGAAGAAGCAGGGAACTCCTTGAAGCTATAATTGTACTCAGAAGAAAAAAAAATTAAAAACAACCCCCCCACACACACACACTGCTAAATCAAATCTGCTATGACAGAATTTAAGGGGAAACATCTGTACCAAACTTACCTACACCATCTTCAGAGCACTCCGATTCTCACAAAAAGAAAGGTTGGAAGAGGGCTCAGGTCTTTCCCACTTACATTGTGCCCCTTTTCACTGGGTACCTCAAATACTTCTCCAAGAGAAGCATTTGCATTCATCAGTTGAACAACAGCGCACCACGCACTTCCAAAGCTTTATTGGTCAGTGTTTGCCTAGGAAATGGGGCTGCAACTGAGTTCATTTCTTCCATGAAAGAAAAAAATCTGCAGTAACTACTTAGCAAAGCAAGGCTTCTAAAGATTGCAAAACCGTGGCCAAATTCTAGTTTAATTAGCAGAAGATTAAGACCCCATTTCTTAACAGTTAAATGGCCTACAGTGCTCTACTGGGTATTATGGTTTTATAAAAAGCCACAATGAAGTAAATGTATGCAAGGGGCGTCCACACTGCAATTAGCTCTTCCAACATTACTTCAATAACAAACCAGGTTTAAACTCCAACTTTAACAAAAATCTTGCTAAAGTTGTTACTTAAACAGAAGACTGAGTACAACTCTTAAATAGCAACTGAAAAATACTGGAAGTAGGAGAGGGAATGGAATTTTCAGAGGAAACACAAGGCACTCAGACGCTTGTGCTCCTTCAGTCATAAACTCAGCTGGATGCTTCAAACATCTGAGCATGCAGACAGCCTGATTTTTTTTAAATTAACTGCACCTCACAGAATATTAACAGAATATACGTCAGAATATTCTTAAAGAATAAGAACAAACTTGGTTTCCAGCAAGTGTAATGAATATTAATGGTCAGACAGGTAGAAACCACTCTAAGTTGTTAGAGATAAGGGAAAAATAAACATCTCGTTTCTTGTTTTCTCTAAATTACAGTTAATTCAGACCTTCATCTTATCTCTCTTCCACTGTAAAAGGGAATTAATATTCTCAAATGATATATTTTAAAATGCATGTGTTATGAGAGGAGCTTCTGTGTGACAAGGATATCACTTGCTGTTCACACATAAAGTAGCACTGGTGCAGAGCACGTTCAACACCTCACAACTACTGTAACAGCACTGGGGCCAGCTGATGTCATCTGCTAACCACTGATCAACAGCAGGGAGAACAGATCCCTGCATATGGAATCAACTCAGAAGGAAAACTGGTAATTATGCAATTGCAAGTGGTTTCCCTTCACTATTCAAAGAGAAAACCTGAGGTGAAGTTGCATACTATGGCTAGGATTAATTTAGTGACCTCCTGGCACTAAAAGAGGGAGGTCCTGCTCAGCCTCTCAGCTTTCAGCAACACTACTTCTATCCTCTGCTGAGCCAGCTCTGATGTTCCTCTGACCTTCCACTGAACTCATTCAAGTCGCTCACCTGTCAGAAAGACGTATGTACCTTTTGCTCTCCAAAAATGGTCAAAGAGAAGGACCAGCACTGAAAAAAAAAAAAGAGCTTTCTCCTCTTCGCAATGTAGGGCTGTGAGGACAGGGTGAGGTCATATGATGTGGCTGGGCCAAACAGGGATTTCAGATCAAAACTAATCATAAACCTGGCTGGCACCATCAGAAAAGGAACCTCGATTCTAGAGTTCAAGGGAAGGTAACAGTATGCCTGTCAATGTAGCTAGCAGAGGCCCTCTTTCAGTACATAGATGCTCGTTATTTCCCTGACCTTCAAAAGACATGCACAGTAGTACCTTGAAAAGCATACACAGTAATAAACAGGACTAGAACAGAAAACGACCAAGATACTGTAAAGCATGGCCAGTACAGTCAGAGCTTTTATAGCCCAAACACCCAGTGAAGGGTTGATAAGCTCAAAAAATATCAGCAACTCCTTTTACAAATCTTGCTTTCTTTTTAATGTCACTTTTTTTCTGTTCCTCTGTTGTTTTTTTTTATTTTTATAAATAAAAAATTCTAGTGAACATCAAGTGTATTTCCGCTTGTTCATGATACCACAGAAACGTGTCATGTCTACAAGTATCACTTCTCCCTATACTAGAAAACCCCTCTGCCTTTTTTCCTTCTTTAAAAAAAACCCTCCACACTTGCTGCCACTATGTAAACCCTCATATTCTGGTACTGCAAATCTCTGATCCCAGTTTTCCAAGTACAAGTATGTACTTGGTATTAACCAAGCGAATGAATCACAGTGAACCCAGTGAGTAGATGAGCTACAAAAAAAGGGGCTCAATATATTTACAACATAAAGAAAGAGAACAGGATTACCACAGTAAGTCAATACCGCAGTCCATAAATGTTCTAGAGAGATAGGAAAGAGCAAGTGCTTTCCTGGATCATGGAGCAGTTAGTGCTAAAGCAGGCTTTATGCAGTATACCGGGCAAAAGGCACAGGTTAATCTTTTGCTCCTCTAACTTACGATAATTCCAGCACAACAGAAACACTGGTAAACTTTCTGATAGCATGTTAAGTAGAAAATACGGACGTGACTTTGCAAATGCATGAAACTGCTGAACATAAACAGAAAGGAAAGATGGCACGAAAAAAAAAAAAAAAACAAACAAAAAAACAAAACAAAACAACAAAACAAAACAAAAATACAAAACCAAAAGCAAGCTGTCAGCCGTAACAGCCAAATGTAACATTAGAACAAAGACACACCCGCTCTCTTCTGAGAGGCGAAACAGTCTGTCATTTCCACCGCGATCCAACGAAGATGCCCAGCACTCGGAAGGGGAAGTTGGGGGGGACGAGGCCTCCCCTCCACGCCCCCCCACCCCCCCCCGCCGTGGGGCACCCCCTGAGGCCCAACCCTCGGCCCGCGCGGTGAGGCGGGGAGGGACACCCCAAAATTACCGCAAGACAGGGAAGGGCGGGGAGGCGGGCTCGCAACCCACAGACCGCCGGAGCCGGCCCGGCAGCCTCCTCCCTCTTTCTTCCTCCCTCCTCCTCCTCCTCCTCCTCCCCGGGGGCGGCTGGCGGAGGGGAAGGGGGGTACCCCCCCAGGCGCGCCCCTACCTGAGGAGGGTTTCGAGCGCGCTGTCGTGCTTGTCGAGCGGGCGGCCGAGCGCGCTGCGCCGCAACTTGCTGAGCTCCTCGGCGGCGCGGCACTGCTCGGCCTGCGCCTCGCCGCCCGGGCAGCTCTGCTGAATGAACTTGCACAGCGGCTTGGCCAAGTCCACCTCCGAGGCCTTCTTCAGCTGCACCGAGATGAAGTTCGTCATGGCGGGTGTGGGGAGGGGGGGTAAGGCGGGGGGTTTAAGGAGGGGGGGGGGGCCACTCCCGCTCCTCTCCGCCCGCCGCCGCCTCAGCTCACGCCGCGGCCGCAGCTCCGCGCTTCCGGGGTCGGCGCGCGCGCCCCACGCAGCGCCGTCGCGCCGCGGTGGCCCCGCCCCCGCCCCGTCGCCTCAGCGCGCGCAGGCGCGGCCTGTGGCGCCCGAGGGGAGTGAGGGGAGGGCTCGAGTGGGGGGCGGTGGGACAGCGGCCTTTACGCGAAATAGGTGGCCGCGGGGCTCGCTCGTGGCTGTGGAGGTTTCGGTGGCCAGCAGCGTCAGCTGCGACGCGGCGGTGAAAAGCAGCGGGGAGTTGAGAGGCCGCGCTTGTAGCGCCTCGGAGGGGGGAGCAAAGGGTCCCCCCCAGACTGACACCCGCCCTCAGAATCGGCGTTTCCCGTAAGCTAAAACGCTGCTGCGCCGTAGCTGCTGTTGGAATGGCGCCGCTGGCAGCAACAGGCGCAGACGGGCGGGTGGCGGTGCTGGCGGAGCCGCCGGCCCAGCACGGCCCGAATATGCCGAGCAGGCACACGGCAAGGTGTGTATTCCGAAAAGGAATATTCAACCCATCTTATTTCCTCCTTTATTCTGCCACTAGTTCCAGACAGATAAGGCTGCGAGCCGGCTATTTTCACATTATATAAGCCCCGAGGCAATGATACCGTGAAAACGAGTGGTAAAAGTGCTTTTAATGTAGAAGGGTTGGTTCTCCTGCTGTAGCAGACCACCAGCTTTGCCGTGAAGGAAAGCCGAGGCTCCTCCCGTTCGGGAGGCGCGCTGCACGCCGTGGAGCTGCTCCCTCCTGCGTCCTCGGATGAGCGGCTGGAGGGGTGGTGTAAGAGGGAAAGGGGAGAGGCCGGGAGCTCGGCCGGAGCTGCTGCTGTGGCCGCCGGGAGGGGCAGCTCCGTCCCGGGGAACAGTCCGGCGGTGCTGCGGCCTCGTCCTCCTTCTGCAGGTTCCAGCAGGGCCCAAGCGGTTATCCGTCAGAGCCTTGCCGGGTGGCTCCTGTTACGAACCTTCGCAGTGTTCGCAAAAAGCAAATATACCTGTTAACCGTCCTTCGGTGCACGCCTGCCTCCCTGCGCTGAGGAAACACCCAGCTCAATTTCTCACAGCTCGTTCAAGGCAAAGTAGTAATTGATTTAATTTTATATTTAAAAGAAGAAAAAAAAAAAGGTATTTTTATCGTACAAACTATCTAATGTAATGCCCTGCCTTATTCATATCTGGGTATGTGAGTTACTTGCTTTTTCTCCCTAGGTTTTACTGCCCGCATACACTTGTAAGCCTTTGGTCTCTTAGCTTACATCAGCCTTGTGCTGCCTGCACTTTCCTGTCCCAGAGAAAACCTCCGCCCTCACAAGCTTAGATTCTGATCAGTTTTAAGTACGGTACAGTCAGCTGGGCAGTTGCCTCCCTTTGTTTCCAACACCAAGACCTTGAGGGGTATCGTTAGCCCACACAGCATTACCAGATACGTGGCTTCCTATATATGGAAGACAGAAGCCATCAAGACCTTCCCACATAGCAGTCATAAACACGGAAAGGGTGTGAACAGGGAAGGGCAAAAACTGCAGCCATGAGATCACAGTTCTACTTTGGAGCCGTGGTGACCTTTAGATAGCTGTTGCTTAACAAATGCAACGACTGGTACTTTGCATTCCTAAACCATCCACCAACACAGCACAGAAATTTCAGTTTGTCTTAGAATAAGTTACCAGAACTTCAAACGTACAGGTGATTTGCTTCGTTCCCACAGATTTCTTAATAAATCAGTGCTCCTCTGAAGGCTTTGTTCTGATTATTACAATTATAATGTTATAAGCAGTAATGACTTCTCTCCTTGTTACCTTTGACTAGTTAAGTACTATTTCCCAATTTAGAGATGAGGAAGCCACATAAGTCAGTAGTTATCAGTGCAGGGGGCATAATCTACATCTTCTGACTCAGAGTCCTGTGCTTTAAACAGCAGACTATACTTCCTTCTTCAACAAATTTATGATAGTATCTAGGGGAACCACTTTGAAGCAGGTTTCTCCTAAAATGTTTGAAGTAATGCAGCATAGACAACTTATAGCCATATTTAAGCAATAACGAGGTCACTATTATATTTAATTTTAGTATAGACAGATCATTAGGTGTCCCCAGTTTTCCTCTTTTTCCTAAACAACCATTATATGTATGTAGAGCACCGCAGTTTTGCAAAAGCATTTCTAAAAGTCAGATTTGCTTTTGGTATGCAAATTGGCTTTTCTGCATGCTTCATGGATTTTGTCCACAATTTCTAGACAGAAACTTTTCACTGAACTCTCCTATTTTATGCTTGCTTTCTGTTCACAAATTCTGTGTACAGATATTTAATTGAAGCAAAGTTTTATTCTGCATTCGCTGTATTTTATTCTGTGGATTTTGATCGTGCTGCTTTATCCATAGCATAAGACTTACCCTGTAGCCGTTGCACTAATTGGCAAACGGATGCTACAACTAAAGAAATCAAAAATCAGCAAAAGGAAGTGATAAGGCAGCTAGTTGTTCACTTGATTAAATCTGATGGTCCTCTTGCCTAAAGCTTCATTTAACGACACAGGTCCAAGCCCGTTTTGATACTCCTAACATCATCTTTTGGTGGCATACGGTAAGGACCAAGTCTTTTATCACCATCATCTTGTGACTGTGACTTTCAGGAGTGATTATCATCAGTTGCCAACATGAGGGAATGCAGAAAACTAGTTGTGTGTCAGAAAAAGCTCTGACTGGATCCAAATAACCTGTCTAGTCCTACTGCCCATTTAGAAGAAAATGAAAACTTCCCATGATCTGTGAAGAATTTCTCCCTAACAGCCCATAATCAAAAGCATGAGGAAGAATTCCTACCAGTTCCTTCAAATTCGACACTCCTTTACCTTTTGTTTCAAACTTTAGAGGAACTATTAATCCTGTTTTCCTCAATTTTCGTTTGTATTTGTTAGGATTTTGTAGTTCTCATAGGTGAGGAGGGACCTGAACTGGGATAGACATTGGTAGCAAACTCAGCCGTGCTTTCTTTTGTGGTTGTACAGCTGCATTCAGAAGAGTGCTCGATATACCATCCTCCTGCTGTTCCAATGCTAAGTAAGAAAAACACATTTTCAGTCTAAATTCCAGATGGGATACTGGTCAGGATGAAGAAATGAGAGACCGGAAAAGGGGGAAAACAGGTCTACATCAGTACTGCCAGTACACTTCCTAGGTTAGATGCTTGTGTACAGTGGTAATTACAACAAAGTTGCCTTTCAGCCACCAGCTAGATAAGGATAGTGACTGTGTCTGATTTTTGCTTGAGGAGAGGGAGCTGGCAGAAGGTCTGGAATAAGAAGGGCATCACATGCATAGCTAGTGGCATGGAAAAGATCTTTTTAGATGAAGTAAACGGCAAGCAGAAGTGAGGATCAGAGAAGGCTAAAGAGAAGATAGAGGTGAAGTAACATGAACTTAGATGAGATCTGAAAGAGAGGGAGATTATACCAGGCCTGGAAATTGTTGACCTAGGAAAATGATTTTACCTGCTGCATAGTAGATGGACTAGAACAGAGCAAACAGGGAATCCAGCCAGCATTTGTGCAATGTTTTCCGCAGATGGTTGCGAGAATATTACCTATTAGGCCAATTAAAGTGCGGCCTGGAATTCTCCTCAAGTCTCAGCAGGCTTCAGAAATAAGCCCTGTTACTGATCACATAATGATAGCGCCTGTGCTTGTTGCCCAAATACGCCACGTAAACAGGAAGGAACAGCTCCTCACTGTCCCACATCATGGTTTGTAGCAGTGGGTCTTCTTAATAAGCACCAAAAGCATTGCTAAAGCATTTTCATATATCCTGTTAAAAATCCATGGTAAAATTACATCCCACTCAAAAGGATTTATAAGATTTTTCAAATACTATTTTTTACTTCTATTCACATCACTGTGGTTCTAGAAGATTTACAGAGCAGAACAGCTTGTAAAAGACAGCAACTTCCAGTTCAGTAAGAAATAGCTGACAGGCTAGTAAAACATGTTTCCCAAAAGCTGAAGGTCAGGTGCAAGATGTATAAATGCAAACATATACAGTGCTTTTTTACAATGTATTGAATAAAACTGCTTGCGAGTTAGATATATTGCTGCAGCCCTGTATACCTTGTACTAGGGTACAGTCACATTCTGCCTCCAGATACACACTCTCTACTTAAAAAGAGGCAATGCTTACGTAGGTAATTATCCTGATACAAACCAAAGCATGAATGTGCAGTGCTGTAGCTATGCTGATACAAGTCAGGTGAGCAGTAGGCCCCCAAAATGGCCCCTTTGACTCTGAATGAGGGTTTTTGTGAGGATATAAATGTACACCCAGTTTCCCATCTATGGGTTATGGGTCAACTGTGCCTAAGAAGAGGTGGATATAGTAGAGAAAATCGTTGTGATTTAATCGTGGGCAGATGGCACATCTATTTAGTGAATCCAACCTTGCTTATTAGTTTCTGAAAAATCTGAAGTCATGCATGAGTATTTGACTTAGATTTTGGTATGAAAACTCTGTCATCAACACATTTGGGTGCAAAGTTTATGGTGTGCGGTTTGAAAAAAGTTCAGAGCCTTCTTCTGAAAGTTTGTTGAAAGAAGGAAAAGGTTTGTTCTGCCTTTGTTCAGTGTTGAACTGTTGATGTTATTTAGTAAATCATTAATTCTATTTTACATATATAAATTCTGTAGTTTTAAATAATTTTTACCCTTAGGAATGAAAAACAAAGTACCTGTCATACTGCGTTAAAAGCAGATGAAAAGTCAAACGCCTGCTTTTTGTGTTAATGGACTAAATTTTGCTTTACGCTGCACTTATTCCTGCTATGAACATTTCCTTGAACTGTCATAGGATTTCAGAAGCCCCAACAGGAGATGGGTAGTGTTCTAATGTTATCACGTCTTTAATTAAAAGTTAAAAGACTAAAGGATTAATGACCTTGAAACACAAGTGATTTACAATATGTCCTTCCTCTAACTATGCTGTGTTTTTACTGCTTCTAATTTTAAAATAATAAACAACTGAAACCTAAGTATGTGATTCTTTATTCATTCCAGAAGAAGAGTTTTTTATTCTACAAATTGCTCTTACAAGTTTGGCTAATTAAGCTATCCCTTAAGATTTGAAAGTCAGAAAGTTTTCACTTAAATTGTGTATTACTAAATAATACAAATGTATCAATAATGGAAAGTAACAAAATAGATGAAAGATAATGTGGTCACATTGAATCTCTTAATTATTGCAATATGGGGTATACCGAAAGCAATGCCTTTATTTTATTGACTTTAAAACATTGCTTGCTTTATTTAAAGCATTGTATTTCACATTTTATAAAGAATTTTGTCCAAATATGTCATCAATTCAATCCCAAGTCTTTTTGAACCAAAGGACAGAGTAGCCTTCAAAGAAGCAGAAATTAATATTTGCCCTTTGTTGGCATTTTACAGTATGTAATTAAATTTTATATTGGCTTTTGTCTGTATATTCAATGCAAGAAAAATACTTTTTCCTGTTTATTACATTACAATTACAAGGCTTGTCTAGAAAACTCCATGTATACTTTGAAGACTACTAGGTTTATGACACTGAAGATATGAAAGAAATTAAATCTGGTTAATTGAGGAAGATGCTTTGTAAATCGTTGTTGACTTTGCATTATTTCAGTAGTATTTTCTATTTGGAGTGTTTCTTATCCTGAAATATCTTACAAAGTATTCAAATAGAAATAATTTTACATAGCTTGAAATAGTTCTGGATGGGACTTAGGTAGTCAGTCATTATACAGCATAACGCTCGCTCGTACAGAGACATCACTTCTTGCTACATGGGACGAGCAGGACAGTAAGTAAGATCCCAATGGAAATACCTCTGCTTGGTAAATCTCACTTAAAAACACTGCTAAATTCAGTTCTGTCATTCAACGGACTCTTTTCACAGCAAATTAGAGGTTTGTACCACTAAGCAATCCCCTCTATTGACAGCGAAGTATTTTCTTTTCAGCACGTGAGGTGGAGAAGAGCCTGTGGTCAGTCACAGTTCGGATATCTAGAACTCCTTTACTGCACAAAGCGGTCTTGGTTTCTGAGAAGGCAGTAATAAACCTCGTCGCTCTCGCGGGCTGCGGGCACATGCCCCAGCAGAGACCAGTTTGTTGCTCGTGTGCGGGGCGGGAGGCGTCTGTCCTTTGGCTGGGGGCACGGGCCGCTACTCGGCTGCCCAAAGGTGCAGTTCAGCTCTTGGCTCCTTGCTGGGTCATTTGCCACCTACTCACTAATTCAGATAAGCCGCGAGACACCGTGCTCGGCCTCCTCAGTAAAGTGGCGCTGAGGGGTTTTGAACAGAGGTGAATCAAAAGCCAGAGGTACTTCCGAGCGTGCTGACCCGGGCCGAGCCCCCGTATCCCCATCTGTGCGTATTGCCGTCACCACCGCGTAGGTGGCATCTAGTATGTAAAACTGTCTCACAGTCAGGGGGGTGGATTTGCCACTCTGTGCAGGACAGAGCAAACTCCCACTGCTGGAGCGGTACTGGGAGACGACAGCAGGGGCCAAGGCCTAATTTTAGATCCAGTGGGGGGATGACAAGCACGTCAGGAGGAAGGCGAGGATTTAAAAACTGTAAATTCAAGGCTTCTCCTTCTAATGTGGGAATTGAATGAATCGTTCCCCAGGAGCGCAGTCCAGGAAGAACAGCTGTGGCCCTTGTTCTGTGGAAACAGCCCACTCGGGTGCACAAGAGTCTGGGACATTACGAAAAATGGAAAGATCAAACAAGAGATAGAAGACCCTGAGATGGAGGTTGTTCCATGGTCCATGCAGGGAGGAGTTTATAACTTCTTCCACTTCAAAACATCTCCTTAACACATGTACTGGCAGGCTTACAAAGAGCCACCTCTAATAACAATACAGGGAATCTACCTCTGAAAGCAGTGACGATCCTCTTGTCCTGCTGTTAAACTTGTCTAAATGTCCTGGGTTGAGTGAGTGGTGGAGTTTTTTGGTGGCAGGGGAGGGGGCTATCGGGGCGGCCCCCTGTGAGAAGCTTCTCGAAGCTCGCCCAGCTCCAAGTCAGCTCCACTTCTGTTTGGGAAATTGAGCCAATCGGCTGCGCCTCTGCGATAACGTATTTAAGAAGGGACGTGGTGACGGGCAGTGGGACTGTTGAGGAGGAGTTGCTGCAGCTGCATGAACACCAAGGTCAGTGGAGGAACGGAGGAAGAAAGGAGGGGGGAGGTGTGCCGGAGCAGAGACCCCCCTGTATCCTGTGGGGAGACGGCAGGGCAGCCCCCCCCTGCCACCCATGAAGATCTACGGTGGAGCAGACATTGATTTACAGCCTGTTGTTTCTGCTCGGCTGACCAAGGGTCTGTGCCCGAAGAAGGCCGGGGTCTCATGGGAAAAGGTAGCCCCGCTGCTGTAATTCAGCGCTGGGAGGATTGCAGCATGCGGGGGAGTCCCACGCCGGAGCAGCTCGGGAAGGGCTGCAGCCG
The DNA here is from genome assembly GCF_018691265.1 of Tyto alba. Classification (NCBI taxonomy): domain Eukaryota; kingdom Metazoa; phylum Chordata; class Aves; order Strigiformes; family Tytonidae; genus Tyto; species Tyto alba. The sequence continues at coordinate 11,649,612 of NW_024881322.1, forward strand.
TGGGAGGGAATCCAGTCGGAGGAAGTTAGTGACCCATGACGGAGCAGTGTGGGGAACGCTGCGGCCCGTGGGAGGAATTCAAGTTGGAGAAAGTTTGTGGAGGACTGTCTCCTGTGAGAGGGGGACCACGATGGAGCAGGGGGTAACAAGTTTTGGACACTCCCCTCACCGAAGATGAAGGACGTGGCAGCGCTGACTGCACCCCCCATTCCCTGCCCCTGCGCCACTGGGGGAGGAGGTAGAGATATCGGGAGCAGAGCTGAGCCCGGGAAGAAGGGAGGGGTGGGGGGAAGATGTTCTCAAGATGTGGCAATGCTTCTCACTGTCCTACTCCGTTATGTGTTGTCAGTGTCTGTAATAAATGTATGTTCTTTTTTTCCTTCCCCTAACGAGTCTGCCTTTTGCTCGTGATCATAAAAGGGGGATTTTCCCCCATCCCAGTCCTATCTTGAACCCCAAGCCTGGCTCTCTGTCCCTTCTCATTGCCGGAGGGGAAGGGAGAGAGAGGTGCTGCATTGTGGTTGGCTGTCGATCAGGCCTAAACCACGACACTAAAATACGAGGGTTTTATCTTACACATGCCAAACATAGTGAATCAGAACAAAGTTTCTCTGTGACATAATGTAACAAACGCCAGTACAGGCAGCTTTTTTGCAAAGTTTGGTCCGACCACAAAAACTTAGGGATGAAGAAATGGCAACAGGATTTGCTGACAACACTGCTAGAAGATTCCTCCAAAAAATGCTTGCTTTGCAATGTTCAAAGGAGAAATGATAGACAAACTTGCACTGGCATAGTCTGCAAAATGTGAGATGCAAAAAATGTGCTTTAATCTTCTATTTCATCATCCTTCTGGCTGTATATGAACATATGTGGTCCAAGCAGGCCACAAAATCCAGCGTTAGTGGCATGCTTGTGCACAAAAAAGGAGAGGATGATTTGATCAAGGGCATTTTTACAATACATGCCTTTTTCTAATTTTTTTCTTTTTTTTCATCAAAGGGGATAACTGTGGGACAATTTGCTTCTAATTGGGGTAGGACATCCATAGGACATCACAGAGTCTGACTCAGACATTAAAGGAGAGAGTCTGAGAGACACTGGACGAGCCGGTTTGTGTTACAGGACTGCACTTCAGTCGACAGCTTTGCAGAAGTTACATAAATTAGGGCAGACTTCAGTGCACTGTTTGTCATATATGATTCATCCTGACATGAATCTGGACATGGCTTGACTAATGCCACTACCTAAAATGTTACTGTAAGGAATTCAGCATGCAAACTGTGTTCTGCAAACTCAGGAGGTTATCCCGACCGCTTACTTCATGAATTCTCAGGTTGCTCTGCCTGACTTTCTCTCTGAAGTTCCAGTGATTTCTTACTGTCATACACACAGTCTGAAATTTCTGTAATGAGCCACATGTAGGGAGAAATAAAGCCATTTTCTTAACTGATATTTTCATCTGTGGAGTCAGACATTCAGCTGATTTGTATATGCAACATTTCTTCCATTCACACCGACTGGTATAAACTGTAATGTCACCTTCCTTTCAAACTAGTATGCCTCGCAGTTTAACACTGCTTCCTCTCCTTCCAGATACAGAGATGTTGACATACACAAATAAGATATTTCAAGGAACACAAGATAGTATATTCCTGCTTCAAATATTATGTTTAAATGAATGCTTAATTACTATCCATCCTCCATGCAAGCATTGACAGGCTTATCAGCGGTCACTTTTGCAATCAGCTGGCACTACCTACAAAATACTTGGCTAGGAGTTTGACAATGACTAGGCATGACTGTCATTAAATTGTCCTTAGAATCACTCTAAGACAGCAAGTGAATTTCACAAAGAGCAAAGACCAATAGAGTCCTTCTTTCTTCTGTAACTCTGATAACACCAGGTGTGCGTGCGTCTGTCCACTTTCAGGCTTATGTCTCTGGGTATCCTTTCTGTACCCCTATGTCTACATTTTTTTCTAGCATCTGCTTCCTCCACTGTTCATAGGGATCAAAGAATGTGCTTCGGATTGGTGAGCTAGATGTGAGTCATCATAGCAGGTCAATTCATTTTCCCATGGCATGTTTTGTTCCACCTCATGACGGTAATTTTTTCCATTTTGATCTTACCAGTATTACCTGCTTGGCATGGCAGTTTATCAGTGACTAATGAGGTACCTATTTTCAGGGATGAAGCAGCTAAAGAATTTTTTCTTTACTATGTAGATGATTCAGTATGACTTTTCATTCAACGTACCTAGTGTTTATATACTAATTATCTAAATGTTCTGTTTTATAGGCCAGAAATATATGCAATGATTCAACGGTAACCATCTCCGTTTGTATAAAACTCATATAAGGTCTAAATACATGCACATCAAAATACGTTCCCAACAAAACGGCTCAGTGAGAGATGGGAAATTTTACTTGTGATGTATCATTTGCTAAGATCAAAGATAAAAATTAAAGATGAAACCTTAAGGCTCACCAGAAAGTTTTTTTCAGAAGTGCCATAGTTGTACCCAGTCGTTTGCACTCTTGGGCTGTGATATCATGCCGGCACCGTATCTCATCACTGACAACAAAAAAGTTTGCTCCAACTCATTTCCCCTCCTGTTTTCTTATATGTTTACATGCAATAATAAACCATGTTTGAGAGCACCATATTAGCCAGATTAAATGCAGGGAAACAGAGGAATTAAGAATGGTGACTTTAGGAATTGGAAAAGGGAGTGCTGCAAATGGAGGACTGTGGTGATGACTCAGAATACTTGTGAAAAAGCATCAAGCTCAGGGTGTCCTGACTGAGTGCAAAATTTTTAGGGTTTTTACATGTTCAATGAAGAACATAGGAAGTATGGTTTTATTTGCCATAATGCCTGGTAAATAACTATAGGTGTATGCAAGGGACTTTGCAAAGATTTAGGAACACTTTGTAAATGTTAATTAAGTTTGACAATAATTGAAGCAATTATATATTAATAGACCTAGCTTAAACATACCAGAGAAGCTATTTGCCAGATGAGCTCCCATGCCAGGCCCGGGAGAAGAACCAGGGATTTCTGTTTCGGTAGAATTCGTTAACGTCTTGTGGCCATTAGCTGTTCCTGTTCCTCTCCCCTTTTACTTCTCTTCACATTCCCAAGAACACCTGTACCAGAAAAGGTCTTCCCCAACAGTGAAGAAATTACTAGACTGGTAGTATTTGCTAAAGATCTTTCCGTGTGCGAGCCGGTATGAAAGCAGTCTGAGGTGTGGCTGAGATGTTCTTTAGTGCTTGTCATGCACGGTGCTGAAAGGTCCTGTGGGAAACATAGCAATTATGGGACAAGTTAGGGCAACTCTTAGGGTAGTTGGAATTTTTCCAGGGACCAAACTGGCCTGTGGCAACTTCAGAATGGAGATAAATACATATTTCTTGCATTTGCTTTCTGCTCTGTATTACACCTGAAAGGAACTAAGCTGCCTGAGAGTGGCTCAGTTTCCTACTGTTGTCAGTGTTACCGTGCTGCAGAGGAAGAACACAGCTGCACAAATTACTGTACAAGCAAGTAAAAAAAAAAAAAAAATGCTGTCTGAAGCAACGTATAATTGTAAAGAGCTAACAGCTGAAGACAGGTAGAAGTGTACAAGGTTACTTAACTAACGCACTGTGCAGAGTTTCCTGATGTAGCCCCACCAGAACTACTTCTCAAAGCAGGAGCCTCTAGAAGCACTGCCCCAAGCCAACCAGCTCCGTACTGCAGCACAGAGGTAGCTGTCATGCCATACTGTACAACCCCCAACATTGTTACCATCAAGGAACAAAACGCACTTTTTCCCTCCTGTCTTAAAAATTCACTTGTAGAAGGGAATGAAAAAACTTTTAAAAACATTTACCTTGTAAATCACTTCTCCATCCTTACCCTAGCCCTGTCTAAATAAATAGAGGATACTGATAGAAGTGATAGGGAGCTCATTTTTTCTAGCCACAAGATAAGATAAAGCTAAAAGTAATAATATTCATGCCGTGCTTTTCACTTTTTTCCTGAGCAGAGTAGTATATCTCTTGAATCTACTACCAACTGCAAATGCCGTGCTGACAAAATTCATCTCTGTGTCAGAAGACTACACTGTACAAAGCTATCATGCATTAGTTTCGTATTAGATTTTCTCCTTGCTGCAGGATCAGCCCTCTACTTTATGACTACTGACACATGAAATAAAACACAGTGACCATAAAACGTTTGAAATCAAGTCAGATTTTATTGTATAATGGACTTTTATCAGAGTGGGAGAAAACCAGGGCTCACCAAACCAACTGCTAGTTAGTGGTTATGGAAAGAAAGTCAATCTGCAATTAAACTATAATGGTGGTACATTAAATAGGAGTGAGCAATGGTAGTTAAACTTAATTAAAGCTGGAAATATTTAAAATATTGGTAACAGTTTTATACTGAAACCATATGATGAGTTTCGGCCTGATTAATCTCGGAAGGCCCACTGCTGTACAGCCCTTCAGGCAAAACACCTGCTGAGATCTATATGCTTCTAAAGAGAGATTACGGACACATTTTAAAGCTGATAAAGACTGTCTGATTCAAGCAATGATTACACAGCCATTGCTCAGTTCTCTGAGATACGGTTTGCATTACCTTTTGATGGGGTGTGCCTCTCGGTGGCAAAATAGATTTTGGATTAAATATTTATTTACACGGACCACTGGATGCAGTTATGGCATCCTTTTGTGACAATTGTCTTGGATTTTCATGTAATGATCGTGTCTGGGCATGGAAGGTCCAGAGTGTACCTGAAACCGTGTTTTGTGACACAGGTTCTGTGATCGCCACTGTATGGCCTTGTTAGACCGCCTGAGGCCCGAACCCCTGGCTGTCCTCTGTCAGTTATTTATGCACACTCCGAGGCACGGAGAGACTAACCCAGTCAAGCTGGCGGAGGATCCAGGACGTGCAGGGAGGAGGTCTGGGCTGACCCTCTCTCCAGCACTGCTGCGGGGAGAACCGCAGGGCCACGCCACAGCCGGCACCGCGGGCGCTCGCCTGCACCGGCGCCGTCCTGCTTGGGGCGTTGTGCAGCGCAGGGGGGACGTTCAGCCGTCGGGTTTGCTGGGCTGGCTGCCCCCTCCCACCGGCAAGGCACGAGAGAGGATGGCACACCTCACGCCAGCTCCGGAGGGGCTAAGCGCTCGCTCGGGGGCTGTTGGAGCCGGAGCCTGCCTCGCACCTACGCTGACAAGCAGGGAGCAGCGTTGGTAGCGGCCAACCACAACCACAGCAGCTACACCTGTGTTTTTACTTTGGCTTTCACCTGCAGCTGCAGCCCTTCCTCCAGCAACGCCAGCTGAACACCAAACACCACGCACCGCCTAGCAAGGCTCTCTTGGAGCTAGGGCAGACTCTGGCTACAACTTATGCTGGCAAGAACAGCAAAAGTATTCTGTGTCGAATAACACTCCGTGAATAAAATTCTTGTCCTGGGCAGGAATATGGTCACATAACCATGGAAATACTGTGCTTCCTGAAATGGCATCTCGGAGGCAGCTGTTAGTTTGCACAAACCCACATCTTTAAACACGTAAGGTTGCATGAATATGCACTCAAAAATGCTTTCAAAGCCCAAAGGTGCGATTTCTTTTTCTGACATAACTACAGTGTATCCTTCCATATCGATGTACCTGTAATAGCCTGGAAGCACCCCACAGTCTGCAACGTGGAAGTGGACGCGGTAACCTCAAATGCAGCGTAGGCATAGCCAGTGTATCTGCTTCATTCTCTAGGCACAAGTTAGCGTTTTTTCTAGCAGCATCAAGACATCAATTACATTGCATCAAAGAAGGAAAATGTTGCCGGTCTAATCTGTCCCAGTGAAACCCAGAGAGTACAGTTTTAGTGAAACTTCCAGAATACCAGGGAAAAGAAAGTAGTGCTACAAAATGCCAGGAATGTTGCAAGTTCTATAAAAGTCTTCTCAGTTAGCAAAATCTGATCAATTGAAGTGTTTGCTTGAAGAAATAAAATGGATGGTTGGGAAGCACTTTCCTCTCATCATATATACTTCAGAAAAGTAAGACTGAGAGAATAATACATTTTTATCCTTGGTTGAAGTATGTCTTCATTTTTTTTCCCAAAAATACATTTAACTGGATGCTAGTTTTGAAAATGTCATCATGCCCCAGGATTGCTTTCATAAATATGAAGAATTGTAGCCATTGCCAAGATGTGCTTCATTCCTATTTTTGGGCATACTTCGGAAGTTCATACTTAAGCAACATTTGCTGCTCCCAAGGGAAGTTGTGCTTAGGTAAGGACTGACACTGAACCTCATCATAACAGGATTTTCTGGATTTCTGAATCTCAACCCAAGTTTACAGCTAAAGTTTTGAAACTAGTCCTTACAATGGTCCACAGCAAAACCACAGAGATGAACAAAAGTGAAATGTGGGTGGAAAATCAGACTGTGTTGACATTTTAGATGTTGTCGTTCAGGCCCATCTCAAATTTAAATGTGCAGTTCAGAGGGACTGGTTCTACTACTGCTCTTACTCCTCCTTTACCACGTAGCTTTGTGGCAGCAGTGGGATACAAGTTCTCCTACATTCAGTACCAGACGTTTAAAGCATTTAAGACAAAAGAACACTGCCATTCTCAAACGCATAAAGAAGCATGTATTTTTACACTTCGGAAAATGAGAGAATATATATGGAGGTAAGAAATCAGTTGGTTTTAATTGCAACCAACAACTCAGAGACCACAGACGCGCCGTTTACCCCGTGGCACGAGGACCCTGGGTGCAGTCCCGCAGCAGAGGGGTGACTGCCGGTGCTGGAGGCCAGTGCTGGTGCGGGGTAGCTCTGTAACCTTGGGTCGGATGGCTGTGAAAAGCTGGTGGGCACAAAGGAGCTGCGTGAAGCCTCGCTGGAAGCCTGGCCCCCTTCCCCCGGGAGCTGCGTTTAAGCTCCAGCTCTCGCCCCAGGCCCTGACGTACGCTGCGTCTCTGCCTCCTGTTCCTGACAGAGTCAGAGCCCTGGTCTGGCCCGAAACCTGCTTTGGGCCGGTAGCCACCGTGGCCAGCCTGAGGCCTGAGCCCTGCCAGGGGATGGCTCTGCTCGCCCCGCTCGCCACCGGGCAGCGTGAGGGCCCTGCCCCAGCTTGCCTCGTTGTCCCCTCGGCCGGCGGTCCGCCTCCCCTGAGGGAGCAGCAGTGGCAATCCCCACTGCCCTGATCCCCGGGCGGCAAACAGGGTCCTGTGAGAGCCTATGTTGTGGTTTGAGCCTGGGTGGCAGCCAAACACCACGCAGCCACCCTCTCCCCCTTCTGTTCCAGCAATGAGAAAGGACAGATGAGCCAGGCTTGGGGTTAGAGATAGGACCGGGAGGGGAAAATCCCCCTTTTATGATCACGAGCAAAAGGCAGACTCGTTAGGGGAAGAAAAAAAGAACATACATGAATTACAGACACTAACAACACATAACGGAGTAGGACAGTGAGAAGCATTGCCACATCTTGAGAACATCTTCCCCCCACCCCTCCCTTCTTCCCGGGCTCAGCTCTGCTCCCGATATCTCTACCTCCTCCCCCAGTGGCGCAGGGGCAGGGAATGGGGGGTGCAGTCAGTGCTGCCGCTTCTGCCATCTTTGGTGAGGGGAGCTTCTGGAACTTGTTCCTCTTGCTCCATCGTGGTCCCCCTCTCACAGGAGACAGTCCTCCACAAACTTTCTCCGACACGAGTTCCTCCCACGGGCCGCAGCGTTCCCCACACTGCTCCGTCATGGGTCACCAACTTTCTCCGGCTCGATTCTCTCCCACGGCTGCAGCCCTTCCCGAGCTGCTCCGGCGTGGGACTCCCCCGCATGCTGCAATCCTCCCAGCACTGAATTACAGCAGCGGGGCTGCCTTTTCCCATGAGACCCCGGCCTTCTTCGGGCACAGAACCTTGATCACCCAGGCAAAAAACACAGGCCGTAAATCAATGTCTGCTCCACCGTAGATCTACATGGGTGGCGGTGGGGGACACCCTGCCGTCTCCCCACAGGATACAGGGGGGTCTCTGCTCCGGCACACCTCCCCCCTCCTTTCTTCCTCCGTTCCTCCACTGACCTTGGTGTTCATGCAGCTGCAGCAACTCCTCCTCACAAGTCTCACTGCCCGTCACCACGTCCCTTCTTAAATACATTATCGCAGAGGCGCAGCCGATTGGCTCAGTTTTGGTGCAGATGTGGAGCTGACTTGGAGCTGGGGGAGCTTCGAGAAGCTTCTCACAGGGGCCACCCCTATAGCCCCCTCCCCTGCTACCAAAAAACCCCACCACTCACTCAACCCAGGACAGCCCAGAAGAGCATCTGCTTGATACCACGATCCTTGAATAAAAGTGAATTGTTGAGGCCTACAAATGAAGAATGCTGTTTTATTAAACAAAACAAGCTGCTGGTCACTAAGTTGATATTATTTGAGCTGAGGTTGTGCAGCCTTTTCCTTCCAAGAGGGTCAGGCTATAGAGCAGCATTTAAACTAGTTTAAAAACATCCAACACGTTGAACACAAGCGGGCAGCTAAAGGGAGTGGACCAGAAGCCTGGTTACAGATGATGTTTAGCTCGTGACTCTCACTTTTCCCCAGTCTCCGTTTCCTACGGGTGTGAGAGCCGGCGGCCAGAGCGAGCGCCGGGGTGGGGGCTCAGCCACCGCCGCCGGGACGGTCGCACAGGGCCCTGGGGTCGGGCTCTGTGTCCGTCGTCGCCTCGAGCGCAGGCACGCTCGCTCGCGTACCCACAGCACGTGTGTTCTGGAAAACCCGTAGCAGAGGATAACGTTGGTAGGCAGAAGCACCCCCTATGCGGAAATTTTTATTTCAATAGGAATTTACTTCTCAACAGGCTGGTTATTGTCTTTAAATGCTGGCAATGAATACAAGAATGTTTCTGCTATGAGTCATAACATATTTAAAAAAAAAAAAAAAGAGAGAGAATTATGATTGAGGCATCACAGACACTATGGTTGCTCTGTTAAAAGCAGATTAAAAGGAGTCCGATTCTGCTGCCACAAATTTAAATTTTATCACTTGGGATTTTATAGAAAAAAAGTGATATTCTATTGTTGCCAATATTATGACATATTTTTCTTGATTTGTCTATAGTGAAATAGTCCCCCAGACCTACAATGTGGATAACTGAGTTCTCTCAGTGGAAAGATAGAGGCTCCAGAGGGGAACAAAACTCCTATTCATAATTTGACTCTAAGAAATTTTGTCTATTCAATGTGCCTGTGTAACAAATCTGTATGTTCACTTCTCTAACCATTTCCATTCTAGACTGTAGAAATGGTGAAATACCTAAAATTTGGAATAAAATACTGCTAAATTGGTACCTAAAGATTGTTTTATGAAAGTCCTAACTGCAACTCAATGGATTAGGGTAAATGAATATTAAATTCCTTATATATATGTGCCAAAAGGCACCTGCAAACATCAAATGAATTAGTGGCTACAGAATTTATTGGGAAGTAAACTAAAGATCTACATGCATTCAATAAATACCAACGAAAAGTTAGAAGTTGTTCCGAATAATTCTTTGCAACAGGTTGTTTTTTGAATTAAATTTGTGTGTATATGTTTATATAACAATTTATCATTTAATTTCTGACAACTATATTACATTTTCACTACAAGAAACTGTTACTCATTTGTATTGCTTCAATTAATTATTATGTCCATATGCTTTCTTTAAAGATCCCATCAGTACACATCCCACCAGTACCTCAACCTCTTCCTGCAAATAAAAAGAAAGCAAAATAGCAAACTCAATCCCTGTTACTGGTCAGAGCCATAGGATGTGAATCCAACCTTAGTTTTCAAAAATTTCCTCAATTTTAGTTGCTTGGATTCATGTGGTTTTGTTACTGGTTTCCCAGTTAGATAACGATGTGTGACTAAATGCTTTTTCTTGACAGTGGGCTATCTGTTGATCATTAAAACAACTACATTTAATTTAAACTGTCCACTTCAGAACCCACAAGATACCCATTCACAAAGCCAACCTTACTGCCTTCCCCCACAATCTACCGTACTTTTCTCACTGTTTCACTTGATTTACAGTGCTGTTACTTTCAGAGCTGTATTTATGGCTCTTATCTCATTGCAATTTTGATTCTAAAATGGTATAATTCAATCTAACTTGGAAAAGCTGGACAGGCCATCACTGTAACCACAGCACAACTGGGAGAATCGGTGCACCCTCTGTATTCTGAGAAACAACCTTCACGCTCCCTTGTTTCGGCCGATGCTGAGCTACCAAAAAGGGCGACTCAGCCTTTCCCACAGGAGACACAAAGAGCCGGTTGCAATGACCCCACCACGTTGCGCGGGAGCTTTGCAGGATTTGTGGCTGCTGCTTCAGCCCCTGGCACTGCAGATGCACATCTTTTCCCCAGTGAGGCACAGGAGATCAAGGCTTGGCAGGGGAGAGGGAAATGCCTGAACCTCTTTTTCCAAAAGTCTTGGTGCTTCTCCGGCACAGAGCGAGCGACAGGTCTGAACGACAAAGCAATCTGGTGAAAACAGACCCTTGTGCAGCGTAGACCCGTAACAGAGAGTATTTGGTCACAGCTGCTGATGGCTGTAAGTATGGTCTGCTTTAAACTGCATGTTCAGCAGCACCAACCCAGGTAACAAAAGATTCTAAACTATTCTAGGCAAGGACAGTAATTTATGCTTTGCAGGGTAAAAAATAAAATCAACCATGACTTGGGGTTTTATCCTAGAACACAGATGAATAATAACATTTTTTTCATATACATAATCATTTACAGCTATTCCTCCCAAATACGAATTAATATTTGCATCCATATCAAACCAGAAGGTGGACAGACAAGTGAAAAATATGATCTGTGACAACTGCTAGCTTGGCTTCTTTCTTTTGCTGCACGGCGTTATCGGTAATAGATACGGGAGGTAAAGTTTCAACTATATGCCTTTGGACGGGAGCACTTGCGAAAATCTTCCGGGAAAGTTTACCACGAGAGGGAGCTCTCAAGCAGCCAGACAAGTTTGTGGTTTTTTTTTGTTGTTGGTTTGGTGTTTTTTTTTTTTTTTGTTTTGTTTTGGTTTGGGTTTTTTTTCCAAATGACAGAGGAAAAGCATGTCAAAATTAGGCAACAGACAAAAAAACAGTCAGTTTAATTCAACAATGTAAATGCATACAATTCTTTATGAAAAAAAAGAAAAAAAAAACAAAACAAAACCAAAACACTTTAAACTGTATGTATGCAACTTTATGTATGAATTAAACTATATGTATGTAAGGAAAAGTATTTTTTCTTTTTGAAGAACACTGCAGCTTCTGCTCACCTGAGAAAACCTTTCTTGATCAATACTGGTAATGTAGGAGTTACTCGAGTAATAAATGGCTGCTGAATCTGGTCCTATTTATAGCAGGGTTTGCATTACAGAAAAAAAAAAAAAAAAAAGGCAAGCCAAACCAGAGACCAACAAATCAAATCATACATGTCTCCCCTTCTCCCTTCTGCTTCCCATGCAGTGAGAAGTGGGTCGCTCTATGTAAGTTGGGGCAAAGCCTGCCACTGCACTGGTGTCACTAGGATGAATATCAACACCCTGCCTGGTTTGGAAAGTTGTTTCTCTGTAATGAGACATGTAACATTCTGCATGGTTTTTCACATTCTTCAGTGCATTCACTGTTTTGCCAGCTTCCTGCAGATAATAAAAATGCTGTGACTTGTTTTGCAAGAACAGATATTTTGCCAGTCCAAGGCCAAAATACATCCAGCTACACATCCCTTGATACTGCTGTGCAGTACACTGTGTGCTCACTAGTTTTTGCTTTTCAGGTCAGATGAATCAAGTATTTTGTATCCTTTCCTAGTTCTTCCATACTGCTGTTACAAACAGTAGCATGACAATACAAAGGTAATTGCTTCTATATTGAAATAGTTCTCATAGGTATTTTAACTAGGAGTTCATTCAGTTTCTTAAGTTTAACAATTTAGAAAATTTTGTATTGATGGACTATTCTGCTGAGCTATTACATCCCAGATTTCTCCAGCATGACACAAAATCGGCATACAGTAACATTATACAAAGATTTTATACAGAACACTGGCATATCATATTTCATCGCAGGAATTTAAAGATAGAAAAACATAACTGATTAAGGTTTAGCAAACTAACCTGCTGCACAAAACTGACGGAGTCATTCTCTGGACAAACCACACTGAGATACTTCTACCACCAGAGAGAAACATTTCTGCCACTGTACAAAAATGACATAAAGGACACGAAAGTATGTGGCAGTGCTTTCAGTAATTATAGAAGACATGATAGACTAACGTGCTAAAAGAGAAGGGGCCACTTACACATTAATTCTGACACTATTTTCTTGATCTGTTACTAGTATTATTTGTTACCCATAGTTCTCACTTGTTCTTCCTTCTCTGTATCACATGTTCAAGAGAATTAGCAAATGCATCATTAAAGATTTATCAGGATTAATTATTTAATTGCAGTATCTACATGTTGGAACATATTTGGCCATAAGGAAACAATTAATGCCTTGGAGTAATCCAGTAAATTGGGCATCAGTCTGACCCACCTCACCCCTCATTTCTGCAGTCAGATCTACTCAGCACGTACAAGAAGAATACCAGACTACTAGTTCTGACTTCTGACTGCTTTACAAACAAGCATATGAAAGCGATCTGTATGAAATATGTGATTTCAAGAAAATCCATGGCATCAGCCAAAATGTAGAAGAGTTCACCAAGTACATTTTTAATACAGTTACATCTAATTTAATCTTTAAGGCCTTGTGAGGAAAATGGGCAGTGTTTCAACAAGCTTGGTACATATATTGCAACATCTTCATCAGAAATTTCCTTTGTGAATTAACTAATCTAAATTCAGAAGCTATTTTCTTTATTCTGAAACTATTAATCTTGGAGGAATTCAAATGATTCTTAAAAGCTATCAGCGGTGGTAAATTCAGCTTGAAAAGATACACGTCATCCTTCTACAATTAATTTAAGAAAAGATGTAAAAGAAATACCTAAACAACATGGATAACAAAAAATGCCACATTTCTGCTTAAAATAGCACAATATGACAGTATTTTACCTCCTGACAGCGTTAAGAAAAACCCTGATGTACTGATCTCCAACCTAGAAACAAACAAAAGCCTATGGTTATTCCAGAACTCATTAAAAGGAGGTGGTGTATGGCTGAAGGACACCACATCCAAGATGTGATCTGGACATTTGCTTCAAGCCACCTGGGGTGGAACACGATGCAGAAGTGCCATCCGGCTGCTGAGGAATCCGACAGGAATGTAAGGACAACTTTCTCACAGATTTCTTCAGTGTCAACTTAGGCTAAGTCAAGTGTAATTTACGGGAACTTTCTGAGTGACTCATATTTAAATTTACTCTATTTTTATTATTATGGCCCGTGCTTGCTATTTGTGATGGAGACCTTTTAATCAGAGGGCTTTAAAGGGATTTTTATGGTTCCTTCACTGATGGGATTGCATCTTTTGCATAGGAAGGATTTTTTCAGAAGGGGAAGTCAGTCCGTGGAAGTAGATTTTCTGCTGGAATGACAAGCAGGCTCGCTACAGAAGATCAATAACTGGGTTTTGCACGAGGTCTCAGTCTGTTAAAGCTACTGCTGGGGAAGGAAAGAGGGTAGAAACAGAGTCTGAAAGACAGTACGTGCTTTCTTACCAGCCACAGGAGCGAAGAGCACGTCAGAGGGATCCCCAGCCTGTTTCTCTGGACGATTCTCGGCCTTTTCCAGAAGAGGACGGTACACGCGGTAATGGCACAGCACACTTGTACGGGATGGGGGCGTAGGAACAGGTTCGGTGTGCAATTCAGGCTGGAAATGCACCTCGCTGGATTAGTGTCATTTACCTCAGCTCCTGCTGTAATTGCTCTGCTTGCTAACAAGTCATATTCGGAAGACTGAAGGAAATTTTGATTCTTGTGCTCAATTATGGGGCTTAATTGCTCTACAAAATATTACACATTGTACAGATACACAACAGTAGAGGATTTACGCTCACATGCTTGCATATCAGAAAGAAGACTGCATTCCAAAGGAAGCAATCTCCTTAACTGAGAATAAGATGCTTTAAAAGATCTTTGGCTTGAGTGAAAATGCTTTCATTTTGGAGCCTAGCACACATCCCTAGGTATAAAGTCCACTAGAACTTTGTGAGAACATCTAACAACAAAGCCACGTCCTTTGTCCAAGCTGGGGGACTGCTCTAGATTCCACATCAGAATGCTACTCCTGCCTTGCTAAAAGAAGAAATGAGTATCCAGAAGCTCTATTTGCTAAATCAAAATGCTATTTGTTTGCGGAGGAAAAAAAGATCAACATTTATTGATCCCACAAAGAAGACAATTCTTTTCAGTGCTAGGATTTCAAAGGAAATTGCCTTGATCCTATCAGAAAACCTCAGCAATAAAAAGGCTACCAATTTTCTAGTGTTGTATCAATGCCCATACAGTATAAAGGCAGTAGTGCTGGGAGGTAGTGAAAGGATGAAGTACAGTAGTCTAATCGCCTGATTTTACAGCAAGGCAATTATTTTCTCCTGTGTTTTCTAAGAAAACATTTATTACATGAAATGGAAAAAAACAACCAAAACACATACCCCAGCATGGCTTTTCACCCTTAACATAACTTTGTGATGTCATCTCTGGGTTGACAAAATAGTTTCAACATTTCAAGTGTGTATCTTATTATACTTTACCCTTCTCCTCAGCTTCAATGCTATTCATAGCAATTAGATTACCTAATCAGTATATTTGCTTTGAATCAAGAATTCAGAAAAGCTAGTGCCACGAGCTTTACCTCCTCTCTTTGTTTAGGATTTTCTGTCTTAAGAGATTGACATTAACTTGGACTATAATGAAAGGTGAATTTTTAAGTTACTTGGATTTTTTTCAGAAAGTTTGGTGGACTGAAACTGTTTACAGTCCTTGATATTCCAAGAGTCCAGTATCATCTACTCAGTTCTTTCATATTTAGCCCATCTTATTAGATCAACAGTTAGTTTTAAAACTTTTACAGTGAGAGCTACTTGCAACACCAGTGAATCAGATTCTAGTGCACTGAAGAAATGTAACAGCGCTATTTTATTTTTCTGATATTTATTTTTCTGTTTCCAGCTGTTTCTTCAGTCCCATTTTCAATAAAAGCAATTAGTAATCCTACACCAAGTTTTCATATTCTATCTTCGTGAATGGCATTGCACACACAGGACAAGAACTATTCAGCTCCATCCAAAATTACAGTTCTTTAAATGTGCACAGGGAAACCCACTGTGAAAAAACGATGAGCAGTTCATCTTTTTATAAAATAATAATCTCAAAGTACAATACATACATTTCTGTTTTAAAGGCATCTATAATCTTTAATCATCTTCATTACTGTAATGCCTAGGGCCCAATCAAGCACGGGATCCTGAATTTGCCACATCACATCAAAATCAACAAAAGGCTGCTTGTGATCTTGTGTTCTGATATGTCTGTGGATGGTGATCTCTTTTTCTTTTGTCAGATAAATTCCCTAAACCAGCCCTCTGCAAGGTCACACAGATGTCAGTGCACAGGACAGAAAGGAAGTGCAGAATTCCTGAAAGCAGCATTTGTGAAGAAGCAGGCGAGTAGGACCACTGCAGCACCAATTTAGTTTGGTTTATGCTGCTGTGAAACTGCAATTTGCAGGCGTGGTTCCTCAGTCAGTTTATACCTGTCTAAATCCTGCAGCCAAGGGAGTACCTCACTTTCCTGCAGACTCACCCTTCCGCAGCATTACGAATAATGAGGCAAGCACGACAGCCAGACTGTGCAGTCTTGAAACTATGCTGAGCTTTCATGACACAAAGGCTGTCACTGAAAGAGAACCCACCAGCCCTCGTCTCCCCCATCTAGCTTCTGGCTGTCTGCTTCTACTTTTCCTGTTCCAACTTTGGCACTTGCTTAACCCCAGAGTGAGGCAATTTAGGAATCTGAATCAGCAAAAAGCTCATTCTATGAAAAGGAGAAAAATAATGAAAATAATTATCTCCCTGAATTATGTATATGAAGTCAAATAAACACCAGCTGTGGTGTAAGAAAGGGAAGGATTGTATACAATGACAGGAGGGAAAGAAAAGGACTCCCCTGTGTCAACAGCAGCTTGCAGTTTGGTGTAATATGAATCCTCCCAGTATCGGAGGGACAGCAGGACATCGCTGTCCACTGCCACTGGCAGGAGATGTTACACTTCCCATCTGCAGGGGATGTTACACTTCCCATCTCCTGAGTCCTGTGCTCCTGCCCGTGAGCCAGCCCAACTGACCGATACCAGCTCTGTCATTTAGCCTGTTAAATCAACCCAAAGTGGTCAATGAGCGCAGGGGACAGGAGGGAGCCCAAGCAGAGCAGCTTGGGTGGGAGGAGGGGGAAAAGGACCTCCTCTTCTTTTTCCTGCGTGTGAAAACTGCAATTGTACTTCCAGAGGCCTGAGAGACCACACGAACACCCTGCTAGGAGAAGGTGGGAGGGAGGGAGCAGAAGAGGACTACCCTTCCCCAAACCTCAAGGGGCTTTGGATCAGTTTAAACTGACCCTTAACCACCACCTCAAGACACAGCCCCTGCACCCTCTGTTTCAAATAAAGTCAATTCCTGGTAGCCTGCCCGTGGGCTTGCTACGCTGCAGTTAACTGCGCCCTGTTAGCTCCCTGCTGGTCTCTCCACCTCAAACCAAGGCAGAGATTTGGGCGAAGGAGGCTGCAGGGCACCACCTAACCGAGCCGGGGCCGCGCTGGAACGGCGGCAGCTTCATTTCTTCCTCCTCCACTTCTGCAGCGGGGCTCTGCGCCCCACCGCCCCACAGAGCTCCGCTTCCCGCGCTGCCCCCGCTCCCACAGCTTCCCCGCTCCTCCCCGAGGCCCACGCCTACCTCAACCCTGCGGGGGTGTGGGGGGGCGCTGAGGAGAAAAGCGTGGCGAAGGGCTGCAGCCCCCTCCGCAGCGGCTCCTCGCCCGCCTCCCCTCAGCGCCGGCCCCGGGCTGGAGAAGAGGGGAGACACCCCGCCCGCAGCCCGCCTTTTCCCAAGGCAGCTTCCCTCAGTCTCCCCGCCGGCAGCCTGCGCTCCCGCCCTTTCGCAAGCGAGCCGAGGCGGGGGGGAATCGCAGCACCCATCGCGCTGTTTCCCTTGTTTCTCAACGCTTCCTCCTCCTCCTCCTCCTCCTCCTCACCTGCCCCCGGGGTGGCACCGCGGGGACGGGCAGCAGTGCGGCGGCCGCGACTGCGCATGCGCCTCCTGCCACAGGGGAGAGCCCGCGGCGTGGGGGGGGGGGGAAGTGAAGGACGGACACGCAACTTCCACGGGACGGCGGCGCCGCAGGAGGAGTGGGCGTGGGGGAGAAGGAGTGGTGGGGCGGCTCCGTGGGGACTCGCCCGATCCCAGCCCACGGTGAGGGGGCCGGCGGGGAAAGGGAGCGAGCGAGCGGCGCTGAGGCCGGCCGCGCGAAGTTTGGAAGGTGCCCCGCTGGGTGGAGGAGGAGGAGCCCGGAGGCCGCGGCTGTCGGGAGCATGAGAGGTCCGCCCCGGCCTCGCCGTCTCCGTGGGAGGACGGGCCGGTGCCCGCGGCGGTGAGAGGCGGCCCAGGGATCGCTCCTCGGCGCCTGCGGGCGGGAGGAGCGAGCGAGAGGCGGCGGCGGGAACCCCCCTCAGCCCTCTCCGCTAAGGTGCCGGCGAGCCTCCTCCGCCCCGCCGCTTGTTCCCGCTCTCAGGCTTCCCCGTCTTCCCTTCCTGCTTGCGGCTTCAGCCGGCGGGCGGGCTCGGGGCGGAGGCCGGAGGAAGCCGCCCGTGGCCCCGGCCCTGCGGGGCGTGTGCGCATGGAGGCGCCGGGCACGGAGCCGGGGCGGAGAGGGCGCGGAGCGGCTTCATGAGGGCAGCGGCCTGGCCGGGCCTTTCCCTCCCCCTGTCCTGGCCGCGCTTCCGACCCTGAAACCGGCCGGCTCGTCTCCGAAGAAACTTTTCCGCAGCGGCCGAGGATGGAGCCTGCCGGCATGGATTATTTCTGCGGCCAGGTCCAGCAGAAGGACGTGGGCCGCAGGATGCAGGTCGGGCAGGAGCTGCTGGAATACCTCAGCGACCCGGCGAGGTCCCCCGACCTGGAGCAGGACCAGCAGCGCCTCGACAAAGTGATCGACGAATTGACGGGATGGGTCAACTCTAGTAATTTTAAGGTAAGGCTGGCCGGCGAGGCTCGGTACGGGAAGACCATGATTCATCATGGTAGGGAGGTACGGAGCTCCGCGGATTACTTTTTCATCAGATCAGAGTCGAAAGAAAACTACGTTTCTACCAGTTTTTATCCCTCCCCCCACAAAGGGGAATTCATAAATTTTGGGAGGGGTTGGTTGTGACTTGTTTCTATTCTCCTGTCCTAAAAGAAGCAGTAGTGGGTTTTTTTGGTTTTGCATTACCGTCGCTTAAACGTTTTCGTACATAATATTAAAAAAAATCCCAAACCCACACAACTATTTTACATACTCGGATTTTGTTTCTTATTTTGAAACAAGACAGGTGGTGGGTTTTTGTTGTTTGTTTTTTTTTTTTTTTTTTTTTTTTATTACCGCTCCCATCCCATGGTGTCTGTAGTTGGGTGTAATGTTTCATGGGATTGCCATTATTCTCTGTAGGCCGTAAAGAGTGCAGTTTCACCGGGTTTGTGTTACACCGTGTGTTTTATACGATTTAATGAATAATTTTTTGCTCGGGGTTCCTATTGTAAGTTTGAAATTGTTTATATCGTCTTTAGGTGACTTTTCTGTACGTGGGAAGTTATATAGTATCTTTACGGCAGCCCAATGATGACTCACGTTTTGCCTTTTTATTTATTTATTTTTATTGTGCGTTTTAGACTGAGCTACAAGAAACCAGTGATGACTCCTGCAGGCTTCTTCTGTAATATTTGTAAATTTTTCTGGCGTCGGTCAGCCGATACCACGATTGACACCGTAGTTTTGTTACCAAGGGCAAGCGTATTCGCATTAGCGATTTTTTTTAATTTTTTTTTTTTTTTTTTTTTTTTTTTTTTTTTTTTTTTCTTCCCTTGCCCGCTCTGCTGCCGGCGGGGGGCAGCGTCGCTCCGCGGTGCGGAGCTGGGCTCTGTCAGCCGGGCGAGATCCGCCCTTCCCTCTGCGCTTCGTCCCCAGCCTCGCCCTCTTGCCTTCGGAGCTGATTGCTTTACACTTTGATCACCTGCACTTAGTGTAGTGAGGTTAGTGTCATTTTTTTTCTGTTCACTTGGGCTCGGGAGGCAGCGTAGGGGGGTGACTTGTGCGGGCGAGAGGTTCATGAAACGGGCATTTTTTCACTCCGTTGGCTTTACAGTGCTGTGCACTTGCCAGTGTTTGCACATAGCGCAGCTGAGTTTGAGGTCTGAAAATAATAAGGCTTAACTCTATATGTACTTTTTTTTTTTTAACCATATTTGTCATTAAAGGTCAGGTTGGCTTGAGGAAATAATGTATACAGGTATAATTTATTTGCTTTTAAATTCCTCATCTGAGGGCAGTTGGTGATAATTGATAACTGTGAAACCTAGACAGGTCTTTAAATACCCTTTTGTGTAAAGAGGACTGGATACTTACTTATCTCGTCAGGGTAATGTAAAAGTTTATTCCTGCACTTCTAAATTGACAAAATTGGGCATTAATACTTGAAATTTGTTTTTCAAGATGTATTTTTCATACATTTTTTTGCCGTTGATGTAAGGTGACAGAATGCCTTGGCTGTTAGGACTGTAGGATGAATGAGGAATATGCAGTTCCTCAGATCACAAGCCTCAGTCATGCAGGATGAGGTTAACAGTATTACAGATTCTAAGAGTTTTAAAAGTATCTTGCATAATACTGAATATCTTTTTGTTACCTGTTGTCTGTGTGCACTTATTAATGGCTGTTCATACATACAACATCCTATTGTTAAGTGTGTTATATACATTGTATGAACTGCAACCACACAAGGTCTTGGGTGTTTTGCTTACAGTCAGTTCCAGTGTTCCTGGCTGTGGTGCTGACTTGCCAGCCTCTGCTGCTTCAAAATGAAAATGAAAATATTCTGGAAGACTGTGTTTTGCATCTTGTGTATTTTATTTTATGCAAGCATAGGTATTACATGTTTAAATGTTAGATCCGAGTTATTAAACTCGGGGCCTGAATGATATCATAAAGTAATGAGTACCACAGGATTACATGTATTCTCAAGAAAAATATTAAAAATAGTCTTTACTTTTGATTACCGTATTGTTAATAATTTGTTGGCTACTCTTTCCTCTGCTGAGGAATGGATATGTAGAGCACTTAGGCAATTCTGCTTGTCATCTCTTTCTTCTTGGATCTTGCTGAAGATCTTGCCGGTCTTCAAAGCCCCGAAGTAATTAATTCCTCCCTGTTGACAGGGCTGTTTAATTGAGCAGGGATAATGGCTGGCGACTGGCTTATTTGTCAGAACTGCTGAGCTACATGAATTGGAGTGACAAGTGAGGAATACTGGAGGAAGTTCTGAGGAGGAGCATTGTTTCCACTGTAGGTGACCGGTATGGATAATGAAGGAATAACTAATGACACTTGCCTGGGATGTTCCCTATCTTTTGTGTGAAAACTCCGTTCTTGCATGCAGGGCACTCTGCTGACCACGCTGAATGAGAAGATACGTGACCTGAGAGCTCTGGGCTCCGTTCTGTGCCGTGCCACAGAAGAGAAAACTTTCCATGAAATGCCACACTAGGAAGTTTCTGCCTTGCGTTACCAGAAGGGAAAAGATCCGGAGGGAACAGAGATAGGAGAGTTGATTTGTCAGACTTGACAGTGAGTTGGGAAGAAGAGAATAGGTGTTCAATAAACAAGTATGGACTAGTTATCAGCACGGTTGAATTAACTGCTCTCAAAAAGATTTTTGGCCACATAAATGGTGGTTTTGCTTTTTTGAAGTTTGCAGCTATTTATAGTGGTTGCCAAACACAGAAAGCAGATAGGAAAATTTCTGAGTTCATCTAGCTTGTTGAAGTAGAAAATGCAATTACCAATTTGAGTTACTGATAAATCAGAAAGGTGGGATTAAGAATGTGTTGTCTCATCTGCAGAGGGATAGGGTGCTAGTGAAAGTTGGTTGCAGAACATGGGGAGTGACCTAGAGAGGGAGATGAGTCACCTCTTAAAGTCTGACTTTAATGGTGTATTATTGGGACTTCAGTTATGATATCTGTGCAGCCAGTGATAAATTACCTTCCAAAGACTGTTGAAAACTTTGCAACACCAGGCAGTACCCAGAAGTTGTGAATAATTTGAGCTTTTATTTTGGATCTTATTAGAATGAAATAGTTGCTCACTGAACTGAAAATTGTTGCCTTGCTGTCCTGGTACTGTAATGTGGTTTATTTCATACTGGTTGAGACTGACCTTTCTCCTCCTACAATACAGAGCTTTGGGTTTGGGGTTTTTTTGGTTCCTTGCCGCCCCCCCCAATGGCTGTTTTCCCAAGGCTGTGAGGAATAGTGGAGAAAAAAAAAAAAAAATTAAGGGCAGTGAATTCTGAAGTCTTTGTAAGAAGCAGTTAAGTTGGATGCAAAGTATTAAGAGTTGGATGATGGAATTATTTTGCTGGTATTTGTTCTTCTCAAACTGACATATTTGGCAATCTCAGAAAATTGGAACAGTGCTAATGGTTGTGTTCAGACTCTCAGGTGAACTTCAAGCAGCAAATTAATTCCCTGTTCTGAGGGTATTGCTACTGATAGATATTTGCTGGCTTCACCGGGTTAACCTGAATGTTCCTCTGTGTATACATGAGTTTTAATTAACACATCTCTTATGTCTCTTTTGTACTAGATAGTCACTTGAAATAATTACAAGATTATCTAACTTTGTACAGTCTGGTGGCTCAAACTGATCTGTGTCTGACGCAAGTAATCTGGAAATCTGCTTTCAACTTCTGCTAGAGATGTGGGATGGACAAATACTACTTTTTCAAGTAGAGCTTTGCGAGTCTACTCTTGGCTGTTAGCATGTTGTGTGTTTTTTTTTTTTTTAAGCCCACCAAAATATAATAGTTGCCCTCATAAAATTTATTTTTTGAGCAATAAAACCACCTTTCAGTTCTTTATGCAAATCACTCCTGATCAGAAGTAATAAAAACCTGTAACTAAAATTCTGGTAGTTTCTCAAGGTAGTTTTATGTGACAAGAGTCATCAGTAGTGTTTGTGACTGAGAGTCATCTTTGGATTTCTTACCTTTGTAGTCGATATTTTTAGCTTATTCTATTCCTCAACTGCAGTAGGAAAATAATTACTAATCAGTGGTTTTATGTCAGAGCAGCAGATTGTTCAACATTCAAAGAAAAAATTGCATTTCACACTGTTTCTGATAATGTGGGTAATTTGTTTCCTTTAGGCAAATCCTTGGGATTATCTTTTATTCTATGCTTCCTGTAGAGTGAGTTTTTTCTTAGCCTTGTTTGTCTCAACACCAAATACTGAAAGATACTAAAATACCAGTTATGTTGTTGTTGCATTTTTGTATTTCCTTGGTTTGGCAAGTATTTATTTTGGTTTGTCTTTAGTTCAACAAAAGGCCAGCAGGAGGAGTTTTCAGTTTCCAGAAAGGAAGGGAAGATTTGGACTGTAATTTTGCAAATAGTTAAAACAAGAGGTTAAGACGTTTGTCTGAAGACCTTTCAAAGAGATAGCAGCAGTTATAACTCTGTTGACTGCATGTAAGGGTGTGAGGTGGAAGCTAGAATTCAAAATTATTTGAACAAAATTGAGATACTGAGATCTGAAAAGAAAGGAAAGTTCAGAAATAAAAAATTGTGAAGTCCTACATTTCAGTAAGAATAATGGAATGCTCAAATGCAGGATGTGGGGCATGTGATTAAGTAGCAGTCCTTAGGAAGAAAACGTGTGGGTTATTTTGGATCTGAAGTTGAACACAAGCCAACGTAAGTTATGCAAAAAGCAAATGCTTTAGTGAGTTGAAGGGGTGTAACTGGCAGGACAGAAAAATGGAATAAAGGAGGACCCATCTCAAACTTTATTTTTTTAGATGCTATATAGATCCTGGAATTTCCTTAGTCTTTGGTAGCAAATAGTGATAATTTAAACGTCTTTGTTGGAGGAGAAGTGTTTGACTTTGAGCTGTTTCCTGAATTTCATTATTTCTCTCTTCAAGTTGTTTGTTTCATCTTGGCTATGTGGGAGCTACTTCCCTTATTTCTATGTAATGAGAAGGTGGTTCGACCTGTCCATGTATAAATCCAGTTTTAGTTTTTAAGCGCAGTGATGTGATCTTTTCTTGAGTAATAATTACTATTTTTTCATGCATTATTTATGTTCCTAGAATGTTAAATAAACTATTGAATGTTAGCCAAATAATCAAGCAGACCTCCAGAAGACAAGAGAAACTTGCAAGACGTTTTAATTACTGTAAGTTTAATTAAAATTAATTTTGTCCAGCCTTTAATTAGGAATGTGGAATATATAGTCTCAAACTCTCAGGCACCTCCTCCAGAGGTGGAATTGACAGTTCTCAATTGTTTTGCAGTTTCAGATTGTGTAATCCAGCCTAACTGTAGTCCCTGTTGAAATAGCAGCTCTGTGTCTCCTGTGGCCAGACATTCTCACTGGCCACTATCCTTGAGGCAATTAGCTTTTTGTGGATGTTGAATTAATTTTCCAGTGTTTCGACAAGCTGATTTGATACTACAGGAGACTTCAGTGTACCAGCTCGAATATGCTTGCAAGTCAGGAGGGAGAATAGGCTAAACTATTTTAGCCTGGGGTTTTGGGTGTGAGTAGAGACCCCTTTCCAAGATCTGTTCAATGTGCAGGAGGAGAGGTGCACCCTTCAGAACAGAATTCACAGCAGTCGGCGCATGTGAGCCATACGCAGTTCAATATGTGTTTTTAGCTGTGTTGCTGATTTAAGCAGTTTCTTTCCCTGGCTGCCCTGAATTGTGATGTTGCTCTGATGCGAGTGCTCGTGAGGCTTCACATTGAATGGGCTCAGGGAAGAGATCTGGCTGAGAAAATGCTTTCTCTTGTTCATTTGTTGGACTTGTTTCCTAAAGTGGGTTACTATTCAGCTGCATGAATACTTGTTTCCTCACAGTAGAGGAGCTGGTGCAGGGGTAGGAGTAAGGAGCAGAGAATGGGAGTCACTGTGTGCTTAATACAATTTAAATAAGAGGAAATGAGAAAGAAAGTAAGAGACCTTGGGCATGAAAAGAATTATGTTCTTTTGGGAGTATTAAGTCCTAAAATAAAGTGTTCCTTTGTTCTACTCCAACAACATGCTCAGAAACTAGGCTTTCAAGTGCAGTTTTCTTTGGGGGGGAAAAAAGCTTGCTTGCTTTTTTTTTTTTTTTTTTTTTTTTTTTTTTCCAATTCCAGAGAGAAATACCATACATCTCATTGCCTTCCCACTGAGTTCTGCTGTTAAAGAGGCTTCTGTCTTTTTCCACTGCAGCACATAAAGTTTAAGCCAGACAATCTCAAAAATAAAATGGCTTTAAAATGTCAGGTGTTGCTGTTTCATATACTTTGGTTGTATGCCTCCTGTCCTTGGAACAACGTCTATCAAAAATTTATGGCAGTGGTCAAGGGAGGAACATTTAATGTACGTATGGAACAAACCGTGGATATTCCTGTAACGGAACAGGCTGGAGGCAGTACATGGCGCACTTTAGAATACTGATCACTATATTGTCCACAGAATTTAGAGCAGTTTGGAGCTCACACTTTCAGTCTAAATTCAAGTTACTTTAAAGAAGATGAGAGATTTTGAAATAAGGCAGTAAACATTTTTGCAGTAACTGTTTGGAGTGTTACACTAATGTGCTTTTCAAAACTGTGTAAATGTTTCTTAATTAATGTGGGGGGTAGGAATGTTACAGTTCCCATCATGGAGAAAGGGCAGTAAAACAGATACTATTTTTTTTTTTTTATAAGCTTTCAAATGTTTTATGACAGCACTATGCTAGCTTGTTTTGGCTGCTATACAGGAGAGGTCAAAATAACAAGGACCTCCCAGATCTATGCCTGTTGAGAAGGACCTCTGGAGAAACCAAGCCTTTTCGGTGCTGAACTGCACTCATCAGTCTCTGGATAAATATGGATGATGCATTCAGTAATCCTCTGGTAGTGTGGTTACTTGCACTGTGATGCTGAAATGATTTGTGGTTGGCCATCACAGAAAGATTATGAAAGGAAGATTACCATGAGAAGTTTGGTAGTCTAAACCCCTTTTGAGACAGTGGGAGTTGCAGCTGATGTCTAGTTTTAACAGCAGCAAAGATTTGGTAGTCTCAGGAGAATCTTAGATTGTAGTCGAAATGATAGATGTAAAACATTTCTTTGAAGTCACTACATTTTTAGATAGAGGAGGCTCTACATTTGCTAAAGAACTTGCAACTCAAATTGTTGATCTTGAAGACTTTTTGTTGGATTACCAGCAACCCCTCTCACTTTCAGTGTAAAGTTATGTGATCTATGTTTAAAATAATAAGAAAAAAAAAAGGTTGTACACATCTTTGGAGGTGTGTTACTTGTACCCTTGAAGATGAAAGAAGCAGGAAAATGGAAATAATGCTTTCTGGTCAGCTAAAATATCTAAAGTATAGATGATGTGTGTGGTAGCTTCAGCAGCTGGGACTGCAATTTTTGCTGCTGTCAGCAGAGGCAGCTACCCAATTGATGCTGAGTGGGAAGGTTGCAGCAATTTCCTTGTGCAAGGGAGAATGGAGTCTGAAGATGGCCTGACTGGGACTGAAGAACCACTTGGGTTGAAGAAGCAACCCAGGAAAATGGAAGCTTCCTTCTGCCCATGGAGCCAGGGGCAGTTTTTGATATCTATGCAAGTTTTTGAATTAAGAGAGGGAATGAAATATGGGTAGATCTCAGCAAAGTGGGCCATGTGTAGAGAATTGGAGTGGAAAACAGAGGAGCAAAAGGTGACTGAGTATCCTGTAATACAGAAGTGATACAAGAGGATGAATGAAGAGAACTAGGAATAAGAAACTTCAAGAAGGGAAGCAGAAGAGATGGCACATGCATACCTGGTTTTGTGTCATGTTTAGCTACTTGCAAGGTGCTTGAGATTGTTTGAGAACTGAAAAAATAGACCTTTGGGCTTGGCTGACAATACTTAAGAAAAAAAAATCTCATTATGTTCTTGCATTCGTCTTGTTCCAGTGTTGCAGTGCTGAAACGGTGTTTGTTCTTGCAGGGCGTAGTTGTTTGGCATGCTGGTTTGTCTGTTAATTGTTAGTGATACCACAGCTGCCCCTACGGTGACAGAAAGTCCAATTCCTTAACCTCATTCTTATGGAGTTCCAGATAGTGACCTCCATAATTCTCCCATTAGATTCTCATGACTAGTTTGCTGGTTGGGAACTGCAGAATCCGTATTTCCATACACCATTCAGAGATCCTACAACCAAATCCAAGGACGTTCGTATTAAGGTCGTTTGGCAACGTAACTAGAAATGACTTCCTGGCAGTGGATGTCTGCCCTTGGATATCCCCTACAGGGACGGGAAATTACAGAATCACAGTGAGAATAATAGTAAGCATGCGTAGTTAACCAGGATGGTTTGAAGAACAGTATTTATTTTCCTAGCAAAGGCTTAGGTGCTTGGCAGTTGTCCACAGAAGACCAGTGGCAGTGCTGGAAAGAGTATATAGAAGGAAAGCTAGAAAAGGAACAAGCTGCACAGCAAGAAATAAGCTCAATTCCTAATCACTGGCTCAATTCATAATTACATTTTACTTGAAACATGTTGATTTCACTAAAGAGTCCAGTCCTTTCTGGAACAGATAAAATACTTCTTAGTTGGGTTGGCAATTCTCTTGTGATCTGAGAAGTCAAGGACAGTCCTGCTGAACACTGATTTGTTAAGGAGTAGCTCAACAACTAACCAACTCCAGTTCAAATAAGCCTGATTTTCTTTTCCATTGTAAACTTCAAAAGCAGTGTTTCAATGCGTCAAACAATAGTGAGCTGATGAATCAGTCTCAACGTATAAAGGCTCTTTCTAGGCAGCAGGCAAAAGGCTTAATGAATGCAGAGTAAGAAACAGATCCAATTATTTGAATCCCAGAAGAAATCCATCCCTCATTGAAGCTAGTGGGGAAGTGGCCATTATGGTGAGACGTTTTTCTGTTGGTAGTGGCGAGCCTGTGTTGGTACCTGATCCTACTTGGAACCTTTTTCTTGCAGATCACTTTTGCCTTGACTTGTGATTTTATTTTAATTTTTTTGAATGGTGCTCATGCGACCCCATATCAGTTGTTAAGGACTCCTTCCAAAGGGCTGCTTGAAAACTGCATGGATGATACCTACCAGGAGATGCTGAAACTCAGAACATTGTGTATCAAAGCATAGTAATGTTAAGACTGATTTACAAAAAATGATAGGTGGTAATTCGTTTGGTCTGCTCTGTAGTGATCTGCTTCAGCTAACTTGTTTTGAAATGTGGAATGAGAGCCAGTCTTGTAACTAGAGCAGTTTCCTAGTACTTCCAGCCTGAGGTCACATCATACTTTTTCACTCTGCAGACACCATGACATTTCATACCTGTTGTCTTTTCAGAGTTTCAGACCACAGAGGACTTTGTATGAGCTAAAGAATAACCATCATGTCATAAGTAGAGCATTGCTTCTTTAAGACTGTAGTAACCTATTCCTTTATCTCTTTATATATAAAGGTTCTTGTTTAGTAGCTATTAAAGCAATGAGAATTTCACAGCAGTGGTTGTTACTGTTGCATTTCATAACACCAGGGTTAGTCTCGTATCTTACTCTAACTTAGAAAAGTAACTTTTGAAGGCTTTATTTCATCCTGTGCAGAATAGTGCTGTGTTTTGGAATCTCTATGGGATTTGGTATGAGAAGAGTGTTGATAATACACTGATGTTTCCAGTTGTTGCTGAGAGATCAAGGACTCTCCAACTCCCCATGTCCTGCCCATGCGTAGGTGTGCAAGTAGCTGGGAGGGAGCACGGCCACAGCACCCGACCCAAACTGGCCAGTGGAATATTCCGCATCATATAAGGTCATGCCCAGTGTATAGATGAGGGCTGATTGTGAAGCACTCTCTCACTTCTGGCATTGAGGTTTTGGGATGCTCTTTTCTCTGGCTTTGCTAGCTGGGAACAAGCTGGGCAGTGGTGGGTGGTGAGCAATCACATCGTGTGTTACCTGTTTGTATTTTCTGTTATTGCTATTATTATTATAAGTTTTAAATTTTATTTTATTTCAATTATTAAATAGTTTTATCTCAACCTATGCGTCTCTTTACCTTTCACATTGTCTTCTCCATCCCATAGGGTAAGGGAGGGTGAGTGAGCGGCTGTGTGGTGTTTGGCTGCCAGCCAGTTTTAAATCACGACAATGGTATATTTTCATACCATAGGGACATCACAAGACAAAACTACTTATCAGGATAGTTAAGTTTATAGTATTTACTGAAGTGGCTTTTGTACACGAATTATTGAAGTAGAACCACTACTGCATTCATTAAGCAAATCTTCGATAGTTACAGAAAGCCAATGCCATATTCACAACTGCTTGAATGGTTAATCAAGATAAATGTGACTTGCATCATAAGAAGTGATTAAACTCTACACAGAGAGGGATAAAAAATATGGAATATGCAGGCATTATCTCAGTGGATGCTCTTGATCAAAATAAAATACTCTTACACAAATGAAATATAAGTTATCAGATTACTTGTTGTCAGTAACAGTCATGGTAGCCATTTCTCTGGTAGCTACCAAACCTCTTAGGTATGTTGAGGTTAAGATATTCCATCCGGCCACTGTTTTTACCCAGGTGAGGCTTTAGAAACAGACAAATCCACACCTCCACCCAACCAGCCAATAAAAAAAAGGCAAAAAAATAAATCACACAAAAAATCACACAAAATCCCCTCCAAACCTTAGAGGTTAAACACTGGAGGAATCGATCAGGAAATACTCCTGATCCTACTCACAACTCTTCTTTGGGATTAATGAAGAGTAGATCTGTAGTGAAAACCAGCCATGTGTCTTTTACGTTTTTTAAATCTTTGCACTGCATTTGTTCCGAATGGTAGAAGTCTTCAAGAGAGATTTTAGAAAGCTAATCAAATGCGTGGAGGAGACACTCTCTGTAAGTACCTTTACAGAAGGGAAGGCTGTGGTTTGTGCAATAATAAACTCCAAAATACTTGCATGGGAAAGGTATCTTAGAAGTTGTCACTGGAAGACAAGTCTAAGGTGGGACTTGTAGTCAGTAAACAGAAGCATAGGAAAACAATGTATATCCAGAATGAATTTCTTACTTCTTTTAGGCATCACTTTTTAGACTGAGATTTTTGTCTTGGGTCTCATAGTTTGACAATCTGGGAAAGAACATTAAACGAAACATCTTTAGGGAAACCTTGGCATTACCATAAAAGCTGACTTACATCGTTTAAGTTACCAGTTATAGTATTCCGTTTTCCCATCTGCAGCTGTAGATGGAGTCAATTGTTGGCAACATATTAATATAAGCTAGGAATGCCATCCACTTATATTTGCTATTCTTTGTTTTAGTATGTAATAAAATTGTGTAAATTTTCAAGTAAATTGTACTAACTTGGAACCAAGTTTTGTACCTTCTGTTTAAAAGATCTAATATTATAATACTGAACTTATTAAAATCTGCTTAATTATGTGGTTGCTTCAGATCCTTGCTTTTATGGGGACCTTATTTGTCTAGTTCCCTGTGGAAACAAGGCTCACCTGTGTGTGGGCCATGTGTATTCACATTCACCTCCAGTCAAGTTTTTTTTGGTCTGTTGTTCATTGTGGACAATTGTGACAGATAAGGATCTTAAGGAAACAGTTGTCTAAGAAAATGTCGTTCCAAGTTTTAGGACAACAAATAGATAATAGAGGGGAGAAATTCTGTCTATGTCTACCATGAGGAAAAATTTGCTGTGTGTGTCTTGGTAGAAAATAGAGGAAAAGCTGTTACGAAAGCCCAAGCTTTAGGAGGTCTGTCCTTTGGCATTTGCATGTTCATGGGCAGCAAACTGAGTTAACTACAAGATGTGAAGATACAGGTTCTGGTGTTCTTAATTGCCTATAATAGTTCATTATGAATGAAGTCTTGGAACAGTATGCCAGGGTAGTTAAGGGCTAAAAAAAGTTTTCTGACTTGTTAAAATAATTTTGTTTTAACTGATCATTTCTGATGATGTTTTTGTTTCCACATTAGCACATATTGTCCTCTCATCTAGTTTCTGTACATGGATGGGAACTTCCTCACAATCCCAGTAGTATTTTGAATTTCCTTTTGTTTATTATTTTTAATATTACTATTTTTTTTAATTATTAATATTTTGAACAAGAGCAAAGGAAGAGAAATAAACCTTCCCTAGCTTAACAAGCAGGTGAGCAGGGGTGGTCTGAACTGCTAGGGAAGACAGTATTAGCTTCCCTTAGTTGTTTTCTTTTGGGAGTTGGGAAGACAATATAATGACCTTAGTAGATGAGCTAAATCGCTGGATTGAAGTAAGCTCTTAGCACCTGGGAAACTGTTTACACCATGTTTTGTTTTGTTTTTGCTTTGTTTTTTCCAGTATGTATTAGTACTTATGTTTGAGGGCTTAGTTTTTCATTTTAAATCTTTCGCTTTTTCTGAGTCTGGTAAGTGCATATTCTGCCCTCCACCTGCCCATCACCCCTCTCCCTCTTTTTTTTGTTTGTTTTGTTATTGCTAAGGCATTGTGGTTTTGTTTTGTTTTTTCAGCAGTTTAGAAACCTGGTAGAGAAGGTAAGGCATAAAGCCTTACATAGTACCTGTTTCAAAGGAATTTTGATTTTCAGTTAATAATGAGTTAGACCTCTGGAGTCATCTTTTAAAGAAAATGAGGGACAGAACTGCAGTCCTAATACATGATCCAGAGAGGGGAAAAAAAAAAAAAGGAAAAAAGCTGCCTCCAACTCCTTAGTCCTAATTATTAATTTGAATTTTAATCCTTTGTAGTTGAAAATACCAGAACATTGTATTTCTAGTACTTATTTTCTTTAAGACAAGTACTGAAAAATCTGAACTGCTCTAGCATATGTAAATATAGTCGATCCATTCCAAACATATTTTGATAACTTAGTCTTAATAAAAGCTTTCAAGGAATTAATCAGCTCTCTAATTGGAACTTTAATGTATCTTTAGGTTAAGATACAGCCTTCGGCATGCTTGCATATATATGTCTAATTTCTTTAAAATACATTCTAAAGAATTCTTTAGTGATGTGTTTTGTATATCTCATGCTTTTGTTTCAACAGGTAGCATTACTGGGATTAGATGTTTTAGGTGCCTTTGTTGACAGACTATCAGGACGCTTTAAATCCTATATAGGAACCGGTAAGTGAGATACAACTTTATTTTTCTTAAGACCAAAAAGTAAAAGACACTTGCTTTCCTGTCCCCCAGCAGCTGAAGTGGAACATGTTGAAAGCTTTTGGTGCTAATTAGAATATATTGGTAGGCATCTTATTGCTGTTGAAATTTGAACAATTTTACATGAACTTTTAAATGCTCTGTCGTCATGCAATCACTGATTTCCAGGTGGTGGTTGGGATTTTTTTAAAAGTTCCAGGAATATCTTTTCAGTAGTTTCATGCTATATAGTTGCTTACCAGTCCCATGCTATGTACTTGCTTACCACTCCCCAAGCCAGTCATCTAAAAATTACACTGGAATTTAAGTGTTACCTTTGCCTTGTGTTAAAGATCAAAGGTTTTATTTGCAGATCACTTTAATTAGAGCCTTATGTCTGCTGAAGCCTGTGGTCTTAGAGGATTGTGGTCTACCTCCTGTTAGATGACTGGACTGTAGCTTCTAGTAGTCTAAACTTTTTATGGGGTGAAAAAAAAGTACTGTTATTCTTGTGTGAAACGTTTACTCAAATGAATTTCAAATCAACAAATCTACACGTGCCTGAGTGTGGAACAGTTACTCTGGGAGGTATGAGCAAACTATACCGCTGAACTCACTTTGCTGCTGTCCTTGAAAAGAGATAATGATGCAAGGGCATTAACATTGGTGCTATATCACTGCCTATTTTTAACAGAAGTTTTTAACTTAATGTCCTTTTCCAAAATTTGTGTGAGTTATTCCCATGTTCTCAACTATCTCAAACTGTCTGTCAAAATGTTAAGCTTCCTCTTCTTTACATGTCTACTTTTGTATTTAAGAGTTAAGAAATCACCAAAATTTGAAAGTTTAGGAGTACAAAGTACAGCTTATGACAAGTTAGTAACTAAATTGATTGGAAGCATATTTCAGGATGCTGTAGAACTACTGCAGTAGAATGCTACAGAATTTAAATCTATTTTGTTGCAGAGGGTTTTTCTTTGGCTGGTTAATTTTTGTATTGGAGCAGTGTAAGGGAACTGGAGACGTGCTATGCAGAATATTACTGATTTCTGAATAGTCTCCGTTTGTAGCTACAAATAGTGCTGTGCTTCAGAGTGTTACTCTGTTTTGATGTATATTTTAGTGGTGTGTAGAACTTAAAATTAGAGCAACTTTATTCAACATTAGAAAGCTTTTTATATTTCTTCTGGTTTTGTTTCCTTAAGGGTGAACTATTTGAGAATAGTTTGAAAAAACTATTTTCTTTCTCCCAGTAGTTGAGTAGTTTGAGATTATGAGCAAATGATAGATTTAAATTTCAGTACTCAGTAGCATTTATATTTTAAAAACATAAGAGAGTACTAACACTGTGTGACCATCAAACGTGTAACATCAACAGACATCTGAAGTTGTGCATTCCAGAAGCACTTTTTAGAAAAGCTGAGTAGTAGTGTCTTCAAGTGAAATTGGCCTTCTGAGCATCTCCAGAATCCAGACCTGTAGAGTGCATTATGCTGAATATACAAGTTTAACAGACACTGAAATATTAGTCTCAGTAAAGGCAGAAAACAATGTTTATTTTAGATGACTTCTTAAGAGAGTGATTTATCGTATGAATTCTCTTCAGTTGGTTGCTGTCTCTCCAAGTCTAATAACAAGATTTAGATAATTTTCAGGCTTTGTCAGTGAAGCAGTAACACAAAAACTTTATTGTAAATGTCTGGGAGTGTGGATAGTCCTGGGTTTATGAGAGTAATTAAAAGCACACTGGTGAGCAAGAAAACAGCTTCCTTCAACAGAACTTAACCAGCGGTTTCCCAAATCATGTTCTGTTGACTCTGCAGATTTGGTTTCTAACGTAATCTGAGAATGACTTCAGTAACTCAGACCAAAGCCTTGTGTCTGACAGGGATCTGTTTGCACATGCCTGAGAAGAAAGGAAGGACAGGACAAACATGCAGTGATAACTCTTCAGTATGACCCGCTCGCTGTCAGCAGTCCTGCAGTTTAGGGCCAGCTGAGGCACATGGTATCTTCAATGTCTCCCTTGCCACCCTGTTTTCCTACAGCTTTATCTGGTTAGTTTTTGAACCCACATAGCCTTTGGCTTTTACAGTGTTCTGCTTAATTATGCAGAACTCTTGTTTCGGACCGTCTGTCTGATAACTTGATGCTTGCTAGATCTTGTGTTAGAGAGGTAAGCCATCGTTTCTTCTGTTCTTGACTGTGCAGTCTTCACTTTATGAATCTCTTCTGTGCCCGTCGTCTGCCATCCTTCCTCCCTACCTGGGTAAGAGTCCTGGCCTAATTGTTTCTTGCATACACACGGTTCCACAGTTTTTATTGTTTTTCTTTGCTCTTTTGGTGCCTTTCTGTTGTAGTGCTTTTGAGTTAAGGATGCCATAACAGTACAGATGCAGCATATGTTTATAGTGACATAACTCTGGTTTTATTATGTCACCTATTACTTCTGTAATTATTGATAACAGATTTCTCCATTATATTGCTGCTTTTGAAAATGGACCTAATAGATTCATGAGACTGCACAGGAAACAGGTTGTTACAGCAAACAGTGATGGTGGATTTAGGGTCCACTGTCCAGGGTGGTGTCTCTTCTTTCATGCCCTTATCATTATGGTACCTTCCTTCCTTTAAGACCCCTTCTTGAGAACTGTGTGAAAATCCACCTGCGCTCTGTTAGCTGAGTTACTTTCTGAACATCCGTTCTGCAGAGAACTCTTACAAGTTTGTGAGGTACCATTTCTTTTTCTAAAAGCTGTATTGTCTCTTCTATGCTGTAGCTGGCTGCGTGTGTACTAACTCTAACTACTGGGTTCTTTAGAGATACCAGAAGAAAGTAGAACCCTAGAATCATTTAGGTTGGAAAAGACCTTTCAGATCATGGAGTCTGACCATAAGCCGAATGCTACCGAGTCACCCCTAATTCATGTCCCTAAGCACCACATCTAGGTCTTTTAAATACCTCCAGGCATGGTGACTGCTTCCCTGGGCAGCCTTTTCCAGTGCTTGACAAACCCTTTCAGTGAAGAAATTGTTCCTAATATCCAATCTAAACCTCCCCAGGGGCAACTTAAGGCCGTTTCCTCTCCTCTTAACACTTTTTACCTGTGAAAAGAGACCAACACACACCTCGCTACAACCTCCTTTCAAGTAATTTTAAGAGTGCGGTGAGGTCTCCCCTGAGCCTCCTTTTTTCCAAAAAAACACAGTTCCCTCAGCTGCTCCTCATAAGACTTGTTCTCTAGACCCTTCACCAGCTTCATTGCCCTTCTTTTGACACGTGCCAGCACCTCAATATCTGTCTTGCAGTGAGGGGCCAAAAACAGTATTTGAGGTGCAGCCTCACCAGTGCTGAGTGCAGGAAGACGATCACTTCTCCAGTCCTGCTGGCCACACTATATCTGACACAAGCCAGGATGCCATTGGTCTTCTTGGCCACCTGGGCACACTGCCGGCTCATATTCAGCCGGCTGTTGACCAACCCCCCCAGGTCCTTTTCCACCAGGCAGCTTTCCAGCCACTCTTCCCCAAGCCTGTAGCATTGCACGGCGTTGTTGTGACCCAAGTGAAGGACTTGGCACTGAGTCTTGTTGAACCTCATACAATTGGCCTCAGCCCATCTGTCCAGCCTGTCCAGATCCCTCTGTAGAGCCTCCCTATCCTCAAGCAGATCAACACTCCTGCCCACCTTGGTGTCATCTGCAAATTTGCTAAGGATGCACTTCATCCCCTCATCCAGTTCGCTGATAGATATATTAGATAGAACTGGCCCCAATACCAGGCCCTGGGCAACACCACTTGTGACTGGCTGCCAACTGGGTTTAATTCTACTCACCATAACTCTTTGGGTTCAGCCATCCCGTCAGTTTTTTACCTAGGGAAGAGTGCACCCATCCAAGCTGTAAGTAGCCAGTTCCTCCAGGAGAATGCTGTGGGAGTACTTTTAATTCAGGTTTTAGATGTAATCTCTTCATTACATCTGAATTATGAAAATTGCTTAAAAGTAGGAAAAAATAAGCTTTTGTCCCTCCACCCCCTGAAACTCCTATGAAGTGTCCATAGTTATGGATTTGAAAAGAATCAACTATTCTATGCAAACTCTGATTTTAGCATTTTTTCTCATGTCTTGGTTATGTCCAATTAGGTCATTGTTTGATGTAAACATAATTAATGAGGTGAGTAATCACATATTGCAAATTTGCAATTCATACAGGTGATATGAGGAGAAAGTAAAGAGTACGATATCAAGCCTGAAAATGTGGGGAAATTTGGATGCATAATACTTCAACTAAGTAACGACGTTCTTCTACCCCACAGGATGTCTTAGTAGTATTTTATGTGGTAGGCATTTATTTTCTTCTGTTTTGGTCAAATAAATGTGACTATATTAGTTTTTGAAGACAAGCATAATAGAACTTTTCCAGATAATTTAATTATTACTTCGAAATATTAAAAATATACTTTCCTTCTTGTTTATTGCAATAAGTTATTGTAGGTGCTTGCATTCTCACTGAAGATCAGGATTGCACCATGAATACAGCAAAGGAAGATGTATATGTAAAATAATGACCTACTCTGTTTTCTGCCTTTTTACAAATACATGTATCCTATTTTCTAGGTGAAGTTTCAGTTTTATAGCTGTGTTTTGTCATAAAATACCTGGAACCTTAAATGCGTTTTTGTCTTAACAAAGAGCATTATGTTTTGATGACCCTGAGATGTTTTTATTCATCATTCAAAGCTCATTAAATGATAGAAATGCAGTAGTGTATTACCCAACTACAGCATGGCAAAACATTTCCCCCCCCTGCCCCAGTTTAATTTCCTGTTTAGTTATGATGGGGATAGATTTCTTGTGCAGACAAAACTAACTAACATGACTGAATATTCACCCCCCATAAGCATTACAGGATTTTTGCTAAGAAGTAAAAAACACACATGCTTTATTATTATTTCCATCTTTGCAGCCTGTATGTATGCTATAAATTAGATTTGGGCAAAGTCATTACAATAGTTACAGGACAGATGCTTTCTAATATTCTGAAGAGTGTGTTAGTGATCTTTGTATTGAAGTCTAATGCTCAATAAGAGACTTAATTCAGTTTCCTAGGCAACAATCTAATGTTGCAGCAACTTTCTTCCAAGGTGTTGTCCTTTTTATGATTAACCACGTTGCACGCTCTCTGCAGCTGGCGTCCAGGATCTTGGAACTGGGACACACAAATTTGTAATCTCTTGTTTAGGACTTCCAGTGAAGATGCTTGAAAATACTTTGCAAGCAATAAATATCTGGCTATGTCTTTATTCATAAGATTATGTAGCTATATTCTGGATAAAATAATGCAGATTAAGGAGTGTGTGAGTGTTACATCTTCCAGTATTTTAAAATACTGCTTGTTCTGTGATTTAAAAGAGATTACGTAAGTGTACATAATTACCCTGTCACAATCTCTTTTCTCAGGTGATGGCGTTAATTATTAAAATATTATATCTAGGCATTTGTAGCTTTGTTTTCTAAAAGGAGTGAATGTTATTTTACCCTCTTGTTATTGTCAAAGGAACAGGAAAAGAAAAAGTATAATAAAGGTATATGGAATCTCTTTCAGTTTTGGTATGGTATTATATCATGACCTATTTTTCTGCATATAGTGAACTGTCCATTAGTCTATGATATAATTATATTGCCATTTACTTTCATGTTTTACCTTACAAGATGTTGCAAAATGTATTTTAGTTATCTACAAAATAAAGATACTTGACATTTTAAAAAGACCAAACACAG
This sequence comes from Tyto alba, assembly GCF_018691265.1. NCBI lineage: Eukaryota > Metazoa > Chordata > Aves > Strigiformes > Tytonidae > Tyto > Tyto alba. The sequence goes on from NW_024881322.1 coordinate 11,686,872, forward strand.
ATACACACTATATATGTGCATATATGTGTAAGTCTCAATAGAGATACACATTTAACACATAGAAAACCCATAGGTAAAGATATGTGTATGTGTAGTGGCAGTTTCAAGTCCTCCTTAACAAGCAACCAGTGAGCAAAAACAATTTTGGAAGATAGTTGTAGTGACATATACTAAGATCTGAAACCAATTCGAAGTGTTTAAATTCTCTCCCAGGTGGCTTCTAGCAGTGATGGAAGAACCTTTAAGTTAGACTCTTCAGGATAATTTAAAAGCTCTTTTAAATTTATTGTTATAATTACGCATGCAAATATGTTGCTTGATTTATTTTAAAGCAGTTGTAAGGACTTGATATGTGCGTTAATTTTTTGGCTGAATTTGGATTAAAAACACTTGGTAGAAGAATTTGGAAATATTTGTTTGAGTAAGACTGCATTTACATAAGTGACACCCAAGTTATTAGATTTTGCTTTTTCTCCTGCTTAATGATTGAAATTTTTGGATAGAAAGACTTAAATGCGCAGTTTAATCAAGATGTAACTCTTCAATAAGTCTTTTTAATGAAGTATGGAGAAATGTTTTCTTCAACACAGTGAAAACCAAGAATTATTTTAGCATGAGCTACCATGGTTATATACCATGTAGAAAAATATTTGATCTTCAGGTTTTAGGGACTGACTAATTTTTATTCTTATTTTTCATTTTTAATAATTTAATTTAAATGTGGAGACTAATGGCACAATCTGCTCTAGGATTCCGGATACAGATGCTTGCAGAACACGTGAACATAAAACCTGGAATAATTTAGGTTGGAAGAGACCTTCAAGATCATCTGGCCCCTGTCTTTGCTTAAAGTATGGCCAAACTCAAATGTTAGGGAAGAATTTTAAATTAAACAATTCAAGAAATTGAATTGCTCCAGTAATGTAAAGCAAGCTTTTCTATTTATGTGAGAGAAGTTCTGTCTCAGAGATGCCTTGTTGCATCTCAAGTCAGGTGTTTTGTCTGATAGTGGCTTTTCATTTTATTGCTTATTGACCTCAGGAAAAGCTGTGCTGGATACGTGTTGTAGGATTTTCTTAAATAATAAAATGCCGACGTTTCAGACTTTTCCTAAAGGCTTTTAGAGAAGACTCCGTTATTTGTATTTTTTGTCCAGAATAGATGTTTTGATTGCTTCTATATTTTCAAATTTAACACAATGATGAACTTCCTGCAACATCTCAGAAAATCCTTAGATTTTCTTTGGTTTCTTGTATGGTTAATGATCATAGCCAGTGGTCATAGCTGATTTAAGCTGTGACTTCTTTCATCTTGGTGACAGATTCTCTAAAGCTTTAGTAAAAAAAAAAGAAAGAAAAATCTGTGCAGCCTTTTAAAGCTTTTTATGTCCTGGCTGGCTAGCACTGGAATTTATTAGTAGCGGGAATGATTTTTGCCTGAAGTGATCCGTGCTTGAGTGATAAGCTGTGATTCAGAGTACCATCTCCTCGTTGTCTGTCGACACTTCACTGTATGACACCTAGAAATGCGGTGCCATTAAGTAAGAACAGAGAAGTCCTAGCCTTCCTCGGATCTGTTTGGTTCTAATTAACACAGGTTCAGTAAAAACCTAGCTTAGAGCTAAAAAATGTCAGATGATGACATGAGCATATGTTCTCTACCTTTTAGTCTTCTTGCTGGTCTAAAACACCTCTTGAAACTCTTTGGACTTGAAGGCTCTCTTCTCATGTTTCCTGAGATGGAGACCCTAATAGATTGATGGATGTATCATTAAAAAAAAAAAAAAAAAAAAGTGTTTGTTTTTTCCCTCCAGTACTGGTGGTGAAAAGTATCTCTCATTAATCCCCTTAATGCTTTTCTTAGTTGGCTGCTGGAGAGACCCAAAGAAGCACATTCATGTCTGAGATGATTTTTGATTAAAGTTACTGTGGCCTGGGCTTTATCTTGAGGAGGGCAGCGGTGAGGCCCTGTCTGAGAGCCTGTTGATGATTCTTTGCTTAGAAGTAGCCCGTGGCTCAGGCAGACCAGCCCTGCTGCTGGCCCTGTAGGAGCCTCTGTGGGATTTCTTTCTCCCCCGTGCATCTAACCCCAGAGAACAGAGACTGCTCTAATGGCTGAGACAGCTCTTTCCCTCCCTCCTTTCTAATGGCAGCTGTTAAATGCTGCTGTCTGAGCTGGCAGGGGTTCTGAGAAAGCTAGGAAGATACTGCTCCCTAGGTTTAATCTGTTTCTGCCCTCCCAGCCTTTTCTTTTAGTGTCTAAGACAAGAAGTTAGATGTTTTAGTAACAGAATTTTTGCCAACACTGATATTGTTTCCAGGGTGAATGTTCTTGCTTGTTTAATGCTTTTTTGTAAGTCTTTGCAGTAGAGCAGACATGGACTATCTAAAGTTGGTTCATAGAAGGGGGTAGGTGTGAGAGGGTATACATAAAATGGGCTCTTAAAAAGAGCAGATATAAGTGGTCAAGAGAAAAGGGATAGAGAGGGAGCTGTGAGCGATAATACAAACTGAAAAGCTCTATACTTGTGTCATAACAGAAGGAATTCTTGTTAAACAAAAGGAAATTGTGTTACCTATGGCATTCTTTACTGCAGGGAGTCATACAGTTAAGCTGCTCAGGATTTTTAAAAACACATTGAGTGCCACAGTAGGCACAGACTTACGTGTTTTACTTGTTTATCATCTTCAGTCTCAGCAGAGGAAATAAATATTTAATCTCTCAAAGCTGTACTCTAACTTCCCAGGCTGATTTTGGCCTTAACTCTACTGTCCAACTAGTGGTGATAAAATCATTATGTGAACTTGTATAAATGAAAATTTATTTAGGTTTACTGAGCCAAGAGAAGGAAGATAAACAATGGAAATGAAAGCCACAGGATAAGCAGCTCTGTTAGGAGTATAGTAGAAGGGAAAAAGGCATAGATAGCAGCTCAGATTCAATTAAAGGTAGATTTGGTAGAACTGATGTGTGCTATAGAATATTTTTGCTACCACTTCTAAGTTTTCTTCAGTCAAAACCTGTAAAATCATGGTATAACAATGTAGAAATATGAACAGGAAGAACTCAGGAATGGCTGGTAGTGATTGGAAACTTTGACAATATGCCAAAATATGGCAAAAAGGCAAACTGGATGGGTTATAGTGATTCTTGGCTCTGCAAAAAATAACCAGCCACTGCAAAGCGAATCAGTGTCTCCTAAATTTAGTGTAATGTTTCTCTGCATGTCAGCAGAAATAAAAGGAAGAAAGTTGTCATATGTTATGAGGTTTTCCAAAATCCCTTTGAAATCATTAAAGAAATGATGCAACAGAAGAAGTAAGATGGATACGGTTAGTATAGAACAGTAGGAATGTGTGAATCCGTACTGAATATGACAAATTATATACTTCACTGGGTAACTTGTTAGGAGACTATGAATACTGCCTTCATGCATGGTCCTACTTCTTCCTCACTGGTCTTTTAACTCCATGTATTTGAGATTGTTTAGTTTGCAGACTGGTGCCAAATGCATGTATTTGCACTGCACTATAAAGAAGGATGCTAATTTGATAATGCTGATGAGAAAGCATATAAAACTTAAAGGAAAAGTATCAGCAAAAGTTGTATTTGGGATGAAGTTGGGGGGAAAAAAAAAAGCATATTATTAGTGATGTGTTTTCTGGTCATCCATTCTTTGGGATGTAGTGCTCTCATCTTCTAAAGCAGAGACTTGAGTTTTGGTAAAGTGTGCCCTTGCATGGCAAGTATGACTTCAGCTGTTCCTGGTAAGGATAGAAACCTGCCTAATGCTGACCAAGCTAAAAATCTTGTTATAAAATCTTGTTGTGCAAGATTGACATGCATATATCATCTTGAATGTCTGAGGATGTCCTCAGTTCACCTTGTAAACAGACAAACACTGATAGGAGGAGCAGTACGGGCTGTGAGGGGGAGACACTCGGCATAGTGAGTAGGCAAAGCTGCTGCTTGCTAGTGACAGCACTGGCTTACCCTGATGTAGAGCAAAAGCCTGTTCTGTGCTGTCATTTCTGACATTCAGCTGAAATTGCTGCTTTGGTCTTAGGTGAGGTTTTGTATGAGAATTCAGAGTTTCTTGTGCTCTGTGATTTTTGGCTGGGCAGGAGCTAGAGGAGAGAAGGGAGAGGTCAGGAGACTTGGATCAGGGAAGAAGAGAAAGGTGATCAGCAAAAAAGGGTGCTGGGATGGACCCAAGTGTCTCAAATGTTGTTCAGAATTTTTAGGTAGGGAGATGCTTCCCACTCATTCATAGAAAGGACAGCTGACACAATTCAGTTATTTTTCACTATAGCTCTCCCTAGATGTCTCTAACATTTGGAGTAAAAGTGATGAAGGCATTCAGAATTCAGATTGAAATAATTTTGGTAGAGATCCCCTCTTGGCTGAGTGTTCTGAAACTTCAACAATAGGCAACCAACTTCAAATAATTTCCTTTTGGAGCTTATTCTGACAGAGAAGACGAACTACCAAAGTGAAAACCAGCTGGTGGTTGCCAGCATTCAACAGCCTAATTTCATTTGTCTTATGCAAGCAGAACATATCATGCCTTATATGGAGTCTTCCAGAAACTTGAGATTTGGGGGGGGGGGGGGGGGGGGGGGGGGGGGGAAGGTCGAGCCTGTAGACATTTGGGCTCTTCCACGGCTCCCACAGCAGGTTGTCCCTCTGTCAGAGCTCCACGAGTGACAAAGGCTGGTGTGTTCAGTAGCTACGTGCCGTGAAATCAGCAGGCTGTGTCGTGGCTTACTTAAACTCGGTGACCTCATCTCTTTTCAGCAGCTTCTGGTAGCTGTTCTCTGTGCTTGCCTTGGTGGTTTGAGCGGAGCCCTGGTATCTACAGCTCCGTCAACTGGCTCAGCGTGCTAATTAGTCACAAAGGAGCCGTGTTCCCGCAGGACCGGCACTCGCTGTGTTTCTCTTCACTGGAACAGCTTCTCAGTGGCTGTGTTTGTTTGCCTCTCTGGAAAACTAGAGTTGCCTTCAGCTGCCCAACAGTCAGGCTAATGCATCAGACCTCACCAGTAACATCTGCTATGGGTAAAAGGTCATTTGAGAAGTGCTGAAAATAGTGATGAAGAGTACTGTTCGCAATAAAAATGTACCAGTAAGTATACGAGTGATTGGAAGTTTATAGGAGGGGTCAGCTGTATACTTCTAAAATCAGTTCTTGAGTTCTGAGTGTTTCTTCTGTATTCACAAAATGGAAAAAAACAAGCAAACAAACAAACAAAAAAAAACAACAAACCACCAAATAAAACAAAAACACCCCTCAAAAAACCAAACCAAAACAAAACTGAACACCCTACACCAACAAAAAACACAACCTAGACCAAAAAAGCCCAAACCCTTCTCTTCAAACTGTAGCATGAAAGTAGCTGTAGTAGTCTATTCAGAGGAGAAAGGGAAGAGAGGATAGATGAAAAATGCAAAACTTGATAATGGTAGCTAAAGATGTCATTGGAATATCCAGAGCCAGTAGAATTAAATATTCAGATTAGGACAATTAAAAAATGTTCAGCTACAGCAGGAGGAGATACTCAGACTTCAGCAGTGTAGTTATCTGGTAATAGTCATGGTACAGAAATGGCTCCTGGTTTTAATGTAGGAACAGAGGAGTGATGAGACCTCCCGAGTTACTGTTCTGTTCCCTTTCTTTTGTTGGCAACTCTGTTGTTTAGTTATTACTATAAAATCATTAAGTAGTTAAAATTCTTACACATCTCCCTTCCAAAAAATAGGGCGATATGGTTATTTCTTCTGTGAATAGAATAGGAAAATTAATTTTATAGCAGTCAGCAGCTGAGAGAGATCAGGCAGCAAATGTAAAATGCACTCAGGTGTTCAGAGATGTAACACCAAATGCAGCAAAAGGTGATTTTAGCTGTTAATATATATTTTTTTTTTTTTTTTTTTTTGATTGGAATATAAGACAGTCTCCAAAAGAATCAAGGTAAATGTTATGCTAGTTTTAGAAGTTTGGAATAAATAGCATGGTAATTGCAGCTTCAGTCCCAGTTTAACTAGAGTGCAGGAGCAGAAGGATGGGCTGGGTGGGTATTGTGGTCTGTGTTGAGTAAATTCCACCTGGATTACGTGACTGATGCTTGCCGCTCTTAGAAAACTGTGGATCTGATCAGAAGCAAAAGCTAATGCGGAAGGTTGAGCTGCTGACAGGTAAATGTTACCATTAGCACATGACACTGCTTTTTCTAGGCGTTGTTTCTCTTGCTTATACTAACTTTAAAAGCACTGTCCTGTGGGAGAGGCATCTCCACCAGTTCCATACTTCCTGAGGGACGGCAGCACACTCGGCAGCATCACCCCTCATTTTGAGGACCTGGTACCAAAAGCACTGGGGGGAAGAATCTCCCAAAGCGTGTGTGTAGGCCCCAGATGGAGAACTGGGAACCAGTATAGCAGGATGTCTTGCAGAATGCTGATCTAAACGTTCATTCAGATAACTTTCTAATATCATAACATTAATTTGTTTATCAAATGTAAGTATAAACTTTTCTCTGGATAAGCAAGTGAAAAGATTGGTAAGTCCTTTTCATTTTGAGTGAGGTCTGATTGTGAGTCCTGATGATGCGAAATCATCAGCTATCATGCAGTTTTGATGAAATACTATTTGAGGACCCTTGTTTTAAAATAGTAATTTCTACCGAAGTAAGACTGAGTTTCCAGAAGATACATTGTGTGAATAGGAGAATTTAAAACTTTTAAAATTTTTGTAAACAAACAGCAAAATCCCACTGATTTTAAAATAGTCCTTTTTTCCTATCCCAATTCTTTCCCACTCACTAGGCCTAGCATTATTTTTCAGAAAAGCTGGACATTCAGAAGCTACTGGCATACCTTTTGAAGATTAAATTGAAGCCATTTGCACAGTTTTTTAAGATGGGAAGCTTGCTTTCTTTTTAGCCTTTTGGAAGAATAGCATTTTCTTCAGTTTCAGTCCAATACATTTGTTGTTAGTCTTGTAACCTACTCAGAAATACCTTTGGGACTTTAAAATATTTTGACCAACTTAAAATCAGTTTTTATTTTGAATGAGATGTATGTTAAATCTGTTTCAGGAAATATCCGTAAGTATTAGAAAATCTTCATTGGGTGTTTAATGGTTTGTGGTTTTTTTTTAATTTTTTCCTTTCCCATAGTTCTCCTGCCTTTGATTGATCGTATGGGAGATGCCAAAGACCAAGTTCGAGAGCAAGCACAGAATCTTATATTGAAATTAATGGACGAAGCAGCACCACCCATGGTATGATTACTTAATGTAGCTTCAGATGTGGGCCTCCACTAAGCTTACGACTTATGCATGAGCTTGACTTTGAATATGTCATAATGTTATGGCGACTGTTAATGGTGTAAATGTTAAAGATATTCTTAATGGATTGACTCTGATGCGTTGTTCAGCTAAAGATAAAAATCTGGCATGGTGCAATTTGCAGTTTTTGCATGTCGTAGCTAAATTCCGAGTAGATGTTTTTCATGTCATGTGGCAAGACTTTGGTAATTAAGGCATGTTTGAAGCATCCTTCTGCATTTGAGTTTGCATAATGGTAATAAATAAGTTTGTTTAGCTCCAAATTCATTTTTAAATCAGCGTTGTTCTTGAACACGTAGGAGTAGTCCTGCAGCTGAGGTGGTGCATTGTAACTTAGCGAATCTGGCTTTTTAGATGTATGATAAACATGCTGTGTGAACGTCAGACAAACTGAGATGATGATAAGTTGCCCTCTGACTTCTTGTCTTAGGTTGAAGTTTGAGTTAAGGAAAGCTTTTTACAGTCCTTAGTATTATGTGGCTTCCAAGTGCTAAATCTTGTATTTCTACTCTGTGAGTCTGAAAAATGCAGAATTGTTTAACAGAATTGTTTGAGCAATTATGTTATTTGGAACTCTGGGGATGCTGGTTGTCAGTAGGAACTTATTATTTGAGTTTTTAATTTATGAGGAAAATCTGTTTCTGAGATTTCAGTGCATAAGTTAATAGGGAACATAGTATTTTTTGTGAATGAAAATGAGTTTCTTCTGTGTGCTGATTTCTGGCTTTGTTTATTCATAGATAAAGGTTTGAACGTTTATGCACAGGGAATTAGATTTTGCAGACTTGATCTGCAGTGAGAAAATTCTTCTCAATTGCTTTGTTTGCCTGATAGGAGAACCGAGTAGCATGTTAGGGAACTATAGAAACATATTTATCTGCCTTCCAGCATGAGGCATTTTCTTGCATGATTTGGTCATGGATGTAGGCATCAAAATCTAGTAGTGTCATCCACAAAGAAAACATGCGTTGACCTTTTCATGAGATGTAGTTTTGATCGTGTTCATTGACAAGGAGGCAGTGCTGCATTTTTTTCATGCCTAAGTACAAGTAGTAAACGAGTGTCATGTTTCTGTGCCCAAAATGCTCCCAAGTACCTGGCATGCAGACCTGAACATACACCTCCCTCTACAGTAATAGCATTTGGATAACTACACAGAAGAGCTGCTTGGAGACACCATCGTTTGAACAATTGCTGATAAAGAATGTGGTGATAATTACTTCGTGCCGGGCCCTCATCATGGTAGAGTTTTAGATTACTGGTGCATCTTTCAGTTCCTGAAGAGCTGTTAGGCTGTACTTCCTTACTCACAGTGTCTGGAAGAATGCAAGGTTCACAGGGTCTGAGGAACAGCACGCGTGAGTAAGAAAAGGTGTGGCTCCTCTGGTAACTGCCCTAGGGCGGCAGAAACCTGACTGCAGTTGTCTGCTCTCGGGACAGCTTATGTATCATTAAAAATTTGGATGAAAAGTATCAATCATCCTCACTCACAGCAGGGACCAAAACAGAGAAGTCTTTCCTGTGCCTCCAGCACTGAAATACAGAGTTTTAGGCTTCCTTTGCCACAGCAAAACATCCCTTTGGAAGAGCTGGGTGGAGTAATTTTTTGGGATAAGTCCTCTAAGTTTCTTTCCAGTCAATTCATCTTGTCTGTTCTAGTGTGTTATTGAATAACATTTCACTTGTTCTGTTGTCAATTCCCTTTTGTTGTTTTAGATGTGTTTGGGGTTTTTTTGTTTGTTTTGGTTTTTTTTAATGAGTGAGAACTAAATGTAGCTGACTATGGGCAGGAATGCATAAAAATAAGAATATAGGTGGTATAAATGCATGAATGGGACCAAGGGAGGTTGACACCAACTGTTGCTAGCAAGTTGTGAGAGTTGAAATTTCTAAACAGCTATTTGAATTTCTGTTTAGAAGAATTAAGTTCTTAAAGTAGAGTTAATTCATTGAAAGACTTCTCTTCATTCTGCTTTGTTTGTTTCAGTATTGCACAGTTCCCTCTCTACCTGTATTTTTCACACCTAGCAAGGAGATTTTTTTCTATGTTTTTCCGGGAGAGAGGGTTAATTGGAAGGATGTTTTCTTCCATAACATTATGTTCTCTTTTGTTAAGCTGTGCAGTTTTAGCAAACCATATTCTGCTTGTGCAAGGTTTGTTTTCTCTAAACGTAATGAAGTGTAAAATAAAACAAACAATCAGGAAAGCACATATGGGACAAAGTGATCAAGCAAGGCACTAACTGGAAATTTTTATGTCTGCTATGAAGTGTGCTACATCATTAATAAAGAGGATGCAGTATTCCCTGCTGTTACGCTGTCTTTGTTGATCAATAGCTGTTTGTGAGTGGGTTGGTTTTGGTTTGGGTTTTTTGTGTTTTTTTTGTTTGTTTTTTTTTTTTTTTTTTCAGAAAGTCGAATACGACTGCAGAAATTGGTACCTCATACATTTTAGCAGGTTTGCATGGAACTATTATACGTTGGAATTGCACCCCTTGGGGGGTAGGGCCGAGGGTGGTGCCCGGGCTGCAAAATGCGCTCTTGCCGGTGTGCAGCCATCGCCAGGCAACGCGGATGCTGGCTGCGGCGGTAATGGCAGCGCTGCCGTCCCAGCCTCTGCAGCCGCTCCGGAATAGCACTGAGCATCCCCACGCTCCTCAGCCTCGGGTTTCCACTCCTGACGCCCCAACGGGCGGCTGCTAGAGAACGACAAGGAGATGGGAAGGTAAAGAGATAGACTGGGGAGGGGAACGCTGAAGGCAGGCAGCAAAAAAACAAGTGCGCAAGAAGGTAAGTGAGGGCTTAGCGAGCCAGGGACTTGTACTACAGGAAGCGGCGCCAGCACAAAAGGAGAAGTGCAAGCAGAACAAAAATGGAAGCAAAGGAATTAGAATGAAAGGGCAAGAAATAAGTGAAAAACGAAGAAAGAAATTTAAAGCAAAAGTAGGGGAGAAGTGGACAGCAGGAGTGTGGAGAAGGACGAGCTAAAATGGATGAGAGGAAATTTTGGCAGGGAAACAGAATATGAAGCAAAAAGAATATAGCAAGTTCTGCTTGAGTCAGTAGTTTGTAACGTTAGTGTTTGTTCTGTGTGTGTTAACTGAAGCAATTCTGTATGTTTTTAAGGGCTGTTTCTCATACAGTAAAAACACTCAGCTGGATTTCTGAAGGATGTTCTTTAGAAATTGGTTTTCTAATTGGAGTAATCTGTGTTGTGTTCCAAACTGTGCATTTTATAACTTAATTTTATATGAGCAGTGACTTTACTTTTGCAGGGGATCTGTCTTCTGTTATTTTTTTGCAACTGTTACGAATGTAATTATAAAATATGGAGATAATTATATTGTATTGTGCTTCTAGTAATCAAAGACAATTATTTCTGTTTTTATAGTACATTTGGGAACGCCTTGCTGTTGGTTTTAAACACAAGAATTACCGATCCCGAGAAGGAGTGTGTTTGTGTCTTATTGCTACCTTAAACATGTAAGCTGTTTGTTTCTATGGAGACATAACGGTTCTATCCTTCTTCTGAATGTCATTTTTCTCTGAAACTAATACTTTAGGAAGTCTGCTTCAATTAAATTAATAAATAGGAAAAAAAGAACAATTTAACTGGTGGACTTTCTGAAAGAAAGACTGAAGGGATAGTATTTTTGTCTTATTTAAAAGTAGACAAAGGACTAATAAGAGAGAGATGGAGCTTGATTGATGTAAGTTTGTATTTTATCAATGCTAAGCTAGACGTTCACTTCTGCATAAAGTATTTTCTGTTTTTCTGTAAAAAAAATACGTTTAACTTTTTTTTTTTTTTTTTGTAGTTATGGTGCACAGCCATTAATCCTCAGCAAGTTGGTACCACATCTATGTACAGCTTTTGGTGACTCAAATAGCCAGGTAAGGATTCCTTTACTTACTGGTGCTTCCAAGAACTATGCTTTGACAGGTGAAAGCGAAATAAATGTAGGTATTTAAGAAAAGCCGACAGCCTTGCTCCTATACAACAGGATGTTATTTCCTACCATGAGAAACAACCCATTTTCTTCTGAATCAGTCCTTCCATTGGAAGACGAAAGTAGAGATGCAAAGGCAGCAGTGTTGCATTATGCTGGCCCCTTCCGTTTTGTCTTCAGAGGTTGAAACTAGTCATTACTGCAAATAGTTGTTTCTTATAGAGCATGTTAAAAGAAAAGAGAAAAAAATATATTGACAAGAAGTATTGCCTCCATAAGCTGACCCTACATGAGACCTGTAATAGTCTGCCAAATTTGCTGAAGGTAACATTATCAAGTGTAATAATTTCCTAAATGGAACCCAATTGGCATTTGAGCACATGCAAGGACTGTAGTTAAAATCAATTAATTAAGCAAAAACATCTGCAGTGAAAATCAAGATGTAGTTCATAATGGTGGCATCTGAACTTCAAAAAACCTTCAGCTAGAAGTGGGTAGGATCTCTCTTGATTTTTCTGAAGTTGTGCTGGAGAGAAAAGACTAAGAATACACTAAAGAAGAAAGTAGCATTAGTAAGAGATGGGCAAATAAGCAGGATAGGTCTTTGTGATTATTTTCTGGGTGCAGCAAAGTTCTTGTCTCCTCTGTATAGCGTAGCATTGTTCTGTTCTAGAGACAATCTGTTAGGAATTTGTCTTCTTTGTTGATCATTAGTAAAGTTGTAGTTCCTATCTTGATAGAGCAGTTGTGGGTTCAGTTCAAACTGTTACAAAGAACACTACTAAAGTCATTCCAGTAATTCCTTATAGAGAATCATGTCATTTACTAACACACATTTTTGGCAGTTTGTATTATGATGGATATGGCTTAAAATTTGTAGAGACATTCTGTCTCCTTCCTTTAACTGTTTTTTTCCCCATCCCCTATCTTGTCGTACTCCCTTTTTTATCCTTATGTGATGCCACATAATTGCTGTTGGAGGAAGTCAAGAAAATGCTGATCACTTTGGCCCATTCAGGTGGGCAGTCAGGTCCTTAGTTTTCCAGAAGGGCCTCACTGCATGTAGAAACAGAAGAAAGCAAGATGGAGTGTCAAGACTGAGTGCAGGGACTAACTTATAGCAGTATTCCTTACTCTGATACAGTTCTAAATAAAGCACATCTTTCCCACAAATATTATTTTTATGTCCATCCCAGAAATTCCCTTTAGAGCTGTTATTTCTAGGACTTCCATTTACCATCTGGAGATGCTCTAACTTGGAACAAATACCATCTTGAAATAACAGTTGTATTTCCTTTCCCTTCCATCCTCACTGTTTCAACTGTTTTGTGAAATGAATTGGCATGCAGGTCAATAGAAACTGGAAGATTAGTGGTTTGTCAGCAAATGTTGTTTTGGTTTCTGTAACCCCGAAAATAACAATTTAAACTGTGTTCACAGGTGCGAGATGCTGCCATACTAGCCATCGTAGAGGTTTATAGACATGTGGGAGAGAAAGTACGAATAGATCTTTCGAAGAGAGGAGTTCCTCCTGGAAGGTGAGTTAGCTGTTTTAATTTTGTAATCCTGAGTTTTTCTGTGTTACTGTTCTTTATCGGGACTTTAAACTCACAAAAAGGTTTGTTTTATAATTATTACAATTTTTATTTTATCTTGTAGTTACTTTTGCCCCCATCATAATGTTACTGGAGTTCCTGACTTTCTTTTGCTCTTGTCTTTTCTGCTTGGAAGAGGCATACAGGTATATGATGAAAAGCAGCCTTACATTCACTAGTTAAAATCCCCTGACTTTAAGAGAAGCTGAGAGATGGATAGTAGTAGAAAACTGTTTCAAAATTAAGCAAATATATAATGAGTGCAGTGGTGAAATAATTGGAAAACATTTGAATGTATACATCTTGTTCCTTATTCTAGAGTTGCTGTTTAGCCTCTGTGTAGAAGTTTCTCAGCTGAAGCACTTGAATCAATACTTGTCATGTGTTGTGCATGTGTGAGAGAGAACAAGTGTGTGTGTCCATGTGTGAGTGTGCAATGAAGGTATGGCAAATCAAGATGCTACTGCTTTCTTGAATATAGTTATAATGGAAAAATTGTCCTCCCTTGTTTCTTGCTAATTACATCAGACAAATCATTTCCACCCTAGATGCTTGCTTATAGGCTACAGTTAGATGAGAGAGATGCTTTTCAAAATAATTACATCTCATAAAGTCTGACATTGCAATTCTGGGGTTCAATGAGAAAGGAGTATTCAGAAGGAATGTTCATTGGTCTAACTGTTACACATGCCATCACAGGACACTGGACATTTTTTGCAAAACGTGCAAAGAAGTTCTGAAAATGGTATTTCATCGGTCATTCTTCTTCCTGAAAAACAATTTCAATCTTTAAAGGCTGGTCTGTGTAGATTAGTTTATATGAAATAAAAGTAGCCATTCTTTTGTTGCTACTTTGTTAAGGATTATTTTAATTAAGAAAGTTAGAGCTTGAAATTTTACTTAGTGGGAAAGACTGTTTATACTAAAGTCTTTGAAATTCCTTATTTAAACAATTTACACTTTTTAATATGTGTTAACCCCTTATCAATTAACATACCACTTTACTCCAACTCCTCATTTCAGTTCTTGATTTTAATAAAGCTGAGTATATCTGCTACATGGTGCCAGAGGAGATACCTGTGGAATGGATACTGTGCCTCATCAGACCTTACTAAAAAACTATTAGCCCTAGTTCTTTATGATGATTTGTAGGGTATCAAAATATCATAGGAGAACGGTGTTGAATTTATTGTTTCATATTCCAGGCAGAGTTCAGCCTGTTTGAACAAAAGCTTACCCTGCCTATGGGAATGGGAAGTTGTACTCATTCTCTTCCGCTTAATGGCGCTCACAATTGTAGACTATTAAGAGATTATATAGTTCCCACAGAAGTTTAAGATGTATTATTACTAGAATTCAAAAAAATTAGTTTCATAGCAGATAATGGGAACATAGCAGAGAAGATCATTCTTGCATTAAGGTAGGGTCTTGGATGTCTTTCTGAATAGAGAATAAGAGCAAAAGGGTGCAGAACAGCCTTTGTTTGTACTGTGCCTGTTGGGTCTGACCATAAGTTTAGGTTCAACATTCATCCTGTTCACATTTCCATGTGATACAAACTGAGTAACTCTTGGGATCCAAATAGGATTAAACACCATAGGAGCTTTATATCCTCAGGGCAATCAACAGCATCTAACTTAGTTGCAGTAGGTGCCAAATTGTTATTTCTACTGTCTGAATCAGTTGAATAGAAAAATCCCCCTGATCTGAAAGCAAGCATAGTTGTACCATTTGCATTTACATAAAGAAGCAAGGCTCTACATGGTGCATATTAAATGGGCTGCTGACACTGAATCTGAACAGTTTTGCACCTGATAGTCAAGGCTAGTGTAAAATATTACATGAGCTGAGTTTCAGTGCTGCGTCCTCCGCAGCAGTTTTCAGGTTGGGACAAAGCGGGGAGCTGGGATTTACTTGAGTTGACCATGAGGCTACTGACCCCTGTCACATCCATTGCTGACAGAAAGCAGAGTTCCTGTAGTCTCTTCTCACTCCTTTACACAAGTAACGAGGCAGTTGACAAAGCTCAGGAAAGACACATTAGCTCTATGGCAGCTCAGACTGTTGTTCCTTCAGAGGCAGACCTGATTTAAAACGTTTCTTCCCCAGTGCCTGTCAGAAGTTTTCCTTTTTGCTTTGATGCATTAAAATTGTCATTGGGGTTATGTAGTATGGAGCTATGACCTGTGGAAAATCCCTTTGATGAAGAGTATCATCTTATCATTGTTTTGAGGGGTATGTGTGTTTATATTTGTGTGTCTGGGTAGGTTTTAAGGGTTTCGAGTGTTACGGGTAATCTGTAGTTCAGACACGGCTGTTTTCAGTTGCCAAGATCAGCCTTAAAGAACTGCAGTGGAGCTCTTTCACTGTATGACAGTGCATTTAAAATTGTGTGTAAACATAAATATTAGCAGAAAAACATATTTATTACTTCAGTATTTGGTGCACACGTGATTTAATAGAATGTAGGTTTGTTTAGTTTACGTAACAAATTACGCATTAGAGATCTATGTGTTGCTGCTTGAATGCACTCTGCCCTAAAGCACTGAAAATAAGAGCTCATGTCTGCTGAAAGGAAAGCAGGAAAGTTAATCAAGCATTGTTTTGAGAAGTTGTTCAACTTCCTTAAATATTCAAATGGTACATACATGTTGTGTATGTATAAAGCCAAATGTAGTTAATAATTTAATAATAGTAGGTTTAAAAGGTTGTGTAATCTGCATCTAGTAGAATTTTGTAACTCCACCTTGCCTTTGTAGAAAATACTGGATTTTCTGGAGAAGTTTATTGGACCTGTTGGAGTCTAGCAGGCAATAAAAGAAGATGGGATCTTACTTTTGTAGTTCAGCTCTACTTGCCATTACTGTATTTTTTTTCAGTGCATTTTTATTCTTTGCAGAGATTAATTTCTGAGTTTGTTTAAAATCAGTGAGTTCCTCTTTCTCTTTGTTATTTTTCAATTTATGAATCTCAGAATAATGTCGTGGTTTTTGCCTGAAGCACATCCCTTTTTCAGAAAAATCAGTACGAAGTCAGTGGTTGGAAATCTGCTTGTTGTTCTCCCTTTTATTAAAGTTGCTGCCAGAGGTTTGACAGTCTTTGGGATCAGGCCTGTTAATACATTCGCGAATACTGAAAGTGGATGTTACATTTGTTGTTCTGCGAGCCAGGAATAGTGAACAGGTTTTATTCTATATGGACCAAATTGGATTTGTTAAAGCATAGAATCTGTGTGACTGATATTTCCTGAATGGTAGTATGTGTGGCTCTGGATAGCAGTTGCTCAGTCTGAGTGTTAAAAGCTGTTTAAGATCTTTCAGGAAGTCATCTGACAACTTTTCCCACTGTTATTTGAGCAACATAAATGTGTAAAGCCAGTTTTTTGTTTACTTCTTATGTCTAGAGCCACAACTTCATATCCTGAAATGTTCAGAAATGCATACTGCATTTTATGTGGTATGCACATTCTACTACTCTGTCTGGTTCATGTTGTAGATGAGGTCCATCTGTGTGTCCAGATGTGGACATGTGTCTGTGCAAGATCCTTCTGGGTTTTTTTTTGGAAAGGGGAAGTAAGTGCAAGGTTTCATGTGGGCCATTTCCTGCTGTAAACTCACTTTGGACCTGAAGAAGAGACTACTTAGCACCCACCCTTTCTTTTTCTTTATCCTCCAGCTATTGACAAGGGAGTGGTGCTTCTTTGCCACTTCATCATAAGATCCAAACTTTTAGGTATCCCCCTCTGCCTGTCATGCAAACAGTTGAACTCCATCAAGCCTGGTCATAAATAATAGCTTTCCAGTCTAGAAGTGTAGTGCATGTTCTTTGCTAGCATCTGCATTTCCATGTGCATGCACGTCAGCTCAAGCTGTGTCTTAGCAGGGTATGTGTTCCTCTCACTGAACGTAGTCACTGTAGTACGTTAATCCTTTTATAGACACCTGTCACCTGCTGTAGGAGAGGGTTTAGCAAGTTGCCAGGAGCCCCCATTTGAAGTGCTACAACTTCATCAGTTTGTTCATTCATTCACTGAGACAGGAACAATCACCCAGCCCTTGCAGAAGTGGCCAGCTGTCCTGAACATGTGTTTTTCATCAGTGGGGATTTTTCCTTCTGTATGTGAAGTTGCAGAAGACCTGTCTGTGTCTGTTTGGAGAAAGAAGATATTTCTATTCACTGGTGACATACTATTTCTATTGACTGATGACTTCACTGATGGATTATGCATGTCATATCCAGACTTGGGCTTGCAGATATGAGATAAAGGAGTAATAATGTTGCTCTTCTCAAAAAAACGTTCCTCATTGCTAATGACAGTGAAACCAGTTTTCACCCGACCTTGTATACTTCCTTGGATTCCTCTTGGCCGGGCTTTCTTTTGCCAGGAGCTGAACTCCTTAAATTGATTGTGGTTTCAGTAATTTTAGGGACCTTAGCCCATGCTGCTTTTCTGCCTGTAGCTGTGTGAAGAAACACGAGAAAATGGTAGCATGTAGAGCTGGGTGGGACGAGGGGGAAGAAGCAAGTTGTGAGAGTTTTTGCAAAGTAGTAGTTACAGTTCCTGTAAGCTGTTCTAAAGAGAGGGTTGGATCTACAGTACTGCTTGGCCATTTTGTCAGCTGTGTTTTACTGGATTATTTTTTTTTTTTGTAATTATGACAAAATACTAATAGACTGTGCCTCTGGTCATAAAGACATGCTTTGAAAGCTTTAGGAGTGGCAGTACTGTGATGTTCTCCAGCCTGCACCACTGACTATATAGCACCCAGTGCTGAGAAACACATTTTAAACGTTCATAGTTAGTCTTTTATTAGATATTTTGCCCAGAGGGAGAGGCAATGTGTGTACTATTATAATGTATTTATAAGGAAGCATTTAGGTTTTCTCTTCTGTTTAAAACACACAGGAAGGCATTTTTGAAAGCTAAGTTCAAAAGAGCAAGAAGTATTTTTATCTTGTGAATTCTCTGAAATACAGGTGTCAAATGCATAACATCAGCCTAGCAGGATATAAAAAATAAAGTGAAATTTTAAAGGAAAACTGTTAATCTCTGTAATCTTCATGTTCAGCTTCTCTCAGGACAAGTTTCAGCCTTTCAGATGTAGTGTTAAGTCCTCTTCATTAACTAGGCAAACAGTGCAGTGGTTTGGCATGGAATCCAGCAGTGTTGAGGGGAGAACTTGGAACCACTGTAAACAGTAAAAATACTTCCTGTGGTACGTACAAAGCAAATACATTAACTTCCTTTTATGAAAGCAAGATGGCATGATGCACTACTATCTGTATTGCTTCTTGGTTTATCTTTTCACTTTGTATGTTGGAAAGCACATAGCGGGTTAATGGGATTCTGTGCGTCATTAGTAAATGCAAGTACCCAAAAAGCATTTCCTATATTAACTGTAGTTTTCCTTTTTTAAGTGTAAGTGCGAAAAAAACATTTTGGTGTAAATTGCATTTGGTTTACAAATTGACCTTTTCATTTAAAGACTGAGGCTTAATATTAAAGCAACGTAGTCTGACATTTGTGAGTTGCTGCCATTTCAGGCATTTTGCTGTGGCTGCAGTGGTTGTAAATGCAATGACGGCGCAAAAGGGGGAGGATAATAGGTTCCAGAGAGGAGACTGACAGGTGTGTTAGGGGAAGATTAGGCAAACTACTACTGAGCTACATCTAGTTTTGAGATAAGTTGACGTGGTGGAATAACTGCTGGTTTGTGTTATGGGTTATTAACTTCCACAATTAAGGGGGTTTTTGGTTTTGTTTTTTTAGATGCTTGCGGTAGGGTAAGCCTTTTTGTGGAATTCTCAGCTAAATCCAGGTAATTCTTATTGTGGGCCTGTTAAGACCAGGATGAATTTGTTCTGTAGCAGACTGCTTTTAAGTATTTGGGGAGTAAAAGTAACACATTGTGAGAGTCCTAAAACATTGGAAAATGGGGTGAAAGGCTCAGACGTTTTTATGCTGTTGTCTTTCTGCGTTTCCTGATCTCACCACATTCTTCATTATTAGAGAAGTGAGGTACCAGTGAGTGAAAGGCGTGTGCAGTGTGTCAGAGACGGTAGACTGTGCAGTGAGAGGGCACAGCTTCTCTGCACGGATCATTGAGTAAAGGTGGTGGTCTGTGCATAAGGGAATGTTGAAGTTAAATCTTTGTGTGTCCTTGACTTTGCTCCTTCACATACCGTGAGAATTTTCATACCCAAGCACTGTTCTTACCCATTTTTTGTGGTTTGTCTTAAAACAGTTTGGATTGTGAGTTGTAAACAGAGCCTTTAACTATTTGCTCTTTTAGCAAGTTTTGAGTTGGGTAATACAGTCTCTGGTACTGGTAATGTAGCTGAAATGTACCTGTTTGGAGAGTTGCAGATCATCATGTGATTTGTAGTTCATAAGTCTCTGCATTTAAGGTCAGGATTCATTCATGCTAGTCTTGTTGCATATTGTGTTGAATATTACTGTATTCTGAGTAGTCTAAAATGCAGAGAAGTCTTTGGAGAAATGTAAGAAAATATTCTCAATTGTTTGCAGCTGAACAGTGTATTATGTCAGTACAAGCCTACTGCTAGTGTGTGGGTCACATTTCTTCTGAGATACTTCCACTGCTTTTATTGAGTTTTCTGCAGAAGTGATGAGAAATGGCAGTTTAGTATTTTGCCAGCTTTCTTGCTTGCATTACATTTTTTTACCTTGTGGGACTAGATTGCAAATGTAGAGGTTTTTTGGGGTGGTTTTTTTTTTTTGGCTATCTACATGTAGCCAAGTGCTTGCAGTGTAGCTAACCACTTGCAGTGTGTTTTCTATCGTGAGAGTTTGAACCAGTGGAGTGCGTGTTGAACATAACTGAAGTGTTTAGTGTTCCTTAAGTTTAGAAAAAAGTATTAAAAAAGTATTTATCTTTTTTTTTTTTTTCCCGTGGAAGTGCAAATTACTACAAAAGTATTTTCATAATGAAACAGTAAATTTTGAGGAAAATTAGCAACTGTCTCACAACACATTAAATAGTAATCCCTATTTTTCCCACATGAACATTCCATAGTTCAAATTGTTGCCTTTTAGTGTTGTGTATAAATAGAATAATACCATGGTTATCTTAACCCAATATATGCTGTTACTCAACCTGAACTTTAGAATTTTACTTATTTTTAATCATGCTAATAACGTTCAGTTTTGTTCTTTGCTATGTTGACTTAGTTTTCTGTGCTTTTGTGTGAATACGCTCAACTAATTTAAGAGGAGTCATTTAGGAATTTTTTCCTGATACTCTTAATCCCTTGTACAGTCTCTGTTACTGTGTTATATATGATAATAACCTGATTTCTGTTTTTACCAGTAACCTGGGAGATTTCAGAGGTGTAAAAATATTTCGTTGTTGTTCTTTACAGGTTGCAAACAATCTTTGCAAAATTTGATGAAGTAAAAAACTCTGGAAATATGATTCTAAGTAGCATCAGTGGTGAGTATGAAAGTTCGTATATTTATAATCAGCTTTAGAGTAATACAAGATAAAAATTTAAATACCAGTATTATCAATGTGAGATGATGACTAGAAACATATGTAAATACTAAAAAAGACAGTAAAACAAACTGATACCGTATTACTGAAAGTATTTGCTGGGCTGCAGTCAGAGTAGAGTTGGAGAAGGTGTTGAAATTTCATGGAAACAAGCAGTGAATTTTAACAAGTTACATGTGTGCTCAGTAGGGGATACAAGAAAGCTGCAGAGTATTCATGCCTGGGAAAAAAGATGAGACGAACCGTTATCCTCTATTACACTTTGTTTCTAAAAGAAAATGGTAATTTAAAATGACAAATAATGATTATAATACATGGAGTTTTAAATTACAGAAATAGATGACCGCAGCATTCAAAGACATAAATGTTGAAGTTAAGACTTAGTCTTTGCTCAGTTTGAGCTCTTCTCTTGTGGTGTGTTTCATGAAAAGACAACCTGTTGTGCAGAGAATCCTTGTTGCTTCCTACTGCATTCTGGATATAGTACGAAAGAGCAAAACTATCATTCCTTCTTATTTAAAAGTATAATTTAAGAAGACGACTGTTATGTAAGAGCACAAGGGAGATGTTGTGTCAGTGGCTTTAATATGGCTGTTTTTGAAAGCTTCATTGTCTTCTGCAAGGAATCAGTAGATGTGTTTTCTAAGGGAGGGTTTTCTGATGTTCATTTTCTTCTCAAAGCAACTATGCTGACTGAAAAGGAGGCTCTGCTAGACCTAAAAAGTGTTAACTATGGAAGAATAGAAATACTTAGAGGAATAAATGTGATTTGTTAATGTCCTCAAATACACCTTTTCATTTCAAATATTCACACCCTTTTCCTACTAGTGTGAAAACAGAAGAGACTGTAGGTTCTAAGGACTTGTGTTTTTACAGCCCTTTCTTTGAGGTAGTAAAGAGTTTGTATGCTGCATTCCGCTTTGAAATAAAACATTGCTATTCTTGAACACTTAATACAAAAATAGATTTGTAAGGATTCATATTAAAAAGAAAAAAAAAAACACAACGAAAAGAAAACATACTAATTTGGAGGTGAAATGTTTACATAAATGTTCTGTTAGACTGTAAATTTACGCATTGTAGAAGGGTATTATCTTTTGCATTTAAAGTTAATACAGCTGCATAGGTTTGAGAGGTTCAAAGATGCCTTTTACATGTATTTTTATCTGTTGGTATTTCTCAGGAGAATGGAGAAAGTTACATGAGGGAATATAAATGCATTGAAATAATTTAAATATATATGAAAATATAAATACAACATTGCTGGACTAGTTTACATAGCACTTCTCAGCTTTTTTCTCTCTATTTTAAGAGAGCCGATTACGGTTAGTTTTCTTTAAGCCATTTTTATCTCATCTGTAAAATGAAGATATGAATGCTGATCTACAGCAGTATAAACCATTTATTTTGTCTTGTAGGTGGCAATTTCTATGCAAAAGTTTCTGTGATGCTGTTTTGGTACCATACAAACAAAATCCCTCTAGTACGTTGGTTTCAGTATTTTTGCTTGAATTCAGATTATCTGTTCCATCCATCTAGACAATTTTTTGATGTTATTGAAAACGTACTTTTTCACTGTTAGTATTTTGTTTTGGCTTTGTCCCTCATTATTCTCTGAAGGACAATTTGTACTTACTGCTTGCATGTGTAGATTGGAAGTTACTGCTGAATTCCTGTAGCCTTGTTACCAACTTCTCTTTTAGGAGCTTTTTGAAACATCTCTGCGTAAAGGCCAAATTTTAATGTCTAAATACATCTGTTACAGTGTTGAGGATTTTCTTTTTGTTGAGTGTTTTGGGTATTTTGAAGTAGGGTTTGGGAAGGTAACGGGGAACAGGGTTATGTTTCCAAAGGTGGGGGTAGGGGGGAAAAAACCTTTTCAATAGGCTTTAATATAGTTAGCCTGGTGCAGCTCTGTAGTGGACCTTTTTACCAGCGAAAGGAATGGCTTTTTGCCAGATGGAGTTACTTGCCCCAGTAAGTTAACTGTACTGGTGAGGGTTCTCTTCAGTGTGTGATGTATAGGGAAGGGCTTGCTGATCCCAACTGTGGAAGATAACAGCTTCTTCATAGTAAATCTTTGTGGTGATAACCTAGTTTCTGAGAATCTAGAGCTGTGATTTAGGATTCTTCTATCAAATAATAATGATGTCAGTTGTTCAGTCTCGTTGTTCAGCCTCTACTTATGTGGGGAAAAAAATAAGAAAAAGGAATAAAATCCTCAAAACTTGCAGTGTTAAACAATCTGAATACAATAATGTTTTCTATAGTATTTTAATAATCAAATATATGTTTTTTAAAAAATGTACTAATGTGATAAAACACATGACAGGTTTTAAAAACATTGTATTGGTATGCTTAGGTATGTGGGAGAAATACAGGGAAAAGAGAAAAAGATATTGTACCTGCATTCTTATGCACACTGGTAGACTTAATATCTTGTTATCCTTGTGACTGTGTTAGAGTGAACCTAGTGTGAACAGTTCTTCTAGTCTTGTGTTAGCATCTTCCTTTGCTGAATCTGATCCCTGGGGAAGCTGTGAAGAGGTGGAAGGCAATAAGTTACCCTGTTAGAGACTGACACATCCTCTGGGAGGGTAGACGAGGTGAAAAGCATCTTGAAACAAGTATGGATGGAATAATCGGGGCAGGATGTAGCAAGGAGTTTCAAAAGCCAACAGGCACTGTGTCTAACAAGGGCACCGGGCAAGAGTTTCAGTGCTTTTGCTTGATGAGGATGACTTACAAGCTTAAATAATAGCACACTATTAACTTGCCTCTCCAATTGACCTTTGATTTCTTTTCTTTTCTTTTAATTTTCTCCTATCTTCCCTTGCCCTCAGATGGGGATAGTAGAAGCAGGCATAATTTTTTTAATGTGTATTACACAAATGAATTAGCTGCTCTGAAAACCTTGGGGTTTGTTTACATTCATAATGATGTTGCATATTAAGAGAACCGTATCAGGATGTTTGCCTGTAAAAAAAATCTTAGGCGTGCTGCCAGTTTTGCCCTTTTACTCCACCAGAAATATAGGTATCCCTTGCAAACTGAAAAAGGTTCTTTAAAGGACCTCCCCATTTTTCAGCAAACGAATGTTCATTTCTATGGAAACAGAACTGGCAACCAATCTCAAAGCTGCAAAAGCACTTGTTTCTGCTGCCTGAGATTTGTAAATACTGTTTTCTCTAAGAGAATTTAAACACTCTCCTATATAGGATAGTAGTGTAAATTTTGAGACAGGGAATTAAAAGAAAAGTAGGGAAAATAATAATAATGAGCCCCCTACTGTGCCTCATTCAGCAGACAAGATGATTTGAGGTGAATATAAATTGTACATCTCTATTCAACCCATGCAATTTTCCCATTTTAATGGTATGCCTCATAGTGTTAGCTTTACAGACATAAAACGTGACAGGTAGGATACAGTGATGTTAGCATCGCAGTTGGGAGGGAGATACGTTATTTAAAAAAAAAAAAAGTCAGAAATCCATAGCACAAATCTGTATCTGTTTTTCCACATTATGCTCTTGGTTTTTTATTTTTCTTTGCTGTTTTCTTTTTGCAAATATAGTCACTATGGAGACAATGACGACATACTCTGACAGAGCTCACAAGTGTGGCACAGTAATAATGTATATAGTTCAGGAAATACGGGAAGTAGTGATAGCTGCCACAATTATTTTATAGGGTTTTGAGCTACCTGTGTTTCTTCTCCTTGCTCAATGAGAATGGTCTGTATGTAGCCACATAATTTTAAATTTCAGGTGTTGTTATTGCTGGTTTATAATTTTAAATAGGAAAACTTACTGAGCAGTGAAGTGTAACGGTTGGTTTAAGCCTGTTTGGAAGTAAAGGGCCTCATCAGGCTGATGCTTCCCCTGTTTTTTAAGGAACTTGGGGGTGAGTTTTTGGTTTCTTGCTCCGGGGAGCTGTGCCCCAGCTCCTGCAACCACGTGGCTCAGCCGCGCTGCCAGCCCGCGGCGTGCCACCGCTGTGGCCTCTGCCTTCACACCTGGTCCTTAGGCAACGTGCACTACATCAGAATTACTTTTTTTCTTTTTTTTTTTTTTTTTTTAATCACTTCATTGGACTGCACTCTGCCTTCAGTGTGTGTCACTTGAAACACAGATTTGGGAATAAACTGTGAACACCAGGTTCCCACACTGCTGCAAAATGCTCTCCAGCATCTGTTGCACGCGTGCCTTAAAAGGCTGTTTCTCGTAAAGTTTTGTGGGAATTTCCGACTACTCTCATCAGAAAGCACCGTTCTTCAACGAGCTGTCACTTAGTTCCTGTGCGTTTGGTTTATTTTGTTAATTTTTGGATTGATTGCTTTTTTTTTTTTTTTTTTTTTTTTTTTTTTTTTATTATTATTATTTTCCTGTGGCATGCCTGCCCTAACCCGGGCAGCTGCGCAGGCAGCAGCAGAAGGCTCTTGCGCGGTTTTCCGCCCCCCCCCCCCCCCCCCCCCGCTCCGGGCGGGCCCAGCGCTCCCTCGGTGTCAGGGGCCGCCGGGGCGGAAGGGCCGGGCAGGCCGCGGCGGGGTCGGAGGAGCGCAGTAAAAGTCCCCGGTGGGACGGGGCGGGCTGGGAGGAGGAAGAGGAGGAGGGGGTTCCCGCGCGAGGCGGGGACTGCTATTTTGAAGCGGGGCGGCGGCGGCTGGTTGCGGCAGGGAGCCGGCACCGCCGCGGCATGATGGCTGTGGGGGACGGTGAGTGTTGCCTCGGGGGAACCGCCGCTGCCCCGGCCGGGGGGGGGGGGGCGGGGGGGGGAGCGGTTGGTGGTTTGGAGCCCCGGGGAGCGGTGCCGCCTCGCCGCGCAGGGCGCTCGGTGGCCGGAGGGGCCGGCCGGCGGCGGGCCGTGCCCCGCCGCTGAGGGGGAGAAGGCGGGCGGGCGTCCGGGCTGCGCTCCTCGCCTCCCGCCCTTCCCAGAGCCGGGTCTTGGCTGGAGTGAGGGGCGGTGAGTCCCCGGGGTGACACCCTCGCCTGGGGGGCGCAGCCGGAGGGTGCCCTGGGCACCGAGCGCGGCGGCTCCGCTCCTTTCTTAAAATTTTAACCGTGTTGCGACTCTGGGATGCTCCGTGGTCTTAATTATTTACAACGCCTGGCAGTTTCCACTCTGCATGTTGATGTTGGCGTTCTGTTTACCCCCTCTTGTCTCGGTGTTCCGTGTCGTAGCCAGCTCCGGAAGATAAGACTGAATTTACTATACCGCACTGTAAACAAACGTATGTGAATCCTCGCTGTTCTGTGAAGAAATTTATAGTAATTCAGGATAGCCATAGAAGTGCCTTGCTTTTGGGGCTAGGAATATGCATTTATTCAAGACATGGGATGTTACTACATTTCCTTCACTGCACAGGGGTATCGTTACACAAACCAATGGAAAGTAGGTCAGTAAATCAATACACACAATATTGTTGTGTTTTGATTAAAAACTGGACATATGTTTTATCTTTATCACATCTCTTGGTTTGTCATGACAGCCAGGTACTTTGAGCTTAATAACTTGACGATTTTCTACATACTCATTGTTATTTTTAGAGGAACTTGAGAAGTGTTCATTTGACTTGCAGCAAGTTTAGGAATGTAGTAGGAGGGCAGTGCTTTTACAAATGATTATGTGTATAGTTTTAAATAACATTGAGGAAGATGGTCTTGTAAAGATCATGTACTTAGATCAAGGTGGGTCTTTTATCTGAATTTGCTAAAGCATCAGCAGTAAGAGCCCTGAGAAAGGATGCCTTAAGAAAGGGTCTGAAATGTATGTTTTTCACTTAGTTTTCTGATACTTTAGAGACTGAAAGAGATAATCTGTGTGATCAGACCAGTGAAATTAAGGCTCGACTGTATAGTGTAAAAAATTATGGGCAGTTCTCTGATGTTTGTATTTTTGTGTCATCTGAAAGATGCAGGGCAAGTCGTGGTCTTTGTAGAACTGAAAGTGTAATAAGCCCTTTCTTGTTGAGATTTTTTTTTTTCTAGGAATGTTTGTCTTTGTCTTTGTTTCCTTCCTGGGAAACAACACAGTTCTCCAGGGTGTAAACATGGATTGTGGTAATCTGCAGATTAAGGATGCAAGTTGTAGCATGCTAAGAAATAACTGTATTCCCTAGGCAAAGCTGTAGGATTTTTGTGGTTCTGTAATGGTTGGGGTTTATAAAGTGAAGGTGGTTGTGGAGCTCTCTCCTGTATAATCTAATTCGCCATTAACAAA
The DNA here is from genome assembly GCF_018691265.1 of Tyto alba. Classification (NCBI taxonomy): domain Eukaryota; kingdom Metazoa; phylum Chordata; class Aves; order Strigiformes; family Tytonidae; genus Tyto; species Tyto alba. Next base: position 11,713,498 of record NW_024881322.1, read on the forward strand.
GGGACGAAGAACAAAGTACTGTTCAGGCAGTCAGCTGACGCTCTGTGTAGGAGCTTTGAGCAGTAATGCCAGATACAATTAACAGTGCGTAGGATGATTATGTAGCTGTTGGTCTCTTAAAACTACTGCTTACCACATTTACAAGGAATTCAATATTCTGACGTTGTGTTATGAAACTGCTAGGGAAAACAAAACCCTAGTTACTGTTAGGAAAACTTTTTGATCTTTTTTCTGAATTTTATGTAGGTTTTGCCATGGTCTTTTGTTTTGCAAATATTTTATACATCCTCCTAATATATGCAACATAGAGAAAACAATCTGTTTTAAAAAGTCAGTGATTCTGTAGCCTTTGAGAAATGTCTTTTCTTAACAAAATGTCACTTCATTGTGGCCAGTATGTATGTTTAACTTACTATTTGTGAGACTGCAGATTTTCTGGAAGGTGTTGTGCAGGTATTTCAGAGAAGAGATGTGTTGTTTTTTTTTTTTACTTACTTGGTTTGCTCACTTGATCAGCCTAGATATGTTAGAAAATTGCATAGAGTATGTTGGGAAATGCTGCATTGGAGCATATTAATGGAGGTGGTAATTTCAACATTTTATCTTAATGCGACACTAGCTTATTGTAACCTTTTGGATTTTTTTTTTCCTTTTTTTTTTTTTTTTCAGTTTTCTTAAGCACAAGCAGAAATGCAAATAAAACATGGTGCTTAAAGGTTGATTCTTAATCTGATTTCTCAAGTAAAGATTAAAGGGAAGAGCTAGATTTTCTCTTTGCTCCCATGTTGACTATCTCAAACTCTCCAGTCTTTTGTTGGAAGAATGTAGAGGGAAAAAAATAGTACTGTTTGTGGCCCAGTGAACAATTGGACTGTTACTGCTACTGTACTGACTGCGTGCCAGTGGGAAAGCAGGCACTACCTCAGCCTTAGAGGCATTTCACATCGTTCTGTGAGCGTAGGTCTGTGTGACCTGCCAGTTGTGTTCTGAGGCTGCTGAGGAAATCCAGTCAGGAAGTGTTCCTCACTCTGGATTTGTTGTTCCTTGGAGAGGTTAATGCCTTTCTGCCCTTATCCGCTGGTAACCAGATTAGGGTGTTGAGGAGGTGGCTGACAGAAAATCAGTGTGACCCGTTGTGCGCTCCCTTCAGGGTTTGTGATTCAGCAGCTTCCATCACCTTGTTGGTCTGCACTAGGCTGCTTGGTTATTCCACAGGTAAGGGACTGTCCTGCTCCCAGTTGAACAAGGTAATTAGAATAAGGACAAAATTATCTGCCTAAAACTATGAGGGGCCACGAAGGGAAGGTTAGACATAAGGTTTGTTAAGATGTACTAAACGTACTGTGGTAGCAGACATAAGGTATTTGAGGGCTATCTAAAAGCATATAATCAGCTTTGTAAGAGGACATATTTGGTGCACACGTTTGTTGCAGTAGTATATACTAAGTATGCTATTTTGAATCATATAATGAACGAGATAAACCTGCTTTATTTATTAGTGGATTTTTTATTTAAATGGCATACAATGCAATGATGTTTCATGACTTCAAGCAGTTGTCAGATTTCAGTTGATAAAGGGTGTGACTGGTTTATGAATAGGAATTATCCTTATATCTTACTACATATGCATATCAAATGATGGGGTTTGTCTTCTTTCAAAATACTTCATTAATATATGCATGGTCCTAGAGCACAAGAACAATTATCTTCCATTCCTTGATGTTCTTCTGAGAAGAGGCTGTCTTCCTAAATCTTTAATCTGATTAGTCGTTTCTGAAAAATGTGGATGATGTACAGCTTTAATATTTTACTTTTGACTGAAAAAAAGATTGGATATAATAAAGGTACAGGGGTTCTAGTGATGTTTGAGACATTATCTTGATTTAAAATATATATATAAATAATAGTAGTGCATATGTATTTCTTATGTGTATTTCTGATTTTCCTTCACTATGGTAAGAGAGAGCAGAGGCTTTTTAAACCAAAAGATTCCTGTGAATGATGGTCACAAGGCAATTGCTAAACTGGCCTAGAAATCAGGCAGGATGTAATGTAACTGTGGTGCTTTGTACCATTCAGAGCTGTTCCCTGAGGAGAAAAAAAAAACAAAAAGATGTTAGCAGAATTTTTTTCTGGGGAATAGAAATGCATCGCTTGTTCCCTTTTCACTTCCCTTTGGGCCTGTGTTTTTAATACGGTGACTGGGCCTGCACTGGCTCCTTTCCCTGTAAATGCTCCACACCCCTCCTCTTCCACTATTAGCAGTGGGTGGGCACACTGGTTTGGGAAATGGCTTTGCTCACGGTGCCTGAGAGAGGAAGGGCAGATAACCCCGAGTTGGAATTTGGCTGCTGTTCTGAACCAAACCAGTGCAAAGCTGCTTTTCCCGTTCAGGTCATATGCTACTCCCAGTGATTAACATAGATTCAGAGTAGTGTTTTCTCTGTAAAGTGCACAAACCGTTGCTAATAGCAGTAAAAGAACAGTGGGACCAGTGAAAAACCTGAGTAGGAGAGGGACGGAATGTGTAAACAACCCAAGGGCTATATGAAAAGACACAGTTTCTACTCAGAGAAGGGATGAATACAGCACACTGATGAGAACAAAAAAAATAATTCAAGGAAGAAGTATGCAACTCAGAGCATTTCTTACTTAAAGAACAAAACTGCAAACATATGACACACACAGTTATTTTTTTCAAAACCAGCGTTCTAGATTCTAGAGTGATAACTGCACTTGAGTTTTTAATATTCTAGAATAATAGCTACAAGTAAGTTTTTCCTTCCTTTCTCTAAATGGCATTTTTAAAGTGTCAAGGAATCTTTGGTGTTCAGTTCTGGGGAACTTGGTGGTGGTGGTGTGATGATTGTTGTTCTCATTAAATGTGAAACACCAGTCCACTGAAAAGACTTCTGGACATGTTTAATCTGACATCCAAAAGTGTTGGTTGCTTTTGGAGTCTGTTTCCATTTGTCTTTAAGAAGTTACGTAAGGGAAAAAAAAATCCTTTGGTGTTTCAGCTGATATCCTCATTGTTTTGAAACACCTTTGATTATTTCAGACTATTACTAGTACTATGTTGTTTTTTTTTTTTTATTTTGCCTTTAAAAAAAAAAAGTTTTGAAATAAGCATTAGAATTGCCAACAGCCCAAGGAGAAATTTAAAGTCTAGTAAGGATTTTCTTTGACAGATTTTGCAAGATTCTTTCACATGACTAACTGAGTATTTGCCTTGCAGTGTTAATTTTCATCTTTGTTATGCATTAAATATGAGTTTTACCTTACTGTTATATATTATTTCTAATAAAGTCTAATAAAGTAGTAAATATCAATGAGCAAGTAAGATATAACTGGATCATTTCAGGTGCCTGAAATGCCTTCAGAGGTGAAGGTTCTGCTGTAGTATTCACCTGAACCAGAAATTCCACTCTGTATACTGTAGTTCGAAAAGTACCTTAGTTTTAAAGATTTGTGTTTGGGGTTTTGTGTGTTCTTTCCCAGCTCCTTCATCAAAACACGCTTTTGTAGCACAGCAGGGAAGAGCAGTGCTTAACTTGAAAGAGCCTTTTGAAAGCCAACTATGCCTGTAGATTCTTACAAGAAGTAACTACAATTTAAAACTCAAAGGAGTTGCAGAGCTATGTGGAGTATATACAAGAAGATTTTCATGGTTACTGGTTTAAAAGTTCTGTGGTACAGCTTCGCATGTATTTAATTGATGTGAAAATTCTTCTCTTCAACTGGGGAACTCTTAAAAGCCCTCCAAGTTATGGGTAGTTGAAGCCTGAGGAAAGGTCAGAGGGGATGAAGATGCACAGCCACGTTCTTAACAGTCTGCAGAAGAAACTTACATTCTTCAAATTAGACGTTTTTCATCAAATGTCAAGATCTCCATGATGTTCCATGGTCACTGAAACAATTAACTTAAGTAGATTGATATTTGATGAAATACCGTTTTATCGTGAATTGTTTTCTGCGTTGACCTGATAAAAGTCCTTTGGTCAATCAACTTACCCAATATGAGGTTTGCTGCTGAACTTAAAGGTCAAAAGCATTTGTGTGTAGATTGTTTTTGTCTAAAATATCTTTGTGGTGTTGAGCTGACTTTTGCAAACTATTTAGAAACACTGAGGGAAGCAGTCAGTATGTATTATTTTGGGATTGGATGACACTTTCAAAAAAGAGGAGAAATGGCAGCTACTAAAGCTGCCTGGCTGTATACCAGACACTTCAGGTTTTCCAGATGATGGGAGGTTTTTAGTGTCTTATGAGAAGTCCAGTTTGAGGAGAGCCTGTTCTCTTAAAACCACAGGTTTTGTCACCTACAGTGAAGTTGCAGCATTGAGAGTAAATTCAAATTATCTTTGCTGTAATTGATCTCCACTTCTGAATATGTGAGGCAGAGAAGAGATTGCTGAGTGAGCTCAAAGACCGTTAACAACCCTTTTTATTCTGTGGTGTGTACTTTTTCATGTTCAGAGATTAATAGTATTTTTTAATTCCTGAATTACAGGGATTTAAGGTAAATTTAGAAAACTAAATCTTTCTGCATCTTATCTACTGTGTATTACACTTTCTGCTTCTAGGACCTGTGTTTTATTTGTGAATCTGTCTTGTTGTTTTACATTTTCAAGGTACAAATGGAGTTAAACACACAGAAATTGGCCACGCTAAAAAGTAATTCAAGCGTTTGATACTAAAATAATTTCTCTGATGATAGAAGTAAATGTGTTACTGTCAGCCTCTAATAGTAGATCACAACTTAAGTACACCATTTGCAAACCTTCTTATAGATATTGTATGATACATACCACATAGCCCTTAGCTATCACGTACGCGTGATATATGTTAAAGGTGAATGAACATGGTCCCTATGTCTGCCTCTCCTTCCTTTGCTGTAAAGTAAATGATAACTTGAAAAATCAAATCATTAGACTCCCAAGTGTTTCTGTGTGAATGAATTAAGTATTGGAAATAACACAAATGGTTTCTTCCGCAATGGATATCAGTTGTTTGACTGATGTACAAATACGGAAATGATGATCCTTTTTTCTCATTTTCCTGAACCTTAACTGTATCGATAATGCTGGTGATGTTATTGCAATTTATGGATAGTGGATTCTGAATATAATGTGTTTTCATATTAAATATATTGGGTTTAAAATAGGTCATTAGATTCATTGAAGAAAATATTGGTGCTATTGAGAGTAGATACTTGATGTACAAGCCAAGGCAGTTTGTGAAGAAAGAAATAAAATTACTTCTGGAGCCTCGGTAATGAAAACCAGGCCTACTGAGCAAAGGCTAGCTGTTGAGTTACAGCATATTTTAAAGGTGAGTAGCGGGGTTTATACTTCAAGAAAATATTTGAAGTGGTAGCTTTTTAGAGGGCAACTTAAGCAACAGAGTGAAGTGTTAGGCCAAAAATGAGGTTTGAATTCAGACAGGCTACAGAAGTTAAATAAACCATAATTTTTGATACAAATGATGAATCTGTTTTGTGGCTCACAGATTTACTAGGCAGCAAGTAAAAATTCTCTTCAAGTTTTAAATGTTTTTCTGGTTATTACTATTTTAAGTGAATGACCTCATTTCATTTTAATCAGTGTCTGGATAGGGAGGCTTGCTTCAGGAGTACTTGTTCATTTACCAGAGGTCTTGATTGCTTCAGAAGTTACTGCCCTTCTCATCTTTACTGCTAATATTTCATAGGAAAGCAAAACACCTGCGCTGAGGTGGGCATATTTTACTTGGCGCTAAAACAGAGGAGTATTCCTATCAGTTTTCTGTGTTACAGCTCCTCAGTCAACCTACAATGTATTTAAATGGTCTGAAATTATCAGTCTTTAATTTCTTCTGCAAAGCGTGGCTGTGTCCTTTCTCTACTGTTTTTCCTTCCCCCTGCCCAAAAGGCACATTACTTGTTACCATTTCAGTGCTGGGCATAGTGCGGTGTGGCCTAACGCAGTAACGTAGTACAAATGCTGAAGAACAATTAACAGTAGGTATGTACTTTTAAAAAATCTTGCTGTTTAATCTTGAATCCTATTTTAGGTGTTGCCTTGCCATGAATTCTGGAGACCCTAGCTACCTTTCTCTTCCCCCTTTGCTGATAAAATTGTGCTTTGGTTACTAATAGGTTGTAGACTATCAGGTGTTGATTCAGAAGGCTATTAAACATGCCCAAGAAGAGCTGTAAATAAAGTGAAATAGATGATTTCTAAAGTATGGCAATGTTGACTGTATCTCCAGTTTTCAGTAAGTTGCTTTGAGTTAGCGTTCAGGAAAGGAAAATACAATTGCAAGAATTTAAAACTGACTAAAGATTTTTTTTTATTTATTTATTTTAACAAATTTGGACTGTGGAAATAATTTTGCAGGTGCTGCAAAGTTAAAAAATATAGCAAGATTTACAGAAACTGTTTTCAACTTCAGTAGGTAAAAATGAGAAAATTACTTGAGTTTGAAGGAGATATTCCAGAACTACAAATTGCTGTGAAGCTTTGCTTGGGAGCAAAATGAGCTCAGGTGCTTTTTCTGGCTTGTTGCAGCTTTGTTTGAAACCTATCTTTAAAACTTGTCTTTCAGCTAGACGTTAGTAAGATGAACTGTAAGACTAGCTTTTCTTTGGGGTCAGGAAAAAACTACTGGAATATGTTACATTTTTTGTGAATTAAATATTTTCTGAACATATTCATGAAACCATTGAGGAAAATGGATAAATTATTAGTATCATTAGAGTAGTCCTGTAAGAAATGTGGATAATTATTGTGGCAAGTGCCATTGCCACTCCTAAATAGTTATTTTCTAAAAGTCTCTATCAGGTCTAGTCTCTTCTTTCCGGTTTTGCTTTTTCTCTTTTGCCCTTTTAATTGAGATTCATGTTTACAAATACCCAAACAAAACCAAACCAGGACAAATGAAAGCCCAAGCACATCTGGCAGGAGCCTCTTTGTGTGCTGATGGGTGGAATGTATTAGAGCTGTGCTCCACTTTGCTTGTTGAAAAGTTAGGGGAACTTTATCAGAATCTGAGATTGGATCAGCAGCGTAAATTTAACTGATAAATATTTGCCTTGTTACTGACTGCTGGGCCCTGTGCTTGCTGCTTTTTTTTTTTTTTTTGAAGACACTAGTCCACTGGAACTGCCTGAAAAACTAGCATGTGAAGGAATACATTTGGCTTTACAATTGGCTTTGGTACATTGGGGTTTTTTTGAACCAAGCTGTATTATTTAGCTACATCTCTCATCAGTAAGTTTTATGCTCTCCCCTGCTCTGTGAGTTTACAGTGGAAAACAGAGACTCTTCTGGTGAGAGTTTGAGATTTTGCTGATGAGCATCAGAATATGTTGCACAGACCATGAGAACCATTTGCCGGCACTGAATCACAGGTACCAGTTGCCTCCTTCAGGAATGCAGAGGGAAACAGGAGGTACTGTCAAGTAAAGTTAAATCCGTTGGTAAGGACTCATGTTACTTCTGTTGCTACACTCTGTCATCTCCTGAAGAATTGTGCTCCATCATTGTTGAAAGCAGATTTTTTTTTTTTTTTTTTGAATGACAGTTTGTGTCCTAATGGTTCGAGATTCCACTGCCTGCTGTGGCACAGGGAGAATGTCCAGAAATTATGCCCTTATGGTAGATCTAAAACACGTTGGGTGCAATTCAGTTGCCCAGATATAGGCATCGAGTGCTACTTGAGGTGCCTTGCAGTATCCTCACCAGCCATGGGGAGCAAGCAAGGGTCATAAGAGACCTGCAAGAAATCTGTGCCCTTCTGGAATGCTAGACAGGATACCCAGAACTGTCTAAACTGGTTTTAGATGGCTGTGCTTAGGCAAATGAATCCTGTCCTTTGTGTCAGGACAAACAGATTTGGGCTGTATGGAATGCCTGATGTGTAAGGGATAAAGTGCTCACTAAATGATGTGGGGCATTGGCTTCAAGTATGGATTAGAAGGATCAACTAACCTGATGCATCTGTAGTGCTTGCGGCTTCATTTTCATGCTTGAGAGAAGTTGTTGTAGGCTGTACCAGTTCATCTGGAATTGAGCTCGTGATCCAGTCCCAGATGTTCCAACTAACTGATGGTGTCCATGTTTGTAAATCACTGGAGGGAGACTGGCAGTCGGTGTCTGGGTAGGCGCAGGATGTGGGAGTGACTTGGGAAATGTAAGGAGTTCCTCTGCTTGTCGTTGTTTTGCTTGGGCACAATTTTTGCAGTTGTGTCATTCTAAACAGTTTGTGGTGTGAAAGAGAAACTGTTAGTAGTTCAAAAACGTAGTATCTGTTAGCAGTACTAGAATGGAAAATGGATAGAGGAAAGGCACGTTTTTACAGCAAAAGTTAAAGTTGAAAAGCAGTTTTACTAAAGAGACTATGTTCTCTGGTTTGACTACTGTCAATCTATTGTAACCTTCCAATTGGCTGCTTCGGAGTAGAATATAGATCTTTTATTTCTACAGCCAAGTATATGATGCTGTATTTCTTCTGTTACTGACTGTGACTTACAAAATGTTAGATATTGAACGTCACATTAATTCTATGAATCTTGAGATCAGCTAAGGTAAAGGCTTGAGCTGTAGTAATAAGAAATGTATTTTACTTTATTTTAAAATAAAATATTTTTCTCTCTAGATACGAAAACTTTTAGCTTCTTCTTTGTCATAATTACCCATATTGCTCTATATTCCAATCACAGTAAACAGGTTGTTTATAAATTTTTAGCATTGAGGGTACTAGGATGTTCTTCAAGTGTCAAGTTTGATCACAGATACTTACCCTTTGGTATCTCTAAATACTTTAAAAAACAGGTACTACATATTTGTAATCTGGCCCCAAAAAGTAATGCTGCAAGGCACAAAGATATTGCATCTCTTTTAGTTATTTTTAGTTCAAATTGCATAGTTTGTTCCTAAAGAATTTTAGTATTTAAACCTTTGCAGTGGCTCAGAGTTTTGGACTGTGTTTCTAATTGAACAAGTGTGTCTGGATTTAATCTTAGAATAACGTTGGTAAATCCCAAGTTTTGAAAGTGCGGTAAACTCTAAGGTCTATGCAGGTTGATTTAGTGAGTTTTTTACTAGAAACATTCCTTTGGCTCCTTCGAAGCGTTTTGTAGAAATGCCCAGCAGTTCATTGACACCAGTTCACGTGCTGCATGGTACCCACAGGACACTGCGCTGCAGTACAGATCTCTTTCCTCTATTAGAGAAAACTTCTAATGCTTGGAAGTTGAATGTCGTGTTTCCAGATTTCTGAATATAAGAGCAACGTTTTGATGAATTTAATTTTTATCTTATGCTTGGAAGTTGTCCATCTGGAAGAGAACTTGTACTAGAGTAAGAACGTTCGTTGCTCATCAGGTTTCTTCAGGAGGTTTTGGCAGTACTGGATTCCAAGCTCTTGTTTATGGGGTATGCTTACCTCTGAAACTCTTCTGACTTGTGATTTAAAATTAAGATTCCGAGTACAAGAACAGTCTTGTGAGGTTTAACTGACGTTCAGTGTCCTTAGTTGATGGTACTTTTCATTTAAGTTGTTCTGTATGTTCCTAGCAATTCATACAGCTTTTTATTCCTGTTTTTTAGTAGCTTAGAGCTTTGTTGTAAAATGCTGTTCGGATAGTGTTTTATCAGCTGTCGAGTTTATTTGCATATGTAAAATCTGATATGCTGAAAGAGTTTGGCCTTTAAAATTACGTAGAATGAAAATACCTGGCCATTCTAGAATGAAAGAGTGTTTGCATCCTTCAGATAGATTTGTTTTGAAATGATTATATTTAGGCTTTTATGACTTCCGTTGTAGAAATGAATTTTGTTTGCAGTCTGGGTGAAGCTGACATTACAGTCCCAGTTTGATAATGACTGTACAAGAGTCAGCAGGCTCGGCCTGTTGGCAGCCGGGAGCGCCAGCCCCGGCCCGCTGGCTAACCAAAGGCACGTAGGAAACACGTTTGGCTCAGGTGGCTGAAGCAAAACTGCACCTCGACTATACCCTGCGGAGCAGCAGTTCTACCCTGAGCTGGGGTTCTGGATGCTGAAGTGGATGGAAGTGCTTTTATAAGAGCTACAACCAAGTGTGTCGTTGCAGATGAGAGCATGTGGAAAGCACATCCTACTGGCAGCAAATACAATGCTTTGGTTTCATTAACTGCTGTAAACACAGAGTTCAGGTTTCAGATCTTCACAAATACTGTTAAGCATCTTTCTGAAAATGAAAGGTCCCTAAAGATCACTTGTTGTTAAAGCCTAGGGAAATAAAAGTGTAAAGGCCCAAAAGGGTGGGGAAAATGTCTGGTTTATGGAAATGATAGTATAACATTTTCCTTGTCACCTTTATTTAAAAACAAACAAGCAAACTCAAACAAAAGAAACTCAGATGGGTTATCACTTTAGCCTTAACAGAATTAGAACTGATCCTTTTCACCAATGAATTGTATATGTTTACGGTACTGTGCTGTAATTTTTGGAACTGTACGTGAATTTTTAATTTATTTTAACATAAATAATGAAAAGTCCAGTTAAGAACACCCATGGTGGTTGAGTTCTATGTCTCTCAAAAACACTTACACATTTAAAAAAAAAAAAAGATTTTTTTTTGAAAGTTAGGTTTTCTGTGGACTAAAAAATTGCATGAAACTATAGTGTAGGTTTTTAATCTGGTGTTAACAATGTTTTAAATGTATAGAAAAAATACTCTTTGACTAGGTAAAGTAATTTGACAGTACTACCAAGACCATTATTTAATATATTGTCCTACAATTTACACAACATGTCAGTAGCTGAGAATATTTGCCTTTGTGTATTTCTGAAATTCTATTTCTGTATTTTGGGATTGAGTACTAACTTCTGCAATTCTCTGTGTTCAATACTGCTTTGTAATGAGTAGCTTTGTAACAATAAAATTAATTTATCTGAGCCTTTGGTTCCCAAAATACACTGTTGTTTGAGGTGGTTTAGTTTTTTCTTGATTAGGAGGCTTTGCATAAGTGACCAAATGCTCACTTGCTATTTTTAAGTTTGTAGTGCAAGTAACTATTTTATTCAGAGGCTTCTTGTGCAATATTTGCATATCAATGCTGCATTGTAGTGCTGTTGGATAGTAACATGAAAGTCTAGCTTGTTTCGTTATCAGATTTTAAACTGCAGCAACAAAACCATTTTTATTTGAAAACCTTATTGTAAATTTTAATCAGTTTTTATAATAACATATTCACGTGTCAGTGTTGATCCGTTCATGCTGTTTAAAAATCTACAACGTATGTCTTAATGCTATTTTAAAAATACCTGTAACGTTGCAGGTATCCTAGATATTAACCATTACCATTTACCCTTCTATTATAGCGTTTAGCTTGTTGCACTTAATCTGGCGTTTGGATTAGTGGTTTTTCCTGTTCAAAAATCTTGATGTCTGGTTCTATTTAAGACACTAAGAGTAAAAGCAGCAGGAATCCAAATGTATCCTGCTTCAGCCCCTATGCTGAGCGGGAGTGCTGTTCCCATGGCAACACCCAGGCTCGGGGAGGGGGGGATGCTGATGCTTTTTCCCCGATTCTGAGAGTTTACATATCCAGACATGATTATTCTTAGCAGGCTTCTCTTAAAAAATCAGTGTTTGTTAGAGAGAAGGAAATAATGTCAGTGACAATTGGCCATATACATCCAGATGTTTCTTGTGGTGGTTTGTTTCCTCTTTAATCATGAAGATTTGTTAGTGCAGCACACAGCTTTTCACTAATGCTGGAAAAATGTCCTAACTATAGCAGCAGGGATCTCGGACATGTTAAACGAGGTGGGGGGGGTGTCTAACGTTTGATGGTGCTGCAAATGCTGTTGGATGAAACCTTGCTTTACCCTTTTAATGAAAGCTGCCTTCCTTTGAGAGGTTATATTATTAAATATAGCTGACATTTCACTGGGAGCAAGTTCTGAATAAGCGAAGGGTAAATAGTCACCATTCGGGGATGATAAAGCTTTGCAATTAATTGTAGTTTTTGTAGAAATGGCAGGTTTTAGAGCAGGTAGTACACTCAATTGGTGTTTCATTACTGTAGTGCAGCTGTGTCTCAGCCTCGCCCATTTTATTTATTATAGGAACCATAGGCTGCTGTGTTTTCTGTGCTCAAAGCTTATAGATAAATCCTACTTCCCTAAGTGGATTAAGAAATGGTTATGTTCTGCTGTTGGAATATATTGGGGTTTGTTCTTTGTTTTTTGTTTTTTTTTTTAAGGCTAAATATTTTATATTGAGACTATTTTATTTTGTCACTAGAGGTGAATTTCTTTCTTGATTAAAAATACACAAACCTGAAATTACAGGAAAGAGGAGAGCAAACCCCAGAGTATTGCCTGCCTGTCTAATTTTTTTAATGAAGGATTGCAATAGTGGCAAATACCGTGTGTGGGAATGAATTTATTTGCATGGAGAATTTTCACCTTTTCCTCTGGCGGAGGCTCCCAGAAGATGATGTCACCTTGCAGCTCATTGGTTGTGCGGCACCTAGTGCGGGGAAGGGAGAGAAAGATGCCGGCACAAATCTCAGTGGTGGATCTAGGGTGTTTGCGAGCAGTTTTTGATAGAATCTTTGATTAGTATTGAGAATTTACTGCGTGGGGCCATGTCAGGTGCTGGGTCCATCCTAGGGTGAGGGGATTGAAGAGCTGTCAGAGGAATGAGGCGGCTGATCTGCAAGAGGATCTGTGATTGTAAGTTGAAAAATCTGGGTGGAAGGAAAGAGACAGGGAGTGCTGGTTAGACACATTGTGGGAGGATGTGTAGCAGAAAATGCATGCATGAGTAAAAGAAGAAAAGGGAGAAGCGTTTGTCTTTGGTAGACTGGAATGATAAAAATTATATTAAGGGCCTTCCTTTGGGGAAAATATTCAGAAATGGGCAAAAATATTCAATCTCTGCAAAGATATTTTCCCTTTGTGGGAACAAATGTGTAGGATGCATTTTTACGTTCAGTTTTGCAGTGCTTAGTTATGAAGGCAAAATAATATTTTTATAAGAACTTCACATGTAGCAAATGCTCTTTATTTCTCCCTGTCATTTTATTCCTAGGTCAGAGAGAGAGGACAAAGTGATAAATATTTGTTTTTATACATTTTGTGATTTTCTATGAAATGTGAAGCAGAATAGCTGATTAGGAAGTAAATATACATCCATTCTTATAGTTGTATTTTTATTTAATGTGTCCTTTTTTAGACAAAAGCTTTGATGATGAAGAGTCAGTGGATGGAAATAGGCCGTCATCAGCTGCTTCAGCCTTCAAGGTTCCAGCACCTAAAAAGCCAGGAAATCCTTCAAACAGTGCAAGAAAGCCAGGATCAGCTGGTGGGCCTAAGGTTGGAGGTAATGTAAAGCTATTCAGATTCTAATCGGTGTTCCCAGAAACCTTGCCAGAGCAGGCACAAAACAGGGAACTTTGGAAGGTGATGTTTAATTCATGACTGCAGTATTTTTGCAGAGCTGAAAACAGTAAGGGACCCTGTTTTACGTAATTATTCATATGTAAAGGTGTGTGCATGTCTGTTTTTGTGAATGTACAGTTAGTTTATAAAGGTCTCTCGTGGTATAAATAAAATTAATGCCTGGAGATAGCAGCTGTGTTGGTGAAATGAATATACCGGTGTCTCTGATAGAATCCACACTGCACTGTATATATAAATACACTGTGAAATTCTGTAGCAGGACTCTCTAGATGAAATTTTTACTGTAGGTCTGCACTGTTTCACATGGCTAAAAAGGACTAGCCGTCAAGCATATGCCTCAACAGAGGTGTCTTAGACGTGAATGAATTTTAGTATTATTCCTTAAATTGTCAGAGTGTTGCGAAATTGGTTGTGAAGGGTAAAAAACGAGGGCCAAAACCCTTGCCTGGATTTTTTTGCATAGTAGACTTCAAAGCAGTATAATGATGATGCTTACTAATGGTAATCTTTGAACATGGAAATCCGCATTTTTTTAGGGCGGGGGTAATCTAACAAAAGCAAGTGTTTAGTGTTAAAGAGGTGACAGGTTTTTTGATGGTTCATGTACGCAGTCAGAGTAATATATAATTAAGTGGAAATTATGCCGTGCTTCAGGTATGGCTTTTTTATGAATAAGTGATTCTTTCGTTAAGGGATTTTTGTAGAAGTAATTCTTTCTCATGTTCCTATTCATGTAACATTCCCTTATGTGAACTGCAAAGCAAAGCAAAGATTTGGAAGAAGATACACATGCCAAACAAGCTGCCTTAATTACTTTGATGGCAATAAAATATAGCCAATGTTTTGACAATTTATTGTTTTTCTAATGTGATCTTCAGAATTCCTACTAAATTGAAAAGATTCCCATAGGGTGGGATCAACACTGCCATAGCGTAACTCAAAATTGATAGCAGTTTGAATTGAAAAATAGCACCTGAAAGACTTCCTAAATGAAGTTATCTCTTGGAATTGACTCTTAGTATTTATTATTACACAAATAAGTACTAATAATAATATCATCTCCTTTAACCTGAAGTATGATGGGGTTTGTATGCAAGACTAACATGCATAGTACCAGAACTGAATGCTCAGGATTCCTGTTTCTTTCAGTATGTGCATCTTTTAATAACATTTTATTAAATATAGATGTTCTTTTAATGTACAATTGTTTTTCCTTTTAGACTTTAGCTCTACATGCTCTGCAGTAAAAGCATGGAGATAGGAAAGCAGGGAGAGAGCAGGGGGAGGGAAGTAAGAACAGAATAACCACTTGACTTGATTTTTCAGTTTATCTTAAAAATTCAGTAGTGAAAGAGATTAAAAAACCCCCAAAATTAAGTTGTTTTTCTTCCTTCTCCTAGATTGCCAAACTTCAAAAAATTTAAATGAAGAAATATGTGAAATAAGGCCAAAATTCAAGCATGCCCAAAACCAGAGCACTTTGGTCATTCCTTGCTTTATGCTGTCTCCTTCCAACTGTGGAAAATACTGAGGAGTGTTCCCATGTACATCCGTTTCCCCTCTTTTTTTATTCTGTCAGTATGTCTGTAGTCAGAATTCTGAAAATTTAGGATTAAATGTTTGGCTGACCTTTATAGTGATGGTTAAATGGTTCTTTGCATGCTTGTCTGTATGTGCATCTATGGCGTGGTTGTGCAGAGTGCTGCGGTGCTTGAGCAAGGAGAATTTTTGCCTTAGTATTCTTAGTAGGACAGATTATGTGCCTTGTATTCTTCACCAAATGTCTAGAAGGTGGAAATTTGTCTTAGAGTCTTCAGTTGTTCTCAACTATGTGTCCTTTTTTTTCTTGCTGTCTGCCAAGGAGAAACTTTTACAGGTCTATTAATCTGCTTGTGCACAGGTTTATTTAATTACGTATAAATATATGCTTCTTAGTTTAGTTCTTTGGTGATTTTTTTCCCCTTCAAGTTTTTCTTGAGTTGACATTCAGTCTTTTCTTTTTAGCTTTTCCTTATGTGACCATTGATCAGCAAGGCTATTATTGTTGTTTTCGGTTTTAGCAGCTAGTGTTTGTCTTCATTTTACTCCTGCTGTTCATTATTTGTATTTTGCAGTGTTTTTCTCCATCTGCATACTTTTTTTTGAGGTTACCAGTGTTTAAACCAGTTCTGTCTAGTAACAAGCTTGCTAGCAAATAGAAATGTCTATGCTGAGAGAGCCTTACTCTTCTGTATAGTGTTTACAAATCCTGCATCTCCTAGCCTAATAAAGAACATTAGTGTAGATGCAAAATGTGTTTTGTAAACAAGTCAATCAAGTCGTAGTCTTCAGGAAATTAGGAGTTTTTTCTAACATTGTTCATATGAAAAATGATAGTAGGTCAGACAAGAGGTCGATATAGTCCACTGTCCCATCTGACAGTAGTCAGAAATGGCCACTAGACAGATTTAAATGAACAGGGCAGGTGTCTAGAAGTACAGTGTTGTCACAGGATTAAAGGCTCGGTTTAGAGAGTTTTATTCCACAGAGAACCACAGTCTTTGAAGAGTCGAGTTAGGGCATCCTATTCCACTTACCTTGAGACTTCATAGATCTTTGTGGCTACAAGCAAACCTTGATGCTCTTTCGCAGCCACTTTCTGTAGAGTCTGCTTTGCAGGTGCCTAAAGGACACCTGAGATTTTTCTCCAGCCTCAAAATCGCCGCCTTTATGGAGCAAATCTGTGGTTCTGGAAGTTGTCTGCTCTTGCTGATTTATTAAAGCTCTGCCATATCCTGCAGTCCCAAATCCCTCTGCACACCACTGCGTACCGAGCCTGTAATCAGTGGGCACATCACTTCTCACCTTTCCTTCCTAAGCACTGACTACAGCTATTTCAGTCTCAGAACTGCTGACCTCATGGTTCTGACACCTGTTGGTCCTGCTTGCCTAAGTTTTCTCTCTGTTATATATCCGTGTATACATATTAAGAAGTTGCAGATCAGCCTTGGAGGAAGAATTAGCAGCAGCTCCAGTAACTGTGTTACTTCTTCTTTCCTTTTCACAAAAATCTCCAAAGTCATGTCAGTGACCTGCAGCTGAAGCAGTCCTTCGCTGCAGTTTCTTCCCTTCGGGCTTCTGGGACCAGGCAGAACTGCTGCTGCAGGTAGAAATTGTGTTGACCGTAGGCTGGTGTTACTGCAAGTTCCATTGATTTAAACTGCCTTTTACATTGCAGATACCCTTTTCCTAGGATATTGCTTTAGAGACATGTCTTTTCCTGTCAGCTGTAGATGACAATAAAGAAAGTACAGTGTTTTCCTGGTTCCAAAAGTGGAGACTGTCCTGTCTTAAGGTTAAGAAAATTAAACCTCTTAGCCGTGCTGCTCACTTTTTTTTTATGCTGGTATCTGCTGAATTATGCTGCAGATGCATGTGTGCTTGGCTTTTCGTTATATGAAATGGAGATGTTTCTTATTGAAGAAATGGATAATTCTACAACTGACGAGATACTCGGTTCAAGTGAAAGGACCCACCCAATATGCAAGAAGAGATTTTTTCACCATAGTGGGCACTTTCCACTTCATGTAGGAAGTGCACTTAGGTGGCACTGGAAATGCAAAGTCATTGTCCAGGAAGGCAGGTGAAACAGTTATGTACATTAGTAATAGCAGTGTCCTATTCGAGCTGGGATTCTCTCTCCTTGTTCAGGGAATGACTGTGCGAGATCTTTTCCTGTCAGCAGTAGGGATGGGAGAGCTTGTAGCACTTGCGCGTTTGCTGGTAGGTGTGATGAAGCCTGTAGAACACAGCTTGCCAGGAAAGTATCAGAGCAGGCAGCCTTGGTGGTATACTGCCCTGAAAATGAGAAATCCAGCATGCTCTTTCTTGTCTGACTGTACTGCTTGGAGGTGTTCAGGCACTGACCTTCTTGCTTGTGATGAATGAGAAGTGACAGTTCTTCAACTTCATGGGGCAGTGCTTGCTTTGGCATATTTCTTATTCCATAGTCAATACACTTCCCTGAGTTAGTCCTTTGCCAGGAAATACACAGCTGTTTTACTTACATCTGACACACTTGCTTCCAGCTCTTCATTCAAGTGGCAGAACCTCTGGAAATACCCCTTTGCTCTAAGGCTTTCTTACTGATAATGTGCTCCGTGTGTGTTCTGTCCTTCCAGAAATGGATACCAGTGGGATCTTTCTTGGCAGTATGGCAAGCAGCTTTTCATTTGTAAGGGACACCATAATTTACAGTAGGAAAAGACTTAAGTTGAGTATGTTAGCCAAATGAGCTATATTCCTGTATCTGTGCTGTTCAAGATCTCTTACAGGTCTTTGGCAAGTTCTCTTGCAAATGTGAGATCCGTGTTCCAAGTCTTCTAGGGAATTGTTTGCTTGTATTCAGAAGCTTTATGTAATCTAGATGTTAGTAGGAAACCTCAGTCTGTACCTCAAGAAGAAAACTGGCCTCTTTTCCCCAAATGTCAGTTGAAGTCGGTCGTCTTTAAAATGGGTTAAATGTAGGAATGGTGATACTCCAATAGAGCCATGCGGCATTAGGAAGAAAAGCTTGCTGATGAAACACAGTCATGACGAGTTTGTATTAACTTTCTGTTGTATGTTTCATGAGAACCCCTGTAGGGCTGGAACATTAGTGTTACAATTTGAAGTAAGGTGAACTTTCTACTTTTCACAGTTGTTTTCAGTGGGAAGATACCACATCATTATTTTTCCCAAAGGTTCCTTGGCTTTTTTTATGG
Organism: Tyto alba; assembly: GCF_018691265.1. NCBI lineage: Eukaryota > Metazoa > Chordata > Aves > Strigiformes > Tytonidae > Tyto > Tyto alba. The sequence continues at coordinate 11,731,679 of NW_024881322.1, forward strand.
TGTATTGGCCTGCTAGTGGTGTTATACATTGCTTACTGTCTAACACTTCATAATACACTTTTTGAAACAACCTATGTTGCTTTAGGATGAATCATCCAGTAACAAACCAGCAAAGGGAATGTTACTCATTTAAATGTCAGAATTATTGTCACTGCTGTTTAAGAAGATACTTTGGAGTAAGAATATCATTGATGCCAAGTGTGAAGGAAATGAAATGAAACCTCAAGGACACGCAGAGGTGATTTTTTTCCTGTTTAAAAAATGTGTGGATTTAAAAAGCATTTTCTTTTCCAACATAAAAAATGTGATGTTGTCTTCTTTTCTTAAACTGGTCAAAGGATCTGATGATCTGATCCTCAGTGAAGACTGCAACTGTGCCAGTTTGAGGTTTGATGCTGGCATTATTTGAAATAACCCTCAGTTTTAGAGTAGTCTTAATCCTTACAAGAAAAAAAAAAAAAAAAAAAACCAAAGTTTGATTATAGCTGAAAAGACATTAAAAATATCTCCTTTTTAGGCAGAAATCAAGTAAATGGAAAACTTGGGTGAACCAGGTGAACAGTTTTGGCAAAAAAGGCTGTGAGAACTGTAATAACACCATACGTGTTTTTATTAACAACAGGAACATGTTTTTAACTGTAGAAGGCCATTCCCAACTTGAGGAAATTTAAGTTTAGTTTGTGTATCAGTCTACAGTGTGTTCTAGCAACGTGGTAATGCTTTTTTTTTCCCTTCTCAATAATAGCAATACAGCTCTTTGAGAAGTATTAAAATGGTACTGATTTGCTTTTTTTGGCTCTATTTCCTAGAAGAAGACATTTTGAAGTGTTTAGAGGCTTTAGTAGGCAACAGTCTAAATGAAAAGGCTCTGTATAAAACAAATGTGGTACTGAAAAAAAGATACATGCCTTCTGGAATCTTAGCCAGGCGAAGTCAACCTCGTTAAAACTACATCCTGTAGTTAAGACATATTTTTGTTAAAAGGGCTTCAGTAATTGTGGAACTGTAAATAGGATTTGTTAGTGTATGGACATGAAGGAGGGTAGATTCATGCTTGCTGTATCGATTGTCTTCAGACTCATGAAGACAGTTCTGTGTTTACTTGCATCAAAAAGACTTCATAGCAATCAATTTCCAAGGTGGTTTGGTTTTTTTAACTTTTGAGTTTTTCAGAAAATAAGTTCAGGAGTCTTTCATCTATTACTTATTTAGCCCTCATTAAGTGATTTCCAGAGTGCTGTATTTGTCATACAAAATCAACCAGGATTTTTTTTTTTTCTCCCCATTGTTCTATATTGGCCCTTTGTATGACATAAAATTTCTCTGAGATGATCGTGGTCAGCAAAGCATCCTTGGCATTCTCTGGTACTTGCTTCCCTTTTTGGCTTCCAGGTTGTTGTGAAATTCAGGGATTTTTCTTCAAGATCCCAGCAGAAATCAGCCTTTTTGTCTTTCTGAGGATCAGCCTTTTTGTCTTTGAGATCAGCCTTGGGTATCAGAGTCTGAATCAGAGGATTTGTTACAGAATGCCTTTTTGCTTCCTTATTGCCACAGTGAATGTCAGTTAACTTCCATCCTGAGAGATCCTTGCCTGTGGAATTGCTGGGTTGCAATCCTGCAGGCGTAAACTGTGCCTATTTTAACCTAACCCAGAGTTCATGCCAATAGGAGGACTTGCAACTTCCCAGGTTCTCTGAGAGTTGTTGGGTTTTGTTGTTGTTGTTTACTCCCCTGAAGGGCACTTCAGGAGAGGGTTTCCTTGCGTGGGGTCAGTGGTCTGTTCTCCTTGGCCACTGTATATGCTTGTCCAGTCACTGGAGTTTCCATTCCTCTAACAGATACTTTCCTTTACAACTGGCCTCAGCAGATGGATTGGAAAATGAACCTTAATGAGGAATCTGGATGAAAATAAACCAACACGATAAATTATAATTTTATGTATGTGCCTATACATACACCTTCAGAGAATATAGATATATGTATTCATCATTACTGTTCATTAGTCGGTCTGTTTTCTGTATGTCACCCAAGGACAGTTGGCAGATAATTCATACTACTTTATTTTGCATTAATTTCTAGAAGCTTCAATTAGATTGTAGGATTTATGATGTTGGTATAAGCACAATACTGTATTTGATAGTCTTCTCTGAAAAGGCTCATAGCCTAGAAGGCAACTTAGAAATGGATAAAATAGAAAATAACCGTGGAGCAGGAATTAAGAGGTCTAGGGATAAGAGCTAACCACACTGTGTAACCACCTTTTGACATCTCTTCCGTGTGTTCTAGTCCCAGACATCTTACTGGCAATCATGGTAGTACCAGGCAGTGATGAGAATAAGGAAGGCAACCCACCCCTTGTTTAGTTTGCTAACATTAAATACTGATTTTTTTCAAGCAGTAAGAAGGGGAAGCAATTTGTTTATACTTTCATATGGGTGAATCCAGAAGGAAAAAGAGGAAGGAGGAAGCTGGGCTGAAATTGGCTGACCCTGCCCATGTGAGCCCTGTGGACTGTGGCTATATGTCAGTGAGTAAAGACAACCATTCCAAAACATGCCTGCGCTGCTGCTTTGCAAAGTAGCAGGTGTGATTCCTCCTTCTACAGTGGGAAAACCTGTTTCATTTCTTCAGACAATTGTATACGCTCTCAGATAGGTAAGCAGGGAATGTAGAAGCATAAGACATAAAATATTTTTATAATTTGAGTAGAGAGTTTTCACCAAAGGTGTGAATATTACTTGTAACAAATAAATGCAGTGTCCTTAAAAGCAGAAGGGAAAAACAGTACATTAAAATAAAATCACTTTGACCTTCTGTCTTGCACTATTGAGTTTTTAGAAGAAAAAGATAAAAATGCGTTGCCTAAAACATGTAAAAACACTGTAACTGTGTAGTTTGCGATGTCGGGCAATGCTAGCTCTAATTATTCTTAATACAATATCTATTTAAATTTTTTCAGAAAAGAATGCACAGTTGAAGAGAAGCGAGAACAGTAATGAAAATGCTATTTTTCTGAAACTTACACCACAACTCCAAAAAATCACAGTATCCAAAACCAGTTTGTTTTGCAACACAAATTATAGATGATACAAATGAACTGTTTGTGTTCCTGGTTGTTCTCAGTAATTTCTGTAATGTAAAATAATTAGTGCAATTTTCCCTCTTGAGGTGTAAAACCAGGAACAAATTAAAGTAAAATGTAAATACTAGGTTATTAGAAAGCTATATTAAAAACTGAAAATAAGACTAACGCTGTCATGCTCATAAAATTAGCATAACTTCAAAACTCACATGTTGAAACTGGACAAACAAGCCAGTCTCAAACGTGTGTTCTTTTAGGTATTTGTGAAAAATGAGTGCCAACAGAGAAAAGAAGGACATGAGTGCTTTGAAAGATTACTGTGTGAGCATGAATGTTGTGCATGAGTAGAAAGATGACTGTATGAGCTTCCAGTTGAGTAGAAACAGACATTAGTCAACTGTGAGATAAGCCTGAAAAAAATCAGGTATCTGTGTTCTTGCTGCTTGTGGAATTGCTTGTTTTTCTCCACACCCAGCGTTTGGTCATACTTGATGTATGCCATCCAAGCCTCATACTAAGTAAAACAGTATTCATTTCTTCGTTGTGTAGTTGTCATGTTTTCTGCGTGTTTCACAAATGCTTGTGAATTGAATTGATCCTTCATAGCATGCCTGTGAAAATAAGAGGTGGTGTTATTAATCCTTTACACCAGTGAAGCTGCGATACATAGAAATTGAGGCTAAAGTTGTTGAAACTGGCCATTCAGTGTTAGGAATCAGCTTCAAATACTACTGGCTAAATTTCTCAGAGAATGTCATGTTCAGTACACAACGCCAGGGGAATTTTCATGTTCAGGAGCATCTCCAGACTTTAAGGTATGCATGCTGGTGCAGTGGTCTTCAGCCTCTTCAGTCCACTTAATTATTTTCTGGCTCTACTCCGTACATGAGTCCTGTCTTTGCTCCTGACTAATGTGGCACATCTCACGGGTTCAGATGTGCTATCCTAATAGTTGAACACCTTGTACCACCACCTTCCTTGTAAGCATAGCTCACTCCTAATTTCTTCTTGTCCCTCCTGCTCCTGTTCTTTCCTGGGGTGAGTAATTGTATGGAGAGATCTGCTCAGCATCTCCATCTCTGAGACAGCACACTCACTTGCTGAGTGGAAACTTCTGCTCATGTGCAGTGTCCCTGGTGTGTAAGGGGAGTGTTCTAATGGAGCAGGCGCGATACAGGTGGGATCTCTGGGGAAGTTCTCTACCCATGTCCACCAAGTTTCTAATGTAGGCAGATAAGTAAGGAATAGAAGGTCTTACTGAAGGTATGTGAAGGGATTTTTGTATCTTGTTCAGTTTGTGCAGCAATTTCAGCTTGAAGGACTTTCTGAGTGCCTCAGAGACAGTGACTTTCGGCATTGGAGTGGACAAGTCAATTCAGAATGAATATCAGTCACTGGGGCTGAGCGTGACAGATTTCATCTGCCAGCTTCCTTAAAGTGGGCTTTTTAGCGAATGCTTTTCTACTCTGCTAAGTCACTTGGTTATAAGTTGAATTGTTTTCTAAGCTAGTTTAAAACAATGTGATGGCTTTGTCAGTTAAGGTTTTGGCTAAAAAACAAACCAAACCAACTTATTTGGGCTTAGTGTTGTATCTAATGATTTAAAAATATATTTAATTTCTGAAACTTATTTCGAGAACCTCCACTGACTTGTGTTGAAACAACTGAATAGGTTTACTAATCCTAATTGTCTGCCCAGTGTCTTTGTCAAAGGTAGTTCAGCTTAAGTCAGAGGCATTTTAGCTTCAGTTGTTAAATCCTGAACTGCAGTGGTACATGTTCCTTCTGCTGTTTCTCTCTCCCTTCTCTCTCCCCTATTTGCAGGTAATAACTATCATTAGACAGATGTGTTGAGCAACCCAATAAAGTAGTCTTCCAGTGGTTTCCTAAGTTTTCTTTGTGAGGTTTCTCTGGTAGGCAAGGCGTATGCTTGCAAAAAGTCTAGGAATTTAGACAAGTTTATAATAACTGAGAAGTTTTTGAGGGTGAAGAGTTATTTGTTTCCATGTGCAATTGTTTTTTCTTTCCTCAGAAAGCAGACGCAAGACAGCTGGAATTCTGTTGATGAAAATTTTTGTCTAAACTAAGGTGACTACAGCTTTTCATGGTTTGGTCTTCCCCTAAGTTTTACTGGCAGACCTGTGATAATTAGGGGCGTGATCTGTTTCTTAACTTGTATAGCAAAGCCAGTAAGTGATGCTAACAGTTATACCAGAACAATTATGCATTGGCTGGTACAATTTATGCTGTCATTAGAACTTGGTACAAGTTACACTAACGTGATTTTATTTAAATTAGTCTCATTATATCCATCCTAGAGGATTTACCAGTGTAACCATCTAAAAGTAAATCTGCCTTTGTTTACAAAAAAAACACCTTGTCTAATGTTGATCAAAGTTTTTTTTTACTGGAGCAAGTGCTACCTCTTTGTTGCTCTCAGATGTTTTCCTAATTTAAGCAGGCAACATGAAGTCATCTGTACTAAGTAATTCATTGTGAATTGATGAAAGAACACCTTTGTGCTTTATCCACATATTTGAGACTGAAGTATAGTTCTTTGCTTGTCTTATGGGGAGGTTTTTATTCAAGTTTGTAGATTAAAATCCAGAGATCAGTCTTTCAGACATGGAAATAAGAATATTTAGAGCATTGATAGAATTAAGGTAAGACTACTGGTGTATTCTGTTAATATGTCAAAGTGTGTGTGTACAGTGTATCAAATTACTTTGGATGACCCAGTAATTTAAAACATGAAGGGAATTTTCAGAGATTCTCAATCTTTAGCTACTTCCAAACATTTGGTTCATGTTTTATGGAAGCAGAATTGTGAAAAGTGCATATGAAAAGATGCTTTTTGGATTGTTTATTAACTGTAGTGATAATCTTATGATACTTGGAAATATAAAGAGATTCCTTACTGAGCTACTGAGATTCAGTCTATACAGATGGCTTTATCAGAACCATCAATCCTAATATTCACCCTTGCCATCTCAAATGTGGTAATTCAGATCATGAAGCACTGGTGACTTCCTCCCCCACTCCCCAACAGATAACATTTTAAAAGTAAGCTGTTGGTTTTATCAAATAGTAATAAAGGCTGACCCAAGAATAAATAAGTAGATTTTTCAAAGACCGAGAGCTACAGAAGATTCAGGAAAAAATCTAGTTTCAGATATTCAGAAAATTAAATATGACTGTTGCAACATCTGTCCACTAGGTCTGGGACCAGAATTTGGTTATGGAGCACTGTCTGTGTCCATTGCAAAGTACTGTGCTAAAGAATTCTGTTCAAAATCAATTTGGTTTTGTGTCTTTGTTGTTTGATAGGGATTCTAAAAATTGTTTGTTGTAATCTATTAATTTATTTGTAGCTTGTGTGGGTGCATTTGCTTTTTGTTTGTTGGTGGTTTTACTCATCATCACTTTCTTTAGATTTCTCCCCTCTTTTTGTTTAGTGAGATAGGATGTCCATTTCACTACGTTGCCTTTGCACTTGTCTTTCCTGGAACTTATTTCATTTGAGTATTGCTTTATTCCTTTCAGCCTATACTTAGGCTTTTAGCAGCTTTTTTAAGCTGCCTGGAGTAATTTCCTTCCCTATCTCCACTAACTTGTTTGTATCTCGAGTCATCCATTGTATTGTGCTAGCGTGGTGTTTATATGGTCCTGCAGTGGGGAACTTGCTTGTTGAAACTATTCTTGGACTGTTGATTTTATTCTCAGTTTAGCCATTCCACTTTGCGATCTACTATTCAGCTGTACTAGGGCTAGAATGAGGGGGGACAGTAGGAATGGGAGTTGCCAGTTAACCTATTAGATGAAAAGCTGAGTAAGTACTTGTGTTTATCCTGTCCACTTATTCTACACTGAGCTGAAGCTATCAGTTCCTAATTTACAGCCAATTGTTTATTATCTATCTTACAAAACCAAAGGCGTAACAGTACTTTTTTTTTTTCTTTAATCCAGAATGATCTTCATCTTCTGCTTGAGTCTCTGATAGATAAGAAGTGAAGCTTTTGAATTAGTTGAGATGTAGGTGTAGCCTTAGGGTTTTTGAGGGTATTTTGTTTATTTCAGGAAAAAAATGTAATCCACATCAATTTACTTTAGATGTGTTGCTCAGTAGGATACTGTTATTGTGTGCAATTAGAGATTTCTGAGGGATAAAAGACACCTGTATGACAGTACCCTTTTCAAAACTTACTGACATTTAATTTGTGATGCATGTTTTATCAGGAAAGTTAAGAATTTTTTTAGGAATCTTTTTTGAGAAAAGCATTTCAGAACAAAAAGGGAAACAGAGTTTTAGTCTGTGCTACTTCTAAGTTTCAGTAGTGGTTTTGAAATGCCCTTTTTTCACAGGGAAGTTTTTGTTCTGAAATTTTTGTCAAAAGACCCACAGAAGTAGAAAAAAATGAATTGGAATAGTAAAGACATGCTACCAAATACAACTTGAGTGCTTTATTTTTAGACCAGCACTTGTGTGCTTTGATTAAACAGTTCTTGGTTTCAAAACGAAAGTACTGGTGCAGTATCACTCTCACAACATCTTTCTTCTCCCATATAGTGTTGACCTGTTGTTTTGTCATCCCACGGTGTACAGCTCTGTAGATACTAGTGGGGAGAGCATCACGGTGGTAGAGCAAGTGAATGGTCCAAAGTTGTTGTGATATGATGGAAAGATTTCAGATGGTTCAGTCAGAAGAGGAGAACTCAACTGCAGGAATTAATTCCTGGATGAGCGAACTGATTCTGCAAAAGACTGGCTAATTTCTTCGTTCGCATCCAGTACCCGTTCTGGCATTGAGCTATTCACAATGCTGAACTCAAAGCCTTGTGACTGGAAAAAACTTTCAAAAAAAGACTCCTATGGCCTCACAAAATGTACAAAATACTTAAATTTAACTTCTGAAAATGTCATCTCTCTTAGTAGTCTGGCAGGAAGTAAGGGGTTCATTTAATTTGCTTCTATCCCCAGACACATCAAACTTAAAAAAAAAAAAAACAAAAAAAAAAAAACAAGAAAAAAATCCTATAGAACTTAGAGGTGCTTAAACTGCTATAATTTATTTCCATAGCAAGTTTATTTGTGATACTCAGTAGATTCGCACCAGCTTCCTGAAGTGGAACTTAGGCTTCCAGGTCTCTCTGTGTGTCTGTCTAACCAGGGTGATTGAAGGATAAGAAATAAGTAAAGGTTATGAATGAAAACTAACAAATAAAGTAGATAACCATCCACACAAGAAACCTGTCCCTCTCCTTCAGATGCATTTCTTTTCTGGGTCTCAGCTGAGGGAGGCCCAGTTGGATTCAGTGAGCTGAGTCAAAAGTAGGGTAATGTAAATTGTGCTCATGTAAGAAAAAAACAGCTGATGAGGCTCTGGATTTTGGTTATCTGCTGGGCACTTAAAGGATCAAGTGTTCTGCTGATAAAGTTAAGAACATGCATTATTCAGTGGAAGGCATTACCACTCGAGAGAGATACTTCTAAGAAATTTATAATCACGTCTTGGTCTGAGAAGGTGAGCAACAGCAACAAAACAGCTTATCAAAATATGCATGCTCTGTCAGACACATCAGTTTTGAGTCTGAAGGCAGTACTGTCTGAAATGAGAATTTTTGTAAATCTTCCTTTTGTGGAGGAAAGTCAAGCCTTACAAAGCATGGGAAGTTCTTTGAAGGCATCTACGTGTCTGTGACTTAAGTCTGTGACTTGTTACTGTAGTAAAAGACTTTCTCCTGAACTGGGAAACAGTTGAGTTCTGTCATTTTTTGCTTACTTTCTACTGAAACAGGGACTGAGAGAATTGGTAAACACAGCTACCAAGAGATTGGGAAAAGAAGGGAATTGTTAAACAATATTTTTTCTTCTCTGGCAGTATAGACTTTAGAGAGAGCTTTTTTGAAGTGTCACCGGCCAAAAAACATACAACCTTTTCTATTACCAGGCAAAAAGGCAATAAGACAGGTTTCTGGGAGTATTACATTTTAAAGAAAAGTGGTCTGTAGAAGTGAACTAGTTGCTGAGACTAGGGAAGGTGGGAAATGTGATGTCCCTGGGCTAGGTCAAATGGCTTGTAAATAGTAGTCCCTCCTTTTTTTCTCTGTAAAGTTAAAAATTGTCATTCCTTAGGTAAAGATGGTTGTCTTACTGCATGGTGTTAAGGTGCTAGAAAACTTGTTACGTAGTCTGTGGAGTTTTGTGTGATTTTTAAGACAAACTAAAGACCACAACATCTACTTATTTAGCAAAGGTAACTTCATTCCCTTTTAATCTCTACTTTATACTGTGTAGGAGTGCATGAAGAATACTTGAAATCCAGACATTTTCTGGTTTTATGTTCGTGGCCTGTTTTTAATACTTGATTGCTGTAAGTTTATTCCCTTTGCAGAAAATTGGTAAGTAATGGATGGGAATGCAAAGTACTTTTTTTCCCCTGCTTTAACAGTGGCATTTGGATATTTATGTAACTGAATAATAAGACAGGACTTGTATAAACTGCTAACTGCAGGAGGTTTTTTTACCTCTAGTGTGACAGGATCACTATAGTCTTAATATTTTATAAGGTTGCAAAGAAGCATGTAGTATGGATTTTGTAGGGGTTTACTGTGTTGTGACTACTAAACATGGGTTAGGTTTGATTAAAACTATTTTGGTAAGAGCAGAAACCTTTGATGAACTATTTAAGTATTTTTAAACATTTACAGTAAGTTCTTTGACCATATGAAAACTATATTTTAATCTTTAAAAATTGGGTTTTGTGGTAACCTTTTGGCTACTTAAGCTTTCTTTTCCATTAACTTTTCCTGAATACATGCTACATACTGACTGATTATTTCGGTACTATGAGGCTTTCTTAAATGTCAGAGAACTTTGGGAGGGACAGATGCGGTTATGAACTGAGCATCCTGGTGGATATTTATACCACCTAGTTCAGCATTGTCTCCCTTTGCCAAATTATTTCTTTTCAAGTTTTCTTTCCACAAACTTCTGCTCTGACTGGAGCTTCCTCCCTTTTAGGAGCTGTACAAGTTTGTGTGGCAGAAGGGTGTGTTCGGGGTTTAAAAGGGATCTTTCCCTCTTCCTTTTCTTAACCAGTCAGGTGATCGTTCACTTCGTAAAAGGACTTGTTCCCTCTACTGTCTGGAGGGAGAAGAAATAGGTGATTATAATTTCTTCTCTCCCTTCTGACTGCCATTGGCAATTACGACAGATGGTGTTGGAGATACACATGTAAAAGTGTGTTATATACAACATCTCTTTACAACATCCTTGAGCTAAGGCTGCCAAAATCTGTTAGATGTTCCTGTATCATATTGCAGGCACCATGTCCACATTTTGTTAGGTATCACTTCAGTGTTTTTATGCTAAGCAGCCACAAAGGCATGCAGGAGATCTCGTTCTGCAGAGTTGCGGAGATCTAAGAAGTTTGCCATCAGATTTGTAGTAGTAGTGGACCCTCATGTTTCCAAACTGCACAGGTAGGTATACAAACACAGCAGACGTAATTCCGTGCAGTATAAATAGATCAAGGACTGTAAACCATGAAACATTTTTTAAGAGTGCAGCCACCAGGAGTTTGATTTGTCAGGAAGTCCTAGCTTTTTGTTGACCACTCAGCCTTAACTGCTTTTTTCCTCATGGCTTTTACTCGTTCTGTAGTGAGTACAATACATATCTTCTGTGCCTGGTACCTGCACTTCACCTGTGCTCTGCAAGTGATCAAGGGCATTTTGCCAGCTAGCTTGTTGGCCTCACTCTGGAAGAGTTAAGACAAGACCCTTGTTCCAGAGTGCTCATTTACTGCAAGAGATTTTTTTTTTTTTTTTCCTCTTGAGTAGGAAATGTTCTACTGGACTGATTATCTCCATGCAGCTAACCTGTCTTGTCATATTATCTGCCTGATTTGATTATTGAAGACACTTAAGAATTCTGCCAAGCTTCACCCTGTACTTGGAGTTTTAGGCTTGGAGCTCAGCCTGGATCTGATGACCCTGTCCTTTGATTTGATAGCAAATTTGAGTCCATTGCTTTAAAAAGAAGGGCTTTCTTGGTAACCCTAGTATTTGCAAGAAGGTGAAATCCAGACAGATTTCAAATGACTATATTTCTTTAGAGTTGCCATAGTTTCTATCCTTGATTTTAATGAAATTTGACAACTATATGCTAGTGCAAAACCAGCAGGTTACCTGTTAGTACTCTTCCCTGATCCTTTTGCTTGGGATTTGGGGCATCTCTTGCCTGTTATTTAAGAGTAGTTCCATCATTTACTTGTCGCAGAAGTAACTGCCCTACTACCTGCATGGCTGTCATGGAAGCTTTTGGAGAGAAAGCATTTTTGGTATGGTAGTTTTTTAGTAATGTGTCTGCAAGGCTCTTTGGAGCTTCCTCCAGGTGATACAGTCCTGGAGCCCCACTGTGGAACACCCGTGGGGATGAGCATTCTGAGATGGGAGGCTGCCAATTAGTGGAGTTCAGATTTTGCTCCTACGCAATTTCGCTTCACCATGTCTTTGCTTGCTTTGTTGAAGTTCTTGGAGCTTTAAGACTGGGAAATGCCCCTCACACTTCTCAGCTCCTCATGAGAATACTGGGAAGCACAAGGTAAATGAATCATGTAGGACTACTGTGCAAGATTTAAAAATAAATAAAAAGATCCCCAGAATTCTGCGGCTGATTGCTTGTGGCACATGTGTTAAGGTGAAAATTCATCCTGTCAAATTACAGTTAATGGCAAATAACTCTTGATTTGGTAAATAATTTGAAATTCTTTGCTTTGTTTGGGAATGTTTGTATTATCAGGATGCAGGTCTCAGAATTCTGTGTGAACTAGAGGATTGTAATACTAAACACAAAAATTAAAAAATAGAATTATGCCATTAACTTTGTCACATTGAAAACTGCTCAGAATTGTTCTTTTTTGGAAAAAAAAAACCCACAAACATTTTTTCTTATTTATGGTGAAATCAAGAGTTCAAGGTCTTGCAATTTTACACATGATGAACATTTAGGATTTTTGTAAGTTGTATTAAATGTTTGAAAAGAGGTATCGTGAAAGATACGTCAATTTGAAAACCTTGACATGTACTGTTTAACAGTATTTTACATTTACTTAGGTTCCTCTAAAGAAGGAGGAGCTGGCGCTGTGGATGAGGATGATTTTATTAAGGCATTTACAGATGTTCCTACTGTACAGGTAAGATGCTGTGTATACTCATATTTGTTTTCAGAAATACGCTATTTGCAGTGCTGTGCATTAGCCTACTTTTAAAACTTCTGTAATTTGCTGTCTCCTAAGAAAGTGTTGTTACATTTCCTTCTTTCTGAATTTACAGTCTCCATGGAAAGCTCTTTCTCCAGTTAGTTACCAAAAAATCCACCTTATCTTTACTGTTCTACTAATTATTATCATGTTGTGTTTCAGCTAAAATCCATTATTGCCTTTCTTAATCTTTTCCAGGGAGCTACTGAAAATAATGGTATGTTTTAATTATAAGAAGAAAAAGATTTCCATAACATTTGGAAAATTTAGGACTACAGTTTCAAGGGATAATCAAGTAATAATACAGGCAAATAATTTAGAATGCAAGAATTGCATTTTCACGGCATACATGTCCTCATCTCTAGGAATACTTCAAAAAAAGAAATCTAGTGCCGCCTTTGAATAGTAATGAAGATGTTGGATTCTGAGTTCTTAGTTGAAAGATTAGGTTTTAATTTATATTCTGTAAGCGTGGGAATTGCACATATTTTGTACTTTCACACAGCTGAGTCATTTAACGTGTTTGTGTCTTCCTAGACCTATTTTAAATAAGTCTCCCTTGAGCAACTGAGGAGTGGAAGGCAACCAAAAACTCAGTAAGCCATAGTTCCTGAATACCAGAAGGATTTTGTATGACTCCCTTTTCTTGATGCATACTTCTGTTCTGTTTTTATTTCCCAAGATCATAGTCTAGTTTTTTGTTAGATCTCCTTCTGTAGGCAGAAATACTGTCTGCTTTTATGAAGGAATACTATCTCCATGATCCCTGTCACATCAAGGAAATCTTTGTTTTACAATGTAATATTTTTATGTTTCGTTGACTCTCCAAACTGTGTTAAGAATTCTTTGGAGGGCAAAAACATGGGGCTCTCAATATTATTTATCCCCATTATGTTGAACAGAGCCATGTTCCACAGCACAGAAAATGTGCTGCTTGTAGTTCAGTGCCTTAGTACTTGCAGTCGCAAGTAGAGTTCTCTAATCACTGAACTTGGTTAAAAACATTGCAAGAACAGAAGTGGGGTAACTGTATGTCGTTGACCAGCACATACGATACTCTGACTGCTGGATAGCTGAGGAAGATAGGCCATTCCTAAACTGCAAGAGGTGGAGGAGAAAGGCACACTTGTCTTTACTGATCTCAGCCAAATTGAGGTGAGGAGGCAGGGCAGAAATGTGTAACTGACCTCAAAATAAACCTGTCTGTTTTGTGGATGAGAATGTAAGAAAGCCCTGCTGACCAGGTAAAAAAAGAAGTTGATTGTTTATTTTTAAGTATCCTTAGGAATAATGACTTACTGCTGCCCAACTTCATGCTTCTGGTTATGGACAGTCTCTGATCTTTTCAATAAAAGGCAGATCCCACGTTCTGTGACTATGTTAATTACTAAGGAAGAGAGAAGTTTCTGTACTAGACCCTCTGAAGAAAGAATGTTTATGACCTCTAATTTGTCAGGTTGTTCTAAAAGCAAAGGGAACTTGTTATAATGGTGAGGGGGAATTGTTTGTATGTTATTGGGCTCATTTCTGCATCCTTCTGTTTTCCTTACATTTGTGCGTTTCAGTAGTGGCTTCATTGAAAGTAAGGAAGGGAATTACGTTACGGAAAAACTGATCCAATTCTGAATAAGGATTAAGCACACTTGGATTAATCAAGTGAATTGAGGTTACTTACAGTGTGTGTATGTTTAACTCATTCTTAAAAGCCTTCAGTGGTACATCTGCCTTTCCAGCAACCTGTTCTGATGACTGCTCATCGTTAATGTTTTAGGAATATCATATTGCTTACTCATACCTAGTTTGTAATCCCCGTATTTGAAATACTTTCCACCTGTATACTCATTACTCCTATTTGCATTTGAGCTTTTAATTTTTCTGTCTTTGGTGTTGCACTTCCCTTTAATGATGCGTGTGTGTGTTGCCCTCTAATGGATAACAGCAGTTTATGAAGAAGATGGGTGATTTTGAGATGTAGTCTGATGGATCTATGTCCCAAAAAGAGAAGCACTGTGGTGAGAGGATTGTTCCTTCATATTCAGGATTATAGCCGTAATATTTTTACAACTCTCTTTATTTGCCTCTGCTTAAATTGAAGAAAAATCTGTATTCAGGTTACTAGGATTAACTCCCATTAATAGCTAAAGTTCAGTTCTGAATAAGTTTAGTTGTTTTTATAAAAGTCCGCTGTGGGAATTTACGAACAAAAAAACATGTATTATGTCATTGATTGAACACAGAGTTTCGTCTTGGCCTTCTAAAAGCATAATTAGTCAAGGGCAGGGAGAAGCGAAATTCTTAAAATATTACTTTCTATTCTTTTGGAACTTATGTAGGGATGGACAACTGTCGTGGTTTAGGCCTGGTTGGCAGCCAACCACCATGTAGCAGCTCTCTCTCCCTTCCCCTCCGGCAATGAGAAGGGACAGAGAGCCAGGCTTGGGGTTAGAGATAGGACTGGGATGGGGAAAAATTTCCCCTTTATGATCACGATCAAAAGGCAGACTCGTTAGGGGAAGGAAAAAAAGAACATACATTTATTACAGACACTGACAACACATAAGAGAGTAGGACAGTGAGAAGCATTGCCACACCTTGAGAACACCTTCCCCCCACCCCTCCCTTCTTCCCGGGCTCAGCTCTGCTCCCGATATCTCTACCTCCTCCCCCAGTGGCGCAGGGGCAGGGAATGGGGGGTGCAGTCAGTGCTGCCACGTCCTTCATCTTCGGTGAGGGGAGTGTCCGGAACTTGTTCCCCCCTGCTCCATCATGGTCCCCCTCTCACAGGAGACAGTCCTCCACAAACTTTTTCCGACTTGAATTCCTCCCATGGGCCGCAGCGTTCCCCACACTGCTCCGTCATGGGTCACTAACTTCCTCCGACTGGATTCCCTCCCACGGCTGCAGCCCTTCCCGAGCTGCTCCGGCGTGGGACTCCCCCGCATGCTGCAATCCTCCCAGCGCTGAATTACAGCAGCGGGGCTGCCTTTTCCCATGAGACCCCGGCCTTCTTCGGGCACAGAACCTTGATCACCCAGGCAAAAAACACAGGCCATAAATCAGTGTCTGCTCCACCGTAGATCTCCATGGGTGGCGGGGGGGGGCTGCCCTGCCGTCTCCCCACGGGATACAGGGGGGGTCTCTGCTCCGGCACACCTCCCCCCTCCTTTCTTCCTCCATTCCTCCACTGACCTTGGTGTTCATGCAGCTGCAGCAACTCCTCCTCACAAGTCTGACTGCCCGTCACCACGTCCCTTCTTAAATACATTATCGCAGAGGCACAGCCGATTGGCTCAATTTCCCAAACAGAATTGGAGCTGACTTGGAGCTGGGGGAGCTTTGAGAAGCTTCTCACAGGGGGCCGCCCCGATAGCCCCCTCCCCTGCCACCAAAAAACTCCACCACTCACTCAACCCAGGACAACAGCCTTGACAATTTGGGATTTTTCAATGGAATAACAGTTTTAATTTCATGACAAGATAAAATCACGCCATTTATTGAATTCCTTATTACCGCACCAATTTGAATAGCAGAAATTGCATAGATCCAATTCTGTTTGTGTCAGGTAATTAAAGAAAAAATAAAATTCTCTGCTAGGAATGCAAGTAGGGCAGACAGAAACCCGTTGTACATGTTGCTTCTGTGTTTGTCTATTGCCTCTAGTGTGTTCTAATCCTGTGGCAGTACCTACAGAACATGGTGTTTGATAACGCATAGGCTAACAACAAAAAAATGTCCTATTTTCCAGAATCTACTCAATGAGGCAGCTTACAAAAGGTATTTGTACCTTGACTGGAACCGCAGACCAAGTTTCGGGTGTGCACTAAACAGATCTCAGTCAGCTGCCTCCAGAAGGCACGATCCTGTTTCTCTTGTTGTTGCACTTCATGCCTTTGTGATAAGTTGGCATAGGCTGCTGAGTTGGCAGAGAAATTTTGTGTTTCCTCTTGTAGGGTTAGCGTTTTCTCTGTTAAAGTCCTGAATTGGGAAGGAGACAGGGCAAGGTGGGTGATGGTAAAGGGGGAGCCTGCGGAGGTTGGGTTGTCGTGAATTCTGATGGCGTTAGGGTCACCGTAATATGAAACGGCATCTTTGGTTAACCAGTCACTACTCCCTTCCACTAATAAAAGGAAAATAATTATTTTCTTTGATAATGAGCATTTAATTGGAAAAAAAAAAAAAAGCTTACTGAGACACACATAGTATTTATTCTTAACAGTATGGTACCTCTAGAATTAGTATTAGAGTAAATTAGTGTTGAGTAACAAGTATTACATGCTACCGGTATACACATATATTAAAAGGTGATACAAAACTCATGTTTGGTTTTGTGGTCAGTGGAGTAGAAGTCTGTTATGCTGGGACCAACTGTTTTCATTAAATCATTTACTCTTTTTCAGTAAGTTAGGCGTTGAATGTTGACTTCTAATGAAGAAGAAAATAGTAATCATGAGGAATCACTTTTTGGATTTTATGAATGCAGTTGTGTCCCCTGTATAGAACTGCAAAGCTGCTTCCACAGTGTACACTGGAAAAGGTTAAACAGTTGTGTGGTAATAACAGTTTGTGTTTTGTTGGTAAAGCACATTCAGAAATTGTTTTCCACATGATAGTGAATCTGGCCTGGATGTGAATTCATCTCTTTCTGAAGTGATTCCTACCCTGTTTATCCTACAAACCAGATACACGGGTGTTTAAGAGCATGGATGTCTTCCACCTCCCCAGTATTCCAGCATGAAATGTAGAGGCCTCCATAATCATGTTCTGTTAAAGCATTGGAACAAAAGTAGATGTCAGTAGAGTCAAGGTCCTGTATCTACTGTAAGTTAATTTCATTTGATATGGAATAAAATTTCAGGAAATTGGAAAACTAGGCTGTTATTTGGAATAACTCTTGTAGTAATTTCAAGTTGCCAAGGAAAAAAGGTATTTTGTCGAAAATACACATTCAGCTTAACTGTAGGACAGAAGAAAGGCATTCCCAAATCTTTACAGAAAAATACAAGACGCATATATACATGCAGAACAGAGTGTTCAAGAGACCAGTCAAAGCTCTTCAGCAATTCATGTGGAGCAAGGTGTCCTAACTGCTGGTTCTTGTTTTCTCTGCATGCTCTGTGCTCTTGCACATACAAAATTATGTCTTGGACTTAGATAAGGAGAGAGCATCAGGCACTCCTGTTTAGGTGCTATGTAAGTTATCATGCTGGCCTCCACCTTTCACTCTAGAAGGGTATGGAGTTTCCTTGAAGTCCTGAATTATATCTGCCAGCCCCATATGGATGTCTTGGATGTGTCTCAGATGGCACCAGATGCCTGTGTATGGGCAACTGAGTTTTGCCTGATGTGTTTATGTAAATAACTTTTGGGCCAAAAAATTGGAAATTTTTAGCTGAAAATATGTTTTTGAAAAAACTCTGGTCAGATCAGGTTTCTGGCTAGCAATTTGCTTCATATCCTTTTTCAGCTTGTTCTCAATCTGGGGAAAAAAAAAAACAACTTTAAGTTTTGCATATGCAGTGGCAGCAGAAAAGATCATCTGGTGGTTTATGTCCAGGAGAATAGCGGGGAAGTCTGTTTATTTCTGATGTTAATAATATATTTTCATGACTAGTTTTGTTTTTACTTTCTTCTTTAGAAATCTACTGTTGTACATGTACAGTTATCAGTAATTTCATTAATTCACATATTGCCAAACTCTGACTGGTGCTTGATTAGATTGGTCAGGCTTCAATTTTGCTGAAGTTACTGTGTAGCGAGGACTCCCGACTGGAGGCTGCTCCTTACATTTATTTACTGAGTGTGCAAGTTAATAAATTATAGGCTTGCAGTAGTAGTACATCTAGAAGCTACTGGAGCTTTTAATCTTTTTTTTCAGACAAATTTTATTTTAGTGTTACCTAGCAGCTTGGGTAGGTCCTCACAGAGCCATGCACTCTTGTAGTGAAGAGAGTCCCTGCCCCAAAAGAGTGTCATCGGGTTAAAATCTCTTGATTGAGTTTCATTACACTGAGTATGAAAATGAAGTTGAATTGCAGTAATATTGCAGCAGATTATCTGAAACCTCTGCTCATATGGAATTATATTTTTTTTAAATGGAGTTTATGAAATTCTGTATATGATTAGCTCACAAAAGTAAGAGGTGAAATCTTGGAAGAAGTTGATTCCTCAGCTTTTCTGCTAATGAATATTCACTATTCGTTGATATCCTCAAACATTTGCCTTAAAATGCCCATTTATACTTCTTATATAGTTCTCTGGAACATTTAGGGCAGGATTTTCAGAATTATAATTGTATTTTCAGTCTTCTCAAGCTGTTTTCCTTCATCAGGTTACCCGGGATATTAACAATATACATTTTCTGATCTTTTTTTTTTTCTTTTTTTTTTAATACTTCAGATCTATTCTAGTCGAGAACTTGAAGAAACGTTGAACAAAATCAGGGAAATACTCTCAGATGACAAACATGATTGGGATCAACGAACTAATGCGGTAAACTTTTTATCTGGTTTCAGGTTTAGGTGGGTGTATTTCATAAAGCACAGGCAGCTGCATATGCTAAAATGTTTTTTCTCAAAGTAATTACACTCCAGATAATTGAAGAAATTTTCTTTTTAGTTTTTAAACCTTGAATTTCTATATACCAAATAAGTTTGAGCAAGTATTTTTCAAAGGCTAAATTTTTGCTAACGTTTAAGGGAAAGCTTTTCTAAAAGCCATCATGTATGTTACAGTTGGCATTTATGCAAACTCACGTATTCTGCTGGTAAACTGGTAGCGTTAGTACCTGTTATATGTGGCTATGATAAGGTTCACATGCAGGAATACAATGTTTGTGTCTAGATAGCATTTCTATTTTTTATCAAGTTTATGGCATCTTAGGGTTTGGAAACTGGTAGGTATGTGAACAGAATTATTTAGTTGTATATTTGTAGACTGGGATCTAAGACTTTTTAGCTGTAGAATTTAGGTAATAGGATTTTTTTACAGTTTTTAAAATTCCTTCTATATATCTCAAAGTGACACTTTGCTTTAAAGATATGCCCATGTACATTTTTGCAATTAAGCTGTTACTCTCATATTTTGAAATGCATATTGGTAGTGTCCTAAACTAAATGCCTTCAATTTTTTAGCTGAAGAAAGTTCGGTCACTGCTTGTTGCTGGAGCTGCACAGTATGATGGATTTTTCCAGCATTTACGGTTGTTGGATGGTGCTTTCAAGCTGTCAGCCAAGGATCTCAGATCCCAGGTGGTTAGGGAAGCGTGCATTACTGTAGCGTAAGTATAGTTTATCTGTGTTTGTATGCTGCTAGATTTTAGTGTGAGTTTGACTTAAAGATGCTTTATCAGTGTTGCAGGAAAGATTATCTTGATGGACTGCTGTACACTGACTGATAAAGAGTCAAGGCAGCATCTGAAGCCACGGAGAAAAAGAAACATTGAAGGGAATTTGTTGTCTTATGCAGTGCACATAGTTGGTGATCCTGTAACCAACTGTATGTGAAGAACAAGTTACCATCACTACACTGAGTACTTAGTGCAAGTTAATACAAACTGTTGTTAAGTACTACTGTAATACTAGGCGCTAGTCTTAGGAGCACTTGTGCTTGGGTGATTGGCACAGGGCTCTACTGTGAGTATTTCTGATAACCACGGGAGCTGCCCTGTGGTGGTTTGAACACTACATTTCGGTGAGACAGTATCTTTCATGTCCGTGATAATTTTAGAAGCCAGGACTAAACAGAAGTAACATCTTCACCCTTATCTTGGGGACCCTCATTAAATTCAAGGGTGGGAAAGAAAAGCCGCCTTTGTACACCAGCACAGTCTTTTTCCCTGGCTTCTTTTCCTCTGGAAATGCATTAATGTAACCACTGATTTTCAGTGGCCGTCTGCAACAGATATCCCCCAGAGTTTACCCTGGCTATTTTCTGGTCTCCTGATTGAACAGCCCATGGGGACCTGTTGGAGCATGCAGCTGTCCTTGCCAGGGAAATTGAGGCTTGGAGAAAATAATGCTAACCTTTCCTCACATGAGTCAGGTGTAGTGTAAAAGGACTGTGTAAATGTCCTCGTCTAGGCCTAAAAACCTGGCATTTTTCTTGATCCCTAAATTTAGATATATTGGATGTATCATTTGCTACTGACTGAGGATTCTTTTTATGTAGTCTCTCTGCATGAAAGAAGCATTTGCCATCATCACTGGACAGTTAAATTACTGTGTGTTATATGTTTGTATATTTGTTAAAACTGAAACCACAACCTTTAATAAACAAGGGTGTCAAATCTTACGGTTGGCTAATTATGATAAATACAGTAGTTTTGCTTGCGTTCAAAGGGAAAAAAACCTCAAACTGTAATTTCCATAGGATTTTAGATTTATATATTCTCAAAGTATGTTAAAAAGCAGAAATACTGTGGTATTTTATGTGGACATAAGAATTTTAGCCTTTCAAATTATGGTATTTGTTTTTCATTACAAAATAAAGTTATTAGTGTTCAACTTCTTAATGTGTCTGCTAACTAACAAAAAATGTTTCACAAATCCTGCATTTCTAATGAGGCAGGGACTTGAAAATTGTGAAATTAAGTAATTTTGTTGTTGGGAAAGATATATCTTTAAAACATGTCGTGAACTTTTATTTTAAGACTAAACAAGTTGATTATTTTTTTTTAATAAGTTCTATTTCTTTTTCCTAAATAGCCATCTTTCAACTGTTCTGGGAAACAAGTTTGATCATGGCGCTGAAGCTATTGTGCCTACTCTTTTTAATCTGGTTCCCAACAGCGCCAAAGTGATGGCAACTTCTGGGTGTGCAGCCATCAGATTCATTATTCGGGTAGGTGTTCCCCTCTCCCTTTGCTTGCTAGGGATATCCAGGTAGAGGCTCTTAGCTGAGACGGTAACAACTCTGAAATACAGGATTATAACTAATTCCTTAAGGGAGAAGTAATTTTGCTCATATATGGACAAATACTATTTATCATTGAAACCAATTGGCAGCTTTACCATACTAAAGATGGCGGAACAGGTAGAAAAGCAAGTTTGTTTTGATGATTTTTGGTAATGTATTAATTGTACAAAGCCAAGTGTATTCCAAAGTGTAGCTGCTTTTAACTGCCTTTTTGGAAAAGACAAAGTTAAGCTAGTGGTTAAGCAGTAAGATTTTTTCCAAAAAAACCCAACAAAACATTGCTTTTTACAGAAAACCCAAAGCATTAAGAAAATTGGAACCATTGAGTTAGTGATAGAATGTTGAAGAGGCTGGACATAGGTGGATCAGTTAAGAAATTAGAAGTTCACGGAAGAAAAGCCCAATAGAGATTTTAATGCTTGGGTTTAGGAACTTTGAGTCCTTAAAGATAGAGCATATGAAAGAGGGGAAAGTTATATACTAGCTGTTTTTTATTGTCTGTTCCTTAAGCATCAGCTCCTGACTGGTGTCTGAGGCAAGATAGTTAGCTAGTTTTTGGAGACTTGTAGTGATATTTTTGTGTTTCAAATAAAAGCGGGAGGTTGTCTGGAGTGTCTGCATTAAAAACCGCGGTGGTCTTTAATGCTAGGCACTTAATGCTATTCACTGTGATCTCATCTGTGGTTTTAATTTTATAAGTTGTTGGAAACCTAAGTGTTTTAATCACTCTCACCTTTTATTGCCATCCTCAGTATGTTTTGGAATCTGTACTTATTCTCTCTACCCATGCCTCTGAGAATGTGCTCTAAGGCTTCGGCATTACCTTTATATCAGCTCTTGGGCTAAGATCCACTGGCATTTTCTCCTCAGACTCTTACAGTGTATTGTGGGATGGCACAAAGTTGAGAGTAGAGGAAGGAATACACCTTACACAGGATGATTGAAGTTGTAAGAGAAGAATATAATCTGTAGTAGTATTAGACAAGCTCACCATGTAAGAAACTAACCCTGTCTTGTTTACAGGAGCCAAATCAAGCACCAGAAAAGCAGCATGAGACAAAAATTCACCAACTATATTAAATTGGCTTTATTGGTTCAGTTCAGTTGGAGATGAGCCTACACATTGTCTATAGCTGCCCTGATTTTGTTTACATCTGTTAGCTGTAATTTAACATACTAGATTGGAGGCTTAGCAGCAAGAAAATCCTGTCCACAGTGTTCAAATGTCCAACGCATAAATGGATTATGCAGGGTGTTCTGATAGAAAATTCATGTTTCAGTGAAAAAGGAATAAATACCGAAGTCAAACCAGGTGCAGCCCCACACTCCTTTGGACTTCTGTCTTTTGGACTAAATGAGAGTTGGTCAGGCAGTGTGTGATCAGTTGATTATGTAGGGCTCAAGCTATACAGAGTCAGTGGTTTGCTCAAAAACTCCTCCCACAATCCACTGATAGCCAGTTCAGATCATGGTGCTTTAGTATCTAATTGCTGTGAGAGTGAGCCTATGTAAAAAGAGGGAGACTGTATTATACCAGTGTTTATGAAGAGTTCTATCTCATCTTTGTAACTTTGCTGGATTTTGTATTTCTTCTCCAGATAATTCTTACATGGTAGTCTGATATCTCTTTACACTTAGTAAATCAGGAAACTAATTTTTAAAAGGTGGTGTGGGGGGGAGGCGGTGTCTTGAGATGACATGGTGGCAGAAAATCTTTTTCCAGAGGGAGTTGGGATTCAGGTTGGGCAATTGAGCTGCAAGGTGGGTTGGGAGGAAGCATGTATTTTACGTTACAGCTTCAAAGGGGTAACATGACATGTGCAGTCTTAAAACTGAGTGTGAAAGCAAGCCTGAGGCTTTGGTTCCTTTGCAAAACACTTTCTAGAAATTACAATGTCAACAGCTCCAAAGATTTGGAGCATATAGGTTTCTTCATCTGTTAAAAGCATTTTATTCTTTCCCCTGATATTGCTTATTGTTCCCTTTCCGGCAGTCATGTCACTTTTCAATTTGAAAACTATGCAAAACACAAACAAAACCTCTAAAACCCTGTTTAAAAGTATATCACTACAAAAAATTGCAACCATTAGGCTCTTCCAGATTTTTTTATTAATTCCCTCCTAATTCTGAAGTTGTCAGTACTCTGAGAGCTGATAATTATATCTCTGCTTTTTTGGTGATCTCTGTGTTTATATCCTGAAACAATAACCTAAGGAGAAAGTGTATATATATGAGACACTAAAAATTTTTCTGTATTGTATTTTTTAAGGAGTTGTTTTATACAGTCTAGTTTCACACTGTTTTATACTTCACCTTATGTATTTCTTCAAGAAAGGAATAAAGGAATGAACTGAAAATGGAGTTACTGAGCCATGTTCCTTGGAATTAAAATGTTAATACTTTGTGTCTACCGTTAGTTAAGATAAGCTGAAGTAAGGCTGCTTTAATTCTGAATTGAAGTATTGCATTTGGATTTAATGTAGTTTATCTTACCTACTTTAAATGGTAGTTTAAGAGTTTTCTCTTCCCGTGAGGACACTAGGTGTTTCCACATGCCACTGCTGTTATTATTAACATATTTTGCATTAAAAGGAATTTTCTCTTTGTAGTACTGATCATATTGATCTCTGAAAGAATGCCCATAGTTTCAGGTTGAGTGATGCACTTTCTACTCCATAACTCTGATTTTTAAGATTGCTATGTCTATTGCTATTTTTTCTGTGGCAAAACTAAAATAACATCAGCTTACATTCAACTTGATTCGTTAAGAATTCAGTGAATCATAAGTACAGTGCAGTTAGTTATAAGTTGCAACTCTTCAAGGAAACAGTTACATTTGAGCTGTCACATGTGAATTCTGACAGCTAAATATTGCGTGTCATGGTGTGATTGTTGATGGCATTGGAAGTGTTTTTTGCTTGACCTGTTGGAAAAAAAATAGGTTTAATCAACTGACACACTAGCAGCAGTCTCTTATTTAATAGTATTCTACATTTAGTTTCAGTATGCATTTTAAATGATTGCAGTTTTTATTATGTTGCTAATTGTATTTGACTCAATTAGTACAGTACAAGTTCAGGAATGCTTTTGTGATTATCTGCTTTGTCTTTTTTCTTTTTTTCTTTTTTTTTTTTTTTTTTTCCCCTTAGCATACTCATGTGCCACGACTCATACCTTTAATAACAAGCAACTGTACCTCAAAATCAGTTGCAGTTAGAAGGTGAGTACATTATAAATAGCAAATTATTAAAACTATTGCTTTTTTAAATATGATATGTTGAAAAGAAACATATTTGAAGATGTATGGCCATTAACTCTGCATACACAAAACTGTTATTCAGTAAACTACAAAAAAATAATTTCAGGAAAGTTACATTAAGTGATATTGAGGAATGGTACTTTATTCCATATTGAGGGATGTACACTCTATCCTTCTGCGGAATTTATTCCATTATAAAATGTTTTTAACATTTGTTGGGAAGAGTATCTTCTGATTTAAAACAAGGAAAAAAAAAAAAAAACGCTGTAGTTGAATCTGTGTTGGTCAGTCTAATGAGAATAAACAGCACAGGTGTTGAGAGGCGTTGGGAGAGTGCGAGACAGGTAGGCCTGTCTTTGCAGAGAAGTCACTCCTGGGGTCAGAGCAGGCGGGCCTAGTGAGGTTGGTGAGCTCTTGGCGAAGCAGTGTGGTGCACGGCGTGCAGTGTGTGCCAGCACCTTGCTCTCCTGAGGCCAGGAGGACTTGGTAACTTCTGTGCAATGCAGTTTGCATCCATGGAGCGAGGCTGCCTGGTCCTGTGCCCAGCATAATAAACCGACCATGCTGGGGACTGAGGGGTTGAGACAGTGGCTGCTACCTTAGGTAGGGCGTGGTGGATCAGTGTGGTGTCATGTTTTACCAGCTGAGGTGCATCGTCAGTGTGTTGCTTTTTCCAAGAACTTGATACTTGAACACTTGGATTGGCTCTCGATAAAATCAGTCGGTTTCTGACAGAATGTCATTTTCTGCACAGAATCTCAAGGCGGCAGTTAACGCTGTTTCTGGACCCACGCTAGCCCTCAAAGCGAGATAGCTGTGGGTATGCAAGAAATCGCTTGGGCATCTAAACTATTTGCTCTGAGTGTAAGCTGACTTTGTATTCAAAGCAAGTATTATCTCAACCCAGATTTTACTGAACTGTCATAACTTTGTTTTGACTGCAGAAAAATACACAGGGCTTCAGTGCCTCCACTTACCATGATTTTGCAGAGGAACATTAGATTGTGGGTGGCTTTGGTACTGCAGTTCTCAATCCAGTGCACATCAGTGAAGGTGGCCAAAATCATGTTGTTTTCATACTGACTTCAATCCTTTACAAGTACACAGAGAAACTAGATTGGTTATAATAGTGAAACACCTTTCAGGGTTTCTTGCCATGCCCTGTAGGAGTCCAAAGGATTTGGGCAGAATAAAAAAGAAATCTGCCCCTCCAGAACAGGTCAAAGATGCAGCATAACCAGAAAAAGTAATAGTTCCAGGCAATAGTCCACTACCTTTTTTGAAGACTTGTTATCTACACCTTCCTAATCCATGTTGCTTTGTGTTCACCAGGATCTAGCTTCAGACATGTTTTAAAGTATGCCTTTTGCTAATGATTGTCTGCTAAATTGGCAAGAATTCTGAATTAATAGTAAATACGATTGTTAACTTTGTATGTACAGTGCCATGACATCTTTAGGAGTGCTTTCTGTATGCAGAGCTCAGTACTAATCCTCTCATGTTCTCTTTTATGCTATATACTCAGCATAGATGAAAGGATGGGAATAGTGTTTGAGACAGAAGTACACTGCCATAGAAATATGTTGTGACTTAATAGCTGAATTTTGAAAGTATTGTTTGGTTTGTTTTTTTTTTTTTAATATTATCTACCTTGTACAATTTTTAAACTTCATTGATTTTTGTGCATTATTTTGGGGCTAATAAAACTAACATAGTGTGTAGTAACATGACTTAAGCAACAGACAGTTAATTGAACCACATCTATTACTTTGAAGTTTGAGATTAGTTAGCCTGCATGTTTTCTTTCTATACAGAATACTTAAACTTTGCAATAAGGTGACCAATGTACTTGTTTGACAGATAAACGTGTATTTTCTGTATTTGTTTCCCTCAGGGAGAAAGAATAAAGTTACTGTTTATTCCTCAAGCACATTAGAGAAATGAGTATTAATTACAACTTCTTCTGTCCTTTTAGACGCTCCTTTGAATTTTTAGACCTGTTGTTACAAGAATGGCAAACACATTCGTTGGAAAGGTATGAGCCAATATACTTTTTCCCCAATAATAAACTGCTGATGGATTTTGAGACAGAAATCTTCTCATTGAATCCTTTAATTGGATCATGTTGTTCAGTGGTGGCCAGCCTTTGCAGCATAGACGACCTTTCTAGCAGAGCAGGTCAGGTGGCTTGTTCGAATGCCAGGGAGAAGGAGCTGTAAGCTCCAGCCTTGGCTTCGTGTTGCCGCCTCTCCTTACCCTCTGCCTCTTCTCCTGGACTGTGCTTCTGTGAGCAATGTGTGTAGCATGCTTTCTCACCTTCACTTACATCATGTGTCCTGTGCAGCAGAGGTGCACAGGTAGGCATCTGTCTTCTCTCCTCAGAGGAGGAAATTTGTGTGTTAGCCATAAAATAGTGAAAGTGGGATTAGGCTGCAGGACTTCTTTCTATTAAGAGCATGCTGTAGCTTCTCTAAGTAGATAGGAAAATAGTACAGTCATCAGCTCTGCAGAATGCATACTGGAAGCACAGAGTAAAAGCAAGGGGACTACAGGGCCTCCAGAGAAGGCACTGAAGAGCTTATCCAGCTTCATAGTCACCTTTTAAGCTCTCAGGGTGCTTCTGAGAAAGGGAGCAAGGGGAAGATCACTTGATTTATGTCACATGTGTATATGTTTTTTTAAAAAACAAAACAAACCTAAGCATCCCACCCGTCAAAAAAAACACTACCAAAAAAAAACCCCAGACCAAAACCCCAAACATGTCTTGGATAAAAATCATCACAAATTTTGGCTGATCTCATGGGAGCTTTGCTGTTCTTTGAGCATGTGTTGAGGTTCAGAACTCGTACACCAAAAGCTTTAAGGTGTATTTCCAGGAAGGCAAATTTAGTAATCTTAATTTTTCCTTTTTCTTAATATAATAGAAGTAGTTTTTCCGTTTCAGGAAAGTGTGTATCTTAAAAAAGGGATTTTAAAATAATTTTTTAAGCATGATAGGTGGATGTATGTCTGAAAAGTGGTTTATAAATCTTTTAGATTGAAGGCAGAAGCTTACCTAAACCTTTACAGAAGATGCAATAATGTCATCAGTGTGCTTAAGTGTTTACTTCCTCTCTTAGAAGGAACGACTATCTCAGCTGGTTTTTACTTAGAGATATGTTAAAGTGTAAAACTTCACTACTTGAAATAAAATTTGGAATAACAAAATAGCATGAAGAATATCTTTCTTCTAGGCATGCAGCTGTGTTGGTTGAAACAATCAAGAAGGGCATCCATGATGCTGATGCAGAAGCAAGAGTGGAGGCAAGAAAGTGAGTTTTGACTACATTTTGCTCTGAAAAATTTTATGGTTTACATGAGTGACAGAAGGCTCTGGTCGGAGGTGAGCAGCTAACTGTGGCTGAAGAAGAGGACACAAGTTAGGTCGAAAATTTGTTTCTACTCTCAAAGTCCTGAATTAATAATCTAGTTTCTTTTGCAAAAGACATTCTGAAAGCTGAGGCAGTTGATGCTGTTGTGTAGCATTTGGTCATTCTACTGAAACAGGAGTCATAACAGTTGATACTGCTGCATAGTCATTCTTCTTTTCCTGCCCTTTAATTAAGTCATTAAGCAACGGCAGCATTCGGAGTGAGTAGACCAGAAAATAATTTCTTTTGCTTCCCCACAGAATCCGTAAGTGAATGTGAGAATATCCGAGGATAGACAAGTTACTTAGAAAAGATGAATTCAGTTGATGCAGTTGATTTCTTTTCTGTTTTGATGAGCAGTATTGTATGCATTACTTATTTTCAGTCCGAGTTCCTTTCCTTCTCTCCCCATTAGAGAATGGTTCATTCTGTAATCTTTACTTCCTGACTCCACACTTTGAAGAAAATACAGAGGAATTACATGTGGTTATTCTTTTATTTTGCAGGGCTTATCTGGGTCTTAGAAATCACTTTCCTAGTGAAGCCGAGACTCTGTACAATTCTCTTGAGCCACCCTATCAAAGAAGCCTCCAGACCTACTTGAAGAATTCTGGCAGCATAGCATCTCTCCCTCAGTCAGACAGGTCATCCTCCAGCTCACAGGAGAGCCTCAAGTAAGCACCTCTTAACTGTTTCTGAGCTTGTACATAAAAGCAAATGAACCAGACTTCTGTGGCATACAGAAAAGCTGCAGTTGTATATTGCCACTCTTAAATTTTTTATTTTAATTTTTTTTGTTGTGTTTTGCTGTATGACAGTATTTCCCCAGCAAGGCAAAAAGTAAGGGCGGTCATTAACAGGATTTTAGCAGGCTGTTCTTATTGATATATTTATTCCTTAACAGTCTTTGTTACACCAAAATATCTTCAAGGTTCACATATTCATGTCCAGCATTCTGGTGTAATGTAAAGTCTAGGAAATAAATAATGGTGTTACCTCTTTTTTTTTTTTTCTGCCTTTTCACTGGGAAGTATGAGAAAGAGACAACAGCAGTGAGGTTCATTCAGATTGGAGATGTTCTTTTTTCCTGGCTTCACAGTATCAAATAAGTATTAGCAGTAGTTTGCAGCTGTACTAATTACTAGAGGATGTGTCTGTGCTGCGGTTGGTGGTGTATTAAAATGTGTAGACAATCTTGAGCTGAATAGATTAAAGTTTACTTAGGTACCAATAGCAAAAGAAATCTACTGGCTTTTTTCCTTTACATTCTAGAAAGTTTCCTCAAAGTGTTTTTAAACCTTCTAAGATTCCAATTCAGGTTCTTCATTTCTAAAGCCAGAGAACTTGTCTGCTCACTTTTGACTTTAAAGCAAAGACTGCTTCCAACATATTAGAAGATAATTTTTTTTTCTTTGGCTGCCTCCTTAAATACCAGAGGCTTATCTCATCTTTCCTGTGATACTTGTATTGATAAAAAGCATCATAAAAATAATTGTAATGTAGGCTATTGCTAACACTTAATTTTCCACAAACAAATGTTTAATCAAATATTAATTACTTTTGTTTAAATTAATCCATATTCCCTGTCTGAAAATCAAAGTGTTGTTGATGAGTTACTGGTAATAAAATGTTAAAAACTAAATTACAGAGGAATTAGAATCTTAAAATCCTCAAGTGTTACTTTCTGCATTGCAAGATACGTAAGTATTACAGTACGGAAGGGGAGGAGTAAAATAAGAGATAAACAGAAGAGGTCATGATGCTGGAAATTAAATAATTTTTAATTGATTTTTCACTTATTTTTTGCATTTGGATGCATGTTATTAGGTCCTATGTTACCCAAAATTATGTGTCTGGCTTCTAATATAGACGCTGAGTTGTCTCTGTATAGACTAATTTAGGAAATATGAGTGTGATTTTCCTAGAAGTCTGATCATCCATGATTTTCAACCCTCTGAACTTCGAGCTCTTCTATATAATTGATCAAAAATGGTTTTATTTAAAGAGGATGGTGGAATGAGAGAGAGGTGGTGACTTGTGTCTACCTATATGAAACTGCTTAAATGAAATGTCAGTTGCAATAGATGGTGACTGTTGTCTGGGCCTCCTGTTTGAAGCAACTTGTAAGGTCAGGAGACACCCAGGAGCTCTGTCTCAGACTCTTCAACTTACTTGCAGCAGAACACCTCCAAAACACTAGTTAGTAATGGCAGAAAAGCAGGTATGATTCATAATAAGCTGCAAATGTATGATCTTCTCTGAGGAGGTAGGGAGCAGTGCTGACCTATATTATCACTGAGCACCTGAGCTGATAACTTGGATAAATACACAGTATAAGGCATCTCTTTTCTCTCTGGTTTTTCATTTAAAATTAGAGAGGGATTATTTCTACTAAAGCTGAGATGCTAGACTCAGGTTATAATTTGACTATTGATGAAACAGTCAACTATTTCAGCAAATACAAACCTTCCCAGTCAGATAAATATTTAGACAGCTAGATGTGAATAAAGTATCATGCTTTCTTCAAATAGTCTTTTGCTTTTCCCTGGTCCTTCTGCATTTTATCCTTCTGAATGAGGCAGAAGGGAGGGCTCACAGTTAAACTTGTGTAGACAGATTTTGCTTCAGCAACTATTCATTTTTGCAGTAAGAATAAAGATAAACGGAGAGAAAACATAGAGGAAAAGACATGTTATTTTTCTCCGTTTATAAATTGTGGGACCCTCCAACATTCAAACAGGGGAAACTCATTCTAGCTGCTTGGAAGTTACATCATTTTCCTTTTTAATTTGTAACTAGATTCTTGGGAGAAACAGGACTGGAGGAGGCTTATGAATTGTACATGTTCTCCTTGTTACTGCAGACAGCACTTAACGTAGTTTCTTCCATAAATCAAGCTTTTTGTATAGCTCCCACTCTTGTTGTTTGACAGCTGATATTACAAATCAGCCTTGTGGTTAAAACCTTGTGCTGATCACCTTAAATGTTTCTGTGACCAAGTCCAGAATGCCTGAGGTTTGTGATGGCAGAGTGTGCTTATTGGTAACTAAAGGATTAGTGCTTTGTGACAAAGATGTAATTTTATGAAATAGGGAGAGATAAGATGCTTATGTTTTCCTTATAATTATGCACTTAATGTGTTTATCTAAAATATGCTGAAAAGGTTGAAGGAAGAAAAGAGCAGAGATTTTTTTTTTCCTCTCTTTTACTGTTGCCTTTTGGATCTGATACATGAGACTGACTTACTGGGTTTATTGACTTTGTTTTCAGTCGGCCTCTATCTTCTAAATGGTCTGCAGCCAGCTCAGCAAGCCTTGCAGGCAGAGGTAAGGCGATTGCAATGTAGTGCAGTGCACAGTAATTGTTCTTTATGTTCTTTGAATTAAAAGTTTTAAATGCAGCTTGAAGTTTTATTGTCTTAAGCATTTACCCTGTTTCCAAGTTAAATAATGGTGTGTGTCACTACAAACTGCACCTGGAGCTAAGATTGCCTCATACTCACTTCATATTTTATATATTTTCTGTCGTTGCAAGTATAAGACTTAATTTGCTGTGTATTGGTACTATTAATTGCTCATCTGTCTTGGAAGTTTTGTCATGGAACAGTCACTCTCAAAGAAGGAAAACATTATTTTGTGGTCTATTCGCGATTATTAAGTTTCTGGCAATTAGAAATGAAGGACTCATTGTACTTTTCATCTGTTCTTATGTAGTTCCTGCTCCTTATAAAAAAAACAAACAAACAAAACCACAAAAAAACTCCCCTAGAAAAAACAACAGAAAAACCCCAAACCCACAGATTTGTAATTCAAAGAGTTAAATTTTGTCTTCAGTTTTCAGAATTTGATGTATTTCTTCTCTTTTCACATAATATCTCTGTAACTCTTGCAGAGTAAATCATTGAACTCATTTTTACAAATGGCCAGTAATTGAGAGTGCTTGTTTTATGGATCCTGAAAGTGTTAAGGGGGAGTCCAGTTTTTAAGACATACATCAGTGGTTAAAATTAACTGAAGCAAATAGTTCAGAAAAAATAGGAGGTGAATATAAAAACACTTTACAGAAGATTAGATGCAAAAGCAATTCAAGGTATGCATTCAGCTTGCCTATGGCTTTATCTCAGCTTAAGTGTGGGACTGTTATCATCCTTCAGTATCCCAAGGGATGCTGTGACTTTCCCTTACGTTTGTGAAGCATTTGGTAATGTAATAAATCGTGTAAATGTCCAGAATTACGTAGTTTGTGCTAAGGGTGGGAGCACATAGTTTGTATTAATGCTAAAATTTCATCTGAGTGAAGGTAAATACTACTGCAAAATAAATCGTTCTTTATCTGAATGACATGGCAACATAAGGTCTAGTTTGCTTCTTAATTTCAATAATACTTTGTTGAATATTAACTTGACTTACACTTTTTTACATCAGTTTCAGTACTTTCTGCAGGTATGCTGCAGTAGTAGAAGATGTTGCCCTTTAAATATAATTCTTTTTAGTCATTATCAACTAATTTCTTAATTTTTTTTTTTTTTTCTTTTGCTAGTTTCAGGCAGCAGCAAGAGCGTTCCAAGCACAGGAACCCTGCAGAGGTCTCGCAGTGACATTGACGTGAACGCTGCGGCGGGTGCGAAGGCCCGCCACGCCGCTGGGCAGGCAGCCGGAGCGGGGCGCTTGTCGGCGGCTGGCCTCCCGCCCGGGTCTTACGCTTCGCTAGGTAAGGGGAGCATCTTCGCAGCACTGAGAAATCATTTTTGAGGTTTGGATCAAAAAGTTCCAGGAAGATATTGCTACAGCTGAAAAATTGTCATTTTTTTTAAGTATTTTAAGAGCAGGTGTTCTGAAGTAAGTTACCAGCTTTGCTAGATGTTTGGTTTTTCTTGTGCTGGAAGAATGCAGGTGCAAGAATGTGTCCATACTGCGCTCTTTAAATGTGTTTATTTGGAATTAATATTAAATATTGGAAGAATTGGTACCTTGGCTTAACAGCAAATGGTGATCGTGGCTTTTTTGTTTCTAGAAGTAAGAGGGAAATGAGTGTTAGGACTCTTCATTTTCCATTTTTCTCAGCTCTTTAGCTGACTTTGTTACAACAATGCTAAAGAGACGTCCTGGCAGTAAGTGGTGGCTTCTTCATGGAATACAGAAGTGTTTACACAATAACCTACAACATCGATGGAACATGTTGATGGAACTATGTGTGTGTTTTTATCTAGGTGACAGTTTTCACCGATAGGAATACTTTTGCTGTTAGACACAGGAAGTGCTACAAATTATAAGAGCGCAGAGAAGTATTTGCTAGTGGTCGTGGTGGTAGCGGTAGCAGAAGCCTCCACTAAGTGGGGAGGGTAAAGCAATAGGGGCTTGTTTTGTTCTTTTTAGGTTGTCCATACTGTAAGGGTAGCAATGGGGGAAGTGAGGTTTAGTGTTCACAAAACTGTTGGGTTTTTCTTCTCGGTTTGTGCCAGATAGATCACGAAGGAGGCATGTCCTTATGTTGATATTGCCAAAGATGATGACGAGAGGCAGAGAAACTATACAGTTGTTGTGGTTAACCTTGTGTTTGGGGAGATGTTAGGATACACTTAGGCTATGGTTTTCAAAGTTTTTGATTGTGCTTTTGTAATTGAAAATTTAAGTTAAAAACTCTTTCAAATGCATCGACTCTTTTGTCATCAGGGCCTACTTGAAATGGTTTGAACACGGTTGGTTTTAGGATTAAATTCATGAGTGTGAGCAGTGCTGACTAAAGGGAATACTTGCTACTTGAAATAGTGATTTCGGGTGTGGGCTCCCTCTAGTGCCTGTGGGGGCGGAATTGGAGAACCTGCTGGGAAGCCCATGGACAGCAGTTAGGCTGCTCAGTTTGCTGAGTGGAGAAGATATGCTTGTGGTTACTGCTTGAGGAGTTCTCAGTTCCTCCTAACTTAATGCCTGAAAGTCTGAAGTAAGCGGGATGATTGTTCTCCAAGGTCAGAGTATTGCCCGGTCTGTTTTGGTGTGCAACAGGACATACTCTGAATCTCAGACAAAGCTGGACTTCAGCTATTGTGAGAAGTAGAAGGAAGAAAAGGTCAAACTGAAAACAGAGAGAAACCTCTCTCTGTTAATCTATCATCTTCATATTGCTGAAATTAAGGGACTAGTTTGGTCTTAAGAGTTTCACAGAAAATTAGCTCTTGATTGGAGCATTGGTTTGCTTTCAGAACATTACAAGCAATACGTGATTCATGCCCAGAATTTTGTAAGCAAGGGTTGAAAAGAGAACAGAGGTTTTCAGGGAAGTAGTGGTGGTTTTATGCAGGGGGGAAAAAAAAATAATAAAAACCACCCAGAATTAAAGAAATAGTTTATTCTCTTTTGAAGTATATAGATTTGGTGAGTGGGGATGGGTGAGAGACAAAAATAGGCAGTAAGTGCAGGTCATATTCTTCTGAAGAATTGGAGTAGCTAGAAAGCGGTGCCTTGCGAGCAGATGCAGTCACTTGTGGAGAAGAATACAATGGTGGTTTGAAATGGCAAAATAATGTGATACTAGCCATGTATAGTAAAGTCAAATCCTATTACATGTGGTATAACGGAAGTGATAGTCAAGGAGACCAAGGTTTATTGACAGTTGCACAAAAACAGTACTGCTTGACTGATCTTGGCTCATTCCCCTTAACAGTTTTTAATAGTGGTAACTTAAATGACACAAACCTGTCCCCTCTTACCGATGTCAAGTGTGTGACTGTTGTGTGTTCGGCTATGGATTAACCATGGAATCCACCTCAAAATGCTGTTTGCACTTCCTTTTCAAACGAATGAAATGTGAATCCAAGCAAGTTCCATGTTTCAGACAATGGGCTACTTTGTAAACTTCCCCCTTCTGTTCAATTTAAGGGTGGTGTTTATCCTAAAATCCAAATATGGCAACTTCAGTGTCAGAATTGTCAACATAAGGCTGACCATGGTAATAAGATGACCAGAAAATGTTACTATGTTTTCATAATACTTTCCACATCTTCTCAGGTGTTGCAGTCTGTACCAAAATATATAACATTGTCTCCTCTGGAGCTTAAATTTATTTTTATTTTCACTCTTACTGAAACGTCCACCTTTTGCTTAAACAGCTGCCAAATTTAGAGCCTCAGAGCACCACAAGTTCAAGAGCCACCCATCTCTTCCCATTTCATTATTAATAGAAGAGCTCTTGCTTGCTTTTGTATGTTTGGTTGGGTTTTTTAAAAGACTGTTTGAGAAGCATGAGGACACTTTCTGCTTTAGTTATTCTAAGTGTTGAGTACCTGTGTCATCCTTAAGTATTAATGTCCCTTTTGAGGAGACTTAAGCTGTAATTATATATGTCTCATGCTAAATATTTTAATTTTGATTGTTACTGTCAGAATATGTATGCACTACCTTCTAGCTGAACTGGTAAATCTTTAATGGTTTTAAACCACAGTGGAACTTTTGCCCATTTGTCCTCTGTCTTTATTCTGATGTCTTTTCCCGCCTTGTTCCTTACCCCAGGTGGGGCTTCATGTTCAGTAGCAAATTTCGTAACAAATAGACATACTGTGGTTCAGTAATGATATAAATACATACTGATGCTCCAGTAACTGTTGACACCAAGCATGAAGCAATTTATATAAACTTTACTGTAAATGTTTGCTCAAATCTGGGTGATATGGAGAGATTCAGCATCCCTGTGCAGGGTACTTGTACCCTGTTCTGTAAGTTTGTACCTTGGACTGAGAGAAACCAACTTTACTTAAGGTAGCTTATACATGCATGAATTAGATAAACATGTCTGCTGTATTTAATATTAATGTATTTTCCTTAATTAATGTTTTATGACTCTGCTGTGAACACCTTTATTCTAACACACTAAGTTTTCAATGTTTCTTTGCTTGCTTTTTCAACAAAGAGGATACTTCTGACAAGATGGATGGTAAGAAATTGTTTAGTCTGTCCTCTAATTCTATTAAGTATTTAATAAAGTGTCTTTTATGTAGAATTATTGATGTTTAATGTATTTGTTTGTTCATTAACCAAATACTATGTTGTTTTCTTTAATCCCTATGTAATCTTGATGTCTTAATATGTGTGTTGTATTGTTGCTGTATTTGTCAATGTTTTTGATGATTGGTCAGTATCAGCAACAGAAACTTAATCAGAAATTGGATGTTGCTCTTGTTTTTTTTAACAAAAGCTCTATTAAATTACAGAGCAATTCTGTAGTCAGTATATACTTTTTTTAACTAGCTCTAGTTCCGTCATGTTTCATAGTTCTACCTATAAAGTCCAATTTTTGGACTTCCTGGAAGAACAGCAATGGAAGAGCAGAAGATGCTTGACTACATTATTAAGGATTTTCTTAAAAAAATAAAACTCAAATCTTGGCTTTCAAAGTACTCTATGAAAATCTAGTCTAGCTGTGTAACTTTAAGTGCCTCTAAATTCTGTAATACAGTGTAATTCTAATGAAGAATTGTTAAGAAAGCCCTATCTGGTAAAATAGCTTACCAAATATTCGAGCTAAGTTTTAGCACTTACTTTTTCTTAAATCACCGTACTAAACAAATGGAGGCAGTTGTCGTACATTTTTATCATAACTGCAAAGCAGTTGAGAATCAGACTTCTCATAGCAGTTGTCTGCTTCTGGTGTGTGTAAGTAATGCTTCCCATATAATAAAGTGACAGGGTCCTAGCTTGGTGCCTGATAATTCTAGTTATAATTTATTGCTGGGGAACACTCAACAAGTCAGTTACGTTTGCTACTTAGTTAATTCTTGTCACATGTGTTTATTAACAGTACATGTTTTGGAGAATGGATAGTTTACTGCAAGCAAAACAGATAATATTTTTCATAGTGATGAAAATAGTAAGAAGGTAGATCTCTAAAACCCAGAATCCTCAATCATTTTAAAGCACAGATAATCAGTTTCATGAGAGATACTTTTTGGAAGAATTTGAGCCATTTCTGAGTATTGCAGATGGCAAACCTACTTTAAGAAAATGTGTGGGATTGGTACATGGTAGTAGTGTCTGTCTTGCTTATTTCCGTATCAGATTTACTCATGTTGCATATAATAGGATTTATTTATAACTACCTGTGCTAAACAATCTTGAGCTTTTGCACACTGTTACCAGCAATGAAGGTTCTTAGGGCCAATTGTACAGGTTTTTTCTTTTGTTCAGACCAGTAATCACAACTAATGGTGACCCACACATCTGTTGAAAAATAGTGGGGGAAGTACTATACAACTGATCAGAGTAAGTGATCAGAGTAAGGAAGGGGTTTTTCTAGAGGATATATGGAGGGATGATGTGTGAGACAGAATGAACACAGCTTAGCTCTAGCTGTAGGATGGTAGAGCTGCTCTGATGAAACTGCCACCAGGAGGAACTAATCTTGGCCACATGTTTTTACCATTTTTTTCACTAGTGCCTTGTAATACTCCATTATCATTTACTGTAGGTGAGCAAACCCCAGAAAAGCTCATTTCATCTAAAAAAAAAAAAAAAAAAAAGTGAATAGTATTCTGTTATTTAGCTTTTGGAGCTGACAGTGAGCCTTTAGCCAGCCGAACCAGGTGGTAGCACAAGGGTGGAGAGGAAGGAGAAGCAGAACCACCCCTTCCAGGGGCAGCTAGCTGTTAGCCTGGCTTAGGTGTTGCCTAAGATCCAGCTCTGGACTGGGGGCGGTAGTTTAGGGTTTGGGGTTTTTTTTTTATACAGACTAGCAAATTTGATCTGGAAAACTTTGAGGCACTCCTACATACTACTGATTTTTGTGAAGAAGCATTGAAACTTAAGCTGAATTAATTTTTTTTACAGTGAGTTTTTAAAAATAGTGCCTTCAAGACAGTCAAATATGAGAAAGCCACAGCCAGATTTGCTGAGAAAATTCAGTTCAGGCTAGCCAGAGACACTGCCAGACGTTTTAATCGTTGTAGTTCTCTCACAAAACAGGCATAGCAGGGAGTGAAAACAAAAATGGAAATAACCTTTGATTTTTTTTTTTTGAGTCATTTAACATTTTTTATCATTACTAATATATATTGTATTGCATAATCAGATTCGTTTCAGAGGAACTTGGAGAGAGGAAAGACTGCTGTGTAGATAGCTTCCCATCAGTTTTAGATACCAATGTTAGTAAAAAGATTTGTCCAACTCTGGTCATAATCAAACCTTGTTAAGCTTGGCATCCACGTTCAGATGTGATCTAGTTTCAAATAGCTCCTGTTACTTCCACTTCTCTGAGCAAAACTTGATCCCATGCATGTAAATTTTCAGAGTAATCATGGATTAAACTCAGAGAAATCCTCCTTGCTGGCAGTTCCTATCAAATTATCACTGTCCAGTGTGGGAAATACTGTCCTTGTGTTTTTCTCTGAGATAATTTATAATAGCATGGTTTATATTTTCAGAAGAGCTTGAACTAAAACATCTTTATCGTGTGTTTTGATCTGTACACATAATTTTGTTGATTTATTTCATAGATTATTTTTTTCTCAATTTTTTTTTTTTTGTGGTTTTATGACAAGTTTGGAAGGCACTGCTATATATTGTGTTCTTGTAAGTCACAAATAGTATAATATGGATGTTTCTTGATAATTTTGCTTCAATGCAATAATGGAGTTGTAACACAAAAGATTTAGACCTCCTGACTTCATTAAATTTGTCAAGATTCATAAGATTAATCTCAAAAAGGAATTGGAGAGACACAGTATTGTTTGGAATATCATGTATTTTATTATTTTTTCTATTTAGGAACAGCCTCTGAAGATGGTAAGAAAATATTTTGTTAGAAGAGCTAATATTTTCAGCTTCATATTTTCATTGATACAAATTAAGCTTTAAAAGTAGAACGGGGTTTTGGGGGGAGGTTTTGAGAATGGGACTTTGTAGAGGTTCATAACTCCAGGTAGCTTATGCATCTAATACTTGGTTGTCATGTAGTATTTCTAAATTCTTTTGCTTTTATTTTAATTCTGAAGTACTCATCTGCAATAGAAGTGTCATTGCTTAACGTTTTTAGTGTGAGAATATAGGAGCTTTATAATTTTGCATTTGTTTTTTTAAAGTGAATCTTGTCACAGAGTATTTCATCAAATGTGTTCATGCTCTGGGAAGCAGGTGCTACTATTGCTCACCTCTTTGAGACTTGGGAATTAATTTTCAATACGCTATTAACATTTAAATGTGTCATTAGTGAATGGATATAGAGACTCCAAGTGAATTAACAATTATTTTGCCTCACAAATATAAACTGTTTTTCTACTGTGATAAAACTGAACCAGGTTCCAAGCAATCATTTAGTATATCGAAATAGTGGCACTCTGTATTCCTAAGTTTTTGGGCCAAATACTGAACGCAGTTACATGCCTTGCAGTCTCACAGCACTCAGCGGGAAAACATTGCCATTGCACGGGGATAACTAGTAGAGTTTGGACTAGTTAATCTAACCGCTCTTGCTAGCATATTGTTTTCTAATAGTTTAGTGAATAACCTCCTTTATCCTGATTCTCTTCTTATAGACTCACCTATGGCTATTCCCTGTACTTGGATGAATAATATTAACTTGGTTGGTCTCCAAATTCTGCTGTGGAAAGCCTAAAGAAGGCTAGAACTAAATAACAGTCTGTGTACCTAATTCTTCTGGGTCAAATATTGACTCTACATGTCTAGAAAATTTATGTTGTTTTTAAACGTGGATTGCTTGTTGAGCTAGATCCACCCTATGCAAGGTTTTTGGGTTTTGTTCTTGCAATTTCTAGGAATTATGGTTAGCATGATTTTGGGTTTTGTTTCATTTTTCTCTTGAGAGGTTGGTATAGGAAATGTACACAACTCTAATTTATTTTCTGAATAATCTTTCAGTTACCTATAATTCATCCAACCGGGGTCTTACTTTCTTTTGTAATTTCATTGTATACTCTGGATGTTATGAGGAACGTGGCTAATAGTGCAGAAAGGTCTAACCCAAAACCGAGAGGGTTTGGCATTATAGAGAGAAGTGAATCTTCCTGTTTTAGTTGTAGATACTCAGTTTAATCTGTCTCTTCGTCAGGTGTTCTATCTGTTGAGGAGAATAGTGTTTCCTTATATCACATAATCACTGAGAAGTCCTTAAGTGTACTCGGTCTTTGCAAAATGCTGTAAAAGGCTTGGGAAATCCTGTAAAAGTTCATATACCTGTGGCCAGGTATCAGCCAATCTTCAGTAATAGGAAAGCTACTGTTTAGATTTCTAAGAGGAGTGAAGTTAGGAAGAAGCTTCAGAACCCTCTTCTAAAAAGGGTCAACAATACCTCTGTAGTTTAACGACAGCAAAAGCAGCGTTACAACCACAAGTAACCATGAGAAGACTGTACCTGATACAGCAACATTAACATATGCATTACCTATTATATTGAACAAACTTCCCTTTTTTTAATGCGATCAACCTATTTATGTAGGAAGCAAGAACAAGCGAGCTAGTTCATGGTGCTTAAATGACAATGTGTGAATTGGTTACTGTTACATAGCATCAGAGGAGAAGTATTTTGATTCCTCAATTATTAAGTCCATCAAGGTGTTCAAATTTCTACTAATTATCCCAAGTGAATTTTCACCAATTGAGTTATGTTATGCTTCAGTTTTATCTACAGAAACTTAAGAAAGTATTAGTAAATGCTACTGATGCTTTGCTTCCTACATTACTGTGAAAAACTGATTTAATGCCACTTTTCTTTTATAGGTCGTGTACGAACAAAGCTTTCAACGCCTTCTGTTGGTATTGGAAATTCTAAAACAGATTCCAGAGGACGGAGTAGAACCAAAGTGGTGTCACAGTCTCAGCGTATGTATTTTCTGTTTGTCAGTTATACCTGATAAAAAGGCCAAATGCTTAAGCATATATTCATTGACCAATGGCTACAGTCAACGTTAATTTAAAAAAAAAAGCTGCATACTGAGTTGTTGTTCTGTGCCTTAGGTTCATCATCGCCAGACAAAAATGAAGGTATTTTTTTCAGTGTTTTGGGTCATTGGTATTTGCATGCTTTTCTGATTCATGTTGTTTTTCTCTGGACAAAACACTAGGTTAGGTCTTAGCTTGCCAATTAAATTAGATAATGTAACAGGAAATGCAATCTACCCTTAAATTCTGTCTTCGATTATAACTTCTCAACATTCTTTTCCCCCCCTTTCTGACTTCCCCAACACCAAACACCAGTAAGCTTCTGTGTCATTTATGTATGACACATGGACAAATATTAGACAAGAATGGGTAGGCTGAATGATATCTTCAGTGTTCCCTGCAAAACCTTATTTTTCTTTTTCAAAAAGTTTTTATTTTTCAGCCTTAAATACTTATTTCCATTTTAAGCTAGGCACTACTCTAGTTATTGGATATGTACTTCTTTTTTTTTTTTTGTATTACAGCTGTTACCTTTACTTAACTCTTCTTTGGAGTGAAAATGCTAAACCCTAACTTGATGATCAGTTACTTAACCCTCTGATTCAATGTAAGCTAAAAGAAGCAACTTACTGTATGTCAGCTAATCCGCAGTAATTTCCTATGTGTGTTTAGAAACCAAAGCAAATGCAAAATCTCCAATCTAGCTGAGCACTCTGTCATTAATTAAAAGACCCATTTACCTCACATTCTTTGGCACTGGCTGACCTACAGCAATTTGTTCACACATCTGATGTCCTACTGGCATTTGACTAAGCTCTGTAGTGCTTTCAGATTCTCCTCTTTGTCTAATTAAGTGAAATGGAATGAAATTAATCAAAGGAAGACAAATTGACAATAAAATTAAAATAAACTAACCAGTCCTAAGGTTTGTCAGGTCTAATGTTATAAACCCAGTAAATTATACAGCTTTTAAATTATACATTACAGTTATTTTGTTAGCAGTAACCATATCCATTTTCTTTTAATAAAATCCCTTAATTCTGTGTTTAATGGCAGAAACATTTATCTTCACAGCAGTGACAGCATCATAAATAGAATTACTTTGGAGGTTAAGAAAGCAGCTAAGAGTTTCTTAGTTCCCCCTCTCCCCCCCGTTAGAGTACTTCCCATTCAGTTTTGCATTACTTCATTTTTCAACAGATATAGTTGGATCAAACCTGATCCAACGCTTGTAGGTTTTGTAAAATAAAGCTTTCAAAAAATCTGAACAAGTAAATATAAAATAATAAAATCCAATAACATAAGTTCTCTTAAAGTCAGTTTTTACTTTGACATTCTCTAATCCCACCAGAGTTTGTGGGATGAGAATTTGGAAATGAAGTCTAGTTATTTGCTATGACAAAGCCTGTGCAAATCTTGTTTTACATTTGCAGTGTTAAGATAACTATATCATAATCAAAGAATATTTGGATTAATAATTTAAAGGGGAGGGGAGGTAACAGTCCTATCAGATCACTTTTTCCCTTGATGAAAAGCTGTAAGCAGTATCTGTAACACTCTTTTCATTAGTATTAGGAAAGTTCTGAAATAAGCTTTTTGAAAATACCTTCGTATTTTGAATAGATCTGGAAAATTCTTAAGAAGTTAAAAGTGTTTGATAAACTGTTTGGGGGAGGGCTTAAATTTAGGTAGCAATACAAGACTTCTGTGATGATCATTGTCATATAGTATTAATTAAACTGACTGCATATTCAGGGAAACAAACTGAAGCCTTTTCAGTTTCTTTTTACTAATAATGACAGTTTTTTTTTCCAAGAGAATTAATTTTTGCACAGTGTTAATGTGTAAAGAGATAAGTTGAATTTATATTAAAATAACTAGATTTGTCTACATGTGAAGAAGTGTGAAAATTAAATGCGTGAATGCATCTTTACAGCCTTTTATTACCACTTCTGTTATAACCTGTCAGTGGGGGAGAACAAGAATTCTGAGATGTTTTAAGGAAGATAAACAGGACAAATACAAATGGACAGGCAAAGGAGAATTGTCAGACACTGTATGACAGCTATTTGGGTGATGCTTCTTTATGTGACTGAAAATTTTCACATCATTGTAGGGAGCAAGATGCTTAATGTTTCCATACAGGGGGATTGTTTTAGTTCCCCAGCTTATAGTGTTCATATTAGAGTTAAGCTGTTATTTTTTTAAAAACCACTGTAACACAGATGCTTTTGTAAATTTAGGGTTACAGCTATTTAGCACTTTTGTTCAAAGATCATTTGGTGAAAGACTTGCAAATTTGAATGCTTTTACAAAAGATACTTTTTTAGGGTTTTAGAAGCCCTTTACTCTTCCTCTTCTATTTTTAAATTGTAACATAAAATAAAAGCATATACAATCTATAGCTCATTATTTTATTCTTATCTATGGAAAAAAATTGCCGTTTTTTTCCTCTCTGTTCCTGTTTTGTTGTCAGGTAATTCAGCAAGGTGTGCTAAAATTACATTACAATCTTCATTCGGAGAAAAAGAATTAAATTTCTGAACGGAGGCAAATTCTTACTTTTATACTTCAGATTAATTTTAAAGAGGAAAACCTGAAATTCTATGCAAGTCTTTTCAGTTGTGCCATTGTGAGTTTTTTTTTTTGTCATCCACTGCACCTGCAGCTCAGTTCCTTTACTGTCTGTCTGAAAAAAAATAATGTTTTGGCCTTGTGTGTAATTTTTGTTCAGCTGTTGAACTTCTTGAACCTTTTTGGTAATGTAATATTCTTTTAAAGTAATATGAAGGCGACAGTTTCATGTTTAATTGAAATTTAATTCTTCAG
The DNA here is from genome assembly GCF_018691265.1 of Tyto alba. Taxonomy (NCBI): domain Eukaryota; kingdom Metazoa; phylum Chordata; class Aves; order Strigiformes; family Tytonidae; genus Tyto; species Tyto alba. The sequence goes on from NW_024881322.1 coordinate 11,775,316, forward strand.
TGTTATCCAGTTGTTCATTAGAGAGCTGAAGAATTGTAACTTGCTTGTGCAGCTTTGCTTCATCTGCTTTGTATATTTAGCATCTGAGTTTAGTGCTTCAACTGTGGAAGCTACTTAAAAGCACTGCTTTAGCATAACCCCCTTGTGGCTTTTTTTCCTGTGTGAAATGACTAAAGCTTTCTTATTTCCATTTGCCATCCATTTTTTAATCTGCTCTGCTCCCTCCCTCTTCATGGATTATAAACCCCTACCCTAATCCTGCCTTTACACTTGTTCAGGATCACAGTCTGCTAACCCCATTGGTGGTAAGAGTCTACAGAATTTGTGTATACATCATTGTTTGATCACCTGTTTGACATCTCTCATGTAAGGACCCTATTCAGCAGAAATTGTGGCTCACTTTTTTCCATATGCTGCACTAACCTAATTGGATGTAATCCTTATTTGGAAGGCTGTAGAGGGTTTGTGTCATTTTGGAATACTATTTTACTAGTACTCCTTTCATCTCATTCAGTTTGCTTAGATCTACTACTGGTGATAGTTCTGACAACAGTATGCTGGTGCTGTTACTAGCACAGTATTTTCAGGATATTAAGTTTCATTTAGTTCATTTACGCTGTATTGGTACACTTTGCCAGTCAGACAGTAGAAAGATAAATGAAGTATTAGAATGAGAGGTTGCATTTCTTCTGTGAATTCTGAGAAAAGTAAGGTTTTCGGGTTTCTGACCTATTGAAGACAGTCTTCTAAAAGTCTCTGGCATAGTGAAAACCTTTACAGTACTTTCATTGTTTTAAAGAGATACAAAATACTGGTGGCTAGGAAGAAGGCACAGTAATATCAGGTCTAAGCTGAAATGCCCTAATGTGAAGAAACTGCCAAACCCTCAATTTTTGCAAACCATAGCAATTTTACATAATTTATATATTTTGTTTTGGTTTTTTTTTGTTTGTTTTTGTTTGGTTTTTTTTTTGTAATAGAAGCTATGATTGTTTTTTTTCCAGGCTGTGTAATACTTTATTTATAATTTCTGCTGAATAGGTTCAGTTTGGAAAATGGATTTTTCTAAATAGTCATTTCAAGTTTGAATTCAAACAATGAATCTGAAAGTATATGCATGGTACATTGTTTTAGTTTTCTCCCTTCCACCCAGCATATATTTTATTTTGTTTGAGATTTGGTTTCTTTTCCCATATAGTCAAGCTTTAATCAACTTGTGTCTCTTAAATGTGCCTCATAAGAAGTAACTCATGAAACTCACTTGAGATGTTGCATGTTAAGTCTGTAGATCTGATAGTATAGTTGTGGTCGTACAGTTACCTGATTATTTTTAAAAGATTCATGAAAGGTTCGTATCTGTATGTAATTAACCTTTGGTTAAAATTATGTTTTGCTTTTTATTTGGTCAGACTCCTTGAATTCTGCAGCTGGAAACTATTTATATCAACTGGTGGTATAAATTGGTTATAACAAGAGAAGAACGGATTCTTTATTAGGGCTTAGAACTTAAATTTTCTCTAACTGAAATGTCAAAATTAGGGATCAGTGACTAGTTTCTGACAGTGAGTACAGTGTGTTGAAATTAACATTTATAGCACTTTGAAATATACAGTTTTGACTAATAAAAATATAAGATGCTTAAATATGTCTTGAACAATTTTTTTAGCTTGTTTATGTACTTTCTATATTTTAGCTTAAATAATGAACACACCAATGTTCATGTTAGGGACACCAGAACTGCTGATGAAGACTAGAAATATTATCTATGCTTTCCTGAGCATCTCTAGTGCTAAATACCATGGCAAATGCTTCCTTGCGTTGATAATTTATCTCTCTTTTATGTAGTGCTATAAGAACTTGGACCAGGATTTTTCTATTTCACATTTTTACCTTGTAAGGTTTTCCAGAACATTTCAATCTACCACCACTTCCCTACTAACTTAAAGCATTTTTTTCTTTCTAACCATGGTTGTTTATCTTCTACGCTGTTACTTATATTTATTCACTTTGCCTTCAGCTGGCAGTAGATCTGGTTCTCCTGGAAGAGTTTTGACAACAACTACACTTTCCACTGTGAACACGGGAGTTCAAAGAGTGTTAGTGAATCCTGCAACTGCACAAAAACGAAGCAAAATCCCACGAAGTCAGGGATGCAGTAGAGAAGCCAGTCCTTCTCGATTGTCAGTAGGTAAGAATCACTGAGTAACTCTAGGTTTCTTTGTAGCCCTTCTTACTTTAAGTGCTGGATATCTACAGCTTGCATTTAGTTATAGGTGGATGATAAAATTAGAATACATCTCAATAAAAATCTAAAATGTTCCTGTTTTCTGAGGCTAGTCTCTGATACACAAGACAGTTTTAAACTTAAGCTGGAACTTTAATTTTTTGCTGTCAGAACACAGTAGTACCTTCCCTCACCTCTCTGTCTTCCTTCTTTCACTTTTCTTCACTTCGTATCCCCACTCCCAAATTACCCACATCCATTGAATGAAAGTGTGATACTATTTTGAAAAGATAATTTTCTTCATTACTTTTGTCTCTTTTGTGTATGTGTGTGTTCATGTGTATGCTTCTGTGATACAAAAATGTATGTTGTACTTCCTAAACCTCATGGTATAACCTGATTCCACTTTATTGCAAACAATATTATTGAAAAATACCAGTTTATTTTAATGGCATTGCTGCTGTTATTTGTTTTGTATTTTGATTTTTACATTGGGTATATTAGCTTTATATTTTTCTTCAGAGTTGTGGGGTTTTTTTCATTTGTTACTGTTGATTACTTTGATCTTGAGCACAAATCGGTACTCTTCATATTTTTCACTTCATGTTTTCTCTTCATCCTTTTCGAGAGGTTTTTCAACCATTCTGTAAGAGTTAGTAAATCCCCGTTTTTAGCTATGCGAAGAAATAATTTTACTGAACTGGCTACACTTCGTGTACTCCAGCACAATCAAGAAAGTGTGTGGAAGGAGTTATGACGTAGAATACGCCATAATCGTCAGTGTCTTTTCTTAGAGATACGTCTTTGATCTTGCTGCAAAACAGAATTGCATTAAAACTGCAACTTTTCTTATGTCTTCTCCCTTCTGTGCTGCTGTTTGTCTGTACCCTGAATCATACTAGCACGAGGCAGCCGCATTCCTCGGCCTAGTGTGAGTCAGGGCTGCAGTCGGGAGGCCAGCCGTGAAAGTAGCAGGGACACGAGCCCTGTCCGCTCGTTTCCACCCCTTGGTAAGTACTCAGAGCCCCTTGTTGTGCATGGCTGTCTTTGCCCTTCATTATTTGCACCTAACGAATCCATGCCTCCTTCATTTAGCTTGTAGCCGGCCACCATTATTTTCCCTTCCTTTGGCTCGCTCACCACTTACCTCGATGCAGAATTGTCCAATGTGTGAATGGGTTGCACACTTGAAAAATAAATGCTGTGTTAGTCTTACCCTAAATACCAAGTCTGGAAAGGTGTGTCATACGCGGTATCTTGATACTTTTTTTTTGAAAGGGCAATTCTGCTTTTGGGAAGTTTTTTGATATCATGTGTTTCTCCTTTTTATTAGAGCAGTCATTGCTTGAGGGCAGTTAGATAATCCATTTCTCCCTGACCAGCTGGAGCAAAGAATGCAGTGTGGCTGTCACCCTCTGCCTTTCCCTGCATCAACAGCTAGGGTCTGCTGTCATTCAAAATTGCTCCCTAGTTAATGAATCATTTTGGTGTATAAGAAGAACATCTGTTCCATTTTATGTCTCCTTAGCTATATTGTCATCACTGTATTATGTGAAAAAATAATAAAAATTTAAACTTTTTGCTATGAAAGCAAGTAAGTATGATGGTGCAGATATGGGACCAATCTGCTGAAGCAGAACCGTATGCTGAGGCTGTTCTCCATTTTCTAAAAATGAAGAGGGCAAGTAGTGAAGTCCTTATGCAAATAGATGAATAAAGTACATCTCTGAAGTTTATTTTTAATCTGTACGGAACAAGTGATAAATAATTAAAATAGCAGCTGTTGCTACATCAGGAAGAAGAGGAATTGAAAACTTTCAGCATTCACACATGCATAGCTATGTTCAGTCCTCATTTCTAGAGCTGCTAGAAGCAAAAGTTTTGTTTTCACTTGGTGTTTCAGCTTATTGGCCTGACACTTAAAAGATTTTGCAAGATTGTCAAGCTGTTTGCTTCTGAAATGTCAATAAGGCATAGGAACATTAGCTTCAGTTACTTCATGTTGTTGGTTAAGGATTGGAGAAGCTTCCCATCTCCGTATATCCTTGTCAAGGTTACTAAGAAATTGCTAGTAAATGTTGATAAAAATCTTTTTCCATATTGTGCTTTTTGGGGTTGTTTTTTTTTTACTGTTTGGTAGTACAGAGCTGCCTCTGTAGGCTTGTATCTGAAAATGATCTTTTTTGGTGTTACCTTCGTCTGAGTTAGCCTTCAGTATGTATCCCTCTTCTTTTCTTTGTTCAAGTGTAGCTTACAGCTAAGGACTTAGTAATACTAGCTGTTAAACATCGTCTGAAGATAGTAAATCTCTGTTTTCTGTCTCAAATTGAGGTACCCGACTGTACTCCGAACTAGCACTGGAAGTTTGTTGTGGTCTCTTAAGGCAGTATGCATCCCGTTATTGGGAAAGTACAGATTAATTGAATGAAAGCTATTTTGATAACTTGCACCCAGCAAGATCATGGAGCAGATCCTTCTGGAAAATATTTTAAGCCACATGGAAAATAAGGAGGTGATTGGTGGCAGGCAGCATGGCTACACTAAGGGCAAAGCATGCCTGACAAATTTGTTGGCCCTCTACAATGGGGTTATAGTGCTGGTGGATAGGGGGAGAGCAACTGTTGTCACCTACCTGGATTTGTGCAAAGCTTTTGACACTGTCCTGCACGACATCCTTGTCTCTAAATTGGAGAGACAGGGGTTTGATGGGTGGCCCAGTCAGGGGATGAGCAATTGGCTGGGTAACTGCACTCACAGAATTGCCGCCAGCAGCTCAGTGTCCGGGTGGAGAGCAGTGACGGGCAGCGTTCCTCAGGGGTCGGTGTTGGGACCGGCGCTGTTTAACATCGTTGTTGGTGACGTGGACAGTGGGATCGAGGGCACCGAGCTGTGTGGTGGGGGGACACACTGGAGGGCAGGGGTAGCATCCAGAGGGACCTGGGCAGGCTGGAGAGTGGGGGCTGTGTGAACCTCGTGGAGTTGAGCAAGGCCAAGTGCAAGGTCCTGCCCATGGGTTGGGGCAATCCCAAGCACAAATCCAGGCTGGGCGAGGGGTGGGCTGAGAGCAGCCCCGAGAAGAAGGACTTGGGGGTATTGGTGGGTGGAAAGTGCCTGTGAGCCTGCAACGTGCACTCACAGCCCAGAACCCACCCGTGCCCTGGGCTGCAGCCAGAGCAGGGGGGGCAGCAGGGCCAGGGAGGGGATTCTCCCCCTCTGCTCCGCTCTGGGGAGACCCCCCTGCAGTGCTGGGGCCAGCTCGGGGGCCCCCAACAGCAGAAGGACCCGGAGCTGCTCGAGCGGGGCCAGAGGAGGCCACGGAGATGCTGGGGGGGCTGGAGCAGCTCCCCTGGGGGGCCGGGCTGAGAGAGTTGGGGGGGTTCAGCCTGGAGAAGAGAAGGCTCCGGGGAGCCCTTCGAGCGGCCTCCCAGGGCTTAAAGGGGGGACAGGAGAGGTGGGGAGGGACTCTGGGTCAGGGGGTGGGGGGATAGAACAAGAGGTGACATTTTAAACTGAAAGATGGTAGATTTAGATGAGATGTAAGGCAGAAATTCTTCCCTGTGCGGGGGGTGAGGCGCTGGCCCAGGGTGCCCAGAGCAGCTGTGGCTGCCCCCTCCCTGGAAGGGTTCAAGGCCAGGTTGGACGGGGCTGGGAGCCCCCTGGGCTGGGGGAAGGGGGCCCTGCCCAGGGCAGGGGGGGGCACTGGGGGGGCTTTAAGGTCCCTCCCAACCCAAACTGTTCTATGATTCTGTGACATTTTATTTGAATGGTTTTGAATGTCAGTCAGTGTTTTGTTGGACCAGTTTTGTCTTATAGGATGGTATTAAATTCTATAAAAAATACTAAATTTAATATTTTTAAGGGTGGAAGTGGAAGAGGAAATAAGGCAACTTCAGCTCTGTGTTTGTAGCTAGAGACAGTTTTACATACAGTTGGAGGGAGGAATGTAATATGTATTGTATCTGATTCTCAGCACAAAAATTTTTGTTTACAAGCGCTAAGCCCTTTGGGGCATAAAATGACCCAAATACTACATAATTTTTTCTCTGTATACATTGGTATGAAGTGTTTATGTAATGTCACATCTCGCTATAAGGTTATAAACTGGGAAATAACAGGCACTCTTGAGAAGCAAGTGATTTGTAATTTATATGGAAGCGCCTATTTTTCTGTTACTTATAGTTAATATTAAATATCAGACTACTATTATTTCTATATTTTAGCTAAGAAATTATGTTACTTTGATAGCATTTTAAATCTTTGATTCTTCTTAAAAAATGAAACAACACAAGTAAATACTTGCACAGTTTCTGTAATTTGAGGGATACAAAGAATATTCTTGAAAATACGCTTTGGTGTGAGGTATTTTTGATCCAATATAGAGCTTCCTTTCACTGTCTTAAAAACATGTCCAGCATATTTCAAATGCATATGGGGGCAGGATTGTCTTGAATTATATGCCTAAAGTTTTAAATTTTTAATTTTCAGGGCTTGTTGATGGAAAGCAATAGAAGGGTTTATTCTGGTATAGTTTGGATTTAAAGCTTTATCAGCTTTGATGCCTGTGTTTTCACATCCCCTGTCCTGTCTCCTTTTCCATGCTGAGACATACTTTCTAAAAAAGCAAGTATTCCACGAAGCACTAGTTGTAAAATAAAATTCTGTAGCTAAAGAAATTCGTGCAGGTTTAATTTTAAATAAAATACATTGCTGTACCTTATGTAAGGAGTAGAGAGCTTTATATGGAAAATGTATGTTGTTTCCAGGATCTTTACAGGACTTACCATGATTTTCGAGTTCACTCAGCTTAAAATAGGTGTGCTTCCCCACATGTGATCTGGTCCGTGTCAGAGTTATTTGATTCAAATATGACTCTTAAATAGTTGGTATTAATCAGAGTAGAGAATGACTTATTTGATTCTTGGTTTCTATTTATATTACTTTCTGTATCCAAAAAGCATGAAGTACTTGCATTTACAGTTAGTTATTAAATCATAAGATTATATCTGGTGTTTATTTGACTGTGGATGGACATCTGAATTCAACTTGAAATTGTCAAAACCAGTTTCATTTACATGGCTGTAAAATTCTAACTGAACTGAAGAGGATGAATTGTTTAAAAACATACTGAATTTAAAATTACATGATTTAAGAAGGAAAATATTAACCATGGTGAGACAACTGTAAAATCTCTGAAAGACCATTTTTATAGAACTGCCGTAAGGAGGAAGGTGCTCTGTTTTATTCGGAAGTCCTCAAGGATCTTTGGTTCCCACTTCCCATAACTTTAAAGAATCTTAATGAGCTACAGTAACTAACATATATGTTTCAATTTCACATTTTATTCATTTAAAGAATACAAATGTGACGTATTTGCATTGAATTATTTTAAATTTTTAAATAAAATTGAATAATTTGTGCAGGACTCACTTTCTGCAGATAGTGTTTGGTACATGAGCTCAGGCTGTGACCAGAGCACCTGTAATTGAGTTAACTCTACTATAGAAGACCATTATCAGTGGAACTTTTTAGATATTTCTGAGGATGCTGTTTGTGTGTGTGTGCACGCATGTGTGTATGCATTTTTTTCTCCTTTGAACTTAAACATACTTGCTTTTAATCTGCTCTTAATATTTTCAATTAAAAAAAACTATGCATGAAATGTCCATTGTACATAAGCCAATATAATTCTAGATAATCAAAGAACTTACCTGAAGCTTTTTCCTTCTGTGTAATACCCAGTTTCTTGTGCTAACGCTGTATCTTTTTGATAAATATTCTCTTGTGCATCTAAGCAACTATTGCAGCACTTTGCTTCCAGCGTAATAGATAGGGTTTATATGATCCTGTTATTGCAGCTTCCAGACATCACTCCAGATCCACTGGTGCCCTCTACACTCCTGATGTTTATGGGGCTACAGGTGAAGGATGAGTACATTTTGCTGTCATCTGTGCAGTCATCCTGGATTTTTTTTTTTCCCCCATCCACTTGGTTATTCTTATAGTTCAGTTTTAAAAAACATTATTTATATTCATTTGAGTGTTGCGGTTTTAATAATCCGGACTGATGTATTTATTTTGCTAGATATCATCTCCACTCCCATCCTCCAATGTTAATCCTTTGCTTCCTTAACAACAATCATTTTTTTACTTGCAGAAGAACTTTTTTTTTAGTTTTCCATTTTTCAGTATTTGTAGAGCATTCTTTATGCATGTAGTTTTCTAATCAGCACTCTGAATAGCCTTACTATTGTATTTGCTTTCTTTTTAAATGAAAACAAAAACCCAAAATGAAGAAGACTTTAATTAAAAAAAAAAAAAAAGGAAGGTTCTTTCACTTAAAAGCATTGTTTTGGTTTTTTTTTTTACCCTGTGATATTGGAATAGAATTTTTATACATGACTCTGTTTTTTTACTTCATTTCTTACTTTTCACTGTACCAGTAAAGACTTCAGAGTGAAAATAACCAGTATTTTAGGCACTACATAATTCATTAGAGATGTTAAGCAAATACTTTTCTTCTGCTTGGGTTTTTTTAAGTGAGTGTGGTATTAATGTCCTATGCTACTATTCTGACTGAATTCTTTATATAAATTTTTGTTGTTGTTATAACAGGTACCGGCTTTGGAATTAGTCAGTCCAGTAGATTGTCATCATCAGTCAGTGCTATGCGAGTTCTGAACACTGGCTCTGACGTGGAAGAGGCAGTAGCAGATGCTTTGGTAAGAATCTCGCACTTATCTTGTGTAGAATACAGACTCTTAAAATGCTTGGTACCTATACATTAAAGTGTGTAAAAGAACTTGTCATTCGTTATTTTATTGGCTTTCCGGTGGGGAAAAAAGAGAGACTGAATTGCTAGAGCTGCAAAGTATTGGAATTTTTGTTCCCTGCAGAAGTCTGAACTTTTGAGAAATGTGCTCTTTTCCATGGTAGGCAGGAAATAGTCTTGGACTGTTCTGTTGGAGTGTGGCCCAAGGAGCCACTTGAGCAGACAGCACTGACCAGAGGCTTCCCACAACAGCCGGACAAACTTCTGGATAGGTTGAAGGCTTACCAGAGCTGGGAATGATGACAGCTTGTCGTGAGCCTGGGTTCTGTTTCAAGTTGTGAGATTGATACTAAAGAGATAAACTGATGGCTTGGCAGGCAGCATTTCATAAGTTAATTTTTTGTTTTCTTTTGTTGTCAAAATGTTACACTGAATTTAAACTGGTTATGGCATTCTCTTCCTTAACCTTCACTGTTCTTTAAGGGGGTGGGTTTGGCTTCTCTACTTCCCTGCCCCAGTTAGCCAAACTGAATGCATCATGTATTTTGCTATTGTGATGTTTACATCATCAAGCTGAAATCTTCAATTAATTGAAAATACTGTCGCTATGCATCAGATATGTTTTTATCAGGTATGGTATACTATTTGCATATCATTAAATATTTGTAAGTACCTGTTACCTAGTTATCAGAATGCTTTAAGGAACTTGTCATTACTCTGTTTTAATATAAAGATTGTTTGGAACATTAGTAAAAAACTTAAAAATTAGACTCTAAAATTTAATTATAGTCAGATATCACTGGATACAGAGAAAGAAAAATTTGAAGGAAAAATCTGAAGAACTCCTCCATGTACTTAGTCTGGCAATTTATTGATTTCTTGGTTAATACTATGTTCTTGGCAAGTCAGTTCAAAATTTGTATACCTTGACTGGCATAGAGATCAGGATATCTCTGAAATCTCACCTAAGAGGTCATGGTGAGATTGACTGTTTTTTCTTCTTTCCAATACTGTAAACTTGCTAAAGGTTTTCAGTGTTGCTGGGAAATGCTAGTTAGTAAACCGGAAATCAGTTTGGATTTTGGAACAGGGAGCAGTAGAAAAACAGTCCATGGAACATGAAATTTTTCTGGCTATAATTTGAAACCCTGTGCTATAGCTTTATCCACAGTAGTGCTACATGAAGAGTATCTTTCGTACTCTTAACACCTTCATAGCTTATTCAAATGTAGGTGGGCAGAGTATGCAGTAAGAACAGAAATTGAGGAGAAACTCATGCTTCCAGTGACTGCTCTTGAGGCTTGGGTGTGTGCTGCTTTGTTGAAGCCATAAAGTTTGTTCACAGAAACCGGCTTGTATTACCTGGACCAAAAATAGCATGATGCTTCTAGAAATGTTGAGGAAAATTAGTTTGTGTATTTTAGCTAGAATCCGTCATTACAAAGAAGGCTCGAGAACAGCAACACTTTAGTGTTGTAGTATTTGCATGCCTGGTTGCCTGCCATGCTCCAGATGTACATGTTGTCCTGTACAAATGGCTCCGTGCAGCTGGAAGTCTGGTTGTGAACACCCTTCTTGTTTTATCATAGACTGAACCACCCTCCCCCCGCCCCCCCCCCCAAAATGTTTTTAAAAGGTATAATGTAGAGTCCTGGCAGATGTAATACAAAAGCCAAAAATATTCTGGATTGTATTACTGTTTGTATGGTATGAAAAATACTTGACCAGTTATACTGCTCAAGCCAAATGGGCATCAGTCTTCTGGCTAAGATCTGGTTTGAATATAAGATGTATGAAATGCAGCAATATGGTGATCTCTATTTATTTTTATAATTTTTTTCTGTAGTACAGTCCTTGGCATTTCAGATTCTGTTTCTTTTTAAAAACATATTTTTTTTTACTTATGGTGAACCTTTTCAAAAATGCTCACGTCTTTGTGTTTTTCCCTTCCTTTATTCTCTTACACGTGTATGTGTGCGTGTTCTGCTGACAGTAAGCTTGCTTGTCATGTGATATATTGACTGGTTTATATTGCAATATCTTTGAAGTTATTCCACAGTCAAAAATGAGAACCATGTGCAAATGGTAATAATAATTAAGGGGAAACCAATCACTTATACTGCCGTTTCTTTGAGTATGTAATGAAACCAAATTTTTAATTACTAGCTTCAACTCCAAAATTTGAATAGCAAAGTTATTTTGCAGGGGTGTGTGTTTTTAGGATAAATAGCATATTTTTTTTCCATCTGATCTTTGGCATGTTGTGTTTTGTTTTGTTGGCTTGCTTTTGTTTTTAGGGGCTTTGGGGTCTTGCATTATGTAATTAATTTTTTGGTAGGACATTGATTGCTGTAATAATTGTTGTAATGGCAAAATTTAGATACTGAAATTAAGTTCAAGACAGAAATGGAGAAGTTGAATGGAAAATAAAGTGTAAATTAAGGTTTCATACTTAAATAGCAATTGACTTCATGTGTTAAGTCTTCATGCTCAAATACCACGCATAAGACACAAAGGTTTTGCCAGGGAAGTCTTTGTGACCAACCTGTAGATGATGTGTGTTATTTCTCTGGGAATGGAAGCTTAGCAAACTACTTCTTGGCAATGCATGATATGCTAATCAGATAGAGAGCTAAAAACAAAATTTACAGTAAGACTATGTGTTTTCCAGTGGCAGGTAGTTTAATAGTCACAATGCTGCTATGCCTTACCTTCCTGTTCTCAATTTCTGTTTCTTTTCAATAATTTACTGCTAACAGCTCTTAGGAGACATACGGACTAAGGTATAGAAACTATTTTCCTTCTTCAATAGTTTAGTATTTTGCTATTAACATGCTTGATACAAAGTAAGTTAATATGACAGTATATGTAGGTTTATACCTGATTTTTATATATAAAGCTGTTAAAGTGAAATAACTAATTTCAATACAGTCTTTATGTCACCCTATCATGCAGCTTTATGGATTTTTACAAGTAAACCTTAAGTTGAATGTTTTATGAAACATATGTCTTCTCTGCATTTGCTTTGCTTTTGTATTTGGAATACTCCGTAAGCCATGCCTCTTTAAAATATTGTTATTAACTTGGTTTGACCTACTGAACAGTTGGAGCCATTTGTCCCTGCAGGGAGTAGGGGTCACACCAATTACTTGAACTGTTGGTCTTTGTAGTGATTACGGGTATGTATATTGTCTCTTTGAAAATCATTCTAACGTGGGGTGTTTCTGTACAACAGAAGAAGCCTGTGCGAAGAAGATATGAGTCCTATGGGATGTACTCGGATGATGATGCCAACAGTGATGCATCAAGTGCCTGTTCAGAAAGGTCTTACAGCTCTAGGAACGGAAGCATACCAACGTATATGAGACAGACGGAAGATGTGGCTGAAGTCCTAAATCGCTGTGCCAGCTCCAACTGGTCAGAGAGAAAGGAAGGCCTTCTGGGCCTGCAAAACCTACTGAAGAACCAGAGAACTTTGAGGTATGAAGACATGTTAATAGAAAAACATTTTATTTCAGAGTTGGAGAGGCAAACGAAGTAGGAAAGGAGGCTGATGTTCTAAAGAATACAGGAAGTTGGGCAGAGGGAAGGCAGGGTGTGTGAGATGAAGATGGGGAAAGGAATGAGGAAGCTGTTGTCACTTTGGCCACTAGAGCATAGGATCTGTTTAAAACCTCACTTTAAGATACAGAATTTAAGATCAAGAGAATTTGTGCAATACAAAAGATTTGTAAAGTGTTTGCATCTAGTATCAGTGGAAGGCCCTTATTTTTATTTTATTTATTGGGTGTTTATTCAGAAGAAACTATTTATTACTAGCTACTAAGAATACCTTTCTCATTATCTGCTCTGTTAAAATACTTGGGAATGGTATAATATATGAATTAGTTTAAAGATACTTCTGGGTTGAGAGTCTCATTTTAGACAGAACCTATTATATTTTTATCCATGTCTTAAACAAGATGCTTTTCTGTACTTCATTTACTGGATTATTCAATTCAATATTTACAGTTGATTTCACTGATTGCTGTGCATTAGTGTTCCCTTAGTACTTGCAGACGAGTTGACTAATGTCTTGTCATTTTGACAGTCGTGTTGAGTTGAAAAGGTTGTGTGAAATCTTCACAAGAATGTTTGCTGATCCTCACAGTAAGGTATGTTTAGGTTTTTCTTACTTTCAGTAAATGTTTGAAAACATTTATTAATAGGCAGCCAGTTGTGGTAAAATGTCAGTAATACTTGCACATGTAAAACTTGGACAAACTGAATTGTATAAACAGTTAATGGTATCAGATTTCAATTGATTTAATTTGCAATTTTGAACAAGATCATTTTCCACCTTTTTTGCAGGATAAATGAGATAAAGTAAATGTTAGTTTCATCTAAAATGCATTGAAGTAGTTCAACAGTTTGTGCTCAAAATTTGTAAGTATTTTTAAGAAGTTGTGTTGTTTACAGAAGCCACTTCAACATGAGCAATGGTTTTCTTTCAGTTAGAAACAAAGGTCTCTGTTGCAGTAATTTAAGTCATAAAGAAAGTCGTCTGACTAAATTGTACATGACGAGTCCGATGAGCTATACCAAATGTGTGCTTATTTTCTGTTATCATAGTTAATGATGTCTTCCTCAAATTTCATAGATGCAGCTGGCAGTTGAGCCTGTTGAATAATTTTTACGTCACTGTTAGTATTCAATATGTAAGGTGGAGACTATACTACAGTGTAAAAGAAAATGCAATGTTTTATTCAATTCTATTAGGGAAAAACCCAGTATGGATGATTTAGTAAGGAGAATAATTCTTCTGTGACCATTGAAATCTTTTTAACTGGTTTACTTCACTTGATAGCGGTTTTACAGTTTTGGTGGGAGGTAGGTTACTGGTACAGCTTCATAAATGCAGTAATTTCATATAGCAAAAGTCTGCAGGTAAGTAAGGAGATGAATAAAGTTATAATGGTATCATGTAAAAAACATGTAACTTCCTATTTCGTTTGGGTTATAGGCTTGTTTAGAAGAAACCTTACCTTTTATATTGAGTATAACGTGTCTTGACAGGTTAACTTAGTATTTGTCTGTCCTCATTTTTCCTTCTGGAAGATGAGACTTAGCTGCTGTTTGTGACACTGTGTATTTTGGAAGAAACTTGCATTGCACACAGCAACTTGATCTTAAAGTTGCTCACATGCTGAAGAAATCCAGAAGAAAAGACTAAAGCCAAGCAGTTACAGAGAAACTGAAGAAAACTTTCCATAAAAAGAACAGTTAGGTCAGAGGAGAGGAAAGAAGATTCAGTGTCGAAATATTACTGTTTTTTAAATTAAGTAATGATAAAATTGTGAACAGCAGCTTGTTTTCATTTTGCTGATGCTTGTGTTAATTAATATTGCAGCTATGCATATATATCAGAACTACCCTGGAGATTTTTTTGTGGTGGGGGAGCCAGGGAAGGATAATGAAAATGTTCCAAAATTTAGTTTTATGTGTTAGAAAAACGTTTTATCTTTTCTTTAAGCCTTTCGGAATGTTACATTTAGTTATTCTAGTTGATAATTTTGTTTTGTTCTGTCATCAAATAATGTTGCCTTGATTCCAAACATTTTGCCTGTGTTACAGCACAAGTGGTACACCTGTTCCAATCACTGAAACCCTGCCTGTTTTTTTGGTGTTTGAAAACTATTAATAGTTACCAATATATTATCAGGAAGATCCTTTTAATTATTAAGAGTTTATGAGCTCTGAGTTTTTTATCACACACACATGGCTACACAAATCTCATCTTAGACTCTTCTCGAGTGTCTGTAGGAATTATTCTGTCATCACTTTTGTGTGGTTTTGTTTGGTTTGTTGGTTTTGTTTGTTTGGTTTTTTTTTTAAAGGTTTACTTTAACATGATAGCTGGATGTAGGGAATTGCTTAGAAAAAAGAGTAATACCATTTGGAGGAGAAAATGGGAGAATCATTTGAAGGAAATGCCAAGTGCTTACTGTTAAAATACATTGGGTATCCCAGTAAAATTACTAAATTTATCATACGAGTTTTAAAATACCTTTTTTGTTTTATTTTGTTTTATATTCCATACAGGAACTTTGTATTGATGGCCACTAATTTGTGTGTTTTTATCTTTTTCCCTTTTTTGTTGTTTTGTTTTGTTTTTGTTTTTGTTTCGTTTTGCATGCTGTCCCCTGTGTTGGAACTCTCTTTAGAGAGTAAGTTGGTTCAATATTTGTTGGAAGCCTAACCTTACTTGCATGAATCTGCAATTAACCCTTTTTCTCTTTTTCTTCCCCAAAGAGTTCATGCAGTGTCAAGCCTTTTGCAATCATAAAATGCTATATAGAATTATGTAAACTGTGTGGTAAAGTTTCGAGATGTGCTTTATCTACTAATTAACTGACATTGTTTGGTTATGCATTCCTGCTTTATATTGTGGTGGTTGGCACATCTGAAATAATTCACTTCGAAGGGAGATCGCTTATAATTATTTTCGTATCTGTTTAGTTTTTCCACTAGCAAATTATTAAAACTTCAACTTTAGATGCTTGGTTTCAGAATTTTAATTTACATCATAAAAACGGCAACTGCAAAAAATTGCAGTACCCACATACATTTTTCAACATACAGTTGGTTGAGTTCCATTTTCCATTCCAAATCCATCCTTTACCTTAAATGCTCTTACAGCCTTCTTAAATTTTTCATGCTTTGGCCTAAGACAAAACGGTATGGTTTGTATTTTTTTTTTAAATACAACAAAATGATTCAACTTGAGTTTTCTGCAGACATCCACTGTGGTAAACCGAAAATTTTTAGGTAAACCTAAAACAAAGCTTGAAAACAAAACTGAGTCTTCAGTTATATGTGTTTTTAACAGCTAAAACATTGGCACAGGATCTTTAGAATACTTTTGCCGTCGTGATTCATAATTCCCTTCATAATGACTTCAATTTAAACCAATTTACATCTTTAAAGTGTCATAAGAAGTCCACATTACTCCATCAAATAAGAGGTTGTAACCAGCTTGTTCAGCTTGCACATTTTAATGAAAAACACATGCGTGTCTATCTCAAATCTTCAAGAAACAGGTACAGTTTTTAAATTCTGCTGAGCTGTGTAGTTTAGTTTGAAGAGTTTTTAATACAGGTGTAAGACCCTCAGTGTAATCTTCATAGCACTGGAATTTTTTTTGTTGTTTGCCTAAGTCCAATATATTTTCCCCTTATTTTAGGACTGTGAAATCCAAACACTGTCTGATTACTGTACAGAAAGCACTTTTTGGTTTGGTTTTGCCCACATCTTATAATTGTGCCTACTACTTGTGCATCCACAAAGTGGTATATTGTTTCAGTTCAGTTGAGTACAGAAGGCATTTCCAATCCCAAGCATAAAAAAAATTTCTTCCCACTAATGGGAGGGCTATTTTTTGACCTCAGACTTGATTACAAGTCTTGACAGCAGAGGAGTTAGCAATTCCTTTATTATTATTATTATTATTATTATTTTTATTTACAATTTTCAATTTACTTTGCCCTAAACGGGAAGTTAATTGAAGAAGATCCTCCTTATGGGCTTTATGTTGAGTAGAATTTGTATTGTTTTGTTTCTAAAACAGCTTTTCAGTATTTAAGATGACTTAAAAGATTCTCTCTGAGACTGTGAAAGAATCATAGAATACCATGTTGGAAGGGACCTGAAGGATCATCTGGTCCAACTTTTCTTGGCAAAAGGAGTCTGAATTTATATTTTATTTCTAATGTAAATTTTGAGGCACTTCTTTTGAAGGTACCTGTATGGATTTTTTCACCTACAGTGTGGATTTGCTTACCCTGGCCTGATTATCAACATGAAAAGAGATCTTATTTCCTCAGGGCTGAAGGAAAACAAAAATGTGCCTACTCCTGCATACTTGATCAGTGCTGTAGAAGAAAGCCCACTTCCATGGACTGGTTTCTTGTCAGAGAAATGGGAAACTCTTGGGCCACAGTGGTATAGAACATATACATCCTGATTTCACCATAAGTCTTGAAAAAACATATAATTACTAAGATATTAAAAAGGATTTTTAAACAAAGTCACATATTTGTCATGCCCTGCTTTACCTCTTCCCTCCAAAAAGCCTTTCTTCCTGGTCTGAGTGCTGAGATTACAATAAATACAGTAATACACGTCATTTTTTTTACTGAATGCAGTTTTTTCAACATTATTTGTATTTATTGTATTCAACAATGTTTGTTGAAAAGAACACAATGGATAACATGTTTTTGAGAAGACAAAAGTACTTCTGTGTTTTGAACACCTGCCAATCTGAAATGTATTGTGGCTTTTGTCCCTACTCTGGTGAATAATTTTCTGTTTGGATAGCTCCAGTAGGAGGAGAATCTTGTTCTGTTCCACAAATATTTTATGTAAAGGAATTGGCCAACTTTCTGGATTTTGAAGTATTTAGTAATGCAGATATTTACCATTAGTATTTTGCAAAAGAATTGTAGCAGATTTTTTGGTTTTAGAGAGAAAGTATTATTGTAGTCTTCAAGGAATATATCAAATCAACTTAATGACAAAGCTTGAAGGGCTAAAAAAATTTTACTGAAAAAATTGAGGTTGCGCCAGCCATCACAGTAAGCATTTCCTTTCTTGATGAAACTGCATGGAACACCTAATTGTCAAACTTCTACAGAAGTCAGCTAACATTTCCAATCTACTCTTGTATCGAAATCCAATGAAAAAGCAAGACAGATTTCTTTTTTTTTTTTTTTTTTTTTTTTTTTCATTTTTTCTCCTGCTTGGCTGCAAAACACTGCCTTTCTCTGCCTCTGATTCCCTTACTGCTTTCTTCTTTGTTTGTAAGTTCAGCATACGTCAGTGTCGTTTCCTCTTTTGCCCCATCCTACCCTCTTTCCATCTTCTTCTGCCTTTTAGGTGTTCAGTATGTTTTTGGAGACACTGGTGGACTTTATCCAGGTCCATAAAGAAGATCTACAGGACTGGCTCTTTGTACTGCTGACACAACTGTTGAAAAAAATGGGTGCTGATTTGCTTGGGTCTGTACAAGCAAAAGTTCAGAAGGCACTTGATGTCACGAGGTAATGAGTTCTTAAAAAAAACTGTAATAAGAAAAAGGCACTAAAAAAACATCCAAACCCTCATGCTGCTTTCCAAGTTTAGGGGTTTTTTTGTCTGCTATGAGATTCTTGGAAAAACACAGAGCTAATAACAGATCACGTAACTTCAGTACACCTTGCTGCTTTAAGCGTTCTGGTTTGCTAAGTGACACTTAGTTGAAAGGGTTTGAGTCCTTAGTGCTGAACAATTAATATGATACTATTTGCCTGATGCCAAAATCTGCATCTGAGCTGTGCGTTTGTTCTCTGGCCTTGTGTTCAGTGATGCAGTGCTTGTGTTTGAACTTCTTTATTTTGATACGAAAATGTTGTTGGGATATTCCTTTCTCAGTGTCAGCAAGCTTTTAAGGAGTTAAGGCAGTAATGGATTTGTTTTCTGTCTTCCCGCCACTCTTTGCTACTTGCCTGATGCCAAAATGATCTTACGTGATTTTGGGGACCGTCAGAGCTGCCTGTCCCTGGCCAGTTTAATTTCCAAATGGAAGCTAGATTTTTGAGTTGAGTTGGAGGGGCTCTGAGACCTACCCTCTGCTCATCCTCCACTCTGGAGCACAGGACAGTCTGAGCGGTCTGGGCTTCTGCTGAACCTGTTCATGTAGCAGTTGTGTGAAATCTGGGGACGGTTATGACACACGTTGCAGGGAGAGAGGGAGTATGAGCTGCTACACCTCTTGCTGCTGCTGCAGCAGAGCCTTTGAGGGTCATACCCGGAGGGTGAGGTGTGGGGGAGAGGAGGCAGCCCGGAGTGGAACAGTTCAGAGAAGCGTGCGGGAGGGCTGTGGTGCGTTCCTTAGCAGTACTGCTGCCTCACAGTGTGAGGATTGCTTAGATTTACAGTCAGAATGCTGCCATATCATTACTGTATCATTCCGTGTTACTTGCATTATATATTCCAGCCATAATTGCGTCAGAGCAGGAATTTCTTAAATTTTGTCCTTCACATGCTAAGTGAATGTTTCTAAAAGTCAGATATAACATCAACAAAAACGGTAGAAATTTTTTTCTTCCAGAAGTACTAAAGCTTTTCTTTACTGAAAAGAGTGAGGGCTTATTTTGTTCCTCTCAGCAGGTATTAAAAGAAAATTTTACATAACTTAACATGCTTTGATTTGTTTCTTTTACAGGGAATCTTTTCCAAATGACCTCCAGTTCAGTATTTTAATGAGATTTACTGTTGACCAGACCCAAACACCTAGCCTAAAGGTAAGAGTTTTCAGACTCGCATTGCAAACAAAAGTCTTCATTGATAGATATTTGCTTGTCTTAATATTTGAATTTGGATTGTTATTTTTGTTTTGTTTTAAAAAAATAAAGGAATAAAAAGTTTTCAATTAGTGGATTTTTCTTTTGTAAACTTTCAGACAGTCAAGCCAGCACTACAGGACCAGCTTCGCTCTTTTTGGAGCTCAAAGGTTTTTGTCTGAATTACTGTCTTTATTCTTAACCCTATGTCAAACTCTTACAGTGTTTCCAATAATTTTTATTTGAATGCATTGGTATGCTGCTACTAACCTTTGCGAGAAACTTTAAGCATGCATTTGTTCGATTTTAAACATTACACTAGTATGAAATGTTTGCTGCAAGAGAGATTTAATAAAACCACAGTACAGTAAAAACAAGCAACAAAAATGTGGCCGCCTAACATCAAGCTGGTTATGCAAACTCACCCTATCAAGTCTTCTAATTTTATGTTTGTGATTTCCCAATCGTGTTTCTCTAGTTCATATATATTTTTTTTTCCTGTGTTCACCTGATAGGTCTTGAATTTACTTTAAATTATTTTAATATTAATATGAACTTGAGTTGCTATGTTAAAAATCAGCTCCCTTTGTGGTACACTTACTCTTCTGAAAGCAGTGTGTAGCTTTATAATTACACACATTTTTACATAAGAATCTGTAGTACATAGACTTGTCAGTATAACTGAAAAGTAAAAATATATTCTGTAGTACATTTACGGTTCCAAAGAGAGTTGATTTTAGGATAAATGCATCAAATCCTAAGAAGATTTACAAGTGATGTAAATGGGGAAATAACAAGCATATGATAACTGGCATTTTCTGCTCTGTCCTGCACGAAATACTTTTACATAGTTTGATACTGCACAAGAATATGACTTCCCAAGTTATGTTGAACATAAAGTTACATGAATATGCCTTTTTTGTCTACAATACAGTAAAACTTACATTTTTAAGCTTTTGAGGACAGTTGATACGTTGACCACTGTTGCTTCGTAGAGCTGTGTTAAAAAGGGACTGCTGTCATTTATTGAAGACAGTAAATGAGGTAGTAAAAATCAGTTTGTTGTTTAAATAAATCCTTGGAACAAATTGGGTTTGCTTTTGTTTTACTTGGTTTTCCTCCCCAGGAAGGTGAATTTGATGGTTGAGATGTTCTTTTTTTTTCCATATAATAGTATAGTTGGTAAACACGTATCGATCATGTTTCAAAGTTGAAAGTATAGTTTTGGAATGAGACATGGACTCCTACTAGGCTGACTTGGGGCTAAGTTCAAGAGTGTTCACTGTGCGACCTAGAAGGATTTAAGAAATCTGAAACACGTAATGGGAAGGCATTCTGGAAATAATTTCCAGTATTTGAGAGAGGCTTCTGAAATCAAGATCTTAGTAAATGCTACATCCATAGAAGATCGCCTGTTACTTTGAAATCAAATAAAGAGAGTATTTAAAATTAATTTTTGGGACAGTAAAGTATGTAACTGTTTAAGAGAAGGTAAGCTGTTTTTTTCAGAAGAAAGTGGTATCTACCCTCTACTTCCATCTTTGAGGTAACTACATCTTAAGGATCCAGACAGTAAATTTATTGAAAATAAATTGCAGAAGACTCTATTAAACATCCACATTCTTACAGATTTTGTCTAAATCCCGTCTTCAGTGCACCCAGATGTCCAACAGATTGATAATCCTAGGGCACTATTTTATTTCTTGGTCTTCAGCTTTTGTTCTTACTCTGATAAATGATTGTTTTGTGGCAGTGTGTGCCTTTGGCCTAGGTAGACACAGAAACAGCATTCACTGTGACAGGAAAAATCAGAGCAAGGATTTTCAGCATCCTTAAAGATGGGTGGTCAGATATCAGAAGGGATGACAGGTCTGAAATTCACTCCGTGGAAGGATTCCCTTCTACAAATGACTTTTCTTTCTGGTTTTCATGTGGTAGTAGTAAATAATCATGATCCTTTAGAGTAAACTGTCATTGTCGTTCGTACACTTAGGAACACAGCTAAGTCTTGGACCATAGAAATTGAGCTTTTAGAGTGGCCATAGGGGTGGATTTGGGCAGCTAGCCAGTAAGAGGACCAAACATAGAGAAGATACAGTTCTGGTGACCTAATCCATGGAGGATGCAGCACAGCGTATTATGCTGTATCCATCTCTCTTTCTTTTGCTATAATTTTACATGTAGGTGTGGTGAACTGCTGAAACACAGTTTAGAGGTGCCAGATGCATGTATCTGTTTTGGTCAAATGTATGGATGGGCACAGGAGTCAGATTTGCTAGATGGGATGTAATCTGTTAAGCTTATTTTCACAGCTGCAGAACATATGCTTTTCAAAGGATGGTGTTGTCCTGAAATACACTTCAGATCATCACTTCCCTTTGTCTCAGGTTGAGTATCAAATGGCTCACGCTCACCGAGAGATTGATTTAAGCGTTGTGACCAGAGTTCATTACAAATTTCTGAACCCTTCTTTACTTTGAAAATACCGATTTGTTGACAAAGGTTTTTGCTGCAGTTGAGCAGATTTTTTTTTTTTTTTCTAAATCCATATTGGAATTTCTGAATTCAAAAAAAAACAACCAACCAATAACACCGATTCAGAGATGAGTGCACCCTTTACAATTCATCTTCAGGGTATGTTTTAGTAATTTAGTGAAATAATCTCAGAGAAAGTCACTCCTGAGTATCCAGTAATTTAGGGACAGACACCTGGGATGGGGCAATCAGAAAGTCACTTTGCATGATTGCTTGTATTCAGTCTGAGTAGGGCAGAGCTGAGGCTCCTGCATCCCGGGAAAGCATTGTAAGAGACGAATTTTTTTCTGGTTTAAGTAAAGCAGCTTCTCTACGGTCCTCTCTCCTTTTTTCTTTTTTTCCTGTTACACGAAATGTTTCTTTTTTCTTACCCTGATGCAGCAAATTAAACCGTAAACTCGAATTTTTCACAGAACAGGAAAATAATTTGCCTTCTGGCACTGACTGGGTTGCATCCTTGCAGTATTTCCTGAATCTCTGCACATACTTGCACATGTTTTTGTGCCAGAATTTGTCATTTCATTAGCTGTGAAAGATGTTTATGAAGCACTTTAGTTCCGTTTATGTCTGATCTCTTTTTTGTGAGTAATAGTGCTAATTCTAGCTTGATCTATATTTCAGCTCACTTAATACAGCAGTGCTATTAAACAAAAAGTCTGTTTGTGTTATATGCTGTACAGGAAAAATGTCTCAGTGTTTATAGTCCAGCAAAAGTAAAATAAATTCAACCTAGAAGAGTACGAAGAAAGTCAAGACAGTATTCAACAACTTCACAGACAGTGATTTCAGATTAACAGCAAATATTCATTGTAACAATTGCTAGAGCTCCTTTCATTGCAGTCAAAAATTGTTCATCTCCTTTCTCAGAGAGATTAAATAGATTGTTGAAGAGAACTATATTAGACCTTTTATTTCTAAATCTCAACTCTGTACATACTTACTGGAAATAATGACAAAGATACATCATAAGTAAATTTGCTGCTATTATGGAGTTTACTTCAGGGTGGGGTTTTCTTAACCATATAATACTGTCTCAATATATTTGAGCATAGAAAGGTACCCCTTCCAGAATTTCTTCTCTCAGAAGCAGTTAGTGAAACTACTCTTGTTCAAAATAGGTGTCAAAGTCAGCTTTGGGTATCTGTCTCGCAGTGAAAAGCTTTATTAGTGCGAACTCTCTCCATTAATCTTCTGCTCAGTGCCCTTCTGTCTCCTGAGAGCCTCTATCTTTCCAGAAGTCTGTGCAGTTTACTCTGTAAGAGTAGTTTAAACACTAAATAACACTGCTCCCTCAGATACAGTACTCTGGAACATTTTCATTGGGAGAAATGCCTCTGGATGGTCTCAATGTTACAATTTTTAATAGTTTGGTGGTTTTTTTAAGGTGTGATATTATATGTATTTAAATCATGAATAATGAAAGATAGTGCTGTCATAATCGTTTCACTTGGTAATTTAGAAATTTTAACTATTACTTCATATTTGGAAAACCATGTAGCCTAAGGTTTCTTGCTGCAGAGATGTTTGGTGGTTTTTTTTCCTTGGGAGGAATTGAGCAAATAGTGTGGGGTTTACTACATTTGTTGGTACTGATCTGCATAAGATGAAAGCCTCCAGCTGTTGCTTGTTGTAACGTTGGAGAGGTCAAGCTTTAACAGCTGCTGTGAAAATGAAGTATTCACTATTAATCTGTGTGTATCAGCTATCACTAACGTGCGTGTCACTTAATTTTTAGAAGCTTGCTAGTTTTCATGACCAAGGGAAATTTCTAAATAGCTTTGCTCAGAACAGTTGTACTACAAGCTGTGAACAATTAAAAATACACACAGAACTCTTTTTCTTTCTGGTTATGATGGACATAGGTGTCTCCCTCCTGGTAGGTATTTCTGGTTCGCTGTAATTATTAGTGGAAATAAAAGCAACTAATCAAATAGATGCTCTAAACAAATGTTCACTGTTTTTGTTGATGGGTTGCATGACAAATCTCTGGGGCAGCAGGAGCTGAGAAGATAAACATTTAAGGGAGATAGAGGCATAATAGCCCTTTGCCCAAAGCTGTGGAGTGGTGCAATTTTGGAGAAACTGGAGAGAGGCTAGAGCCTGGGATGTGTAAAACGGAGATTCTACACAAGGAGTGGAGGGAGTTAGTGGAGTAGGAGAACGATGCTCAGATAAATGAGGGAGTAAAACATCTTTTCTGTCCTGGTAAATATATGTCTGTCTTCTAAATACCTTCAAAGGAAAAGTGTGCATGTGACCCCTTCTAAGTCTTTTGTAGAAATTCTTTTACGTACCTTTTTTATTATTTAATGGGAAGATTCATGTGGCTTATCCCCAAAGATAGTGACTGCTCAACTCTGGTGTCTTCTAAAAGAATGAGTGTTAACTACATATTAGGAACTAATAGGAACTGATTATTGGTTCACCAGATGATGTTCATTTTTCATTCTAGTATTTGAAAAAACTACTTAATAATTCTGAATAATTCTGTAAAATCCTGACTATTCTTAAATATTCTGACTACATTGGTTTTCTTTTTGTTAAATACAAGCTTCTGCATATATGCAATGATTTATGTATCTTTTAGTTGTTACCAGTGAAACCTAAGATTTCTATTACTATTTGAATTTCTGTGGAATAACTCCCTTCTTGCAATGTTATATCCATTTGTAGATTGATTTATTGTATAGAGTTTTATATCAGTACTAAAAAGGTGTTTAGGTTAATTGGGGGAAAAAAATATTTTTATTTTCTGGAATGAACACTGTACTCTCTGAACACACTAGTTCTTGCAGCACACCATTGTTATTGTCTACCTGACTCTGTTTCTCTTTGCAGGTCAAAGTTGCAATCCTTAAATACATAGAGACTCTTGCACAACAGATGGATCCAGGAGATTTTGTAAATTCAAGTGAAACTCGGTTAGCAGTGTCTCGAATCATCACCTGGACCACAGAACCTAAAAGCTCAGATGTTAGGAAGGTAGGTTTGTTCACGTGTGCTTAGAGTTGTAGTACGTTTCAAGTATCTTGGCAAATTAGAGAAGGTAATATTTCTTGCCTAAACAAAAAATATATGTTTCCTTTAAAAACAAGCATACTCTTTCATAGGGAAAAGATACTTCTGTATTCTTCTCGGCAAACACCTAATTTTTCTGTATAAAGTATCAGAAGTGACAAAGTAAAACTTTGCCAGAAATTATATGTTGAGGAATATTTAAGTGAAAATTCAAAATTAACTCAACTTGAAACTCTCTGTTAGGGTTATATTTTCATTTATGTTAACATGTTAAGATTATTTTTCTTAATGAAAGGAATAACTTAGTTTCAACCACTATCTAGGATTAAAATGTCTTCAGTGAGCATTTTCTATACAGTTTTAATATTACTTCAGAAACCACCCTCTGTGATATACCAATAGCACATTTGTAACAGGAATGGTAAATCTGGTAGCAAACTTGGTTCAGTCTCTGTTGGATTGTCTCAAACCCTTTGTGTTTAACAAAAGATAGGTAAATAAGTCTTGACCCTTTGACAAAAAAAAAAGTTTGTGCTTTAATGAAGTATTATCAAAGCTTCTGTGGTTCCAGTGCAAAACTCCCTCTTCCACATAATTATTGTGAAGTGAAAATGAGTATTTGTGAGCTATGTAGGTACACCAGAGATACGGTGTAACCATGAGAACTGTACTAATGCAGTCTTTGGAAGGCGTTTCTAAATAGTTCTTCCAATTATAGAAAACAAAAGTCTTTGCATTTTATTTGCAGTTTGGTGGAATAGAGTTTTGTTCTTGTTCTGATTGTCACCAGCCATTCTTAGCTGCCATTATCAGCATGCTAACATTTTTCAAATAATAAGTTTGGGTTTTGGCAACTTCATAATTTCTGGAAACAGTACCAAAGCTTCCTTTAATTAGGAAGGATATTTTGTGGGAAAGCATTTGAGAGGAAATAGTGGGAGTTGCCTCACAAAGTGTGTTATGTGAAGAGAACAAAAATAAAAATAACTTCCACAACTTCTTAGTATCTGGAATGTTTGCAATATGTAATAAAAAAACATAGGAGAGTTTATACTGGAAATAATATTTCTGTCTTTCACTTCTTATATAACTTCATGACTATGAGAAAGCAGTAATAGATTATATCCTATGGACTTTTCTTGCCTAGTACCATGTTCCAGTGACATACATAAGACCATAAAACAGGAGGAGAATTGAGGCAGCACTATCTTCTAAATCAGTAAAGTTTTAGTACTAAGACACGTGGCAAGCTGTCTTATCTGATGGTTCATATCTCTAATAAGCATTTTTATGTCATTAAGTAACTGAATCATGGAAAGAATTGCTGGTGAGTTTAATCACCTGGAACACCTTAATTTTATGAAGTTTTCTCATTTTATTTTTTCTTTCCATAACACAGCTGTTAGAGGCAACTAACTGCCAAAAGCCTTTAATAACTCAAAAATAAAATTTCACCAATAAGTAATCAAAAGAGTTATTCTGATGGTATAAAATGTTTCGTTCTCTTAGCAGGCTTCACAGCCTGCTATTACAGGCCTTTTCATTTTATTTATTTTAATACGCTTATAGTACATTGTATGATTTCTTTAAATGAAAAGTTTTTGCCAAGTGCATTTCTGTGTAATTGATGGGTTTGGGGTTTTTTTTAATAAAAACATTTCCAGTCATGTGTTACGAAAAATCCTCTCTTATTAGTCTGAAGTTGGGCAGTGTTAGTGCAGTTCAGTGACATGGGACTTCTTTCTGGAAGGTAAAATTCTGTGTTTCAGAACTTAGATTTCTTCTAAAATTAGAGTTCTTCTGGAAAGAAGTAAAATCTTCTTGGAGTTCTCCTAGAAACAAAACCAAAAAAAATTGTTTCTGATCCTTATTGCAGACTTTTAAAGAAGTTATCTGTATGACTGGACTTAAACCTCCAAATACTCTAAAATGCATTTTTTTGTCAAGGACGAGAGAAAATAGATAGCTGCATAGTTGAAAACCTGTGAGTCAGTATCAATTTTGATACTTTAGGTTGAGCTTCATTTTGGGACAGACTTGATGGTATCAGTTTCTTTCCTGGTATCATCCTGGACTGTCTGTTGGCAGCTTAGACGCAGTGTTGTGAAGTTGAGACATGGATAACAGGGCAAAAGGAATAAAGTGATAATTCCCAAGCCTTTGCTCAGTTGCTGGATTTGTTTTGGTTTTGCCTTGTATCAGTTTCTCTTAAAAGACTGACTGTAAGAAATCCCAAGGAAAAGAGAAGTATTCAAGACATATTGTAGAGGGCATTCAGGGTGTTCACTTGAAGGGAAGGCTATGAGAGGGAGAAGGGAATAAAAGTTAAAGAAAACAGCCAGTCACGAGTGTGCAGAGATAATTTGTGGCAATCTAACATGCTAGTATTTTTGTCGTTAAACTTAATACTGAGATGTGTGCTGGCATGTGTGCTCATACCTTGGCTTTCCACTTTTAATTAAAAAATGCTACAGCTCATTGCTCTGGAAGCAAAAGGAGGAAATAAATGTCTAAAAGAATTTTCTAAACTACTTGCTCAAAAAACATTGCTGCTTAAGCAAGCTGCCTCTCATTCTGTCTAGCGTGAGGCACTGGTTCTCTCCAGTGCATGGCAGACCTTGATGGTGAGCTGTATAAAGTAGGCATAGTTGGTTAATCTTAGAAACAGAGTTTCGTACTTCAGAGAAACTATTAAACAATTCTGGAGAACTTAATCTCTAGCCCTTCATTGCATGTGTTAGTTTAGCTGCTGTGTTGACAGGTCCATTAGACTATCCAGTGAATACTTGTCAAACTGTACCAACATTACTAAGTCATGCAGTCAACATTCCTTTACTAGAGGGAACCCAGCCATTGTCTGACTTACTGTATTGCTTTGTCAGTAAAGAGCCCATATTTTTGATTCAGATAAAAAAAATATATGTAGTAAAACATGCTGTAGGATGAGGATGATGTTAAAGATGCACAATTAAAACTGAGGGTGTGGGAGGTGACATCCAGTAGGCTACAAACTCCAATACTTAACAGTTTTCATCTTTAGAATATGTAGTCAGCTGAATTATTCCTCATGATGCTTGCCTATCTTTTAAAAAAGATAAAGGAAGCGGGACAGGAAGAGGGGGGAAGGTTAACTAACTAGTTTGGTTGTAGGATAAATTATAGAGAACATCAAATGCTCTGATCACAACTCAAAATCAAGACTGTCTGATTCCAAATTAGAATATCTGTTTCATTTTGGTTTTTTAATTTCTAAAGTGATAACTGTTCCTTTTCAAGCTAGTGTGTTGATTATCCATCATCTGTAATTACCACTTCCAGAACTCAAAAGGAGGAATCGCAGCCTTGTTCCTGCCTGGCGTGTTCCATTCCTCTCTAAATTTGTTCGACTTGCCAAACCCTTTAAAAGCTATTTTGCAAATTCTTTCAGTACTTTTTTTTGTAAGTAGGGATCTGGGGTTGGGGGCGTTGAGGAGCACATTTCTGAAAGACTGCTTGTTAAGATGATTGTGCAAAGTGTGAGCTGCTTGTGTGCCTGGATTTATCAATATCTGAACTTCCAGCTTACCAGCAAATATGAACTGCTTTTGTTCACATCTGTTAACATGTTTTTTCAACCCTGATCAAGACTTAAGTCAAGTTTTCCAGTTACCACTTGTTGTCTCTTTCTGATAAAATTACTTTAGAAACTCAAATTAATGTCTTCGATCTGTATTTTCTCCTTCTAGGCTGCACAGTCAGTGCTGATTTCCCTTTTTGAACTCAACACTCCAGAGTTTACAATGCTATTGGGTGCTTTACCAAAAACATTTCAGGACGGAGCCACAAAGCTTCTCCATAATCATCTC
Source organism: Tyto alba (assembly GCF_018691265.1). NCBI lineage: Eukaryota > Metazoa > Chordata > Aves > Strigiformes > Tytonidae > Tyto > Tyto alba. The sequence goes on from NW_024881322.1 coordinate 11,804,065, forward strand.
CGGAATACAGGCAACAGTGGCCAGGTATCTACACCTCTCTTACTATTCTTTCTGAAGTTACTCTTGTTTTGAACATAAGTCCATTTCAGCAGAGTTATTTGTGAGAGCAAGAAGGTTGGTGGAGGAGGGGAGGCAACACAAATCCTACGTAGAAGTCTGTCTTAGTAGTAGATACCACTTTTTAATCACTCTTTATGGAATGACTTTTTCCTCCAGAGAGTGATACTTTCTAAGTCGATGTTACTTCCAAATGATTTCAGTTTGAATGTGTTTTTTAAGTGTAGTTTATCTTTTACTGTACTCATTTCAAAGTTATACCTGATTGAAGTTGCTAGCAATTGGTTAGCCAGTACAAGAAATTAAATAGAAGCTCTTTAAATGTTTCTGGACACTAGAAAATAAATACAATAATAGGTTAAAAGGGCAGCTGAAGTCCTATTGGAGTATCTCTTCTCAACTCTCCTCCTCCAGGGCTCAATGGGAAGTCCTTTAACAAGACCTACTCCACGCTCCCCAGCAAGCTGGTCAAGTCCTCTCACTTCCCCAACCAATACATCCCAGAACACTTTGTCACCAAGGTAATGCAGAACTGTAATAACACCAGTGTGCATCTAAGGCTTCACTACCTGTTATCCAAAATGGTAACCCCAACAGCGAAGGCATGGAGCGAATTTTGCACAAAGTGACAGGTGCTGAAAAACAATCCCCGTCCCTCCGCAGAACGCGCGTGCAGTGACAGTGAACTACTCGTCCTCCCCGCCACGTGTCAGGGCTGGCCTGAGGTGGGGAGGGCTGTGCCCCTTGGTGAGCAAGTGGATCAGCGAGAGAAGGAAGTGTTCAGCTCTAGCAAATGTTAGAATATGTCAGCTGGGTCAGCAAACCAGATTTAACATTGGGGAGACTAAAAAAGTAGTAGTTCATAAATGTTCTGGTCTTCAATTTTGTGGTACTGATGTTGCCAGCCAAGTGGACTTTGTAATTTTGCTCTTAGCACTCACCTTTCTGTGAAAACTGTTGAGTTTTATCAGCCCTTCTTATTTCAGAACTTTTTTTCAGAAAGAGAGAATGGTATAAAATTCCCAGTTGTTTCTTACTCATAAAACAGAGAAAAAGTTTGCTTCTTCAGGCAGATGCTGCTACATGAGACAGCTGTTCCCTTAGCTAGCTACTCCCAAGTGCTTTCTCTGTCAGTGACAGTACGCTTACTATAATACAGTTTTGTTATGTGGAGAACCATCTTTCTTCCTTAATGTGTTTCAAGAAAAATAGTAATTTTTATTAGTATTTCTTGAGTCTCTTTAGTCCCATGCTAATGTTATTTAAAAATATAGGGTCCCAAAATAAATCCGTATTCATTCCTATGTCTTTCTCTGTCGCCCACAGTGCATTTGACTATGACACTGAAAATATGAACTCTGAAGATATTTACAGCTCTCTTCGTGGAGTCACTGAAGCCATTCAGAATTTCAGTTTTCGTAGTCAGGAAGATATGAATGAGCCTGTAAAACGAGATTCCAAAAAAGATGATGGCGATTCGGTGAGCATTTAAACTCAGTGAATCTTGGTATCGGCAAACCAAGCCAGTAACTGATTCATTACCAGTGATAAAGCATGTTTTTCAGTAGGTTTATATTACAACTACCAAAATGGGATGTTTCTCATAAAATACTTCAGAGCTTTAGAAAAATATGTGACTGAACTCGTATGTAAATGCTAATTCTAAATAGCACTAGCTGTTTGTTTATTTAGAATGTTAGCAATGTAAAAATATATTATCTTGCAAAACAGCTGGAGTTCAGTTTTTGAGAGGTCTGCACCTTAATATATGTTTTTCCAAAGGCTTTATTCCGTGCAAAATCTGTGGGTTTTTCAGACAGCTACATGCAGTGTTTTAAACTTCTGTTTCTGTGGAACTTTGGCTTTCAGATTTGTTGAGCTTGCCAAATACGAATATGCTTAAACATGCCTTTACTTACCATCAAGCTTCTGACATAAAACAGCTGTTTCTAGTTCACACATTTTTTTGGACTATGTACACTTTCCTTTTTTTTAATTTGTAAACTTTTTAAAATTTGTGAGCTTTTGCTACATAGATGAATTAGTAATTTAGTTAATTGAAACGTGTCTGTGTGTATTTGATATGCTCATATGATACTACTTTTCCTGCAGATTTGCAGTGCTTCTGGAATAGTAGAGCTGAGAGCAGGAAGTGGTGTGAGCGATACAGGCCGAACAGCTCTTGATAACAAAACATCATTACTCAACACAATGCCTCCCCACTCTTCACCACGTTCACGAGATTATAACCCATACAATTATTCTGATGGAATCAGTTCATTTAATAAATCTGCTCTGAAAGAAGCCATGTTTGATGATGATGCAGAGCAGTTTCCTGATGGTAAGCTTCAGGTTGCATTCTGTGCTAGAAGAAAAACGATGAGATTTTCATTCTTTTAGTTCGGTTTCCGAATTTATGATTAGCAATATATGTATCACCAGTGCCACTCCTTTGAGAGGTTTTTACAAATACTGTATTGCAAATTAGTTTATTTGTTAGTAATCCTTTTGAGTGCCATTGTTGGATTACCTGGTATTTGTAGAGATAAGGGTGAAAATGAGATAAATACTGAACTATATTGTATTCATCTGGTAGCACATCCTGCAGCAGTATTGTCAATACAAATTTACTTATCAGATTGCTTTATGATTGAAATTTAAAGAGCGGAGGGGGAAATATTTACAGCAAAGAAGTAAAACTCTAGATCAAACCAGTTTGGCAATTAGGTGAAAGATTAAGTATTTTTTTTAGTAATATATTTGTATTTGAAACATGACATTGGCATTTTCTATTGACTAAACATTCTTTTTGGAAAAAAAAAAAAAGCAACACCCAAACAAACCAGCTTTTACCAGGAAGGTGGTACAGTTAGCCCATGTAAATCTAAGAATTTGAGCTGTTGTTCTGTAGGCTTCTAGAGCTTCTTTGTAATATTTCTCAGTATACCTTTGGGTAATTTTTTATCTCTAAATGTTGGGAAGGTTCCAAAGTATCACCACTGTCATTATTTTAAAAAGTAGCAAGTGGTTTTCATAATCTGTTATTCATTATTATTGATACTTTCTTTTCAGTTACAGATTAAAATCAGTTTTTAAGGAAACAAATTTCTTAATAGTGAGGGACAAATAAATTTTTCCCCTTCTGGCTTTTTTCCTTCTGTCATCCAGCAAAAATGTGTTACAGAAATTGTTGAAAAACAAAGTTTTTTTCTGAAATGGTGTTTTATTTAGCTATTCTATAAGCTGACTTTAGGTTTACATTAAATGCAAAACAAATCCAAGTGAAGTGCCTTTCTTTTTCTCTTCTGTTGAGTAAAAAGGCATATGGCCAATTATTATCTTCTGAAAAAGATTGAGGGGAATGCAAATTTTCACAAATCTTGTCATGTAAATATCAATAATCAGATACCTTTGCCATCCACATGCAGATCCAGTTTATGATCAAGACTCTGAGTTACAGAGATCCTGATTTACGTGGGATAAGCCTCTTTAGACCTGACAACATATTTCTGGATATTGCATTAAGGCAAATTTAATCTGTGCTGTACTAGCATGTTCTGGTTTTGTCAAAACTCATGACTGGCTGGAGTGAAGCATTGCCATCAGTATTAGTTTGACCTGCTTGGAGGAGTAGTGCAATGCATCATTTAGGTCTGCTCTGTCATGGATCTTAACAAAGTACTTAGATTAATTCCTGTGCTCACCCTTAGTATCTAGTTACATCATGTTCTTTCTGTCATTTGTGTGTTACTTTTAGAATTTATTCTAAGATAACTTTGAAAAAGTCTGCATGAAAAAAAAAAAAAGATACTCTTGGCAAAATACTTTGTGCCTACAATTTCTCAGTTAGGAGTTGAATGCTTTTCCCATAAATCTGAAGCGCTTGTTGAACATTAGATTTTAATTTTCAGAAACTCCACAGAATTGCTGCCTGTTAATGATACAAAGTCCTGTTTTTAGTGGACTCCCAGCTATGCTCCCATGTGTTACTGGGAGAAAGATGTGGAAATACAGGGCTAGGCAGGAAAGCTGTAGCTGCTCATGCAGTCCTGTCAGCAGCACCGAGGCATGAATGTGTATTCTGCAGATGGTTTGTCTAACAGTTGAAAATTTCCGGTGGAGGAGGTGCCACAGTGTACCCCACGTGGTCATTTGAGTGTTCGGCCTCTCTTACAGCAAAAACGTTTTCAGAGTAACAGCCTAAATCTTCCAACCACTGGCAGCTGTTGGTTTGGTTTTGTTTTTTTTTTTTTTCTTCCCAAGGGAGAAGCTCTTTCTCCAAGGCATAGGGAAACCTGGCTAAGTCTTTTCCACACTCCTTAAAAGCAGTCCACAGTCTCTGGTTGAAAACCAGTGTTATTTATTTTAGCTTACTTCATGGACTGTGTTTTCCAAACATCTTTCTTTTTACCTGTCACTTTGTATATGAGCTTAAGGTTTCTGCTTCTGTGTCTTGCCTTACGTTTACCATCTTTTTTTTTTTCAGACCATTGCTCTGATTTATCGTGATAATTTTCCATTTTTATGGTGTTCTTCAGTATGTTTGCAACTGCTCTTAAATTAATATCATCTGCAGATTTTATAAGTTGTTTCCATATTCCTTCAATAGCATCAACAAAAGCCTCAAACAGAACCAGACTCCGCACGGATCTGAGCAGGACCATCACTCATGTCCTCCTAGATTAATAGAAAGCTGTTCATAGTCCAGTCACCCTGCAAATGATTCATCAAGTTTTGCACCCTCCTCGTTGGCTTTTTTGACTGCCATGTTTGCATAGTTTCTGTGCTAAGATGCTATTGGTGGCAGTAGGAAAATCTTTACTAAATTCAGGACATACCTGCATGTTCCCTTTTAACCTTTTCACTGTTTATCCTGTCAAAAGGATATTAATTGTTTAGTTTAAAAATAGCTGTTCTTCATCAAATATTTATATCTATAATGTATATTTTATTTCATTCAGATGAAGGAGTTGCATCTGCTCCTCCCCATGTGTGTTTTGTTTTCTTTCTGAAAAAGAAATTTTGAGAGCAGACTTTTATATGATGACTTTTACACTTCTCCATTCTTACCTGGAGAATGTTTGGAAATGAAACTCTGGCTGCTCATACAGGGGAATGGAAAATACAGGCTGTGAAGCCATCTCCTTCTTGGTTGTTTTCATGTTTTTCAGGAATTCCAGCTTCTTTCCTCCCCTTATTCCTGCTTGGACATGGCTGCTACCTTTTCCTCTCTTTACGCATTCCCTCCATATGTTCAAGTTGCCACTTTTTTCATTCTGATACTTCCACAGTGAAAATAACTTTATTCAAACAGATATGGGTAGTTTTGATAATTATGTGTCAATATGCATTCCCCAAAATAGGATTTACTATAGCTGTAATCCTCACAGTTTGGTAGAACAAGTGTAATAGGTCTGGTAATAAAAGTAATGATTTTGGTTTTGTAAAAGTAATTGTCCATTCTGCTCATCTGTACTAATTAATCAGTCACATAATGCAATTCCAGCCTATCCTTTAGGCAAACATTAATGATCCATTTAGAGAGTCTGCAAAGCGTGCATTAATACAGAGGCAGTAGAAGCGTTTACAAAAAAAGGTTTGGAATGTTGGGTTCAAAAGCAGTGTGATTTTTAAGGTAACTGATATGTGATTTTTAAGATACTTGATACAGCTTTTCTTTCTTTGTACAGGTGCTTTGTTACAGCATTTATAAGCTACAGTGTTGAATACAGTAATATAACATGTTCAAGGGCTGTGGTTTCTCAGTATATGATCTAATAAATTTTTTATGGAGAAAGTATTTCACGTGTTAATAAATGGAATAATTTTAGGAAAGATGCAATGCAGGAACACTTGCATTTTATGTCAATATTTCCAACCTTTTTCCAGGGGAAAAAAAAAAGTGTGTTTCTGTTAATTTATCTAAAAGTCTCAGTGCAAAGATGGAAGCTATGTGCTTTTCTTACTTAAAAGTTAAATTGGTCTTGATGATGGAATAAAGGCAACGACTTGATACGTAATTTTTATTAAGAACATTTTTACGTTTCATGACTGTTTGTATATCTCTCCGTTTGCATTTCAGTGTTTACAAATGTGGGTTGTGTTACTAATGAGTTTTCCCATCATCATGGAATCCTCTCTAACCAAAACTGAAATCCAGAGCCTCTTATAATGACTGCTGACAGGAATCTCTGTGGCCTTGGATTGCTCTAGTTCAGCTAGTTTGTACCAAGCACCATTCTTGTGCATTTATTTTTTTCCTTATTTGTGTTAACAGCCTAGCTATTGCTGGGGAACCATGGTTTGCAAAAGTCTAAGCAATTCTGTAATACTAATGGAGAAAAGACAGATTTGTTGTCTTGGATGGAAGGGTCATATCAGAAAGGCACTTTGTGTATAGGTCAGATTTTAAAGGATGCAGAGTACTTACCATTTTGGGTATTGCAAGCCTAAAAACTGTTGCAGTAAACTAGCTGACAGGGAGGGTTTGCAATATCATTGTAGGGGTTTTTTTGGTGATGGTAACCTTGTTCAGCAATGTTGGCTGAACTGAAAATGTCGTAGCCAAATTGTGATTTTTGCAGACAAGTTTGGGGAAGAAAATAAAAGCATGCTAGAAAGCCAGCTAGCCATCCTAGAAAATATCCTTCAGTTATACAGCAGGCCCTAATATTTATTTGCAGTGATCTGAAAGCTGTGTTAATGTGTTCCTTTTTGGCAGAGCCTCCTATGGACCATTCTGATCTGGTTGCAGAGTTACTGAAAGAGTTATCAAACCATAATGAGAGAGTCGAGGAAAGAAAGGCTGCCCTGTACGAGCTCATGAGGTTAACTCAGGAAGAATCTTTTGGTGTTTGGGATGAGCACTTCAAAACAATACTACTTTTGCTGCTTGAAACACTTGGAGATAAAGAGGTAAATTCAGATTAATCCAGTTAAGAATGTTAACAAAGCACTTGGTTTACTTTCAGTATCTTTGAAATGTGTATATGTTGCAGGACGGGCACACGTTTCAGTTAGTCTTGAAAAACAAAAAACTCTGAAAATACAAAAATGTCATGAAGCTCGAGTGCCCTGATGGTGAAAAGGGCATCAGTAATACTTACCTTCTCAAGTACTCCAGGATAGACTAAATGAAACATTTTTCACTGGGATCCAAAGCTTATCTTTAACAGCCCCTGGTGGAATCCAGAATATCAAAACATTGTGTGTGGCAAAGCATTTAGAAATATATTTCTAAAATACAGTAACGGTCATTGTGAAGAGACTTGAGTTCTGTGTAGTTGTTCTCTACAAGGGCCATGTTTTTGAAATTACTGAGGATCAAAAGACACCAACAGTTGCTTTTTATTTTAAATAACTAAAAATTCGTAAAAAAAAATCAAAAATATATTTGCATAATGTGATGCTAAAGGTTTTATCAGCACTTGTGAAGAATAAAATTGTTTGCAGCAACCTCTGGGTAGTGTAAATAACTCAGGTTAGCAAAATGTTTATGATTTGCCAATGGAATTATCTGCAAAAAAAGATCAAGAAGAGCAAGAAACAGAAGATTTTTTTCCTGGCTTTATTTGTTAACACTAGGTTCGTACCGTATGTATGCGAAGAGCGTAATCTGATATTTTGCCCTTATCAAATACTCTTCCAGCTTCTGAACAAATGGGAAAACGTATGTCTGTTTGAAGATGATACATAACTTATTTATTTTAATATTAAATCTTTAGCATGCAATTAGAGCTTTGGCATTGAAAGTTCTAAGAGAAATTCTAAGAAACCAGCCAGCAAGGTTTAAGAATTATGCAGAGCTCACAATCATGAAGACCCTGGAAGCGCATAAGGATCCTCATAAGGAGGTTAGTAATCGGTTATTCTGTTTGAGGTTACGACAAGTTATTACAAAATGAAACAGCTGTCTAAAAAATGTTTGAGAAATTAGTCAGATCTTACTGAGCAAGTAATTTGTTTAATAATCAAGCATTTAGCTGTTATTAGTTAACACGGGTATACAAGAAAAAAAAAGAACTGCAGTTTTATAAGCTCTCAAATGCTTCTTATCAGCCCTAATAACAGTTGCCTTGGGTGCTGTCAAAGAGGACATAGTAACCAATGATGCATTGTTACAGCTCTTCAAGGAATAACTGAGGGGAGTTTTTTTTTTCCTTATATGACATCTTAAGCCAAATGTAGGTGTCCTAGAGCCATACAGTAAGCTTTTGGATTTCATTAAGGTTCATGGTTGAGAGATGGGACTGAGCATGGCAACGAGTTGTCAACACTTTCCACTTTTAGCCAACTCTGCGCCATTCAAGAGCACGGCTTCGGATGCTCTTAGGGGAGAACACAGGAACATATCAAGGGGAGGAGTTGGTTGTTACCAGAAAAGTGAGGGGATTCAGAAGTAGAAGGATAACCGTGATCTCACTCAGAAGTATTTGTGATGCATGCACGCACAACGAGGAATAATGGATGTAGATACTAGAAACACAAATACAGTAACCACCCCCGTGTGAAACAGTTCATGCCGGTGTCGCTGATGCTGTGGAAAGAATCCACGCTTGATATTAAATGATTACATCTTCTCCCTGCCCTCCCCATGCAGGGGCACTTGCTCTGCATGGAACTTACTGTGGGCTCCAGGTTTTGAAGTCTGACAGCAGTTCCTGGCTGTCACGGTTTAACCCCAGTCAGGGAGGTTGGGGGGGGAGATGAAGAAAATTGGCTCTACCCCAGCCAATTACTTTTGTCGCTCCTCTGATACTCATTTCTCTTGGTTTGTTTCATATACTCTATTTATTACACTGTCTTGTCCCCATCTTTCCTTGTCACTGTGCTTTTTTCTCTCGGTTTCATGTATACAAGTGAGAGAGTACAGGGGACAACGATGGAGAGAAACAGTTATAGAGGTTTTTTTTACACCACTGATGTACAAACCACTGATTTTGTACAGCAGTCTGTTTTCCTAGATGGCAGACACCCAGCTGCACCAATATGAGGATCAGATGTGAATTTTCTCTCTTGTGCCCATGTTGTATCCTGACCTTCTGTACCTATTGACTTCCTACCTAATTACTCTTGTTCTGCTTGCTCTGCATATTCTTCAGGCTTGTCTCTTGTAGTTTCTTTCAAACTCAGAAGGGAGGAAAAAACAGCTAGATTGGCTTCTAGAAGTAGCAATCTAGGCATGTCATTAAACATGTTTTTGAGATGAATGTGAAAACATGTCTTGTCAGTGATCACTGACCTAATGAGAAATAACAGATGACGACACAAGGAATTACAGATACACAGCAGTGATGATACTTCAGTGTGTAGCTGGAGAGTATTGCAGAATAGACATTTCAGATCCAATTCAACAAGCAGGTTTGAAAAACTGGTAAGCATGTTGCCAGGGACATAGATGAGCCGCAGAATAATAGAAAGAGTTGTTTTTAGGGAAGTATGTCCCAACAGTTGGAATCCTGTGAACAGATTTTCAAAGGCCTCTTCATTCCCATGTTTCTGCAATACCATGGAGTTTTTGGTAGGAAATTTTTATGCTCAAGACCATTACTGCCATATAATAGACAATAGTAACAGTCTCTTGTAAATAATTTTCCTACATCTTTTACTTGTTCTTTCAATAGGTGGTGAGATCTGCTGAAGAAGCTGCTTCCATGCTGGCCACTTCCATTAGCCCAGATCAGTGCATCAAAGTTCTTTGTCCCATTATCCAAACTGCAGATTACCCCATTAATCTGGCTGCAATCAAAATGCAGACGAAAGTCATAGAAAGAGTATCTAAAGAAACTCTTACTCAGCTTTTACCAGAGATCGTACCAGGTCTAATACAGGTAAGGAGAGAAGAAAGAAAAGGAAAAAAAAAAAAAAAAAAAAAAAACCAAACAAACAAAAAAAAAAACCTGTATATGTGAGAATTGCAAAGACTTTTTAAAAATAGTATCTCACTTGGCTCTCCTGAAGGATTTTAGTTGTCTGATAGGTGATGGTTGCTTTGATTCAAAATAACTCAGATAATGGGAACAAACTCTTTGATTGGCTGGTAGCTAAATTATAACTATGGTTAGATCTCAAAGGAAATCTTGGTAGGATATAAAGTACTGATTATAGTTAAGCTTGGTAGATACTTTTAGTTCTAAGATAGTTGGGTTTTTTCGTTGTTTGTATTGTTTTCCAAATTGGAATCATTTGGTCTGAAATTGTCCACCTTGTATTTGTGTATAATTGTAGGGTTTTGTCACTTGCAATTTGGGGGAGGCAAGAGGAAAGAAGCAGTTGATTGGGGAAGGTTTAATAAAATGAGGAGGATATCAGAGGCTTCTCTTCCTTTGTCTTTAAAAATAAATTCTTTCCCACCTTATCAAGAGCTAAGATATATTAATTTCTGTGTGATAGATAAAGGATTTTCTGAGTTTGACAGCAGCATGCTGCAGATTTCTGTCTTTAATGGGTGTGACTCAGTCATACATGGGCAGGAAGGTACAGGCAGAGAAGGGCCCCTCTGAGAAGGAGGTGTGAGAGAGACAGCCAGGCATGGGTACTAGTCAAGTGGCAAAACAAACAAAAATCATTAAGGAACAAGATGGGAGTTAACAAAAGTATCTTTAGCTGTTAAGAGAAAACTTCTTTCAGAGTAAGGAAGCTCTAAATTGAATGGTCTTCTGCTTTAAGTAAATATCTTTATAATCTAGAACAGTCTCTCTTAGGTACTTCCCTGTTGTATGACAGCAGCTCTGTTTTCAGTGTAACTTATGAACACTGTTGTGTGGGTTTTAATTTCACTCTGGAAAATGATTATCAATGGTGATTAATAAGAAGCCTGCTTTTTAAGTGCATGCTCTATATTTGCATGTTTGTTTTTTTGTTGGAATGCTTCGTTGGGCTACACTAGCATTAATTTACTGTAGACTTCAATGTATTTATTGTAGTAAATAAGTAAATAGCTTTCTGAGGCTTTTAATCATTAACTGATAAGGTATTAATGTTAATTTTATTGCTTTCTAGGGTTATGATAATTCAGAGAGCAGTGTTCGTAAGGCATGTGTTTTCTGCCTTGTAGCCATTCATGCAGTAATTGGTGATGAACTAAAACCACATCTCAGTCAACTCACTGGCAGCAAAGTAAGTAAAAGATACCATTTAAAGAAATCTTGGTTCCTAAGTGTATGTATGCATTTTCATTTTGGTTGTAATTGCCAGAAAGTTTCATAAAAGTATATACTTGAATGATAGTATCAGGGCTACTGAAACTCTCCAAGGGTTAATAGAACATCATCATGAACCGTTCAGAACTGGAAATCCATAGATCTCTCTTTATGCAAGTGTACAAACTTTAGCATTAAGATAAATACTAAATTAGGCTTTTTACTGCTGTTTAATGGATTTAGTTACTGGTTGTATCCCCAATAGTAGTGCTAGTGGCTGTACTCAGCATGGCTTTTCCTATCAGTATTTGTCTTGTTTTTCATGTAAATTCTGAGTGGAAAGCAGAAAATATGAATGTAATATGTAGATGTTACATACAGCAGTTTTATTTATTCTTACTCCTTGTTGCTTTTTTTTCATCAGTCCTGTCAATACCTCTGATTTGAAATAATAATATTAGTAATCAGTCTGTGGTCCTTTTTGGTTCAGGATATTCATGCTTTTATTGACATCTCTTACAGACTGTTTTTTGCATGCGAACAGCTGTATGTTAATTGTGAATCTCTTTGTCCTTGAGAATAAAACAGGAGAATTAATTTTGTATATCTTTCAATAAGACAGTTATATCTTAAAAATACTCTCTGGCAGTGATTGTGTTGAATGTGATTCTAGACAGTATTGGAAGCTTTAGTAAGCACCAGAATCAACAACTTGTAACTAGAGACTTAAAAGCTCAGCATTAACTTAAAAGGGAAAAAAAAAGTACCTTATTTAGAACAGCATTGTAATTTGAGAAAAATATTCCATCTATCTTAATCTAGCTACCTTAGATCATTCTCTTCTTTACATCCTTAAAGAAGCTTGAGCAGTTTCCATGTGACAAATTTTGCTGTGCTTGATGTTTTCATTGGCAAGTATGTTACCTTTGAATCAGCTGTGTAAAATACAATTTTGCTTTTGGGGAAAAGAAAATGGTTTAATGTCTCCTTTGTTGTACCATGGCTGTAGTCTGTACAGTTTGCAAATACTAAACAAAGTGAATTTCTGGATTAAATTTGCAGATGAAATTATTGAACCTTTACATCAAACGTGCACAAACAGGCTCTGGACCAGGGGATACAACAGCAGATATGTCTGGACAAAGCTAATGAAGCTGACAAGAGTTAACCAGGTCTCCTAAAGCAAGGGCAAGGCCCTCTTCAGTGAAAGGAAAATCCTTACATACAACTTCTGGAACTTTTTTCTTGTTTGTTTGTTTGTTTTTTTCCCTTTTGTTTTGTTTTGGGTTTTTTTTGTTTGTTTGGTTGGTTTTTTTCATTTAACCAATGGCTGTCCTCAGCCTGCATGTGACTCTTGCAATAGAATTATTCCAAATCCAAGGAGAAACAGTATTAACATCAGTTGATCAAAGCAGAATAAAATCTAAAATAACCTAATCCATCAGTTATCCTGTTCACAATCCTCTGTGTCTTCCCATTAACTTTTGCCAGTGTTACTGTATTAAGAAAAAAAAAGATTTTTTTTTTTTAATGATAATTAAAAAGGTATGCTTTAAGCTTCAGAAGTTAAAATACAAATTCTGTTGCTTTTATTCAGCTGCAGATAATGTTACTTTTTTTACTGCTATTTTGTTTCAGTATCATGTCCTTCACTAGAAACAAGAAGTGATGTGAAACAAGGCTGAACTAGTCTGAACTGCAGTGAGACTTGTTCACTGTGGTGGTGGTTCATCGTCTTATTTACAGCTTGTTTGGGATATTCTGGAGATTGAGAAATATGCCTATAAAAAAAAAAAAAAAAAAAAAAGCTGGATTGATCCAGTTCTGTAAAAGTGATATTGTTCATTGGTTGTATGTTTGTTGCATAAATAAGAATTTAGCGTGCGCAGTGGAGGACTGGTACAAGCAGTACCTCTCTCGGTGGAAGCCAGCCCTTTCAGGGGAGCAGTGCTGACCCGGTGGTCGCGCAGCAGCCTGCTTCTCAGCAGCAGAGTTAATGGTCACTTGATGGACGTGAACCATCCTTGTCACCTTTCGTTCTTCAAGCAGGATGCTTCGGAATGGAGTGCTCTGCCCAAGCATGCTCAGTATGTATTTATCTTTATCACTAGAATGTTGCCTCTCAACCTAATTGCTGGAACAAGTAGTCTTGTATTGTAACTCACATGGGATTTTATGACAGCAGTGCAGAAAACTTTATTCATTACCTTCCTAAAAACACCAAGATTTTCTGCACTGAATTTAAATGGGGAGGGAGGGGGTATAGTTACAAATGCTATGGATCTTACCACCTTTTAATTTAAGAAAAAAAAAAATATATATTTTGGATGAGTTGGGAAAGCTGCACCAAATTATTTGCATGGTTTTCTTGAATAGTATCCTGAAGACCCATCTGGATTAAGGTGTGGAAATATTTCCAGGGTTTGGTTTTCCAGTTTTGAAAAAGAGTTAGTTTATTGTGAATAATGGTTCTTTGTATTTATGAACTTGTTAATGGAAAGAGAACAAAGATCAAGTAAATGTGTCCCTAAATGTTGTATTTTTTCTTTTTTTCTTTTTTCTTTTTTTTTTTGTTTTCTTTTTTTCTGGTCTTGGATATAAGCAGCAAGCTAATTAACTAAGAACTGGGATGAAACAGTGCCCTTCCCAGGAATGGTGGAACTGTTTTTTTACTGACTTTTTTTCCCTTTGACTGTGATGTTGTCTAGTTGTAGAAAGTGTATCCTGATAAGAGAGAAAATAGCGGTGCCAAGGATGATGATCTGTGCTAGGCTAAAATTCTCTCTACCTCTTCAGGGTGACTAATTTTTGACTGAGCTGCTGCATATGGCACCCGGTGGAAGAACTATCTACAGAAAAAAATTTATTTTTTTTTTCCCAAATTATCACTTAATGTGTATTCAGAACTCTATTCTTCAACATTGCAGCCAAATATCATAAGAAACTACTTATACACTTTACTTGCTAGGAACCCTGAAAAGCAAAACTGAATAAAAATTAAGTCAGATGCTTGTAGTTACATGAAAGGTTGTTTTCACTTTAGTTTGAAGTGAATGCAATAGAAGGAGCTAAGATGCAGTTGTTAAAGAAGCAATGCCGTTGCAGAGATTTATCTGGAGGAGAAGTTGTAGAAATATATGTAAAGACTTAAAAAACCAAGACTGTCATAACTCGTCGCTACCCCTTTTTAGCAGCTACATGAAGAAAATAGTATCTCTTTCTTTCCTTTGTTATGTGTAACATCCTTGTTGTTTTCAACTGTTTAATTACATTGTGTATTTATAGTTCTATGCTTACCATTGTGCATATACTGGCAATAAAATGTACATAACATTACTTTGAAAATTAGCAATGTATACATTCTGGTTTTCTGTTTTATTTGATCACATGCTATAAGAAAAATTATAAATGTGATTGATACAACGTTGGTTAAAAAAAAATTATCTTAATCTTCAACTTCTGTGTGTCCAAACGATGTTTCTTTATATACTTTTGTTACTAAATCTGATTGGGCATTTGAGAATATGCTGTGAATATACGTATGCTACACAAAAATGTTTTTTGGAAATTGAATAGAGTCTTTATGAACACACAGTTTCCTTCATCTAGGCAGGTTTCTTGTTTACTATTCCATTTATTTGTACATTGTACGTTTGTTTGCATTTTAATTTTTTAATACTTCAAAAATATTTTTCAGTCTACGATCTTGTAGTTTACATTTTGATTATACAAAAGGTCACTTAAAAGAAATTGCACAAATTCAAAGCTTAGTAGTCCCGTATGTTATTCCTGCTTTTTCTACAGGTAATAATTATTTTCAGAGTATCATTTCAAGATGACTGCTCTTTGTCATCTTTTTGAAGATGCTATTTCATACTGAAAAAATAAGTAATTGAAACATACCGTATATATTCTGAGTGAACCTAATTTTTGTATGTACAAACAAAAGTTGGTAAGAAAGATGTTTTTTATCCCCTGTATGACTGAAAAATTTTGCTCCAGGTAGCAGGGGAGGAAGATATTTACACCATATTTGTCCATCAGTTTTGCTTCTAAGCCATCTTTAAATGTTCTAAGTGTGGATATCCCTTGTATTCAAAATCTAAATGCCCTATATTTAAATTAATCTTTTACTTACGATATGACTAGTTCTGTTTCCAGCAAAGATGGGGCTGCTGTAACGAATAGAATCTGTTTATATTACATGGAGCCATCGCAGTGTAAGAATTTGCAACAAAATTATTTCCATGGCAGCCTGTCACCAGATTCACTGCATTGCTTTTTGTCTTCTTTTCCTCTATTATTAAATAGACATCAGTTCAGTTAAATTCAGGCAATGATTAGTCATGCCTTACGTTCCTGCTGGAGGTGGTCTCTCTAGTGGATTAGCATAAAGTTCTAGGAAGAAAATCAGACAATTCTAAGTTGCTGTTCTTTCAGAAAGGGTTTATGATCTCTGTAATAGTATGTAAAGATGGGTCATTTGAATACTGAAATGTAATTTGTAAAGGTTGGGCTTGGGCTTGAAAAAAGCAGAAGAAGGAAAGAAAGCTACATGCAGAATTGGGATAGGAAATGCATATCTTGGATGTTTCGGACTTGGATGTCATTTGCTTTAAAGAATTTTGAGTCACATTATGTGCAGCTCTCTTGGCAAGGAAGTTGGGATAGTAAATGTAAATTGAAAGGACACCTGATCGTATGAATTTTCCTGAGTTGGGTTGCTTGTTTGTTTTTGAAGATAAAGTTTGGAAGAGATGGAGTTGTTTTTATTATTTGTGGTCTGAGTCCCAGAGCAAAATGAACAAACATTTGTATCCTGAAACACTTATATATTCTTAGTAGTTTCTATGAATGTTTAAACCTTTGAGTAAATTCACAAACTTACCCAGATACAAAGCCTATTGAGAATGCAGGCCTGAACTGCTCATGGTTTAATTTTCAGCAAAAGAATTCAAATTCTGAATGTGACATTGTCCCTTTGAAAACAAACATAAAAGAGAAAATAATCTTGAGGAATAAATCTGTTGAATTAAGCTACAGTTGCTCCCTGTGATAGGCCAGTGGGAATGGTTCAGCTGGTTGTGGTAACTTTTCACACTGCCAGGCTGGGACTTGGCAAACACAAACACAGAACACCATAAACATAAGTGTGATGGGGATAAATAAATGGGCAGCTTGGGAACTGGAGGATTACGTGGAGGAAGAAAGCTGATGTTTTCTCCCAATTAAAACAGTAAACTGATTAGTTTTGCAGTTGCAGTCTACTTCCAGGTAAGATGAAAATCAATGGTGGTATTACATTCTCTAAAGAAAACTTCTTATATTTTTCCCCCCTACGTTTTGTAATTAAGTCTTCTATCTCATTAAAAGCACATACTTTAAAGATTTGCTTCATATATTATAAATGTTCCCTTAAACACAAAAAAAAATATATTTTTTGTTAAAACACGGAAGATTTTCAGCAGTGTTGGAAAGTTGAGAAACTAATTGTGCTAGTGTAGCAAGTGGAAGAAATCAAACTTCAATTACTGTTGTTTTTTTTTTTTTATATTGTGTATATGTTTGTATATTTAAGTATATTTTAAAACCTCAGGGTTCCCAAGCTATGTAGCTGGGATTATCCCAGTTAAAGAAGTTTCTTCATTTGCTGATAGGATTTTAGGGTAATTAGCGCAATTACTGAGAAGTTCCCCACTGAGGAAGGCTTGCTAATAAGTGATTTCTGCTGGGACAGATTCCCAACTGTTTGTAAATTGCTGTTTAACAGTAACTTGCAAATTTTGAAATGGTATTTTGCAAGCAGTTTTGAACTGTATCATTTCTAGCAAATAAAAAATCTGTAACTTTTCATGTATTGTAAGTAGATATAAGTGATTCTAATGAAGCATATTTGAGGGGGTAAGATGGGAAAAAATGCTGAGTAGTGAAACATGGAAAATGCCTTTCTTCAGCAACGTGCCAGCGTGTAACCTGTAGCCAGGCTCGTTACCATTAGCAGTAGGTAGAAAGGTAACTAAACTTTATCTTGGGCATCAAAGTTTTACAAGCTTTCCATTTGAGCTTGCTTCCTTTCCTAGATCCTGCTGTTGCCCACCAGCGCAGGGGCCTGGGCCCCTGCAAGCTCCTACTGAAATCGGCGCTGCACGCCCTTCTGTCACCTCGACAAGGGGCTCGGTTCCCGGGGTGCTGCCCGTCTGGCCGAGGAGGGTACCTACCAGTGAAAACAAACACGTGGGTTGAAGTTACGCGGTAGACAGATGTTCTCCAAAGTCAGCCAGACCGGTTAGGTGTTCCCTCACCACCTTGTCATCTCTGGCCATGGCAGAGCCAACGCGGGACCCTGTGGGAGCTCCCCATCGCTCTTCCAGACAAACCAGACTGGGGAGCCGTCTCAGACTGGTCCCCCGGCAGCACCCTGGGCTGAGACTGCTGCCAGAGACGCTGGTGCAAGTGAACCAACATCTGTCCTGGGCTTTGAGGGTCTGCCTGTGTGGGGCAGGGGGGCATCCGAAAAAAAAACATTTTTTAGCCCAATTTGTTTAGCATGTTAAAATGCCAAGGAAGACAAGGAAACTGCGAATTGCAGATTGGTCTAAACAGTGGGAGCCTGTAGGGGAAGCGGGTGTGTCTGTTTCAATTAGAATTGCAGATTGGCATGTTTTAAAATGCTTCAGCTATCTGCAAATCTGAAATAATACACTTGAAATGTAACTCTAATGGTATACAAGTGCAAAAAGCCTCTAATCTGGGAAAACAGTAATTTCTAGCCTGTTATATTTTTGTCCTTTCAGCACAGCTTAAACTGATGCGGATACTGAGTTTACAATGTTTAACTTTGTACCTGATAGAGTTTTTCCATGTGGTATTGTCTGTAGAATAATTTTTAGGTGCTAAGATCAAAGATGGCATTCTGCCTCTATAACCAGTTACAATACCAGTATTTAAGGTCATTTGTTGCAGTTCTCAGAAGGGCAGTTGGAAAATGAAGTGAGGAGTCTGATCACTATAAAAAAAGATTAGCAAATTGAATGATGCTTTAGGAGACCTCATCATTTTGGGTGCTGCTCATAGAAAAATCCAACCATTAAAGTTTTCAGGCCCCATATGCTGAAGTACTTAACTTCAGTGCCGTTCCACACATTAGCAAAACATCAGCCTCCCCACCTTAAATTTCAGGTTGGACTTTGCATGCCATACACAAGCCTGAGAGCAAGAGATGTTTTAAATAAATAATGTCTTGTTGTTTGTGTAGACAATGCCCCTTTGCGAGATCTGTTTTAGTACTTACTGGGCAGATCATAAAGCAAGAAACAAAAATAGCCCCTTAACAACAAACAGTACAAGGTAAAAAACTCACCTTATTTGTCCCCAAACTTGCAAGACCGTGTAACCACATACCTTTATGTCTAGAGGTTAGTCAAGGGCAGCAGGTGTGGGTGTGGGGAATACACAGTGCTTCGTGAGGCAGAATAGCAGAATTAAATATGACCTGGGAAGTTCATCTGGGTTTTAAAAACTAAGCTATACTGTACTTGAAGTTTTACCCATACCCTGTATGCAATAAGGATTAGTCAAAACTAAAGAGAAGAAATACTGATTATTATTTTTTTTTTGTAGTGTTTAATTTCAGTTTGAATAATAACATTCTTCCTCCATGTTCTGTCTAGTACTTACCATACAAGGAACTCAGTGTTTCTATGAGTGTAAGTCAAGCATCTTGTCAACCCATGGAAGGAAAAAATGAAAGGCAAATTTTCCTCTTCTACAGTGCTGCTGCATGGAACTCCACAAGATTTGGTTCTGCTTTGCTTCTCACACCATCTGGAACGGTGGTCACAGGGGGATATGAGGACTTGTAGCACCAGCTTTTGTGGCCACGTTCTCTCAAGTTTTAAATAGTTTGCACACCAGGAGAGGTGCCTGTAACACGCCTTGAACTTCTGCCTTTTATAAGAGGCGGGTATTTAGAAATGGAGATCAGGATAGCCTCCATCATTTCACCCTCCTCTACTAATACATACCTGATCTTCTCCAGGCAGTAGCTTTTTGGATAGAACCGACTCAGCTATTTTTAGTCTAAGCATAATACTTATGGGCACACGTTCTGTGAGGCACCTTCATTTTATTATGGCCTGCCACTGTGGTCAGCAGGGCCCAAGGTTTGCTGAGACCTGGGCAAGCTAATACCAGAGAGGACTGAAATCAGAGAACTGAAGTACCCAGGCTTACCAGCTCTTGCTCACCATCCACACTCACAATATACGGGGTGAACCCAGGCCCGTAGTCTCAGCAGCAGCTGCTGGCCTGGGCTCCCTGGGGTGGTTATTTTCAATTACAGCAAGTTACCTGTCTTAACATAAGAACAAATCTAGGACATAAGAGATGTTGTGTTTGTGCCATTTTAAAATACCAAAATTAATTCTAAAAGGGCTAGTAACAGTCTACTATGTTAAAGATGAAAAATAAGAGTGCATACATATGTAATATACATGTGTATATAGATACAAATAAATAATAGGTAAAGAGATAAAAAATAAAATAGGCTACTAATTAGTTTGGGAATCTCAATTGCTTTTGCTCACAAGCTCTCTCCTGGACTTCACAAGAAAAGACTGATCAAAACTGCAGTGCTCCCACCTGCATTCTGGCAAACCAGTATCTGACAAAAGCAACAGGCTACTTTGGGGGAGCAAAAGGTGCCGGATCATTTAAAGTCATATGAGCTCTGTGGGGTACACGAAGAGGTGGGAGCCACTCTGTGCCCTTTAAGTCAGGGGGAATCTGTGGTTCTACTCTTTCCATTTAATAGAAACACAAGTCACAGAACCAAGCAGATGCCTACCCACTATCTGGGAAGCTCATATCAGCCCCAAGGGAAGATTGTGAAAGTGGTTTGAGGGACGTGTAGTCCTTTTCTTGAGAATAATCAGTGCAAAGAGAAACGGGACTTCCAAGTAGAATGCGCTGTACCCTAAATCTAGGGTTGGAATTAGAGTGATTTCATTACATGACTTGCCAGTAGATGGAGCAAACTGAATAGCAGGATACTTACTCTTTTTCACTGAAATCAACTTAATTACTAAAAAAATACAGCCTTTTACCTCTGCTAGGGGAGTGCTTATTAAGAGTATGCAGTTACCTATAGACATGTAAGTGGAAAAAATAACCTTGAAAAGACTCTTCCAGCTCTCATCCTTGCTGGAGGTAAAATCAATTCATGTGCACAAGCAGGTCTATGGTAACAGCAGCCCGGGTGCTTCCTGGAAGAGAATAAACTCTCCACTAAGCCAGCAGTTACAATTCTTGTCTACTTTTCTGGACAGCGTTACGTGTGGGTGTGTGTTTCTCTTCCCATATTTACAGTTCCTCTTCTACTATTACTCTGGCCTTTGCTTTTTGTTTGTGCTATTTAATGTTAAGAATGGTAAGTTAAAGGAGAACTGCCTCATGCTATGAAAAAAAAACGACCAACAATATTGTTTGTTTGCATTTTTTTGACTGCTGCATATTACTGTCGCCCTAATAAGAAACAATTCCTTTTTGTTTTCCAGAACCTTGCTCTTTGATATTCTGATTTTCATAGCCTGCATGTTGTGACAATATTGCAATACCTTTTAAAAGTATCTTTTTATAGAATGAGCTGCAGGGAACAAGCAATGTGTGCTTGTGTGGGGGTGGTATTTAAAAAAACAACAACAACCAAACACAAACAAAAAATAAACCACAAAAAAAACCTAGCAAACTACTATTATTTGTCTGTAGTCTTTCCTATTTCAAGTAGAATGGGTGCCCTCTGCAGGTAACTATTTTCAGATGAGGTTTTTGGATGTCTGCCTCTCTTTATTTCTGAGTGTCGAGGTCTTGACATGATCGACCAGTACTATTTTGTGTGTTTTAAAGTAGCTATTACAATCCTAGCTGCAAACTCAGGCAAGCAAATGGCCTTGAAACATGAGTGCACCAAGCACTTGGTTTGCATCCGAATATTATTCGCTAAATAATATTCCTAAATATTCCCTGAAGTGTGTGTGTGTGAGGGGTGTTGTGGGTGGGTGTTGGAGTAACTATTTTTCCTGCAGCCTGACAGTGTTTTCATTAGCTTTATAAAAATCTTTTTTAATGGCAAGAAGGTAGCTATGAAGTTGTACTCTGTAGTAGCCTGCCACTTGAGCACGTACAGAATGAACAGGCAAAAGGGATTACAGTCTAAACACTACTGAGATGGCATCTTGCTTGCCTTAAAGACGTCCTTACATATTCCACTTTTTTTCTTTTCAGTCAGTCATGCCCGCGTCAGGTCGCAATAAAACCTCGCGGCTGGGCAGCAGCGAGCAGCACAGCGAGGCTGGGGAACAGGAAAATAGTTGGGGACCAGCCAAGACTTCAGCCTACCTGCCTCTTCTGGAAAGCGTGGCACCGGCAAGCTGGCCGGCAGCAGCTAAATGTAAAGCTGTGAGGGATGCAACTGCAACTTTAATCTGAATTTGTTTTTTCTTTCCTCTCTCCCATCACTGCAGCGATCATCTATTAGGTGAGCACAACACTTCAACTCATCCCAAAATGCTATTCTGGCACAGCCAGCCTGAACATTATCACCATCACCAGTATCCCACCAGTAACAGCAGCTACCTACGGTAAGAAATGAATGGGGGTGATTTTTTAATAACTATAATGCTTAACACATAAAAATGCAGACTGCATGGCCTTTGTTAATTCACAAGATCAAGCCTTCAAATCGAGCTAGTGATCACAGACCCTTTGAGAATAGTTTCAGCAGTACAGGCAACGCAGTAGAGATTTATTTTACTGTAGCTCCGCAGTTTTCACAAACGATGCCACCACGTGTGTGTGCTAGTAACAGGGATAGGGATGTTCTACTGCTTAATACAATATTCACAGATGTGTTAATTTTTTGTTTCTCTTCCAAATTACATTCACAGTCTATAGATAAAACTCTGTTTATATGAAGTAATACAGACTCAGAAATACCTTTATGTTTCACATCTACTCTGATTGTCTGCCAAAGCGCAGCTGATCTGCAGGATCAGGACAACGGGCTGCTTGTCCTATCAGTTCAGGCACGTGGGCTAAACACTTTGCATTGAAATTCTGATGCAATATGTAGCTTATTGCATCAGCGTACTCCCGTGATCTATGAACCTACATTACCTCTTCATGACTAAAATATTATTTGTGTACAGTATTCAAATTTTTCTTATAATTAAAAATTATTATGCTTTGACAAGAGCTGGGCTCATAGATTCCAGATCATGTTGATGTTAACTGAGTTTCAATTTATAATGTGGTTCACTCTCTGTATTAAACTTTAGGTTATTACTTTTGGCCAAATACAATGTATGTAAACATGATAGTGATTAGTTATCTACCTTGACATGGCTTTTTTGTATGTTGGTAGTCTCACACCTACTGCTCTATCACAACATTACTTCTGCTCTTGTAGGATTGTCGTGTAGCATGCTTTTATTAGAAATGTGTACAATTTTATGTTTAAAAAAAGCAGAGGAATTGAGGCTATATTTGGCTTCCGAAGTGTGAAATTAATGAAGCCACAGTGGAGTTTTATAAAGTCAACCCATTTCAGTACAAAGGTCAGGGTGATTTGAAACTGGGGTCGGCTAACACAAGTACTCAGCGAGCACAGCGCTGTCGCTGTTGACTCAAGCAGTGAGCCAGAAATGCAGACTGGGTGTGGGAGTTCCCTGCTGCCATCCTGTTAACAATAAGAACGTGCACGGTTCCTGGTGCAAAAGGAACCAAAGAGCAAGGGAAAGTGAGGATGTCCACTCGCACCTCCAGCCCCCATCTTCTCCAGCCTTCTCAGGGCCATGCTCTCTCAAGGCCCGTTTTCACCATGTCCTTGTCTTTCCTCATTGTTTCCCTGTATTTGCTTCCGTTTCCCCACCTTTACCTCAGAGTCTCTCTGGAGTTACTCTTCCCACACACTTTTGAGCCTTTAGGTTTGGATGGCAGCACGCATCTGTGTTTTGGTATTGAAATACAACGTGGAGGGGGGGCGCTTCCATAAATTAAGGGTTGTGTACAGGAGCTACCAAGATGGAGACTGACTACCATAAGCAGAAAGAAAGAATACAGACCAGTCCAGGCACTAGGCTTCAGTCTGGTCATAATCATCGAGTTTCTTGGCTCTGTCCTCAGTGCTTCACCCTTAGTCCTGTGTCTGAATACCTGTAAGGCTTATACAGACAGCAGTCGACCCCAGGGGAGGATGCCAGCCGGCATTAGTGACGAGCAGATGGAGGAAGGAGCGTCCCAGGACCCTTACTCCCATGTCCCAGTAAAACTGTACTTAGAACACATTTATGCAGACATATTTGCAAAATCAGGCTCCCGCTGCATGCGCTTGCTCTCCTTTACAGAAAGTCTCCAGTTCCAGTTGGTGGCTCTGGTGACGGGGACATGCGGAAAGGGAATGGCAGGGCCACGGGGAAGGTCGTTTCTGACAGGTTAGATGTGAGGATTTGGCCTGCTCAGAGGGTTAGAGAAGCAATTTCAGATCTCAGAATGCTTAATTCCTGTTCTAAAGAACTCCACCAGGCAGGTTGGAAGTTTCAAGTGTTTCACGCAGGCAAAGCTTGGGTGGGAGCCAGGAGGAAAGTAGCATCGTTCTATAAAGTGTGACAGGGTCTTCTCTGTCCCACAGCCTCTGCTCTCAGACTTACTGATAAGTATTTCACAATTTAGGTACAAATTCTGCAATTTCATCCTCAAAACAGGCTCATGTGCCTAACCTGTGGGACTCTGCATGGGGCTTACATTGTCCATGTTGCAGAACAGGAATTTCATTAGGAAAAGGGCATAAAAAACGTACCATATGTGGATTTTCAATGGTTCCTATTTGGTTAGATCTACGCTAGTTTTCTGTGGAATACAGACAGCATCAAAAGCGTGACATTTTTTTCCAGTCATTTTAGTCAATTATGGGAAGACTAGCAGGAAAATTAGGATTAAAAATAAAAAAGATACGGAAAAAATGACCAGGCTAGTGTAAAAACTGAAAAATAGAATAGAAAAATGTTTGTTTTCAAGGTTTCTGTTTTTAATCACTATCTGCCTAAAGATGTTTTTAAACTCTTTTGGCAGAAGTTGAGAACACTGCATCACAATTACAAAAACGAGAGGTTGAGGTTGATTTGCACTGAAGCCACAGCTCCCTACGTTGGAGCTGGGTAGGTCTGGCTGGCAAGTGGCTTGTGAGCACTGCTGATCCTCGGCGGGCGATGGGAGAACGGGACTGATCAGGGAACCTGCCCCAAAGACAGAAACGCATCGCTTGGCCTGTACTGGAAAAACAACAAAAAACAAACACCACAAACCTCTACAGAAAATTTGTTGTAAATTAGCCAGGGATACAAATAATGCTAAAGAAAAATGTAGGCGCTGCCATATTCATATTTTAAGAGAAAAAGGGCACTTTGTGTCCTAAAATAGCTAAAGATAACATCTTCAAAAATACTAACAGTCAGTTTGATTATCGTGGAGAAGCTTTACCCAGCTTTTAAGGACTGAACTGCAAAAGGACTGTATCCACTCAAGATACCCTCACCAGAGATTGGCATTTATGTCAAAAGAAAAGAATTCCCATTATAAAAATCCTAAATTTATGATCTTGTAACTGCTATGTAGCTATGTTAATGTAAGTATAGTAAGCAGATAAACCAGTTTTGCTATGCATAAATCATACTTGCATCTGGCTTCTCTGGTCTTGGATCCTGTCTTAACTTATCTCTCTGACTGTCAGAAGCAGAAAGTGCACTACTTCTAGTTTTCCACAAACCACCACTTTCTTTTGTAGCACTTACAAAAATGGTTTTTAGTGTTACCTATGCTACCTTACTTTTTTAAAGTCCACTTCATGGCTACAAATGTCTGCTTAAGGTGAGGTCTGAATTCCCAATTTAAACTCTAATTCTTTAATGGTAGGCGTTTAGGCTAACTTTTTATGCTGAATAATGAATACTGTTGCAGACTCAGTAATGCCCACTGATTTATTAAATGGGTCATAAACATCCCGTAACAGTCACTAAAATTAATTAATGCCATCATTTGTGTTGTTACCAGCTTCGGAAGTGCTAACAAATATTTCTGCCGTAATAATAAATAAATGGACGGTATTGTTGTCAGTTTGTCAGGCTTAAAAGAGCTATTTTGCCTGTGTTAATTTCAATTCTCACTAAACGCTGTAACTTGGTAGCAAGTGCCTGTGCTAGTGACTTGCCCGTAAGCCCCTGCCCTCTTCATTCATTTCACTTTTTCAAGCTTCCTCTTATATACAGATGAATTGTTCATCTGTCAACAGACAGGCAAACAACTCTTACAGCAGCAAAACCACTAGCAACATTTTCTGGAGAAGCTGGCAGACGTAACTTACAAACTGCCTTTAAAAATCATAAATCATGTTCTGTGTGCTTCTCTTTGAGGACATTGTATGTACATTTTGACCAACAGCTAGTATTCAGGGCGTTTCTGACCTGCATCTTTTGAAAAACTAGTGCAATTGTGCTTAAAGCATATATTATCAAAATACATTTTACAGCCCCAGTGTTGTTCTGTACTTTGCTCACTGGATGTATCATTTTAATGCAACTTCTTGTAAAACTATTTAACTATCCTCTGAATTATTAACATTTGAGATTTTTGGAGACTGCTTCTTTACATGAAGCTTTGGGTTACTTTTACTCTAGTAGCACCCCCCCACCGGACTAAGTATTTTATCACCAGAGGGGACAGGATTATAATCTCAACCACTGGCAACTCCAGTTCTTCCTTGTCCTCTCCAATAGCCAGGTCCTCCTCGCCAGGGAGAATTATTTATTAGAAGCGTAGCCGGCGCCCGCAGCTGCCCCCCCGCGCCCTCGCCAGCACTTCTCACAAAACTGGACAGTTTTGAGCCCAGGGCGCTGGGTGGAGATTTTGTTTCTCAAGTTAAGCGTTTATGGTGGATGTTGGGCAGTACGCTAGACATGACGTATTATTTTGCCTCGCGTGCTTGCAGGGTGTCTTTTTTTTTTTTTTTTTTTTGGCTTCAGTTTCCCCTTACTCCTGAAAAC
This sequence comes from Tyto alba, assembly GCF_018691265.1. Lineage (NCBI taxonomy): Eukaryota > Metazoa > Chordata > Aves > Strigiformes > Tytonidae > Tyto > Tyto alba. The sequence goes on from NW_024881322.1 coordinate 11,830,355, forward strand.
TGTGAATCAGTGTTTCGTGCCGTGACGTGTTTGGCTTCTTTAGGATAGGTTCCCCCCTCCCCGCGCTCTAAAGGTTGAGCCACCCAAGCCGCCCCCCCAACCCCGAGGTCATGGCGGCGGCACTGACGCCATTTCCTTCCCGCCTTTCCGCTTCCGGGTAACGCCTGCCGGCACCGCCCCTGGGGTGGGGCTGCGGGGAGCGCGTCACCCTCTGACGTCGCCTCGCGTGAGGAAGTCCCCGCTCATTGGCTACGCTTTCCCCCCGTCACTCCTCCCCGCTCTTCCTCTGATTGGGCCCTGGGGCCGAGGCCGCCCAATGGGTGTCCCCGGCGGGGGGGGGGGTGGGTGGGTGGCAGGCGCCGCCATGTTGGCGTGAGCGGAGGCGCTGCGCGCTGTAGCCCGGGCGGAGGGGGTGGGGGGTGGGGGGGGGTTTTGACGCCGCGAGCGGGCGCGCGGCTGCCCGCGGCGGCCGTTAAATCAGCCGCGCGAGGCTGGGCGGGCGGCTCCTCCCCGGTGCGTGCTGCCGCCGCCGCCTTCCCCGCTCCACCCCCCCCACCCCCCCCCCCCGGGGTCGCGAATGATGCGGCGGGAGGCGCCGCTGGGCTGGGTCGGAGCTCGGGCGGCGGAGAAGGAGGAAGAGGAAGAGGAGGAAGCGGCGGCCGCCCTCCCGCCCCCCCGGCCCGCAGCCCCCCGCAGCGGCCGGGCGAGCGCAGGATGCTGAGGGCCACCCCGCGCTTTGGTCGCGCCGCGGGGAAAGGGCCCCCCCGGGACTGAACGCGGACTCCCCCTGCTCCCCCCTCTTCTTTCACCCTCCTCTTCCTCGCACACGCTCCCCGCACCCCCCCCCCCCCCCTCCGCCTCCTTCAGCCCCACGCTCCCTCCCGGCGGAGGCTCCGGGGCTGAGCGGCTCCTCCCCGTCCGGCTCCTCCCGCGGGAGCGCGGAGGGGAGGGGAGGTTTTTTTTTTTTTTTGGGGGGGGGGGGTGGGGGGGGGTTGGAAGCGGTGGAAGATGGCGTGGGTGCTGAAGATGGATGAAGTGATCGAGTCCGGCTTGGTGCACGACTTCGACGCCAGCCTCTCCGGCATCGGGCAGGAGCTGGGAGCCGGTGCCTACAGCATGAGGTAACTCGCCGACCCCCGCCCGCGCCACGCCGCTGGGCAGGGAGCGCGGGAAGGGCACCCAACCCCCCCCCCCTTCTCCTTTTTCCTCCTTTTTTCCTCACCCCCCCCCCCCCCCCCCTTCCCGAGGAGCGGGCACCGGCCCGACGCCTCCCGGCAGCTGCGGGCACACGCAGGGCCTCCCCGAAAGGGCGGGCTGCTGCTCCGGCGGCGATGTTTTTCCCCTATATGTATAATTTCTACCTTAAAAATGGCATTTCTCTGCCCCTTGGCTGTATAACTGCACCCCACGTTTTAGAAGGTTATCATTTTCTACTCGGCGAATATAGTTCTGGTGCATAATGCACAATAGCTGTCTAACGCTTAAATTTTTTTTTTTTTTCTTTGTCGAGCAAGTAAACGGGGTGGTAGTTAACAGGGTAATAGGATAGTTGTAATTTAATCAGTCTGTGTAGTTTCTCATATATCTGTATAGTAATGTCTTCAGTGATGGCGGGGTTTGGTTTTTGTTTGTTTGTTTGTTTTTTTCCTTACCATGCAGCTCTTTCTGTTTTTAATCAACTTGGCAGTCTCTTCGCCTTTTGATTGTTTTACGGTAAAAGTGTTTAAATAGCGTTTGGGTGTGCTTTTTCAAAGTTAAGATAAAACTGTGCTTGTATGGAATAAGAGCATTTTATCGCAGTTATGGGCAGAACATGTGGACTTCCTGAGTGACTTATTAGCGTGAAAAAGGGAAACTGCCTTGGAGACCCTGGGAGACATTTTAGTCTAAGGTTTTCAACAGGATTAGTCAGTATTTTACGAGTCTGGAAAAGTAAAACACTGGCATTTGATGGCCTAACCTATATGGAAGAGATGTTCTCTCTCAGGGTTACCTGAAACTCGGAGGCCACCACAAGTTTCAACTATTATATATATGTTTTAAGGCAGTGCTTCCCAGGTGAGGTGTTGGAACCGCAGTGTCTTTGTTCGTAGTTACAAATAAGAGTTTCAGCTGAATAGAAATGAGGACCCTTTTACTGCGAGTATTTGGAATCGTGAGCTCAGCAGGCTTATGGTGGGATATGTATTTGATGGGGGGGGCCGGTATTTTGTGTGGCGTTCGATGTTTGGTTTTTTTTTAGTTGATAGTTTTTTGGTGTGGGTTTTTTTTTGTAATTAAAAATAACTTTGAGAACTTGCCAGTTCAGAGAACAAGGTGATTCACCTCTCTTCCTGAGAACACTCCTGATTTTATATTCCAGTCGTCTCGATTTTATTCCACTTCTGTCCCGTTTATGTCTTTGTCAAGCGAACTTTGATCCCACAAAGTGGTGTACCAGTTTTTCTGGGCCACTCTATGGCAGTTGCCTGGATGGCTTTTCAGCGTTCGGTTTCTGGTTATTTTTTTCTTGTGCCCACACCAACGGATAATGCATGCATTCCTGGTCAAGAACCGGTTTTCCTTCTCTATTGTGATCGAGTTCTTTCTAGGATTTCTTATGATTAAAAGTCTTGGGTTTTGACTAGGATGGCTTTTTGAAGACTTGCTTTCTTTTTGTAGACTTCATTTCTCCTCTCAGTAGCACACAGTGTTTATTTTCTTGAAACTTAAAGAATTTTAATCTTTACTGTTGTTGGATAGATTGTTTCTTTTGCTCATATCATCCTTTTATGGTGGGCAGCAGTCCTAAGTGTTTTTTTAGTTACATATTCCTGCCCGTTAGGATATTTTGTATTACCACGAAATGAGTTATAGCAGTTAAAAACAGCTCTTAAAAAGTAATTGCACAAGCCAAGCTATGCACTAGTCTCACACTTTGTTGTGTTCTTCATGTGTGTGATGAGATGCAAGTATTTTTGGAACACACACTGAATATTATTTGTAACTTAGGGATCACCTAATTGAAATTAGTGTTTGCTGGATTCAGAGTGATTTCATCAACTATGTTAGTTTTTTGTCATGCTTAGATTTCTACTTTAGGGAAATCATGGACTGTTAAGTGATGTGAGAGGGGGAAACTAAGAGAAATGGTGTAGCCTGAAGAGTGAAGATATTACGCTGTCACTGTTCTGTGTGCCAGTATAAGCCAATTACTTGTCACTTCCCTGCAAAAAAAAAAATTATAGAAGAAAAAGTAGTACTGTCTGGAGGAGAATGATGGGAGAGCTCCCCAAGCTATAAGTCCCTGCATTTTGCTAGGAAGACCTGCACATAATGCCTTTACCTGTTAGGGTTGTATATGATGTGGCTGATGCTTCCTCAAGCTGATGATCAGTCAGTGCCCTGAAGTAGAATATGTAGCATTATTCCTGTGTTTATTCTTATTAAGAAAACTGCTCATGTCCATTGACCAGTAACTAGGGTTTTTTTTAAAAGGAAGCTAACTGGACAAAGTTTCTCTGAAGATTCACATGGTTTTAAGTAGTTCTCAAATTTTCCTTGAACTTGAAACCCAGTTTTTCTGATTGCTGTTCTAACATCTCATGCAATATGAAACTGCCTATAAACACAGGATTCAATTCAACTGATAGTAATTGTCAGGTGCGTCAAGTAACCCCCCTCGGAAAAGTATAGGTACCATGGTACCTTTAGTGATAGTGAGTTTTGAGTATGGCTGTTAGCTTCTGTTGATAGTGACACTGTGATATAGATATCCATTGTAACACAGCAAGAACTGTAATTTTGGGGACCACTGATTGTTGCTATGAACTGTTAAAAAACGAGTGCTATTTCATTGAAGTGATAAGTTTCAGGAACTGCCTGCCATTTCTCTAGTAGAATTTCATTTTCCTTGTAATGCATTACTTGGTTAATGAATTGATTTAAATTAAGTTAAATGAGCATTAATATAAGGGCAAGTACCTTAATGACTGATTTTTTTTTTAATGTGTAATTTGGAAGCCGAGTATATGGATTTATTTAAATGCTTGCAACTCCAATGATATTTGTAGTGTGAAAATTGAAGCCTGTCATTGGGTAAGTTGATTAGTTCAGGAGTAGGTATTTTGGTATATACTCCTAGATTAAAACCTGAAGCTTAATTAACTAAATTGAAAAAGATGACTCTTGGTTCTGGAACAGGACATATGAAAAGACGTCCAGACAGTCCTCCATTTGTGGACAATCAAGTCAGTTTGATTCTGCTGCATCTCCCAAACACTTGAAGAATCTCTGGAGAGTGGAGCTGGCTGCTGTCTTGGTTGAAAAGAACAGAAACCCAACTGCAGTCCATAACTTCCTTACTGTGCTTTGGAGAGCCTTGGATGGATCCAAAGTGAGGAAACTTTGTGTATTCACTCACCCCCGAGGCTTAGCCGTTGTCTTTAAAACTTACAGCTTTATTTTCAGGTTTTCATGGTTTGAGCCCAGAGGGCAATGGAGCACCACGGAAGCTGTTCACTCATACCTTTCCCCTATCAGGAACAGAATGGAGAAGATGAAGCAGAATGGCTCAGGAATCCAGATAAGGGCTGCAAGGGGTGTTGTTAGGGGAATAAAAAAAAAAAAAATCTCTTTCATTCAGACACTAACAAAAGACAACTCTTAACAAAGTGGGATGGTGAGAAGAGCCACCACATGCAAAAACACCTCCCCCACCGCTGCCTTCTTCCTGGGCTCAGCTCTGCTCCCAAATATCTATACCTCCTTCCCCAGCAGCACAGGGGATGTGGGTTAGTCAGCTCGCCGTGCCTTCCTTCTCAGGATGGGGAATGAATGTGGCTCCCCTCTCACTGCAGACAGTCTTCCACGAACCTTCTCTGGCGTGATCCCTCCCCACGGGCCGCAGCCGTTTCTGTGCAGCTCTGGCGTGGGTCCCCCCCGCGTGTTCCAGCCCTCCCAGCGCCGAACCACAACAGTGGGAGCCACTTCTCCCCTCAGAGTCCCGGCCTCCTCTAAGCGCAGGCGCCTGTCCTGGCGTGGGCTCCTCCACAGGCCTCAGGTCGGCTGCTGCTCCACTGGTGACCTCCACGGGTGGCAGGGGGGTGGCCCTGCCGTCTCCCCAAGGGGTAGAGGGGGCTCTGCCCCAGCACACCTCCGCCACGTCCTTCCCCTTCCTCCCGCTGACCTGGGTGTTTGCGTAGGTGTCCTTTTCACAACTCTTCACAAGTCCCAGCCCCCTCTCAGGTTCCACTTCTTAAATACATTATTGCAGAGGTGCAGCCACCGTCACTAGTTGGCCTGGCCCTGGCCAGAGGCAGATCCGACTTGGATCTTGGGGGACCTTCTGGAAGTTTCTCACAAGGGTCACTGCTGTAGCCCCCTCCCTTGCTAACAAAAACCCTGCCACTCAAACCTACCATGCAGGTGGAAAACAGGGGGAGGGTGTTGTCTTCTAACACATTCTGGGTCCCTGACATCCTTTTTCTGGCTTCTGATGAACATGATTCAGTCATGACAGTTACTGTCTTAACTTCATAGTCACTGAGCAGAAATAAAAAAGATGGAGTTACCTCTTTCAGGCCTGGTTTTCCTTGTGGCTGCTGTTACTTTCTGACAGACAAAATGAGTGTTTGTGCTTCCCCTCACGCCTCCCACTCTTTTGAGATTCTGCTACTGGTTATGTTGGGTTTTTTTGGTTTGTTTTTGGTTTGTTTTTTTTGTTTTTTTTTTTTGTTTGTTTGTTTTTAAGAGGAGTGCTTAGTTAAAAAAAAAATGCAGGATACCTTAAGATGCACACAGCATTTTCTGGAGAATATATGAAAAAGCTTCTATGCAGTGGTCTGTTCTATTTTTATGTACTGCACTGTAGAAGAAATAATTTTCACTGGTGTGTAGACTCTAAAATAAAATTTTATTTACTGCATAGAATTGGAGCTTGATTCTGTATGTTTGCACACAAATATATAAATACCTGTTAGGAGCTAGACGTTTGAGGAAAAAGAAAATCCACAACCCTAAACCCCCTTGCTTTGTTAACACGGATGAAACATGTCAGAAGATAAACCTCGTGTTCTAGATCCCTGACATGGGGTTTGGTTCTTTTCTGTTTTTTTTCTTCTTCCCACTTGAATGGGTGAATATGTTTCAAAAAGTCAAGGAGACCAGTTTAACTCTTAAGGAAAAGACGCTTCAGGTTGCTTACCTACCTTGTCTGTTCCCGTGACTTCTCATGGTGGATGGATGTGTGGGATTGAGAGCAGGGCAGCAAGTTTACCCTCATTTATGCTTTATGTGTTATTCATGTTTAGGAGCAAGCTGCTGCAAATTAGAGCAGCTGCCTGACCCTCCCTGTGTCGGAGGAGTGGATGGAGAGCCAGGGATTTGTAACTGTGAACAAATACTGTTCTTACAGCTTTTCCTTGGTACCTTCAGGAGTTCAGGAAGACACGGGTTTTGGTGGTGGGATTTTTGTTCTTTGGTTGTTTTTTTGCATTCTGTGCCAGATTTCCCGTAAATTGAGGCCTTTAACCAGATGAGTTTCCATGTGATGGGTTGTAGGATTCCCCAAAGAGCATTATATTTGCACCCATTTTCTCATTCATGTTGCGCTTCTTGACAGCTGCTTCAGATAAAGTTGTTTCCCAGCAGCTGCTTCCAGGGGCTCGTCTCACATCAAACTTGCTTTTGTGGACACAGGGAAAGTGCTAGGAAGTATCCGCTTTCCTGTTCCCTTCCATTTTCCTATGGCTTGTTTAGACCTTTTAACAGTGTGGAACTTGACTTGGAGATTGTAAGTTATTTAAATACTGCTTGAGGAACATTTTTCTCGAGGTATTTGTCCTTGTAAACCATGCTTTAAAGTTTCAAAAGACTGGATATTCTTGGATGCTTTAGTACTCACACCCAAAGGTATACAATCCAAAAGACAGATAAGGCAGATGATTGATGGGCTGTCACTTTGAATTTTGATGTCATACTAGTTCCTGTTCTTGTAAGGACAGGAGGTTCTTCGTGTGTTTTGTGACCCTGTTATTACTAGACAGGGTTGGTGGTTTTTAAAATGCTTCAGAAAAGGAAAGAGGGTTTTAAATTTAGAAGGAAGGTGATTTTGTGGCTGGCAAACACATTTCACAAACATGGGAGAAGGATAACTTAAATTTTTGTTGGTCTTTTTGTACTATGCCCATGTAGGCTACATAACAGAGTTTATCACACATGATCTGTCTTACTGGGTGCTTTGGTTCAGGTGTTAACAGGCACCTCGCTTCCTCTTCTAAGCCCTTCCTACTTCTGTATGGTGAAGTTTCATTTATGCACTTCTGTAGTATAGCTACCTAAGGTTATTGAGTGTTGGAGATGTGTTTACTGCCTGCTTTTGGTGTGTAATGAAGACTGTTTCTGTTGGGTTTCTGGGAAAATTTTCTCCTCCCTCTAGGAAGAAAGAATGCTTTCAGTTGAATGCTTTAGATAACAAATTGTGAGGGACTGAGATAAGACTTTCTTTAATTGGGCTAATAGTTTCAAAAATTTGGTCTCAGAGTTCCTTCCATCAGGAGAATAAACCTTGATAGATCTCCTTTTTCAAACGATACCAAGAAGTCTAATAAAATATGCTACTTCTCCTTCATGGCAAAACATTGCCATTAATTTATACCTCAGCTTGCTTGTAGTAGCCCAGAGTTCACTTAGATGAGACGAAGTAAATTAGTCTTTTACTTCACAAGATCAGAAGTTATCAGTGGCAGAAAAAGAACAGAATCACTCTCTTAAAGCTTTTTTCTCCTGTAGCCTGAAATAATTTCAACAGTAGCTATTTTGGAAAAGTTATTTTTCTTCCATCTGGGCAGCCCTGCCAGTGGGTGCTTCAGTGTTGGTAAGAGGTTCTTTGCGATGTTAAATAACCTGAGCAAAGCTGGCAGTAGAAGTGCCTGTCACTAATCTGCACTGGGCCAACACAAATCAAATTTCACCAGGCGAGTAGGAAAATGACTAAAGGATGCTGAAGTGTGCATAAACACAGAGGCTGCCAAGGATTTACTGGGGGGCAGATAATTTGCACTGCCAGGCTGTTGGCTCTTTATAAACGCAGAAATTGTATTTGGGGTCTGAGGGGAAAGAAGCTGGAACTGAGAAGGCTGACCTGCTCTTGAGTTTTTTTTGTTGGGACCTACAATAGAATCGGTATAAACTTAGAGGTGGTAAAAAAGAGCGCCATTTAGGATCTCCATAGTTTTTAGGAATGTGATCTACTTAATAGCATATATTGTATGCAGTTTATCACTTACAAGATGTTCTTCTTCAGTGTAAGTAAAGAGGACTATTGAAAATACTAAACTTCTGTTTTCCCTTTGGTTTCCTTCTCTGAATTGTGAGTACATCTCACATCTTCAGCTGTGCTGTGTGAGCAATGAATTTTATTTTGTAGAAAAAGCTCGTCACTTTGAAATATAGGTGGTCCCTGTTCGAACTAATGTAAGGATAATCAGGGGATTTTGGCCTCAGAAGTGGGAGGAATGCTCTTTGTATTCCTGTTTCTGCATGTTCCTTATGATTTCCTAGGTAAATGTAGGCATTAGTGATTTCTTTGTTACTGCCACTCATGAGGGGGAAATGGGCTTAACTCATTATGCCTGCCCTCGAGTTATGCTTGATAGGGTGGGAGTTTCTCTACAGTAATATTTTTGTCACCTGCTTTTACCACCTTCAGTTGTGTAGCTGTGTGTTGGGCTGTGCTATGAACGGAAAGAGATCCCAACCTACCCCAGAAAAACAGTGTGTCAAGGGGGAGGATGGGGAGGGAGCAGTTCACGTGGCAGAAATTCTTTATGCCAGTCCTGCCCAGAATACCTTTTGCATTGCTGAGCCGTGGGCTCATGGGTATCGAATAAAACTGGTCATCCTCTGGTGCTGGACAACAGCGACTGAAGGACAGACCTGTCGCTTCATAGCAGCTTCCTTGCTGAAAGTCAGAAAAGATGCATCACTTCAAGAGGAGTGAATAGTTGGTTCTAAATCAGTTAACATTTCTTTACCACTGACATGTTAAAATCTTAACTTGAAATACTTTATTAATACCTTATTGACTCTCTTTACTTGCCTGCAGCTTCTACCTGGTTTTAGATGGGAACAAGTATATGTTTGAATGTGAAAACACTGACATTTCATTCTTTATGAGTGAACAAATAAAAATGTTATTTAAATGGTATTTATTTAAAGATGGTCTAGGAAGGTCTTTTCAGTTGTAATGGCTTCTCTTTTTTGTTGGAATGTACTAGTACCCAGAAGACTCTTTTATAAGAAAAATATATGTTTTTATCTAGGAAAAGAAATTAAGGTTCTTACATTTGCCTCATGCTGTTTGCTGGATCATTTTTTTGGAATGGTGGCATTTAAGAATGCACATTATGCTTTCTTTACAACCAAATTAATTGTAGGGTTGAGGAGTTGGTTGTCTTTTTTTTGTTTTCTTCTGCAGTGGCAGATAGTTATTATCACTTTGTAATTCCTAGCAAAATCAGGTTTAAAGCTGGCTAAATTTGTCTTCCATTTGTATTTGTTGGCTTCCAGTGCCTTGTCTGTTAATTTAACTAGTTCATTAACCACGGCACACATTCTCAAGCAGACCAGATGCATTTTTATCTTTAAATTGTGGGTGGAAGATGAAGGCTTGAAAGATATTTTTCATAAATACACAAAAGACTTCTCTTTTTAATCTTGCGTGTTACACGACGAAAGCAAGCACGGTGGAACTTAGTTGAGAATTGCAGGTTATTTATTTGATGAGATTGCATGCCTTCCTTGTTGCACTTTGGCTCTTATGTATGTATTTTAAAGCCTGTTACTGTTTCTTCATTCTTTTGGTTTTAATGTTCCTCTTCATAAAAACACTAGCGGGTGTTCCAGGTGTCGGTGGGTGACCAGCGTGGGTTCCTGGTGCAGAAGTCCTGCCCTGGGACGGGGCTTCCCTCCGCTTGTGGCAGCTCTCCCTCTTGTGTTGGGTTGCCCTCCGCTCATACTGCCCTTGGACAGCAGGGCACAAAGCATCTAGTTGTTTCTTCCAAGTCATCTTCAGGCAGCAGCAGCAGTCCACTGATCTACAAAATTTTCCGTCCTATGCCTGGATATGGTGCTACTTTTGTCTGTTGAGAGTGTCCACTTCTCAAGTGGGTGTTTCACGTTATCTTCCTTTGTACCTAGTAAAGCAATGCAGCCTCCTCCGGGCTCTGTTTTGGGGAGCTGGCATCAGAAATAGCTAAGGTATGGTTCAGCAGGCTTGTACTGCTTTTTTGGACATCATCGTGCTTTGTCCTGCTTTCATGCCGCTTTGTAGCATCTCATGTGGTTTCTTCCCAGTGGAAAGGAGTCTCCATGGGTGTCTTTTTTTGATCTGTTCTTAATTCTGGTTCTTATTTTGGGGAGAGGCTGTAGAGTCTCTACAAGGTATAGACAAACTTCTTAGACTTTTTCACCGTTCATAAGTATTTCTTCTTTCAGGTCAATATAGCTTCTTCCAGGGGAGTAGAATATGATGCGGCTGGCCTTTACATTATTGTATGTAGCACACGCTCTGAGAGAAAAGTTGGAATGCCCCAGCTGTGTTCCTCATGCCTAATTCTTATGTAGACCAAGTCTGTACTTTAAATTTCTGTGACACAAAAATACTGGCTGTAATTTGACTTTTAAAATTGATTGTGATACTGATACTTTTTGATTCTCCAGATATGAGCTGGAATTTAAGAGGGATTAGACATTTCTCTTTAAATAAAGCAGGCTCTCACAGAAATGAAGAACAGCAAAAAACATTTTTACTTCAAAAATTTCAGAGTACAAAGTATAAATAATAGTGCGATACAGATAAGACAATTCTTTTACAAAGTATATGGGATTTTATGATTGTGGCCAATGCAAGAGACGTAAAAGATATATGTAGATTAAAAACTGAATCAACAGGTGAGGTGGTGTGAGAAATCTTCCTTCAGTTGTGGAAACTAATTTTCAAAGAAATCTTCATGGATCTGCAGGTAATTTCACCATGAACAAAAATTCAGCGCAAGAAAAAACAGTCATTGAACAGAATTTACTAATCTCTGAAGTTTTATTTATGAAGGATTACTGCATACAAGGAAAACAAATCCATTGCTAATACAGAATATTTAATTCCATGGAAAGCAGATGTGTTTGCTGGTTGTGGTGAAGCTGTTTGTCTTACCTGTGGACAGCACGGATTGCTCTTTACTCTTCAGAAGCTTTGCAGTTCCAAAGTTTTCCTGGTTGTCTTGTGACTATAAGTGAAGTGAATCTTGGCATATACTTTCAGTAGTTTAAGTTGTGTGAAACTGCTGCTTAATAATTGTTGTGCTATTCAGTGTGCTAAAGCCGAATAAAAGTTAATATTGAAAAATTTTCAATGTCAACAGAATTTATAAGTTAGATATAATGATAATAATTGAGGAGAAAAATGTTCACAGTGTAACTTTGGGGAATTTATTATTTTGAAGAAGAAAGTAAATGCATTGTTCTCAGCTGCATGAATATTAGGCAAACTTGCCTATGCTGACAGGTGGAAAGAGTAAACTGAGTTTTCTCAGTGGAGACAAGAACTGAAGATTAAATTTTCAGAGGATCAGCACAACTTTATTTTTTGCCTGCTTAGGTTCCAGAGCTTTGTTGATGTATCCTAGCCTAAAATTTTGGTGGAAAATATTTTGGATACTGCTCACATTCGTTTCATTAATAAACCGAGTGACACAATTCTGTATGTATTCTACTGTTTTTTTTAAGTTACAAATAACCTTTTTTTTTTTTTTTTCTTTAACTTCAGGCAAAACAGGACCAGCAGTCTCACAAAGTTATTTGTTTGTTCTTTTCAGTGATGTTTTGGCACTGCCTATTTTCAAACAGGAAGATTCCAGCCTTCCACAAGAAAATGAGACTAAACATCCACCCTTCCAGTACGTTATGTGTGCTGCAACATCTCCAGCAGTGAAATTATATGATGAAACTCTTACATACTTGAATCAAGGTTGGTATACATATGTTGTAGGCATAACTACAGCGAACGCAGCTTGTGGTTCAAGTCTAAAACTGGGATTGTATTTCATGTTTTGATATGTGTGCGTACATCCAAAATAAATGCACGTTGAAAATGAGGTTGGATACCTTACTAGTAGTCTTGTTTTGTCCAACTTGCAGACTTATAACTATAGTCTGTCATTGCTTCCCCTTTAGAGTCTGGGGTTTTTTGTTTTGGTGGTTCTTACTGTTCTATGCTATCCTCTCCGTCCTCCCGCCTCTCCCAATAAAAATAAAGCCAACAGAGCTTTTAGGAGACAAACTTCAGGTAGTAATAGCTTCAAATACAAGACTCATTTTTCATTCCTATTTAAACTTGAATCATAATAGGAAGTTATTTGGATGATATTTGCATAAGTTACACACAAACACCCCCTAAAAGTCATAATAAATGTTAAAATGTTGATCCCTAAGCAAAAAGTGTTACACAACAGAGACCACTGTAATCGCTCTCAAATAACTATACATATCTGCCCAGAACAGTATCATATTTGAAACGTGAACAGAAGTGCAGCTACCTTTGCAGTTACCTTTGGAGTTTGTGTGTATTTCACCATTGTCTCTTTACATTTATCAGAAATTAACTAGATAAATACTTTGTGTGAGTCTAACTGTTTTTTGTTTTGTCATAGCCTGCAATTGTTTTGCATGAAAATTGGGTTTTCCTTCTACAGAGGGCACTGACTGCTGGGTAAATAAACTGAATGTGGTCATTGCCATGTGATAAAACCTCCCTCACCTCTGGAAGTGACATTGGTGTCCTAAGTTTAGTCAGCTAGTGTTCTGAACTCAAAGGAAACCATTTATCATTTGTTTTGGACCATATCAGTGCCTTTGTGCTCTCCTGCGCCTCCCTCCCTTGGCTCTGACAATCTAGGATCACCGTTTGTAGACTTGTTTTTGCTTTTTCTTTTTGTCGTGGACTTTGACCCAAAGTCTCTCAACAGACAGAACTGCAGTTAGAAGACACAGTCCCATAGCATGATTTGTATGAAAGATAAAAACAATTTTAAAAAAATTTATATTCACCACTTATTTTCTGTGTACTACCATGTTTTGTAACAATTAATCTTCTTAGCTCATATGTTTCTCTGAGTAGCATACTACTTTGGTGTGCAGTTAAAAGGACACAGGTTAAAATATGTATTGGTGAATTTTCCTTGGCCTTTGGGAGCTATTTAACTTAATTGCTTTACTAGGTTATAGAATTTGTGTATTTTACGTATGTGTTTTCTTGATAGGTTATCTTTTTTGCTCAAATTAAAATGTTTCTAGTAGTGTGAATTTCTGGTGGTGTATTTCATACCTGGAAGTGTTTAACTCTGTACCGGGGCCCTAAAATCTGTGAGAGCAGATTGTATCTAATTTGATACTGACATGATGACAGCATCGTTTTCAGCTTTCCGTGTGAATAAAGTTGCTAAGTGCTTTATCTTGCAGTATCCAGTCTGTCTAAATATGCTTTAAATGTTACTTGACTTTCTACTAATGAGAATAATGGAAGTTCTTTAGGTGATTTCTAGTGTCTTACAAACATGTGATTGCATAGTTCAGCCTTTTGCTTGGTCAAGTTTACTTTATTTTTTACCACTTTTCGTACCCTGAGTGCTCTCTTCAGGAGAAAACAGTGCAGTTGCAGCAGTATACTGGACCAGCAAGATGCTTTGCACTGTTTAAAAAAAACTTTGGAGTTCTATAAACTTTTAACTCTGGAGGAACATACTTTTTCTTCTTCAGTGCCAGGATTCAGCCTCCCGGACCAAACACAAAGCTTGAAGGTTAGCTCGGTGTGCTGGGGAACTAGCACAAGGTGGCAAGCTGAAGGAGGAAAGTGCTTGCTATCTTGCCTCTGAGAAAGAGCTTGCTGTTTAAGTGACAGTGTCTGAAATGACTGTAAATGTTTCATCTGCCTGCCAAGGTATCTTTTAATATAAAGATTCCTTTTGAAAAGTAGTTTTGCTGGTTTTCAGTGTCCTAGGTAACTTTCTGGTGTTGAAAAACGAAGGCATCGGTATGCTATTTTTCTAAATAAATATAGGAAAAAAAACAGTTGGCCAATTTCTATTCTATGCTAATACTTCAGACAGAAAGATAGTATATTTGCTGCCTAGGTTAAGACTTTTTCCTTAAATTCTCTCTATTAACTGTTTGTGTGTGTGTGTATATATATATGTGTGTAAAAAAAAAAAATCCTGGTATAGTTTTGAGAGATGACATTTTTCATACTGAAGCCAGCTTAAAGTAAAGATCAGTTTGCAACACTGAGTTGTACCAATACAAATATTTGTGTAATGAGTTGGATGGATTCCTCTAGAAAAAGCGTAATTTTAATTCTGGTCACTTCAGTTACCTGGTTTCTAGTTTTGACTCTGTTATCAGTCAGTGTCTTAAATAATTTCCAAGAGGACTGTGAATATGGAGTACTATAGAGGGCAAGTACCCTCTTTAATTTCATCAGTAGTTGTTTTAGTTCACTGGATTGGGAATACCAGGATCAATGGGAAGATTTTCTCTGTCTGTTAAGATGTGGTGACGTTCCCTAAGGCAGTACTTAAGCAAGCCCTGACTTTACCCTCTGTCAGGAAGTATTTTAATTGGAATAGCTAAGAGCTTCATTTGGAGAGCATCTGAACGATGCTCTTAGTCATATGATTAATTTTAAATAGTCCTGTGAGGAGGAGGGAATTGGACTTGATCGTTACGGGTCCTTTCCAACTTGAGATATTCTCTGAGCTAATGGAATATTTAAAGTGATTAGGTTTTCAGCTGAAGCTGATTCTAAAAGTTCAAATCTTGGAGTGACGATGGTTGGTTGTTCAGGAGGTTGCAGGATTCTTCCTAACTGTAAAGTCTGTTAAATTAATGCATTGAGAATGCGTATCAGAGTTGTAGGATGGCATTTTGAGTTGGCTGCTGTTCAGGTAGATGTATATTGAGTAGCAGAAGTGATATGGAAGATAATTGCTTTTAAAAGGGAGGCATTCTTGAGGTTGATTTACACAGTGCAGTTAGACTTGCAGTTTTGTGAATGCACAGAACTGCTTGGAGGAGATGGGATCCACTTCAGTAAGGGGAACAAAGGTACCTTTGCCAGCAGGCTGGCTGACCTGATAAGGAGGGCTTTGAAGTAGGAATGACAGGGGAGGGACAGAGTTAGCAGCAGCACTGTGAGGGAGTGATGGACATGGTTGATGAGCAAAGGGCCTGAAGTGATGTGCCTGAAAAGGAACACGGAATGAACAAAAGGAGGCTTAATCAGGCTCACCTCCAGCATTTGGATGTAAGCAAGCACGTGCCTCTAAAGCACCATGAGGAAACCCCAAACGCCTGTCTGGGAAATGAGCCCAGTGGGGTGCCTCTCTGAAGTGCATGTACATTAATGCAAGCAGCATGGGAAGTAAACACAAGGAATTAAGACAGCTGTTGGCAGTTGTAGGGTATGACCTATGACTCCTATCATGGAGATGTGATGGCTTGCATACTTGGAATGTCGCAGTGGAGGGGTGCTGGCTCTTTAGGAAAGGCAGGGCAAGAAGATACAGAATGGGGAGTTGCCCTTCATGTGGGATAACAGCTGCAATGCCTGGAGCTCTGCCTCAGGATGGGTGATGAGCCAGCTGAGAGCTTATGGGTAGGATTAAAGAGCAGAACAATATGGGTGACATTGTAGTGGATGTCTGCTTTAGGCCACCTGACCAGGAAGAACTTGTAGATGAGGCCCTCTGCAAAGAGCTAGAAATAGCCTCACGTTCACAGACTGTGGCCTTCGGGAGGGCTTCAGCCACCCTGTCTGCTGGAGGGACAAGGCAGCAGAGCATGAGCAATCCAGGAGGTTCCTGGAGACCATCGACTGACAACTTCCTGACCCCAGTGACAGAAGAGGTGGTAAGGAGAGGTGTTCTGCTGTACCTCATGCAACAGGGAAGGGCCCATTGGGCATGCGAAGGCAGGCTTGGCTGCTGACTGTGAGATGGTGGAGTTCAGGATCCTGACAGGAAGAAGCAGGGCAGAAAGCAAGATCATGTCACTGGACTTCAGGAGAGCAGACTGGCCTCTTCGATGATCTTGGTAGAGTCCCTTGGGGTGAGGCCCTGAAGGGAAGAGGGGCCCAAGGAAGCTGATTAATACTCAAGATCACCTTCTCCAACCTCAAGAGCAGTGAATCCCAATAAGCAGGAAATCAGGCAAAAAGGGCAGGAGGCCTGCATGGATGGGCAAGGAGCTCCTGGCAAAACTCAGGCACAAAAAGTAGGCATACAGAAGGTGAAAGCAGGGACAGATACCCTGGGAGGAATACAGACTCTGTCTGAGCACACAGAGATGTGGTCAGGAAAGCTAAAGCTCGGCTGGAATTCAGTCTGGCAAGGAATGTCAAAGACAATGAGATGGTCTTCTGTAAGTATAGAAGAGGCAAAAGGAAGACTGGAAAATTTGGGCCTCCTGGTGGCACAGGACATGGAAGAGACTGAGGTACTGAATGTCTTTTTCACCTCAGTCTTTTCTGGCATAATGGGTGTTCAGGAATCCCAGGCCCTAGAGGTCAGGGGGAGAGTCTGGAGCAAGGAATATGTACCCTTGGTGGAAGAGGAACAGGTCAGGGAATACTTAAGCAAACTGGACTTACATCAATCCCTGGGTCCACGGGATGTGCTCATGAGTGCTGAGGGAGCTGTCAGTTGTCATTGAGGCCACTCTCAGTGGTCTTTGAACAATCATGGTGACTAGGAGAGGTGCTGGGGGACTGCAGGAAAGCAACCATTGCTCTGATCTTCCAACAGGTGGACCCAGGGAACTGCAGGCTCCCTGGGGAGGTGATGGAGCAGCTGATCCCGGGCAGTTTCCAGGCATGCAACGGACAGGAAGGTCATCAGGAGTAGTCAGCACAGATTCACCAAGGGGAAGACATGCTTGACTGACTTGATAAACTTCTATGATGAAATGGCTAGCTTGGTAGACAAGGGGAGGGCGGTGAATATTGTTTACAAGTCACTGTCTTCAGTAAGGCTTTTGCTATTTTTTCCCATAAGGTTCTTACAGAGAATCTAATGAAGTATGAGCTGGATGAGCATCCTGGGAGATACTCAGAGGCAGCCAGGCTTGGTCCTAGGCAGTTGCCTCTAGGTGGCCCTGCTTGGGTGGGGGGATTGGACAAGACGACCTCCAGAAGTCCCTTCCAAACTCAACGGTTCTGTGGTATTTGTGAAAAAAGGGCACTACAGTTTCAGAGTTAAACAGGGGTACAATTAAAGTTCCTAGCACCTTATGTCACCTTGCTCCTGTGGCTGCTCTCCAGGAAAGAGTAGAGAAAGTAGCATCTACAGCTCTCCTACAGAGATGACTAAAATGAATGCTGTGGTGCTTTTCACACTTTCAGAGCAGCTACGTGTCCAAAACTCCAGAATGGAATGTATCTGTCCCTTCATCTTGAAAACTTTCCATGCTATTTTTGCACTTTTGAGTCAGGTATTCCTTTGTCTTTATCTTCATCAAATCTTCAGTCTTAGTATTATTTTGCACCTGTAACAGGTCAGCAGCACTTGTTGAGCAAACAATCAGAATTTTTTTTCTTCCTACTACCCCCACATAATGATGAGGGAGAACAGAGAAATACTTGCAAAAGTTTTGTTAATTGTGCTAGATTAAAAGAAAATGCTGTCTGTAAATGCAGATGGACTTAAATGTGCTATATCTGTGTGAGTAAAATAACACTAGTAATTGAAAAAATTTCACTAACAGGAAAAAAGTTCCCTCCTGTTAAATATAGGAAGAGAAATTATCTATAACTTTAGTCAGATGCACTAACTTAATTTTTTCTATGGATTTATGTCATCAGTGCTTACATCAATGATCAAATGCTTCTGGGGTAAAGAAACCCTGTACATGTGTAGAGCGTATACATAAATGTGCTAATTTCATTGCAGAAAAACAAAAACAAAAACAACAACCAAATGGTCCATAGTTGGACATAACATCAGTCTATGAAACCGTGAAAGGAGTTGAAGAAATTGTTTGCTCATCCACAGGGGTATGATAGCTGAACTTCTGCCTTGTAGGGCAAGTCAATAAATGCCTTTTAAATGTAGCGTACACTAGAGTGTAAAGGCAGTTTGGAGGGTAATGCAGAAGGTAATGAATTTACTGCACTTGATCTTGGTGAACCTCTTGAAATCTATTTTGTCCTATATTTTAGTTAGAGAAAGGTAATTTTGCAAATGTATATGTGCTGTTCACCTTGGAATTAAGACCTCTGTAGTTGAAATAAATTACTTAGACCTTTGTCTCTTGAAGCACACCCGTTCATCAGATTCAGTGGAAGTACAGGTGTGCTCACACCTGTTTGGAATAACCAGTAACTGGCTCTTCTAAAGGCTTATTTCTGAAATCATACAAAACCTACAAATTGTACAAAGGCAACAGGTAAACAGGCAAAGTTAAAAATGGCAGAGTAGTGTGTATGTTGTATGAAGAGTGCAAAAAATCTGCAAGAGTTTGTTTTGGAAGACTGGTCTATGGTTCTCAATATGTTGCCTTTCATCAGTTTTAAAAATAAAAGAATTCAGCTTTGAAAAGTTTTTCTTCAGGAAAAAAAAAAATAAACAAGGACTACACTTCATGTAAAATACTTAAACTTTGAAAGTATCTGTAGTTTTGAAGGTACTGAGAAGATTTGCTTTGTTCCATTAATTCCCCTGCTGTGAAGTGAATCTTACTATAAAAACTTCTTAAACAGGAGTTTCAGGGACTGATAGTCTTGTGTGCTGCAAACCAAAGCTAATTAAGGTGCATTAAACACAAAATAACTTTGTGATTTGACTCTTCTACTAATACAAACATTTTTCTCGTTAAAGGTCAGTCCTATGAGATACGGATGCTAGATAATCGGAAGGCTGGAGACATACCAGAGATCAATGGAAAATTGGTGAAGGTGAGTTGAAGTTCTCTAACGAACCTGTGCTGCTTGCATATGAAAAGAGTAATTCTTAACCTTTTATTATATGCTTATTCACGGAGGGAGGTAGACCAGCGGCTCTGACCAATAAAGAAAATAGGCACAGGGGAACCTAATGTGTGGTTTTGTTATTTCAGGTTTATGACAAACTAAAAGAATATACATGTATATTTTTCCCCATTCATGCATGGGTTCATTTCATGTAACTTTAGACAACTAAAGGTGAGCTAATCACTTCACGTACCCTTTATGAGGTCTGCAGTCTGATCTGTTTTAAGGTAAGATGAACCTCCACCAAATATGCCCATGTCTTTCTGCTGAGTAAAAGAAAGCTGTGGTAACAGTGATCTCAAATTAGGGTATCTAAAGTTAGGTAAGAGAAATCCAATCTGGAGACTGTACGTTTTATGGATTTTATTTTTTTTCCCTGCTGTCACTAGATACTTGCTCAGAATGAGCATGGACCAGTGATGTTTACAAATAAAAATGACTGTAAATACCCAATGCATACACTGTCTGTACTGAAGTCCAAATTATTTTATGC
The DNA here is from genome assembly GCF_018691265.1 of Tyto alba. Taxonomy (NCBI): domain Eukaryota; kingdom Metazoa; phylum Chordata; class Aves; order Strigiformes; family Tytonidae; genus Tyto; species Tyto alba. The sequence goes on from NW_024881322.1 coordinate 11,849,902, forward strand.
AAAGCTTAAGATACCTAGTTGCCTATAGATTTGTATCCAACGTGTTCTGAGCTGTTTCATTGTCCATTTCAAGTGATTAGGCCATGTGGAAGGAAGCTAGGGGATCATTAAGAAGGTAGTGGAGATATGAACATGTTTCTTAATAGGTGTTATGGAAGACATACCTGTGGTTTTTACAACAATGGGATATTGAAGATACATCCATAGGAAACCAGGTCTCTAATTTTGCTGCTCATTGAGCAGTTTGTTCCACAGCTGAGCTCTTTTCCAAATTCCAGATTTGTCTCCTTGTGCTTTAATGGTAGCAGAAGGTACTGTGGATCTCAGGTATTGAATGAAGCATAAGAATGAGGTAGACTGAAAAATCTCCAATTCGTGGTACAAATTAAAAGAACTGATGGAAGGGAGGGGTTTGGATTTTTCTTTTAAGCATCTAATGGTTTTATCTAATTCTCTGAAAAATCTTATTTGGATATATAGGAAAGAGTGGAAAAACTTCAACTGAGTCACTTTGAAAGTGGTACTGATAAATACACCAGAACAGTCTGCCTGTGGGAGGCTGAGTCTTTACCTCTCAGCTTTGGGCTATGTAATTTGTGACCTTTGACTTGCTTGTATAGTCCTGTGCCTTGTTCTTTTTCTGTCTATGAGATACTTGTTCGGAGATGATTTCAGGAAGTGTTAAGCATAAGCATAAAACTGGGATTTGTGAGTTCTGTAATGAAACCTTTGGCAACCTGGCACGTTGACTGGCTGTAATAAGCCTGTTGACTATTTTGTCCTCATAGGTGCTATTACCTTGTAGCCTTTGGGTATCTCTCTGCTGTAATTTTATATAGGTTCGTATATCGGTGATGAGCCATTTGGTAGGTAGAATAGGACGAAGCAGAGTAAAAGTTTAAAAAAAGTGATGTTTATCATAGCAGGGTACTGTAACGCTCCATTAACAGACTTTCCATTTTGGACGCTTCCCTGCTGGAATTGCAGTACTTTAACAAAGGCGGCATTTCATGTTGGTGAAGGTGGTTGCGGGTATTTCCAAGTTCCAAACTTGTCAGTTTGCAGTGAAAAAGGAGCGGTGTGTTTATTTGTGCATGGGTGCGTGTATATGCACACATACATGTGCTTTCCATTATATTTGAAATAAAACCAGGGAGATGGAATGTAACTTGAAGAGATACTTGATGTAAAAGTTCTTGGGGTTTTTGGGGCACTTTTATTTGCTGTTAATACAAGTAAGACTGCAGACTAATAGAAAAAAACAATGCAAATTTGTCTACATTGTGTTTGTTCAGCAGCAATTAATGTGTCCAGGATTTTTGCCCCTCTATATAACAAGTTGCTTTGTATGTGCATTCATGCAGCAGAATGTGACAAAGCGCACAGTTGTACCCGAACCGGTCACAAAAATAGGTGGTGTTGGATAATTGCTTCTAGCTGAATAAAGTTAATCCTGTCATCGTATTTTTAGATTCATATTTCAGCTAGAATAGTATGGGAGTTGTTTATTACTACTTGTTATTAAATAAAATCACAGATTTGTTGTAAATATGCTCATAACTACTAGGAAGGAAATTTTCTATTAATTTTATTTCTTAAAACCACCTACAAAAATTCACGTAATTCCCAGTGAAAAAAATTGTCAAACTACATTCACTGCTTTTCCGAATAAATGAAGACTTCTGTGTGTGTTTTCTAAAGTAAGTTGGTGTTGCTTACACAGTGTTGATACTGTGCTGTCAGCGTTGCTCAGTTCACTGCATGTAATTCATAGTGACCTTTAGAATATGCGATCAGATGTAATTCTCTTTTGGATTTTTACCGTATTTTTGAACATCTCCTGCTGTTCAGTTCTGTTTCTATGTTCTGGAATATTTTGGTATACTGATGGTTGCCAAATGTTTTTTCTGTAAATACATATTTATTGGCACTGTGGCTATTTTGGAATGTTTGAGTGCTTTATCTTCAGGCTGTTTCTAAACATATAGTAACTTTGTGGCTCATCAGATGCTTGTTTTTCTCTTTGTTAGAGTATTATAAGAGTTGTGTTCCATGACAGAAGGTTGCAATATACAGAGCACCAGCAGCTAGAAGGTTGGAAGTGGAACCGCCCTGGGGACAGACTTCTCGACTTAGGTATAATTGTTTCTATCTGTTGCCACTGTATAAAATTCAATTTCCGAATTTAAATTGATCATGGTCACATTTGTGCTTGGGCTGGTGAAAAAACACAGACCAGCTTTCTGCACGCTGCTCTGTCATGTGTATTTTGAATATAAATGTTCTTACCACTTTCACATTCCATTAAAACCTTTAAATTCTACAGAAGTAAGATAGCAACTCTGCAATCTTAGGCATTTAGAAATCTTTCTAATTTGGATTACTAAATGTTAGAGTAATTAGAAGAACGCAGACAAAAGTAACTTTATTAGATTGTGAAAATGGTACCAACATGGTTTCTGTATGTTGCATAACTTGATAATTTTTGGTGCATAAGTTGTGTGTGGATGGTGGTAGGAGAGGAGAAGAATAAAAAAACACCCTGAGACCCTGAGCGCTTTGTATGTTGAGTCTACTGAGATTCTTCAGATCAGTCTGAAGAAACTGTTTCCCGGCTTATGGTCAAGCTATCAAAGACCACATTTTTCCATTGTACCTGTGTTTGCTGACGGTAACCTTATATTAAAATTTATTTGTAACGTTTTCTTGGAATATGATTATTTTGAAATATATACTACTTATTTTAATAGATATTCCAATGTCTGTTGGAGTCATTGATATCAAGACAAATCCAAGCCAGCTCAATGCAGTTGAATTTTTGTGGGATCCAACAAAATGTACATCTGCTTTTATTCAGGTTTGAAACTTTACTTGACTGGATGTCTGTGTTTGGTGCCTTTCAGGTCACAAGCAGTAGTCATGAATGCACTGTGAAGCTTCTCGGTTTCTTATTTGTGGGATAGCCACTAAATACCAGCTTTGTAAAGAAGATAGATCCATAGTTCTGTAAAGGTCCATAGTTAGGTTTTTCAACTTGATTTGGGTTTATAAAAGCATCTTTTAAAAACAATGTAAATGTGAAAGGCTTTTGAAAAGCTCTTGGAAGAAAGCTGACATGGTAAAAATACTTAGTTATACAGAGCATTAGAATTAATTTATATTCCTCTAAATAACTGTCATGATGACGTTTTTTCCAGTTGAGGGACCTGCTCCTAGTGGTGAGCTTCAGCAGAGGCTTGGCTTGAGGAATCCAAATGAAAAATAATGTGCTACAAAGAGTTTTAAATCAGACTTTCAAAGATATTTCTTACTATGTCAGTAGGCTTCCTTGTAGTAGGATTTGTATTATTGTTGTATTTGATATTCAGGGCAATTGAACATGCTTTCTTTGGAAATTATTTAGATAGAATGTTCAATTTTGCATTGGAATTCTTAGCTTACTTTTGTCTCAGATCTGTTTTTATTACAAAATAAAAAGATAGAGGTATAAAGTTTGAGGTAGAAGTGTTTCTTACTGAGGCTGCCAAAATAGTTAAAATTCCATATTGTCAGTAAGTTAACTTTGATCTAGTACAAACAAAGACATTCTTTCTAGTAAGAATTACATAATTGCTAAAGTGTTCTCTCCTTGAAATAGTGTGAGGTAAACTATTGAATATTTTTTTTTTTTAATGCACTTCCTTAGAAGTGGTAACAGACTGACTGGAAATGGAACTGTTTCTTATTATGCCAGTATAGTTCACTTACTCCGAAGGCTAGAGAGCATAACATAGAGGCACTGATTACACACTGAAAGCTTCCATTTCCAGTCTGTGGTTCTCTGTTGTTGGTGGCTGTAGGAAATAAAAAGATAGTATTGTAGTCATTGAGAGTGCAAGCTGTCCATGGTGCTTGGCTCACTTAAAATTCTGTAAGGAAACAAAAAAAAATGAGAACTGTCTAGTGAGATTCATCGTAACTTTCTGTTACACTGATTTTCTCCTTCGATACCTTTTAGGGGTACTTTTAGCTTATAAACCCAGTCTTAATTCTGATGTAGCACTTGAGGCAATTACATACTGATCAAAAGGTCTGCTGACTTCTATAGGAAGTTGGGCATATTTGCAAATATACTGATTTCACATAAAATTAAAAACTCTTCCAGTCAGTAACCTTCTATAGATTTGGTAATACATATTACAAGTAACTCTAATGTTTACTCTAGCTATAATGCATTGAACAATAGTATCTTTAAAAAGTTTTTGCTATATTCATGATAGATATAGTTGTCATCCACATACATTTGTCTTAATATCCAACAAGTTCTTATTAAATAAAAATCTATATTGACTTCTGCTTTTTGGAGAGATTTTGGTGACACACTTGGTTGTTGCCCTTGTTCCCTGTCAGCTCAGGGATAATGTTTTTGGTTTCATTTGCGTGTGAGCATGAAAAGGAGTGAAATGTTAGTTATGCAGCTTGGTCCTGGGATAGGCTGGGTAATTTGTTACTCGTCCTTAGAAAAGGTATATGATGTTGGTAACACATAATAAAATTAATATCTAGAATACTTCTGAGGGTCTTTCTTGTCTGTTTTTTTTTTTTTTTTTTTTTTTTTTTCAGGTACACTGTATCAGCACTGAATTTACGCCTCGTAAACATGGAGGAGAGAAAGGAGTTCCTTTCAGGATTCAGGTTGACACTTTTAAGCAGACTGAAAATGGAGAATATACAGATCATCTGCATTCAGCCAGTTGTCAAATCAAAGTTTTTAAGGTAACAGTAGAAAACATCCTTAATAATCCTTTCAGAAGTTCTCATAAAGATGGGGGACATCTTTATATTACTGCTTGACTTCTGAGATCAGATCTCAATTATAAAACCATTTTCCACTTGTGTTCTTGTTCGTGTAACTGTTCATTTTTAGCCAAAAGGAGCAGACAGGAAACAGAAAACAGACAGAGAAAAGATGGAAAAGCGAACTGCACATGAAAAAGAAAAGTATCAGCCTTCATATGACACCACAGTTCTTACAGAGGTAACAAAATAGAATTGCATCTGCTGACTGAGAAGGAAATGCATAGATACAGCTTATTACTTAGCTGCAGTCTTGGAAGGGTTGGGGAAGAATTAGTTCTACACAAAGATAAGCTTTTTATTTGACAAACTTTCCAGTGAACAGCAACGTTAAATTTTAAGATTTTTGTGCAGTAAACCTTCATATAGATACTGGATAGATGCTTGTATTAAAACACACTAAGATTGAACACTATTTGACTGACTGTACTGACCAAGTCTTTTGGTACAGATCTAAAAACCTTGCAGCTGAAAAGCAAAACAGAAAAGAGGGGGGAATTGAGAATTTAAATATCTGCCAAATTTGAGCTTCAGAGTCTGTTTTTTGGAGATTACTGAATTTAAGGCCAGCGCCTCTGTAGGTTTTTGCATTTTCTTTTTATTTAAACATCAGTGAGTTCTATAAAGTTTTCTAAGGATTTCAGAAGTTCTTTAAAGGCTTTTAGATCTTTCCTCACTGTATAATGAAAAGAAATTGATCCAAATCTTTGGTGTTTGTCCAGATGAGGCTTGAGCCTATAATTGAAGATGCAGTTGAACATGAGCAGAAAAAGTCCAGCAAGCGGACTTTGCCAGCAGACTACGGTGATTCTCTGGCAAAGCGAGGCAGTGTAAGGGACTTCTGCTTACCTTTTCATTGTGCAAGATACCTTGTGCAGTGTTAGATATAGGAGAAACTTCCATTATATAAAGTAAAAACATTTTGATTGCAGTGTCTTAATTTTATTCACTTTTATGTATACCAATTATTCCATGTTTGTTTTCAGCAAAGGAATCCTTCCTAAATCTAACACTTAAACTGTTGCAGAGGGACTGTGTAACTTTTAAGTCGAGAGCTTTCCGTTTATGCGACTTGAAATGAAATAGCTTTTTGCTTTCCTATGTGTGTGTACCTAGTGGAAGTAAGAACAGTGAAATTTAGTGTTTTGTTCCATATTTGTACTTAACATTCAATATAAGTTTCCATGCACATCGGTATTTTTAAAACGTCATGTAGTGTTGCAGATGGTTGATTGTTAGTGACTGATTTTTTCCTTTAGCTATCAACATACTGTGCTCCAAGCTTGTTTAATGCAGTTAAAAGTGTCAGGACATCTTTGTGACATGTGTACGCTAATCTATATGTGCCCCCCAGAATGAATCTAACACGTATCCTGCGCAATCTTCCTGTCAAGAGTTAGCATTTTAGGTTTCTTAAATGCTGTTTCTTAAAGCGAATATTATCGAGACCGTACGTTTTTCAGATGAGAAACAATCCTGCATTTTCCTTTTGGCAGGTTTAAATGTCAATTAATTATGTGACTCTGGAAGACGATTATTTGTTTGTTCTTTGAACAGGCGTATTGTGCTGGGAGCTGTTTCCCAGCAGCACTTAGGCAACGGCCAACTGACTGACTGTTGTCTCTCGGACATTAGTTAGTTCGTATTTATGATCTCTGACAGTGATGTATAAGGTTTAGGTTATAAAATATTTCTTGTTGTTTATAAACTGTGTAACCGGGTGGGAGGGAGCAAGCAATATTAAGTCAGAAGGCTTCTTTGGAGGATCTGGTTTTTTTGGTCCCCTGAAATTATCATGAACCCTGAGCTGTCTGAATTTACCTTCTACTGTACTTGGTTGTTGTTCTTGTTTTTTCTTTCTTTTAAGATGCACCTTTAGGATTCTTTGGCAGGGCAGACATTCTTTCATTTGTTCCAGATGGCCCTGGGGGTGAGGTACAGACAGGAGACACAGGATTTTATCACTTCCACTTCTAAATCATGTCTGAAGCATCTTTTGAAGCTTGTCCTTGGAGGGATTTCTGCTTTTTTTTTTTCCCTCCCCATGCTCTCCTCTTCCTGTTGATACAAGTTCTTCATAGAATGATTGTTGCTTATAGGAAGAATAATAGAAAAAGCTATTTTTAAAAGATACAACAAATCCCTTTTCCAGAGTAGGACAAACTGTAACTAAATGATACCTGAAAGTTGTCTAACTTGTTCTCAACTTGATAATCTCTTGAAATACTAAGCTTCTATGAATGAGTGCATTACCTTTATTGTAGTGAAGAAAAATAGAGGTAGGACAGGTGTAGTACTGGACTTCTAATGCCTTTCCCAAAGCACACAAAGGATGGTGGGGGTGTGTTTATTTCCTCGCTTCTTGCTTGGGTTGAAGGATGACCCACGGGCTATTTTGGAATAACAACTATGTACAGCTTTTCAGTTCTCTTCATTGTGCAGCTGACTATTCCTGGTTTGCATTTTCCCTTAATGAAATGCTATCTTGAGATCATTTGGTCAGTTTGTCGAGACCATTTTGAACTTTATTCCTGTAGGATGAAATGCTTTCAGCCTTGCTAACTTGGTATCATCTGCAGATTTAGCACATAACCCGTTCCATCATGACAGTTATTTTTATTACTAGCAAAATTATTAGAAATCACCAAGCCCGTTAAAAAATACCATGAAACACTATTTTTGCTGTGTTCATAGTGAACCCATGGTAATCACTATACACTCATTAAGTACCATTTGTAACTATGTAAGTCGAGTGTACGACTTGTTTGCTTGATCTAGAAAAGGAATGTCTGATTTGCAGCTTGAAGGCCAACTCATCAGCCTTTTTCTCTTGTTTACCAGACAGGCTTACTCTTGTGGGCCTTGTAAATATGGACAGGGGGTGATGCATGTTTCTGCTTAAAGGAATTCTGTCCTTGCAGATCTGTCTTCCGAAATGCAGCCATCAGAGGGTTTGGCCGTTGTCATACTTGCCTTGTATGTGCACATCAAACATTCCACATATGCAGTACAGTGGTCACAGAGGGACTTAGACACAAAAACTGAAGACCTGTTTCCCTACATTTATGTATGAGAATTGACACTGGTTACATATTATGTCTTTACATATGATGGATCTTGTACTTTGCATGTCCTGGGAGCTGCAGCTCCATTACAGAAGGAAAACAGGATTGTTTGGAGTGTTTTTCTTGACGAAGTCAAGAGTACTGGCTGTTACTTAGCCAGTGCTGCTTCCTAGATGCCCAGAATTTCTGAATTCCAGAAATTTAGGTTGATCCAATCTATAATCCTTTCCCTTTTTAAAGCTGGGTATTGTTACCTTCCTCCTACACATAACCTACTATACAGGCTGTCTTTTTGGTTCCTTGCTTTTTGCATCTCATTTTGTATGTTGCCTTCTTTATTTTGTATTTTGCCCTTCCAAGATTTTGCTGTCCCATTTGCTGGCTGTTTCTAATTTTGTTTTGTTCTTTTTTTTTTATTATTTATTTTCCTCCCCTGTATGATTTCTTCTAGCTCAGCCCCAATCTGATTTGAACAGAATGGTTTCTTACAGTGCTTTCTTCAGGAAGCATTGAATCTAATATCTCTTCTTTCCAATTTAATTCATATGGGACTCTAATACAATACAAAGATTTTGGTGAAGCTTCATTTCTGAATGGTCATTCTGCTCTGCTCTTTTGTCTTCTAAGAACGAGATATTTTTTTCTAACTACCATCATCCATATTTTCATTCATTTTCATAAGAATGTCATCTAGATATGCTTTTCCATTACTCCTTTTTATTTACTTGATGTTTCGAAATTCAGTGCACTCACTGCAGTTTCTGCAGTATTTATCTCCATATTTTCCAAATGGACAGACACAAACTGCTTGTTAAGACTCTCTCCTCCTATGGATTGTTGACTTTTTCTGTAGAGATAAAAGGCTATAAATGTAACACTGCCTTCTGGACCTCAGAGTCCACATGACCTTCATCCAAGAGCCATTTTATGAAGGAGGCACTTTATTTCTTCCTCCCTTCCAAATATACAGAAGCTAGTGCTTATCTAAGGATAAAGACAAAAAACCCCACCAGATTACTTCCCCTGCTTTGACTTTGAAAAAGCAGGCACGTTTGTATTGTGATAGTTGTGTCTTTGCACTTTTTTCTGTCTGCAGTATCTTGGTTGATTTTTATATTAGTATGTATTATATTATTTGTAAAAGCCAGAATATATAAAGCTACAATTTGATTAAATTTGATCAAATGATCATTTTTTGCAGATAGAGCTGGCACATGGAAGTTAGAAGACTTCCAGGTATAGACCTTGAAATAAATGGGAACATTAAGTTTTGGACATGAAAGATTGGTGCAGAAGTTAAATATTTTCTGTAAGGTAGTTACATAGCCTCTGTAAGGTTTTGTATTCTAAATTGGAGTAAGAAAGTGGAGCTGGAGCAAAACTAATTTAGCAACGTAAGCATATAGTATTTCCTTGATTGTTTCTCCTTACATCTATCCTTCATGCAGCAGTATCAGTGGCATACAGGATATGTAATGTGGGTGACCTCACATTTTAGGAATAACTTCTGCATTCATAGCAATCAAGTCTATGTGTGCAGAAGCTTTTTACTTTTGCCAACAACAACTTCGGTTGTTTGGGACAAGAACCACGTATTTTACAGGTTCATTGAAAAAGCTCTACACCATGTATAATAAAAATGCTGCTTTGTTCTCTAAAGATGATGCTGTGTGCCCACGTACAAGAAGTCTAATTAGGAGAACAAATCGGACTACCTAGATTTTGTTTTAGTGTTTATTTGATATTTTAATATAGTGTGGAGTTCTTTGTCAAAGTTCAGTGTTACTCTCTTGTAAAGCATGAATTTGGGTAGATTCAGGTAGATTGGTAGTAGGAATGGAAATGACATTAAATAGTGGCTTAGAATAACTTGTGATTTTGCAGTTCTTTATGAGTTAGGAATGTTAATGCTCCATATCCTGAATCTGAAAAGGCTTACTTAGAAATATTTCCTATCTTCCTTTTTAACTCAGTAAAACCATTTGTCAGCACTTTATAACTTCATTCATAGCCTACACAGAAGGATGTGAAATATCTGAAACCAGAAAGTTTTCTCCTTCTCAAGAATTAATCAGTATTTGGAAATAAGACATCATTTCCAGAGTACGGTTATATCAGTAGCATTGTATCAGTGTACTAGTAATGGAGGGTAGTTAGGCTTGAGACTTCAAAAACATCATCTCTGGAAATTCACCAGTATATATTTATTGTTCATTACAGGTAAAGATAGAATGCCAATCTTTTTTCTGTTCTGTGATGGCTTTTTATAGAGTTGGATGCTTCCTTGTGACAGGGTGACGTTTTTCTCTAAAGTTTGCATCCAGTGGCCAGGAACTTCCAGTAATTAGTATTAGCTTGATGAATGTCCTTTGGTTAACTCACTTTTGGGCTTAAGAATATAAGAAATACCCTGACTGATCAGACCACGAGTCTGTGAGGTCCGGTGCTCTGTCCCTGGCAGTGGCAGCCCCAGGCACCGTTTTGGGGAAGCCGTGCCACTTTCTGTGATCCGTTCCCCTTGTAACCTCCCAGTGCCCAGAATTGTCATGTGGGATGTTAGAAAGCACACCCCGGCTTGGGCTTTTTAGTGTTCATGGGTTTTGATGGTCAGGAGTTGGTGTAATCCTGTTTCTAAATGTGATGGGTTTGTGGAGTGGGGGACAGTGGTTCATGTGAGTGATACCAAAAGCATAAGCAGCTCAGGTTAGTTGCTAAAAAGATGTTTGAAGAATGCATGCTGTTGGTTGGTTTTGGTTGTGGGGTTGTTTTGTTTGTTTGAGGTTTTTTTTGTTTGTCTTCTGTGGGGTTGATTTTTTTCTTTCTTTTTTTTTTTTTAAATGCTCCACTTTTTGTTCCTTGAACGTTTCAGAATTAAGTATCTTGGTGCTCATTTTTCCCTCCACAACCTATAAGACTTAAGAAAGGAGAACTAAGCCAATGGTCCTGTTGCAGTACCATTATGATTATATAATTATACTTTTTTTTCAACCAACTGATTCAGTCTCCCTGGGTAGTTAGTAACATTGTTGCTGGAAGAGGAGACAAGGTAGGAAACCCTGTTTATAAGAGAAGAAAGACTGCTTGCTTTGGATCGCGATTTTCTTAGAAATATTTCAAATGTGCTTTTTCCTGCATTTAAACTCAGAGATTTGTTGTGAAGAACTTCAGCTGAGTTTGAAGAACAGAAGCATTAACTGCAGTACATGCCTTGGGAATGGCTGAAAAGCTGTTCTCTTGACACCAACACATTCTTCCCTGCCCCTGAAGTTAAATGTATGTTGAACAGAATCTTGTTATGGAATAGTGGCTGAGGATGTACAGCTTGCAGCTGTGTGTGCAGATAAACATCTTGCATTAAAACTTAGGGAGAGAGTGTCAGAAAATGAAAAAAAAAAAAGATACACTTTCAAAATATTTCAGAAGAACAAAGTTAACATTGTTATGTTGAGCTTTTATTTTAAAACAACGGCTTTGGACCACGTCATTGGGGAGTGAAAGCCTCTTAACTACCTGTTGTAATATAACATCTTTGAGATTGATGTTAAAATGAGCTTGAGAAGGGAAACAACAGCTGGGGATATACAGAATAGGAGGAAGAGCACCTAAAACTAGAAGGTCATAGGAGAGCATGCTTTGTGTGGATGGCACAGTTTGTCATGTAAAGGGTGGCTGTGGCTACGTGGTAGAAGACAGCATGCAGAGAGTGGCTAGCAAAAATACTGATTTGAATCAAATCTCAGACAGATAAAGAATTTTCCTAATTTTTAAGCTATTGGCATGCAAGACTAATTTTTTTAAATGTACGCACCATACTGGGGAACTTAGTCGTACTCTGACAAGTGAAGACTGGAGTCCAGCACAGAAATGTTGTTAACTGTTTTATGGAAGATTGCAGTTGGTGTTTTGCTTATTTACTGTTTCCCTTGGATAGTGAAAAGGTCTTTCAACAAAAAATTGTTGAAACATATTTCCATTAATATTAGGTCATATTTGTTCCCCTCCTTCCTCTTCCCCCCTCACGAGGCTACGATGTAACTGAAACTTCTTTACAGGGTATTTAGCTGGTGCATGATAAGTATATCAGAAATCTTTGTTGTTTTGACAGGCATGGTTTTAGCTTACTTTATCTTGGGCAACTTTTTTGGTTTAATCCTGTCTTATTTGTGTTTAAATATACCAAAATCTGTTTGGATTTTATTTCTCTTTAAAATATTAATTTAGCAATAGTATTGGAAACACTAAATGCTAGTCTCATTTTGAAGGCCTTTATCATGATGGTTTAAAACAATAGTCAAAAAAGACTGACTAAATTGGACAGCTGCTTCATGATATACTTGTGATGACTTAAATTTGTGTATAAAAATTCCAGTATACCGAGCAGTTTAGAGACATGTAAGCATCATTTTAGTTCTGCAGTAAATGAACAAAAATTGAAAATTCACAAAATTTCTACTGAAAATTCCATTTGTATTTAATTGCTCCTAGGGCAGACACATTAAAAATATCTACAAGGTAAAATCTAGCTTTGTAGTTTTACTTACTATTGCTAAACACCTGTTGTCAAGTCATGATACCTGCAGTTTGAACAACTTCTTCATCCCTTTTAGGATGAAAGAAGTTTTTTTCAGCAAATGGCTTGGGGTTGGCTGGTTGGCTTGTTTTAAACTGAGTAATCTGTACAGGTCTTCTGTCAGTTCCACCACTAATGCCTTCATTTTGTTAACAGAAGACAGTATAAATAGGAGTCTTCATGAAAGAATGAGCGAAACCAAAACTGATTTTTACCTGACATATCTGCATGTAATGTGTGGGATGGAGGGAATCTTGATTTGGAATTACAAATCAGAATTCTCTGTGGATAAAACTCTGGCTTTAAATCAAAGAAGTGTGCATCAGAGTTAAAAAAAAATTGTCTTGTCAAGAGAAACTGAAGTTTTAAATCTTTATCTTCAGTGCTCACCATGGCCTGATACTCCTACAACATTTGTAAACAACAGTTCTACTCCTGCTCCAACTTTTACCTCTGCTCAACATAATACTTACAGTGTCCCAGACAGGTAAGTTTCTTTTCTCTACCCTAACTAAAGAGAACGTTTTAAAATCAGGCTTACTGAAAAGCGTTTTCTGAGTAAATGCAACTTTTTCCTGGTTCCACTGGGGAATGAGAGAATGTTTTGATCTATATATTTCTTTTAGCAGTTGATGCTTGCATCATGTGAATTATAATGTAATTAATTCTGCTTCAGCATTTTTCTCTCTTACTATACGTTGTTGAAAACTTTTCTTCTTGTCCTTTGTCATATAACAAATACTTCACCATTTAACTATTCTAATGTAGTCCTCTGGGGAGACTATTTAGCTTTTTTCTGTAAGAACAGTCTTCGTTCCCATCATACACAGTTAATATAATTTGCAAGAAAAAAACCTCAACAATAATCTTTACAAGCTTTTCAACGGAAATTGTATTGGTAAAAACATTTTGTATTGAGGCATTAATTAAACTACTGTAATCAAACTTGGGTGATCAAGGAATGATTTACAGTGGTATTGCCTGGTCTGTATACTTTTGTCTGCCTTGGATGTTACTGCCTCTTCCTCAGTCGCCCTTTAAGACAGTTGAGTGGCCATATAACCTCCAGTGTGTGTTGGTAGAACTGTTTCTCCAGTTCAGAAAGAATACACAGCATAGGAACCAGATTGCTCGCATAATGAAGTGTGATGATCTTTCTCATGAGTTTAACTTAAATTTTACTCTTTGCAGCATTTAATTCATCTTTCAACAGTGATAGTTATTGTTTTGGGAATTTCAAGTTACTTTTCGACAATGATTGAATATTGTGTTTAACAGAAATCTAGTAATACTTTTTTTTTTTTTTTTTTTATCTGTAGTAATTCTTCCTCCCCAAATCATCAAGGAGATGGAACCTCTCAAGGGTCTGGAGATGTGAGTGTTTGCTTTCTGGTATTGATCATGGCTATATTTGTGTTAGAACATTTGATTTATACATGCCTTGGTATTAATAGGTACTGAGGAAATGTTTAACTGAGGGAGATTTTTGTAATGGTTTTGATTTTTTTTTTTTTTTTTTTTTTACTGTCTAGATTTATCATATCCAACCTTGTTTCTTACAGCAGCTTCATCCTTCAGCCACAATCCAGGAAACTCAGCAATGGTTGCTCAAGCATAGGTTCTCTACCTATACAAGGCTTTTTTCAAATTTCTCAGGTATCTATAGTTTACTTTTTTATTTTGAGTCTTTCTTTGTGTGATTGAGCAAGTTTTGTGTGGGAAAATAATTCTCTAAAAACATTATAGCATCAATATTTATTAGAATTTACTAATTTGCTTATTAAATGTTCAGTTTGCATTGGAAGGCATTTTTTTCCTTAGTTTCTTTCACACAAATTCACCCTAGCACCGAAAAGTGAAGCTAGGTTCTTTTTCCCTGATGATAGTGAATAGAATCATTTAAACCTTGATTAGTCCTGATGTGGTTTAAACCCGGCTGGCGGCCAAACGCCACGCAGCCGCTCGCTCACCAGGGAGCGGGGAGAGAACTGGAGAGGTAAAGGTGAGGAGACTCGTGGGTTGAGATAAAAACAATAATTGACATAAAATAATAACAGTAATTATAGAAAACACAAATGGGCAATGCACAGTGGGATTGCTCACTACCCACTGACTGATGCCCAGCCCCTTCCCGGCTAGCGATCCCAGAGAAGGGAGAATCCTGAAACCATGATCCTGGAAGCCAGAGAGCGCTTCGCCATCAGCCCTCCCCCGTACACTGAGCATGACGTTACATGATACGGAATATTTCACCAGCCAGTTTAGATCTGGTGCTGTGGCCGTGCTCCCTCCCAGCTACTTGCACACCTACGCATGGGCAGGACACAGGGAGTCAGAGAGTCCTTGATCTCTCAGCAACAACTGAAAACATCAGTGTATTATCAGCATTCTTCTCATACCAAATCTACTGAATCCAAAACACAGCACTGTTCTAGCTACTAAGACAGGAGAAAAAAAAAAATTAGCTCTATCCCAGCCAAAACCAGGATGAGTCCTTTGAGAAAAATGAACAAATTCGGTGAGTCAGATCAGCAGGCTGTCTGTCTTGCTGTGCCATTGCCTAATGACAGCCAGTATGCAATGATCTCAAAGAAAGTGTAAGAAATTGCTAACATCTGCCCCATGTTAGATCTTTTTGTAGGAGTTAGTTTTAATCGTAGCCTGTGAAGCTTTCATTCTTCCAAACGCAAGCTGTGAATAGTCATCTTACTCGCAGAAGTGGCAAATTCTTTTTTGTATCGAACTCTGCTCCAGTGGCAGGCAACAGGAGAATTCCTTTACCTACATGTATTTTTTTTTTTTTTTTTTCAGCAGAAAGTCTGATTGTTGTTCCTTAAATATGTGTTGATGTAGTTTCCACTGTCTGTATGGAAGCAAGAAATGGCCATAGGTGCACTGTCTGGGGCTGTGTTTAGCTGTTTGCTTCTTTAATCTCCCCCGTAACTGTGCAGAGGGTGGGATGACACAGTACACACTATGAGGAAAATTCCTCAGTTTTCTTTGGTGACGTATGTTGAGAGAACATGATGAATGACGCCTGCTCCTTGCCTCTTAGTTTAGCTCGTGCTTCTGCCAGAATTCCCTTTGTACCAGGCATCTTCCCTAGTTGAGATGATGTTTCTCTAGTCCGATCTAGTAAGGATTGCAGTCCCCTAAAAGTACGGATTCGCTAATGTGACGTTCTTGAAATCTGTAAGACTCAAAGCTTTGTCTTTTCTGTAGCTAATTAATTCTGTTTTCTGCCTAACATACATACTGTTTTCTGCTAGGATATACAGGTTCTGAGAAATAAGATCACAGTTAGCCTTTCTGAGCAAGCTGTGAAGGTGTCATCCAGCCCTGACAAAGGAAGCTCTGCAATCTCGCTAATGAGCGAGCCAGTGTTTTGCAATGCCTTCCTCAGCAAACAGTATGGAAACACGGTGTTGATAAAAGTTACTGATGTATAGCTCTGATGACATCAATATGGGCAGCAATAGCTACAGTTTTGTAAACTACTGCTAATAATAACACAGTCTTATAATAAAAATAATTGAAATTTTAACACGCCAAGGTTCCGTGATGTTTTCCTATGCACAGGCACCATGACTTCTCCAAATAAAAATTGACCGGACGGTGAGATGGTAGTGAGGCCTCTGGAAAAACTGCAGCTTTTGGCACCTAAGAACACGATTTCTTTGAGAGGAAAAAAACCTCCCAAGTAACATATATAACCTGTAAGAACGACTTGGCACTGCTGGCAATGTCAGCAATAAATTGGTGCTGGCCTGGGTTTCCCTCCCGCGCGGCGCAGTGCGCCTGCTGGCAAAGCAACCTGCTGGGGCACGGCAGCGGGCAGCACTGCCCCAGCTGCCCTGCAACCAGCAGCACCTACCAGCTCACCAACACTGGTGTGCTAAGGCTCCTTAGTTAATCCAGTGACGTGATGATTTTATTTTAAATACCACAGATCTAATGGAAAAGCACAGGATTTTATAGTCAGCCTGTGCAGTGTTGGGAATTGAGCACTAATTCTGCTGGTGGTGGTTAGTTTTTGATCTGTGCCCCTTGTGTTACCATTGCCAGGCTTTCTCAGTAAACTTTTGTACCAAGTATCTGGCAAAGACTCTTGGAAGACTTTGAAAGGAGTTCTTCTTTTTCATTATTATCTTCTATATGTTTACAGAAGTCAAATACTACCTGGCTGATAGATTTTCTTTGAAGCAAGAGGTGTAGTGCATGTAGCTTTCATTACACTTGAGGTGTGTTGGGGTTTTTATTATAATATTTAAGGGCTATGATGACAGATTGTCTTTGTTAGCTTTTACCTGTGCATCCCTAGATCATCCGTGGAGTATTTTCACAAATAAAGACTATCTTTTTTTTTTTTCCCTGTCCTCCCACTCATCTATAACAGCGACTGATTTTTCTGACTGTTGTTTTCTTTGTTGACACCCATGCTGCTTCTAAAAAGGATCCTGCCTTCCATTTTATGTTTAGATCTGCTTTGCATTTTTTATTGAAGCTCCCTTTTCTGCAGTAAATGTTCCGGGAAGCAGCTGTTTTCACACAGCACTTATTCCCAGGATCATTTTTAAAAAAATAATGCTTTTGGATGGAAGTATCTCCCAACCCAGATTCACCCCACAGGCTGCTGATGGTACCGATTTGACCACAGTGATTTAGTTATGCCAGCCCTCAGCAGTAAATGAGTGCACTGTAATAACTTAAGTGCATAGAGGACGTTATGTATTGGGTGAAAGCCTGGGATGATTCATTGAGTGAACTATCAGATATCTTCGCTCTGTATTTTGCATGTGTTTCAATACACTAACCTGGGTGCCAGTTAAAACTTTGAGTCATTGAAGCCATTGTCTGGATATAGAACAGTCATCTGTCTCTACAGAAATTGTGTGCCTTGCAGACCTTGTACTTATTCAGAGATGTGAACTCCATCAAGTGAAGCGAACCACCTCAGGTGGGAAATCGGTTGGTTTTTCGTAGTGCTAGCTAGTGCCTGTTTGAAACTTCACTTGCTTGTTTGTGTCTGCAGGATCCCAGCTTTATAATGGTGGAGTTTGTTTTTAATTAACATGCAACTTACTTTTAAAAGTACAGGTGTTCTAAAATAATCTTTGTAAAATCCTCCTGTGTTTCTCCAGGTGCTGATTTATTAAAGCTGACAAGAGAAGATCTGGTACAAATCTGTGGTCCGGCCGATGGAATTCGGCTATATAATGCACTGAAATCCAGGTAATAGGGTGGCTGGGAGGCTGAGGGAGGGGGTTTGTCCTGTCCTGTACTAGGATCCCTCGTCCTTGGACCCGGGAGAGCTGGGAGGTCACTCTGGGGATGGGCCTCGGTGCCTGTGGGGGCTCTAGGTTTGTGATCCGCCCCCGAGGGCAGGCCCCAGCCCAGGCGCAGGCACTGCCGGGTTCAGAGGGCGGCCCCGAGGCTGGTAGCGCTCCTGGATTCTCGGGGACGAATGGATTTGTTGCCAAGACACAAAACTTCTCATTTAGGGGAGCTCGGAACAACCTGAGGCTTTGGGGGGTTAGGGGTGTTGGGCGCTAACCCAGAGAGCGTGACTGAAATGGGCGTTTGTTACCACTGACCCTTGTAAGAGCCGTCGCTGTTCCTCAGTGGTTACGTGCCAGGACTCCAGCAGGCAGCATCTGGATGAACTCAGAATTGATTGATATTTTGTTCAAATGCAGAAGCATCTGAGAGACCACTTACCATTGTGGTTTGGTTTTTTTTTTTTTTTTTTTTCAAGTGTACTGTTAGCATAACAAATCTACATTTTATGGCATATCTGTTTCTGTACTTCCAGGGCAAGTAACCTCTTCTCTGATTTGTGGTTTCCTTGAACTGCAGGTCTGTTAGGCCCCGTTTAACAATCTATGTCTGTCAGGAGCCATTAAGGAGCATGCAACTGGAAAGACAAGATGCAGACAATGGCGATAGCAGCAACGGTGCAATATACGGTATGGCACATAGGGGGCCTCCTAGCATACCATTTCCGTGTCTCAAAAAGTCTAAAACGAGGTAAATGGGAAGAAAAAAAGAGTAGTGAAGAAGCTGATTTTCTGTTCCTGGTGCACAGAGAAACCATAGGAAGTTGTATTCACAGCGACACTGCAGTTTTAACACTGCACAGGATGAACAGAACCTTAAACTTCAACATTAAATCAGTGATTTTTTTTTCACTCTATTGAAAAAACTAACTGTAGTTGCATGGTGATTAATTAAGGGGCTCTCCAATTAGCTGTGCTGTGCTGTTACAGACATGGTGTCAACCAGATCAATGTAGGTGCATGTAAAAGCGACGTGCCGATAAAACACTGAGGTGCCATTCCACTTTCTGTTCGGTTTTGCTGTCGCTTCCTGTGCAACTGAACGAAAACAGGTAAAGTTTGGACAAGGAAGAACAGCCAAGTTGTGCACGGGCTCACAATTTTAGTATTATTTTCCTGATAGATAGCTGTTGTTTTAGCACAGATGGGAACTTAATTGTAAATTCATGTCAATCTTACAATAAAGAGAACGGAGCTATTTGAAATTATTCTTTCCTGGCTCTTGGCTTTGCAGGAAGAGGCCTCCCTGCCCCACCAGCCAGCACCTGTAGAGGCTGCTGCTGTAATACTGGTTCTGTATTTTCCGGGCAAGAACTGAAGCAGAGGAGGGTCTGTCCGTAGGATACTGTCTGTGTCGATACCTTCAGCCTTTGGTTTGGGACAGAGACTGTGCAAACATGGAGCTGCTGAGGGCTTCTGGCACGATTAGATAAAGCGATAGGACTGTAAATACAGCATCAAACCAAAGCGCCACTTTGTCTTCCCGTTCTGTTTGTTTGCTGTGTTGTATTTCTGTCCCCTGCCGCCCTTCAGCTCTGAGATGATCTGTAGGAAATGTTTTCAGACAGTTGAAAAAGGGCTTCTTTACCCCCCTCAAAAAATCCAGTATCCCTATTTAAAACAACAGCGTAGAAGCCAGCTGCATTACCTGCTGCTTTTGAGACAGCCCAGAACTACTCCCAAAGTCATCTTCAGGTGACTCTCTAAAGATCCCTGTAAGTCTGTTTGACGTGACTGCACCGTTTTTTGCGGGATGCAGGGGAAAACGTGGGAGTTGCTTTCAGTATCAGAGCGAATAGAAGCTCCCCCTTGTCAGAGACGTGCACTTATGACTTTACCTTGAAAGAAAAGTCATGGCAGTTCATGCTGCTTAGTGAGAGCAGGGAGAGAGTAAAGTAAAGGGTTTTAGCTTGTAGAATTCCTTAAAGCTGTGGTTATAAACAAACTCAGATTTCTTCGATACAGTAACTTTTTACCAACTAGTACCATGCTTACGTAATTTTCCTTTTTTTCTTGCAGTTTATCATGCAATCTACTTAGAAGAAATGGCAGCCTCAGAAGTGACACGCAAGCTTGCTTTGGCATTTAATATTCCTTTGCATCAGATCAACCAGGTTTACAGACAGGGTCCCACAGGTATCCACATTCTTGTTAGTGATCAGGTAATGGAAGTTATTTTTTTGACAGAATTTATTTATGAATTAAATAGAATGGAAGATTTTCTTTGCTTGCTTCTTGATTACTGTTTTTTCTGTTTGATAATGCAACCTAGGATTTTCTGACATTGAGTATCATTTCCTTTACATTAAAATGAGCAGAAGGATCCTTTAAATGTCCCTCTTCCTCTACCTGAATAAATTCAGATTATAAGAGAAAGGCAACCGGTCTGTATAGTGCTGAGATGCTGCAGTAATTACTTACTCTGTGTACTTTGAACATGCCCAAAGGCAAGGAGCATTTCAATACTGTTGAACTCAGCTTATTCGAGCATCTGCTACACCTGCTTAGAGTCTGAAAAACACAGCCAGCAGTCATCGGCTCCCAGCAGGCTGTCACAGGGTTAACCAGCAGTATTTTGACAGTATTTTAATTTAATTTGGTGTATGCTTGTCACTTGCTGAGCTAAACCAAAAATACGCAATTGCTTATAAAAGCCTGTGTTTAATAGCTGGTGTATTTATTTTTTGCACTGGTCATACTCAGGAGGGGTTTAAAACTTTTTCCTTTTTTTTTTTTTTCCCTTTTTTTTTGCAGATGGTTCAAAACTTTCAAGATGAGAGTTGTTTCTTATTCACCACAATAAAAGGTACAATGTGTTTTGTGAGAGTCAAAACCCTAATTGTTTATTCTACCAGTATTATTCTACCAGCCTTCTTTAAAGCAGAATACTATTCTGGTAAAACTTCCCCAAGCAAAGACTAATGGCAGATGTAGTGAAGGCTGACTTGCTAAGAACAATAACGAAATCTGCATACAATAGTGGCAGAAAATATCCACGAGTTCCTCCTCTGTTAGCCAGAGCTTTCAGCCTCTGCAGGGCACCTCAGCCTTTTCTCCAGACTTGCAGTTCAGAGCCAGTGCAGCCCTCGGTAACAAACCTCATTTAAAATTCCGTCACCCATCGCCGGCCAGGGCTTGCTGTTCGTAATCGCTGAGAATGGTGACGTTTCAAAATAACTTAGAAAACCAAAAATAAAAATCCTGACAGTGGTACCCCTGAAGCTCAGAAACCAGATGTTAACAGAGTCCCGGCAGCTGTCGGAACCCAATGTGAAATTCTGTCCTGGCCCTGCCAGTCCGCGATCCTGGCCCCTGGGTTGCTGCTGGAGGCTGCAGCGCCAGGACGCGCTGCTGCGGGCTGGCCCAGAGCAGAGCCCCCCCTGCCCCCCCTGCTGGGGCTGAGATCATCCGAACTGCAGGGGCAGCCAGCCCGGGGGGGGGGGGGGGCAGCCCCGCTCCTCGGAGGGCGGCTCAGGCTTCCTCGGTGGGCGCTGCGAGTCTCCCTCCCAAGCACAGGGTGCTTCGGGTGAATCCCACGCTTCCTTAGCAGCCGGGTTTGTTTCCAGCAGAAGGTGCCAGGAATTGCTGTTGTCAGTGGACCAGCTTGACTCTGCGCAACTCTTGCTGCAGAAACTGTCCCAACTTTGAAAATCCAACGACGAATTTGTTAATCGTAACCGTTCTGCTCAGCGCAAGCAGGAGATTTTTTAGCAGCTCTGTTTGTGCTGTAGCGAAGCTGTATTTTTACAGTCTGCTTCACGTTACCAGCGTTCTGACTTGAAACTGATTGTTCTGTGTAGGATAAAATCTGTCCACAGGGTCAGCAGGTTTGGCTCCCTTGTTGAGCCCTTCGGTGTTACTGCTGACTTTGAGCATGAAACCCCCAGGGTTTGTTTTTTCCACGCTGTTTCCGTTTGGCTTTGTAGTTTAAGGCTGAGCATCACAGAATAGATGATTAAAAACATGCGCTAAGGATTGATGTTGGTCTTGCAGAAGCCAACTTCAGTGATACTGTCAAAGGAGGTGGGTTTCACAGGTAATAGGGAGAGTTCAGAAATAGCTGCAAACCGAAGAGAGTGTAAGAAGTTACTCTTCAAGCATTTAGTCTGAAGAGCAAGTTACTGCTATTTCACATTTCATAGTAGTAAAGAACCACTTCCATACTGTAAAACCCAAGTGCAGACAGTGACGTTTTGGTGCAGCAGCTAGTACAGTTATGGTGCCATTTACGAAAGCCTGATGCTTATTTTTCTTCTTCAGCTGAAAATGGTGAAGGCTACCATATCATTCTGAAGTGACGCCACACAGTTGCTAGACTGATACGCCAACGCAGAGCGAAGTCCTGCCTAAAGCTTATGAAGATCATCCCAAACCTTAGGATCTAACTTCACTGTATAAGATGTTTCATATTGAAAACACAAAATGACCTTTCTAATGAGCTGTTTGATAGGTGAACTTTCTTATCACTGCCATAGCTAAGTGTCCTCATGAGAGGTATAATGCCATGACAGCTTTCGTACAGGCATGGAAGACAATGTAAGCAAAGGTGCTTGCCCTTTACTGCACTGGCCAGTAGATACAGTTTGTAGAAGAGAAGCAGCGGTGCTTTTCTATTATCTGTATCCAGTTGGAGATGAATGTAAACTTACTTGGGGGCATTTACCTTTCTGTGCCAGTTTGTCTGTTACTTGCTTGTACCTTATGCTGGTTTTATTTTTTGATGTTAGCAGAGCACATATTAATCTGTGTGGAGATGAGTAGTTAAGCTGATAGTGATCAGGTTGTCGGGTCTTTGAGAGTAAAGCTGTCAAAACAGCTTCCCGTGTAAATTGTGTATAAGAGTGTATGTAAGAAGTGTAAATGCCAGAACAGGGCTTTTAAGAAGCCCTAGACAGATGCAATATATGCATGCAGCAAACTGCATTATCAGTAGTACCTTCTTGGAGGGATTACTATAAATCCTCTGGGGTACCAAGTAATTGTGTTTTGCTTTAACAAATTTAATGGAAAAGAATTGCCTATGCATCCTTTATGTTTAGTTTCCTAGGTTCTCTGCGGAGCACTGCTGCAGTTTTAACTCTTTGCTTGTAAAATTGTGGGGTTTTAAATACTAGCAGTGAGGGGTGGATTTTTATGACTTTGTGGAATTCTGCTGATGAGGGAAGATGACCCACTGGCACCAGGGGGCTGCCATAGCTTTCAGCAATGCCCAATAAATCGCTTTAAGAAACACTAACTCTGCACCATTAAGTCCCCTTCCCCCAGGTAAAGGCCTTGTTGTAGTTGCTGGCACGGACAAGTCTCTGGCCTTTGCTGCTGACCTGCCCTTGCCCTCGGATCCGTACTGTACCACTGTTACAGTGCCTCTTCCATATGACCAAATACTTACTTTGAAACAAGCAATCTGCTTTTTCAAGAGTTTGGATATTTCTTGTCAAGACACAGCACAGCGTTTCCGACCTTACCGTTAAGTTTCAACCGGTCAGGTACTTCGAGGGGGATATTTCAAAAGGTATTAAGTGACAGTTTCAGAGCTGTTGTTTTGTGCCTCTGAAAAGTCCCACCTTGCTCTCTGGCTTCGAAGCTCGGGACTAGTTTGCCTTTATGCTGCAGTCAGTGTTCACTGCAGCTGTCGACTACAGCATGTAAAAAAGCAACTTTGGGTTTTTTTCATTCCCTCTTCTCATAACTGGCTCAAATGCTTAGCAGGTGAAGCTTCCTCAAGCGGTAGCATTTTGGAAATTTACATTCATCAGAGCTAGAGTTTCTTCCCTATTTTTACTTTTTCTGCACTGAAAGTAAAATTTTATGTACTTAAACATTTCTGCCTCTAAGTTAGTTGTTCATCTTTGGGTATCATTTGGTCCTAACATTTTCTTGAACTGACACTCGTGTCCTTTCAGCTCACACCGTAGTCAGATCCAGATGTCTTAGAAAAGTGGAAAAATCCTTCATTCAAAAGTATCCAAATACCTAATTTTAAAAAAAAAATATCAGAAGTTGTACAGTAGTTTGTCCAGCTCACTTGAAATTGGAATTAAATTATGGCACCAGCAAATTGCTTTTGTTTTTTAATAAGATGTACACATTTCAATTTAAGTATAATAAATGTTTTTCAATAATTTTGTAAATGTGCTTTTCTTTTTGTTTACTTCCCCCCCGACACACACACACATTAGAGATAATCTGAATCTTACCAGCAGAAGGAACTTTTGCAACACCTGCCCCAGGGCCAGGTAAAGGTCAGTAACAGAAGCAAACCAGCTCTGCCCAAATCCATCTGCTGCTTCTGCTAGAAAACTTAGTTACATTGGAAATAATTGAAACAAATTCAAATTTGACATCAGCCGATGGTTTATTTAAGTGTCCTATATCAGAGTAAGTTCCATTTGTTTCTGTACATCTTTAATGCAAGAGACTTACAAGGTTCATTATGTTCTTAGAAAAAAAAAATGAGCCAACAGAAGGCAACACATCTTGACGTACTGGGACCACTGACTTTCCTGGTACAGTTGAGAATAAAATCTGCTTAAAACTCTCCGTTACAGCACTGTCTTAATGGAACTCAGCGTGTGACTGTACCAACACTCCTCCACTACTCTGCAAAACAAGCCCCGATTGACTTATTTTGTAGTAGTAAAGAAATCCATGTACTGCACTCTGATCTGTAACTTGACCTCAGCGCCGAGATCTTCATTTCCCGTCCCCACAGTCTGTGTGGGAAGGTGTGAAGCACCAACGCAACCCAGCTGGTGGTAGCCATAAGTATCTGGTGATGTTCACACTCCTTTTAAAGAGTAGTTTAAAATTTTGGGGGGAAATTGCAGTACTATCCAGTAGTAGCTTCTCCAACTGCTTTTTAAGCCAGTATTTCTATTGGTTTTCAGTAAACGCACAGGCCCTGACCTCTTGAAACATACACACACACAATCTTACACAAAAAAGCTTTCTGAACTGTCGAGTAGTTTATCTCAGATAATTAAGTTGCTTAATATAAAAGAGTTTATTTTCTCTAACCCTCTAGCACTGAAAAACTAAGGATGAAAGCATGGCCTTAAGAGGCAATACAGAGATTTTTTTATTACTATTATCATTCAGAAGTTGACAGCTGCTTAAATAACCCAGAGGTGAAGAGTTTGGCTTTCTACATTTGAAACCCACAGGTTTGGTTTGGTTCAGCTCCTGCCCACGGCCTGATTTGCCCATCTCTGTCTGCTGTGTCCCCACAGAGGGGACGAGCCCCCCCCGAAGTGAATTCCTCGCTCCATCATCATTCTCATTCCCATCACTGGCCCTGCTTGCCGTTCTCCAGCTGTAGAAAGGGGTGAACCCCACACAGCCCCCCTCCCCGACCCGCTGCGGCCTTTCCTGGCGAGGGGAGGAGGGCTGAGGACAGGCAGGAACAGCATCACGGGGAGCACCACGTGCGCCTGTGGCAGCCGCGGGCACGAGCTCTACCCCAGGGGATTTCTTGCCCCTTTTAAAGGCCGATGGCATCGGGCATAAAACGTGCTTCAGTGACAGGCAAGCTCTATGCTAACACAGAGTTCAACTGAACCAAGTTCAACAACTTGGAAAGTATTTCTATGTATATAGTTATCTGGAGGTACTATCTTACCTTTTGACATTACCTGTTACGTAATTAAACACGAAGCTGAATCATGAAAAAGTATAAGCTGTTTTGCTGTAAGAGCTCATGATTACCTTGCATTTTTTGGTCAACATCTGCTAAAGCTGATTTGTCCTCAAACCTGATATTTACTCTGTCACGTATATTACAGCACAGCAGGTTCAGTTCCTTGGTGTGACGGACTCGAGCCCCACGTTACGTTAGAACTTCACACCAGGTACAGTGCTTCCACACGCAAAGTAACTTCCAAGTTTAGGGAACTTTCACCAAGTAGCTGCTACGCTGAAACGCCGGCACATTTTACACGGTACTTCAGTTCTCATGCCAACAGAAGGAAGGAGTTACTAATACAAACCGAAGCATCACCAACTTAATCCACAGCTGCACGTTACGTTAAGATTTTTACCTGGAAAAAAATGCTTTTCTTGTCACAAAACTGGATGACCAAACACCACCATTAGGACTGTCAGGAAACCGACTCCTTCCACTGACTTGCAGTCCCATTCTTTTCTTCAACAACAACAACAAAAATTCCGGTGTGGTTGCACTTACTGTCAGAGAATAATACAGCATCTGCAGAGGCGCTGTCCGCTCCCCCCGACCGAGGGCGGGGGAGTTACTGGAGCAAAGTAAGCATGAACTTTCACGTGAGGTAGATGAGCCTGTGGATGAAAAGTCTGCGTTATAACGGGAGAGAAATAAACCTAACTCGTAAAAAGAAGCAGTACACCTCCATTAGTGCCAGCAAGTGGGCTCTCATTAAGGTCGGTTAGCTAAAAAAAAGCATCTGTGCCCCTGATACCACCCAAGCTGTCTCCTCCTGCTGCGGAATCCTCGTGTCCCCCCCGGCTCTGGCACGCTCGCCTCGCTTCCCAACAAAGCGCCTCTGGCTCCCAAGGGCTGACTTGGCTCTGCCTCGTCTCCCACGGGAGGGGGAGGAGGTGGCTCCTCTCACCCTATGAAGCAGCACGGAATAAAACTGGGCCCTCGGGGGTCACTCTCGGCGACTGGATGTGGATCTGGGATCGGCAGCCGCAGAGAAGCTGGAGGCTGAAACGCCGCCCCCAGGGCACCGGGGAGGGAAAGTTTGAGGCTGGACTCCAGGGCCTAACAGCCCATTAACCAAAACCTCCGTGCAAATGTTTTACGATTGGCTCTGTATATTAACATCTTTTTTAGGGGAGTTAAAGAATGCCACTACACGATCCTAAAAACAACAGAAGCCTGTATTTGAAAAAATACAGAAAGCGGAAGGTAAGCACTCCTCATTCCAACAGCAAAAGTGTCACGAGTTACCAACAGTTAGACAATTATTACTGCTCGTATAGAAAAGCTACACTCAGTCCCGAGAGCTGGGGACCTAACTGCAGGATATTCAGGCTCTGCTTTTCCATCCACCTGCAGGGTTCACCCAATCTCAAGCAGCATCGACAGCTCGGGCATTCCCAGCACAAGTCAGCAAACACCTACTCTGATCCGTTTGATTCCAGCTCGCGTGACCTGCTGGCAGTCGTACAGCTCAATTCTCTCCAAGTTGTGGCAGTTCTCCAGGTGTTCCAGAGTCACGTCCGTGATGAGAAGACAGTTATCGAGCTCCAGTACCTGCAGCCTCTCGTGACCACACGTACTGTTGCTCAGATGAAGAATCCCATCATCAGTGATCAGTTCACAGTGAGATAAGCTCTAAAACAGAGGCAAACATTTAATGACATCACTCAGTCCTACGTTACTCCATCCTCTAAACACCAGAAGTCCTCTTCAACCTCCTTCATTCTAGCAGTTAAACAGTTACAAAGAGTATACAGCTGAAATGCAGGAGAGAATCAAGAAGGGTGGTACTTTAACTTTGCTTCAAAATGAGTTAGAGCCCCAAAACACGCCCCGCCGCAAACTCCTCAGGCCCCTTTGCTGCCTGTGAACGGGGGGATTCTGTCCCCACTGCCGCGCACCTCCCCTGCCCGTGGGTGCTAACAGCACGTGTGCCACGCCAGAAACCAGAGACAACCCCAAAGCTGATCGAGAACGTACAGGAGTCGATGAGGATCTGCCGGCAGGAGTTCCTGTTTCACAGCTGCCACGTTTCCCTACACAGCACCAGGACCAAGCCTGTGCGAGCCCGCACGGATAACGAACAGTCAGGCTGTACTGATTTGCCAAATAACGATCTCAGGAAACCCATGAGCGCTGAGCACCTCAGCCTCTACATACAAGGAGTAATAAATACCTTGTACAGCTGCAGGAGCAGGTCTTTTCTGCAACAATCAGCATAATGAACAAAAAAATTCTACTCCAGCGTATTTTTTTACTCCCTTGAATTTCACGAGCATGGAAGAAGTTGCAGCACCTCAGGCAGTAGCACCACATAAAGCAGTTTCCTGGTTCCTTTAGGGAATTAATGACTTTTGGAGAAGCAATGATGATGACAACAACAGGAAACAGACTTTCCTCGGAGGAGGCTTAAAAACCACTCTTGGTCACCAGTGAAAGGAATGCTCTCAAGTCTTCTGCATGAGGAACATTCAGGACCAAGGAATATTTACTCTTCTCGCTCTGGGCCGGTTCCTTGCCTCATGCTCGGCCCTGTGCCTCACCTGTACTTGTATCTAACTCGAATGGTGACTGCTTTTGAAGTAGCATTTCCCTGCCACAAGTTTTTCTCAGACAGCAGCCGATGAGGAAACTCTTGCAGTAATCCAGAAATGTTTTTTACCTCGGCACAAGCCAACTAAATGCTCCTGCAATCACCCAAATCAAACACGTAACCCTTCCCTCCTCTCGGTACATCACATCCACCTTCTTTTATTTCAGCCTGACGAGGAAGCCTGAGCACTACCAACCTTATCATTACTTTACCTCAGCTAAAGCCATGAGCGTTTCTTGCCTGCTACCAGACACACCAGGTCTGTCCTGCCCTTTAGAACAACTTGCCCCTCAACTTTTTTTTCTCCTTTGCTCAAGAGGATGGGCAGGTAACCAGAGGAGAGGCTGGGAGACAGCTCTGCGACTCCCCTCAACTCTAGCAGGGAGCCCCCCCCGGCAGCTTCCCTTCAGCTCCAGCTGGTCCAGCTTCCCTCATCACCCTGGCACTGCTGGCAGTGACGCCCAGCAGCTCCACAGCTGGCGCACACCATCTCCAAAAGACAACAGAAACAAAGCCCTTGCCCCTATCAACAGTGTTTCATCTGATGACATGTTTACATTCTGCAGGTCTATCAGCTCTCTAAACACTCACACTCTCTCCTATACCTACTTTCTTTAGGTACCCGTTCTGAGCACTTGATTTGGCTCACAGCTTGGAAACAACCAGCAGTTGCAGGGTTAAAGAACATTTATAGTAACAGGCATGCTGTTTCAAGGAAGGACAGGAGGTTACGCGAAGCTGTTGGCTAGGGCAGCAGTCTGCTGGCTAATTAAGAGTTTTCCATCCCAGGAAGTAATCAGCTTATAAAATCAGCTTTCCTGAGACACTGTATTTGCTACTGAAAGGACAATACAGGATGTACAGCTGAGTTCACAGAACTCTGTCAAACAAATATGCCGAGTGATACATACTTTGTATCAAACCACGTGATTATTCTGACTTCTTAAGCCCGTTAGAAAGTGTTAATAATATGGAATTTTATGAAGACAATTGCTTGAAACCTTTAGAACAAAGAGATACTGTCAGATACGTACTAAATGCTGGGTATACATCAAATATGACATGATATACTGTGACAGTAAGAAACAGTATGATCAACTGAAGATTTCAACTGTCTTCTCATCTCCAGGAATATCATGAGTATTTCAGTTTCTCTAATAATTTGAAGGTGCAATTATTAAACACTTTCACCAGAAATTACTTTTTAGGTCCAGTAAGTAATAAAGCGTTTGAGTACTCTGATACTGATGAAGAGTTGGCTATAATCGGTCTAAGAGTGCTTTTGCTCATTTCCACTGTCTACCAAGGTTCCAAACATCAAGAAACAAATTCAAAGTTGATTTCTGCAACTCCAAAATATTTGTTTAAACTGCAGATAGACCTAAACATATGCTAAAGCACAGCAACACAAGAGTTTACAGAACTATATACAGGATGTGATTCCACATTTGAAGTATCAAGATCAGTTCAGTAGGGTATTTGGCAACTGCTAGTTTGTTTTTTCTTTCCCTGTAATTCTCAGCCATGACTGTTCACTCCCAGTCTTTGAGTATGTAGCCTTTCTACACACAGGATATACACAACAACAACAAAATACAGTTTTTTGTGGTTCCCTTAGAAAAAGGTATCTTATTTTGCCAATGCCACACCTCCCTGTCTGTGGGCCCACGCACAAAGGCTGGCAAACAGGAGCAAGTTCAGAAAATACGTGGAAATTATGAGGCTTTCTGATATCTCTGGTGAAGCACTGGCAGAGCTGGTACAGAAGGTCCCTTGCAAGTACCGGTTACAACTGGGGTTGCAATACAAAAACAGATCTGCTGCGTAAGAACAGAAGGGTTTCTGATACAAATGGCTCCACAGCTCCTGACAACCCTTGTTTGGCTTAGCATTAAGAATTACAGTACAGAAATGAGGTCAGACAATTAAAAAGCAAAAATAAAACCCAGCAACGATAAAAATCCGTGAACAAGCTCCTCTTTAAAAGCCATCTCTCCTCACGTTGCTACCTTAGTAACACTGAGTAACCCCAACTAATCATATCACAATTTAATAAATGAAGCAGCAAACCTTCCCTTAATCCCATCTAAGAACAGATTATAAAGATACATGTTCTCTCACACAGATCTGAGGTAGTGTAAAACAAATCTACACTAAAGGGACAACTGGCCCTAAGTAGAGGAGCTCCTACTGTAAGGACAGTCTAGTAATACTGGAGTAGTTCGACTGAGGAACTGCCAAATTTATGTCAGCTGAAATTGGTTTTGATGCTCTGAAAGATCGAAGCAACCACTCCCTAGAAAACAGTTCTCTGAAGCACAGGAATCGGGGCACCCCAGTGAAGGCACCTCCACTGGCTACAACTACCTTCAAAAGTCTAGGTCCAAAAAACCTTCCATATTCCATGATTTAAATGGGAAAAACTGCCTGCATGCAAAACTGATTACAGAGTGATTACGTTTGTCTTCACTGGGTGGTTTTGTTTATTCAATATTTGATGTCAAGTGCCATCCTCCCTAAGAAAACCATTAGGGAACACTTAAGGGTATCCATAAAGGATCTGAGAACTGTAAGTCGAACTAATAAAATATGAAGGTTGTTAACCATAACATATAAACTTTCTGGTTATTACTCACTGATTTGGTAATATTTATCACACAATGCATGTAAATATTTTTAGAGTAACGTCCTTCTTTTATAATACTTATAAAACTTGCATATATTTTGCACAGTATCATACTACACCAGGAACTTTTTCTAGATACCGAGTGAACAGCCTGGTCTTGTATTGCAGGAGTTGGTGGGAGGGGGATGTATTAAAATTCACAAACACAGAGTTAAACTCACCAATGCTTGTAGCTTGGGACAGTGTATAGAAAGTTGTATCAACGTGCTGTCAGTTATCTAGAAACGAAAGAAGCCAAACAACCATAAGCAACAGACAGCAGGAGAATCAACCCTCAAATAAGGTATCTCTCTCTACCAGATGAAGGTTCTGTTATCTCTGAAAAAAACCCAATCACCTGTTAACTCTTCAAGTACTTCCCTGTATAGAATTGCCCAATAATTATTTTTATTTACTATCATAAACATGGCACTACTAATAAAAAACAAAGTACATCTAACGGGAAGTGCTAATGCACTGCATTCTTACACTGGACATTCAATATTCCTTTGCATATTAAATCTCACCAACACACACTCTTCCAAGTCCATCTTCTCCAGCTCGTGGCAATTCTAAAAGAAACAAAAACCAAACCAGATAAACAAAAGATGAAATAAAACAACATTTAGACATAAAATCATGCACTGGGCTGGTGAGATGGGATAGCACAGCTTCCAAGAGGAAATTGTGAGCTAAAACCCTTCGAATATTTGATTACTATCAAAGGACAATAAATGGTAAAAAAAAAAATAAAATAAATTAAATCCACAAGCAATTCACCACCTCCCTCTCAAACATCTACATTTCAGCCTTTCTCAAAGTGAAACACTTCCTTCTTGCCCTGTAAGGTTTGAACAATGTGTATCAGTACTCCCCCACCCCTGCTTCCCCCCTTCCCTTTCCCCTTCTGGGGTCAACTTCAATTCAAACCTCTGGCACTTACAGCCTGTGCACTGAAGCTAACTAATCTGCATGCAGATGAATCCAACTTCTGCACTGAAGTAATCTGAAACATGCTTAAGAAGCCCATGGAACATCCCTCTTCATCATCATACATTAGCAAGAAGCCTTAAAAACACTTTGCTTTGCTAACGAATGATGAAAATATTAAAATAAGGTCGATTTTAAGGCTCGGAGAAAGCTGCACTTCACATTTACACAAGCAATTTTCCCACTATTCTGAGAGATCCCTAGCAAGCTTTCTGAAGTGCTTTCAGTATCTGGTCATGACTAATTTCAAGAAAATGATGTAACCTCATGACCTCGCAGCAGACCACATGGTGCCACGGCTCAGCCCAAACCCTGACCCGTTTTTACGGGCACAGGAAGAAGTGGTTTTTAACTTGCAGCTCCCAAAAGCAGGCTTGAGGTGACTACCAAAAGCCCAAGGCTGTAGTGCTGAATGATTAGAAAACCATTCTGTTTAACCACTGTGCCACTGTGGCTAGAAAAAAAGACCCTTTCATTCACACTAAGTATCAGCAGCATAAATGAATCCCGTTTACAGAGTATTAATTTTATGTCCAGATTTCCTAAACCAACAAGCTTACAAGTCTTACTTGAAGCATTTGATACCATCACAATGATTACTTTATATATTTACATCATGAATCAGGGCACGAGTGCTTATACCTTATACTGCATAATGTAAGTATTTCTGTAACTTAAAGGTATGCTCAAAACAATCTATTATATGGTGATTTTTTGGCTGTAAATATCACACGGTCGTGTGTAATTTTTACAGGGGAAATTTGGCTAGAATACATAAAACAATTTTAGAGTTGTGGGAAGTATAAGAAATTCAACTGAAACACACTAAAAAGAGGGGGAAAAGTGAAAAATGCAACGATAGATGGCAAAACAGATCAAGTTGCAGCTCTAAGTATAATCCAGAAATAAAAATCACTTTTTAGTCCCTTCCTCCACTGGGTTGTTCCTCCTTTATTTTTCTTCTTCTCATATTCCTTCCCAGTAAGACTACATCAATTCACAGCTGCTCAGCAGCAACAAAAACAAGGCGAGCCCTAACCTTCTGAGATGACCCTTACCCGTGCTAAAAGTGTAAAACCAGCATCTGTAAGATGTGAACATCTTGCAGCTTCCAAAATCCTGGAAAAGTTTTAAATGTTAAAGAAAACATTAACACAAAGAAAAGCAAATGCATTTGAGACACAAATCTGTCTTCTGCAACTTTAAGCTCTCAATAGCAAATGTATACATATGACTTTTTCACAGTAATTTGCAACTAAAAAGCATTAGGCAGACCTCTGATCCATTTTATCAGAAGACTCTGATAGGCATAGAACAGATTAAGTTCAATCCTCAAACCTTCTCAACATTTAATGGAAAAAAAATTATACATAATTACAGGCATTTAGACCACTCATTTCAGTAAGACAGCATAATGCTCGAGTTTTCTCATGCATTATCTGCGGAAAGATATGGGAGAATAAACCCTGACTTAAGGAAAATGCAGATGAAGCCTACGTCTAAAACCTGTTATCTAAACACAGGATGTTGGGAAGCCACAAAATGGAGAAACTGCTTCCTAGAAATGTGTTCAGAGCCTGTGCACAAAGCACAGTGAAGCAAGTTACCAGAAAGCAAGGAGCTTGAAATCACCAAGCCCACAGTAAAAACAATAAACCACACCAACACAACTTTCAAGAAAATAATACAAGGTTTTGGAAAGATAAACCTAACACTCTTCCCAGATAGTCAACTTCCCCAAACAGCACCACTAGTATGCAGAACAGGCCTCCATCCCATTAACATTTTGGCATCTTTTTTTTTAACAAACACTTCTTACTTTTCAGGTTGTGTCAGTATCAAGATGAATAAGGTGAAACTACAGTGCCATGCAATGAGCAGCACAAACTAAGCTCAACTCACCCGCTCACCAGAGCAAACACTACTCCTCTACTGGGGTCAGTGGGGAGGAGGCAGGGAGAGAGGGACAAAGGAACCTCTTGCTGCCGTAACTCTTAGAGACATCTAGACCCTTCCACTGGTTTGGGAGGTCACTAGAAAGCTCTCTCCTCTATAAACTGCAAAGGGAAAAGCCATGCTGTGTGCACGAGAGAAATACAACCCCACCAGAGTACAGGACGTGGGGCTCTGACTATGCTAGATCAGTCTCCTCCAGGCCAAAAGCAAGAGCGCAGCTGAGTTGAGAGGTGAGCAGCCCCACAGGGTACACCCTGGAAAATAACTTCCAAAATGCCAGGCTTCAACCAGTTTCAGAAGCGGGATGGAAATTCAAGAACAGCCAACAGGTACTGCTTCCTAAATGGATGCTTGTAGGACCTCTGGATTTTCTTTCCGGATTCACATTTGGGAACCTTGTGCCCTTCCACCAAGGGCAGTTAGCAACCCATCATGAAACACTCCCAGCTACTCTGTAACTTACCTACAATACCAAATAGGAAGGGAAAAAAACCTGTCACCAGCACCACCACAAACCCCCTGATTCAGGCCACATTTATCACCCTTCTTAGTCCTTTCATCACTTACTTGCCTTCAACCCCACCTACACTTACAACCACTGGATCACCAACCCCATTACATTTCTGACCCTAAAGACAGGGGAAAATTACATCTGGAAAATAGCGAGTATGCTACTTACTGCACATCTGGTTGAAAAGAAGATTATGGAAACAGAGGGGTGAGAAACCAGCAGACTATCAGCTCTAGCTTTCCTGAGACTGGGTGAGCAGTCAGTCAGAGCAGCAGAACAAGGAGAGTTACATACACACCTGCTGCAGCAATCAGGTCCCGGGATGAAAAACAGGTGGGAAGGCACTGCTCAGCATGAAACCGAGCAAAGTTCTAATTTTTGCTTTGTTTTACTGATAGCACTTAATTACAGAGGGCCCTTCCTTTTTCCAGATACACCTGACATTTATTTCCCATCCAGTGATTCATGACACAGTGCCTAGCGTAGGAGCTGATGAGGCAAAATGATACCCGAGAGCAGGTTCCCCACCCCTCTGAGGCAGTGTTCTCCCAGACAGACCTCCCAGCTGCATTCACTGCCTACAGGTGTCTGCACACAGCACCGCCCGACTCCTGTTGAATTGGCAGCAGGTGGGAGAGAACATTCCTGGAGTTCAAGGCAGTATGATCCTAATTTTCACAGCCCCACCTAGACAAAGACATTCAGGGTTCACCCGTGCTTTTCGCAAACAGCCTCACCGAAACACCTACTGGTATTTTAACACTAAAACGTGCTAAAAAAGGAGAAGTGGGGAAGGTATCAAGCACTTAAATAAGCAGATATAAAAAGGGATGAGGAGACAGCTATATCTTGACATAGGGGGAAAAAACAGCTGAAGGGAGCTGGTCAAGCTTAGGATTCTGTTTCAAGGAGATGTCATTTGTGAGTGGTAAAAGCTGCAGAACACAGCGCTATCGTGGAAAGCAGCAGAGTAGCACATCCAAGACCCTGAAGTGAAGTGAAAGTAACTCAGCACAGAAAATCCTCAAAACCTTCCTAACAGGGCCAGTACACCCAAGAGAGGCAGAAGAGTTCTCTTTCATACTCAACACCAAAATATTCACAAGGTACGAACAAGCGTGGGATTACATCTCCCTTTGGTTTCCAACATAATTTTTATCAAGCACCTTCCGTACAAGATCCCATGGAACCAGCCTTCCACCACGCTCTCCCCTGCCGTAAGTGCTGCCAAGGGTCGTTTGTTTTTCCTTCTCCTGCTCCTCACTGCAGAAGAACAGCAGACGCCTTCCCCCTCGTGGCACAGACAAGGGCTAACAGTTTACCTACCCAAGTCAAAGCAATCCCTGCTAGAGTTGTACCGCCCTCAGAGAGAAGTGCACAACTAACAGTGCTTTAGACCTCCCTTGATTTCCAGTCTCAGCTGCAAATTGAGAGAAATTGTGCAAAAAGACCAGGAATAACAGCACAGTTTTCTAAGGAACACCACTAAGTGTGTGAGCAGACTCCTCAGCCCCTAACGCTGGCACACGTAAGCTCTTGTAAGTACGAACGGTTACATGAAGGGGACTGTCACTCTGGAATTGTCTTAAGGACAGGTCTTCTATGGTAACAACAGCTCTTTTTCACTCAATCAGCTAAAGGAACACTGCGTGTCAGCGTACTGCACGCTGGCATTTGAGTGTAGCTTCCCCTGATTTGTACGATCTGCCCTTTGCTCCATTTATCTGTGATTGAAGTATAACAAGTCGCAACCTCTGCTCGTTCCTGTCATAAATGGCAATTTACTAACATCCAAAAATCTTTTGTTTTGATTTAATTTACATTAAAATTAGACCTCACAAGAAGTATTATATGTCTCCACAACCAGAGAGCTGCCACATGACAGAGCTTCATTATTAAAGCTGAAGCTGTCCCCACTTCTGAGAACACCACCATAACATACATGTTAGCACAAATAAAAATGTATATTATTTTTAACTGATGAGCCCCTATTACTCAAAACACATCCCATAAATATCAGTCCTCAGTGCTTGCAGAGACATCAACACACTCCGTATCAGTTTTAAAATGCCAAGATGTACTACAGAGCATATTAAACACACATTTATAATAAAATCTGTAAATACAATACTCAGCTATGATTTAGATATTTTTTTGCAAGACAAACAACTGCATAACACCACAGAGTACAAACATCACAAGACAACACAACTACAGATATTTTTACCTTTCAAAAAAATAATGGGCTTTATATCTTCTTTTCTTCTGGCTTGTAATTAGTACCTAAAATATTTAGCTAGAAGCACAGAATTGAACTGCTAGGTTCAACATGTTTTATTTGTCATATATTAATTCTTGGTTTTCCTATATATAGTAGACTACATTTACACGATAGCTACAGAGGACCAGCTCTCAATTTTATATTCAACTGGTACTTCTAACAATGTTTTGACTGCAAAGGTAACACAAACAATACAGAGCTGAATTGAACCTGCAGGTATCAAGTGATTGTCTTCAGAAGTGAATTTCTTAGATCAGGCCAGGGACAAGAGGACATACTCACGACACGCTCATGACATACTCACTTCAGCCTTGGACAGTTTAGACCAAGGGCTGTGAGGGAAGCATCTGTAAGGTTGCTACAGCCTGAAACACAGAGTGACTGAAGTCTATGGCATCCTCTGCAGATTTTTACAATGCCTTCATCTGAAATTTGCTGCAACAGATAAGACGACTGAAGTTACTCTGTTATCACGTAATCATCTAAGAACAAAAATCAAGTCATATTATTGAACTGTTAGTGCCATGTTGTACATAACCATGGCAACCTGTGGATTTACAACCAAAAAATACCATTGTGAAACCATCTTCATCCGTAACACTGAAGATAATCAACACACACAATTCCTACTTGACTATGTATTTTTTCACAGATATCAAGTACTGCTCAAAGACAGTCTGAAGCACAGAGGAAAAGTTGTTTGTTGTCTTCCTCCTTTGCTTTGCTTTTGCTTTACAATTTTCACAATTTTTTTTTTGTTGTT
This sequence comes from Tyto alba, assembly GCF_018691265.1. Classification (NCBI taxonomy): domain Eukaryota; kingdom Metazoa; phylum Chordata; class Aves; order Strigiformes; family Tytonidae; genus Tyto; species Tyto alba. Next base: position 11,887,146 of record NW_024881322.1, read on the forward strand.
GTTTTAATTTGTAGTTGTTATTGCATGAAATAGCTTGCTGCTTATGTGTTTGTGGAGTTCAGGTCTTCTGTTTCAGCGACTGTCTAAGTTCAGGAACAGTGCAAAAGAGAACTTAAAGCTCGACAGCAGGAGAGCTAACTACCTATTTTGCACTGGAGCAGTGGGACCCAAGGGTAAAAATCCTTCACCTTTGCATAATTTTCAAAGCAAGAGTTACAGGTAAACTATTATATATAATCTGTTCATTAGAGAAGACAAATGTAAAAGCCAGGTTTGCCCTACCCAATGCATTTGTCTTTAGCTGAAAGATTAAACTCAGAAGAGGGTTTTTAATTTCTAACAATTGTTTCATACTATTCTGAAAAAAGTAACTCTAAATTTGGAATATGAATAAAAAAGTCCTCTCTCTGAAATAGGAACTATAAGAAATCGCCCCAATCCAGCTGCACACAAAATTGCAACAGGAACTAGGTTACTGGGGGTGTGTGCAAATATTATTTTGTTTACAGGTCTTCTATTCTGGAAAAACTATTCTCTCCTCCTCCCACTCCCAAACTCCAAGAATTTAATTTTTCTGCTGAATGACTAATCCTTCATGGCAAAATAGGTTATTTTATTTCCTGGCCTAACGTTACTCTTCCACAAATAATAAAGACCTCTACTGTATTTTGAATTGAAAATACACATTCCTTCTATAAGCCAGTCATCTAAGTACGGTAATACTACTATAGCATATTTCTGAGGCTGTTAGGACAAACATTACCTTTCATAGATGAAAACAGAATTAGAAATACCAGTAGCTCAGCACAAAGGGAGATCGCCTTATGGCCCCTCCTCCAACCCAGCACTTTCTAATATCAGAAGTTGATATTTGCAATTTGTTCTGTCAAATAAAAATTATTCTAGAAGTCTCGTCTTCCTTTTGTGGATCCAGAAGGATTTGAATCATCTACAGATAAGCAGTGTTTTCCGGGCATTGGGTTTTTTGTTTGTTTGTTTAATTAGAAGTCCAACATCAACCAGGTATTTCCGGATTTGACTCTCCAAAGACATTATCTTCTGGAACTGTTTTGTTTCCTTTGAGAAACACTCATGACACTATTATTGGGAAAAGGAACTATTCTGGATGTAAGGGCTATGTAAATTTTATGCTGCTATTGGAGACGGACAAAACCCTCGAGTTTCATGCCTGCAAGTCCCCAGTTTCTAAAATCTTTTTCTAAAGATGGTACCTTTCAGATGTGCAGTTTCCAGAGTTAATATCAGTTTATTCCACAGCTGCTGGAGCTGGCCTGGCATTTTACAAGGTCCATAAAACAGAGCCACTAGAATTAAAGTGTGGATCATACAAAGAATAAGACCACCTGCTGTGTAAAAAGCCCTGCTAGCCCTTTGGTGAAAGAGTCTGGCTGCTTCTGGAAGCAGGCTTCTAAGCCACAGCAAGCAAAACACATCTCCAGTGAAATAAAGCTCTAACACACACATAACTAGGTAGGACGCACAGACTATCAACTCAAAAAATTCAAAGGAAAAAATACTTTCACTCACGAGGGGCTTCTTGCTTGTACTTAATATCTACATGACAACAAACATACCGGCCAAGGGAAAACTCCAGTACACTTCCATGCCAATGCCTCTCTTTAAGCAGGAGAGATAATAACTGATTATCATCAGACCTCTTGAAAGTCTTCCACAAAAATATTCAGAAAAAGCTGGCCTTGATATATCTCATTGGTCTCAGGTAAAACAGAACAGAAACAGAACTTTGGAGGAGGAGGACAGCAAAAGGAAGTCTGAAAGGGGAGGAAATTATGTACTGACTTTAGTTATTTAAGTGTGGTTCTGACCAAAAGAAGGAACTTCCTTTCATTCCCATTATCTTCTGGTGCCCGACTACAGTGGGCAGCTAAATTCAGACTGAAAAATCTGAAAGTTCTCTCTTTCACTAAACATCTGGCTCGTGGGAACTCAAACATTGTATTCATATTGTTCTTAATTTCTGAAATTTTTAAATTTAACTTCTAATAATCCCTAACACTCTAAAACGTTCAACACTAAAGAAATCTATTAGGTCCAAAAATTTTCACCCAATCTTAAAAAAAAATGGCCCCATGCCACATTCATTCAGGAGTAATGTGTAAAACAGATTTGAAAGTTTTTGCCCAAGCAGATTTTATGATACCTTCTAGCAATAACACTGTAGAAAGCTTTCCAAAAGAAAAAAAAAAAAAAAAAAAAATCATTCTAACTTGTTCATTCAAATCTGCATGACTGAAACACTGGAATTCTATTTTATTTCAGTATTTTTAAGGCTTATTTACAGACAAAGAATTACTTAAATACATCTAAAACCTAAAAGGAGATCTCTCCCATTCCTAAAAAGTCACATCAGAAACAAAAAAAAAGCAAATATGAAAATACAGCCAATCTACTTCTTGTGTACTAACTACAATTAAAAGTACATGAATGATTCCCAGTCATTTAATTACATATTAATATGTTGCTCCATTACTATTGAAAAAGCATGCCCTTCTCCTGCTACCTACATGGTTCTGAATCATCTTCAGTTATGATGCTATTACATTTTACTTTCAATTATGTAGCCCCGAACACAGCTTGTGCTCAATTAGAAACCTTAAAATTATGAATAGACCGAAATGTTTGGCCTTAACGGATGGGAGAAAAAGAACTACATCTGTGAAACTGTGTGGTTTAGTGCAAACACGGTTCATGACTTTTGAATGATTGCAGTTAATTATTATTCTAGAGCTTGCTACAGTTAAAAGTTGTAATGAGGGGAAAAAACCAACCCTAACACTCCAAATCCACACTCGGCTGTAAAAATAACCAGCTTAAAGCCTCTATTCCACACAAAATTCTGTAAACTGCAAAGATGTACTATTTGAATTATTTAAGTGTTTCAGTGTGTAGCAGATTACTTCACTAGCATTCAAAAATGGTTTATGAGTCTCAGAGAATACATCTTTTGAAGCTTCAAATACTTACTGTGCAGGATTGCAAATTCAGGATTACAAGTTCATGACAGTGATTCTGAATGTGCTTCAATGCTTCATCTTCTAACTGTATTTAGCAATTAATTCGAACCGAGGAAAAGAAACAAGAAATTAAAAGCATGGCAAAGCAGCCCAAAGAATGTACACATCTTCTAAGATTGAACAAAAGATGACAACAAAAAGGGTATTTTTTAATTCATGGAGATTTCAAAAACCCAAAATAAAATTTTATTCCTAAAGGATCACCCAAGCAGTTATGTACCTGTGTGCAACCTCTAAGAAATAGAGCTTTTAGTCCACTACACCCTTTCACCAGTGCTTCAATACCATCCTTCGTAATCTGATCACACCAGGAAAGATTCAAATGTTCCAGATTTCTGCAACCCTCACTGGGAGAATTAAAAAAATACATAAAGTTAAATCCAGCCTTCAAATAGTCATAACAGTGGGAAACCCAAATTAAACACACTGTTAGAAATTAATGATAGCCAGTGGACTGTGCCAGGCCTCCACAGAAAAGTCATGAGAAAAGACCACACACAAACATGACAGTCTATACCCAAGAAGTCCTAGATACAGAATACAGTCAGTGCTGATACACAGTATTAAGGTTCAGCACTGATTTTTTTTAAAAAACTTTATTAAATGCTGAACAGCTCTTTAAATGCTTTTCTTCAACACAAAACCACTGAATCTTCTTACCTTAAGCCTTTCAAAGAGCTGTTTGTGATGGCTACGCAAGATGTCAGATCCAGATGTTTCAGCTTGGAACAGAATCTGCTAAGACTGTAACACGTGCTGCAAAACAGCAGACACACTAAAAATACCTTCAGCTACTTCTTTTTTCAAATTTTCCCATCAAAGAAAAAACCCCTTTGACTTACCTGTCAGTGATTTTTGTGCACCCATTTAGATTTAAGTGTTCGATGTTTCTACAGTTCTGTGCAAAGGTCCTAAAACAGCAACAAAAAGCTGGAGAATTAATACAATGTGACAAGCTGTAATACAGTCACTAGAGTGCGCTCTGTCCCCTACCTCCTTCCACCTCCGTCAAAAACCTTAATCTTCAAGACACAGAGCAATTACAAAGCACACCTCAAATACAGCTGTCTCAAGGGTTGCTCTCTCCTTTTTCTATTGCAGGTTTCTCCCGAAACCAAGTGTTGTTCCTCTCTCAAACGCCACTTGAGCAAGGTGTTTGTCATACACATATAAGCCAGAACTGACTTGCTTCAAACGCCTTAACTATAAACACTAAGGGCATAACCAGAAAGGTTTAAATATCACATCAATTAAATATACACTGCTGGGGAGAGCTTTTGCACGTGTCATTACTGAAGCCTCTGTAGGTCTTAAGGAGCTCACTCCCACATCAGATGAAAAGGAGCGTAGCTTGCACAATACAGAAGTGGGACCTAAGCCTATCGGACTGCCAATGGAGAGCCCTCTGGGTTGCAAATTAGCTATTTATGATTTTAAAAATTAAAAAGCATCTGTGTGCACTACTGGGTATGAACTCTAAGGATGATTGGAGCTATTATACTGCTAAAAGATTGTATGTATCATTATACTAATTACCCAGAAGAAATACATAAACTTTCTTTTCATCTCTGCAGAGTAATATTTACAGCTGCGTTGCATTTCAGAACACTGGTTTTATGCCCATGTTTCCTCCAACTGCATGGATTTTATTGGCAGGGTGGAAGAAACACACAAAAACAGTTTTGTCTGGAGGCTTGCCGTGGTTAACAGATCCGACTACACATTCAACCGGTAACAACTTCCTGGCTCTCCAGCGTGGACTGAAAACAATGGAAAAAAACCCAGCAAGCATTTATACTGGTGAGAGTTTCCACTTGAATTCTCAAAACAGCTATTCCAAAATTCATGTACTGGAGGGAGATTTACAATCGAGACACTCTTCAAATCACTTGGAAAGGTGCTGCACTCTGGAGGAATGGCAAGCTTTGCCTCTGAGATTCAAGCACGGGGCATGGCCTGAGAGAGCTGCCACAAACATTCAGTACTTGCGTAGCCAATACCTACTTTGGCAATGGGCTATTTTAAAACAAAAGTCGACGTAGAAGAAGGATAAATAGAGAAATTAATATCACCCACAAAACTAACGGATCTGGAAACAACTCACCACAAAAAGCCTGATAGGAAAAGTTGCTTTCAGAACAAGTATCTGAAAACTAATCCCACCTTTCTCATGTTAATGTTTTGAAAGTCTTAAAGCTCGTGCATTTATTGTTCATTAGTTAACTGGAATGTAATCTGCTTGTATTTCAGAGGTGAACCATCTTCTTTCCTGAACTGCCTCAGACACCACCACCACCTGCACCAGTTAGCTGTTACAGATGCACACGTGAATACTGGTAACGCTCTGGTAGCCGGTCTCAGCTAAGCCTGTCCTATTACCTGATAGCATGACTAGCTCTATCATCCCTACGATGTACACATGCTACACACTGAACTGCTGTATACTTACTCTAAGCATCTGTTTAGTAAATATATCATTATTTTAAAATAGCCCATCTCTAGCCTCCCCCCCCTCTTCTCAAGTGCCACTAATACCTGAACCCTCTTAGGTTTTTTGGTTCTATTCACAACCCTCTCCGCAGTCCCCTAGGCCTCAGCGGCCTAAAAAGCACAACTGGGAGCCTAAATCAAATCTGAAAATGGAATTACTGGGGGCAAAACTGTTACCTACTGTCCTGACTCTTTCTTCCCAGACGCTTTTCATCGCCTTCCCCACTACCTCCTCCCCACGGTAGTTGCCACCTCTCTCAGAGCCTGCCTTGCCCCTCTCCTCCACTTCTGCGGTTGCCTTTCCCACTGAGGACACAGGGACTGTGCGCATGAATGCCCTGGGAACTTGGAGGAGCACTGCAGAAAGTTACCTCTGCTTGGGGCTACCTCTTTTTTGACAGCAGTTGCCAGTAATCTGGGAGATGGGAGTAATACGCACTTTCTGCTGAGGAGGCAAGACTGCCTGAAGGTGGAGACACACGATGGAGCCCTTAGGGACATGGCCGAGAGGCAAGGAAAGCTCTGGGGAGACCTCCGGGTCTGAATCTAGGATGCCCATTTGGGTTACTAAAGCAATCTATTGCTTAACTAGTTGCTGGATGAACTTACTCTAAAGACAAAAATCAGTGAATTAGACTTACTTATAAATTTTAGAAAGAGCTAAAGGTCTCAAGACACTGACTTAATGCCCGCTGCTTAACAAATTATTTGTGCTTATATTTTCCACCTAAGAATGGCCACACTATGCCAGACTGCACACCATCCAGCCCAGTCTCCTGTGACAGTAGAGGAAAGCCTAACTGCGAAAAGCCATACCCCAGGGCTGCCCTGAAATATTCTTTCAGCCCTACAGTACTTGTGTCTTAGGGACCCTTCATGTGGAGGTAGGACCTTTGGGTTTAAATGCTCAGAGAAACATCCACAGAGGAATCTGGCTAAATAGTCTGCGTATAAAAAAAGCTTATATAGATTCAAATGATCTTCTGGGAACAAACTGCACAGTCCAATTTCTATACTGTGTAAAGAAGGGCCACTGTCTCTAAATAGAGACTCCCAAGATGTTCCTGTTGCCTGCCTGTTCTTATATTAGAGCAAGAAGAGCATCCCAGACCTTTCCCAGTTTTGTAGGCACATGATCATATCAGTTGTTATTTTTCCTCCCTTTGCTAGAGTCACCTCTTGTCTAGACTAGAAAATAAACTGAATGACTACTGATCTAGATGAAATTAATATGTAGGATGCCAGAGTATAGGTCTAAGAACATTAGAACTGCCTGAAAATGGAGAGATATCAACATAATACTAACGAAAGAAAAAGACACATTTCTGAAAAGCACAGTTCTCATTTCTTAGTTCATTTCCTGAAAATAACAGTAGCTATACTTCGATCTCAAACTGACATCTCCTTTAGTTGTTATTAAGGTATTTAGTACTAAAGTAACCCATTTTGGTCATTAGTCAGTACTTAAAAATCCAAACAAATGTAACAATAATTGCTTTCCGTCCGGACATTAGGAAATAAGTGATGTCTCAATCCAGGACTTTACTTACTTTAAAGAGGAATCTCCAACACCAAGACATCCTCTCAGACTAAGTTGTCTCAGGAAACCACCACACCTTTTCGATATGTTTTCCACGACGCGACCCTTAAACCAAATAAAAGGAAGATTTTGTTGAGTTTTATTCTGACATAACATTCTAACTGAATTCAAAATGCCAGGAGTGAAAACCAGCCCCAGCTATACCCCACCAGAACTACACCTCTTTGAATGTCTTTTGCTACTTTGAGAAAAACAATTACCTGTTGAGAATCTCCACCCACATTGAAGTGCTATTCCATTCAATCCTTAGTTCTCTCTCCTGGTTTTTTTTCAGTCTATCACACATGGCTCAAATTTTTGTCTCAGCAAAACCTACCCATGAAGACTCCTAAAACGATCTTCAAGTTTTGTCAGATGTGTAGGGAAACCGAAGAGCTGCCCCAGAGGTGGAATGGGAGGCTTGCCCGTTCCTCAAGGATCACAGTTACTACTATAGCACGTAAATTTAATTCATCCACGAAGCCGTGCTTAGGCCAGCACGGCGCTGAACTACAGCCTCCGCAAGTCCTGTTTTACAGTCCCTGCTATGGGGACGGTTACCTCTGCAACTGGAAGGTGCTCAGCACCTTGGGGGGAGCAGCCATTTCAGTTGCCTCCAGAAGATTTGCCCAAGCCCACATCTTCAACGTCAGATTTATAGTTGGGTGCCTGTGCACAACACTTGGGAATGCCAGAGAACTTCTCACACTGTGAAGCTTACAGACTTCATGCCTCTGTATCTGTCAAAGGCTGAAGTACAGCTTACAAACAAAACTTCCTCCTTGACCCCTCATTTGCTACAAAGTGGTTTTTACTGACATCCTGAAAGTGCATTTTGCTATACATTAGGAGTAAGAAAAATGGCACAGTACTTCTAGTATTCAATCTGAAAGTACCATTGTGCAAAAACGTTATTTAAATTACAATAAAAATATACCTTTTTTTTAGGGTTGGGGTTGTTTTTTGGTAGGAAAATCAAGATACAATAGCAAAAAAACAGGTGGCCACTGCAAAAACTGACTAGAAATCACACTGCGTCTAACTTTAGGGAAGTAAAATAAAAGAAATGAACACTGATCATTTAACAAACAGGACTAATACCTAACAGCACCTTTTATTTTCTTCCTTTTTTTTTTTAAAAAAAAAAAAAAAAGAAACACTTTCAAAATTATAGTTTTTTTATAGATTTATAGATTTGTTTGTTTGTTTGTTTTTACTCCTCTCTATACAGGATGGTAACAACTTTAGTGAAACAGTAAAATGTTTCTTACATTTTGTTACTCACCTCTAATACCAAACTCCTGGCTAGAACTATGTGAAAATATTTTCTTATCAGAGCTTGTTTCTTAGTCCATAAGTAACACTGGTTATCTTATCTCTCAGAAGAATTGACACCAAAACAAACAAACTGGAAGTCATTATACAAACAAAATTATCTATTTTTTAAAGCCTTCTGATTAGTCAGAATTATTTCTCAGCAGAGGCCAAAATACCTTTACTGTAAGGATAAAGTCTTCAATTAATAACATATAATGCAAGTTCAATCTACATTGCAGAAAGAAGTCAAACCCTAGCACGTTATTCAAAGAAAATAGAAACAAATGATGAGTTAAGTTTTCCCAAACCCATTTATTTCTTAAAGCACGTAAAACCCCAACAAACAGCATATTGAAAAAGACCCCTTAAGTGCATTCAAATATGTTTAGCTGTTTGAATAATTAAATGTCACTCAAAAAATGAGCTCTTCAAATTACCCCTTTTTACATTTGGTTCCACACACCAGGAAATCCTAGGCACATTTAACTTCAAGAGATCTTCACACATCTTTGTGACAGAAAAGAAACATCTTTTCTTCATAGTTTTTTTCTCCCTGACTTCATTCTCTACCACAGGAGGTCTTCTACACAGAAAATTTCACAAAACCTAATTTTTCATTATTTGGTACTCTCAGATCAAGTACTGCTTGATGCTATGTGAAGCATCACCAAACAGTACAATGTCCAACTGAGCAAAAAGTTGCCAAATACAATTAGCAGCTTCTACATGTCCTCAATCTATAGGCAAAAATTGTTACTAAAACAGCTGAAGAAAAAAAAGTTCTTAGACACTGAATGGGAAAGTGTATCTTATCCGAAGCTACTTTATGTAATAATTGCTGGTTTAACATACGTTTATGAATAAATTTAAAGGGTTTATATTACAAATGTAGTTAAATATAATATACTGAAGTAACTGAATTGCTCCAAACCACAATAGCTTCTTGTAGAAGAAGGGAATCATAACTTAAATTCATTCCTTCTCCTGAATCCCATGCTACAAACACAGTGTCTCAAAGGGCAGCACCACTAGGTACAATGTAAAACAAACATATCGAAAAGATAAAAATCCAATACTGTAATTCTAAACAGCAGAAACCTTTCAGACACAAAACAGGCCTACCAACAGAAGGACCACAGACCTGTGGGGTTTTAATATTTCTTAGCAAATAAGAAACACAAGCCTTTTTAAAGACAACTGAAACGTTGACATTAAAGCTCCAAGTCTTCTTAGACATATTTAGACAGAGGCAGATGCCAAAATCTTTCTCCTACCTCTGTAAGATCCTCATGTTTAACATCAGTATAGCAGAGGAGTTGGCAATACAATTTTAAGAAATCTGTGAAAAAAATTTACTCTATGTATTACTGTAGAGCTTTAGGAACAGTTTGATCCACGGTTAGCAAATTATATCAAATGAAACCCATCTGGATTTTATTCATAAAACTAAGAAGATAAAACAAAATCCAGAAGCAAATTCATGATTGTGTTCTACATTTATTTTGTATCATCGAACAACAAATAATTAACCAGTTCGGATTCAATTAAGGAATTGTATTTCCACGTGGATTTCTGTCTTCATTTTCAGACGTCATATTTTATTTTGTTATGCACATCTGTGATAGCATTAATGCAGATGTGTTTCCCTTATGGAAGCCAAGACTGCCCTAATCCTTTCATCATATCCTGAAAAGTTCTTTAATCCACATGTACCTGCATTTCAGGCAAGGTTCAAACCTTATAAAACAAGCATTCATAAAACAGTAATCAGATACACACCAAATCAAACCTAGGCAAGTCAGTGGCAAGAAAAGTTGTTCAGCATTTTATTGTTTCAGTCTCCAAGTCCTATAGCCAAGTGTCCACAGAGCATTTTGCACGAGATGGCACCGTCACAGAGAGACTCGGGACCAGCAACAAAATTGTCCTCTGGATCCTGGAAGGGATTCCAAGGATCTCACTCCATCCAGAGGCACCATTTATACCTTTGCTCTCTAAAAATGAGCAGCTTTGAATTTCTAGAGCCCTGTATGTATATGATAAATGCAAATTGTCTGATACATAGCTGGCAACCAAAACTGAAATACTCATCCATATAGAAAAAGGCAAATGCAGAGTTCTTTTCAATTTGCCCTTTGACAGTATTATCATGTTACACTTTAGCCTTTAAAACATATGTATGCAAGCACAGTCTATGGGATACTCAAAATCTCTCAAACATCACCATTGGAATGAAAAAAATCCAAAGACACTAACCTCTATATCCGTTTGAAAGTTAAAGAGGTCTATTCTTTGCCAATTGCTTCCATCCAGAGCTAAAACATTCCATGCCTACAGAAAACAAATACAGTTTATTTATTACCTCTACTGCCTGTACCCTCCATTTTCCTCACAGCAATTCCAATGTAACAAAAGATAGAATTTCAGGTAGCATCTTTTAAAAAGAAATGTGATTGTAGATTATAGTAGTAATACAATATAAACTAGTTACAAACACATAATTTGTGGAAATTAATCTCAAATCTCCTAAATGGATTACACTTCAAAGTCCCATTAAACATACAAGAAAACAAGAAATTAAATGTAAAGTACATACATGGACACAGCAAGATTTAACCCTGCATTTTTAAAAAAGTTTTTGTAAATTTGTCTACTAAGTTACTTTTGCTAGATCCATATAGAAAAAAGTAGCTGCAGATGAGATTCTTTCCAATAAAACCACAGTTCCTCAACCTCACTAGTTACTGTTCTGAGAGGAACAGAAATCTTCCAGAAAACTGCTGACTTTCCACTGCTAGGATCAGGCTTTTCCTTTACACGTGCTAAGTTACATGTACTTGTTTGAGATTGTCCTTCATGGTTGAAGCAATTGTTGTTCAAAGTAAAACAAAATAAAAAAGCCAGAAAAACACAAATATACTCAGAAAAAACAGAAAAAAAGAATACCACATCCAACTGACAGTTAATTCTGAGAGAAAAAATGCAATTTATTCAATCACTTTGGTTTTCTTCCATTGTTTTCTAGGTTTTAGCTGAAGGTTCTACCAAAACCTGATGTTAATTGACTCATCAAGCTTACTGAAGCTGCAGACCAAGGTGATGTGGGCATAGGAATAAAATAGTTACACATTTAATTATATATTAAAAATTGTAAACAAACAAAAACCCCACAATTAAAACAAAAACACAATAAAACCCTATCCTCATTAAGAGAAGGAAGAAAAGCATGACATAAAAAAATTCCTTCCTGTTGTAAAAAGATGCACTTTATTGTACACACTTGATGTAGGAACAGAATATTATTCATTTTAACTCGAGAAAAAAAAAATCAAGATGAGCTAAATGTAAAAGCTTACTTAGCATGCTTTCTCTATTATCTTCTGTGTGCCTTTATCCTCTACTAGTAGTCCATCTACTTAACACCTTTTGTACTTGGCAAGCAAATGATGGATGTACTACTTAGACACGTGGTGCACATTAACTGAACTACATGGAATTTTTAAGCAGAAAATGTGTCTGAAAAATAATGTTATATAGCCATATGCTTTATAAAAAGCAAATGCCATCATGCCAAACTGAGCTTAATCCTTTCTCCAGATATAGAGCATACACAACTGGGTATCTTTTCCATAGCCTTTAAACAGAACTTCAGTACACAGCAACTAAGTCCACATCTGAATGCAAAACTGGACCCACTGTTCATTTGTTTTAATAAACAAAGAGACTGAGAGAACTATTTGAGTTTTTTTGGATAGGAAGCGGATTGCCCTAAAGCCCATGATTTGCATGTAATTAAGAGAATAAAACCCCAAAGAACAACAAAAAACCCCAGTGGAAATACATACCTTGGAAACTTGTGCACATCGACACAAAGTAACTATGTCCAAGAAAGAAAATATTCTAGGAAGAAAGTAAAATAACAATTAAAATGTTTTATTATAAATTCAGACTAATACATGGATTCACAGTTCTGTAGCTCTATGAAAAGACACCAGTTACACAAGAAGCAAGTTAAATGCAATATGAGCATTCTACCAAATTATTCTGCTTATTGAGACTTAAGGAATAATATCATAGCTATCATCTAAAGACAGTCAACACCAACATATTAGAACAGGCAGGTACTTCTTCTGAAAATCTGTTTTCGTTTTTTGCTTCCTTAACTACCTAAAAATGTATGAATGACAGCAAATTCTTTTTTCTTCTTTTTAATAAAATAGAGGTGAAGATTTTAGAGGCTTGTGAGGAGTAAGAAATGGAAAACACCACACAGATAAATCCAAGTTCAAGAATCTAAGTACTAACACAAAGAACAATGACCCAGATTTTTAAGGGGTTTCACAGTGACTACCAAGTCTAACACAGTATCTTTTTTTAATTTACTCTACAAGGAAAAAAGTACAATCAAAAATTTATCATTCTGATCATGGAACCAATTCCTCAAGGCTGCCAATTCTTAATAGTTTTCTGAAAGAAATTTTTCACTGTCAAAATGATTTTGCTAAATACCATTTCCAAACAACAATGAAATTGGTTCAAAGGATGTTCTCAAAAAAAAACCTAAAACATTAGCTTAAACATGAAATATAGAACCTATTCCAAAATAATTTTCTATTACAGAGAATGAAAGATATGAAGTATATGAAACCTGTTACTGTAATTCACTTACAGACTGTTACCTGCTTGCCAATGAACTTCTTCAGTCATCAAAACAATGAAGAGTATTAACGATAATAGTAATAATAATTATTATTATTATTATTTCATCTTATAGTGAGATGTTAACTCTGAAGAGCAGACAACAGATAAGAGATGCCAAATTTAATCATGTAAAATTCTGATTACTGTTTTCCAAATAGAAATCTAAAGCAAGAGCTCAGAATGGACGCCTACATCTTAAGCGCTTTGATTTTCAGCTGTGGTAAGAGTCAAAGAAGGTAATGGAAGTACTTCTTAAACATAACAGCCTCCCGGACATTTATTATGATCACTTCAGATATCAGTTCTCCAGTATTTCATTAACATATGAAAACACACTCTTATTTGCCGTACAGTAACACATTTTCTCAAAAAAACTATTAGCCATGCCAACAGGACACGACATTTTCAGAATCTACTAAACACTTTGTAAGACCCTGTCACTAACATTCATTTTGATAGCATCTATTTTCTCATTTGGACATCCACGCTGAGGTCTGCCCACTTTAAGAAACTCAGCAGCATTTTATGCTCGAAGTACACAATGTGCTCAGCAAGACTGCTGGGCTATTTAGATGAGCACTGAAAGGTTCTCTCTTGAGAGCAGCATTTATACCAATGACCCAGCATGAACCCTCTTCTGAAGTCACCTTTCCCCCCCGCCATGAAGCAAACGGCAGAAGATGAGGGTGTGGAGATCATGCTGGAGAGCTGTAAAAACTTCTTGGCTTGTAGAAACTTCCTCATAGCACCACTGTAGGGGTGGAATCAGAGGGTTATCATGGACTTACAGAAGCTGAAGCACAAAAGAGAGATTTCTACAGTATTTATAATGAAAAAAGGAAGGGTTGTGACAAAACCATTTCATGACACAATACTCTTGCCTAAATGAAGGACGTGACATGCTTCAGAAGTGGTGTATCAAGACCTACTGAAATAAGAAACAACAGAAGAAACTAAGATGTTGAAAAAACATTATTTTATACACACCCACTACTGTGAGTTGTCTAGCAGTCTGTCTTCATGTTTGATTGTTTATTGCTGTTGAGATTTATGTGGATGCATGATTTCTACTAAAAATGTAAATTAAAAGCAAATGCAGCACAGATGTATTTATTTTTGCTCCATTCCATATGAAGTGACTTTTTAAAGAGTCAAAAACTAGAGGTGGCCATTTTGTTAAAAGGATAAATATTTTAGTAATATTTAGATGCTTTCAGGTTTTTATCTTTGTACTAAAGAAATTTTTTTGCAAGGCAGCTCAAGCTATGCTCATCAAATAGGTAACAACATTAAGATGCATCATTACCCAGCAAAATCAGAATGATTATTATTCAATTATATATGACATGTAAGAGATGCCCATAAATTCTTTTACAATTCCAGAGAGTCATTTTGCCAACTTGCTTGAAAACATTTTTTTCCATGCTTCTCTATTTATTTACCCTCTATAGTACACTCTCACATGTGCACCACTAACACACACTTGCTTCTCTCCTTGCAGTTCCACAGAACTACTAGCAAATAACTACAAGTCAGGGAAACTAGCCAACAAGACACAAGACTCTATGGTTTAAAGTCATTTAAAAACTCTTTAAGAGACTTTAAATGCAACCAACAAAATAAGATGGAGAGATGGCAACACTGACATTGTCAGTCATCTGTCAGACACTGACATTGTCTGGCGCTTAGGGTGAAGGACTGTGTCAGCAGGGACTTGGAATTTTAAAAAGTGGAAAAAACTACCAGGCAGGGCGCAGCTGATGGTTGTATAGCACTTCTGTCCTCTATGACCACAGCTACATAGATGGTAGATAACGCAGCCAGCAGCAGGATTAATTTCCATTTAAATCTTTTGCATGGATTAAGGGAAACTGGAAATTAAGTTAATAGATCCACAGTAAATTTTAGGATCATCTATTCTGATTTCCAGTATCCCAGGCTATTAAACTCTGCATAGTTATCTTGTATTGAGCTCAAGAAGGAGAATCCGCTTACCAACAGTCAGAGTTCTTCAAGATTTCTCATCCCTAGGCACGTACTGCTCTGGAGACATGCCTCATGAGTTTGGCCTTGGAGATCTTTCAATGTTAACAGTACCCGCTGCAATGCATGAGCCTCATACCAAAGGCACAAAGGGTTGTACAAGCTCTCAGTTCCTCAACTCCTTTATAGTAAACATGTATTTGGCTAAAGCCTAACTTCCAGAAAAGGATCTATTCTTGATTGGAAAGCCTTCAGGAGATGGAAAATCATCACCTTCTCCGGTAGTTTGCTCCACTAGACAATCACCCCATTAAAATGTTTGCCTTATTTCCAAGGTGAATGTCTGACTTCCAGCTTTATACTTTTTCTACTTCTCTTCACCGAATTAAAGAGTGTTTTAGCAGTTAGTACTTTCTGCTCATTGAGTTTTAAAGCCACTTATCATGTCATCTTTAATTCTTCGTTTTAACAATCTTTAAACTTTAGTTCTTTCAAACTCATTTTCTCTGCACATTCTTCATTTTTCCAGTATGTTTCTTCATGGCATCAGAAACATGTGCAGCTTAAAAAACTTACTAGTATCAACAAAGCTCCACACAGACATAAAGTATGATTACACTACCCTCATTTTCAGAGCCATTTCAGGCCACTGTAACAGCCTTTCTTACACAGCATCACACAAGAATCTTACGGTGTCTTACCCATTTCACCTTCACATCCTCTTCTGAGAGTACACACTCCAGGCCACAACTCTTTCTGTAGCACTCCTTAGTCCTGTGTATCCACATAAAATTAATCTGTAAAATTAATCTTGTCTGAACACATCCCAATTTATCATGTTATTCTGACTTCCTCTAGAGTGCCTTGTATTCACAGTAGTTTACCACTGCGGTTCGTTTTGTATCATCTATAATTTTATCCCCAGTGACTTCTGAAGAAGTGATTTCCAAAGCATTCAATTAAAACTCTACAGGCCTACCTGTCAATTGTTGCAACAACTGTTATCCAATACTGCATCCCTTTGACATGCATTGATACACTGCACACACACAGTGCTACTTTAACACTTGACCTTTTCATTTTAAAAGTCAAATGCCTCAACAGAAACATGACATTTTGGTTGGTAAAACGAACCAATTGTTTAATCTCAAAGGAATGGTATTGTCCAATCACTTATTTTCCAGAAAACTACAGCAACTTTCAGTTATAATCCTCCCTCTCAATTTTCTATCAAACAAATCTATGATGAGTATTTCCACTGCATACAGAATGTGAGGCTGAGATTTCTGGTCATCTCTCTCTTGCCTTGTTGAAAGTGTTGTATTCAGGATTCATACTCTTCTAGTTTCATGGCATCTTCCTGATACCCAAGACTCACCGAAACTCAGCATAAGAGGGCCACAGACCTCCTAAATCGCCTTTTAAAGGCATTTTCACTGCAATTTATATAGTCCTGACAACTACAAAAAGTGATGATCTACAATCTCTACCATCTTCCCATGTATTTCCACACGTGCTTCACTATTCCTGTGTGCTATAAACAAGACTGTCCTGTGTCTTTCCAAACACAGAAATGGCTGACTCCTGATATTTTGTTTCCCTCCCCATGGAGCCACAGAAAGAAACAGCTATTTCTCAAAACCCCAGCACTGTACTGTGTATCACCTACAGAGTGAGAAATCAAACTGTGCAAGTGTCAAATTGTTTTTCTCTCGCCTTTGTAAGGTCCTTCCAAATTTGATCACATAAGGAATAAGCTTTTCTAGTATTGGCCTGGCAACTACTCATTTTAAATATTTTGATACCATACTATATGGACTGATAAAAAGTAGATAACAAAATACATAAAGTACCACACACATACACTGTGACTTCTTGGAAAATCTGGCCCAACCCCCAAAATTTGGTATGACAGAAATGCCCAAAAATTTCTAAAAAGCTTCACCAATAACATAAATTAGGGTTTGGGTTTTTTTTAAGAATTTCATTCACAAGTCAGTTATATTTCAGAACTTCTATTTTTCACATCTTTTAAATTTATGCTGGTTTTGCACACAAAGAATGGTGAGAAACTGTATCAAAATGAAAACCAAAATAATGACGAGAAATGCCTGACTGAAGACTGCACATCATCTAGATAATCTGCTCAGAAGATCCTTTCAACTTTACTACACCATCCAGTTGTTACAGAACAAGCACACAGCAAATTTGTTCTGTCTTGCCCATTTTAGACTATGAACTTCTTAAGGAAGGGAGATCATTATTGATGTGTACAACTCCTTGCATAGCAAACCCGCTCTCATGAAAGTTCTTTACGTGCCATTAGAATGTAAATGAAATATGGAAGAGTAAAGCCTACACATGAGAAAAACTATTACAGAGAGACAAAGTACAGCTTTCACAGGTTTGATTTTCCTCTTTTAGCAGGTTCTTCTCAGAATTTTCTGAAAGAATGCCCAAGCATACTCTATTAACAAGCAACAGGGGAAAATGAGCGTCAGCCACTCTCAGTTCACCACTAATAACATTTGAACACACGCAGTCACAAAGTCTCACAATCACCGTAGAAGCTGTCTTGTATTTCTCCTAAAATGCCATATTCAGTAAATACAAAGCATTATTATAATTCTTTATATGTGGCAGGTTTCTCTTCTCCCTTTGTCTCCCATTTTACTAAACACCCTACTGAGGCATGAGGCATCCCACAGGTAACTGTTGTCCAGCAGTATGTATAAACACTACAATAAAACATGTAGGCTAGAAAATACACAGATAAACATAATAATTCATAGCCATAATCTGGAAATGTATAATTGTGCATGCACAAATTTATAACTATGTGATTAAATTAGCAATGCTAGTGTTGGCATATTTCCAAACTTCACCAACTTTGCAGGTAGGAACCTGTTCCATTGGTAAATTCCAGTAATACCTTATTCAATAAAACCACATAATACTACCTGTCTTGGAAATGTAAATGCTGAGACATATTAAAAGCTTAAGGAGTCTGACTATTTTCTAATAATAATTTTTTAAAAAAAAGTATCTTTTAGCTCATTTCTGTCAGGCTTGTTTTCAATAGCCCATCACAAAAGGCTGACAAACACCAATTTCTACATGAAGCACACACTCATTGACTCATCTAATGATTGACCTTCCAAGGACAATTATTAAATCCCTTTTCACTAGGGAAGTGCTACTTTGTGAAGTAAAGCACTTAAACTAGAAACTGTGTGAGACACTCCAAAATTTTCCAGTAACTTTTACCCCTGCAATTTCCACTTGTAAACTACTCAGGCTAAGATGCCTTTCTCAGCAGATCTACATAGCAAGTCTTTCAATAACAAACATGGCACCAAAAAACATTTCTTTACAAGCCAAACCTCCTTTTCTTTTGCCAAGATGCTTATTGCTACACAACCCTTACATAAATATTAGCAATTGCAAAAGAACAGGCTGTCTACGGGATGCCTAATGTCTATTTTCATTTGAAACTGGAGTCAGCTTTTTCTACAAACAATAAGCTCTGTTGGATTCATTTTATAGGATAGCATCTAACTTTTTATGGTCTATACATTACTTGCAAAACAAGTGGATCATATTACTCTTTAAAAAATAAATTTTACTTATTTGTAAAGTATGACCATATGCAACATAACAGCAACATTTTCAGTCTAATTCTCTTAGCATCTGAAACAAAATGCCCAATGGTAAGTTCAAGAAGGGCTAAATCTGTTTAATTTACCATCAAACATAGAGAATACAGCAACTGCATTACATGGTAATTAATTTTGCAGGGTCAGTTATGTAGCTAATAGATACAACTACATTATGCAAGTCATAAACTAACTTTAGCCTGAAAATGCAATCTAGAAGATAGCACACGAATGCATCCCTGTTACATCTCCGATTTGTATTTACTCGATATTATGGATGCGTAATGTAGCTTCAAAGGTCATATTTTTGTAACCTTTTAGAAGTTAAAGACTTGAACACAAAACTTACATACAGTAAGTGTGCGAGAAAAGTTCAGCCCATGAAATAGGTTTTATCTAATGTTTCACAAAAGGTTGAAGTCTTCCCTCTTCAAGGTCATATATATGCTAGATTCAGTTTCAGCATCCTTGCTTAGCTCTGTTTCACTCAAAATAGCTGGTGACCTAACAATTTTGAGCAATTGCCTCACTGCACTGGTTATCCTGATTCATACAATACCAAGACACAAGAAACTTAAGCAGAAAAACTGTAACAACTGTTATGAGAAAAGAATCTTAATATTTAACATCATTAAGTCTTTAATAATACTGGTTAGGAATCTCACTGTGTTCAGCTTCCAAAAGGGAAGCTGAAGAAGAAAGTTTCAGAATCCTTTATTTGCAATGAGTTTTCTGTCTTTTTTCATTAAAAAAAAAAAAAAAAAAAAAAAAAAAATCATCTTTTTCCTTTCCCAAGACAATATTCATTTAAGACCAAATACTATCTTTTAAACAAAAGGATGAGGCAAGTCATGTGCTTTATCTCGAAATGAAGTGGTAACAGGCCAACAGGACTCCCAGCACTCCCAAACACCCTTCATGCACATCAACATCTCCACAACATCTGTCATGCCTTCCTAAAATTGGAATATTTGAGGAGGGGGATGATCCAGACTTCTAACTTTAAAAGCCCCATGGATTGTCCAGTTTAATCACTTCTTGTAAGTGCTGCATGAGCTACAATGTTCTGTAATTTCTAAAGCTTCCACATGTCTCCCTAGCTTCATCAGCAGGATTTTTATCAAAGTTTATGGTTTGATGTTACTTTTTGCATGGAAATGAGGAAGAACATTTTCCTCTCTGCCTCACAAAGCTCCATATAAAAAGCATGACTTCTTTCTGTCACTGATACTTCTGAACATTTGGCTTTGAGAATCTGTTAATCAAGAGCCTGAGCATAAGACTCCCATTTCAAGGTAAATAAAGCTCTAAATGGAATTAAGTCTTCATTAGTTAAAGAACAGATTCTAAAGAGAAGCTTAGTAACAAATAAAATAAAAACAAAATGAAACAAAATAAATCGTAATGTATGATTCCAAGAGTTGTATAAGTCATTGCTGTATCCTCTTTTGCTGTTACACCTGCTTCAAATACTTGTTATTTACTTTTGTTTGTTCCAGTACGACTAATCCTTTGTCACAAGCATGTTCTTACTGAGAGATAATGCCTGCACTTGAACCAAGTAATGCTGAAGCACCCCATTTATAAGGAAGTCCCGACTGTTCAAGCAGAAACATTAAAAAAAGTATTTTCTTTTCAAAATTCACAAATCTTATTCAGCACCTTGACAAAAAAATCTATTTCATTCCCAAATCTCCCCTTCTTCGTTAACACAGTGTACAAGAGCACTAGCATGCAATTTTCTGCCTGTGTTCTTACAGCCGCTCACATCTTTCAAGAAATTTCATCTGAAACATCTCTGCCCAAAACATTCAGTTTTAAGCTTACTCTTGCATTTGTTTGTGAACAAAAACAAATCACTTAAACATATTAAATAGAGGATGGCAGCTACCTACTCCAATTTCAAAAGGCCAAAGTTAATTGATCATATAATCACTTGCAAATGTTCAGCATCTCGTAGAAAGAAGCCAGAAAATGTGTACAAAGTGCCAACTGGTGAGGCAAAGAACTGAAAAATATAAACTTGCATCTGGAACTGATCTTGGTAAGAATTTCATAAGCTGACAAACAATACATGTAGCAGTGTAAAAAAAGGTCAACATGAGACCTTTTCCATATTCTGAAGGGAGTATGCTGACCCCCAAGCTATTGATTGAGTCTTTAGTCTTCTCAGTCAGTGCATAAGTTCTGTCCTGAATTTGAGACAAATTACTGGAAAGTTTTAAAGTTTGAAAACCCATTCCCACTTCAGAATAATTGAAAACAAAAGCTGATTAATCAGAAAATTGCAACTTGTTGGATTCTCAATGTATATTTCAGATTAGATACAATACCTTGAAGGCTGAAGGTACAAGAAACTAAATGACTATTCATTTTAACATCAGGTAAATCATGTTAAAATGGATGAAAATAGTATTGGTAGTGTGGTATTATTTACCCATTGCTGCTAAAGCACGGAAGAATTCTGAAAACACCCAGTAAATCTGAAAAAGTCCTAAAGAATTAGAATTCTGTTATTTCCCTGGCTAAAGATCAAAATATTTAATCACCTTCCAGAGGCTTTATCTTGTCCATGACCTGTGCCTGTGGTTCATTTTGATCACTTTTCAGTTGTTTTTTGATCACTTTTTTGGAAATAAGGACCACTGGAGATGACTATGTGACTCCACAGGAATGAGTCTGGATTTGATATCACACTGTTAGCAGTCCCATTGTTCTTGCTTACTTCCTGTAAATGTTAGTCTCCATATTTCTAGTTAACAAATGTTTCCCATATCCTTAGGTAAAGAAGTTTTCTATATTGAGTACTTAGTGTGAGATTGGAGCGTTGTAGCTGCTCTGCACTAATTCTTTGGACAGATATATTTCAGATAAATCAAACGACTGACTCAATGGAAGTTGTACAAGGCACTACTAGACTTCCCTTTACAGAAACCACAGATTTGTGTAAATGTACAGAAAGGAAATAAGTTTTACTTTCATAAGCAGCTCATACACAATCAATTTGGTTCATAATATGTATGAATGCAGTTGATGTACTTACACCGATGTCCTTGTTTCCAATACTAAATAGCTATATTGTAATTGCTTGGCAGACTACTACACAGGACTTCAGAGAGATGCAAAACAGGGTCTAAAAATCAAAATAAAAGACTGCATGTGCATTTTAAAACTGGAATGTTTTCCTGAGACTGTCAAACACTGAACAGCAGTCTTTTCTACTCAGGGTGAAATATTGCCCTATTTAATTATACAAATCCTTGAAGTAGGAAAAATTAATCATGTCTGAGATGACAGATTCCCCCCCTTTTCAAAAATACATGTATTGTTTCTCTGCTTACAAAATTCTTACCAACTAAGAACAGTTCCAGATACAAGTTTATATTTTTCAGTTCTTTGACTCACTAGTCACTACTTTGTTCGCTAAGATACAGCAGCCAAATTTTACAGCAGTTGTGGGCCGTTTAACTACCTACAGTACCTAGCTAAGAAACACCAATGGGGTTATGACAATTTCTTGTTATAACCTTTGCTGTATTTCTCTTCTATTTCCCCCCAAGTTAATCACACAGATGGTAAAGCATGACTTCAAATATACTAAATACTACATTTGACTTCACTAATTCTAAGCTTCTGGTAATTTTTATTCTCTACAATAATGAACACACTAAAGGCTGAGAAAAAAGCAGTGTGCAGTAATGAAAACAAAGAACAGAAACATGAAAACATATATAATGCTTTTTTAGCCAACTCGCAAGCTGCATATGCTTGCATACAAGAAAAGCTGCTGCTGGAACACAATTCCTGGGTTCCTCTCCTCACTTCACTCCCAATACTTGCTTATCCTCTTTTAAATCCAATTGAGCACTCAAATTTTCAGTCTGATGAGTAAGGCCTACTATTCAAGCACATGCACTCAATAAGTACGGTTTATAGCAGAACTCATAATAGCTTCTACATTTGTCGTACAATTTGTGAAGGAACTGAAAATGGTTCAAGGGGCTGAAAGGCATGAACATCTGTTTCTGAAGCTTGCCATTTTCATTCAAACTCTTACAGCACAGAACGTTAGCAGTTAAAATACAAATGAACAAAAGTTAACTGTGTTCCTACATGCCCAAAGTACTGGCTATGCCCTCCACATGCAAACATGTATTATTACTTTTTATAAAGCACAAAACTTAAAAAAATACTTTTGGAAGTTGTTGGAATCTGTTGGAAACTTAAGGTTTTTTGTTTCCAATGCTTTTCAGAGTCATACTGTAACTTCAAAACCCCTTTTCCCAGCAATTTACAAGGAAAAAAAGAAAAATATTATTATCTTCAAGGCTGTGACATCTTACTAGAAAAGTTGTTACCATTGAAATTGCAATAGTCTATCTCTGACTTGATTCCTGATTCTCCTGATAACAGATATTAGCTTTAGACACCAATGCAAACCCACAACTAATGTACTATATAATCAAATGATGCTTTTCCATAAACACATAGGCTGAGGAAAAAAAAAATAAAGCTACAATTGTCTGAAAACATTAAGTGTCATGATTTATAAAACCTCTGCAGGATTCTTAGTCAACCTTTAATTTTTCATAATATGTAAGAACAGAGGGGAAAGAGCATTCCTTGCCAACTGGCAAACTAATAGCACTGCAACAGCTAACAGGTGATCATTTTTCTTTTAGCTTGAGCAGTACTACAAATCAAAGTTTTTAGAAGCAGCCTATTTCTTTCACAGGAAGAAAAAAATACTACAATATTACAAATAGAAATAAATACCCATAAACCAGAAAGAGTTACAAATGAAACTCCTCCCCTCTCTCCACTCAAGCTATTCTACCTAACTCAAAGAATAACTGGTCCCTCCAAACCAGGGTCTTCTTCAAAACCACCACTGTCTATATTAATCAGATAACCTCTTCCTCCTCTGCCCAGGTACCTGGGTCTATGTGAGAAGGAACAAATAGTCTCTGGTTTTGTACCCTTTCAAATGAGCTTCCTACCTGAGAAACTAAGGGTTTCAGTTATTTATTTGCAAGTGTAGTAGATACTCTGTAGAAAATGTGCAAGAGACATGACACTGCCCTGAAAATCTTCCAGTCTAATTCAGGTTGTTAGATTAATAATAATAATGAGAAAGAGTAAGAACTGCAGTATAAGACACCAAGGGCCTACTTTGCTCAACTTTACAGTATACAACTACAGCAACAAAAGAATAAATTTTAGAGTGGTAGTATTTCCTCTCTACCATCAGAAAAAGGTTTCTTAATTTGAGAGAAAAAAGCCAGATTGCTTGATATAGTCGGATTACAGAAGTTTAAATATATGATGCAAGTAAGACCAATTCTTGCAATATAATAAATTATGTTTACATTTAATTTCCAGATATTTATAACAAGATATCGACCACCCTTTTTCCATGTGCCGAATTTTATGTCTTTTTTTTTTTTTTTTCTTTTAAAAGAGCTGTAGTGCTTTCCACTAGTTTTCATACTTACCTGGTATAAGAAAGCAACAAACTAAGTGCATTTCATGATACTTTCAACAGTATTTGCTTTTCAGTTCTGGCACTGTGAGCAAAATGTTTCCACTGCAACTGGTTTACTCTCCTTTTAATTAAAAGGTAGACTGCATAGTTAATATAGTAAAAATAATTAGGATATTAATTACACTCAGTGCAGCAATATTTAATCCCTCCTGTCATAACCATACGGCAAGACAATTTTAAAACATGTCATAGCAAGAGCATAAACTGGTTTAGGTGTTGAAAGACATTCAGGCCCAGTCATACAAAAGCATTTACATGCAGGAGCATAAAACAAATTCCCCACTGATAATCCGTTAGCCAGGTTTGCGCCCCTAAATTTCCCCATATACATACACTCTGAAGTGATGAGAGCAGGAATCAGGCCCACATCCCATCATAAAACTCTAACACACTCTGCCTCTGGCCTTGTGAGTGTCTCTGCAGCAGTACAATTTCAAAAGGAGGTTTACAGAGCATCTCTCCCACCCATTGCCTTCCTCTCCATTCCAAAGCCCTGATGGTCAGCACAATGTTGTGGGTGTTACAACTTTATTTCTCTCTGGCTATGGGCAGACCATCACCTGAGTCTCAGCATTCAGCATGAGATCATCATGATCTTTACTGAGAAAGCTTACTGTCCCAATTCAATTTCTCAGATCATCAACCCTTCTGGCTACAGCTGCAATGCTACTTCGGTAGATCACTGTGCAACTGCAAAGAGGACATATGTGCACTAGAATAGATGGTTGGCTGAATCAATTCTGTGCATGCTTGGCCTCAGCTATTTTGTTGTGTCATTTCAGCCCCAGGAAATCCTTCAACCATGCAAAAGGCTTCTTTAGACACCGCCACGACAGTGTAGTGCAGTGCCTAGCTGCACCACTTCCTCAGCTGGCTGAATCCAAGGTGAGCCTCTATATCCTCTGAGTTGCTCTGTAAGAAGTTATTCGACTACAAGAGCCAACAGCTAAGCCACTGGTACTGTTCAATTAGTTGCACATGGGTTTCTTCCTGCCGAGTTCTTTAAAATGTCCTGTACAATAAGATATATGATGGAATAAACATACTGCTCAATGAAGCAAACAAGCTACTCCCTATATAACATTTTAAAGAACTTACCAAATTTAGTGTTGGAATACACAGTTCAAGAAGCTGACACCTAGAAGTTAAATGCAGTAATTCTCACAGTAAACCTCCACACATTAATTTCATAGATACTAATCATGTCATTAGCATATACACAATAATTTAGCAATTTAATATCTATATAGCTTCACAGATACTTTCTTTTTATCCTACAATGAAAATTGAGGGATACTACATAATCAGTAAGTTCTTTCAAAAGAAGATGCCTTTACTATCTCAGTGCACGATACTTTTCACTGTCTAAACCACATCAACAAATTCTGTTGAATTACATAAATGGAATACTTAGTACCCATAACAATGAAAATGACAGTCATTGCCACAGATATTTGGAGGGTTCTACTGCTAAAAAATAAGTGCCTGTGGATTATGATTCTTTGCTAAGGAGGCAGCATATTAAACTGACTTTCATCTTGCGGTTCATGTGTGGCATTGAGTGCAACAAAGCAAAGCTACTAGAATTTCTGTTCAGGGCATCTTTCAGCGACGGGTCTCTTTTAATCACATTTTCTAAACAGTTCTAAGAGTCTAATATACGACACTGCATATGGAATGAGTATTTCTCAACAAAAATGAAAATCCTTTTAAAATTCAATTCCTTTAATGACAGACTGCTTCTTTAATACCACCAAGAGAGCACTGTGATACTACAGACACAAAAAGAAGTCATAATGTTTTAAGAGCACTTTCTTCAGAAACAAGATGCAAAACACCATTATTTGAGACATTCTCTCACTTCAAATCAAGCAGGAAACAATGACATGCATATAAGCTAACCCAAACAACTCTTAGTGTATTAAGAAGAAATCACCAACTCAATTTTAATAACACCATCATTAAAAACTGTAGTTGCACCATTAAAAGCAAATACCTTTTCCCCCCCCCACCCTCAAAAAGTGAGCTGCAACAAAACCTGTATGAAGGTACAAAAGACATTGCTGAGTTGGTTCAGTTCCAGCTCTGAAGTGGTCACACCCAGTCGAGCAGAATCTCCCCATTTGGCAGTTTACACTGCTTCAAATCAACTTTGAACAAGAGGAGAGAGTATGAAGACATCCATCAGTGTCTCAACCATGGGATGAACTTACTGATCTTGGTGTTGTAGCTAGCTCCTGCAAAGGTGATCTACTTGCACACCAGCAAGCTGATGAAATCTATGATTAGGCAAAGGACTGTGCTAAGAAACATCCTCCTGTTGGTTCTACCTTATGTAACACAGACTGGCAGTAATGCTAACAGGCAGCACTTTTTTGCTGCAGTGCCTTTCTGAAAGCTTTGAAGTTGAATTTGTATTTTATTTTGTTATAACAAAATTCATGAAATAAAGAGTACGAACTACGTTAGAGAAACATTATAGTCTCTTCAGACAGATAAAACGCTGCAGTGTGGAAGAGCTGACTACTCTGCACACCAAAGCTCTTTGGACCTTTTATTTCACTTCTTTTCCTGATATGCAAGGAAAACATCACTATTAAATGACACCTTCAATGATATAGTAAAATTTGAACATATTAAAACAAATCAAGACTAACAAAAACACAAGTTCAAGTATTCAAAAAATTAAATCAGATATGTTGTTAATTATTTCAAGACAGATTTAAGAAAGAATGAGTAGTACCTGATAGCCTGTAAGACACATAAGCAATATACAACCAGGTTTTCACTCCTTAACACATTATGTAGAATTACCTTAACAGAAGTTCTTTGGGTAGTTTTTTGTTAATAAGGGCTTCATCATTATTTGAGAAAACCTAGAAATAGAAAGAAAAAATAACATTTAAAAAGACTAACTAGGAAAACAACTTTAGAAAGTCTTTTCATCTTCTATTTAGGTGCTTAGTTCTTTTAAATTACTGTTAATGTCAAGACTTCAGCAAGTTAGTTGGTAATACTTTAGAATTATCTCAATATACACAACAGGGCCACACCCACACATACACCTGCTCTTCCCTAGTGCTAAGATTTAACTGCACAGAAATTGTGGAGCAACTTAGGAATTATTCAACAAGCAATCAGAAGCCACACTTACACCAGGTAAAGAAGTATTTTAGGCAATAGTGAAACTTCCAGCAATAGCAAGATACATACAAACATGCACTAGTTGCACAGTTCTAAAACTGTCCCGTTCCAGAAAGCAAATTGGACATTTTCCAGTTATTGAGGTCCCTTTCTCCCTTGTCTACGGTGTAAATACTTTGACCTAGGTATGTGAATATGGATAAAACATAATAATCTAAAGATCTAAGGAATTCACTGTTACAGATCTGAGTGCAACTATAAGCACTAGAAGCACCTCAAGAAATGCTACAAGAAAAACTGAAAACACCTCACACCCAAAACT
Organism: Tyto alba; assembly: GCF_018691265.1. Taxonomy (NCBI): domain Eukaryota; kingdom Metazoa; phylum Chordata; class Aves; order Strigiformes; family Tytonidae; genus Tyto; species Tyto alba. Next base: position 11,914,939 of record NW_024881322.1, read on the forward strand.
TATTACTAACATACCTCCTAAGAAGAAAGTGGAGAGACTGAAAGAAAATGCCCAAGGGAAAAAGCAGGCAATACTAAGATTATATAGGAAAACATTTCTGCAAAAGGAGAGAAGGATCAGTCAACAGTGAAATAGAAAAACTAAACAAAAAAAGATATTGACCAGACTTACAACTTATTGTAAATATTTAGGTTTGAGAAATGTTGCTAGAGGAACACAGCAATAAACAAAACAGAAGGTAAATCAGAATTTAAGGAACCACAGCATAGACTGGAGGAAGTCCAAGTCGTAAGCAGCCACTTCCCCTGTAAAGAGAAGACCTTTATGGAGACCATTTGCTGTCCACATTACCAGAAACAGAAGCTAGAAAGAGAGTGCTAAAAGGTAAAAATGAAAACCACACAAAGCACAAACATGAAAAACAACTGGAAGAAATCTTTCCCCTGTCCTTCACTAAGAATATGCTGTTCCTGACTCCAGCAGCCCTTGTTCATCCTACCATCAACACATATCACATACTTGGTATCTATTTACTTTGCTTCTTGTTTTTTTTTTTTGTTTTTTTGTTTTTTTTTTTGGTTTTTTTTTTTTTAAAAAAAGCTAAACAAGAAGTGGTTCTGAATAAACATACATGAAGCAAAAAATGAAAAAAGCAGCTGAATATAAGCTTATATCTCTCTTCATAAAAAAAAGGAAGACAGCAGAAAGAATATATCTGGGAATTCTGAAAATATCTCCCTAAAAAATAATGTAAGATTAAAAAAACTGAATGTCCTTCTGGCTGCCATCAAGAACCATTTTTCTCTTCTAGTACATCCTAGGCTGATCTCAGGTCTAACGATATACTACTGTTTCTCAATTTTGACACAACAGCAAAAGCCACTTTCTGCACCAACCACCTCTGTGCACAGTTACCCACAATAAAATTGTCAACTTTCAACAGGACCAACAGGCTTAATCAAGCTTCCTTTTCCTGCAACAGAAGCAGCACAATTATTCATGGACTGATGACTGTAGACATTCAAAGCATAAAACACCTATGCACGGGTGTTTCAATAGGACAACTCTAGTTCCTTCAAAAGAGACACATTCTTGGCTTCAAAGTAGTTCCATATGGCTGACCACAGGATCAGATTTGTTCTAGTTCTGCTTTACATCCAATACCCACTGCTGTTAGTATTTTCAGCCTTTATGCTGACATATACTATGTACATCAACACTGGTTTTAAAATGGTTTGGGTTGGAAGGGACCTTAAAGATCATCTAGTTCCAACCCCCCTGCCCCGGGCAGGGCCCCCTTCCCCCAGCCCAGGGGGCTCCCAGCCCCGTCCAACCTGGCCTTGAACCCTTCCAGGGAGGGGGCAGCCACAGCTGCTCTGGGCACCCTGGGCCAGCGCCTCACCCCCCTCACAGGGAACAATTTCTTCCTTGCATCTCATCTAAATCTACCATCTTTCAGTTTAAAATGTCACCTCTTGTCCTATCCCCACCCCCCCCCTGACCCAGAGTCCCTCCCCACCTCTCCTGTCCCCCCTTTAAGCCCTGGGAGCCGCTCGAAGGTCTCCCCGGAGCCTTCTCTTCTCCAGGCTGAACCCCCCCAACTCTCTCAGCCCGGCCCCCCAGGGGAGCTGCTCCAGCCCCCCCAGCATCTCCGTGGCCTCCTCTGGCCCCGCTCGAGCAGCTCCGTGTCCTTCTGCTGTTGGGGGCCCCCGAGCTGGCCCCAGCACTGCAGGGGGGTCTCCCCAGAGCGGAGCAGAGGGGGAGAATCCCCTCCCTGGCCCTGCTGCCCCCCCTGCTCTGGCTGCAGCCCAGGGCACGGGTGGGTTCTGGGCTGTGAGTGCACGTTGCAGGCTCACAGGCATTTTCCACCCACCAATACCCCCAAGTCCTTCTTCTCGGGGCTGCTCTCAGCCCACCCCTCGCCCAGCCTGGATTTGTGCTTGGGATTGCCCCAACCCATGGGCAGGACCTTGCACTTGGCCTTGCTCAACTCCACGAGGTTCACACAGCCCCACCTCTCCAGCCTGCCCAGGTCCCTCTGGATGCTACCCCTGCCCTCCAGTGTGTCCCCCCACCACACAGCTCGGTGCCCTCGATCCCACTGTCCACGTCACCAACAACGATGTTAAACAGCGCCGGTCCCAACACCGACCCCTGAGGAACGCTGCCCGTCACTGCTCTCCACCCGGACACTGAGCTGCTGGCGGCAATTCTGTGAGTGCAGTTACCCAGCCAATTGCTCATCCCCTGACTGGGCCACCCATCAAACCCCTGTCTCTCCAATTTAGAGACAAGGATGTCGTGCAGGACAGTGTCAAAAGCTTTGCACAAATCCAGGTAGGTGACAACAGTTGCTCTTCCCTTCTCCCCCAGCGCTGTAACCCCATTGTAGAGGGCCAAGAAATTTGTCAGGCATGCTTTGCCCTTAGTGAAGCCATGGTGGCTGTCACCAATCACCTCCTTATTTTCCATGTGCCCCAGCATAGTTTCCAGGGGGATCTGCTCCATGATCTTGCTGGGCACAGAGATAAGACTGACTGGCCTTTAGTTCCGCAGGTATTCTTTATTTCCTTTTTTAAAAATGAGGGTTATGTTGACCCTTTTCCAGTCAGCAGTTTTAGAACTGGCTGACTGCTTCTGAGTTTGACAATTGACAGATTTATGAATTATCTGCACATATGCCATTTTAATATTACGTGCTACTCACTGTTTGCAGTTTATAGACTGAAAGCAAAAGTGTGTATTTGGGTAATTTTTTTAGAAGAACAGTGAAAACATGGGTCTAATTCTGTTTACTGCAGCACTCATTGAGAAAAAGGAGATACTTATGCCATCCTCATAGAACTTAAAATCACTAGGAAGCAAAGTGGGAAAATATTCTTGTACATTACAGGTTAAAAAAAATAAATTGCAAAGAAGGAAGTTACCTTCATGAAAACACACAAAGTCTGTGGTAAAACAGACAAGTGAATTTAGGTCTCATTAATTCTGGTCCAGGAACTGAACATTCAGTATCACAGACCACTAAAAAATCCTCTTTCAACTTAACTATTCTACAATTGCAGATAATTCCTCAAAAGTTACATCATCTAGCGTACACTTCCCATTTATATGCATAAGTATATATTTTTAAACAAAGCTACTTTGCAGACTGATACTAGTTTACATGTGTAACATCGCTTTGCCAGTATGAAAGCTGTTATTATCTGCTTTTTCTTCCCAGATGTATGGTAACATGGATATGTGCTCTCTGTATGGAGGTGACACAGCATTTAAATTAGCAAGGGTTTAATACAAACAGCTGCAATGCATGAGACTTTTAAATATTTCCAACTACTCCACAACTCCTGCATTAAAAAGCCAAATTACTACAAATCATAGCACAGATTTTCAGGAATAGTATTTTTCTACTGAGGCTAAACTGAAAATCTAAACCTACAAGCAAAGTGGCAACTCTTATGGGAAAAAAGCTTATACTCTGTATATGTTTATGTGAGACACCTTTAGACTTTTAAGTTAAAGTCAGACTGACAAACTATTTTGAATACGTGACAGCAGATATGAGCAATGTGGTTGCATTTAGGAATCCCAGTTAAAACTGGAAAAAAATGCAGTTTTTACTACTGAATACAAGAGGCATGCAACTTGCTCAGCCACACCAAGTACCATGCCTGCTACCCAAGTCACACATGAGGCCACAAACAGGTTCGAAGCTGCTTTCCCTCAAACTGTAAGTTTTATGTACTCTTTATGATATGATAGCTGTAGCTAATGCATACAAGTATTATTCTTATGGAATAATAGTATTTAGAAAAATTAAAGCATCTATTTAAAGTACTCTTACTCTGGAAAAAGTATGTTAGCCTTTAGAGTTATACTGCATTTCCATCTCAGAAGAAGAGAGGGACTTCTTCAAAGGCTCCTCAACATCAGTGTTCCCCCAAGTGAAGAACAGGCATGGAATAACCAGGGTAGTCATCTTCTAGATTAAGATTTGTAACATGATTTTGAATGTGTTCAAGTGGAGAGAAAAGACAGAGGGTACAAACAGGATAACATATTTATTCTTTGACCATTTCCTGATAATCTAAAACTTCCATTAATGAAATAAATACCCCGAGTGCATTTATGTATCACCGCTCTGAAGCAAACAGCATCGTCCTTTTTGTTTTTTACTTGATTTTTATCACGCAAACTTCTAGTTTTCTGTTTCTATTTATAAAAAAAAAAAAATACCAAAAACAATCAGTCAAGGAAATGTTCAATTGCTGTAAAAAACATTCTAATAATCTTGTCAAATATGATTTATTTGTCTTCGGTTACAGATAGTGCTGACAATGACATGCCCTCAAAATACCTGTATACAATAATACAAAAATAACAATTAAGAATACCAAGTATGTAGAAAGACTATTTCTTCTTTCCTTGCTTTTGCATTTGGTAGCAAGTTTGACTGTGTTAGTGACAGGGTATCTCAAATTCTAGAAAAGTGTGGGTTTGGACTGTGTAAAACCCCAAAACACAGCAGATAGATGTGCACAAGAAAAAAGGATAGGTGAGATTGAACATATGTAATAAAAGTTACTCTAAAACTAGATCTAAGTTTCCTGTTAACATAAGAAGAGATACAGAAAATCTCTACATTCTTAAAGGAATTGTGAGAACAAACAAAACAAAACCCACGAGAGAAAACTGCAATTGTTTATTACTTGAATCTTGAGACATTTCTTACATTCCTTAACTGACCTCTCTTGGTAGTACCCTCATCGTACTTCTGAAAGACAAGTTATAATGAGCTAAAAAGGGAGTATTTCCTTAAAAAAAAAAATGACCTGATACTTGCTTACACTAAATTTCTTCTGCAACTACACTGAGGTTTTTTTCCCTCTCTTTATTGTATAAATAAAGTATCCATTTTGTAAACCTGTCAATTCCAAAAAGAATAATATCCCCATTTTGCTTCCCTTTCCATATTATTAAACATACTAATTGCCACTAGTCCTAGAATATAACTTCTTGGTTTATCACGGCTTGTGACCATTAAAAGCATCAAGTATTATTCTCCTCTGGTCTAACAGTTAGAGATAAAGCTCTACTGTTTTCACCAGAATTACTGAGCTGAAGAAATCTTTTCTGATGGAGTTGCACATTTCTAGTTTTGTACCCAGTCTAGCAAAGAACTGTAATATGCTCAAAAAAGTTCATTTTTCTCAATAAAGAAACAAAGGAATATTCACCCTGGTTTATCATGCTTATCTAAAACATTTAGAAATTCCCTTAAGCTGGTATTTCAAGATCAAAATAAGGTTATACTGCTAATTTTGTTCATAGACCTTAGGTTTTTTTAATGATGCAATTTCGGCTGTCATTCAGTTCTCTATTGAAGAAGATTGTTTTCTTTACAAATTAAACAGTTTTGTTAGCAACTCAGCCATTATGGCTCCGTTCCACAGAGATATTTACGTACCTAATTTCCACTAAAATCAGAGTAGATATGGACTTTCAACCTGTCAGCTTTTCAAATCAAAAGTTATTAAAATCCAGACTCTCAAAATCAGCCTTGCTTAGTAGTGTGCTAAAGAAAGTAATTACGGGTAAATGTAAATTTAGGAAAGAAGGAAGATGAAGTCTGAGAAACGCCAAAGAACATCAGCAAAAAGAGAAGACATATACTGAAAACAAGGCTGAATTATTTATCAAGTAAGGAATAAAACCCAACATTTGGTCCTTGTCAACAAAGACGACTAGTTTAGAACAAAAATCCATACATTTCCCTTCTCCTATGTTTGACAGAGCAAATGTCCTGGTTATATTGTAAATATTGCCATATGTAGAAAGCATCAAGTCTTTCAGGTTTTCACTGGCAAGAACAGTATTTATTTAGTATTACTTATGCAGTAATAGGTATCATAAGAACAAAATGTTTTAAAGGAAAATCCTGACAAAATGAAATTAAAGCTTCATTCAGTTCCCCTGATATGCAGATTTTTGTTATCAAACACAATATCCACCAGCTTGCTGCACATCTCTCCTACTCAGCGGAAACACCTAATTGTTGTCTGTGCAATTTCCTTTTGCCACGCTACTGAAACTGCCCATTGCTATAGTGGCAGGAAAGCTAGCAGATCAGCTCTACTACCCAGAGCAGTTCACAAGCACGCTGAAGTAACAAATGGCATCCTATAAAGCTCTCTAGTTAAACACAGTAGAAAAATGGAGGAGGAAGAAGGAAAGGGAAAACAATCTTCCTTTACAATAAATTTCAGATAATCTCACATCTTACATTATAGAGTGCTCTCTAATGGTCAGAGAATTGCTGCTAGCTGGCGCTTCCTCCAGAAATGTACAATTAATGCATTAGACAGGCAGAATCATTTAACACCATGCAAGTAGCAAAATGTAACCGTATCTAGGCAACAAAAGGAGTGTTAGACAGGCGAACAGATATGCATTGCCAACAGAACTGAAATAAGTGATATTGAAGACACAACAGCTGATGGCACAGAACCGGTGTTAAAATAGAACCCAAGGCAAAGCTTTCTGTATAATCAATAAAATTCCGACACATCAAAGTGAACCTCGAAAGGCAATGCCATCTCAAACAAAGCTCATCTACCACAGAGACAGACTGGCCCAGTCTTTTATTTCAACCCCCATACACTCTCTGCCCTCCAGGTTCTCACTCCTATGCTCCAGCTGCTCCCCATGCTTGTCTCAGGCTTTGACTCTGTGCACTTTAAATTCCCAACCACCCTGGTTTGTTCTGGTCACTAACCTCTTTTTAGCTTGGACACCTTCTACCAGAGCCCAGGGCACTGTCTCCAGTAGGCTTATAGCTTCCTCCTCCATGTCAGATACCTACTGGATCTTTTGCACTGGTCTTTCCTCAGGATCTTTTCTCTTCCAGCACTGTGACAAACTGATGGATCAAAAGCAACTAACACCTCATTTGAAAGCCTTTTGTTCTTGCTGCATTGGTCATCTTCAACAATTAAGGCTCACCTTCAGAGAATAAGATCAAACACACCTGGGAACATCTCTATCTTTCCAAAGCGCCTTCCACTGACCTAGGGCTGCCTATAAAGGCCATATTGCTTTTAAAGTTTCCCCAGGGTAAGTGCCATCCAGCACAATCAAACCTGCCAGGCAGAAGCAGCTGGCTACACTGCCCACTTTGCTCCTTAGTTTTCTTCCAGAAGAGCCATCGTTCTTGTTTAGCCAGCACTGGTATTCATACCAGATCATTCACATTTTATTGGAGGGCATCGGTCTGGCTCTGCAAGGCCCTGTTCTCACTGGGTGACGGATCAACGTCATCTGTGAACTTCAGAGCTGATGTCCATAGCTGCACAACCCTATCTCGAGGCCTTTGGCCGTTCCAACTCAACTGCCTCTTAGCGTGAAGCAGAAGGTGCTTGAAGGTTGCCTTGCCTGTTGTCTCAAGCACACTAGCTCCTTCCCAGTTGACTAAATAGCTCACATCACCCTTTCCTGTGTGCCTTTCAGAAGTGCGGTCACCTACTACCAACAGCATATTTGGAAATCACCAGTCAAGCCTCTTCAGCTGTGTTGCTTAATTACTGCAAGCAGCCAAGGCATTAAGGCCCAACAGGTTAGCCTGACCCACTAGCTGAACTGCTCATCCTTTAATGCAAGACTTAACCTTGTCTCCTATAAAGTCATCAAAGAGACAGCAATCCTCTGAACTGGCCCCATATATTCAGCATATTTTCAGATACTGCTGTCTTACTTGCACTGTTATTTAAGTGTGCTGTGACACAGATTTATTTAAGCATTTAATTCATTGTAAATTCTGATACAAACCAAAGAGGTGCAGAACAAACTCAAAGTTGCATAAATTTTTCGGTACCGCGTCAGCACTTCAGACTAACTTGAGTGGGATAGTTCCTACTTTAATATGTTAATATTATAAGGGGGAAATCCAATGATTTGCAAAATTAGCGACTGACCTAATTACTTGCAAGCCTAAAATTCAGTTGAAAGATAGCATTTTATCACTACTTGCTATCATGTAACTGACATTTGATAAAACCAGAAAACATTAGGTTCAACCCAATATCTAACCAAAAGAAACACGCATTACACTAGTATTTGCAGAAAAGGTTTGCAAGTTCTGCTTCTCTCATGTTACTCTGAGATAAGAGCTACACGGAAGACTAACCCTCCATTCAGGTTATGATCCACCTAGTTCACACTGGGTCTTTTAAAGCATCCTGTTCTAACCACTACCAGAGAGGGGCAAAACAAATCTGAACCACATGGAAAAATAAAGTACCTCTTACCTAACTCTTCATGACTAGAGACTGGTTCAGCTCAGGGGGAAAAAGAAAAATAAATAAAAAAAAAAATAGATTCAACAACTACTGTTTAAACACTAAGAAATTTGGAAAAAGTTGTTAATTATAATCCCTGTATATTCTGTAAATATACATATAGAGACAGCTGAAAAAACAAGTTTGACAAACTTTTATGCTCATCATCTGTTAGTCATATACTGACTGGTAAATCTTTTCAGTTTGTTTTCTTTCTTTAAAAAAATATAATTTTAATGACTGAACATTTCCTTCTTCAGATATTTATCTATTATTCTTCTTTTAAGATCATGCACTTCCAAATAAAAACAGTACATGATGAAGCATTTAGATATTATTCCTAAAAAAAAAAATAAAAAACCAAAATAAAGCATTCAATTAACAGTCAAATCTACAAATCACTTTGAAGTGCCACATGGGGAAACCCTTATCATCTACTTTATGGGCTTGGAGATCAACTGACCTGTGGCAGAAAATTAAAGTAAAATGGATGAAGCAGTTGTTGACTATAGCTCATCACAAGGGTAGATTATGCATCGTACAGATTCTGTGCTCTTTTTTTCTTGACCAGATAAATAACAAAACCCTCCCTAAAGCACCAAGCAGGGACCCATGTGCAATTTTCAAAAGCCTAAATTCAAAACACCTGAGAAAGGTACCACTCAAGTAACTTTGAGACTCTAGGCAGAAATATTGGAATAGATTCTAAGGCAGCTCCCATCACAGCATTCACAGAGACTGTGCTCAAATTACAATTTGTTCCATCACAAAAATAATCCATTTCCTTTCATGCAGTCTTCTAGAATTATGCAATATAATACCCATTCTCAGACATTCAGAGCATGGTATGTTTCTGAAAAATCAGTTCAAGAGAAAAGTTGGTGTCCTTTTGTTTTAATGCAGCAGTATTTGGATTGGGATAACCATTCAGCCTCTGCCATCCAAATTTAATCCACATCATAGATTCATCAGAGCCCTTACGAGTACACATTTCAAAACTCCTCCTCTGAATCATCACTTCTGCATATAGTTGTTTTTACTGCCAGACATATGGCTAGGTTTTATTCCCAGTCTCCAATATTAGCATGCAAACTCACACACTGATGGCACGACAACGGAGACCTGAAATCCTCCCAGAATGTGCACACAGAGATTCTTCTGCAGGTCCATTTCCCCAGGAGTTTGCACCACTCTAATTTGCACTGACACAGTCCTCCCTCCAGTCACGCAATCCAGAAAAGCGATTCTTTTTCTTACTGAACTTAGCTCAAACTAAATGAAATTACAGTTTAAGCCCTGACTGCATGGTTAAAGAAGAATCCCTTCTCCTAAGCACTTGTCAAACAGAAGTTCTGAGTCCCAGTATTTTCCCCCCCAACATAACTGCTCTTCAGAAATACATTTGAGACGTAAAAGGTATAGTTCATTACAGAAATGACTCTATAGCTTCTACAAAGCCATTTCAAAGCTGTGCTTGATCTGCACTATAAACACTATGTCAGAAGCGATGTTTTTCCTAGTACTAAGAGTGTGAAATCTTTTATTACAAAGAACAAACCTCCTCTGCAAGGCAATCTCTACACAGTATGAACCAGAAAAAAAGATGACACAAAATCTGTGTTGCAGCTGCACACACCATATATGTAGTGTATAAATAATAAAAGCTTTCAGTTATAAGAGACAAAATTAGGTACCTCTTCATGATTACAAGCAGCAATTATAACTGACATCAAAGGAAATAGCATCACAGTAGCATTTCCAAAACACCGTTCTCAAACCATTCCAAGAAAGGTAAGAGGTTGAGATTTAGAAGAGAAACTGGATACTCACTTAATTGTTAGTATTTGACAAAATGTATGGTTCTTCAATTTCTGCAGAAATAAAATAACCTTGATATTTTTGCTTAAGAAGTAGATTATAGACCATTTTCAGAACTACAAGCACACTCAGACATTTTGCCCCTTAATATTTAGATAACTACTACATAACATCAAGTCATGATATGGAAATGCCTTTCCTCTGTGAAGCTCTGACCTCAATTTCAACCTCTGAAGACAGACAAACTTGACATACTGGTAGAGTTTCACATTTATGCAGATTTGATGATGTCTCCTTACTGATTTAAATTTACAGAACATACAGGTTAACCAGTTGAACAGCAGTCAAATTCAATTAAAGTAGAGTTTACTATTTCCTTTCACCTGAAGGAGATCACAGGAAAACACTGGGATAGAAAAAGAGAATATATCATGAAGTACGGCCAATATTTTACAGGTAGCAGCTTGATACCAAATTTTAAGTACTTTCCTGTGGGCTACACAGCAGCAGCTTGTGGCTCCAAGCAGTCATAAATGCGCAAGCCCAGAAAAGGGCACATTTCCAAGTTCAGTCCTCCTCTAGCACAAGGGCAGTGGTTCCTCCAAAGCAAAGATAACAACCCAAAGGGAATCACTCAAGACGTTGGCTGTAGTTGATTGCATCAGCTGAAGTCTCCTTGTATTTTAAACAATGCAACTATTGTTGCATTTCCATTACCTCACTGTACCCAATAGAAATTATTTTAGTCCATTTCAACTCTGACTGAAATTCATACTGTAGTTTTGCTTGGGTTTAGGTTTTTTCGGGGGGGGGGGGTGGGGGTGGGGTGGGGAACAGGACACAACAACCAGGTAGGGACAGGAAGGAGGTCATTGAACTTGGCAGAAATTATGCATTTTACAGATTCTGTGGTTTCTTTTTCTTGACCAGGTAAATAACAAATCCCTCCATAGGTAGACACTCAAATGCAATTTGCAAAAGCCCAAGTTAAAAACACTCGAGAAGGGTACTTCCCTTTGACCACTCAATTAACTTTGAGACTCCACAGGCATACTGAAATAGAATCTAAGGGAGCTTCCACCACATTTCACAGGGACTATACTCAAATTGAAATTAATCTCATTACAAAAGTAATCCATTTGGTTTCATGAAGCCTTGTAGAACCACACTATATATACAGATTTTCAGACATTCATAGCACAGTACATTTTCTTGAAAAATTACTCCGAAAGAAATGTTTGATCTTCACAAACTACTAGTAAAAAAAAATAATCTTCAATCTCAAGAACAACCAGTTCAAACTTTGAGAGATATACAAGTAATATCACTATCCTGAAAAATAAAGATGGAATCGACAGAGAAGATACCAGTATGCTGTGAATTTTAAGCCCATCATTATACTCTTTTAATACCTTATGTGTATGATTTTCTGTTTTAACAATGGATAAAAACCTCCTGCATTTTTAAGAATGCAAACCTGACTTTCACCATTTAGAAGTTACTCTGTGTTTACAATCTTCCTTCTCAGCAGCTTTACAAACAATTAGAATATTAAAGTTCAAGTGGGAAAGCTGTTTTGTAAAAGCTCAGACAGCTGGACTCCAACCCTATCAACACTCAAACCAAGTCACCCAAAATATATAGCTCAAGTATGATCAGATATTGTAACAGTTTTTATATTGTGCTAAAACATAAAGAGGAAAAAAAAAATAAGAAATCTATGGAGTATATGGATCACTTCCTAAAAAGGTTATTAGAAAGAATGCAAGTGAATGTTGTGGCTATCGTCTAAATCAGTTTGAGGACACTGTCTGAACTGTGAGGGAGAACTCTTCGGTTTCACAATTTCATCTGGTTTTGTCCTATGTAGCATATCCCATTTATGTGTATTTCTGATTCAGTAGAAGCACTACTAGAACTATTACACAAGTTGATAACAATTTATATGAAATTAGCCCAGTTATTCTGATTTCTAATTGACAAAACAGATGAAGTACTGTTAATGTGTAGCCTTCTGCTGGCATTCAGATCAATATTGTCACAGTGCCAAGATTAGTACTACTTTTCTACACTAACCTAAAAATAGTTGCCATGCTTCAGTGAAAATCTAACTTTTATTTTAAACTTCCTGTATCTGCTAGCCCCATGGTATCCCTGATTTTAACACAGATGAATAAATATTCCAGTCTATTATCAAAATAAGCAAGCAATAAACTAATGGTCCCTCTGATCTATAGGAACACCAATATTCCCAATGGTAAAAGGTCTGGTGTTAGTTGGTCAAAATTAATTTCTTCCTCACTTTTCTTGAATTTTAAACTATGCAGCTATGAAGAATTAAGAGGGAAAGAACACCGTAAACAAGACTAACCCTACCACAGAGAACAACAATTCAAGTATAAACATTCATTTAATAAAATACCTGAAAATTAAGAAAAGTATTACAAAAATATCACACTATTTAATCTTTTTCTTCTCAGCTGTCAAGTGCAACTAAAGAGCTGCACAATAGAAGAATTTCCGCAGCAGTAAGGCTTATTTGGTATAATTTCCAAGATTTTTACCTGTGCAATTAAAGCCACAATCCAGTGTTTCTTTGCAGATTCCATGTCTGCTGAGTTTAGACTATTAGAGGTACCTAATCAGGAATGTCAAAATGGACCACGAAGGAAAACTCCATACCTGGAGTGTGGTAAATGGAAATATTTACTTATATTGTGAAACAGTTCATAAATATTTTGTTCATTCTTTTTCAGTCTGTAATTTTTCCTAAGTTTAGAACATGAGATAAAAGTCAATTGAATAAAATGGATTTAAGATACTGTATCTTTGCTGATAGTGGAGTAAGATGTGTGATGGAATACTAATGTGACGTAGGACATGTTATTAAGTCGCATCATCCTCCACCAATACTACACCATCTGCAGCTCTATTCACTGATGATTACTCCTCCTTCTAGCCACAGATACATCCTAAAAACTTTGCAAACCAAACCCAACCAGATTCTGCATTGAAGCATACTGCGATCCCACACCGTCTATCCATATCTTTATTCCACCTCACATTTTAGTTTTCAATGTTGTCTTGCTTAGCTTCAAAACATATAAGCTAGAAATGGGAAGGAACAGAAGGGAAAGTGCAGGAGAAGAAAGAGAAGGGGCACAAACAAGCCTTCATGCAAAGAAGAGAAAAGTTACAACACCACATGGATATGCTCCTTCCCCTTGTGAGGCTGAGCGCTCCCTCTGCAGAACTTGCTTCAGGAAGCCTACTATCATTACACACACATAAATACACACATAAAGTGATTTTCTGCCCCGAAACACTGTGCATTTTCCCCGTGTGCGAAAGGCTAGCAACTGTGCCTTCTTCCTGTATGAAACTATCACTGTGAAGCAATAAGGCATCCGACATTTAAGCTGTAATTGAAAACAGGGATCATACCAATACCCTTTCCAGACATGCCATGCCTGTCCCTACCCACTCCCCCTTTCCTTTCACAAACATCACAATGCACCTCTCCCCTGCCACTCGCTACGTACACGTACCATATCACGTCCCCACAGAGAAAACCTCAACCACTCTTCCTCCTTTGCTGCACCCTCCACACAACAGACACTCCATGATACACCATCTCTACATACAGATGCAACAAACCTCGTGCCCCACACACACACACCCCACAAATTTGTTATAAATGCATCTGTGCATACAGACTAAACCATCACAGCGATGCATGCTTATACCTATAGGCAACTGCTGCTCTGTGCACACAAAATACCAGACTCTGTATCTGCTACATACATACGAAAGTACAGATAATCCTTGCCACACCCATAGCATACATGCCTATAAAAATATCCACATATTATGCCACACCCAATATTCACTATATACACACACCACTGACACAAGCCCATACCAGACAGCAGTACACACACACAACGACATACATGCGATGCCATGCCACGTCCCTGCACGTAATGTCACAGCTCTGCTACAACACAAATACAGGCATATCGGAAACCCAAATCGTAGCAGATACATACACACACTGACACAGAGGGATGTTATTACGCTCGTGTCCCACCCTACGTCTGCTATACACACACATCTCAGGCCACACCCTGTCTTATAGCACATGCACAAGCATACAGCCCAGTGCCCCACACTGTAACACCCCACGCCCGCTCCGGGCACTGACACACACCTTACCTCGCTCTTTACTTTATATAGGGGGGGGTCACACACCTCTGTCACGCCCCACCTTGCACACCCATACACATAAACACACACACAATCATCTCTCCTGCGTTACGCAGGGGGGACAGCACACCCCCGCCACAGCGGCGCACTCCAGCCGCGGCTGCCCCAGCGTTACAGCGGGAGGCGAGACACCTGCCCCGCCTCACCCCCAGACACGCAGCCGCCTACTGGTCTTATCCAGAGAGGGACCATGCGGCCCCACCTGCTCTGGACGGACGGACAGACAGACTCTCCCCCCACCGTTACACCGGGGGACGGCACAGCCTCCCCCAGGTATCCCCGCTCCCCGGGCCGGGCCGGGCCGGGCCGCACCGCACCGCACCGCACCGCCCCACCGAGCGCAGGCATTACGCCCGCCCCGGCCGCCACCCTCCCCTCAGGGCGAGGGGGCCAGCCCCGCCGCCCGGCCCCGCGGCCGCTCCACACAGCCCGGCCGGCACTCCTCCCTCCCCGCCGCCACCTGCCCGCCCCGCCCCGCCCCGCCCCGCCCCGCCCCGCCTCGCCTCACCGCCCCGGGGCCCCGAGCGGCCGAACCAGCCCTCCCCCCCCCCCCCCCCCCCCGATGCCGCGGGGTGGCGGGGGGGGGACGCGGCGGGCCGGGCCGCGGGCTCACCATGGCAGAGGCGCGGCGGCGAGGCCGGTTGTCCCGGCGACGCGGAGCCCCCGCAGAGGGCGCCAGGTGCAACGCCTGCGCGCGCGCCGCCGCCGCCGCCGCCGCCGCCGCCGCTGCCGGAGCCGGGGCGGGGCGGGGCCGCCGCCACCCCACGTGACCGCCACCGCCCTCTGCGCGGTGGGGCCGTGTCGCCCCGCCCCTCGCGGCTGCTGGCCCCGCCCCTCGCGGCTGCTGGCCCCGCCCCCATCTCAGGTGGCGCCGTGAGGGGAAGGGGGGGGGGTGTTGAAATGGCGGCCGGTTGGTCTGTGAGGGCTGCCGGTGGCGGGAAGGAGAACCTGGCTAGTCTCCGAGCCCGTCAGCGCGGTGAGGGAGGGCTGTCGCCCTGACCCGGCTCCCTCCCGCTTCTCATCATGCGGCCAGCCGCCTTTTCTCTCGGTGGGAAGGGGCGGTTACCCCTCACCCGCCGGCCCTGGGCGTTCAGAGCTGCCTGTGCGCTGAGGAGACGAGGAAAGGCCGGGGCAGCTGCCTGCTCTCCTGAAGGGCTGCTGGGTGTTACTAGTGCAGGTGTAACTGCCCCCAGCTCCTCCCTGGGCACAGGAAGACTTAGCAGCGTTGGGCAAAATGACTGCTGGCAAAGTGTTTTGTCCGAGATGCTGCCTAGTAAATTGGAGGGGCTGCGACCACAGCATGCAGTCACTCCTGTTGCAACCGCGAGCTCAGATATAACTGGGGATGAGAACATCCCAAATTGCTACGGAAAAATCCACACAAGCTTGCCTGTCGGAGAGCCAAGCGCTTTAAAGCGATGGTGTACTGTCAGTAAGAGCACGGCTTGCTTCTGCAAACACTCTCGGCATAAAACCACTGTCAAAGCCAAATACAATATTGTTAATAGCGCACTTACAGGTTACATCTGTTCAGCAGTCACAATACTGCGTGCAAATCTGAGGCAATGGGGAAAATCAGGGAGAAAGAATTATCCCAGCAGGTATTGTTTTCTGTTGATTCAGTCCTTCAGATTTCTAAGAAATATAAGTGGTCATTGTACTATAACAGGAGTTTGCTATTTGGAAGAGGCTGCGCTTGTTGCTTTAAGGAATGAAATATTCTGGTTTCATTAACAGTAAAAAATAGTTTCTTACAAAAATGGCCTTTCTCAGAACCCACACGGAAATAGTTGGTACATGTACATACCATTCGTTGGCACATCTCTGAATCTACTGTCTTACACTCTCCAGATTTTGGAGAATGACCTGGTTCATGCAGTTGATCTGGTTTGTAGAGTTGGGAAGAAAGCCTCAGAAATGTGAAATATGTATAAACAATTTAGACGTGTTCAACTGAATTGCAGAAGGCCCAGACCATCAATTTCTAAATTCTATTGGTTCACATTAAAAAACAAAATACATGATTATCACAATACTTTTTGGGTTTTTTTTTTCAGTTCAGTGCAAATCTCTGGCCTGTATTATAAAGATAGTGACAAATTTTCCTATCAATACAGTAAAAAGAAAGAAATCTAGGGAGCTAGAATCAGCTGAAGTTGCAGCAACCTGAATAATAATAATAAAAAAAAATCTGATTTTGCAAAAAGAAGGGACACTGCAAAATAATAACCAAGTTTCATGAAGAATAGTTCAGGATAATTAGCCCAGTTGGGATCTGGTTTGTGCAAGGGAGGTAGGAGAGAAATCAAATGTGCAAGTAGACTCTCTGTGGCCTAACATCACCTCTCATTTGATTGAAAACTGTCAGGAGTGGAACATTACAGAATAGATTTAAATCAATATTTTATTTATAAAAAGACAGCTCTTTGCTTCACCTCTCAGGAAATAGAAGACAGTCATATATTTGCCACCTGTGTATTTGTTTAGGATGTGAGAGGCTGAAATCCGTATCTTTGGCTCTGGACCACCTAATGATGTTGCAGCACCGCACTACTGACTTTCTGGACTCCTTTTTGTCTATGTTGTGGTATCACTTGAAAATTCAAGAAAAGCTTACTCAAAAAACCCCTCTAGATTGTCTTGAGTTTTGTCAAATAAGCCATTAGTTGTGGAAATGAGACTTCAGAAATGTGTGTACAGCAGTGTATACGTCTCGGGCGTGACAACATCCTGTTGTGTCTTCTCCATTTCTTGTCTGTGGAATGTCTCAGTATATACATCTGAAGTGTTAAGAAAATATATCCATGTTTAGCGTCTTGTTTTCATCCAATCCACAGTAGTATTGTGCAATGAAAAATTTTTCATCCAAAAAGTTCCCAGCTAGCTCTAATTTTAGCATTCTTTTAAAATCATTAGGTTTTTAGATAATGCCTTTGCACTGGTATCTTTAGAATGACAGATTAAGTAAATTATTACTTATGTCTTTTTATATTTTGTAAGCTGCAGGGCTATGTTCAACAGCTTCAGCTTGACCTTTGAACTTGACTGTCTGAAGTTCCTCCCAATGCTGACCCAATTCCCTTCTTACCTACCTTTTTACCAAACTTTAAAAAAAAAAAAAATAAAAATAGTTTAAATACTTGTTAGAGAAAATTAACAACTGCCACCCAGGAGAGGGTTGGGTTAGCAGTGTGATTCTGGAGGTCTTTGCTGTTGCTGAACAGCAGCCTCAGGGTCTCTGGGCTGTTAGGTCCTATGGCCCAGAAGAGACTTTTGGATTCCAGAAAGCCACTGCAGAGTCTGAGTATCCCAGTCTCAGAGCAGGAATTTTGTTTCTGGACTGCAGCCATTCATGCTTTCCCCAACTTCATAACCCGTGAAGATTTCCCCACGTTTGTCATTTCTGAACCTTGCCAGGCTGCAGCAACTGAACCTTTTCAGTGCAGGAGGAAACTTGCTGTGCAGTAGCTTCCTCTACAGTAGTCCTTTGATTGTTGCACTTCCTTGAGTCTGGAAGTGGGTCAGTATTCTTAGGAGTGGACATGTGCTTATAAATCTACATATAAATATTTCCAGGAATTTGCCTTGCTGAGCGAAGGCATTTGGTATGAAAGAAGTTAATTGTTACATCTTTCCTTCACTTTTCCCCATCTCCCTTTGTGTAAGCCAAACAAAAGTAAGTCCCAGAGAACAGGCACGGTAAATTTAACTTGCACCAAGACTGATCATGTTAACACAGCTCAGCGGTGAAGGGCTTTGACTACAGGTGTGTAGGAAAATGGCTGTAGGTAGTTAACTTTTGAAGCTACTATACTGGCTCTTCAGGAGCTCATTTTTCCTTAAGTTAAATGATTGTGATAAGAAGGTCCACATCTGTTCATTGCCTTTATGAGTGCAAATGGTCAAGGGAGTTTATCTTGTTTCTGGGATGCTTTTCTGGTACTCTGTACATGTTCACATTAAGCATAAGCAGGTGAGGGTTTAATGCCTGACACAGCTTTTCATGTACTGCCCTGTAAGAACTGATAGACCAAGACTTCCCAAACTGTTTCTCCTCCCCGAGCATGGCACCAGCATATGCTAGCTTTGTGCCAGGATTTGTACTTCTGTGGTGGTGTCGCCTTGTCAAAAGCTGCTTTTATACCGCTAGTAACACATGTACCATAGGTTGGGAATATCCTGCCCTACCCAGATAATTTCTGGGGGTCCAACCCACGGACGTGGCAAAGGGGCACAGTGCATCCTCAGCCGCCTCATGCCTGGATTGTGAGAAGCATGTAGCATGCTGGCAGGCAGGGCGGCTGTTCAGAGGCACCTCGGCAAGCTGCAGAAACGGGTTGGTGGGAACCTCGGGACACTTAGCGAACACAAACTCCCAGTCCTGACTCTGGGATGCAGCAACCTGCTGCAGCAGCACAGGTCGGGGGCTGACTGGCTGGCAAGCAGCTCTGTACAAAGGGACTTGGGGGTCCTGGTGGACAATGAGCTAGGCAGGAGTCAGAAGTGTGCCCTGGCAGCAACAAAAACTGCATTAGCGAGAGAGTAGCTTGGAGGTTGAGGGAAGTGATTATACCTCTCTGTTCAACACTTGTGAGACTGCATCTAAAGTACTGACAGCACTTTTGGGTCCTGATCATTAGAAAGATGTGGACAAAATGGAGGGAGTCCACTGGAGGAGCACTGTAGTGTTTGAGGGCTGCAGCATATGCTGAACGAGAAGAGACTGGGTGTTTGTTTAGTCTAGAGGAGGAGACCAGGTGGGATCTAATCACAGTCTTCTACCTAAAAGGGGGGTTGTAGAGAAGATGAAGCCAGACTCTCCTTGAAGATGTCTTGTGAAAGAATAAGAGACAATGGTCACAAGTTGCAACAAGGGAAATTCCAATTGGATATAAGGAGAATATTTGTGGCAATGGGAGTGGCTGAGCACTAGAACAGGGCTCAGAGAGACAGCGGTGTCTCCACCATTGAAGATTTTTGAAACGTGGCTGGACAAGACCGTGAGTAACCTGCTCTTACTTGAAGTTAGCTCTGCTTTGAACAGAAAGCTGGTCTAGAGGACATTTGGAAGTCTCTTCCAACTTTGATTATTCTGTCAATGCTAATGTGTAAAATTGGTTGGCAAAAATATATACATGGGGAATTTCAAATGAAGCCACAGGAAGTGCAGAAGAATTGGTTTCCTTCAAATTCAGAAAGCAGGGAGTATCTGCAAGCTGATAGATGCCTGAGCAGTTGGGCATACACGGGCTGTCACGTCTGTGCAGTCAGTCCAGTGTCTCCCAAAAGTCACCAGCTTCTGTGCATATGCAGGTCTGTGGGTATGTCCCAGGTCATCTTAACACGTGGCAGCCTGGTTGTGGTCCCTGTACAGTCACTCTGATCATGCTGCCATGCATCAGGGTATCCCAGACAAATAAGGAAGTCTTCTGAGTGTTGACCAGACAGTATTTTCAGTCAGAAAAAAGGAGTATGTGTGGCAGCTATGTGTTTAAGAATTTCCCCATAACACCTGTCTTTCCTACTTTTGAGAGGTCATTGTTGGTCCTTCCTTTATTTTCCCATTCAGGAAAATCCGAGGAGGTGCTCTTAAAGTCAATTCTGTATTTCTGAATCTTTGCGGCAGTGAATTACTTTATACAAACAAAGAACAAAGATTCAACCAGATAAAAGTCTTTGAACTTTATCAGAGTTGCTCAAATAATAATGAGCTGGCAATGTTTGAAAATTATTATCGGTGCGATAAGCCATGGCACCAGTCCTATAAGTGCGTATGTGGTTGGTTATCCTCACCTACTGAAGTAATTCAGTAAACACAAAACCAGAGAGCTGCTATAGAAGTTCCTCCATATGCAGCCTCAGAATATTCTCTGTATGTACTTCTAACATGGTACATTTAAAGTGCATTTCAGAGCACGCTCTCTTTTGCCATGCAGAAGGATCTCTGCTAGGGTGTTTTAATTTCTAGTTTAAATAAGAAGTGTTGAAATTTCTATTTTAAGTAAGAAGTGTTGAAATTTCTATCACATTTGCCCTTAGAAGGTACTTGTTTGGGAAAACCAGTTTGATAAAAGTTTGGAAAGTTGACTTATGTTCTCGACAAGGACATAGTATGTATGTTTACCTGCTGTTGCATATATCTATCAACACTTAACAGATACAGCCTAATTTTCCATGTGGTACAGACTTGTGGTAGCAGTTTGACCATGTGTGGCTTCCCCAGTAGCCTGGTATATTTGACTCGGAGCTATGTTCAAAAAGCTGAAGTCAAAATTAGAGGAATAAAAAGTCACTGTAGTAAGATTTATGTGATTGCAAATAAAAATAAAACTTAGGTTCACGAGTATAGTGGTATTTTATTGCCTGTCCTAATCTTCTGCCTGTGTCAAATTTCAATAAAACTGTTTAATACTTCTTTGAATTAGTTCTCATTTGCTGCATTCTTGTGAAACATTAGGATGACAGAAGCAGCAATGGAATATGATACCCTTTACAAAGCGTGATAAAGTCCTTTGCTCATACACTGTGCTGCTCTGATTTTTGCTTTTTTTCTTTTTAATTTACAGACACCTGTAAGCCACTCACCAACAGATACAAATGTGATCTTAAAGATATTTTACAAATAATTTTGCTTGAGCTTTGTGTTTGGGGAGAATGTATGTATATTTATTTGCATAAAAGTACCAGACAAAAATTTTCAGATTGTTGCACTCAAATTATTGGTAAAGCTTAGTAGACCTAATTTGAATTTAGATTAGGAGTGTGGTAGCATCCAAGCATTCTGCAGTTTGAAAATGATGCTTGATAAACCCATTCTATGCTGTAGATTGTGTCTTGGAATTTTCTAATAATGTTAGTTTGCAACTGTGAAATAAAAGTCTTTTAATGTAGTTAGTTGTTGGTCAGGTAAACTAAAAATCATTGCGTCTGTGTTGTCTTATCAGGTAGAAACCTGAATGGAGTTTTGTTGGATAAAAGCAGAAGAGGAGATAAATACTAGCATTTTAAACAGAGAGTGTAAATTATTGTGGTCAAATGCCTTGGCAGCATGTCTGCTTTCTCTAAACTTGGAATACATGCTGCTGCTTTAACAGAACAGATATTTCATGCCTCTGCCATTTCCATTATCATATATTTCTTATTTGTGATTTCTTAAATGTAAAAAATATGCCTGCTTCTTTGAAAAAGCAAACATTGTGAAACATTGGTCTTTAGATTAGACTTAAATGCAGAAAGGTCCTTCTCATATGGCTCACCAACAAAAGGCTGGAGCACAGTAGGGAACTTAGATAAAGAGATATCATAGACACCTACTTTATACAGTCTTCTGGTTTCTTTGGAGTCATTGCTCCTTCTAGTGAGGATTCCTTCCCAAATTACCACTTTGAACTGGACACCTGAAGCTTTTGTTTTGTTTTGTTTGTATTCATGCATGGGTTTGGACACAGCTGAGTTTCAGGCATATAAATCAGCTGCTTGTTTTAGAAGAACAGATTCCCTTTATAATGACCTGTGAGAAGTTAAGAATCTACCTGCTGCCTATTGACTGCCTAGGTAACCTGAAATTAGATGCCTCAAGATGCAAACACAGTTATACGGACAAAGCGAAGCATAAATATCGATGTTACCAGGATCTTATCAGGGAATTACAGATGCAGTGCCCACATAGAAATAAAGAGTAGGGTAGGATCTTTTTGAAAATGTTGCTTTTTGTGGACTCTTCAGAAGGGTGCATTTCCACTGAAGACCTCAGTGTATTTCTGTCACTGGCATCGTTCTCAGATTTCCTAATGAAGTACTGTGTTTCTAAATGCCATGAGGCAGTTTTGGTTTCTATTCTAAATCCAGGTAAACTGAAGCATGGAGACAGTATGGCCCATGTTCAGATAAATATGACTGGTCAGAAGCAGTGTTAGAAACAGAAAGCAGGAGTTACAGAATGTGGTATACACTTGGAGAGAGAAACGTGGGTTGCCTGAATGTCCTCTGAAAATTAAATGAACATTCGCAACCGAAGCTCCAATCCTCCAGACTCCCATTACTAGGTAGAGTACTTTCTACTTTGATTTCATGAGGTCTGTTAAATGATAGCATGCACTGCTTTGGGTAGCAAGTGTTTGCAGATGGATCCCTAAAATGCCTTCTATGGAATAAAAATGAGAACAAGAATTTTGAGGGAGGTTGAAACAACTGCTAAACCTATTACTAATGGCTGATTGGAAATACTGTAACATATCCAAAAAAATGTGCAATAACATAGAAAAACATGCAAAAAGAAGGCCAAGACTATATTTCTAAAGAATTTCCATAATCTCTGCATTCTTATGTAGGAAATATATTTTAAATATTTAACATATATCTAAAAATAACTTTCCGTTTGTTTTACATCAAATGGTGACAAAATCCTAATGACAACCCTTCAACTATCTGTTGTAATAAGCACATTAGTGAAGAGAATAATAAATTATGAAGGGTGAATCATACTTATTTCAGATTGGATATGTTATTAAGACTATATATGAATCCATACAGAATATATTTTTGTGTCCTTTCATTATCAGAAAAATAAAGGCGCAGCAAAAATAAATCTGTAACTTTTTAAGAGCTTCCTTCCTTGACAGTCTCTGAACTAAATTAATATTCACTGTAATTCTACTGACATCAATGAAATTATTTCAAGAATTCATACTTTGAATTTAACTTATTTTTTTCTTTTAATTATACTTTATACGGAAAACAGAAACAGCCAAGCAATCCCAAGGAATTTCTAGAAATTATCAGTGAAATGCTGTCTGCTTTCATAGAGGTTACCCATTGGAATACATACTTCTTTGGTACATGTGTTATGCTTTTTTAATTTTCTGGAGGACAGGTTCTTCACAGGAAT
Source organism: Tyto alba (assembly GCF_018691265.1). Classification (NCBI taxonomy): domain Eukaryota; kingdom Metazoa; phylum Chordata; class Aves; order Strigiformes; family Tytonidae; genus Tyto; species Tyto alba. The sequence continues at coordinate 11,938,243 of NW_024881322.1, forward strand.
AAAGATTTTCCAGAGTTACAACAAATGCACAGGCAGTGTACCTCAAATAGAGCAAATTTTTCAAAGATACAGAATTGAACAATTACTTTAATTAGTCTAGGGACAAGGTCCCAATTTCATTAATTGTTGGAGAATGGCTCAGAGACAAGGGTCCTGAGCCCACCGAGCAATTGTATGATCAGAGCCTGCTCTAGCTGCTGATGCTGGGCCTCACTAGGGTTTGCCTGCAGCTGCTCACAGCTGCTGATACAGGAGGAATGTCAAGGACGCTTCAGCCCTGTGTACCGTGGTGTTGGTCTGAGAAACCTAGTGTTATGATAACGGTGGTCTGAGAAACATTGTGTTACGGTACTGTTGTGTATCGTAAACAAGATAAGAGGAATTAGAAATAGTAACATGAGAAACTTAGTGTTATGAGAAGCTTGTGCTGTAAGCTAACTGCAAGTAGGTGGACCGTGCGAATACGACCTTTAGAGCTTAAGCCAATCAGCTAGTGACTAGTAGGCATAATTAGTAGAAGGATTATAAAAGGCTGTAACGAAAATCAATAAACTGAAGCATGCTTTATCACTCATATTGAGTCGGCTGCGTTCTTCCTCCTTTAGCCTGGGTCCTCGGCCGGCCTCGGCCAGCAATTAAGTCTATTGGAAAGATAACACTGACATCAGTGGATCAAGATCTGGCATGGTTTAAGATTTCCTCAGAAGTCTGTGAACATTTTGCATTCAGTGCTGGGTGGTATATAAGCATGTACCTTGTGCGTGGAGAGTCCCTGATCTCTTGAATAGCTGCCGTTGGTCCCCCCTCACATTGCAGTGATGTCCCACGGCTGGAAGAAGGCCAACAGAAGTCCTCCAGCTTGTTTCTCGAAGAGCCTGAACATCACCTGCCACTCGGCGAAACTTAAGTGGCACCCATGAACAACATGGATGTTAGATGCCAGGTCTCACATTCTCATGGCTTGTCAATTTAAGGGCAATATCTCCTTGCATCGATTAATGTATTATTTAAGGTCACTTGCTGGAGCACGCCCTACCTCCTTGTTCACCTATAGGAATATGACCAAGCCTGTGTATTTTTTGCATCCATTGTGTACGTTTTCTGCAGCAGAGTGACTGGCCTTATGTGTTTTCTCTTCCTATCAGTCACAGTCTGGCTAACACTGAAGGCAGAAACCAGTCAGAAAATGAGCGGGCTTAGGATCTCTGAAACTATGGGGAAAAAAGTCAGAATTTGAAGGAGAATGAGGATGGATGAAAAACAAATGTTATACAGAGAAGTGGTGACAGCTGGGTGAAGCAATAGCAAGTTTCAAGCAGAAACAGTTACCGTTTAAAATGTGAAATTGATGCTAAGCTATTACTACCGATAATGTACACTGTGACTTTATGTAGTATACTCTTCTGTTCTGAGAAAAAATATCAATCCTGAAGTGACAGCAAACAAGCTAATCTTATGCAATGAAAGTAGAGAAAGCTTTGTACATACCAATTAAATTACTTTGCTCACAGATACGTGTTTTATAACATTCTGCAGCATTATCTCTTCCTGATGCCTTCTCTGTGATTTTATGCTGTCCTGGAGTTACCCATGGTCATCCTTCTGCTGTATGCCTGGCATTCACTGACTACTGCAGCAGTACTGGGTTGAGGTGTGGATTTGGGAGCTAGGATGCCGGAAGAAAAAACTCAGAAGGAAACACCATAAGGCTGAACGTTTCTCAAGAGTCAGCTCTATAGAGCTGATGGGTTGGGAAGATAGCCATGATTTTACACTAGCCTTAAAATCTTTCAGACTGCAACACAGTATTCATTAGTGTGCAGAATTTCAGACCGTTTGAAACCAACATGTAAGAGGTAACTAAAGCTGTCTTTTCCAGCAGCCGTTTTTCTGAACAGCACACACGATGTAGACTTACAGTGTCACAGAATAATTCATCCTGGAGGGGACCACAGGCAGTCATCCTGTCTGACTTGCTGCTCAGAGTAGGATTGGCTCTGAGGTCAGGGCAGGTGGCTCAGAGCTTTAACCAGTTTGATCCTGAAAACCTCCAAGGATGGAAATGGCACAGTCTTTCTGGGCAACCTGTTCCACTGCCTGATTATCCTAAGAGAGAAAAAGGATTTCCTAATACCTGGTAAAAACCTCTCTTCTTTCATCTTATGCCTGTTGTCTCTTGTCCTCCCATTGTGCACCACAGTGGGAGGCTCCATGTTCTCAACAGCCTCCCAACAGGCACTGGCAGGCTTCTATTAGGTCCACCCAAAGTCTTTCCTTCTCCAGGCCGAAAAAGCTGTGCTCCCTCAGCCTCTCCCCCCAGGACAAGCACTCCAGCCCACCCTAACCATCTTGGTGGCCCTTCACTGGCCTCACTCCAACTTATCTTGTACGGGGCATCCAAAACAGTACACAGTATTCCAGATGTGGTCTAATGAGCTCTGACAAGAGGGAGATAATAACTTCTCTGCAACTACCGGCTGTGTTCCTGTTAATACAGCTCAGGATGCAGTTGGCCTTCTTTGCTGCCAGGGCTGATGTTCTTCGCTGCTGGCTGATGCTTGGCTTGCTGGCCCCCAGGACCATCAGAGTCTTTTCCATAGAGCTGTGCCCCTGCCAGGGGGTGCCATTTTGTTCTGGCTTTACCTCTCCCGCTCACCGTTACCTCTTCCTTTGACACAGCCCCAGAGTCTGAAGGTTCTAGCTTGTCCTGCAGATGGATGGAACAAAAAGGGGTTCTTCTCAGAAAGGATGAGATAGTCTAGGGCTGCAGATATTGCAAGATGAGCTGCAGTAGAAGCACGTGCGTGGTATGTGTTAGGTCTATAAACAAGGTGTTTGCATTTCTCTTGTAGTGAATGAAGAGAGGCAGGCTTCTTTTTCAGTGAGGCAGGTGTGAGGCAGTAACTATCCTAACAATTTCCCTCAGCAATCACCTTGGTCTCATCATTTGCTTTTCCTCAGATGAGGAAAAGTCTGAGAATCAATTTCATAACCTCATTGTATATCGTGGAATCTGAAATCACTGAGGAATGAACATTATCAGTTCCAGTTGCTTTATCCATCTTTATTTTTGTAGAACTATTTGGTTTTCTTTGCTTGTCTTTTTGCCCTTTCAGACAAAAATGACATTTGACAGCCGGAATGACCACTCCATGCTACAGAAATGAACTAGAAAATGATACTGAGAAGCAAGACATTCGTGCGAGCATAATTGTAGAGGATTAGGCTTCGGGTGGGTGGAATGTGCCTGTTGCAAAGGTTCTGTGGTAAAATTTACTGGAGCATAACATTGGGGATTTGAAAGACACAGATAAACCAAACCAGCATATGTGTTTGCACTATTTTGAGTGGCATTTACAACACAGGGTGGTAAAAAAACCTCAACTCAAAACAAACCAATTCTCCAGGCACTGTGTGAAGCTTATGCTCAGAAAAAGGCCAAAAGAGAAACTAGTGCAGTTTGATGGACAACACAGCTCTGGACTAGGGTCATGACAGCAAGTGATGAGGTAGAAAAAGCTGGAAGAGAGTCCATGTAATTAAAGATCAGAGAAAGAAGAGCAGTGCAATTGCTATTAGATCCCATGTTAAAATTTGTCACCTACTAAAAATGTATTTTACGGTAATATTATATTGAAAACATTAAGTTACTGTGGTGACAATATTCCTCTATTCAAGTTATTTCCTGACAAAAATAAGATGTTTTCTGTCAATTTTATAGTAGCCAAAGAATAGGTCAGCTCTGGACTGGCACTTAACCTAGTCTGATGTCAGGATGTGTCACTTCAGCTCAAACCAAGTGTGATCAGAGTCAGGTGTAGCTGTAATATATTTAATTGAATTTCACCAATTTAGGCTGACATACTTTAGAATAATACATTGGCATCACAGTAGCTGTTTAAGTGCAGTGTTATTAAAAAGTTCTGTAGTCATTCAGGATGCTACAGCTTTATACCACACATTCATATTCTCAGAGACGCTATTAATTTTAACAGTTGTATCCAATCTGTGCCCAGTCTGGGGGCACGTGTACTTGCCCATAAGATTGCATGTGTAGCATTTGTGCACTGACATCTAGGCCAACATTTTTAAAACAGAAGAAATTGCAACAGAAGATGTTGAGACCTCTGAACTTTGGAAATAAGGCTAGTAGGTGTCTGAATAAGTACTGACTTGTGAGTCAATCTTCTGACTCCACCTGCACCTTGTTAGAAAATGGTTTATTGCTGGTGTTTCAATAGCCATTAATTGTAATTCCAAAGTGCAACAGAACATCCATGCACACAAAGAGAGTTTATTTTGCAATGATAAATAAAGTGAACAGCTACTTCACACTGGTAATTATGTGGCACTGAAAGCCTAGGAAGATAGAATGTTGATTCCCAGCACCATTATTTTCTTTCAGAACCACTATTTTCTTTCTCTTTTTCTCTCTTTCTAATCTCTCAAATTGTTTTTTTTTAATGACACAGCTTACGTGCATGTAATGCTTTTCATCGAGAACAATGCTAAAGTGCTATACAGACTCTGTATTGTATTAGTAAAGCTTCACAACAAATGCATTTTTTCTGTATTAGCACCCTCTAGAAAGAAAAGGATCCTGTGTACATGACAGAAAGTACGTCAAGAAGACAAGAACGTGTATATTCATAGATGATATAAATTGTTAGATCGAGAGTGATGATTACTGTAGAACCTCCAATGCTCTCTGTATTAATTTTCCTTTTAATAGTTCAAGTATTTTAATGCATATTAGTTAGGGTTTAATGATTTGTGGGATAATCAGTAAATATTCCAGGCTCCTCTAAATTATGGAAAAGAATGAAGCGGGATATGTAAAATGTACTGTAAAAAGCAGAAAAATATCATTCTGAATTTAATTTCACCATATAAATAGAGTTTCCATTTCCGTTTCACTTATTTTGTTTGGTTTTCTTTTGTTGTTTTTTTTTTTTTTTTTGATAAATAGATGATGTCTACAACTCTCTTCCTTTTTCTGTAATGGAGAAAAAAGCACAGATTTTTTGATGATAGTTTTGTAAGTGTAACTATTATTGAATACTTTTTGTTTTGCATTTAACATCCAAAACATTGTAGTAGCATGTACATTGTGTTATACATTAAAAGCATATGGTGTTACATATAGGTAAGGCTTGCATTTGAGATGAGTGTTACCTACATTTTCGCATAATTAGTCACTAACCTTGCCCTTGATCCTCTGGGATATAAACCAGCTGAACTTTGAAACTACTTATTGTCTCTATGGGGGTTTAAATAAAAATTCTGCATAATAGTCTCTCAATATGGAGGAATTTCAGTTCTAACTTTGACCCTAGCATTTCAGCAAGGTCTAAACCAGGTTGATTTTCTGTCTCCATAATTACAGTATTAAAAATGCAGCTCTATATCCTTGTAACAATGTGAAACTCTTTATTCTTTGCTTGAATCTTAAATAACAGAGCTTTTTGTCAAAACTCTGCTTTGGTAGGAACCACCAAAGAGACCTACCCTTTCCAGAACTGGGGACCAGAGAGTGTACTGCTTCTGCAGCTTCCATTTCAGCGTACAACAAAAAAAAGGGTGCACACTGTATCTCAGTTTCCTCTTTGGAAAGATTTCTGAGCTCTGGGTCTGTTTATGCGTTATGTCTAACAGTTCTTGCATACCTCTGTGTCTCTCCCTGTGCCTTCGTGTGCCCGGGAGCATTGATTGTTGTGCAAATAACACATTTCCACACACTCATTGAGGTACATCATAGATTTAAATAGGATCTTAACAGCAGCTCTGTCATGCTGGCATGAATTTTCTCAGCAAAGCCCATTGCAAGGCAAAACTCTGAACTCCTTATGCGTAGTGGTAGCCCTACCGACACAAATACAAGGTCAGGCATTCAGCATTGTTTCCTCTTCCCCCATGAACAGAAGTGCTCAGAAGTATAAATTTAAATTCCCTGTCACAAGTGTGACAGAAGTGGACCTACTGTACTGTTCTCTGCCTTGTGGTTTTGGTTATTTGCTCAAAACTCCGGTGACCTTTGCAAGGGTAAGAAGGTGCTCTACCATGACACAATGGCAGCCATCACCATCATCCCGCTTAGTGGTTTGCCTGGAAATTGCTTGCAGTTTAGAAAAGCTTTCCTTTTAATTTAGTGCATATGTGAAATAAATTATACTATGGAATGGTGCTGTCAAATATTTATTTAGTATCTCAGTACTTGAACTCACTTGCCAATCAGATAAAATTAGTTTTGAATTCTTTTATACTGACATCATTTTCCTAACTTACAAATTCACTCTCAGGCACAGAAGTAACGAATGTTTGCATTGGCCTGTTGTGAATAGCAGCAATGTTTAGGAATTTTAATGTACAGTTTAGTGTTTTCATAATGTCACTGTGAATCAGTGCTTAATTTTAGCTAGAGACAACTTTGTCCTTAAACTACTTACTTCGTGTATTTTCCTATTTTCTAATTCAGCCTGAGTGTTAACATTGGCTCCTTTTAGATGATTTGCATAGAGTTTCAAAGGCATAGGATTTCCCAAGACATTACTAAGCAGCAACAGTGGCTGCAAAGCCAAGTGTATATTGCTGGGTCAACAAGATTGGCTTTTAACAATCAAATAGGAAACATAATTGAGAATAATAACTAGTATTTTGAGAATTGTTTTACTGTATGTGTTACTGTGCCAACATCTTTCCACATAATCCTGATTATTATCTCTCATAAAAATAGCATATTAACTTGTGAAGTTTATGAAAATAAGGCCTGCTCTAAAATGTGTTGAAGTCAGTGCAACTAGTTCAAAAATAGCTTTTCTTCTCTGATATTTGCTTCATATAGGATGATAAGTTGTTGTGTTATGCTTTAAACAGCTGAAAATTTTGTACAGATTTAAGTTAACCATGTAGTATACAGAAGTAGCATCTTATTTGGATTCATTTTGTAATGCTAGAGGTTGGTCAAAATCCAAAAACTAAACACAGAGAAAAATTAATCTATATGGGTTTGCTGAATTTGCTTGCTGAAATGCTGTAAATCCTGAAAACATAAGAACTCTAATAACATTGCATTCCCATTGTGTATTTACCTTTTTTTCTTTGCATTTGGCATGACTGAGAATTTTATCACTGTCAATTTTCAGTCAGATAATAGAACATATTTGAATAAAGCTTTGCATGGCCAATATAAAAAAAAAAAAAAATAGAACAGTGCATGAAATGCTGGGGAACAATTCATTTTGAGTCTCCAGTTTTTTAGGTTTCTGTTTGGATTTTGTTTATTAAAGTCTTGTTTGCGTGGCTGCGTTACTGATGCCTACATCACTAGCAAGGGATCACCAAAGCAGCCGGGTTCTTGGGAGCACTGGTGGGAACGTTGCTGAAGCCATTAGTGGCAAATGTTAGAAACATGGAAAGGTGAAAATGTCTCTGTCCCTTGTCTGCCAGGAGAGAAAAACAATCTCTCTGTATGTATGCTGACTGCCAAGGGTGAAACTGGAAGAATCAGGTTAATTGGGCAGCTAAGGGAAAAACAGGTTACTTTTTAGGCATTGTCATTTTTTAGGAAGAGGCATAACAACAAATCTGTAATTCTAGTGGTTACTTTACTCATTATGAATTAAAAGCCCTAATTGTGATTTTATAAGGACTGCTTCTGTTTAACTGAGCCATACCAGCTTTTTACTAGAAGTTATAGTGGAAACAGTGATTAGATATAACCGTATACAGTCTGACTTGGTAATAGAGTCTAGCTTCTGTGGGGCCATTTACATCAGTGATCATATAGAACAGCCTGTTAGGGGATTATCCAAGAACAGAGTGAGCTCAGGCTGAAGAAATCCCAAAGAGTGCTTTTGTACTCAGAATTTCTCAGTCATTACCAAGTATGCAGCTTTTTTTTCACATTGTGTTATGCACAACCAGACCAGGGAAAGTATCACTTCAACCATTTACAGTGAAGAAGGCCAAGAGGAAAGGGCTGAGGAATTAAGGATCTGAAATTGTGGTGTGTGGATGGACTGCAGAGATTTTTCTTGTGGTTCATTGAAAAAAACTTTTTAGAAATATAACATGGTAGATTAAGCTACTGATACCGGAAGGGAACAGGGTCTGTGAGTAGATATTTTCCTTACAAAGTGTTCTGCTGACTGAAAATCTGGAGCACCATCAGAGTTCAACTAATTGAGCCAGACAGCTTGTTAGACTGTCTTATAAAAGCTGGATGTCTGGCTAGATAGCTTTTGGCACTTTGAAGAATAGAGAGGCAGATTTATGAACTGGACAAATGAGCATTACAGTCAGGAATTTTTCTAACAGTTTGGCTGTATCTCTGAGACCCTTTGACTTTCAAAAAGATGCTGCTTCAAAAGCCAGTTTCTGCCAGCTCCTAAATGCACCATTCAGCCTCGGATATTACTGCTGATTTTAAGCACCTTACCTTCCTGTGCAGTCCACAAAAGAGCCATGATAAGTTTAGACTCTGTTTTATCCCCATTTAACCAGTAACATGAGAGCTTCAAAATGGCAAGAAGGTTCGGGAAGGAGACAGGTGTGCCTGCACAGAGAAGAACAGGGTAATGTTAGCCTACAGAAAGAGCTTTTCACTGCTGGAAAGGTGAACCTGACTCTATGTTCTCCTAGCACTGCTGAGACTTTAGAAACGTTCAGCTTCCTCACAACATATGTACATTCATAGCGGGCACACGTCTCTCTGCTACAACCATAAAACTCTTGCGTTAGGTTCAATTTGGACAGGACTTGCTGATTCCATGGCTCACTCTCAGCAATTAAGCCCTAACTCACTGTGCCCTGAACTACGCTGTCGATTAGTCTCCACATCCTCACCACCAGCAAGCAGCCAACAGCAGTGCTGCCAAGGTTTCTGCACTTGTTTCTGCCTCTTCTGTGTTGAACATTGTTCCAGTTCAGATCCATCAAACTATCCACCACAGAAACAAACACCATGGGCAGAGGAATACACAAAATCAGAATTTCTTGGAAAAACCCAAGTCGCTATAATTGTAAATAGCTGTTTTTCTTCTTTGTGTGCTATTTCCTTTATGGATTCCATAGTTTCTGATTTCTGAGCTTCAGATCAGCTTAGAGTGGAAGGGATGGATTCGTGCCTGAAAGTGATTGAAAAATAAGGTAGTAGCTGCACAGCGAAGAGCATATCATGTGATATTTCCAGTACAAATTGTGTTTATCAAACCAGAAATACCATGATACCTACCAAGGTACCAGACACCTTACCTACATGAACAAAAGGAAACAAAGGAGAACAGGGAACACCGTCGCAGTTCTGTAATTTTTTGATGCTGCTGCTCTCTATCCTGACAAAACAAACTAGAAAATGCAAAGCCGATGAGAGTTAAACACATTTTCATCCATCACAAAGATCTGGTCAAGTTTGGAGAAGTTTCTTGTTTAAGCTGAGCCGTTACTGAGATGTCGTTAAGGCTATTGAAGGCAAATCAAAGCAAACTGGAGGAAACCATCTACCCCCCCAGACCCAAGAGGAAGATGACGCTGTGTCTTAGCATGTTCCTTTCTCAGCCCTGGGAACCTGAGGACAGATAATGCTCGCCACTTGCCTGCTTTGTCACACTACCACTCATTTTTGTCATTATCTGCTATCTGTGGTCATGAGAGGACACGTGGCCTGGTGGACCAGCCCTAGAAACAAGGCTGAAGAGTGCATTGGTTTTGGAGACAGTCTCAGAGCCCATCCCCATTTGGGAATTGAGAAAGGAGGGAGCACGGCAGTCACGAAATCCCTCTATTCCCTGTTTTGATTGCTGTTTCTTTTCACCAGTTTTCAGGGTGCACTCTGCTGTTTTGCTAGCTTGCAGGCAATAGATTTCAACAGTCAGTCTTTAAAAATTCTGCACTAATAGGTAAGAGTAGAAGAGGAAGCAAATGTACGGAGGAAGCTCAGACTGATTTTTGGCAAATCCTACACTTGATCCGTGTTGCAGTGTTGCCAGCACTAAGCGTTCCAAAATCATACGTGATGAGGGTGGCTTAAAAATAATCAATTTGGAGTTCCTTTTTATTTGCCTTCTGGCTTAAAAATAATCAATTTGAGGTTCCTTTTATTTGCCTTTGGTTTCTTAGCCTTCAGGGTACGCTCAGATAATGTTTTCTCAGAAACCACGTGTGCTAGAAAGCTGCTTTCTCTTTTCCAAATAAAAATTACTATTTCTCAAGTCAAGCCCCAGCCCTGTGCTAAGGCTTCATGTACCAAATACCATGAGATGTGCAATAAGTATACTAGAGTTGTAATCCTTCATCTTGTTCCCCTCATATTTTGTTTTGTTTGGTGTAGTCCAGGGTAGAACGACAGAGAAAGAAGAAAGTGAACAAGTTAATAGGAATAAAAACACGAGAACAGAGAGTTAGGGAAGGAGAGTTGGCAACTTAACAGACGAAATAGAAAACAGAAAGGAAAGCAAGGGTAGAAACAGAGATAAAGGAGGAGGATGGTAGTATTCACACTGGGGAAGACTTAGGAGGAGAAAACAAAGCAAACAAAATGGAAATAGCATTCTGCATATACCTATCCTTTTAGTGTAGCAGCTGCTTTAGGACTCTGGAAGTTATCAGGGCTATAAATAGCTATGTATCTATAATTAATTTCTTGAAGCTGTGCCAATTTAACCAAGGATTAGCCCTACCAAAGCAAATGGGCAGCAGCATGTGGACTTTTGGAGACCAGGTGTTTTCAAGCTTTTAAATGCTGCACACTCATGTTCTGCATATATGTGTGTTTCGGAGGGCAAAGTTAACTTGAAATTCAGAGAACTTTCAGAGTGTTGGGTTAGAGGGACACAAAGTTTTTAGGTCTGAAATTAAATTTGCAAAATTTGTTTTCTTTAGTGGGTATGTCATGTTGATGAGGGCTGTCACAGACTGTTTTTTCATAGCCAGGGTATCTGTGATGCCTGACTTTCAGAAGGCTTGGGGGAATAATTCAGCAAAACACACTGAAGTCTGACTACTTCTGCTATTTCTTTAAAGTAGAAGGTTGTTCTTGTTTTTAGAACTTCTTCCCCTTCTACCCCTCTGTATATTTTTTGCTAATTTGTCTCCTATAGCATCCCTATCACTTTTATTTGATGCAGAATTGTCTTTCATTGAGCTCTTCTATTAGAATTTTTTATGTTTCTTTATTTTTCTCTGCCCCTAAAATCCCAGATTTCCTACTTAATGTACATTGAACTGCCTCCTGTATCCTTTTAAATTTGTCATTGAATTTGCAATATTACAGGCTATAACATGCTCTCTTTGTATCTATCTACTCTTTCTTACAGCCTGTCAAATAAATGTGTCATTTAGTCCCTGTTTAGCCACTCCATGTATTCTGTGTCCCCATGGAATGAAGAGCAACTAATAAGTTACGTAGTTCAGGAGGCTGGATTTACCTTTCTTGTAGTTAGTGAGCCATATTTCATCTAGAGTAAAGGTCAGGAATTTTTTTCCCCAGATTTCAAATGCAAAGCCTAAATTAAAAGAAGTTTCCTTGTACAATCTACCTGGATGGATGTGTTTTCACTGAGGACAGAATACAAAAACAGAGAAGTCTAAGGATAACCATAGAAGCAGTGTTACAGTGACTTGGATGGGAAGCTAAGACTGATCCTGTGGTACAGCTCTGACAGGTAAAGAAGGTTGAAACACTATAAAAATAAACTTCTCTCTATTGTGTTCAGAGGCAAAGAATATTTGCACTTACATTCATGTGCAGAGTGCTCATGTGCTCATGTCTCCTCCCCCCAAGACTGCTTGTCTTAGTAGTAAGTATATGTTGTGCTCCACAAGGACAACAAATAGACTGAAAGAAACCAAAAATGATCAGTCAGATAAAGAGAAAAGATGGATTGATAAATATGCTATGACCATAGACCAAGCCAGAATGAACGGGTCTTATTTTAGGCATTATCTCTTGGTCAATAATTCCTTGCTGATTTAAAATTGTCTTCTAGTATAGTAGCTTGGTCAGAAATGCATCAGCTACTGAAATTAGATTATATTTATTGTATGATTAATTACTGGTTTATTTGTTCAAATATTTTATCAGTTACCTTACTAATTAACCTTCATATTCCATAACCTTTTTTTGGTAAATATTGAACTTTAAATCTAGCTTCATTTCATGCTTTAGAGTGTCCTTTTCACAGATATACTGAAACATATCACATGCTCATGAGGCACACAGGAAAAATATCAGAAGTTCTCCAAGTGGGAAGCCTTAGCCACAAATCTAATTTTGGAGGTATCAGCATATGATGAGGTCTGCAACATTAGATCCATGTCTGGAAATCACCTATTGCCAGGTCCTGAGTTGCAAAAATAAAAAAGCAAGGAAAATATTTCTCCTTTTTTCTCTCCCTCCCTCTTTCTCAGACACCCTAATGAGCACACCCACCCACACATGTGCGTGTGCATGCACGCATGCACGTACGCACAAAAAGCTTCTGTTTTGATTCAGTTCCCTAAGCTTCTTTGTACAATTACTAATTGCAGATGTTCCAAACTTTAGAGCAGGGTTCAATTTCATTTACAAATGAAATAGATGATTTATATGTTAAAGAAAAAAAAAAAATTAGTCATCTCTTCAATAGCAATATTCAACCCCTGGACAGACCTGGGAATCCAGAGTTATTACAAATTTCCTTCTACTTATAGGGCTAAAATGATCAATTATTTGCGGACACAAAGTGTTGATTTTTCCTTCAACAAATGAGGGAGAATACTTCTTTTCTTTTCAAAATAAATATTTTAATATCAGAAGTATCCTGGCTATTTCCACTGCTAAGAGTGCATGTTTTGATGTCAGTTTAAATGTAATGGAACAACATATATATATTTTCATTATTTTTTTTGCTACTAATAACCCACTACTATTTTTGTAGTGAGTAATAAATATCGATGGTTGCAATGTTAGTAGCTTTGCATTTGTGGATACACTGGTTTCTCACATTATTAAACTCAAACCTGCTTGCGAGAGCTGACAGGTTCAAGGGGCTGACACTAACTCATTGCTAAGACCAGTTACTGATTTTGGTACACAAATTACGTTGTTGCCCAACCCCAGTTGTCATTATGACTTGTAGGGTGTACTTTAACTGCTGTTTAGTCAACTCCTGACAACTGGACTTACTGCAAGGATGGAAGTGTAGTGACCTTTAGATGTTGTGGGTGGTATTTGATGGGTAGTGTGGATATAGTTTTAATATTGTGTATCCACTTTCCCTGACACAAACTGAAGCGTGGCCTTGAAAGGGAGAAGATGGAAGATGGTGTTCCCAAATTGTAACCTAGCTGTTGTAAAACTGGTGGCATGTAGGGCCGCTGTTGTAAGTTGCTTAGGTATTTGAATTTCTTTGAAACAACATTCTCAGTATCATCTAGCCCAAAGAAACTGCCCCTTGCTCATACCTGTGACCCCCTGGTAACCATCACCTTGCACAGGACCCTGACACTGGCTTTGAATCAATGGCACTTTTCTTGGCCCTCTGTCTGTCCAGCAAATCTGGCTCTGCTTCTTCAACCTTCTCCCCTCCTGGCCCCCCTGGAAGAGCTAAGTGTCAGCGTGAGACTCAGAAGCTGAAGAGTTGGAGAAAAGATGCAGGAGAAGAGATTGAGAGGAATCTGATAAACATATTTTCTGAAAAGACGGAAAGCCACACTGTGGGCAGGGATGTAGGTGGGGGACTGAGAAAACAGAAGTTAGGCTTCCTCAGGCTAAGAGCTAAAGAGCTTGATCTCTTCCTTTCTAGCCTCCTTCTCTCCATGCCTCAGTGCCCCAGACTCCCACAGTAGCTTGGGACCATCTGCATTATTAACTTTCCCGATCTACTCTCTGTCATGCTAATGCCTCCACTGATTGATCTTTGAATAAAACCCTACACCTATCATTCAGCAGCTTTACACTCCCAGGTTCTCAGTTCCACTCTCCTCAAGTACCTGCGTATCTTGGAGAGGTCATGGAAAGGTGTGAAAGAGGTCCGACTGTGAAAGTTAAGTGTGGTAACTGGAGAAAAGGGAGATGGGAGGTGTGGAAAGGTGTTTCCTTCCCAAATATGAATGAGTGTCTATGACAAGAAAGACTCAAAGCTTCTTAAACATTTTCCTTTCTCATATTCTCTATTGTCTTACCAAAAAGTTATAGTGAACTTAGTAATGGCATGCTTGGCTTGTGCAAGGAGAGAAGGCATTTCAAAGATTGATATCAACAGCCACACCTTCATCTCCCCGTACTCAGTTCCGCTGAGTTAGGAAGCATGACAACATTATCCTAACAGCTTCGGTGTGATGAAGCAATGTCATTTTCCCCAAGTGGAATTAGGAAAACACAGGACTTTGGAGTTCGCATAAAACTCAACTTAAAAATACTACTGTTTAAATGTAAAGCACTATCCAAAGTTCTTGCATATGCTTTGCAAACTGCAAAGTGTTCAGGCCGAAACAAACTTACATCTCATGACTATAACTTTTCTGGTTACTGGGACAGCCTGCCATAGAAACCTTTTGCTTCAGCAGAGCACGGTGCTCAATTTGGCTCAGCCATTTGTTCCACATTGACCTTGAACTCCAGGCACAGAGGTGAAGAACTTTCTGGGTTGCGCTTCGCTCAAAGCAGCACTTGGTCACATCCCCGGCAGCTGAGAACCTGCGGGGTGGATCAGAGCTGCATAAGAGTGTGATAAATAAATTTCAGTTGAACCGGTTAGTATTGTAAAATGTTGGGCTGTATTTCAGAGGTCTGTTGTTTAGATGACTACAAATGGACTGGTAACCCCCTCCCAGGAGGCGCAGAAAATGTCAAGTCGGTTTAGTCAACGTGTGGATTTTTGGCCATTTAGCATTTGACCATTTAGGTTTTAAACACCAGCTGGGCTTTCTGTCAAAGCGGCAGGTCTGTAACACAACCTCCAGTTCCTGTGTCACAGGCAGCACTAGAGGGCAGAGCTAACAGCTAATGAGAAATTAAGGGTGCCTTAAGGTCCAGGGAACAGACGTTATAATGCAGTTAAACCAACTTCTAGGAAATAGCTGGAGAAGGAGGCTGAGACACAAAAGCTGAAATATTAGCTGCCTGGTAAAATAAATGGCAACTTAATTGCTGGAAGCATGACAAACACTGCAACCGTGGCCTTGCGTGTTCCCCGCAGCCCTGGTTGGGAGTGTTTGCAGCTCTGAGAGACGCCGTTTCTAGCTTTCTGCAGGCCTCCTCCTCCCCTATTTGCAAGGGTCTGTTTGCAAGTGGAAGGACTGGACGTGTCCCTTTGAAAACCAGAGCTGAGGTGCTGGAACGGAGTTCTGCCACAGGGAGACAATGCCGTGCCATGTGCCAGAGAGGTTGGCCCCTTAGAAATGTGCTGGGCCCTAACTCTTCCCACCACAGGTGTGCTCTGGCCCCGCAGTGTTCCCAGGTGGATGGAGAAGGTGTGGGGATCTGTGATAAATGCTGAAGTTCAGCTGTTGCTTGTTGGTCCACATTGACTCTATGCCTCCAGGTGAAATATATCTCAGAGCAAGGCCTGCTGTGCAGCTCCCCACTGGTGCAGGTATCGGTGCTGTTGGGGACACCCTGCTTCTGAGGAGACTGCCAGCGCCTGAAAAGGGACTGTGACCTGAAGTGAGACTCCTGAAAAGGGATTGTCTTTTCTCTGGTTGTTGCCCAGGGACTGTGAGAAGATAAGTGACATCCCGTGCTCACTCATGCTGCATGTCGCCAGCCTGAGGCACTCAGCAGCTATCAACTAGAGGCAGGTAGCCTTGAATTTAATTTAATTGCTTTTTCTCATCTAACTGAAAAATATGGCTGGTGAAGGTTAGAGGGTGTGAGAAAAGGAGGGTGAAACTGTGAAACTGGAGTGGTTCGTCTCCAGATTGAAGAGGGAAATCCAGGCAAGGTGTTGGATTCTGTCTCTACCCAGACTTTTACAGATGCCCACAGAGACCAAACAGAAACCTTCTGGCCAAACCTGAGTGCTTTTTTACACTGCTACGTAATTTTCACCCATTAAACTTCTGCGAGGTTTTAGAAAAAGAAGAAAGTAAAAATTATCGCCATCCCCCCGGCCAAATAACACCAACCAAAACCAGCCAGATGTTTGGTTTACCTCTGTTCATCAGGAAAAAAATCAAGTTAATTTTGTATATCACTAATATTGCAGTTGCTGTTTTATGGCCACATATCTTCATTCTTTTCTTGAGACTGCTCAGTCTTCAAGAAATGAAGTGTGATTTTTACAGTTTACATGGCAATGATTTATATGAGGGTCATGGCCTGTCATATGACAATGCCTGACCCCACATAACATGATGTAAGTGTAAGAATCACACTCTTTCTCAGGGTCAGCAGCACCATGACACAGGTCCCTGTGTTTGACACACCACCCACAAAGTGGGGCATATGCCTTTTCCCTTTTTTAATTTTTTTTTTTTTTTTTGTCTGCTCCCTGAATTACTTTCAGGTAGTTCTGCACGTTTCTACTTTTTCATTTAATTAGGTGCAAACACTCTGTATAAATAAAATAAAAAGTTCCCTGCAGCTAGTAGGCTGTTGCAGACTGCCAGACACTGAAAAATGTTTGTCTCTGTTACTGTTGCTTAATAATTCACATTTTATAAACAAAGAAATCTTTCTCTCCCTCTTTTTTCTTTCCCTTTTCCAGTTGGCTTTTGGGGGTTAGAAGCTTGGATACAGCTGCAGAATAAGTTTGGATCCCAGTATACAGTAGGTGTACTATCCATGAATACAATAGGTGTACAGTACTACCAAGGTTTCCTGCCTGCCTTTCAGTCGCACAGGCTCCACATCCTTCAGGAGATGTCAGTCACTGCAGTGCTTGTATGTAAATGCTATATCGTCTATTAGGTATTTCAGATCCCTTTACGTGGTGCTTGGCAAGCTGAGCTGTAATCCTTTATGTCCTGCTTCTAGCAGCAGCTCAAGCCATAGACTTCAGGAAAGCAGACATCCCCCATAATAATGATATGATACTGCAAGGGTATCTGTAGAATGGTGTGTAAAGTTGGTTATCTCCATTTAGATGTGACTAGAGAGCCTGAAGAGGTTGTGCAGACTTACAAGTTGATGTGTTAGTAAGCTGCAGAACCCAAATCCTCTTGATTTCCACAGTTCTCACCGCTGTATTTTGGGGAAGCCATTGCCAACACGTCTGGCCTGTAGGAAATCAACTGTTGCGTGACATTTACGTATACCAGCTGGCACCTGAAAGTTCGGATATGATAACTCGTGCCTGGGCATGGATCACCACAAATGGTTATGGAGTTATCCAGTAGTGCCATCATTTTAAGCAGGCTCTGCAGCTGAGTCTAGGGCACATAGCCAGCTGTGTCCCTCAGTTACTTCTGTATTTATCTTTCAACTTTGTCTGGAGACAGTACTTCAGAATTTTCAGGCTGTATGATAAAATCTAATAATCATGCTGGTTAGAGCAATTTAGTCACCACCTTGCTCACATATTAACGTAGATGGCTTTCTTAAAAAAAATCATTAAAATTCAGAATGATAAGTAAACCTAAAGCTTATATTCTGTTTAAATTCAGTTCTTCAAACTAAATTGTGCAGACTGTCAACATCTGAAGCTGTTGCATTTTGCGGAGAAACAAGTTAAACAGAATCTCATACGTTAGTGACAGAGAAGAGAGGTATCTTTCTGAACATTCTATTGTGCTTTATTCTGATATGAAAAGTGACCTTTCCTATGACTTTCCAGCATTCTTCAAAGACCAGATTCTTTGCCAGTTGCAGCACTTTAACAAGTCTGCCAACATCTGCCCAGCTTGGCTTGAGATAGCAACCGTTTCTGAGAGTGTCTATTTGCTCAAGGCCTTAGGAACCTAGGTCCTTATCTTGCAAAGGCTTACGATCATGTGTTAGAATTTACAGAACTGGAGCCTTTACATCTATAAAGTTTATAGTATATAAATTTTTAATGACAGAAAGTAAATATTCCTAGTAGTAGATATGAAGAGACCAAATACAATAATCTCTATTGTAAATGCACATGTTCCTGTTTTCAAATGTGTCTGTTCACTTATATTTCTTTTAGGTGTTTTATTTAGTATTAAAAATCCGCTCTTACTTGAATGACATATTCCAGATGTAAATGTATATAGATGCTCTTCAGGTGCTAGATGCCCAAACCATTATTGTGTGCTTCACAGCACATGAGTCTTTCGTGTGTGTATATTCCTATGTGTATGTATGCACTTTACAGCCAGTGCCTTCACACTTCTTACTCTCTGTGTAGAAGTTTGCATATAGTGAAGCACTGTTTTATAAAATATCACCATTGGCACATTCACTACTCCCAAGGAAGTCACGATCTGTGAGTTGTGTAAAGCTACACGTACAATTAATCTTTTGTAATGTGTCATAATACACTGTACATCATACACTGAATAGTTTGACCTATGTGTTACTGTAGTGCTATGAATGCCAGAGGTTCTGAGCAAAAGGTTGTGTCTGTTTCTAACCATCTTAACTTCCAGATCTCATTTTGAGTTTTGTGTTCCCAGAAGCCCAAAATCTAAAGGCAGGATTTTTTCCTGATTAATGTTGATTTCAATACAAAACAATCTGTACATCATTTCAGTACAAAACCTAATCTGCTCAGCTTTATGTAAATCTTCCAAAATACACTAGGAGCAGGGATTTTTGCCGATAGAAATACTGGATTGGAAGGACAGCTGTTTGGCAGTGAGGTACTTACCTTCCAGGAATTAATAACTGGTAAGTGTCCTTACCTTTCCACACTTACAGACTTTACAGTTGAGATGGGATGACAAGAAGCCAGGTTATTCTATGAACTGCTCATGCTTTCAAAAGGAACAGATGCTGTGGTCTGTTGTAATTCTTTAAAATCAGTAAGATGTGCTACTCAAGAATACAAGCTGAGATTTTCCAAGACAGGAGCCAGAGTGGCAACATGCCTT
Source organism: Tyto alba (assembly GCF_018691265.1). Taxonomy (NCBI): domain Eukaryota; kingdom Metazoa; phylum Chordata; class Aves; order Strigiformes; family Tytonidae; genus Tyto; species Tyto alba. The sequence goes on from NW_024881322.1 coordinate 11,957,218, forward strand.
TGCATATATCAACATAAGGAAATGATCCATTTATAGAAAAACTAATCCAACAGACCTTTGGAATTTTAGATGGAAATCCGGAAGATACTGTCCTTTCCTCCAGCTGCTTTGGCCAAACTCATGGGGACAGCAAAGAGCCAACAAAGTCATCAGCCCTATGGCTAGTGTCAGAGAAACCTGGAGCTATTGCTGCGGTCATGTCAAGTCTCTGTTAATGTCTGTGTCTTGCTGTAATTAGTTACTCAGTGTTATGGAATCTCTTTGCTATCGCACTAAAAGCATGTAGATTCAACATCTCTCATCTTCTTGTGTCCACTGATTTTTAAAATAGGGGTGGAACTACAGGCATATCAGAGGGTCAAAACTTCATTTTATGCCATTAGCTATGTCACTAGTAAAAGAAACACAAATAAATTCAAAGAATGCTACAATTTTCTGTTTCCTTTTCTGTCGTGTTGTATGTTAATTTCCATTGTATAGAGCATACAGTCTCCATTGAAATTAAATGCAGTTACGTAGTTACATTACCCCAACTATCCCATGTTAAGGATGGAGTGATCAAGAAACTGCCCGTCCTTCTAGGTCTGGAGGTGTTCCTCACAAGTTAGGTTGGCAAGGCAACGTAAAGAAACATGCTGCCATCCCTATTCTCTGGATAAACAGAAAGTTCAAAGCTGTCAGAAAGCATTCAGCATGTACATTCACATGCCATACACGGCTATAAGGAAAGGAAAGAATGCTACAATGCTTTAAAAGTCAACAGGTTCAGAGCATTAGCTGCCCGAATTCATCAAATGAGGGTATTTTTGAAGTATCCAGTATTGTGGTGTTACTTGCCTCCTTGAATATCAAATACAGAAGTTCCTGAGCTTGAGTCATTTCAGTCAGACCAAACCAAACATTGGGCAGGTTCATCATTATCAGAAGATGCCTGCAACTGTCTACCAGCACCTTGCTGTGTAGGGCACCGAGGCCTATGGCAAGGAGGAGGGTCAGGTCCTTACTTTTCTTCCTGGTGGCTCAGAGTTTCTAGCAGATTGAGTGTTTTTTTGCCCAGCTTCAAATTTTGAAGGGAAAAAATTTTAAGAAGCTGAAAGAAAAGCAAAATAGGATGGGAATATGAAAACAACATTTCTGAGCTCTGCTCAGTTCCAACAGCAACACAAAACTATTCCATTTATATATTTAGCGAAATAAATCCTGGCATCCCCACCAATATGTTTCCTCTTATTGTGGGAGTTTCTTCTGAGTCGTGTTGGGACAAATATAGGACAAATGAGAATAAGGGACAGATGTCAGTGCTGTAAGTGCTAGTGGGAGCTGGAAACCCCCTTCATCAGCTGCTTTTGGAGCGTTCAAACCTGACCAGCACCATTCATCTGGGCCAGAAGTGCTGACAGAGACCAGCTGACAGACTCCCACTTCAACCTTTAGTTCCCCATGCCCGTCCCAACGCTGGGATCTGAAATAGCAGGAGTAACCCATCCCAATCGCAGTCTTCAGGGAGGCTCGGCCGCCAGGGTCCCATGCCCTTTGTCACCTTTCCTCAGCCCTTACCTGAAAACCGTCCCTCTCGCTGCCGCAGCCCCAGACCTGCAGCCCCCGGCAGCGTGCCGCTGGCTGATTTCGTGTTGCAGAGAGAAAACACTCCCCACCTCTGATCCCATCCCTCCGGAGATGCACAGCTAACCCCGCAAACTCACCGCGTACCAGCGCCAGCTATCTAGCTGCCCTTCTCCTCTCAGCCGGGGGATTTCTTCTGCTCGTCGCTTGTGCTTTCCTGCTCCCCACCCCCCCACACACTTTTCTCTCCCTCCTGGCTTTTACGTTTCTTCCACCGTGATCCATTAGGTATTTACTGACAGGGTAATGTGACTTTTCACACTGGCTCTCTGCATGCTCTGCCCTGCAGACGGGGCTGGATAAAGCCTCTCCCCAACCCCAGCTGGCTGGACATCTCCCCCCCCCCCCCCACCTTCCCCTCCCCTTCACACTAACCAAGCCAAGGATTCCTCTCTCCCTCCCTCCCCCTTTCTTTTTCCACCCCTCCCGCTTTCAGTGTAAACCCAAGACGCAGGATCCTGCCGAGGGAAAGCGCTCCTTGAAATCATCACCGCAGACCCCGCTGCGAAAGTGCAGAGGAGGAGAGAGAAAAAGCCTCGGCAGCCAACCTCCTGCGGCTGAGGGCTTTGCAAGCAGGGCAATGGCTTCAGGCTCTCAGAGATTCTCTCTCACCTTTCTCCAGGGCGTGGGATCTGTCTTCTTCATCCTTCAGATCATCTCTGTACAGGCTGATGGTGAGTCCCCCCATTCAGTTTGGGCTGGGTTACTATGGCTGGAATGAGAGCTGTATGTTGAAATGCGTTATTGCAAAAAAAACCAAACCAAACCAAAACAACAACAACAACAACAAAAAAAAAACAAACCACCTTTTTTTTTTCTTTTCTTTTTCAATAAGAAACTTAAATACACGCCCCAATTTTGGTTAGGAAAGATCTGATTCAGAGGTTTTTGAGACTCTACAAATATCCTGGGGTTAAGCAGAAAAAGGAAATAAAATCCCAGAAGGCTAAGATTGTTTTGTTACATCAAAGCGACAGGATAGTGAACTTTTCCAGAGGAAATAAGAATAATAAAACAAAGCCAGAACATGAATAAGAAGACTCAGCTATATTCTAGGAGAGCTCTCCTTATAATTAAAAGTATCTTTTCTCCAAAGAGGTCCCCATCTGCCCACTTCAGGTGCCCCCCAGTGTTGATTTATATGGGCAGGTACTTGGGGAAGGGAAGACAAGAAGTCAAAGGCTTTTATAGCCTTTTCTGTTCAGTACCCCACACGCTGAAGATAACTGCTCAACTTTCTGCACGTGAGTTTCATCTGCACTTCACTGCTGAGGGATGTGATCAGGACATGAATTTGCCTGAAGCACCAGCTACCAGTTACTCTGAAATGGGACTTTTTACTCACTGATGATAATCCTGTATAGCTGCATCCCTTGAAAGTTTCCAGTAGCCTATTGCCCTTGTAATGATTAAGCCTGTAGTGATGACCAACTTGCCTAAGCAAAAACACGATTTATTTTTGAAACAACTGTGTCTTTTCCTGGGAGAGCAGTGCTGAATGGCCACATTTTTTCACTTTCACAGCTGTGATAGATTTGTGCCTGATCTCAGGATTTTTTTATTTCGATACACTAATCCTTTACCGTTGATGTTTGCTGCATTATTCCAGAGAACAGATCTTAAACGTTATAGGGCAATAAAAACCTCTTCTTTTTGTTCTCCTCTCTTTTTGCTCTTTAATCTAAATTTATTTCAGCTTGATGACAAAGTATAACAAAGGAAAGGGGGAAAATTAATCTTGCCTGTATGGTTTTACCACTTTGCATAAAATGCCATTTATACAACAGAACCCTGTCTAGTAAATTTGAAGAAAATTACTTTCCATTAAGAATGAAGGAAAAGAAATGTGTCAGACAACTACACTATGTTGCAGTAGGCAAAATTGTGATTCTGATTTTAGGAAATACTCCTTCCCTAGAAAAATCCTTCTGAAATTAGGAAAAAATGCATACCCATGAAAGAGAGTTCTCCACAGAACTTAAGAAGACAGGACAGGAATAATTTATTTCCTCTGCTAAGAATGCTTCATCTGAAGAACTCCCTTATATTTACAAGAGCACCTCCCAATCTGTATTATTTCTATAGAATTAATGGCATCTTCTTGTTTCCTAAACAGACATCCTATAAAAGAGAAAGGGAAAAAAAGGTTGGAGATCATTTTAAGGCAGAGTTCGTGACAGATTTTAATTGTCATTCAACAGTTTGTAAAATTTACTTCACACATGGTAAAGCAATTATAAGAATTAAAGGGTAGAATATCTTAAGTACATTACAGTTGTAGACCATCATTATAATACTGTAGCTTCCATTTTTATTTAATTTCTAAGTATCATTGTGAAAAATGTGCAAGTCCTCTATTAACATGCTCTTCAGTGTGTTCTCCTAATATTAATATTCAAGCAAACAACTGTAACACTGTCCTATATACTGGTTTGTTGTACATTGATACCAAAGAAAACACGTGAACTTTAAAATTTACCACTACATGTAGGCTTCTTTTTAAGAAGATCTGAGAGTATAAACCAGGATTAGTACTTTCTTTTATAACATATTCTGGCCTGATCCAGGCAGGAAATCACCTTCTCATTTGTTTAAGTTGTAGGTGAAAATACAATTGTGCTACCCTCTAACACATGCAGATGTTACTTTAATGCCAGTGGACTGTTCTGGGTGACACATATGTATTTGTATTTTAGATACATATTTGTTATTTTTAATGAAAAGTAACTGACTGTCTTGCAAACCACTGAATGGGTTTTGAATTCACCTTGTAAAAACCCTGTGAAATTCAGACTGGCCCCTATTAGAGGCAAATGTCCGAAACCGGTTACAGTATATTTCCCTGAGGAAGACTTTTGCTTTATTATCTCGCACACAAATAATGACAGAGAGCAGGCAATAAAACTAGAGACAACGAGGTCTGGTGAAAGTGTAAAACCCCAAAGCTTAATTGATCTCTTTTGACTAGTATTTACCACAGCACAGATTGCTGTAGTGCAGTTAGACTCCAGAAAGACCAAGGTAAATGCTGAAATGAAAGCTTTGTTTCGCTTTGCAGTTCTTTTACATTTGAAATGTGCTTGCTCATAGCTGTTAAGGTCGGGGTCAGACATACAGAAAGCTTCTCAAGGGCTTGTTCCTGCCCTGACGTACCATGGTGTGCCACTACTGTTAGTGCAGTTACTGGTGAATAATATATGTTATCGTGACAGATCTCAATTATACCAGTGCGAGTATGGACTTTTAAAAATTTCCTTGGATTTGCACTGCAATAGGAGAACAAGGATGTGACTTCCTGCATCCTGCCCAGAAAGCGCCTCTGCTTTTTTTGACTCCCTCTTCTGTTTTTTCACAGTTGCTAAAATATTCATACGTATGAACCATGGTTTTCTGTAGAGTACTTGCTCTGAGACAGAGCATGTCAGGAAAGAATGATGGCGATTAACCTGCCTTACTAAGACACTCCTGAATTGAAAAAACTGCTCTGATTGCAAAACTTTACTAATTGTCCCAGAGTGGAAGTGGAGTTGGTCTGTTGGCTAAATTCGGGTTACATGGAAGACCTGTTGGTCAAGCAGTCATCTGGTAGTGCCCATGCACAGTGACTGCAGAGGTTGCCAGTGGAAGGATCCTGAATCCAAAAAACTAGGCACAATTAGGTGAGGATCTGAGATACATACCTCTGACCTAGAATCAGATGTGTCCAATGTCAAAGGCAGAAAAAAAAAAAAAAAACAAACAAAAAAACTACTATACTTTTTCCTTTGGTTTGCTTTGCACCTTTTTTGTAAAGAAAAGGCAGAGTATGCTTTTTCTTATTTGCTCTCTCTAGACACTTGCATTTGAGTAGCAGGTGTCTAAGTATTTCAAACTCCCACTTGCAAAACAGCATGTATTCTTGTGTGTTGCAAAAATAAATGCATAAACTCTTACAACTATTTGATCCTAAAGCATGTAGTAAAATTAAAATTTAAGCTCAAACTAGATTTAGCTGAGGAGAAACTCAAAGGTGAGCCCCCAATTTTGCTGTTTTTCTGATGATGTAATATTTTAAGCAATTTGAATTAAATAAGACATCATTCACTTTAGTTTCTCGCAGAAATAAACTCTACATTCATGAACACTAAACAGAACTGGTAATTACCCAAATCTCTTGTCTGTAATTGTACAGTTTTACTGAATCATCCACCCTTACTATTACAATCAAGACCATTGTTACATACAGCCGTAGAAATGGAAATTAAATTGCTCTTGAAGTACAGAAGTGACCTTCCCTTCCTCTGCTCTCTTCTACCTCAATTTGAAGTTTTTAGTGTTTCAGTAGAAATAAATTAGACTCCTCATTTACATATCTTTCACCACATTTATTTTGTTGAAACTGATTAGGTTTTATCCTTTGAACCAGTATCATGTCATGAGATCAGCACACTGGGCATGCCTTTTAAAGTGCTTGCATTTTATATTATTTGCAAGAGACATTTTTATTGCAAAGTATATATTATTATGCAGTTTTATGTTTCTTCTTCAAGCATGATGCAAATCCTACTGAAGACATGGAGGACTTTGAACTCCTTTCAGTGGGCTTTGAACTGTACCTGTACACCTCAGAAGAGCTTCTTGCTGTATATGTTACTGTATGTTACTGTATTAGAATAAATTAGCCAAATTCTGTCTTCCTGCTAATGAATAAAATTCTGCTAATTCCAATGAGATTCCTAAAAATATGAAGAAACAGGTTTTGGACTGGTTTTATTCTTGGTGAGTCCCTTTTTTGGGCTTCCATATATCTGATTGTAGACAGCTCTTCAGTCTCAAAAGCATAATATGATCCAGTTTTTAGAAGCTGAGTTTAGAAAAATTTGAAACTGGAAATAAGGTGGAGTGAGAATAATGAACCATTGGAACAGTTTACTATAAAGTGTGCTGTAAAGTCTCCATTACTTGGAGTCACTGAATCATGACTGGATGCCTTTTGAAAAGACATGGTCTAGTTGAACCATGAATTTTTGAACTCAGTGGTGGAATTACTGGGGGAATTCTACAGTCTAGTTATGTAGGATTAAACAAAGTGATAAAAATGAATCCTAGACACCCTGAGATCTATGCTCCTATGGGTAAGTTTTCAATCAGAATATACTGGGGTACTCTGAAGTAAAAACTATATTCAGCTTTTGCTTGTTTACAAAGTTTTGGTGCCAAGCAGTAATAAAAATGGTTCTTTTATCAATATATCTAAATATAATCAATATTCTGTATTAATAGTGTTCAGATGATGGTAGAGGCTAGCAATACAATACAGGCTAATTATTAAAGAACGACTCTGGGTTCAAGTGTGAATTTTTCTTCAAAACTATGAAACCAGCTGTTAATTAACAGTTGGAAGAATTATGTCATATCATTTATGTCTTACCATTGAAGTTAAAACTTTCTCACTGGTTTCGAAGGGGAACCTGCTAAACTCAAGATGTGCATTAAACCTCCGGAGAAAGACTACTTTGTATGGATTTTTAGCTTGATCTTGAGACCAGAGGGACTGGCTTTGTTTAAAAAGGCTTCAGAAAAGTACGTAGAGTTTTGGGAACAAATTTCCACACCACCTCTCCCATCATCATATTATGGGAAACAAATGTTATGGGGCAGAAATAAAGGGAGAGAGTTGAGAGGGATTTCAGACACAGTGGCTGTTCAAAGGTACCACAACCAAAGTCATACTACATTCTTCACACGAATAAGCACAAAGGCATGATCCTTTACCCTGTGCCTAATGGAAATACAGAGCAGTCTCATATTTAGAATTGCACATTAAAAACAAAATGACAATACATCTCTTGATACTATCTCAGAGAGAAAACTGATTTCAGCTACTCTGCACTGTCATAACATGCTAGAGAGAAAGGAACTTTTCACAACCCCAGTACCAATGACTGTGATATCATCAAGTAGGTGAGACAAACCTTTTTAAAAAAAACTTTTAATTGCAACTGGCAGTGATAAAAATTTTGCAAATATTTAACCAGGACCCTTAGATCCCCAGCTTGAAAATCGTATCACTTTTCTGATAAAAAGAAAAATTCAATACATTAATATCTCAAGCATGCCACTGCAAGGTGCAAAATTCAACCTCAGTGTTGTAATCTTATTTATTTAAGGGGATTTCCTGTTTTGATGTGGTTTTGCATTTTTCATATTACTGTGATAGCATGTCTCCTGTATTTTTTTCCTGTAAATGCCCCTCAGTAATGTGACACAACTCAGGATACTGGGGATCCAGCTATTCCATTGGTCAAGCGTCTGATAAGTGAATCTTGCTTGCTATTATATTTTCTAAGTAAGAAATTAGGAAAAAACGGAAGTCACATCTTAAAAACTGGGCAGATAGCCATAGAGCTTCTAAAGCTTTGGAGAAGATTCCTGGGTCAGCCTGGTAAGCAGGTCAGCCTTCTTTATCCACTTCTGGCTAACCTGAATTTCCTATAAAACTGTTCACTGTAATTTTCCCAACCAGTAAATCCTTCCTAGTTTACACTGAAACCTATTTGTCTACATAATTTGGACATTCCAGATAGCTTTTTGAATGACAAGGCTCTGTTTTGAATCAGCATCTTCATAGTTTCTAATAAAAAGTTAATTTATCACAAGTACTAGCAAACAGTAGTTAAGGAAAGCTGTCTAAACCTCAGTCTTGGCTAGCTAAACACCTCTAAAAATGTAATTGTTACTTACTGGTAAAAAGACTAAATGAACTTAATTTCTTCTAATTATATCTAGATGGAACTTGATCCTTCATGATTTTCCTTTCTCTAAGTCTTCTAACTGAAATACTAACAGCTGGAAAATAAGGATTACTGCAATATCAAACCAAAGTTTATGATTTCAGTCAGATGCTACACAAACTTGCCCTATATGTCTTTGATGATGCATCTCAATCCTGACAGTCAATGGTGAAATGTAGAATGTAGACAAGTTTTTATTTCAGACAAAGCCTCAGTAAAGTATTACACTTAATCCCTGTTTACCTTCATGCACAAAGTTGTTTTACAGATTAAGAATGGCTGTTTAAAACCACCATCTTCCTGCTTAAATTATTTCTCTCCCTATGCCATGCATACTTCCCTGTCTATTCATGGCTTTAGTAACATTGGCCTACATTAGTCTCATGTGCATTATTTGCGACATTTTGCGAAGAATCCTGATGTTCTGGTACTTAGGAGTGTAGAGGCTTGCTTTTTTCACTGGTCTGTGTAAACTCCTGTTCTAATTGCAGTTCTAATCATGGTACTGATTATAGTTGAGAATAAAGAGACAATGTAGACCAGTGGTTAGGACACTGATCTGTGCTTCTGGGTTGCATTTTTTGGTCAACTACCATTAGCTGCCTGAGAAAATCACTCTGGGTACTCTGAATTCAGATTAAATTCCTTTTCATTGCTGCTTGTCCTGCTTATTTAAACCACTGTCTGCCCAAATCAGGACAACTTCTTACTGTCCACATGTAGAATTCCCACCAAAGTAAGAATCTTCATCAGGACCCATCTGCACTTGCCAGTTAATGTGAACACAAATGATGTATTTACTTGAAAGAAACGTTGCATTTTTTGCTCTACTGGCTGAGATTCTTCCAGTGGTTTAAACTGTGCACAGGTGAGGACAGAAAGATGTCAGGTACAGACCTTCCCTGTATCAGTTCCCTATATTGAGGATTAGATTCAGATTTATCAGTTTGATGAAATGATATGTGGTGGGGGTGGCCCTTGGTGGATGATCGGGCTGAATCAGTCTGAAAGATTTCTGACATTGGTCAATATGTCCTATGAGTGTGAATCTAGATACACTGGGAACACTCAGTATGTGCTAGAAGCTATGCATTCATATAATCACTACCACTAATCTACTTTTGAAATAAGACATAATAAGTGTTTCCAGGCATTTAATGAATGAACAGTGCTTAACTTAAAAGTTGTCTTCCTGCACCTGCAGGCAACCTCAATCTGTACCTTTGAAATTTGGAAGGTATTCTGAAGGATGTTATTTTCAGAAAGAAAATACTTACAGCAATTTAAATGTCAGCACTGTGAACTGTCTCATTGTTTATTTCTTTTTCTGGAGACATCCAGCTAATGTGTTTATTCCATAACCCAGTAACTTCTCAAGCTTCACTGCCAAAACCCCAACTGCCCTGTTCCCAGTTGCCAAAACCTCTAACTTTCACCCTTATAGCTTTCACAGTGTTAAATAAATTAAAATAAAATAAACTGAACTAAAAATAAAAATAACACAAGAAATTGTTATGCTAAATTTGTTCTCATGCTCATTCAAAAAAGCCTTCCATTAAGAAAAAAATTTTGTCTGTCTTTCCAGAAAGATATGAAAACAAAGTGGCTTTGCAACAGCATTTAGACAAAAATTGCCATAGAATTACATCATTTTGATTTTAGAGAATAAGTATAAATCTATTTCTGACATGTAAGACTGGGCTGTAATACTGGCTTTTAGATTTGTGCTTTATACATGTAGTTGTTATAAATGTAACCGTAAAATGCTTAGCAATGAATTCCAGTGTTATAGTCTACAGGAGATGTTCTGACTTTGACTATATATGTGCATATAAGAGAGTGTCAAGCTTTCTCTTCTCCAGATCTTAAGCACAGACCTATAGAGGCAAGACAAGCTTCTCATGTGGGATTGGAATAATTCGGGACTTAGCCATACTTGCTTTTCTGGTGATGAACAAAACTAAAAGAAAAGCTAAGACAAAGGTATTTACAGTGTTGATAAAATTACTCATTCCAAGAAGTAGGTTGGTCATTAAAATGAATTTAGTAAAAGCAAGGAGACTTTATTTGGTGACAATTTGCAATATTTTTGTTGAATATGCATTGAGTGCAAGACCATGACGAGTGACATGTCCTTTCTTGGTGCTGCAGGGAAAGTGTTTGCACTTGAGTCCAAGAACAACTCTCAGGGTCTGGATTTAGCTGAAGCTGAGAAAGCTTGTGTTGACCTGAGTGCTCGCTTAGCAACTGTGGAAGAACTGAAAAGGGCTGTTCTGGACTGTTCTTTTGCTGGCTGCACCTCGGGATGGCTTGCTGGTGGCTCCACCGGGTAAGGACAACACCATAACCCTTCCAGAGAAGAATGAATGACAGATGTTAAGCAAATTTGCCTCCTTGACTAAGAATATTACTGAAAACCACTGGCCACAATTCAAGCACCACGACATATAGCTAAATAGGCCACTCTCCCCACAAAATCAGTTTTGTGCAGTTAATATTGCAGGGACACAAGTATTTATCAGTCTCAAATCACATATTTCACAGACCTGAGACAATTTCCTCTTTTCTTCTGAATTATGTCATTATGGTTCCTTTTCACCTGGCCTGTAGTGGGGTGCTGAGCCCTAAAGGAGCTTGCAGGGAGAGGACAGAGAGCTGGAGTTAGTGTCAGTGCTCCCACTGACTCTGTTATTCTCTACTCCATAAGAAGCTCAGCAAACTGAGCTGCGCATGGAAACCACTCACCTATCTCAGGTATTTACACATATCTGAATAGACGTGTTCAGATAGGTATGACTTTAAATGTACCTAGATATGATAACACTCATGTGATAGAGAGTTTGTTGAGAAAGCTCACCAGGGAACTGAAACTGTCACTTGATGTGCTGAATTGTGTTATTCGGGGTAGCTCAGGTGACTTGACACAGCACTAGGCTGAGCTTTGCCTTGCATTATGGATAGTGTTGCAAGATGTACGGACTGGCCACAGCCTCTCCAGGAAGCATCGTTGCCTTTGTAGAGACTAGTTCAAAGCAGGAAACATGAATGTGTCCTGTGGTGGAAACTGCTTCCCTCTGTTGATCATGGTTTCAGAAGGCTAAGCAGTCAGCCTTCATAAGTACTCCAGAGGTACCAATGACTTTCAGGGAAATTTAAGATTTTGAGAATGTATGTCCCCATGGGCGCTAGCTGTATGCCAGAAGTAGCATGGCCCTGCCACCATGCCACTCTCCTGTGGCTGGTGAGGGTTTCCCAAACTTGAGCTAACACAAGAGTCATCCCAGTCTTGCACAGGTCCAGCTATGTGGCACTGCACGGGGCCAAGCACCTATAGCCCAGCTGCCCAGTCTCTTTCATAATGAAAGTCTTTACAGCATGCCTCAGGAACAGATAGACAGGCCTCATGTTTGACAAAGAGACCAAATCACAGAAAATTCAATTAAAAAACAAACAAACAAACAAACAAAATGGAGGAGCTGAGGTTTGGTATGAATGTCTTGTGTCACCAAAGCTGGGACCATACAGGAGTTGCCTAGATGGAGCATGAGTAGATCTGAAGCCCCTTCACTCTTGAATCTTTCCTTCAGCAGGCTTACCAGCCACAACCTTAGTGTAATACATATATTAATTCCCTTGAGGTGCTTTACAAAGTTCTCATGAGTTAGAGGGTAATATCTAACCTGCTGTCACTGTTTAATGGTGATAAAATTTTGTTTTATCAAGGTACTGTTTCCAAGTTCCCAAACTTCAGTTTATTATTGGGTTTTGTCACAGTTACCAGTTATCTAAGTAAGCATTGGTGTTTGTGTATTCTTAGTGATAAAGTTTTCAAATGACAGAAAATTGCTACTATTAATGAAAGGTGATATCTAAATAACTTCAAGCAAAAGCAAGTAGTTGCAGTGATCCTTTTTTTTCCAGGTGAAAAATTGTTTGAAAATGTATTTGTATGAACTTTTGGTCATTAAAAATATCCAGAAATCTCTCAGGGTACGGGACAATGATTTAAACCCTAATTTTTTTTTTCCTAAGCCAGTTGCTGAGGTGTCATACAGGCTGAAGAGCCAAGAAAACTATCCATCTCTAAAAAGTGCACAGCAAAGTTGTTGTACAGGTTCTTTTATACAACCTCTGTATTATGGAAGTAAGGAATGATGATGAGTAGAGGAAGAAACCATCCCTTTTTTATCTAATCAATACCACTAATTAGTCCTGAGAGATCCTCAGTTAATTACTGCAGAAATTGGAGCTACAACTGTTAATATACCAGTTACACACCTATCCCTGAATATCTTCAATATCAAAATTGGATACAGTGATGGTATCATACACATCCCATCATGATGATGTGAGAATGTACACATCAGCATACTGATGGGAAGGATAGGAAGAATTTTCATCTCTTCCAACTTTCCGTACTCCATTCCTTCAGTAAACCTGTCTTTAATATAGAAGTGTCTAAACTATTTATCAGAAAAGACATTGTGGGGGCACATCAGTTGCCTTTCCTGTGCAGCCACCACATCTGACCTTCACTGGAGAGCTTCACCAGAGAGAATAGTACTTCAGAGCTGGAATTTGATACTCTTCTCTGGGACTATTTCACCTGTGGCTAGGCAAGCACCAGAATGTATGTTACTTGGTTCTCTGACCTGGATATTTTTGACTCTGGGGAAAATCAGGAAAAGTATAAAGCCTAAAAAGGCTATACTGGTTTCATTGTTAGTTACTGCAGCTCTGGACAAGGAAATGAGCAGTGGAGTGCAAAGTATGCAAATGAGACAAAGTTATTCAGGTTGGACAAGCTCAAGTAGAATATAAAGATTTTCAGAGGGATTTAGATGAACGAGCAAAATGATGACAAATGGAGTTAAATGATAATACATGCAGGAGGAATAGCAATCTACTTGAAAATATCTTATAGGGTTCTGATTTGCCTCTGTCAGCCCAGGAAAGATATGAGGACATCGCTATGGACAGCACAAAAAAACCCTATGTCAAACTGCAGCCGTAATAAAAACAAGCAAACAAGCAAACAAAGAGTTTCTAGAGTGGTTATGGAATGGGATGGAGAGTATGAAAAATATATACATATATATGCACATATAGCTCAGTGTAACAGCCTCCTTTGGAATACTATACGTATTACTGTTACCACATCTTAAGAAAGGTACTAAATGAGGCTCAAAAAAGAGCTCAAGAATGATTAAAGGAATGGAAAAGCTATTAAGAAGGGACTCAAAATATTTTACTGAATTAGTTATTCAATTTGAAAAATATATCTACAGTTACCTATTCAATACTTTGGGCCTTTACTTGATAAATGGAAACATGACAACAAGGATAAAGGATAGCTGGTAAATAGAAAAGCCTCAATCCACACTCAGCTGATTTAAGATGGAGAGGGGAAAGCAGGCTTCACAGCATGTCCAGAAGGGTATGGAAGTAGGGAAAATGATTTCTAAATTTAAGGACTTTTTGCTAGGCACACCTTGTGCTATTTATCTTGATGGACCTACACATCCTTGAATGTGATAGCAAGGCCCAGGGAGAGAAGTGACCTCCTCATATTTGCCAGATCCAAAACTGTTCAGGACTTTATAGATTAGATCTAAAACCTTGGATTCCTTCCAGCAGATGACTGGCGTCCAGTGCAGATCACAGAGCTTTAGTCTAATATTCTCCCATATACTCTTGGACTGTGTACATCAGAAAGGAGATGAATAGGAGGGAAGATGACAAAAGAAGTTCCTAATTTCAAGAAGAATGCAGTTTGGTTTGTTTATTTGATGCCTGGAAATTATTCCAGTCTTTCCCCTGAGGAAAAATGGATTAGACGTTAGCAGCAGAAGTAAACACAAACAAATGATGTGAGTGAAGTCATTAGAGTGTTGCAGATTTTCTGACACGCTTCAGTCCTCCTTCACCCACATACACTTAAAACTGAACAGGAGCTCTAGCAGAGATGTAAGGACTTTTTCACCTCTAGATCAATTTTCCAGGTTTTGCGCAAGTCAGTGATTTGTTCATTTCTGATAGCTATTTTATGGTCTTAGTGAATAATTACAGTCCCGCTCATAGAAAATATATCCATCACTGCTGGCTGTTGTGTGTCCTTATAATTATTTTTACAGACAAAGCAGGGTCTGGAAACCCATGGGAGTTTCTCTGGTTACAACTGAGGCACATCACTGAGTCAGCATGAGCGTGTGCACTCCGCCTGCTCTCTGGGCTATACCTCATATGTGGGCAAAGAGGAGAATTCACTCTGAAAACTAGCCCAGTTTGGGTGACTGTCAGATTTCTGATGACTTGTATGTAAATATGGATCCATATGTAATTATGCAAAGATTTGGGGATTATAATGGGACACCCTCTGTTGGATCCAGTGAGGTTGTGTCCATCCAGCTCACTCCAATGTACTTCATACTAGCCCACTGCCATGAACGCTGCCTTCTCAGCTGTGTTGGTAGAGGTGTTTGTCTCTTGTCTCTTTTAAGTCAGAAGTGAACAGGGTGGGCAACCAGCTACTGGTTAGGGTGTTAAAAACCATTGTTCTGCAGAGAGTGATGCTGGTGGAAGAAGACACCAGTCTGCTGGTGGGGATGCTCACGTTGCGCTCTCTAACCCGCTTCCATCTGCACACTGGGCTAGCCCAAGCAATGGGTCTCGATAAATACAATTCCCTTCAACTGATGTAGGATGAAAATTGCTTAAACAAATAGATTCCTGCCAGCAACCTGCCAGGGTGGTTTTATGGTTTGTTCGGCCTGGGACAGAACCTCTTTCACAGGCATAAGGGGATGTTTCCGTCTTCTGCTTTCAGTTGTTCAGACGAACCCAGTTCAGGGGTAAGAGGATATTGGATAACTTCTTCCAGCAGCCCAGAAGTAAACCATATATGAGTCCATCAGTCCTGACATGTGTAACTTATAAAGCATTACACATTGTTACATTTCAGGAAATTAAATGTTGTTAGGCAGGTTTCATTTGTCAGATGAGCCATAATAGCTATTTATACTAAAAATGACACTCTTATGACTTATTTGCATGTCAGACAATTGAGTCAGTGAAACCAGCAAGCGACCTGCCAGAATATAAATGAAAAAAGGTGGCAGAGTTCTCTGAACTGCTATCTTTTGTATTCAGATGTCATACTAGAAAACCTTGTGTCAAGTCCTCCAGTGCTAGGCAGCACATCCTGTAGGGTCTTATGTTCATTTCTGGGGGTTTTGAAATTTGGAAAGTGAACATGACACAATTTTTTTTACAATCAGCCCTGTGCACAGAATATTAGAAAGCAGCTATTTATCTTAGAAATTGTAAACACCCTCAACAGCTTGTATTAAGATATTAATAGCAAATTTACTCATTTCCATGCTTTTTCTAGGACTGAAAAGCTGAAGCTGTTCTATTCCCTATCCTGTTCCATATTTGTCTACAAAAGAATGAAGCCCCATGTATCCCTTCTGTAAGGGCTTTGAACCTCTGCATAGGCTTTCTGTTCTATGATAGACCTCCTGCAGGGCTGTCAACCTGTTCTTTTGCATGAAATCGCCCTGAGCTTGTTCCTACCCAGTCCCTGGAGGATTTATTTTGGAGGGGATGACTGGAGTGAGCAAGCAGAGTCAGCTAGAATAAGCCTTACTGAGGGAGTCAGAAGACTGGAGTTCTTTTCTTGGCTGACCACACACCAGATGTTTGCTGCTAGGAATATTACTTCATCTCTATTTTTCCTTCCTTTTGTTAGCTCTTTGGGTTTTGTACTGACTCCTATTGAATGCTTCTACAGTTTCAAACACAACAGGGCCCTCACTGCAGATGACACCAGTGGGAAATGTAATAATAAGACTCAGAAATGACATTTCACAGGACTACCTACTTCTTTTTCTGCCTACTGCGTGGAACTTGCCCAGCACCTGGCAGTAGGGTAAAAACAGCACATTTCTTGGGAAAGAAAAAAGCAATATCCAAGGAATTAAATAAGGGTCAGTTGCTAACCCTTGCCAGTCCTCTCATCTGTGTGTGTAAACCCTTGGACTTATGGACCCTGTGAAATCTATCCAGGTGTACATGCTATAACAGGCCCACTTGCTTATTTGCAGAGAAGCAGTCCTAATGATATGTTAGTTTGGCAAACTCTCTGGTTTATTTCAAGGCTGTACTCTGCTGTCTGATGATAATGCATATGAATTTGCTCCCAGACATGTGTATGATGTAGGTCAATTAATTCCCTTCAAGAGAAAAATCCAGACGTAGCTGACAGGACATGGTCCAATTCAAAATGCTAAAATTGCTTATGAAACTGTCTGAGGAGGTCTTGCACTCTGAAATGCCTTCATGTCACAAACTCTAGTCCCACAGTTCACAGCTGGTGTCATGCTCTGCTAGTTGATGACTTTGTCTTCTAATTGTTCCTTGTCAATCATCTCAGAAAGTCCCATACAGAGAAAAAGCAAAGTAATTTTGTTTCAAGAATAGGGATTTCTACATGATGCTTAGTCAAGAGACTTGAATTTAATGTATGGACATGGCCAGTTTACTCCAAGGAATGATACCACCGAGCAACGTGTACATGAGCCACTTTGCATTAGCTTTGGGGGGGAGGTGAATCTTTTCTTGGCACAACCTGGGAAGACAGCATGGGCAAACTATGACAGCCACGGTTCTTGTAAAACAGACAGCCCAATAATTGAAGTAATTTTTAGGAAATGTACTTCTTCAGGAAAAGCACCATACAAAAGAAAACACATTTTTGATGTATTTTCTAGGTCAAGCACTCTAAACACCATCTGCTAAACTGTAGCATCACAGTCCTCAGAGTAGCCATTTACTTAGTTGGGACTCGCACTTTTAAATTGTATTTTTACTGGAAGATTTTTTTAACAAACTTTGAGAGCTTTAGCAAAACTTCAACTCTGGCACAAAAGGTAGGGGGTACACTAGTGAAATCAGTTAATGCCAGAAGGTTAGAACTTATTGTTAGGACCAAGGAAAATCACAACATTGAACAGGAAGGTAATCCTGACTTCAGAGATGGAGTAACAGAAGTGGGGTATGATGTAACAGTATTACATGAAGACTAATAGGCGTTTCTGCCTTAAGCTAGCAGTTCAGCTGGAAAAGACAGAGCAGGAGAAAGGTCTGGGTGTAGTAATAGAACACAGGGTGGCAGTGAGCCTGATGTAAAATAAAATAACTCACATAAAATTTGTGAAAAAAAGAAATGCAGTCCTCCTAAAAGACATCCATCAGCTCTTCCAGGAGAGAAAGGTCAGTACTGAAGGGCTTGAACGAGGCACTGGTCAGACACCACCTGCAATAGTGCAATGTAATTCTTGGCATCCCAGCCCAGAAGGGATGAGTTCAGGCTAGGATCAGTCCAAGAAAACAGGTCTTTTATCAGAAGTGATTAAAAGTGATCGGTTTGTTTAGCCTAGCAAAATGAAGACAGAAAGGGGATATGCTTACGCTTAGCAAATGCACAAGAGCAGCTCATACCAGAGTTTTAACTTGCCAGTTAGTTCTAATGAGGTTGGTGTTCTAATTTTCAAAAGAACTTCACACATTTTGCCCTTCTTTTAGAATCTCTGTAATGTTTTGTCATACCTGTTAGCCTTTTGTCTGACAGTTGAGCTTCTTTGTAAATTAATAACATTCAGCAAGTATTTTTGTGGGGTTTTTTTAAACCCTTTGGTAACTCATCACGTCTGTTATGAAAACCATGGGTTAAACTAGAGCCCATAAAATGAAACTGGGTAAAACCAACACTCAACATGTCTTTGAGCACCCAAGTCCAGGCCAGGAAGCAACACGATTCTTCTCTACAAGCACTAAGAATGCTCAAATTATATGTACATAGCAATATTATAGTAAAATGGCTATATAAAATCTCTCATACTAGGCTACAGTATGAAAATCTGCATGAATGGGCCATATTTATTTAGTGAACAGAGGCCTTACTATTTCAGTAGTCATATGTACAATTTTAAGCACAAAAGGCTGCATTTTGGTGTATATTTTTAAGAATCTAAAGGATATTGGTTCTGCCTTCGTAAGACCTCCTTTTGACATTTCCAGTGGCAGTATTGCTGTTGGAATGTCTTCATGTCACACTTAGCAGCTGCTTTCTTTGGGTCACATCCAGCCAAAATTAGCCTCTATAGTTCCCAGTCAATGGACTTTCCAAAGCCCACCTGTGCTCCCCTTCATGACTTTTCAGGGAAATTTTCTTCCCTTCGGTAATCGTGAACATGTCATTTATATTTTATTCCTCATCAAAGCCAGCTTTATAATTTGCTGTTTCCCAAACTACAGAAGGGAAAGACTAAGAATAAAAATCCTCTAGTTTCGCTTCCAGACTACTGATTTTTTTTCTCTCACATAGTTACTGAAACACAAGTGGTAGAGCTGACCCATGAAAAAAATTAGCACAGGATGTTAAAGATTTCTCTTGACTAAGAAAAGTGATGAAGTTTTTAACTTTCTAATTAGGGGAAGGTTTGTTATATTATGTTATAAACCAGACATTCACAGTGCCTCATACTACTATGAATAAATGTCATAAGACCATTCTGACTCAGTTCAGTGAATTTATTGACAAAGACTACAAAATGTAGCGACTACAAAACATCCCAGTCCCACCTACTGGTTTCTGTGCTGATGGATCACACTATGTCATAAAAACTCAGCTGTTAACTCCCTATGTTTTAACTTGGGTTTACTGAAAAATTTTCAAGTATTACAAAATTGCTATGTAATTATCTTAGAAAGTAGAAGTACCAGTGGATACTACTGTAAAGATAATTTATAATTTATATATATGTATTGTGTGTTTATTATATATATATCTATTATACATGCATACATAAAATACATAAAAATAGGTATCAATACTATGGCTCAAATATATCATTATGATGTATTTAATAATATATATTATATAATGGCATATTATGGCATATTGTGAAATAAATACTATTCATGCCAGCTTTTCTGCTCATTCCTTAAAAGAAGTGCAAAATACAGCAATTACTCATTGTTTACATAATTAATTAGAAAAAGATTAACCAGCACAAGAGTAAGTGGAAGGCTTCTAGGAAGTCTGGTTCATGCCTTATTTTGCTACATATTAAATTTTCTCCTTGCATGTGCACATGATAACTGTGATATCTGAGTCATGGCACAGGAAAACAACAATCAGGTTGGCTATCCTCTGATCGTTCTTTCGGGGTAGGTACAGAGGAAGGGCTGCTAATTGCTCTTAGTTGGATGAGTCATGGCGTACAGCAGGAATTAAGCTGAGATTCAACATAGGGCAGAGTCTCTGCAGTCTCTTGTTTTCCCACTTGAGAGAAGAATCATGGAGCAAGTTGTCTTTCTAGGCTGCTTAGCAGTGGACTGAGAAGATTCTCAGTAGTTTTTGGCTTGGCTTGTGAAGGAACCAAAGGAGACACCATCAGATACCCTCTCACTTTCCATCAAAGAGCAGGGGCTGTTGTCAACACCGCTAAACCCGCTCCTTTCCCAACTATAATTTTTCCTTACTGATAGTATATGGTACTTACACAGTCTATAGTGATAGTATGTGTGATTCATTTTTATGCTGTGAGTGTGAGTTCATGGCCATGTGAGTTTATGGCCATGTAAGAGTAATTTTCAGGGACACATGGATGTTTCAAGCAGATCCATATTAAATATAGAGGATTATTATAGATGATCTGCAGTTTGAACACAGTGTCTTTCTTCTGAGGATGTCTACTTTCATAAGAGGTCTCCACAGAAAGAAAAATACAATTACATCTATTTCTTAAATACAAGGTACAAAATCATGCATTACACTGCTCTAAGCATCAGATTACAATGTATGCTAAAATGAGTAATGAGCAAGTCTGTTTGAGTTCAATTACGTGAAAGTAGCAATAAATAGAATTAAAGTTCCCTGCATGAATACATTCTTCTAAACGGCTGGGTAGGTGGATGCATCTCTAAAAAAGTATAAAATTTGTGACATTCTCTCAACCATGATGCATGCCCCAGTGCAACAGTTCAAAATAGTAAAAAAATGAAGTGTGCAACTCATTTCCACAACCTCTCAGTGGGGTGCTGGAAAGAGTAGGAAAAATGTTTGATTTTTTTGTTTCTTATTTCAGCATGGTGATGCTGCTGCTAAAGAAATTTTAAAATATGTTGAATTCTGAATTGATAGCCATTTTTTGGTCCTCAAATGAAAAATGTAACAAAGAAGAAAGCATCAAAACCTAATTTTTAGAACTGAGACAAAAGTGTACCTATGTATTTAATCATAATTATAGATTAAAACCTAGCATTTTAGGATTTAGGGAAACATATACCCACCCTCAAGAACTCAGAAAAAAGAGACTATTATTGTATATTTTTAGTCATACCTGGAGTCCTACTGGCTGCAGAGAGACTATTTCTATGCCAAAGGTGTTGCGGGTCTGATCGTTAGCCCCACAACTGAGAAATGCTGAGCACTCTTGAAACTCCTTTCAACAGCACTAATAACAGTTTACTGAAGATGTTTAAAGCTTGCAGGATTGAGCTAGTGGTAGGAAACTACTGACTAAGAAGGAGGAATGGGAGAGATAAAATAGATTTTTTTTTTTTCTTCTATTTTTTGTATGTGTGTGTACAAGACATGGTTTCTTTCACCTCAGAATTCTATTAGAATGTTTGCGGTTTTAATCAGATCAATTTTAATATGACAAAAATCCAAATTAAGAAGATTAACCAGGGTCCAGTCTGTTGTAGGGAAAAAAGAAACAGAAAGGAAGAGCAATTTTTAAACTTCATGTAGGAAAAAAGTTTAGTGAGAAACACATTTTAAAAGTCCTAGCATCATTTAAAGCCTTTCTTTATGTATAATGTTAAAACTATATGCAAGATACACCTTTGTTAGTTTGGTCACATTGAATAGCAGCTAAGAAATGCTCTTAACGTTAACTAACCAATATATTCTATCAAATACAGACTTGTAATTCATTGTGCAATACATAAAAAAAAAAAGTAAGAAAATCTTGCTCTTCAAATACACAGTCTTATATGTGACAGGTATCCTGTTTTGGAGATGACCTGAATATACCAGGAATGTGTCACCCACAGATAACTTTTTAGCCTACTGAAGAAATGATAAAGAAATTACAGTGCTTTGGGTGGAAGCAAAATATATTAGTGAGAAATTGGAATTAGGAATAGGAAAATTCAAGATATGATTTTTAAAAGTGGCTTCCAAGTATCAGGAATTTTATTCTTTGAATGTGCATAGAAAGGAACGTGGCCTGATTTTCAGAGACCTGAATTTTATGATGGCAACAATCTTCAAAACTGTTTTTTTTATAAAAGAGAGTCTGAAGTCCTAAGTGCACAATTACAGACAAAAGGCACAAACTTTTAAAGACTTGTCAGTATCTGTCTACTCACTGTTGCAAGACATAACTGATCCAGGTACCTGATTTAGTAATTATTGGAAAGATTAGGGCTGGTAAATCACTTTTTGAAGGGAAGCATAACTGTTTCATTCACTTAGGCCTTGTAAGACCTGGTAGAACAATATGTGAATACATACAAAAATTTTCTAATTGATGGCCTGATTCTCCCAGTCATCTGAACTCACTTTGGCAAATCAAGTCACTTTTGTTTAGGTGCCTGATTACTGACTTAGAGGATTTGGACTTTAAATGCATTAAATCCTAAGGAAACTTGAATTTAAACTTTTATGGACAATATTGTCTTTCAAAGGACCCCCCAAAAAATCAAGAGGTGTTTTCCTTTCAAAAGAAACATATTTGGTTTGGAATCATAAAGGGACTATCTGTAGGGGATGACATCATGTTGTTTTGCAGAGCAGAAGTGTGGTAGGAACCATTTTGGTATGTATGCGTGACCACCACCATATGGCTTGTTTCATGTTGCTTTTGTTTGTTTACATTAAAAGAGCTTTAAAGTTGCATATTTAACTCCTCAGAATCTAACACATGCCAGAATGAAGATGGTCTCTACAATCCTAATTCAGCCCACTTGTGTAAATCAATGGTTTTAAAGTATTTAAGTGCATGGTCAAATACTAGGTTTCCACTGGATCTTTTCCACACTGAGTGAATGAACAGTTAGTCAACATTTATTTTATTCCCCAAATTGAGTGTGGGACTGACAGCAAAATTAGTTCAACCATTGCACAATACAAAATGATAAATACTCTCTGCTGGAAGGATTCCTCTGTGGAAAGCATTTTTTGCCGTGCTTTCACTAGAACAGCTGATCGTGCAGCACTTCTGCAAACCTGCTGTCTACAAAAAATAAACCTCACACCATTAATATCCAGCTGCAAAAATTTGAGCTGAATTAGCTTCCCCAGCCTTTGTAACCTTTGTCAGTGGTTACAGTAAAACCAGTGTTTTCTACAACAAACTCTCTTCTATTTGTTAGTTTTAAGCAGCCAGTGTAGCTGAGAGAAGAGACAATTAGTGATCTCTTCCTTCATGCTCAGCATCTACAGAGTTGTAAAACCAAATACAGATTTATTACCTTTGTCCAAGCCTATGAAGGGCAACGGGATGGGTTAGGTACTGCTGAGTACCAAACCAGAAAAAATGACGTTTACACAAAGGTGTGGAATTACTGTTAAAAAAATGACAGCAGTTTTTCTTCCAAGAACTCAAGATTAATTTCCCGAGCTTACCTGTGTTACCTTTTGAGCAGTTAAATATGCAACCTTAATGGTCTTTTGATGTAAAATGCTAACGATTTATAATCTTTCAGATAAAATCTTGAATTTTCTATTAATTTTTATCAAGGTGCCATTGGTGGGAATCTGCATTGCTGATGAGAGCAGAACGTGGCCTTAAATACTCTGGGACTTGGTCTGGTGTTTAGAAGTATTACAGAATATAATAAAATAAACATTCTTTATTGCTTCCTATGCCTTGAACTTATCTACAGAAAACATTTTTTTTAATTACTTCTAATTCTCCATTGACTTTTTTCATACATCTTCCCACACTAATGCCTTATGTGCCAACTCTAGACAGTTAAGATAAGGCTAAGGCCTGACTACTGTGATAAAAGATCTCCAGAGTTCACCTGCATGTACAAGTCCACAAGATTTCTGATTATTTTTTTTCTTCTTCTTCTTTATTTTAGGACAATTATATGCAGAAAGACGGGCAGCAAACAGCAGAGCGTGAAAGCCATTGATGTTAAAATTGAAACCGATCCCTTTGTGAATGACCAATATGATGCTTTTTGTGTAAAGGATGAAGGTCAGCACTAATACACTATTGAAATAATTTACAGTCATCGCTGTCTTGCAACATTAAAAGTTTTGCCTTCAGTTTTTCTGCTGCTGAGAGGCAAAGAGAGAATGTTAAGGAGTAAATCTTTATAGTAATCGCCCACTAAGTGAGCCAACTGCTGCAAAGACATTGGTTGCAGAAAATAAATTGCATTATCTTTTGTCTTTGCTGCAGTTTAGCAAGTTCAAACAGCACTACTGATCTGGAAGAACCCATGTTGGTGTTCACAGAATGTACTTTATGGAAAAGAATATATATCTGGCACCAATATAACTGAGATGCCTGAAGCATCTCCCATACTCAGCACTGTAAGTGAATGTAACTCAGACAGCTGGCTTCCAACTGCAAAACACCGTGCTGTTGCATATCTATCAGTATGCAACATTTGTATAAAAATAACTTCATTGCCTCCATTTTATTTTTATTTTGTTTTGTTTTGGTTTTGTTAACAAGTGTAGACCAGCCTGCTAGGGACTCTGATATATTATGGATAATTCTGAATACCAAATCATTTCCAATTTAAGTCAATGCTTAAACTTTTTTATATTCAAATGCCAGAACCCACAAGCAAAGATGGATTCTGAAGGCAAAAAGTATATTGTTACTGATAGGCAGGATTGTGTAGAGAAGTTTGGAAACCCCTGAAACAGATTGTTGATGTCTGGAGTGAAGTGTTGCATCTCATTTCCGAGAAAAGCAGAGGCACGTGGGTGACATTTACTGAGAAACAATAAATTCACAACGCAGGGGACCATTTTGTTAAACATTCAGTGGCAGCAGTGGGAATGAAAATATGGGTGAAGTAAAATATGGCAGAGATGATGCATATTTGATGTGCACCTAGTCATTCAAAATTCACAGTTTGACCGACCGTTCTCTCAAGTAACCCTCATGACACCAACTCCAGGCTCCGTGCTGCTATGGGCGATGCCAGCTCCGTCACCCAGTTGCTAGTGTTGTCACACAAGCACCTTTGTGTTTCCTTCCATGCAGCTCCTCACATATAGGAGCAGCTCGCTGTAAACATCTGCAAAACTCTCTCATTGTCTTCCTTCAAATTTCGCTGTTGTCATCATCCCCCCCTTGAGAAAAACCTTGCTGTGGGTGGGACAGCTGTGGGAGGCTGAAGTCATTGCTCTGGCCGCTATTGTTCCATTGTGCCCTTGTCTCCCCTGACCGTCTCCACCTGCGGTGTCTGAGCTTACACGTAGATGCTGGATCTCGGGGAAGGAGACGTGTTTGCCTTTTGCAGTTGGTTACTGCTCGCGGTGAAGGGGCAGACAGGTGAAGGTAAGAACATAGTCTGGCAATGCTTGTTGGAAAGGAATGCCTCATAGGACTCAGAAACTGCATAGTTGAATCTCTGGGGAAAATTGGAATCATTTGCAAAGAAGAGACAATTTCTGAACAACTTGTTTTGTACAAGGCAGGGAGTTTCCTGATGACGGAATGGGATGAGCATGCCAATGCATTCACCAAATACTCCTTACACACAGAAACATTTCTGGATGACAATAAGGTCCCCTCTTATTTGAATAGATAAAAAATTTCAGATGCAGAGTCAATGTTTGAATAGAAAGGCTTAAGTGAAGTTGTGTGGCAGAGCCTAGTCTACAGTTGGGATGAAAAGAGCAAAGCCTAGAAAGGAAACAGCCTTAACGTGCAAGTGTTACACACAGTAAGACACAAGCCAGCACAAAGCAGTTGACTGGTGAAAGAACAACCTACAGCTCAGGGATGCCACTTTCAGTTTTGGGAAGTAAATATCCAGTAAGAAGCAGCAACAGCAAACCCTGCATCACAGCCTCTGTTTTGTTCCACCATTTCGTACATGTGGCTAATAACTATGTGTCTAAGTTAGGATTAATGAATTGTTTCTTACTCAAAAACTCCCAAGTATTTTTTTTCTATTAGAAAAGCAGACATTTCTTTTAATTGATACAATTTAAATTATAATACATTAATAAGTTAGTATTAAGGCCTGCATACTGAAATCAAGTACAAAAAGTTGTTTTGCCCTGCCAAAAGTGATAAACCCCAGGCTTCTTACACTGAGACCTGTGTGCCCATACACAATAACCACAAACCCTTTAATTTCTTCAATATCCATCCAAGCAATAATCTGCAGTCCCATGTGAAATTCATCTGCCTTAGAGGTATAAATATGCTGGTTTGTCCACCTGTGTGCAATGCCGATCGGCTGGCCAGCACCGCTTGTGGGGATGGGTGAGAGCTGAGTTTTACCTATGCCCATTCCGATGGAATTGATGCCTGGATTTGGCTCTTTCTTTTTTAAACTCATCTTACCAAAAATGAGCAGACACGCAACAGCTTTCCCTCTTTGTCAGACTTGGCTGAGATCAGACAAAGGCTCAGACAGACTGGCAGGCTGAGGACAGACAGAGGGAACGGCCATATCAGCCTTTTCTTCAGAAACTAGGTTGATGATAGTAACTCTTCACAACTCTATTTTCAGTTTTTAAGGTTGTGCAAAGGGCATCTGAAACCACCATGAAACTTCTAGTACCAACCATCACAAAATTCCATTTTTAGTCCTTGATTTAATATTAATCTTTTCTCAATTAACGTTTAACATGTGAATGAGTTGAGTCAAATTGCTTAAGCATACACCTCAGCACCCCTCAACAGCTGTGGCAGTGGTCAGATGCCAGCAAGAGCCCTGGGTGTGCTAACAGGATCAGGCTTTTACAAATAAAAATCCTGAAGAGAGAGATACCTTTTTTTTTTGTGATTCTGAAATGGATTTTGTTCTGTACACACAGAAGAATCACAGCAATCTTTGATGCTAAGAGTTGTGCTTTACAGGGAATTGGTACTAAGAGTTGTGTTTGACAGGGAAAGATGCAGTTGTAATGTTTTATGAATGCTATGAGTATAGATAGCTGCTGTTTTTGCAGTACAGAGAAATGTGTCTTCTCAGTTTCTCATAAATTAATGTTTTATGCAGCCGTTAGAGTCAGGAAGACAACTCTGTACCAGCTCAGTATCTGAGATCAGAAAGTTTCCCTCAATCCCAAGTGCTAAAAATGACCTACAAATTTATTAGATTCTGCATATTCTGAAAAAGGAGTATCCCACGTAAGTGAGATCTGGCCCACATAATGTGTATTTCTTCTGTATGAAAGTTCATAAGGAAATACCTCAAAATATAGAAGAGAGAAAGCAAGAAAAACAGAAAGCTGGAATTTTTCCTACTAGTCTTTATTTTTTTGTAGGACCGCATACCATTTGATTCCATATGTATATAATCCTCTTGGTTGCCTTCCTTGGCTTTTTTTTAAATGCAACAAAGGAAAGATCTCTGCTAATAGCTTCAATGTTTTACTGATTCTTTCTTTTGGTGACCCACTGATATTTACAGGCAACAAGTAAGATCTCTATTCCATAAGGCTTTGATTTGCTGCCACCATAGAAAAACTAAACAGGCAGCAACTTGTAGTAGCATACAGCATAAATGAAAATCACACTTTGTTAAACATGACTGCTGGTTCCAGATACACATCAAAGCTTGATGGCTTACATACATATTTCAGGTTGCCTTTTTCAGCAGTAAGAAAAAAATAAATTAGTATGTTGTTTATAGCAAATATATTAAATGTACTCTTCAAGATCAATCAAACTGCAATTTGTTTTATGTAGTTTTTGAACCATTTCTTTGTGTTTATCATGCTTTGCTGTGGATATGAAGTTTTTCATTTTTTCATTGGTACAGCTTTCTTTTCTAGAGCTTTGTATATAGCTGACAGTGAATTTTCAGCTACCTAGTGATGTCATTTAAACTAATGCATTCTTACACGCCCTATCTGATGAAAGAGGTATTGGCATCCTAACATTGGTAGCTTACAAGCAGCTCTTATATTGACTATGATTGAGTTTTGGTTCTTTGTACTCTATCTGTATTCAGTATTTTTATGCAAAAATGAAAATTTCATATGCTTTAGTGTCTCTGTAATCAAGAAGAAAACCAAACATCCACACTCGTCTTTCACAGGGCTGAGCGATAAGAGTTGCATTTTCCAATTTCTTAATGACGAGATGACATCCTAGAAATTCCAGTGGTCTCTCTGGAAAAACTCCACTGAATTGGAAAGTCGTAACTAGATGTTTTATGTCAAAGAAGATGTCTCATGTCACCTTTCAGAGCATGGTACACAGTTAAAGTAGCAATTGTAGAAAATCAGTTTTCGGTAGATTCCCAGTTCTGCCAGGTGGTGTGAAAACTGAAGTTTGCATCTTTTTCATGTTGATGGGATTTTTTTTTTGCATTGATCTTAGGCTGTCCCTTCTGTAGACAATATTCTATCCAGATATTTCAAAAAAATATTTACAATCTGGTGGGGTGCTTGTAGTTTAAATCAAAACGATGCTACTGGAGGAATCTGGATTGGGGAGGAGGGGTGCTGTGTTCTTAAAGTGACTTGTTTTGACTCTTTACAAGAATTCACCTGTCACAAACTCTTTTCCACACATGGTTTGGAGTTAAACTTACTCTTCAGAGAGGCCTTATTTCCTAAAAGCCAATCACTGAATGTGCTAAGTCAGTTAACAAGAGGTGTCTTCAGTCCCTTGTAAAAAACAGTTACCGAGTCTCTAAGAGGTCTGTAACCAGTCATCCCTAGCCTAACATATCTATGCTCAACACTCACATCTTTGCTGTGCCACTTATTCCCATTCAGTTGTCAGATGTTGACTCTATCCTGATTTCTACCCGTGTATATTGAGTTCTTTATTGACTATGGTGGTGTTTTTCACTCCAGAAGATAGTCTGTGTCAAATTACTGCTGACATAAGGATCTTCTTTGTACTTCAACATCTCCTTATGTCTGTGCTGTGCTGTCTCACTGTGTAACCCAATCCATCCTTGCATACTGGAGGTCAGCTATCAATGTATGGAGCCCCATTAGGCTTTTGACCTCGCTGTCAATATGTGACAAACTCAGAAAGGGTCACGGTGTCCAGAACCACATTCCAGGTTTCTAGGTTTCAGATGTGATCTGGCACAGAAGCAGGTAGCGCATGGGATCTGCTGGATGGGATCTGAGTATCCAGAACATCAGGCTCTTCTACTGGGCTCCTTTTTTAGCAATCACTGAGAAAATTTGCTGGCTTATGGGAGGATAGATGCGGGGGAAAGCAGTGCTCCAGATGAAGAGTTCAGCACTGGAGGAGCGCAGTCCTTATTGACCAGCATCACCACTCCAGGCAACTCCTGTGGTTGCCTTAACAAAGAGCAGTACTGTTCCTCTACATGACAAGCTGCTGCCAACACACCCTCTGTCATGCTTCATGCCCCAGATCTGCCTCCTCTCTTCCAGCAAGAAAATGGCCTGAATGCCAGCACTGTGTACAGACTGTTGTTCTAAACAAGCCCATGCTTTGCCAGCTCCTGGTATAAAGGCTGCAGACAAAAACCTGAAGCCTGTCCCCAGAAGTGGCTCAGTTTGATGAGCTGCTGTGCCAGTGTCACTTCTGTACGTGTACCAGAAAATACAGGTTTGGCAAAAGGCTGAGCAGGAATTGTCATAGCAACTGAGACTGCAGCAGGACGAGGAACCATAAGATGCTGCAACCCGGAAAATTCCCGTACATCTTGCACAGTAGAGGACAGCAGCAAAATGGATGTAGGAGCTTGAGTACGTCTTTGTAGGGTATCAGCTTTCACTTATGCTTGTCCGTGCTGTCACTCAGTATGCTCTGCAGCAAAGACACGACCTTACAAAGTCGCATGTGAGAGAGTCAAAAGTTCCCCATACAGTGCTCGTCCATGAACATCTTTTAAATAATCTACTTTTATTTCTATTCATACATCAGCCAGATCTCTTTCAGGATCTCATAATTCTCTGTTGCCATGTACGTTGCCACATTTTACAGTAAAGGTCCCTTCAGCTTCCTTCTTTCCTGGAAGGTTATAATGTGCTTTTTGAATGTCTTTGCCATATTTAACTAATTCAAGTGTTACTTTTCTGCTTTCTCTGGCCACAGGATTAAGAAGCAAAGCTTTGTAGATAAGAATACCCTCTGACATATAATTGTCCCATACAGCCTTGGGATCAATGCTTCCCTCAGTGCAGATACACAGCTCCCGTTTGTACTGATGGAAGTAGCTACATAAATAAAGTACATGAAATACAGGGGTCTGTAGCCTTCCTATGAGGCAATAAAATATTTTTTTATTCCTTTCATCCACATCAATCTCTATTCATCCAACCAGTTCACAGGAGAGGCATTAGCTGCTAACTGCTCCTCACTTCCTCGGATGCCAAGCCTCCATAAGACTGTACATAAACTGAGCTTTGTGTAGCCTCAAGAGCTTGTTTTTTCTGTCAGTGTGTGTGTGTACATAACTCCCACTAACTTCTGAAGGTGTTAGACAGTATATACGTATGTGTACAGTATGGAGAATAGACTTCAAAGCTTTGACTTCAGTAGCGTGTCCCTTAAATTAGCAGCAGATGTTTTTCAGCATACCTGGTTGAAGTGGTTAGCCGGGTCTATCAGGCTATTTCTAAGAGCCTGATTCAAAAGAACTTTCACAGAGCATGGATGTTTATTGTAGGATGTTCATTTCACTATGAGGTAAACAACTAGCAACATAAATACATCATATTTATAAATAAACATGTATTTACCTATGCTTGGTCAGAAGTGGGTAGATGATGGGAAAAACTGCAGCCAGAACTCACAAGGATCTTGCAGAATGTCCCTGGGGCAAAAGCAGGAAAGCCTGAGCTTGTGAAGAAAATAGATTGAAAAAAGCTCTTCTGTCAAAACTATTGCCCGTTGAAAAACCCGGACATGAAATGGTGTCAATGGAAATGTTGTTTGTAAGATCTTGTGCTGACGCTGTCCTAAAAGTAGACTAAAGGTAGGCAGGATGCTCTCTGGAGATGTTTCTCCTTCTGCATATTTAGCAGCATAATCTTGGAGGTCACTTTTTCAGCTTCCAAACAAAAGTCTTTCTGAGGAACATAATCTTTACTTAGCCAACTAATCAGTTAGTTTTCTTTGTACCAAGGCAAACGGTTTTAACAGGGGAGATCAATACTAGAACACAGACCTGGCCCTAAGTTTCACTTATCCCCTATAATTACCAGAACTCCTGAGTTATTACCTAATAGCCTTTTCATTTCTGGTTGTTTCATATCAGGACAGAAGCACATTTTTGAATCTTCAGGTATGCTGGCAAGTGGAACAGTTGTTTTTATTTCCAGAGTCAATAAGGGCTCTAGAACCACTGGAAAAATATCCCAGATTTCTGAAAGAATATGGAAGTGTTTTATTTGTACTAACACTGCACATTTCGTCCATCGGATTTCTTGGTAAAATCATGGTTTTGCATTATAGATTTTTTTGTTTTGTTTTTCTGTAAGCAAGAGATGTCTATTCCAAAAGGGACTGTAAAAAATGTGAAGGAAAAGCGGGACACGGCAAACTCCTCTTGGAGAGCGTTTCTGAGAAAGACCTTTGAGAGAAGGGAAACTGCAATGCCTAGAAGTATTGTCTAGAAGCTTTTGACCCACTTTGTTAACAATAATCAAGGTTGTTCAAACCTGAAAAACAGAGTTAAAAGTCAGTTTACACCAGTGTTGGCAGTTGTCTGTCTGCCTCCTCCCTGCATTTCTTTCATGCAACAAAAGACTCAAATCGGTTTTGTTATTGCTTATAGTAACTTCTGCTTTCAGGCTTTTAGTGCTGTCAGCAAAAATATTACCAAACATCTTGTTAGCTTTTATATCCTGATAAATTTAGCATTTCAAATTCTCACAGAGAGCAGAGCTGTGTTAGCCCTGGGTGTTGTTAAGTTGAAGCGCACAAGTCACCATTTATTTTAGGATGTCTCTAACCTAAAATAGGGGAAATTTGAGTATCTGGGAAGAAACTTTTGATTTTGAGAAAGACTAGAAGATTAGAGATAGTCTGAAAAATGACTGATGTCCACCTGGACCTTTTCTTTTTGTGAACACGGACTGGGTCATTGCTCAGCCTCTGCCTGATTGCTACAGTGCACTAGATGATAAAGTGCCAGTCTTGAACAATTTCACAAACTTTTCTGTGGTTAAGAAAAATGACTGTGCCCAAGCTTTTACTTTCCAGTCCCAAGCTACCAAAGCCTTTGTTGGCCTCTGTAGAAGCAGTCAGAGAAGACAGCTGTAGCTTGACATCCTGGGCTGACTTGTTGGAAACAAAGCCCCTCTAGATGCATCACTGTTACACATCAATAATGTCACAGGTATCACATCACAGTTGTAGACCAGTATATACCTTCCCAATTACAGATGAAGATAGTTATGAAGGAGGATAAGGGCATGAATCAGATTGATACATGAGTTCTATGGGCATGTGTAAGTTTGTCCTTGGGGTAATTCTTTTAGCACCGCTGTTGGCACTGCATTTAAAGGCTGTTGCAAGGTCTCTACAATCTCATTTATTTTTCCCTTTCAGACAAGCCCTGCGGGGACCCGCCATCCTTCCCCCACACCATCCTGCATGGCCACACTGGCTTTGAGATGGGGGATGAGCTGCTGTACGTTTGCGCCCAGGGGTACGTCATGGGCAACAAGGAGACGGCGTTCACCCTGCTCTGCGATAGCTGCGGGGAGTGGTACGGGCAGGTTCAGGCCTGCGTCAAAGGTAAGCTCCCCCAGCGCCCAGAGCATCCCTCTGGGAGGCCACAGCCTCCCAACGGCCCAACTGGGATGGTTTCAGGCTTACAGGGGCGTCTGCCGGGAATGTGCAGCCCCCGTGAAGGTCTTGGTGACTACAGCATCAATGTCTTAGCTGGCCCAACAGGGCTTTTACAATCCCATTGGTAGACATCTCCAGTAAACCACAGGGGAGGATAATTTATTCATACTTACATAAGCATAAAGTTTCTTTCTGGGTAGCAGGAGCCATTCACGATAAAAAATCAGAATTATCTTATGCCATTTTTATTGTTTCCCTATCCGCTAACCCCATTTCAGGGATTCACTGAGTCTTATCCCAGGGTTATCACTCAGCTCCTTCCTTCCAGTCTGCCATCTTCTTTCTTTTTCACACAATACCATTTTTCTTTACTTCTGAGCATAATTTTTAATTGCTAGAAAATAACCTTTGGGAAGATCCTTCATCTGTGTATTCAATATCAGAATCGGCCCCTTTCTGGAAATCAGCTGTTTATAACCTTGTATGTGCTCATTCTGTTACAGGATGGGGTTTGTAACTTTTCAGTGCACTTACTTTGTTAATTCAAGGAAAGGGGTTACTATGGATGGTGCAAGAAATATCAGAGGTATTTTTTTCAGAGTAGTTCAAAAGCCATGTCTAGGCAGCGTTAGTGAGCCAAAGACATTGTTTACCAGATAGAGTGCACAATGCAAGTTTTGTGTGTCTTCTGCTATGTTTATTTTCACATGAAGCCACAGAGTTGCTGCAGAGCAGGCTACTGAAATGAAAACTTTGTGTTTGTCCTCACCTTTGGGAACCCAGACCAAGTACAGAGAAAAGCTGTTGTCTTTTTGTAGGCATGCACTAAGCATGGCCTGCATGCACATAACAGCTTTCCATGCCACAGACAGGCTCTCCATGGCTTCATCACTCGCCACCAGCCTCACATCTTCACGTGCTGGGACACGCTGAGGCCCCTGAGATAGCATCCTCCTCACAGGAAAGAGAAGATGCCACGGTGGTACCGTGGCCCCATGGAGAGGGGTCAATACCTCTCAAGGGCACAGCAGACCCATCTGCAACCCTCCTTGCTTCTTTATATTTTCTAGGTTGAACGGAGCTGGCCATCCTTTAGGCGTTCCTGGATTTTTATTTGGGATGCAAAATGAATAGTACAATAGCTGTCCACCTTTTAAGCCCCAGACTTTTCCCTCTGGCCTGTAGGAAGTTAGTTTGGTTGATCTGAGCTGTTGCTAGCCCTTTCCTACTACTTGCTTTAGCACTTTTGAACTTCTGGCCTTACATATATGGTAAATGCCACTTCCTTTTGGTACATTAGGAAAATTAAAGAGCTGTGTAAGTTAAGAAAGCTGCCCATGCCACAGAAGAAGTCTATGGCAGAGTGGCAGGAATACAGTTTGGGCTAGAGCTAAGTAGTGAGATGGAGAAGGTTTTTTTAAAAAGTGTATTATTTTTTAATTTGCCCCAATAAAAAGGAATACAATTTTCATCTTGTACCACGCTTTCAGGATTTTTGTCTACAAACACAATAGTATCTACCCAGATGTTTACTCCATTAAAAGGAATGAAAGTGGATTTTCTTACCAAATAACTTGACTCAAGGAATCAGGCTTTTATTAACTATACATATATACATATATATAGTAAAAATGTAAAAGCTCTGGGAAATAATGGTATGTCCTTAATTTAAACCTTCAAGTAAATCCACCTTTATATGTTAGTTAAATTCTGCAAGAAATTTTTAACTTTCCCCTTGTTTAGACATAAGTTAAATACTACCATAAGGACAGACGTGGATGCAGCCCATATTCTGCTTCCTCATTGTCTTTCTCATGTTACCCTGCTCAATGCATAAAGCTTGCAAATTTTCCAGTATTCAAGAAAAGTCATCAGCGTATCTTACTATTTTTTTCAGAGAGATATCACACCTTTAAAATAATATTTCTGGCAAAATAGATAAATTTGAAGCAAAGGAGTGGGCAGCGGTTGGGTAGCTGAGCTATCTATATGGGCCGGAGTTAACATATCCATTTCAGAACCTATATATTAGTTAATGCCCAGGGGCTTGCAAGGAGTTATTTTTACTCACGAATACATACCACCAGGCAGTGGATGATCATGAGAAAAGGTCATACTTGTTCTTAGTAGAAAGGGATCATGTCTGTGTACCAAGGAAGCAGATATTTAAAACCATCCAAATGGTATAGAAATAAAAAATAAAATAAAAATGTTCCAACAGTTTCAGCTTCCAGAATTATTCTTACAAATGTGGTTCAGACTATTAAGTGAAATACTGCAGAGAGTGGAGGAGGAGCTTGGAGGGAGAGAAGGGAAAAGGAATATCTACATCTGAGAACCCAGGGCATCTGAATCTCCTATAATCCAGTCCAAACTGATACTTCTTTTTCCTTCACTGAGGTTAGTGAAAATGCTAACATTATCACACAGAGAAATAAAACTGTATTACACCAAAGTAAGGAAGGGAAAAAAACCAGGCCATTTAAGTTGTGTGTGTTTCACTGTTTTCCCTGGATAAATAGTCTATTTCCCCTGTTTTGCCTGAGCCTTTCACACAGCCGCAGGGGAGAGAAAAATATTTTTAAAAGAAATAGGAAAGTGTGGCTGTAAAATCACAAACATCAACACTGGAACTTGGGAGCAGATGTAATATTGTGGATTATGATTTTTAAAATGATTTAAATGTTGACTTCATGCTGAGATGCTTCCTTTGATCAATGTTTTTCAAACACTTTAAGGACCTGGAATAGAAAATACAATACGTGTTCAATTAATAATTATATATTCTGTATTCCTGACCACAGTTTTTTAAGAAAGGAGGCTTTCCAGGAAGACTTCAATGTGTGATACTAGGGTTTGTTATTTTCTAAAAAGTAAGAATTCAGTGAAAAAGACAAACAAAAATGAATTTAATTAAAAGAAACCTGATTTACAGTTGACATGTTTTGGGGTCATAGGAGGTAGGAGAATAATTACTAAGTACTCCAGAAGTCAGCACACACACTGCTTTTTAAGTGCTTTGAGGCAAGAGAGTAACTTCCCTATCATGAAGCTTAATGACGGGACTTAATGGAGAGTTTATATCCCTGTTGGCAGGGTGGGTCGTTTCTGCCCTAACTGGCTGACATCAGAGGAAAGAGGGCTGTGCAGCCGCTTCAGTGAACATTTAGGAGCTGTGTTTAGAGGCTGGTAAGATGATGCGGTTCCCTTGTTCCGCATCTGCGCCGGGTGAGCGACTGGAAGTGTGAAGTGGTCCCAGTGCTCCTGCACCAACACAACTGGACAAGGGGGAGAAAACTCCGGTCAGAGGATTAAAGGATATAGGACCTGTTCCTACATCTTGCAGTGTCTCTGAGACCAGGGGCAAGTCACTATCCTACTCTCTGCTGCTTACTCCACCTCATCCTTGAAAGAGTGATAACGTTGATCCAGCTTCATAAAGCTTTCTGAGATTTGTGGATATTACAGCTGCATATTACTGTTGTACTTGGTAACTGCCACACTATAATGCCCAGCTGTCTAAGCAGAATATCAGACTAAACAGCAATAATTGTTTTTTTTCTTGTTTGTGTAAGAGCATTGGGCCTGCTTTATGTTCCCTGTTGCTCACCCAGAGCAAATACGGAGTCAAAGAACTATCATCGTAGCAATGTCTAAATATAGCACTTAAATGTTCTTTGAAGTAGCTTTATGATCATCTTTCCCCTCTGCTTTGATCCAGTTAGAAGACATGTGGTCCATTCTGGCACCCAGGATATAAGTGTACAACCATACAGTCAGCAAATTTGTAAATTAAACGAAAAAAATATATTACGTATCAACACACATATAATCCAAAATATGTGGCAAAACTTGGCTATGGACATAACTGAACAAAATCATTTGGGGGTTATATTAAGTGGATTCTGGATACAGTAAAGTATGTTGGAAATTAAGAAAACAGTACATTACAAATGGCTTTAATGTACATTGCGCACCCCAGGTAGTGGGCTGTAATTTTTAATCAAGATGCTTTTAAAGATAAAAAATGTCTCTGTATAGTTAGTGTTTCCTGCAATTTCTCATCATGAAAAGACACTGTGTTCTAGCTGAAAACACAGGGATATTCAACCCAACAAAGCAACCTTAAGCAGAGAACAGGGAAATACATGTTTTTGCAGTTTAATATTTATTCAGTTTCTGTGGATAGAGCACATTTGCTTCACAAAATATAACCTGAAGATTGGCATTGTAGTAAGGTCTGAAAGCAAATGTGTACATGTCACGCTGTGGCTGTCCTGCAGGCACGGAGACTACAGTGACCATTGCTAAATGACATTTGTTTTTTTCCCCAAACGAGCTATAGGTTCACTATCAGAAGCATTAATACAAAAATTTCAGTGGGGGGTGTCAGGGCTGCATTGTGTGCGTCCTTGAGAGTTTGCTTCCTCCAAAGACAAGGCAAGTTAAATGACTGGGAAATCATGTCACATCTCTGCCCTAAAACTGGCTAAGAATAATGTCATATATTTATCCTTTTCCCTTGGCTGCTTTGGCTTTTTCCAGCTATAAGCTTGTGGCAGGAGAGGTCATATCTTCTGCACATCTAAGGAATCTCTCCAGTGTCAACACTTGGATACTTGTCTAGTGTGTTCAGAGCTCGTCTAACTTTTCCACACTGAGGACCATACTTCTGATTTCAGTGTAAGAAGGATTTGTCTGACTTCAACCGCCTCTGAAAGATTCATCTGCAGCTCCCAGTCTTTTTGCCTGGTTCAGCTATTCTCATTACTTCAGACATTGCTTTCCAAGTTTTCAAGAATAGTACTGATTCACATTCATGTGTTCTGTAAGCATGACTAACCAGCATCATTTAATATTTTACGTTTATATTTTTAATGGGGAGAGTAAAACAAAATATCTCTGTCTTTTGATGTTATTTGGGAATGCTTTTTTTTTTCTTCTCCTGAGACTGCAAAGGGAGGGCTGTGACAGACAAATAAAATCATCAACAAAATATGTAAATGGTCTGTCAAAACAATTGTGATGACAAACTTTGGTTCTCTTTTCAGGTCTGTCACCAAGCAGTTGTATTAGATTAATGTCAAGTATCGATCTGGCACGAACTGATTCTGCCAAATCTAATTGGCTTAAAAAATTGTGATGGATTATTTATTTATATTAGCAGGCTTTTTACTAGAATAAAAATCATCCCCCTTCTTGTAGCTGTTGCAAAAGACAAAAGGCAACACAAATTCTGTCTAGTGTATTGTGGTTTATTTGAGAGAAGTGTATTCATGTGCCTGACCCAAGTCAAATGGATAATTCTTTGAGATGCTGTAGTTCACAAATCCAACTGATCTTGGGCAAATCTCTCTACATGCTCTTTTCCTTCCCACCCTTAAAGACAGATGCCAGCTTGTTAATGTTTGCTGTAACTACTTTGAGATTCTTAGAATAAATATGTTTTTATACAGTAGAAATGTTTATGATGATGGTCTACATAGAATCAAGTTTCAATTTCCTGTGCTCCAAAAATACATCCACAAAATATGCAGTGCATTTCATGGTTGTCCAAAATAGCAACACTCAAAATAGAGCTCGGATGCCAATATGCTATCTAGAAGAAAAATTAAACTGATCCTAGAGTGTGGAAAACCAAGCTCTTTGGTTTTGCCTGTCTCTGTGTTTGGTCATTATTTTCACATTAGGATAAAAACTTGAAGGAGATGAAAGCTCTTTAGGACTGGGTGCTTCCCAGAAAGGACAAGGCTAAATTAAAATGATTTTACCTTTTAATTGAGCTTCACATCTTTGGTAGTATGCCATTTCAGCATCTGTTGCTGTAAAAAGTTCATTTCAGCCTCAGTAATCCCTCAGACAGTGTATCAAAACTCACTGATCCTTGAGTTTGCCAGATGGTAGGGGTAAGATGTAACAATGACCAAATATAGAAAGATTTTGGTCTTGGACTAATTAATTTCCTGCCTGGATAGGAAAGAAGATGCAACCACTTTTAAATCAGCCACTAACTGTTTTATAAATAAAGGTTACGACTATTTGGGTAAGAAGTGGAGCTGAATCCACTTTGGTTGTTGCTCTTCAGTACCGAGACTAAAATTCAGGGATCTGGAAAGCTCAAGGAAGTGCTAAGGAGGTGAGCAAAAAGAATTGCAAAGGTTGTGGAATCTGTTCCTGGAAAATCAAGCTCACAGCTGACTTAAAAGATTGTCATGGTAACACAAACTCACTAAATACTAAGTCCAAGCCCCATTTGAAGGTCTGAGGCCCAGAAGAAAGAATAGAGTATTATTACTATGTAAGTCAATTCAGGATCATATAAATCAAAGCTTCAGAGTAAGGGGGTCTGTATTTCCTTTGATGGTTAGAGAGCTCAATAGTTGCTTTCATTCTGGCATCCCATAAGCTAACATTAGTTTTGTTGATAGTCTTTGCTATAAACTGTACAAATACAGGAGATTTCATATGAAAATACATTATAGCAGCTTTACAACTTGGGCCACAATCTGATTATCAGAAGGAACAAGACTCCCTTATGCGGTGACGAGCAGTGCATAATGAGCTCCAATCTCAGGCTCTCTTTAGACTACAATGGGCTTTTTCTTTCCTTAGCTAAGCATTAAGAAAGCACCAATTCATTTCTATACATGCAGGATCAGGCCCAAAGACAGCAGGTTTGATGGAGACTTGACTGATGGTTCAACAAAACTTTAATACGTTCTCGTAGACTGAGGACTTGTATTTTGCTAGGAGCACGTGCTCCTTCCTGATGTGCCTCCATAGGACTTTCGTCTAAAGGGCTGAACGTACATGGCAAGAGAGGCACTAAAGGGGAAGAACTTAAAATTCTATGAAAAGCATATTATTACAGTTGTTAAGCATTCACCAATGATCCATACTGGTCAATAAGATGAATGCTAGCTGCCCATTCATATTGCTGGCTAACGAATAGGTCTGGAGGAAACAACACAAGCATATGAATGTAATTTTTGTTCACAAATGTATGTGCACTAGAACACCATCATGTAAAAATCAATGTTTCATCCTCATCTGGATTACCGTAGTCTGAAAAGTAAATGAGTGGCAAAAACAGAGGTACAGGAGACATACAGGTGAAGACAGACTGGTATGATGATTCATCTCAAAAAATAAAACAATGACCATCACAATTGGCAAATAGTAAGTTCTCACAGTATGATGTTCCAGTTCATATACATCCAATAGACACCTATAGACAGTGGACTTCAGTGAAGCAGGTATGCCACATATCACCTTTTAGCAGGAGTCTGGATGGTAGGAGGACAAAATGGCTTGAGGCACCATTTCCATGCAAAGAGAGCGCCACGTAGAAAAATTCTTAAGTGCAAGTGAGACAAGGGACAAAGGGAGACTAGCATTTGATGGCAATTGTAAGTGCTATGTAGCAAAAGCCAGAGCTACACAGATCTTCATCAATATGTTGCTGAAATGCTTTGGTATTCAGAGGTAACCTTCAGTCATCAACGGAAGTCCGAAATACTGTTGGAGCAAGATTTTAAGATGAAGTAGAAAAGTGAGAGTCCTGTCAGGAAGTTTTCCACTCTGAAAGCTGGGTTCCCCTGTCTGTTAAGTCACCTTTGCACCAGATAGAAGTTTTTTCCCGCTTTGGAGAGGACCTAGAGGATGACACAAACAGCTGAGGACACTGGGATCGGGAGGGAGATCTACTGATGGCACTGTTATATCGTGTCCAGGTGCCACCCTACATCCTCGCTGTGAGATGAGAGGACCTGCTGAGAACATCCAGTTCTCCAGCATGATAGCTTTCACAGGGGTATTAACTCTCCACGGGCTGTGTCACACATTTCAGTTTCCTCGGCGTAACTGCTTTGGTTTCTGGTAGACCTGGACACTATTCCAAAAAAAATACCTTTTGCTAATATTCATTCTCTTCTGGCACCTGGCTTAAGCTGTTCTGGCAAAAAAATAAGCTGGTGTGAGCTGTATCACCAATAAATGGTTTTGGTCAGACTGGTTCAACAATATTTCTAAACTTTCTTAAGAGTAGACCAAATATGGCTCTGCCAGAAGTCTGGGAAGCAGTCTCCAAGGAGAATGTGACTCATTTGGAAATTGAGGTGGGCCCCAGATGAAAATGTGATTCAAAGCTGGTTGAGTGTAAAAAGGCAAAAAAAAAAGATAAGGCTTTATGAATGCATTGATTTGTAATACAGCTTCT
Organism: Tyto alba; assembly: GCF_018691265.1. Classification (NCBI taxonomy): domain Eukaryota; kingdom Metazoa; phylum Chordata; class Aves; order Strigiformes; family Tytonidae; genus Tyto; species Tyto alba. The sequence goes on from NW_024881322.1 coordinate 11,997,852, forward strand.
CCTATTAAATTCTTGTTTCCTGTGTCATGCCAGGTCTATTGCTTCACTGTCTTCACAAAAGACTAAACACTCTCTTAAAAAGAAAAATTCTCACCATGATTCAGTTTGTTTTATTTTCCATATCCCAGGGCACTATTTTCTAGGACTTTTAATGCCAGCATAAATCTCAGCAATTACATCAACTTTCTATGGAGTAAAACTTGTGTGAGCTGAAAATCAACCATCCTGTCTAGTTTGGAAAATTTTTCATTGAGCTAAGGTTTTAGAAGAGTGGAAGAAATATAAATTACAATGCATTATTTCATTCAAATTCAAACACTTAGTTTCATGCTTTGAGTCAAATCTATTTTGCTGTGAGTGGTAGGTCTGTTGAGGCATGGGGAGTATTTCTAAACCAAACTTAAACTTTGTGATGAATCTGCCCCTCTGTTGCATTCATTTTTTTTTTTTTTTGCTGGTTTGCTTTTGTGGGTTTTTTTCTCTTTTCTTTTTGGTAACATTCAGTTTCTTAAAATTGGAAGCCCAAGAGTTAATTACAAATGATATTATCTTGATAGCTAGGTGTTAGGCTCTAAGTGTTAGAGACAGAGTTTTCTATCCTTGCAGTTATAGGTGCATCTTGCTTTCTTCAGATGAAGATGAGCAGAACTTACTGTCGGCTTTGATGGGGGGGTCTTCCTCAGTCAGCTCTGAAGAGCTCTAATGGAATGAGAAATACCATTCAGCTCACCCAGCCCCAGGTGTTGTATCACTGCAACCACAAGGTCATTGAAAAGTACTGCAGTGATAAAAAATTGAACATAAGGTACTGAATATAATCCTTCAAAATCAGCTGGCTCAAAAGGGATGAAGTTGCTGTAAAACTTGCAGATTTTTATTTTTTTACAATCCAATTAGTAATGGATTATTTTCTGCTCTACTTTCCTCTCCCCACCCATTTCTTGCTTGAATATGATGAAAAATTTTCCTCAAGTCTGGCAAAAAGAGTCATGTTATGGAGACTGAAGGTTTGAGAAAACAATAAGCAATTGAAGGAAGTCCTCTAACTGCAGATAGTAAATCATTTATATACATTTTTTAAATCTGGAAAGATAAGTTATTAGTGGTTAGCATTGACACCTATAATGATTTTTTTTTTTCTTGGTATTGACTATCAGCCTATGGCAGACCATCCCTTTTTCAAATAAACAATAACACTGAATGAAAAATACTGTGTAAAGTCAATCCTCATTGCACCTTTCTTCTTGGCTTCTTGTAACAAATGAATCCAGCGCTTTTCTGGAGAAATTAAGTGTTGGCTTTTGTTTTGTTTTCTTTTGTTTTTTTAACCTTTCTAGATGAAACTGAGGCACACATTGACTATGAAGATAATTTTCCTGATGACAGATCAATACCTATTGTTGAGAATGAACATGTCAATGGCAAAGAGGAAATTGAGCAAGAGCAGGAACAGCTTTCCTTCAGTAAAAGTTCAGAGGAAAGGAGAACTGGAAGTACCAAAGATGTTACTCAGGACACAGACACTTCTGAAAAAGGAAGCCAGGCACCAACTGAATCCCCTGTGTCACTTTTAAGCCAAAAAAACTTGTTCTGGTTTCCATCAGAAGCTTTCAGTGAGCCCGAACCAGAGAAGGAGACAGATGATTCCACTAAAGCACAGTTTTCTGAAGGTGATAACCACATTGGAGTGAAGACAGCCTACGATGAACCTGGTGCCAAAATATTTTATGACAGTGAGCATTTCCCCATTGGGCCCATTCTCACACCTAATGATACAAAGGCAGAGATAGATGCAGTTGCCATTACTGACGAGTCATGGTTAGATGGCTATCCAGTAACACAAGAAGTGGTAGAGGGTGATGAAGAGGACGGGGATAAAATTGATGGATCGATGGGAACAGAAGACGATGTCGTCCTCACAACTGACCAACCGAATCACGTTGAAGTAAGAAAATCGGGCAATGGCAGCCCAGCTCCAGAGGAAGGCTTAACACAGATTGTGGCAGCAACAACAAGGATATATGATGAAGGTGCCAAAGAGACACCAGTACCACTTACATCGGTGAGTGGTCTGGAGAACTTGAGCAGGAGCAGAGGTTACGACGAATCTGCATGGGACCAACCAACTACGTCTCCAGAAACTGTGACTCAGGAGCCCAGTACAACGATGCTGTTTGACATAACCAGCTTAAAAACGTCCATGTTAGAGACCTCTGTGATGGTCAGCCCCTCTGATCACACCCTGTATGCAGAACCAAAAGAAACAACTGCTTACCCAGCACAAGCGGCAACCACTGCACCAGCTCCAGATATACTTACTGACACATCATCCCAGGAATTAGCTGAGCAAGAAAATCTTACCCCGGGCCTTGGAGAAAAACCTGTCCCTACTTCTGAGCCATGTGGGGGAGAGGATTGTCCCAAGTCAAGTAAGGGTGCTATCATAGCAGTAATTGTGATTCTTCTCTGCTTGTTACTGGTTGCAGCTGTCCTGGCTGTGTGGTTTTTTAAAAAACGCCAGCAGAAAAATTCTGTCTATAAACTAAATGGAAGGTGTCAACCCAGACATCATTGCTACCACCACTACCACCACCAGCACATCGAAATGCAGAAAGTCTAACCAGGAGTCTTCTGGCAGAGATGCTAGAAATCAGAAGAAAAACATATTGATGCTAGAAGGATCACATGACTCGTGGATGCTAAAATCCAGAAGTGCAGAAAGCAGGAAAAAAAAAAAAAAAGAACGCTAACAGAACGTAGAAGACAGAAAAGATTTCATCTTTTTGAAGTCACAGTTTAGCATATTTGACCTTTCAGAGCTAAAGAATTATGTACGTTTTTGTCACAAGGGTCTTTTGGAGACATCAGCAGGACACAACGTACTTGGTAGTACATCTACAATTTGTTCCGCTTTTACATTTTGCTCCTATTAATAATAAATTAATTGATTAATTTCTGTGTTACCTGGTTATAATGTAATGGCAGGGCTGGTCAGGCCTTCTTGGTCTATTCTCAGTGGAAGAGGAAAAGAAGGAGGGAAGGAGGGGAGAAGGATGTTTTTGGAGCAACCACACATTTGGTGTTTTTTCCTTTTTTAGAACCTGCCCAAGCTGGTCAGGATAAACCACCATAACAAATTATTACCTGACGTGTCTTAAAAAGAAAAACTATTTGCAACCATACTTTAATGGATAGTATTGCAATGATTACTAAGGTACTTCTCTTCAACATTGTGCATCTAACAAGCCACAAATGTTGGATCATTACGCTGTTTTTCTGGAAGGTGCTCTTTAAGCCTTAGTGAAGAAGTGCCATTCTTAAACTAATCTCTTTATAGAAATCACGATGTCTCCCTGGAATTCAGAGAATACTGTAAGTGTCATTCTTCCTTGAGCATCAGCAGGAGAGGAGTCAGAGCACCTTTGACTCCAGGTGTTATGACGAACAGCCTCTATTACAGAGCCAGACAGTGATGGAGCACTTTCCAGGGAAACCCTATCTGAAGTCAGTTGCTTTTCTGAACACGATACCGACTGACCACAATACCAAATTTTAATTTACAGCTGGTAGTACCTCTGGCAACTGAAGGCATGTATAATACTTCTGCCATATGAACTCTGTAGAAGGACCGATTTTCACCATTCTGCTATTTCATCAGCTGGAGGGTGTCTGGGGTGGACATTGGGTATGGGAGAAGGGTGTCTATTTTGAATGCTGCTTGTTGTGGTTTTAAAGATAAAGCAAATCTGGGAAAGAGAGAAATTGCATTCTGTTGATAAAATGCAAATGCTTGGCTTGTAGACTGGGTGCTAGGGTAGAAAACACAGAGGCTTTTCCAACTGCATGTTCCGTTTCAAGTGGTTTTGAAAATAAACAGGGAGAGAGGGGAAGATGATTTCTGGAGTCCCTTAACATAAATCTGGTGTGTTGAGTATGAAATATTCTTCCTTACCTTTCTGAATGAACAAGAAAAAGACTGGCAACTGTGAATAATCTGCAGGTCAGAAATTAATTCATCTGCCACTCTATTGTACAGCCTTGGCCAAAATACACCAGTAGTTCAACACATCAAAATATTGGAGTAAGAAAAGGTGACCGGGTGGAGTTCACCCATGTTCATGTTCTGCCTTGAGTCACAGTAGTAACCATCTCTAACTCCATTGAAGGTAGGCTCTGTGAAATGGAGTACAGAACTGGGTCCTTCATACATATAGCCATCGATCTCAGTGCTGGTAAGGAAAACAAAGCATTTTTAGATGACAGCTATATGTTATCTTGGAGAATTTGACCTCAGAGTGGTACAAGTTGAATCTAATTGCCTGTCAAGAGCCACAGTAAATAAAGAAGGACAGAAACTGTACAGATTTGTAAATATTGTGTTCTCTGACATATGCATGAATTTCTGCTTTTAATGCATTCTAGACTATGAAATAACCTAGAATTTCTGTTGTAAACTATTTTTTTATGCAGTAACATTTTTTAAAAAACAATGGATTTCGCACTAAGCAACTTTATGGAGACTGTTAACTCAACTAAAACATACCGTCTGTAATCTAATGGAAATATGCTGAAAAATAAACACAGGAACATCCATTAAAAATATTGTTTAACAGAAAGGTACAAATATGTGTTACAGTTCTGTGCAGCATCATTCAAAATGAAAAGTCAATACTATTTGGCTCAGGAACTGAACATGTGTAAATGAGACTCAAAATATAATTACAAACACAAGCTGTACAGGTTTCTTATTTGAGACTTGGAAATACTTGTTCATGAACCAGAGGAAAATGTACATTAACATAATGCTTTGGACATATTTAAATAAAAATCAAGTTACCAAAAAAAAAAGGGAAAGGAAGCGCCTGTGTGTGATCTTGTTCAAATAATCCAGTTTCCCCCCATGTTTAGGGAGAAAAGGTGGGTCTGTTGCTTGGATAATTCTTGTAGAAGACACTCTGATATTAAGAAAATTAGCTGAAAAGTGTTCAGCTTAGCCTGCCAGCCCAGCTCAGCTCAGAAGACCATCTACCTACTTTTGCAGCAGCATCTGTTTGTACTCAGTTTTCACTTTACCAGAACGATTCAGGGAGCTTGGGAAGATCAATAAAAGATGGTGATAAACAGCCCATGAATGATACATTTGGCTTATACCTCCTTTTGTGTGCAAAACTTGGCTAATCAAAGACTGTAGGGATGGCGAACAATAAAAATAGTACAGTAAATACCAAATCTGAAGATGATAAGGACAAAATATAGGGAGGGATGAGTTACTCATTATAGGAATTAAGAGCTGAAAGTGCTAGCTGTGCACTGAAATTAGGAAAGAAAAAAGGAAAGGGGGAAATATCAGGAGTGATTTTTGTGATGGTGACATCCGGTCACTAAGAGATTCATCTGTTACTCTGTGACAAAAGTCATGTATCATCCTCTTCCAGGGAAGCCATGTGTTACAAAAAGCTGGCCAGAATCAGCTCAGTGGTGATCTCCCTTTCCCTTCCTTTCCTTTATTAACAACTACCCCCACTTCACCGCCCCCCATTTCATACAGATGATGCTGTACAGGTTTGCTGTCAGGCAGGCTGAGATGTGCCACTGTGGGGTGTAACATCTGAAGCTGCTGGCAGTGTTTGGAGGTTCAAGCAAATGGTGTTCGTTTCCCTTTGTACACTAAAATCATGGATTTTAGGTATTCTGTGAGTTCTCAGTCTGAAATCCCCTAAATTTCTCTGCTTGCCCTTGCATTTGCCAGCTAGATGACAATATCTACTTTATTGTGCTGTCCTGCCTTATTGTGTATGGTACCTCAAAAGCTATTATGTTGGGGATTTGTTGCCAGGGGCATTGAAGGCAGCATAGATTGATTTTTTTCTTCCATTAAAAGAATTTATGGGTTTTTTTGTATCCAATAATTTGTAATGCAAAGATACATGTAGCTATGAATAACCATTTTAAAAATTAGTTGTGACAAGAAATTACTAGATAGTTGTAAGACTTGTCAAACTTCAGGGTTACCTTCAGTTCAAGATAATAGTCAAATGTTTAATCCCCTTTCAGATAAGTGATAGTGAGAATGAGGCAAAGGCAGAAACTCCCAATTTTTTTCTTTAAAGTTAGTAGTCACATAAAGTTACACCTCTGACCCCCATATTTCTACTTGAAAGTAAGCAAGTTCCATTACTTTGCAAAAGAATTAATCAGTAAAAAAACAGATTTGTTACTTCATGCCACCTAAAAGGCCTACCCAAGAGATACATCAAAGGGAAGAAAAAGTTTAAAATAATAAAATAAAACTTAGAAAGTTTTTCTACAGAAAAGGTTAGCATTTGTACACTTAAAAACTCAGAACTCTCTACAGAATTTAGTTTCCATATATCATCAGTACTCTAAGGAGAGAGAAGAGGGGAGGGATGAGAGATAGGTGTCTAAACTGCTGAATATTTTCTTGCCAAAAATAAATAAATAAATAGGTATCTATTTATTTTAATATTTTTTCCCTAGGCACTGTAAAGGACTTAATATACAAACCCCTGATTTGCTGGGAGGTGCAACCCAACTTACTTTGGCTATTTCTTACTTAACTTCTTTTTTGTATATAGCTTAAACTCTCCACACTAGGTCATTCAAGTCTTGAGTCACCAGAAAAAAGAAGTCGCTGTTTAAAGTATGGCAGACAACCAAAAGTTCAGACAGCTGCAATGAAGGATTAGTTGTGGGTTTTTCTCACTGCCTTGCTACAAACTGCATCATAGCTCTATGTTCAAACATTATTAAATGGGAATGTTTTCTCTGGCACTGACTACTTCTCCCCACAGTTTAAGTATTGAATTTTTTTAACTGAAGTAGCTTTGGTTTACAGCTCACATTAGAACTTAAAAACATATTTCCATAGTAGCTGGCATATGCAGGCAACTGTTTATTCTCAGTACCAGCCATAATAAACACTTGTACGTTTATAATCCAACAAATCTTTGTCTAATCACAACTCCGTTTTCAGAGCTGTAAAATTTGCATGCTATTTAAACCATTTTTCATGAAGACTCTCCAGAAATTGAAAGACCTTCTAAGTCTGCCTTCATTATCAATATAGACCAATAATTCACTGTAAAGGATGTGAAGAGACACAGTGGATATTAATGGCAACAGCCTATTGAGAAATAGCTTTGTAGAGCAGGACATGCTATTGGATTTTCAGGGGAATAGCTTGTCTTGAGGAGATGCACCTTTAATTCTACCTCGAAATGACTCTGGCAAATATGAAAGAATGGCACCTCCTTGGTCAGACAGGCTTTCCAGGTGAATTGAGAACAACTTCTGACTAACTTTTGGGTTTATATTTCAGCATTCCAAGGCAGTCAAGCTCTGGAAAATGGAGCAATTTTAATTTGCTTTTGGCTCATGCCTTGTCAACATAAGTAAAGAAGGTTTGCTTGCAGAATCACTATGGTAAATGAAAGGGCCCAGCAGGACATTTGAATTCCCGTTGAACTTGCCAGTACTGATCATTCTAAAAACAATTATTTTTTGTAGCTGACTTTATTGGCTATCGGAATTGCCGAGACACAGAAGTATGTGGCCTGCAATGCTGTTTTATGGAAACAGAACTGAGTAGGAGAATCACTACCACCCTTCTTCATTTTTGTAATCAATATCGCTGTTTATGGGGGGGATGAATTAGCAAGAAGCCAGTAATACATGAAGAATTACTAACAGTAAGAGAAGGTATTAATTTGAAAAAGATTACATACTTAGAACAGTCTGTCAGATACACTGATTTCCAACCTGTCAGTCTCTTCCCTTGTGCAAGCTTTGGTTCTCACATGAGAAAGATTGTCCTGACAGCCAGCAGTCAATGGAGGATCAATGGAGGACAACAGTGGAGGATCAGCTACCCAAATAGCCAGCTTTGTTGCTAGAAATGCAAGCAATTATTAAAAAGCGTAATTGTACAGCTCTACAGCAAGCAATCCTGCCACTGAGGTCAATACAAATTTCCTCTCAAGTCAGCTCAGGGTCAGCAGACACATGGCACCAATGCTGCGTTCATGTCAGACATGTGACGCCGTGGCTTCAGTGAACTGATGCTTCCCTGAGCATCAGCATCTATGGTAAGCCATCTCAGAAAAAGAAATAGAGACAAAATCCAAATATCCCATTAGGTTAGGCAGAAGCTGCTAACATCTGAAGCAGACAACTCACAACTGCAAGACTTTGAGGTGGCAGAAGGGAGGCAAAAACCATATTCCTGCAGCCTCCCAAGAAGAGCTGGCAGGATCAGAGAAGTGGAAGAAAAGTCACTAATTTATTGCAGTCACATGTAAATGTTGGCATTTAACAATAGCAGCAGCAAAAGAAAAATCAGTTAAAAGAACCTGAGAATGCTGAAAAAAGCCACAATAAATACTGAAGAACTGGAAGAGGAGCTATTTCTCATTAGAAAAGAACAAGGGTTTGAGAACTACTTGTACTTATTAAGATTGAACTGGCTTGGGACCGTATGTCATGGAAATTAAGAAAGCCAGAAAAAATCCACAGACACTTGAACAAAATGAAAAAGGGATCACAGTGCCATTTCAGGAGGCCGCAAGAGTATCAGTTGCCTCCTCAGGTTAAATGGAACAGTAAAGGACATCAGACTTACTTAATGTAGGCTTAAGAAAAATAAATCATTGGCTAATGGACTTCTTAGTAAATCATGAAATCCCCACCCGAGAAGGCACAATGGCAGGGGATTTTGGTTGTAATGTTGAGAGCTGAGGAAATGACTGAACATGAAAAGAGATCAGCTAAGGAAGCCTTAAAGACAGAATCACAAGCTTACCAGAAAATTGATAATACCCAAGAGACTTGCAATGGTTGAATAACTGTTTGATGAAGAGGAAAAATTAGGGCTCATAGGTGCTAAATGTATCCCCAGTGTAACCCACTGAAGTCGAATCACAAAACAGGTTAACTCTGGTGGTCAGTGTTTTACCAGTGGAATGAAAATATTACAATACTTCACCACATACTTTTTTCTTTAAAAAATTATTATCACAATCTCTGACAATTAGTGCTGGAGAGGGGAAAGGAGTTCTTTAACTGGAAAGAAATAGTTCTGGGTGGCAACGCAAAGAGATCCTGGAACTGATTTTCTGTCATCTCGTACCTGCAGTAGTCTATGCTACTTGCTTCACCAACAGGCAAAATTTGATTAGGAGCTTTATGCACACGTTCTTTCCACACAAGTTGTGTAGTTATGGAAAACCTCAGGCCCAGGAACTTGAATTCCAGGCACCTCTTTTGGAAGTCTTTAAGGTTTTGCATTGAAGTAGCTGCAGCCAGCACACGGGCTAGGGCACCACAGAAACAAATAGCTAGACAATAGTCGGTGCTTGACAGAGCTCCTAAGTCTGTTTGGTAAATGGTGATAAGAAAGAAGTAAACTAAAAATGTTCTAAAATGAAGGCAATGTAGGTGGATACATCCGCCTCCAAGCAGCTCCATGCCTTTAATGGCGGGATTTCTGGTTTCGAAAGCCAGAGCATCAAAGATAAAGTTATTTGGACGTATGATCTTAATACCAATGGTTGAGTTCCTGAAGAGGAAATCTGGAGATGTCCTATGCAGCCTGGAAAGCTGAAGGACAGAAGAGGCCTCCAGAGCAGTAACCTCTCCCTTGAGCAGACACACACCTCCAGCAAGAGAAAAGGAGGGACAAACGGGAGAAGCTACCCCAGCTGTGTAGTATAATACCTGTATTTCATGAGGAAGTGATGGTTTACAATCAACTCCTTGTAAGTTTTTAAGGCAAAGTTCAATTCTTACATAAAATGATGATAAATGGAGTGTTAATAGTGTGTGGAACAAAAAGCGTAAGGAAATCTGATACAACCTCTGTGTGTTCAAGGCATACAGCAAGCCAGATTCTGGTCTTGTTACTGCAAGTGGAGCTGGATAAATCTCCTGAAGTTAAAAGGCTCTTTTCATTTTGAGAATTAAACAGTCTGCCCATCGACTTCAGAGGATTAGTTGTGATTTATACTAAAGAAGCTAAAAACCCCCAATCTGATCTTTCACACATCTTTCACACACAGCTAGCATTTCAGAATGTTTCATTGCTGTCACAGGCTGGAGGGCACTTAAACCTGATCCTGTGGATTCCCCTTCTTGTTCTCTGTAGACGCTCAACAGTGTAGACACTATACTTCTACTGCATACATAAGCTATAGCAGCAACTCAGCAAGCTATTACAGATCATGGTTTGCCTTTTTAAAACAGTAAAGTGGATTTTGGTTTTCCAATTCACTTCCATTCAGCCAAATTAGGGTTCAGTCATAGAAGCACTGAATGCTTGTCTCCCCTTGATGTAAGCAGGAGGAATCCACTTGCAGGACTTGATCCTCTGAGGTCAGCAGCATTTCTGCTCTTCAGTATTGTGCACTACTCATCTCTAACACAGTATTTTTTGGGCCTTCAAAGTACTTAGTTTTGGATGAAAACTAGGCAGCTAGTCCCACCAGACTGAAAAAAACATGCAAACTGCTTTCTACAGAAGAGAATACTAAAAACATCAATCATCACTATTTTATACAAGGTTGGCCCCATCTCACACAGGAACCACAAGTTGTTTCAACAGAAAGAGTAAGAAATGGTAGGAAGAAGGAATTGTTTATTATTCAGTTCTAAGTGACCTCAGTTTCACATCATGGAATTTAATTTAATTTTTAAGAAAGATCAACACTGCTTACAAAATTCTTTAAGCAATTTTTACAAGATCACCAGTTGTGCTTTGTTAATCACCTTATTTCAGCTATTCAAATGTATCTTAACATCTTTCAGGTGCACTAGAATTCAGTATCACTTTATTCATCATCACAGAAAAAGACATACATAAATAATACAATACATAGCTCCGAAAGTCTAGAGGAACTGTTGTGTCTTCTGTGGTTCATAATCTGACAGAAGTTCTTCAGAATTTAGCTGTACTGTTATAACTTAGTAGAACAGCACTGAAATGAGGAACCTTAGTGTTAACCCCCAAAATACGAATAGTCTGATGTGTTTTGTACAGGAAAGGAAGCTCAAGAGGAAAACCCATATGCACCAATTCTGTAAAGGCACACTGAAAAGCCATGCTCACGGAAGAGTCAGTGCAGCATGGAAGTGATCTTTCAGGAGTGGATCTTCTGACATAAGGCGGAGCTTTGACGTGCATCTAACTGGAACTACAGGTGACCAAAAACAATAGTAAGGGGCAGTGGTGAATCTTCACTTCTGTAAAATACTTTGTGGTGATTTCACTCTCAGGATTCCTTCTTTTCCTCCACTTCCAACAGTTCATCAAGGAATTCCACAACTTCACCCTAGAAGGGATTCAATTTAACAGAAACAAGTTAACCCTGTACTGCAAAATCAGTGGAAAATTGTAACTCTTTTAATCAAAACATAAACTGTAATAATGATAGGTGTCTAAATGTTTTTTAACACTTTTTATACAGAAGCTAGCACAAGCCTATAAAATGCAAGTAAATGGCCCATACTTGTGCCCACAAAGCGCAAGTACTTGCAGTGACATACAGACCTTAAAAGAAGGAAATGTTACACTTCACACTAAACCCTCTTGTACTTTTTCAGGTATTTAAATAGAGAGTGAACTTCTCAAACTTAGACAGTAGAGGCATAAATGTTTAAAGCACCTGTTAAATTAGGAAACTGTTTAAAAAACATAAAACATTAAACAATTTTAGAAAGCTTCAAAATTGAACACAGAAGTGTTTTGTGGAACCATAACTTTGACTTTGCATCTGTCTGTCCTAACCGTTTCTGTCCTCCATTGCACCCTTCAGCACACACCTTCTCCATTTTCAACCACAGACCTTCACATGGCATGCTTCAATGAAGTAAAAATATAAAGAACCAGAGATGCTAGAATGTTTTCCATACTGGAAACAAAGACATTGAGTTTAGATTCAGACCAGAAAATATATTTACAAGCTTCACTCTGCTAATACAGGGTACCAACACAATATAACAATCTAACTTTCTCTACTTAAGATACTCCTGACATAGTTATATGTCATATACCAGTCAAATGTCTTCCTGCAGCCAAGCCTGGGTGCTTTGGGATGATGCAGCCCCACCAAGTGGAATTTACTGCCTTGTCAACCAAGCTACAGTAACCGAGCTAAAACCTGCTGTAATCACTTGCAACCCAGGGTGACACCTTCAGTAGTGAAAAGCAAGCAGCTAACAGCAAACGTGCAGCAGCATCTCAGACTACTCAAAACTGACTGTATCAACCCATTTCCTGGCACCCTCAGAAATATCAGTATTTTCCAATCTCCATGCACAGCTCACAAACAACACTGCCTGAGATAGGGGACCCCGTAGGAATGCCTCTGCATATTTTCGCTTTTTGATACAACTCAAATACTAAACTGTTAGAGATGTGGATGCTCAAAGTTACATTTCCAACCTTTTATTCCAATAACTACAATGTTCTGTTAAACTGTTTTAATTTAACTGTGGGTTTTTTTAAACCTTCCGGTGCTTCCTTTCTTGACATAAACCCATGTTCTAAAAAGGTCTTAAGATGTCATTTAGTTCTTTTCCAAAACAAATTGTCACTTTCTGATGGAAAAAATATTCTGCTGGAAAACCTAATCACTTCTTACTCACTCTCATGTTTAAAATAATGAGAATTTATAACAATTACGTTGAAAGTAAGTCATCCCTAGATGGTCATTCTCCCTCTTCTGTTCACCCCCCTTTCCAAGTCTTTTTGAACTGTATATAGGCTTCAGAGTCTGCTCAAGGAAGACTGCAAACAGTATTTTACAATCCTAACTAAATTTTAAGCACATTTTTGTCTAAAAAGATATTCCTTAGGAAGATAGCACCTTCCAGATGCAGTTTGAGACTCAAAATTTTACAGTTTTCCATTCTGGTGAGGAAAGGACATTAAACTCTCTGTCACTGAAAATAGTAAGAGGAAATAGAGAACTTCTGTCTATTTTGAATACAACTATTGTATTATGGATATGGTGATTAAAAATATTAACATCACATTTTTCAGAAGTACGATTAGCAAGGAGAGAAATAATGAGAACGAAGCAAACAAAAATAAAAGCAGGAGGAAAGCTGGCTGAAATAACTGCTGCTCTTGTTCCCTGCTTCACAGTTCCATCTCAAAAGACTCTTGAGTTTTTGCAACTATGAAGTGGTTTTAGCAAGTCCTGAAGGATGGCAATTTATTTAGCTTTGAATGTGTTCAAAACATCTAAGTATCCAGTTCAATAAAAACACAAGAGAAAATGCCAGCACTTTCATATTCCCTACTTGTCTTCCTGGTTGCAGGAAATCTGGCAACTGGAAAACAGGAATTCGACATTTCTGCACGTTTTCCTTTGTCAGAAGTATTTTGATTGCCTAAGGAGCCCGATCGTGGGAGGAACTCAATACCACTTCACAAATCCACATGAAGAAAATAGCCACTAGGTCCAAGAGTCACTATGCAAGTACTTGGAAGATACAGAAACTGAGGCACAGGGGACTTCAGGTCAGGTTTTATGGCACAGCTCCTAAAACTGTGGACACAAGCATTTTGGGTGCCTCTCAAAGACCTAGGGATTAACAGGCAGGTCCTATTAACTCTGAACAGTTACGAGACTGGGAATACAGGTGTCCACTGCAGGGGTCCCAGGTCTAATTCATTCTTTTACACCTCGGGATCATGGTTTAATGAAAGAATATAACAAATATTAGAAAATAATTTCTCTCCTCAGTTTACCTGCAAAGACAATCCTCAAAAGGGTAGAGTCTGAGAGGTAGGCTGAAAGGCATAAACTGGATGACCCAGAATTAAATACAAGGAAGACTTGGAGATTTCAATATTGTAGCTTTAGCAACTCAGCCACATGGGACCTTTATTCAATTCATATTATTGTCATGCTTATCAGTAAGATAGGATATTTCAGAAGACACAGAAAATCCAGACAGAATTCGGGGTTTTTTCCTTCTGGTATGTTTTCAAATACAGAAACACGTAAGAAGCCCGAGTGTTAAATGGAAAAGGATATTTAAAAGCAACAGTATTTAAAACAAATTTGACTGAAATCTCCAGTGCCTGAAACTGATCTCTAAAGGAAAGTAAGATGGAAGCTGTTGAGGTCTGATGAGAAGTACTGGGGAGTAAGGTTAAAATACAGCAAAAATATAGCAGTTGCCAAAACGATATACATACAGAAAATAAGCTATAGTGCAACTGACTAATTGCCTGGACGTTGGTTATTTTTGAAATGGCAAAACCTCCAGACTACAGTTAAAGACAAAACCCGTAGTTAAACTACTCTTGCCTGCACGTTCAGGGTCAGAATGTAAACCACTTGCAAGCTGCCCATGGTGTGCTTGGCAGCCTAATGAAAGGGTGATAACACTACGTCAGAAGAGCTGATGACACGGTCACACTAGCAGCTACGACCAGATTGATCACTGTCCTTGCCCCGTTAGCACTCACTTGACACCGCACCAGGCATTTTGCATGACTCAAGTCAGCAAATATTTCACAGGTGTTTGTTCCAGGGAAAAAGCCTCCTGCCCACCAGTATCTAATGGCTTCATGCTGGCCCACAGATCTGAAGCCTGAAATGATTCTCCGATAGGATTTAAGCGTTTAGTGTGACAGAGTTCTCCCTGTTACCTGGTACGCCCTCTGCCTCCTACCTATGTTAGGAAGGAAGGTTACCTGCAAAGTCAGCTGCAAGCCCGTAATTTTCACTGCTGCCAGCTACCAGAGGGGACAGCAGCCACCCAGCTCTAGTACAGGTTACATAAATATGCTGCTCAGGCGCAGTGCTGATGTAAATCCAAATTGAGCAACATACGGCCTAAAGCGTGATGTAGCTGGCTGGCTGGCAGCTAGCAGATCAGCACGTGAAGTCTGACTGAGCTCGGGGAAGAGAAGGGTTTGCAGCCAGACCAGCACACGCCTGACAGTTAGGCAGCCAACAGCTGGAAAGTACACACGTGTGGACAGCTTGGTGAGCTGCAGCGAAGCCTGTCCTCGTTAGGAAGCTGGCCCTCGGTCCAGTCATTGCCCCCTGGTACGCGCTGCAGGTACAACAGCTCTGCCCGCACCCCACGACCTCCCTCCCTCTGCTCCCAACCTCCTCCCTCTCCCAATCCGGGGAGAGTCAGCGGGAAGGGGGAGTGACAGTATGGGAAGAAATGGGACGGGTATAGCCTGAAATACGGGAGGCATGACAGCGAACAGCAAGCAGGGGAACGCTCCCAGACTGGTGTGAGTGGCAGGAAGAAGAGGAGAAGCCGATCTGATCAACTGGAGCCTCTAATTATCTGTCAGATATGCAAATTGAGCACCCTTGGTTTAGATTAACAAGTGAACAGAGGCACAAACAGAAAGAACAAGTTTTGTACCACAGTAATGCAAGAAGGTTTTACAGAGGGTATGTGAGTAGGTGGATTATAATAAAAAATAACTTTAAAACAGAGTTCTTGGTCAATTCTGAACAAGCTAACCCAGGCTAGTGAGATTGGTGCACTATTATAAGCAAAGCTAGAGCATTTGAAAAAATAAGTCCTAAAAAGGAGAAAAATGCAGAACTCCTCACTTATTACCACAAGCTGAGTGTCCAAGACCAAGGTATGCATTGGGCCAGGGTTTGTTGCTGGCCCTTCCTTATGCAATATTAAATGCTGCTTTTACACACACAAAACACAACCTTTTAGAAGAAACATCGGTGCTTTGGAGACTCCTAGCCAGCTACTAAAAGAAACAGCAAAGAGGAAAAGCTACCAATACATGGCTCAGTTATGGCCCACTTGAGACTGATGGTCCAGCACCAACTTTTCTTTCAACAGCAGCGTTTAAAAACAGCAACAAGCAGTCGCAGTTGTACTGCCCACTGACAGACCCAGATGCTTTGCCGTTGGTTGCAAAGACTAAGCATTGCCTTCTGTGTAGCAAATATTCACTATTTGTGGGTCCTTGACTCCACCTACAACCTGTTCTGTCCTTTCTCAATGTGGACTGGAAAAGTTCTGGGAAAAAATAGCTGTCTTGCAATAACCTATACTTCCCATGCAGATCTGCTGGTGGCCTTTTCTGTGGGGATTCTATATGCACTGCAGTGGGATAGCCTGTTCTTCAGGAAAGTAACAGAGAATATTAAAATAATAGTGTTCTAGAATTAATTAAGATCTACAGAAAAATATTATTATGAGAATGCTTTCATGTGTGATTATCAGTGAATGACTAAGAAACAGCATTTATCCTAACTCATCCAACAAACTGAGCCTTAAGAGACAATACACAGAGCAAGAATTGGCTGGATCTTTGTTTCCTTATAATCTATGATCTAGAAGGAAAATATTTATCCCACAAAATGTCCTCCAGTAGTCCTTCACAGCAAAAATTCAGATTTTGCTGAAGTTCAAAAAGCTTAATGACTGGAAACTTGTTCAACAGGGAGAATAACAGATTTGATTCCCTTACGTATTGGGTGTAGGTGACAAGGTTGTGGTAGTGCGAAGGGTTGCAGGGGTGGCCTCTGTGAGGCAAGGTCAGGGCTGCCCTGTAACTGATGAGTCATTGTCCTGTAAGCGACCCAGTCACTAATTTGGTTAACTAATGGAAATAGTGACAAAGAGTTTGGTTACGAAAAACAGTGGATTTTGTTCAAGGACAAATAACTGTCTTGCAAGAGTGAAGTCAAAGGTTTGACATGGACGACTGTGGAGGGTACGTGCTCCGTGGGCCTGGTAGAGCCTGCAAATGCACACCACATGGCCCACTTGCCAGCAATATTTTGGGGGGGAGACACATTATTTCAGGATAACAGTAAGGCATGTGTCAATGAGTGGCTCAGCCTGAAAGGTTTATTCAGCCTTCAACCAAGAAAAAGTTCTTTGGTCTAGCCTTCAGTTGAAACACGAGAGTTCACTGTAACCACCTCAAAGCCCTCCCAGATCCTCCATGAGCATTACAGACCCGGCTGGACATTCCTCGCATTCTAGAAGGGGGAAAAAAAATCCCTCAATTCTTTGTGCAGAAAAATTGTTTGGCCCTTGGGTTGTTTATTTTTCAGATACTTAGTCCACAGTGTGACCCACTGTCACATGCTTTTAGGTGTTTGGGTTTTTTTTCAATATTAAAAGAGCTTAGTTGTTTTTTACATGTATGTTAACTACTTTCTCAAATATTTTTCCATTTCATTTTTTAATTATATATTCTGAACATGTAACTGTTCTCTTCCCATATTCCATGGGAGATTACAGTACACTGCAGTTATTACAATAATATTTTACAGTAATACAATAAATGTGCTTTCCTCTTAACTTTTTTATAGTGCCTATAAAACATGACTCAACCCAGTTTCAGAGCAACTTCAACATTTCTCCCATCACACTGAAAACAGAAGCCTTCTAGTGGCTTTGTTTCTGAGCTCTCCTTATGCTCTCTTGCCTGATTTATGCTGCATGCAGAAGCTTAAGAAAATCTGGGCAAGCAAAAATTCCTCCTAATGTCCATACCTGCAACTTGGGGACATCCTACTATTTAAGCCCAACCATGCTTGCGGCTTCCCATGGTAGGTGGTTTGAATGGAAGGAGGAAAACCTTTGACCAAGATACACATCCACTGGTAAAGAAGCAAGAGGGGAAAGCAGGAAGCTTCTGGAGAGCCAGCCGCATGGGCAGTACCTCCACTAGGAAATGACGCCGTAAAAATCTCCTTTTTTTTTCTTTAAAGAAGCGTATGTTGAACAGAGACCATAGCAATGCCAATGAGCAGCCAGCTCACTCTGAAACAGCTGCCACCAGCAATTCTCAGTGTAGCAGTGCTATCATAGCCGTGTCGGTCTGAGGTCACTGCCGGGGCAGGGCTTACAGGTCTTCAGCTACAACTTAGCGTTACGAGTGCATGTGTACAAATCATTTGAACATATGCAAAAGTGAATTAATAAAGCTGAAAAAATGTTGTTAGCGATTTGTGAACAGAAAAACAGGCTGAATTCAGATTATTATTTGCGATCGGTAGTCCACTGGGCCCTCGTGCTTTGACGCTATTCCATGTTCTCTTTTCATCAATCACATAGTTCAACAATTACTCTCCTTTACATCACACTTAGGAATGGAGCATTTGAATTCCTGCTACTGTACAAATGGACACACACATTATATACAGATAAAAAGAACAAGATGCCAAGAAAAGTGGGTGAAAGCTGCCAACAGTTTTTCACCTACTGATTAAATACTGAAAGAAAAATCACACTGTAGGATCATCCCAGCCAAATTCTTGTGGTTCTTATGTAATTTAGAACAGCTAAGTAGCTATCCCTGAAAAAAATTTCCTCAAGAACGCTGATCTTATGGGCCAGAAACATGTCTCATACAATTAGTGTAGTGCTGAAGTAATATCTACTCTAGCTGAGTATCTGGCTCTTAACATCATTTCAGTTTGCTATTTAAATCTGTGCAATGCTAGGAGTTGTATCTATGATAGCCCTTATACATTACACATCTGAACAGAAATCAAAAAGCTTGACTAACCATGGCCAACTAACATGACAACACTGTGTAATGTTCTTTTAACTTCACTGTGGAAGACTGTAAGGATATTTAATAATTACTTTTAAGAAAAAGTAATTTGTAGCTAGTTGGCACTAATATTCTCTGTCACCTCTCCCGTGTTAAATGTTTGAACTAGAGTTTTTCATTTCCTTGTGGAAAAACATTAATAATGTAACATGAACAGGACAGTATTTCTTGTAGTGACATATGCAAAAATCATTATTGCACGTTCCAGCCTCTGCAATTACTGAAATGTATTATTGGAAGAAGCCACATGTTCTCACTCGCTTTGCTAATGGGATTTAAAAAGACACATGGATGATCTGGGACACGGGAGCACTGAGAAATCTGAATAATGTGAGATTCTCCACTTGGGAATAATGACATTCACATAGAAAGAGATCATTTTGCCACATCAATCCTTTTGCTTCACTCAAGGAAAGAACTGATTTTTTTCTGCAGATTATTTTATGAGCTTGTTGGCCCACAAGCAACTTCACAGACAGCAAGCATGGACCACAGAAACTCACAAAAGGTATGGCCTATGGCCCAAGAAGCACATGGTTTAAATAAATGGACTGCACTAAAAAGAGAGATTGCCTCTGTCCTTAAAAATTTTTAATAAAGCTTTCACTGTAACACCTTATCTGGGGTTTTCATCAGTTTTCAGCATTCCTATGGAATAATTTTTTCCATCCGTGCCAGAAGAAATATTAAAAAAAAAAATTCCACTTACCCTCCCAGGTCCTGCCCATCTAGCAGAAACTGCAAGGTGGCAATTTTACCTTTGTGCTATTCCTGCTCTGTCTGGACTCCCTGGAAGGCTCCCACAGCCAAAGTCAAGTTCTGGTAGCCAGGGATTTATGAGTTCACTACCAAAAGCCAGAGCCAAGCCAGAGGCATGGACAGCCTCCATCCCTCCCAGGTTCTTCAGCCCTAGTGAGGGAGGGCACAGAAGCCCTTCAGCTTCTCCCCAGGAGAGGAGAATGGTAATTTTCCTCATATGCTGAGAGTGTGGGGTAGGGATATCTGTGGCACAGCCAGCTCCAATAATTTTGGTTGTTTAACCAAAATATGTAATTCAGTGTAATGCCACTTCCTTGTCATTTCCCCAAAAGTTTGATGTTTCCACTGTACTCCCTGCCTGCAGATTGCAAAGTCATTTATCATTGCAATGGTGAAATGGGCTACAGGAATGAATGCCAGCAAATGAACACTTGTTTATTCTATACACAGTGCTTGAGACTGAGATTGCTTCTATAATCCCTTTTTGCATCAACATATGGGGAAAGCCCTCACAACAGACTGCTTCTCCCCTTCCTTAATTGCTCATCCCTGTGTTTTGAAGCAGCAGGTATGAAAAAAGGAAAAAATTACAAATTAAATTTATGCCTAATATAAGAAAACATTATGGGCAAAGCACAAACCAACAAGGGTATATAAAAAAGTGCTCAAGTATTTCACACCCTGATGAAAATCCATACAGGCTAGTCCTCATCTATGCTTAACCTTATAACAAGCTTATTAAACTGTCTTTCACAAAGTTTTATCACAGTGGAAAGTCTTCCTAAAGTCTGGTGACCTTGCAATGGAATTTTACATTGAGAGCTGTTTTCAGGTCACTAGCACACTGAAGGCAGCACAGACATGTTATTACTTCTCCACTGTAAAATATTATCTCTCCCTATGTGCTGAATAACATAAAAATTGCAAAGATGATTTCATTTCTTAACAAAATCCATCTTTCTCTTTTCTAACTAAAAAAGATCTCAGCAGTGCTCATTACAAGTACCCTGCCCCATGCCATAACTGAACATAGCTCTTTGCCAATGCCAGCCACAAACTATTCTATCATTTGAACATTTTTTAAACCTTTAAATGAAAGGTTCTGAAAACAAAGCAAAACATAAGGCAATCCAAAGCCTCCATGATTTATACTTTAATTTCAGCTGTGGGAGACAAAAAAATGCCCTTTCAACAATTTAACTACTTTTCTTGCACAAAAAATCCACTTCACATATTTCCAGTCTAATAGTAGTCATTATATGTTATTTGGCTATGAATTCTAACCATTTAAGAAGCAAGACTGGGTGATCAAAATGTTACTGTGAAGAAAAAAATAACAGATAACCAGACTTCCTTTTCACAAAAATTATAATTTAGGTGGTTACTTCTGGACAAAATTATAAGGATCTTTAATTTAAACAACATTTCAGAAAAAAAAAAAAAAAAAAAAAAAAACAACAGAAAAACATTGGGTTTAAATATATATACTACTTCTCTGCCCCCTGGTGTTATAGCTTGCAATGTAGATTTTCTTTTTTTCTTGGCTCAGTGCATTATATTTACATTTGTGTTAATACTGTCCCTATTTTTTTCAATGGTACATGATGTTCTTTGGGTTTGTTTTTTATATTCCATTTATAAATGAAAAAATTATAATAAATTGGTCACGGTTACAAGAAGATTTTTCCACACTAGCCTAATCCTGTATTTCCATCTACGTATCATCTTCACTTCAATGCGACTGCTGTTTTTTTGACCACGATTTCCTTTCTACAAAACTCACCTCATCATCATCCATCAGATGTTCCTTTGCGAATTCATACATTTCCAACTGGAGCATGGTTATGTTGTGGTATCGAACTGCCTCCTATCAAAAAAAAAGAAAAAAAATTTCTGTGTTACTTTAGGGTGGCAAGACAGGGGATTGTCATCACATGTCATCTGAAACGATTCCAGTGAAGTCAGACCCAGACTTAGTCGAAGGTAGATCCCAGCGGGAGTTATAATGTTGGAGAAAGGAAACGGCAGAACAGCAAGCAGCGTATCCAATGCCTTCTGTGGATCTTTCTAAGCACAGGCTCCGTCGGTGTGAGGAGAACAAAGCACTCTCCTCTTTCTCATGTTTCAAAGCATTGGCGAGTGTGAGAATCAGGACCGAGACTGCCAGAGCTGAGCAGCAGCCTGTGCCTGCATTCCAGCGGGCTCTGGACGTGAGAAAGCCTCTGTTTCCCCGTGCGCTGGTGTGTGGCGGCAGACAGTTCTGGGAAACAGAGACACTGAGCTGTTTTGCCTCATAGTGACTCACCACCCCAGCCTGAGTCTGGGCTAGGGAAATTCTGCACGGTCACCCACCTCTCCCTCCTCGCTTCCCTGGCTGCTTGCCGGGAGAGCACAGTTTAGTTCAGTCACCTACTCTCCTATTTGTGAATACCAACAGCAATCTACTTTGATTATTCTGTTTAACTCTTTTGGGGGAGGAAAACAGGAGACTTCCTCTTTCACAAGAAACGTCTAAAGCTCAGTGCCAGGGCCAAACGCTGCTGTCACCCCGTTACTACTTTGTGAAGATAAACAAGAGGCATGACGGTTTTCATAGCAAGGGATTAGGACAGCAAGCAACTTCTGTTCAGTTACATGGTTCAAAGCACAAGAAAATACAGCTGTATGTATTTAATATTTTATATTTTAAAATCAAATTATCTGTAGTCCCCAGCTCCTGAGAAGTTAGCAATGAAACATTCAGAGTTCATGTGTAGGGCCCTTGTTCTGTCCTCTCTGCACATGTATGCCAAATCTGCCTGCAGTTTGCAGTTTTATACTGTTGCTACCCCTCACTCCCACCACCACCAAACATCGTCTCCAGTATGACTAAAAAGCACAGTTCTGTTCCCAAAAGCAGTGGCAAAGGAGTGGCCCCTTTCCCCCGTGAGCTCGGGCTCACTGCCTGAAAGAACCAAACGCATTTTCGCTGTCTTTTGTCTCAGCTGGCCCTGCAGGGCAGGCCCACACTTCCAGTGTGCGGATAAGGCGTGTGGCAGGTAACTCAACAGCTGTCCACAAATATAAAACACTTAGCTCAAATGCACGGGTGTTTTGCCTTGAGCTGGCTGGCCTGAGAGGAAGGAAAAGTGTAATTATCAACTCAGTGCAACCTCTAAGGTGCATACAGGAACTGCTCTGCAGTGCTGCTACAGATAAAGTCGGCCACCTAAAACACTGCCAGATGTACCGAGTTCAGCGCAGCGTTAGGGACCAAGGGTGTTTGGGGCAGTACAGGTCGTGGTGACTGAGGTGTCTAAAGAAGCAACACAGAAAGGGCAACGGGAATGTTAGCCTGCGGGATGCTCGCTGTTGCTTCGGCTCGGCTTACATAATTGAGTCTTCCACAAGGGAAGTTATGCCCTAAGAGAAAGAGAAGGTACTGAATTTAATTTGTGGAACATATATTGCTAATGACTAACTACTTGTACAGCACGTACCACTGATGCCTGAGGAGTCACTCAAGTGTCACAAAGCAGTTAATTCAGTTGCATGACACAGATCCTGGTAACAAGAAATGACAGAAAATCCAATTTGACTGTCAGAGTCCAGGCTGCAGTCGTCCAGAAACACAGCAAAAATGCTTTTATATGTAAAATTTCCTTGGGCATGGAAATTTAAGAACAGCATAAAACCCCATTTTTAGAGTAATTTTTCTAAGCCAGATCATAACCATTGCTGGATGGACTGATGTTCACTGTGGGTTCTCTGCAGCAAGTATTCTGAGATACTTAGATGCAATATGGTCCTGAGCCTTTCCTGACCCCATCCACCCAACTACATGGAGTAAGTGGAAAGTGACTTCAGCTGGGGTTATCATATCCAGGCACATTCCAATGCCCACAGAACCTGAAATAACAAGCAGGTGGGCAACTACGTGTTGGCAAATAATAAGTTATTGACAAAAGCCTGAATGCCAATGGAGTGATCTTTTCATCAAAAGATTTCAGGGGCCAGCTGCTTTATTTATTGAGGTAGATAAAGATATAAATATGCATAAGTGGTAGACAAGTACCAACATGAATTTACTTGTCACCATATCATAATGTATCCTATTGTATATTTCAACACAAAGAACTATAATGACATTCACTGTCTACACTACACAATACATCTCTGTGCACAACCTTCTACATGGTTTCAATAAAACAGTATGTGTTTAACTCCAGAACCAATAGATAACCCACATTTTCCCAACCTCTGACCCACCGAGTTTCAGGGAAATATCTGAATGTATCTAGAAGGCATTTTAAGTAATTCACCTACCGATCTGGGCTGAAAATCCTCTTCTTTAAGTCCCCATTTGTCTTTGTGGTACTGATAATAGACCATGTTCTGTTTCATTACTTCATCTTTCTGGTCAAACAGAAGGTAACTAGCAGCACAGGAAGCTGCATTCTTCATGTCATTCACTAATTAATAAACACACAAAAAAAAATAATCTCCAGATGAGGTAAATGAACAAATTCCTATTATCATCTAGCCTCTGAGAAACTCAAGATGGAAACAGAACTCATTTTCTACCACACCAACAGCTGCATAGAAAACAAAAAAATTGCTTCCCAGAAAGGCTATGCTATTTTTGTGTTCCGAAACCCATAAGGCCATGGTTCAAAAGTGGAGACTTACCTCTGATGATTTTCTATGAAAATCATAACCAAATGTTACGGGAAAAATCTAAAGGTATGAAATACTCTGTAGGTTTGTCTATGGGAGAAATTCTGAATAGTAAATTGAAGATTGAGTATTTGTTCAATAGCGGTGTTAGGTTAAATCTGTTGCCCTGAAGTCATAATCCTTCTTCTTTCTAACTGGACGAGTTAGAAATTTAAGAAAAAATTTTTTGTTAGAGCTATACATACATCTGCTTAACAACCATGTGGGCCTAGCAGCTTGACCACCATGGCTTTTTGGCACAAACCATGGGTTTTTTGTACACAGGTGTACAAAAAGGGTCTGTGCTATTGCACATTTTCCAGTGTATAGGAATTGGCTGACACTTTAACATGTTATGAGTTACTTCAAAAGGCAGAAGAATTGGTGTATCATTTAAATATTGAAAATACTATGATGAACATTTATCACTTCTATGAACATTTATGATTTCTATGAAACTTTGAGAAGTCTAAGCAACTTGTGCTCAGAGTAGGTATCCTATAAAGAATGAAGGGCAGTGATGGATCAGATCACACTTACTCTGTAACTGCCTCATTCTTCCACCACCCAAGGAGACCAGTCACAATCACACATAACTTAGAACAGAGGTGCCTGCCCTGGACAAAATCCAGCCCTTATGGGACTTATGTACAGCAATTTATTTTGTCATGGACAATTTTATAAGCGCAGACTCTATACATAAAGTTTACCTCCCATGTCCATTAACTATGGTTATCTAGGGAGAAAAGGATGCCAGGCAGCTCAGACTTTCTATACCAGAACAGGTTAAAGTGCAGATTCTGGAGGCAACTATTTGCATTCTAAAGCATTTTAACTACAGAGAAAAGATTATGAATGGAAACTGTCTCTCATCATCCCAATGTCACTTAAGCACATTAAATCACTACTTACATTTATAATAAGCAAACTGCAAGTAATGGTACATGGTGGCCACAAATTTCTCAACAACAAAGCCTCCTATAATGGGTGTCAGGTTACTCTCGCACTGCACTTTGCATGCAAGGACTTCAATATAATGATCTACAAGGAAGAAAACAAAAATGCAGGATATGGATAGTGCACAGTGAATTGTTGTAACCCCTCCCATTAGCTACCCATTAAAATCTGGCCTTATAATGCTCCCTGGGGTCCTGTGCATCTGGATCTTGCTGCTGGGAAGTACTGAGCATCTACAACTCCATCCAAAGTAAGTATCAAGTACTGGAACTCAGCCCTTCTGTAAAAATCAGTGCAGTCTGCACTTGAAAGGTATCCAAGCTGCAATACCAGAGAACTAAGCACTTAGCTTTCACTGACACCTACAGGCAGTTTGTAGTGGTAGGTCTTATACAGAGTGTTGCAGAGTATTGCATTATTTCATGTGAACTGAACAGTGGGGTTTTTTTGTTTTTTGTTTTTTTTTTTTTAATATTGAGAGCCTTTGCAATTTCATTAAATTATTGCAAGAATAAGTCCACATGCTGCTGAGTACAACTATGTCACAGAGAAATACAGCAGGTGATTGCAAAATAAAACTCCAGAGATGGCCGTATTTTGTGCTTGCAGTTTGGATGTTCTAAAAGAGAAGAAAGACATGAATATGCTGCTCAATACAGAACACCCTTCAGCCAGAAACGTTTAAGTTCACAAGCTTACCTGGTCTACAAAAGCTTGCTACAATGGGATAGGACTGAAGGTGGTCTTACCTTCAAGGAAATGTATTCCAGGAAAACCTTCCATCAAAGAATTTCAAATGTTTTCAGGATATATAACATTAGGCACCAACACCGAACAGAAATCTTTTAAAGCCTTAGTTTCCCTGTTAGCCACATTTGGCAGGTGAAAGCAAGTCATCCAAGCTTATGCAGCAAGGCTCTGAGCAAGGCAAAAGAAGAGCAAAAGCCACTTCCCCTGTTTTCATCTCTGACAACTCCTAACATGAAGAATGCTGAAGCTAACTAAAAATAATTGGCCAAATGAAATTACCAGACTCATCTTTTACAAGAGCAGTGGAGTCTCCAGACACAGTAGTGTTCAATTCCAGCCAGCACTGAAAGCCAGAGACTCAAGTTCCTCAGTGAAGTGATCCCATGCAATGAGGACAGCTGCCTTCCAAGCATAACTCATTGCTCAGGGATAAATACGTACCTAGTGCAAACACCAAATACTTCTGGTTAACATTTTTTGCTGCATCTACTTTCTGCAGTCAAAACCACGGAGGCAGGATATATCTCCTTGGAGCAAGAGCAGAGTTCAGCCCAGGCAGTGTAAGTAAATTTGAGTTTTCCTATCTCAAGAACAAAATACTTGAAATGCATGCACATGGACATGATGATATCATTGTGGTGATGGTGATGACACCACTAGTGCTGGGAATTGTCCTTTCCTTCCAAGGAGGAAGAGGAAGGATGACAGCAAGTGCCAATTACAGCTGCACATGGACACTGTACTCTTTAGAGTGGCTTGGGGGTTATCCTGACGTCAGGGCTCTGAGCCGCTGGGGAAGAAAACCTGTGTTTTTTGCTTTATCACCCGTGATTTGACCTTTACTCCTTATCTGCCATCCTAGGCACC
Organism: Tyto alba; assembly: GCF_018691265.1. Lineage (NCBI taxonomy): Eukaryota > Metazoa > Chordata > Aves > Strigiformes > Tytonidae > Tyto > Tyto alba. The sequence goes on from NW_024881322.1 coordinate 12,024,475, forward strand.
TGCCCGCTCTGCCTGCATGGCTTGAGGGATAGCCTGCAATAGCTATTCCATGTCAGCCGTACCGGTGGATACCAGTTCCATGCTGTGAGAAACTGTGGAGCTACTCATGTGTCAACATATTTCACAAAAGTTTCCCTTCACCAACACATCTGATGGCTTTAGGACAAAAAGTTGTGCTGGTTTTCCTTCTGGTGACTTAGAAATTCTGTTGCATTTTCTTATGTCTTTAGGTTTGTTGCGAAAACATGGAGGCATTCTCTACACAAATATTGTCAACAACACTGAGACCAGAGAACTGGAGAAATTGTTTCATTTGCTACCAAAGAGCATAGGAAACGCGTATGCGCCATTTTGACGTTAATCAAAAAGATGGTACCTCTTTTTCTTTGAAAAACAATGGATTTTTTTTTAAGCTACACACTAAAGAAAAAGAAACTTTATCTGATGGCAAAACTCTGCTATAGGAAAGATGAAAAACAGGCAACAGAAACTTGTCATATTAATGAGAAAGGATATATGTATGACCAGTGAGACACAAAGCACATGGCAGATTTTGAAAGCAGGCTAACCACTGAGCCTCAAAGGTGGCCAAACTGATATTGAAGGGGTGGTCAAGAGAGCCGTCTGCATAACTATTGCTAGCTGGATGGAGTAGTTGTTATTACTTACACATCTATTTTATTCTGACACAAGAATGTTAATGTAAGAACTCTCTGTTCTGATTTTGTGACAGCCCTTGTTTATGTTACTGAAAAGGGAAAAAAAGTAAACCAGAATTCAAACAGTTTCCAGTGAACCTAATAAACTTGTATTGGCCCATACTGAGCAAGGGGCACCATGTGCATTTGACACTGCAAGCTGAGGAACAGGACTTAGGTAGCCAATCCCACGGATAAACTGAAATGCACTTTTTGGACATCTTCTCTTACTGTTTCCTAACGACTCACCTGCAATGGAGAGGTAGAAGTCTTTAAAATCTTTGATCTCTCGGGAGCCTTCACAGGCTGCTGTACAGTCATCGTAGGCTTTGAAGAAATCAGGAAGAGCCAGTTCCATGTCTGAGATGGACGTTCTCCAATTGTCACCGTTGTATGCTCTCACAGCCCTGACAAAGAGATTCTGAAAAATTGGCAGGAATGAAAACCAGCAGTAGCTGATCTATGGAAAGCTGCGTGTAAATTCAAATACAGTAAATGATGTCTCTGCATTTCTAGACTACTATATAAGCTGTTATTCAATGAATGTGGATGACTAATGGATATTACCAGGTATTTCCTAGAAAGCAGAGTAGATAAAGCCATTTCAGATCAACAGAAAAACCTGCTGGACTGAAATAACAGTGTGAGTCTAAAGCACGGGTATCGACAGAGATTTTCAATGGAATCTTAACAGCAAATGTTAAAAAACAATGTCAGAGTTGTTTCAAGCTGTGCCACTACAGCACTTGTGCATTTGAGTAACTCTGTGCACTTGCTCAGCTCCAGTAGTGATCTGCATGTAGCAGCTTTTGGGTATTCCACCGTCTACGATCTACCACGACTCATTTATGGAACAGTGATCTGTATGAAAGGTGAGAATTACTGAATGCATCAAGAAGGCAGAACAGAGATGATGGAGGAAGACAGCAAGAGGGAGAGTAAGAACTGAGAGCACGTAAGCAAATGAGACCCTTGAATCTCACGCAGTAAGAGGAGCAACAGAGCAGTTCCAGAAGACCAGACTCTGAATAAAAAGCATACCTCATAAGGCTTTGTCTCCAAGTCTTTAATATGCTCCTCCGCATCAGGTATGCTCTTATAGTAGGCCATATTCCTTTGCATCATTTCATCATCTGGATGCTTCAGAAGAAATGTGTGAGCTGCTGCAATAGCTTTTGGAAGATTATTAGCCTAAACAGGGATGGGGAGAGTAGGAAGGGGGGAAAATAGATTAATTGGAAAAACAAAGTTCAAAGTTTCCCAGTTCTTGTCAGTGGACTTTCCTGCAGCCTCTATATTCACAGACTTACTTCTACTGAAATCACAGTCAGTACATAAAACGGTACAGTAAAACTGACATAATTCTCAGTTTTATTCCTAGCTGCATCACTATGAACAGTGTTTTTACATTTTAAAAGTCTATTATTGTTGCAGATAGCAGAGATGATGAGTGTAAGTCAAAAAGAAGACATTTTTCCCCTCTCCCCTACCCTGTTCATAAAGCTGACAAGGCACATGATTATACTGTTGCTCCTGCGTGGGACTAATCTCACAGAAATTACTGATGCTCACCTACGGCTACTGGGCAGGAGTCATCACTTACTGTGTTTACATGGTGTTTATGTTGCTTATTTGCCTAGCAGCACAGAATACAATATTACAATAATATATCTTCTGGATGGTGTTGCAAAGTCAGAGCAAACAGCAGGGACTTGCTCAATAACTGTGCCCTAATGTACTGTGTGATTTTCTGTACCCATTTTTAAACCAACTTTAAACCCCATTAGAGATACTTTGTGAAGTATGTATTCCTCGTTTGCAACTGCATGTGCCAAATACATAGGTGCTCCTGTGTGTATGCATTTATATTTTTTTATATAGATACATGTTTTTATAAACTATATAGTATATATACACATATTAAGGAAGAGTCTTAAGTATTTGTGATACGTTAAAACCTTTTCCCTTGTAAGCCAAGATCCGTATCAACCCCCTTCAGCATACTGATGTGTAGGCAATACAGAGTTCCACCTCACAGCTGAAATAGCTTATGGAAGTGCACGTATAAAAAGATGAGCAAGAATCACAAGCACATATGCATGTGCACTCTTCTGTCTGCAACCATTAAAGGTACCCTTTTACTTCAGAAAGAAATCTGAGAGACAACTACATCAAAGACTTCGACCCCAACATGAGCTCTTGCTGCTGTGTGCTGCTAGAAGTGTCCCAGCACAGGAACTCTGACAGCTGCCCTTCCTCTGTCCCAAAACTATGCACTTCCAGTCAGCCCACACGGTGCTAAATGCACAGGGAAATCTCAGCTGCACTTTCGTCAAATCCCTGGTTGGTTTCTTTTGTGCTTTATGCTTTAACCCTGTTTGTTGGTAGCCTGAGAGGCATTTTTGCTTAGTGCATAATTCACTCTGGGTTTCCGTTTTCACCACTAAAAAAAAAAAAAAAAAAAAAAAGTTTTGTAGAAACACATTCCTAAGTGAATTCAGTGGCTAGGAGAAAGCTCCCTCCAGAGGAGCAAGCAGCAACACAGAAACATCTACTCCCAGGATCTAAGACGTGGCAAGATTTTACTGTGGAACCCACCTGAATAAACACATGCGCACTCTAAAAAATTACATAAAGCAATTCCCTCTGCCTTCTTCCTATATTATAAATGCTGTTGGGGGGCGAGGGGGAAAGTAACATTCCTTTCTTCGGAAAACCACCAACCAGGAATAAGTCCTTTGTATGGAGCAGTCTGTAGCAGTTTGTAGCTCCATAAGGCCCATTCAGAACTCCCCAAGTGAGTGGTAAGAGCTCAGAGCTGCCCCACAATCTAATAAGAAGAACAATATAGACAACTGCTGCTAAAGGCAAAAACACCAAGCGGCACTGCCCAAACCTACTGCAAATGTGATTGAAAAACGGTTTAAAGAGAGAGGGAGGGGTTTCTCCAATTTCCCTCTCCCATTCATACCTGCCAGCTGTATCAGAAACAGTACATTTCCATACACTGCAAATTTCATACATATCATGAGGGGGGAATAAGTAGTTAAAGTAAGACATGAAATGGAAACATTTGTTGTGATGTAATTTTGGTATCCCTATATGGCTTTGAGAATGCAAAGAGTGCCTGCCCAGTCTGTTATTCAAAAGAGATATCCTCTGTTTGATACCTTAAGTTCTTCTGTACAGTCTTAGGGATGGCTTTAAATGCACACCATTATGCTGGTTTGATGCTGTGCATGTGGATACTGTTCCTGTTTTATGAGAACACATTTCCCTGCATCTGTTTGTGTAATTTGGGAAAACCATTGACTATTTTCATGAGAAAACAGCACTCCCACAAATAAGACACAGCAACAGTTAAGATGTCCATTTTCAAGCAGCAACCTCAAAAACAATGCACAAGCATACAACCCTATATAATGTATACTGGGATATGCTGGGAGTGAATCCCTATAAGGGAAAACAATCTATCCAAAGAACTCAGCTTGTTTTCTCCCCCCACTGATGTCCCGTTTATTTGAAATGCAAGTAGTTGCAGTATCTGAGGGGATGGCATGAAGGATGGACCTTGGTTTAGAGAAAAGAAGATGAAGGTGAGAAGGAGGGAGAAAATTGTTGGTTAGATCCTAGACAGAAGGATGACAAGAGGCTAGAAAAATGCGATGAAATCTGTTAAGAGGTGTGTGTCCCTAGTCCTGGCTGACCCAAGAGCAAAAAGTAAATACCATTCCAGAGCCAGCATGAGTGGCACGCTTCAGCAGCCAATTTTTGCTTTATTCCATCCCGTGGCTGTAACAAAGCTGGTGTTTTGCAGGCATCAGGCTATCTGCGAGTCCCAGGCTGGGGGCTGCTGCACCTGAAAGACCTGGACCAGAAGAGAGCAAGCGAGGAAGATGGAGACGCCGAGGGAGAGGAAGCAGCAAAGAACGCTTGTGATAGCAGAGCGGTGACATGCAGGTTCTGAAAAAGGTTTCAGAGAAGGTTAGAAGAAAGTAAGGCGAATGGCAAGATGAGGGGGGCAGGGGTAGGAAAGGCACAGCTACAGGATGAGAAGGCTGGGTCCAGTGGCTGGGGGTCTGGGAAGGATTGGGAGGGGCTGATCTAAGGGATGTGCTGGATGAGTTTCAGAAAAACTGGTGAAGAGCAAGCTGGACGGTGGTACTATGTGGGCAAGCAGGGGGAAAGACAAGGCACACGGTGGTCCCGCTGTGGGTTACGTGAGGTGGGTGGGAGGAAGGGGCCGAAAGACTTGCCGGGGAGATGATGATGATGATGATGTGCAGGGCTGGCAGCGCGGGAGGGCTGAGACCGAGGCCCGTATGGAGGTGAAGCGGCCAACAACCGGCGGCTAAACCGGTGATGGGGAAAGAGGCGACGGCCCAGCGCAACCTGCTCGGGGGGGGCCCAGGCGAGAGGTCGGCACTCCGGGGAGGCTTCCCCGGGACCGGGGCTCACCTTGAAGTAGGCGAACTGCAGGTACTTGTAGGGTTCGCGGCGCTGGAAGTCCTCCAGCAGCTGGCGGCCCGGCTGGGCCTGGCGGAAGGCGGGCAGGCCCTGCTTGCAGCGCCGCAGGCACTGGGCCCGCCGCAGCACCCCGGCCAGGAGCCGCAGCTCGGCCAGCGCCCCCGAGGCGGCGGGGGGCGAAGGGGTAGCGGCGGCGGGGGGCTGCCCGGCCGCGCTGCAGTTGCGGTGGCAGAAGGCCTCGCTGTCCCGCAGCAGGCGGTAGAGCCGCATGCTGACCTCCAGGTAGCTGACGCTCTCGGGCCAGTTCTCGGTGCTGTACTGGTCCAGGCCGTAGCGGTAGGCCGACTCCAGCGGCATCAGCTCGTCCCGCGGGAAGCTGCGGAAGCTGTACCGCTCGTACTGCGCCCCCGCCGCCGCCAGCAGCGCCGCCAGACCCAGCCACATCCCCGCCGCCTCGGCCGCCTCGGCCGGCCACAGCCGCGGGGAGAAGGGGAGAGCCGGCGAGGACGGGGGGGGCGGCGGAGGGACCGGGGGGAGGCGGCGGGGACGGCTCCGCCCCGGGGCGGGGGTGCGCGGCCGGGAGGGAAAGTTGGGGAGGGGAGGGCAGCGTGCGGCTAGACTGCGCTTCAGGGGTCCCCTGGGGGAAGCTAAACGGGGCAGGCCCCGGGACCTGCCGGGGTGGGAGACGCCCCTGGGGTCACCCTTTTTTCCGCTTTGGGCTTTTTCCCCCTTCCTCTTTTTCCCTGGACATCCTTTTTTCCTCTTTCCACTCTGGGCTTTCCCCTCCTTCCTCTCTCACCCTGGACACCCTTTTTCCTCTTTCCGCTTTGGGCTTTTTCCCCCTTCCTCTTTTTCCCTGGACATCCTTTTTTCCTCTTTCCACTCTGGGCTTTCCCCTCCTTCCTCTCTCACCCTGGACACCCTTTTTCCTCTTTCCGCTTTGGGCTTTTTCCCCCTTCCTCTTTTTCCCTGGACATCCTTCTTTCCTCTTTCCACTCTGGGCTTTCCCCTCCTTCCTCTCTCACCCTGGACACCCTTTTTCCTCTTTCCGCTTTGGGCTTTTTCCCCCTTCCTCTTTTTCCCTGGACATCCTTTTTTCCTCTTTCCACTCTGGGCTTTCCCCTCCTTCCTCTCTCACCCTGGACACCCTTTTTCCTCTTTCCGCTTTGGGCTTTTTCCCCCTTCCTCTTTTTCCCTGGACATCCTTTTTTCCTCTTTCCACTCTGGGCTTTCCCCTCCTTCCTCTCTCACCCTGGACACCCTTTTTCCTCTTTCCGCTTTGGGCTTTTTCCCCCTTCCTCTTTTTCCCTGGACATCCTTTTTTCCTCCTTCCACTCTGGGCTTTCCCCTCCTTCCTCTCTCACCCTGGACACCCTTTTTCCTCTTTCCGCTTTGGGCTTTTTCCCCCTTCCTCTTTTTCCCTGGACATCCTTTTTTCCTCTTTCCACTCTGGGCTTTCCCCTCCTTCCTCTCTCACCCTGGACACCCTTTTTCCTCTTTCCGCTTTGGGCTTTTTCCCCCTTCCTCTTTTTCCCTGGACACCCTTTTTCCTCTTTCCGCTTTGGGCTTTTCCCCCACTTCCTCTCTCACCCTGGACTTGGTCATCCTCCTTCCGAAGCCTCCATGCTCAGGACGTGGCCGTCAGCCGCAACCTGGCAATGGCTGTAGAGCCACCAGCCACCCCCTTTTTGTCACGCCAGCGTGGCGGTCAGCAGCGTCTGTGCCTCTGGTGCTGGCCAGCAGGCTGGGAGATGCATCTTCCACCTCCCTGGGGAATGGTGGGCGCAGGTGGGGGGAGATGCTGGTCACAGGCCCGCTGCGATCCAGGAGAGCTCAAAGGGTCTCACTTGGGTTGCTCTTTATAGGGTCCAAGATAATTGACCTTTGTCAGATATTTTTTACTCTGGCCCAGCTCAAATAATGAAGTGCTCTGGTGTTTTTCACCACATGCACAAGAGCTCGATGGATGTGCAATTCTGTTACTGTTTTCCTTCGACCACATCCCAGGTGCGGGTGTAGTGGGCTGCGAGGAGGCTGTTATAGGGAGAGCAGGAGCCAGGCTCGTCAAAGGGGTGCCTTAACGCTCTGGTTCCGTGCCATTAGCAGTCCTTACCCCCCCCCCCCCGATGGTATGTGGCTCAGGAGGAGGGGAGGGTTGATATCGCACCAAGCAACCCAGCAAGTAGAGGCAAGGGGGGCAGAATTGCAGCACCACAGCAGGCCCTCGCTGTTCCCTTCGGGGACCATCACTCGCCGGGTCTGTGGGCCAACACGGTGCTGCCAGCTGTACCCCTTCCAGCCTTCAGACCCCACTCAGGGAAATAATATAAGGCCTCACTGAGCCACCTGGGACCAGGGGGCACAGCAGTCGAGTTGCAGTTAGCAGATATAGACACTCTGTTAGCAGCTTCCATGGGAAAACTCGCTCTTCTTCTGTGTGAGAGGAAGGAGAGGAGTTTTTCCTGTTCTGCCCAGGTTCAGCATCAACTATCAGTATTTTATTTTATATTTTTTTTTTCTACGAGGCCTTTGCTGTTCTGAATCGCCAAACTAGCAATAGTGACATGCGTGTGGGAGAGAAACAGGATGATTTTCTACAGGGTATTGGGTGAGGAAAACAATTCCAGCGTTCTGGCATCTAGGATCAGCATCCAGAGCAGGGCTGAGCCTTCTCCCCTCCCAGCTGCACCGCAGCCATTCCCTCTGCCTGTCCGTGTGTCCCACGTGCCCCGGCCCCTCGCCAGCCCCGAGGCACCAGGCTGGGCCCCCACCGCGTATGTCAGCATCTTTCCTGCCCCAAGGAGACCAGAATGGGGTGCAGGAGTCTGCATGCTGTCTCAAAAGTGCCAAAGAAGAGAGGAGAGCATTTTTGGGGGTTTAAAATTGTTTTTTTTAATAGCGTTTTTACTGGGTTTTAATTATTTTTAATTGGGTTTTATTGGGTTTTAATTGTTTATTGGCCAGTTTTGCCAAAATGTCTTCCTGTCAGAACACAAGCCTTCTGCTTCTCCAAAGAAAGAGCTGTCTCTCCACCTTAAATGTTTCCAGGGATGGGGCACTGTGCTGGTTTTGGCTGGGACAAACAAAAGTGACCAGGAGTGTGAGCAGTCCATGACACACACAGCACCTTCCCCACTACCCACAATTTTTTCTTTTCTACAACACAGTCGGAAATGCCTCTATTTAAGCCAAGGGCAGTTTGGAAGATAGTCGAGCCCTTGAGAAGACATGTGAGACAATGGTCACCCCCTGCACAAAGTCAGAGGCGATCTGCAGAACTGCTCAGGATGCCAAGTGCAGAAAAGCTGGGCCTTGCCCCAAGTGAAGTAAGATTATGTATGGCCTGATGGATGGTGACACAGGGCCTGAGTTTACTCAGACCTAATAGCTCCAAAACCTTGTAGCATCAAGAGAAGACGTGGATTCTCGTGACAGGTCAGGCATTGCGGTAGTAAAGGGAGCACCTGCCTCCTCAGCAACCGGCCAGGGGCTTACAGGGACTTGTGCCTGTAATTCTCTTGCCTGCAAGTTGTTCCATTTCTGTGGCAGCCTCAATTTACGCACAAATGCTTTCACGAGTGAGCTGAAGAATTTCTCTCATGCTCAGATTGTTTCCCCTCCTTTCTCGCTGTTCACACTCAAATTTCTTGGGCGATTTAGAGCACATTTTTTCATCAGAGAAGGGCATTCTCAGTTAGGTACGCAGTGTAATACCTTGAAAGTACTTTTCCCCAGGTGCATGTCAGCAGCAAACCCTCTTTTGGAAGGTCTAAAAAATAGGATTCTTGTGGGCTAGAGCTATTACGGCTGACACAGTATGAAGATGGTGATAACATGTTTTGAATCCCCCTTTTTTCTGTATGTTTTTTCTGTAAATCATGTTGAGACACCCAAGCTATGGCATACAGAGGTTTTAAATTAAACTATTCAGACAGAAATCCACAGACTTAACTTTTTTTTAACTCCGTGTTAAAGTTCTTCTGTGTTCTCATAACTGGTAACTGTCTATCCACAGATACGAAAAATACTTGTGTAACAAGGAACTGAAAAGTGAAAACAACCTGAGAAGACAAATGGGGAATTTAATCTAAAATTAGAGATGTTATGCCTGTGGAGCTTTTTTTAGTTCAGTTGTTTCTAATCTGTTCCTGGCTCTGGATTTTATCATTTATTGCATCAATGTTTTTAGTGTTCTGTTCCATTTTTTTTTTTTTTTTTATTTTTTTAGCAATTTCCTCATTTTTCCCCCACATATGTTTAAACTCAAAGTGCTAGAGAAACCAAACAAGCCAACCCACGCAAGAAATCTAGCTGCTATTCAGCTAGAGACTTGTAAGTCAGAAAAGGCTAAGAAGAAAAGAAAGAATTATGGTTAGTACTTTCCTTGTGGGATCACAGTGAACCCAATTCCAGAATTTGTTTCAGGCAAGAAAAAGTCTCCTTTATAAGGTGCAATTCACTTATGTCCTGTAGAACCTGAGAAGCACATAGAAATGCCTACCAAATCAAAATCATGTGTTTTACATAAATGGACAAAAGTATGAGCAACTACATATGATGAAGGGCTGTGTTTGCTGTTCCCCTTTCCTTAGGCTACTCCTCTTATCACTACCAAACACGTATCAAAAAAACTTTTTTTTTTACTCCTAATTAAATGTTTTAGTAGTTTCATTTCAGGTGAATAAAAATCATGTTAAATTCCTGTTATGACAGGCAGGCTAGCTGTATGATCTGTTGATCTGAAGCTCCCCAAATTCACTCTGAATTACTGCCATTTGAAAGCTGAACTTTCTGAGAACTTTGCTTTTCTGCAACTAGTGGTTTCTCGTATGCAATCTGCAGCATGTCCACAGACGGCTCATACCCACTTGTTCCTGTGCCAACACAGTCTTTTAGATTAAATGGTTGGTGTTTTCTCCTTATTTTTCACCTTTCTGACAGTCTCCAAGTCAGACTGCGTGTAGTGCAGTGGTTCAATGAATACTCCAAACACCATGAGCAAACAGGGCAAGCAAAAGGAGAAGTCCCAGTCTGCCACTTTCAAGAGCTTCTTTTCCACCCCCTTGCTAGTCTCTCTGAGTGCCCATGTAGCTGTCTTCTGCAGATGTCTGCCTGGCAAACAGAACCCATGAATGAACTGGCTCAAAACCAATCCACCAAAACAAGGCTTACTTTTTGGAAGCCTGATTTTGTTAGCCTGCCCAGCCAAGCTCTTCCAAGTCCTTATCTTCCTCCACCTCAAAACCAGCCTGCCCAAGGCCTATCTCTTCCAATCACGGAAGTGAGAGATTCTGAATCCATTTTTCTGCAAGGTGGATCAGAATTTTTAAAACATCAATCAATAAACATACTATTATGCTGTAGCATGCCATTTTTTGCCCGCTTTCCCCCAAATCACACCACGTTTGTCACTCATCCTTGATCATATACAGACTCTTTTCTCTTTCAGAGGTCCCCTGGTATTAATTCTCATGCCTATAATATTATTAATTCCCATTGAGTGGCTTTGTAAGGCATCCCATTTCAATCATGCCAGCATTCTGTTTCTTACCCACATCCCAGACCTTGTACTAATCCTCCAGTATCTCCACCTTAAAAAAAAATTTATTTTTGTGGCACTGTCTATTAAACATTCCTGGCAGATTCGAGCTACAGTATTTCATGTATATAGAAAATGTATCTGTCATTTACTCTCACTAAAATGCCAGACAGTCAGGCATGAGTTATCGTTAGTGTATGCATGTAGGACTCAGTCTACTTTGCTTCATGTTGTTGATTAATCCTTCCCTTCACAAAATCTCTAGAGCCTTGCATAGTACTGATGTTAAACCCACTAGGCTGTAGCTGCGTACCTGCCTGCTTCCAGGGCTTTTAGGAAATGTCTTCTGTAGTTCAGTAACAAATCTGCAACTTCAGAGGTAGAAGTTGTTGAAAGTTCCTCCTCTGAGAGAGAGCTTCAGTTTCATGGGTCAGTCCTTTCTAAATTCTGCAACAAGTTCCCTGACTTCTTTGATTCAGCCTACTGAACTCAGTCCTTGCTTCCTCGTCCCATCTTTCAGTTCATACTCAATATCATAATTTTCATTGAAATGGGAGACAAAGGATTTTTTTGAAAATAATCAGCGTATGACTCAAAACCAGAAATCTCTTTGTCTGGCTCCTGACCTCCCTCCTCCTGTCCTTTCTGTATTTATGAGGCTGAACACTGCTCTAGTTAGAGTTCTCCTATGAAGGAAGCCTGGCTTTCGTTCGAGCAACTGTCAGTTCTTCTCCCTGTGACGCAGATACCCTGTCCCCTTCCCCGAGTACCTTTCCCTCCAACTTCTTAAAGAAGTTACTTAAAGACTTCAGTTCAGAGGTCTTCCCCCCTAAAACCTGAACCAGTTGAGGGCAAAATCACGCTTTTCCTCCTACAGACACTCAACTAACACTCACCTCCTCCTGGTCTTTGACAAGAAAGTGACTGATAAATATCCCAACCTTGCAACCTAGATGATCAAATTCCTTCATAGGAACTGATCCTGCAAACATCCACATGCCAACAGTCCCTAGACACACTGAGGGGAAAGGATACATTACAAAACCATGCAGATATTTCAGAAAAAGAGATGGAATACCACCTCCAATGAGTTACTGCACTTCCACTTCAGCCTCAATTGGTATGAGGAATTGTTTTCTGTGTTACCATGCTTGTTTTGTTTCCTGAAGCATTAACAAAAATTAATTTAACTTTCTGGTATCTTGTATGGAATACGTTCATGTCAGATCAAATCTTGGCCATCACATACATGATTCTTTTGGCAATTTGTGTAAAGACTAAGAACACTCCACATGAGAACACTGGTTGGCCCTCTCCTGCTTTCATAAGAGCTCATTCCAGGAGTGTGGAAGGCCACTGCTGTTTCAGATCTACCTTAACTAGAGCACATTCAGCTCTTCAGCAACTGAAACATCTTGGACCATTTCAAAAAATGCAAAGGAATGTTAAAAAAAAAAAAAAAAAGTCTAGTGAGTAGCTCTCCCCACTGAAACACTGAAATACAATCTCCGAAGCTTGGCTAATGTGAGAACAGAAAGGAGGAGGAAACAGAAGGGAGAAGAACGAAAACAAACACAATTTTGTGTTAACCGGATTCAACTTAACATTCACTAACATAAATTAAAAGCTCCAGACATAAAATTCACTTTTGGTCATTGTGGGATAATGACAGAAGATTGTTGAGGAGGAGGATGATCAACATGCTCAAGTGACTTGCAGCTGGGGTGTAGAAAAGGACATATATCATACTGATTGCTGTTTAGCCTTGCGTGCTTGACGAGTAGGCCATCTGTGTTTAGGTAACGTAGGCCTGCGGCAGCCGGAGAAACGACTATCGAACACGCCTGGGATTCCTGCCCTGCTCTGGGGAAGACCAAAGCGTAAATTCCGCCTGCACAACCCCCCTGATAGTCCGGCGAGAAGAGCAGGGTCAGGGATCTGTGCCTCTGCCCAGGCGCTGCTTTGGGGGATCCCCGGGTTGGCGAGGGAATGAAAATAAACTTACTCTTTGCGTTTCAGCTGTCACATCTCCCTGCTCTGGCCCCAGCATCTGCCGAGGGCGAGGGCTCCGTTTCCCTTCAAGAGCAGAAAATTCGGAGTGCTAACCCCATTAGAGGCCCCAGTGTTTCTGGGGGCAGCGCCGCTCTCCTAGGGCTCCGTTCCCCCTCTGGTCTGCCCCATCACAAAATGCGCAATGACTCCAGAAGTGGAAATGCCAGTTTTATTTGAGGCTGTAGCATTAAGCAAGCAAAGCGTGTTGGAACAGCCGGCGGGTTTTGTGCTCCGAGGCCATTGTGTATATGGAAAAGGGCTTCCAAAAATCCTTCTCGCAACAGCCCCCTTGTGAATTAAGGAGCAAAATCTGGGGAAATAAAACAACCTAAACAGCCTCTGCCTCCCACACCACAGGAGAAGAAGACTTATTTGATGGGTGTGCTGACACCCCGGGGCCGCCGGGTACCGGTTGTACTGGCGGCAGCCTAAGGCGACGGCGCTGTCTGGATGGGACGGAGGGGAAAAAAGTGGTTTTTTTTTTTTCCTCTTTAAATCTCCACCTGGGTGCATGCAACACTCGCGACCCAAAGGAAACACGAGTGTCGCGATTCCTGCGTGGTCCCGGCATTTATCGGAAAACGGGGGTGCAGAGGAGCGACCGCTCTGCCATCCGCTCATCGGGGCTTGCTGGGCTGGCTCCCGCGGGCGGCCCTTCAGAACTGCGGGAGGCGGTGGCGGCAGCGATTAGTCAGGCCTGGACCTAAGATGGCGGCTGCTCACGCCGGGGCGCTTCCGCGCTCCAGCTTCGCCACTGGGCTGAGGCGCGCGGGCCCGCGGCTACTCCTTTTTTTTTTTTTTTTTTTTTTTTCCCCTTAATATCAGGGGTTTTGTTCGAAAAATGTACGTTCTATGAAACAATCCCTTGCACCTTTCAATATTTTTTTTCGTTTTGTTTTTTTATTTACAGAACTTGTGGACGGCTGCGTGAGTTCACGCATTCCTAGCGTGAGGAAGAGCGATACGTTGTTGGGACACTAGCGGGGTTTGGTGACTTTGTCAGCATCCTTTGGTGGAAATGTTGAAGGCCGTCCGCTTTCTGCTTAGGCTCAGTTCCTGTATTGCTTTTGAGTGGTTTGAGTTCACTGAACCTTTTTGTAAGCATCAGTTGCATTATTCTGATGTTTTCATTTTATAAATAAAATCGCAGTTCAGTATAAAATGAAAATAATCTGCAATATTTTGATTTTAAATTTCTGCGCCTTACTTTCCTTGAAACTGGGTTTTCCGATACGGTGTTAGAAGACGTTACAGAATTCCGAGTGTTATTTCTGCGTCTTGCTACTTAACCTTTGGCGTCCTGGGGAAAAACACTGTGTAAGCTCTATAAGCAAAGTGGTTTTATATTTTTGGAATGCTTGCCAGCTGAATAGCTTATACCTTGGACTCGAACTGTGGAGGGTGACCCATTCCGGACAGCCATGCCGTAGAGTCGCTGCTGCATTACTTATACGTGTAATAAGGTTCCTAATTTGTATCCTTAATTTTGCATGGGTTGTGTGTTTGAACTTTCCAGTAGTTCGTTTGCTTTTACATTTCCTTGAGGTCTGGGCAAAGATTTTAAAAGTTAGCAGAATTAAGGACAAGTATTTATTACTTTGTCATGCCATGTTGCTGTTTGAAACCTGTTTTGAGTATGGGAGGTATTCAGGGAATTGCCAAGGTGACTCTGTCTTTATGTACTGAGCAGAAAAGTACAATGGATCTTTTTAGTTGACAGGTAGCTTTCCTTGCCCAGGGGGTCAGTTTATCAGGATTACACTGCAGTGTGGCTAATTTGCTTGTTAGTTCCAACAACTGTCATCTTAACGCAGAGATTTATGTCTGTTCTGTAATCAAAACTGGAATTATTGTCCCTGTGTTCTTACTTACTTTTTCTAATGCTGTTTCAGTGAGATTACACCTGAGGGCAGAAGAATCACAAAGCTAGACCAGACTTTGCTAAATGGAAATAACATAACAATGGTAAGTCATTGTTGAAAGGCTGCATGCATTTATTTTCTGTACCTGTAAATTGATCAGTAATTGAGTTCAACTGCTTTAAGCTGAGCTTTCCCGACAGTTTCATTGCATAAGGTACTTTGAAGTAGCTTCCAGGGCATATAAGTTTATGAATGGTGCTGGAAAACTGATCTTTTTTGCCTTACTTGGTACATGTTACTGTTGGAAAAAAAAAAAAAAAAAAAAAAAAAAAAAAGAAAGAAAAAGAAAAGAGCTTGGCTCTCGTTTTATTTTGGCAAATGCTTTTCTGGTCTTCAGGTGTGCAAGGGGATCACTGTCTTTGTTACCCACTCCATAGGCTGGTTCATACTGTGGCTTCTACCTCAGGAGCATTTGCCTGCATGAGTATGAAGGTGGAAAACATCTACGTTTCTTCCGTTATTGTATGTATGCATTTGCAGCAGTTTGGATGCTTAGATGCTCAATCGAGTCATTTGGTGGTTTTGATGTGGTGTGATGCCCAGAGGGCTGTACCTTTACATGCTCTGAAAGAAAATCTGGAGGTCTGTTGGATTATACCAAATCAGAAGCACTATGATTTTTAGTTTATCATGTGCTGATGTATGTAGATCAGTACTGAAACTGTAATTAAATATTGTGATTATGCATCCCTAGGCTGAATTCTGCAACTTCCTAAATACCCCAAAAGCAGACTGATGGTAGTTTTTGCTTGCCTGCATAGATGGCTACAAAGTCTGGACTTTCTACAGAAGGGCATTCCTAATTTTGTGGGGAGAGAAGAGGAAGACTGACTTGAGTTGAAGTCTGCTCTGTGTGAATGAGGTATAATCTCCATTTCACTGTTTTACCTACGTTGCACCTCCTCACTGAGGAATGCTGTCTTGACGTAATTTCTAAGCCTTTTCCTGCTTTGGTTATTGTTGTGCATCCTTAAAGGATAGTGCATGTTCTGACTTCTTGTATGGGGTGACACTGCTACCATCCAGTTAAGCTGGTGGTATGCTTCCCTTGAAGCTGATGATTCTTAGTGCAAATTTTTAGCAAGACAGAGAGATGTTTCTGCATTAGATCTTGTGGCTCTTGGGGACACATCTTCCCACATCAGGAAGACTGTGCTTTAGACTTTTTCTTACTTTGGTCCCAAAAGCAGCAGAGCTCTGTCTTTAGAAGTGCTCAGCTATTAAGAATAGATCAGTAAAGGGAATGGTTATCCTCTTTTCCCTTACTGATGTTTTTCCTTTTGTTTTTCTGTTGTTCAGTTCTCTACTTTCTTCACAGGAAAACAGTATGCTGTCTTACTCCCTGCTGCCTCTTAGAAGGGTTCAGGCTCTTTTTTAGTTTTTGGTCTTTGCTTAGCAATAGAAGTTAGAAAGAGGACAGTCTGGGGAAAAATCAGCAATTGGAGACATTCTTCATGAAAGGAAGCATGTTCTTTGTCCTTTTGAAACTGAGCTGTAGTGTTCCTAGTCAGAATATAATCTCCTTGAAGTCAATAACAAAGACAAAACCCGGAATGTATGTTATCTAGGAACTCCTTTGGGTTTTGTTAATCATTCTTTGTGTTTCGGAGATTCTTTTTGTCATGTGCTTCTCTGGCAGTAACTGAATTTCACTGTTGGGAGAGGAAGATAATATCAAATCTAAACCCCACTTTTGTGATCTACCAAGAAGTCTCCATCTGCTAAAGCATTGCAAAGCAAGAACTGTCATGTATGGGTTTGTAAAACTCAAATCTATGGCACTAAAGCAAAATTGTCTTATTCTTTTCTAGCTGTTTCCTGGAGGAGAAGGACCTGAAGTATAAATTGATGCAGTTGTCATCTATGAAGATGTGTTTTATCTATATATACACACGTATAATCTAAATAGACCTTTTCCATTATGGGTGTGGGTTGTTTGTGTGTGTGTTTTGTTTATGCACTCTTGCAGTTGACATTTGGTAAAAGACAGGGATTTCGTCTTCAGGAAAGGTGCATTGGTAGTAATAATGCTGACTGTAAGTTGAAATCATAGTGGCTTTCTTGTAAAGATGCACTGATCTGCCCTGAATAAAAGGCTTTCTTTTTGTTAGGTACTGTGTTGTGTCCTGTAAGTTAGATAGTTTTATAACTGGTTGATGGAAAAATAATAGTTATGTTTCAGTTGCTGTCAGTCTTCATTTTTTCTACATCTGTTGCATTTCTTTATGGCCCAAGTGTATATAAAATACAGGTCGTGAGCCAAGAGATTGCTGTTCTTTGGCATACAGGCAGAGACTAAGCTGGATCATTTGTTTAAACACTGCTTCAGGCTGGGTCACCAGAAACTGTGGGCTGGAATGCCGGAGAATTCCAAAAGTTCTTCAAAGTGGATGCATCTATTCAGTGCTCAGCAGCCTTTGGTTCTGCTTGCCTTGAGGTTCAGCTCTCTTGGGCTTCTTTTGCTTGGTAGATACACTTTCTTACAGTAAAGGCACTAATGGTATTTGACAAGTGAGGACAGACAGACCAGACCTAGTTCATGTTCAGGGGACAAAAAAAAAAAAAAAAAAAAAGAGGGGGAAAAAAAAAAACAAACCCAAACACGACAAAACCAACCAAACAGAAAAAAGGCTGGTGTTAAAACTACTCATTTGTGTCAGCAGTGACTTCACTTTCACCACCAAGTGGTGCTGTGTGTACTCGATTAAATTGGGAGCTGCCTGTGCCTGCTTGCGTAGTTGGGAGTATTCCTTTTAGAGTGAATGTTCATTTGGCTGCTTCTGTTCTCTCCTGTGATATAAACATTTTACAGATATTGGGAGCAACTATTTAGGAGAACTTCTGTAAAGTAAGGAATTGCTGTTTTTATTTTGTCACGATGGACAAAAAATAACTGATTCTAATTCATGTCCACTGCAGCTTATGCTTCTACAATACACTGCTCAACTGATTTCTGTGTGTAAATACCTCTGGAGAGGAATCACAGGTGCCCCCTGTTACCATAGGCACAATCAGGGGACAGCAAGGGCTCACAGGGATGGGACGTGCTTTGTTTTCCCGTCCCCAGGAGAAGAAAGAAGAGTTGAAGAAGGGGGCTCAGGAGCAAGAGACTGTAAGGAAGTTGCTGTGCTTTTACCTTGCTTTTTCTGACAGAAAAGCTGCCTCTGCTTGCTGGGTCGTAGCTTGAAATACAGTGAGAACTTATTGCTTTAAGCTGTTAAAGGGGAAAGTGACTCTCAGGGAGTGTGCTACTTCTGACTGACTTGTTCTGAATATGTGATCTGCAATTGAAACATTTAGATTGCATAGTGACAATCTATACCATTGACTCCTTGAATGGTTTTTCATTTCTGTCCCCATTTTCTTCAGCTTTTTTAATACATCAATTAAATAAGATACTTTTTTTTTTTAAACTTACATTTGATTGGAACATCATTCATCGGTTTTCACTCCAAACACTTTATTTCCTAGAAATAAGTTGAGTCTTTTAATCAGAACACTTAAAAGATTTCTAGCTAGCGTAGTACTGTCATGTTGGGTTTTTTTTAAATAATATCCTATACATGTTCTGGTGCGTGCACTTAATCTCTACTTCACTGAGTATTTTGAAAGCAGTCTTAAACTGAAAAGGGTTTCATGCTTGGGAAAGAAAAAGGGCAGATCTTGTCTCAAAAGCAACTTCGCAAAGGGGAAGGTAAACTACTTTGTTTCTTCTGGGATTTTTATTCTGACAGCACAAACATCTTGTTTTCTCAAGATTGTGTTATCTCTGGAAAAAAAGATTTGGTATTGCCTCAATTCCTCCTTCCATGTTTTTTGTTTGTTTGTTTTTGGTTTTGTTTTCCAGAGGAAGTACTGAGACATCTTTTAGGAAGACATTTTTATTCATGACTCAGAGGTCTGCAGACATCACTCTAAAAACAGTTTCTGTGCATTCAAATGCTGTTAATCCTTTTATAATATGAAAGGAAAGATTTTTTAACGCTCAGCTGAGAATCCAGAGTATTCCAGACAGGTCTGGTTTGCTTTGCATTCAGTATTCCTGTAGTTCATTGCTTTGGAAGTGGTGGTAGTAAGATTTTCAACTGAATAAATGACTAGTGATGTTGTTTTCCCTCCCCTAGAAATCTAGTGCTTAATCATACTGCACTGTCCTGTAGAAGTTGTGGACACTGGTGTTTTCCAGAATGCTACTTAAGTTGCCATACAAGTAGGTCATTTAAAATAATGTCATGCTTATGACATGCACAGTGATGGTTTCTTCCATTTTTTGGGGTTTTGTTTTCAACTTCATGGCCATATGCTGGTGGGCCATGGTTCTCAAAGCACAAGGTGCTCCAAGTCGCATTTCTTGCACGGCAGTGACTCTTTTCAACATGAGTAACTGTACAACAGGGTAAATGACAAATTTAGTGAATAATATGTGTCGTTATCAAGATAGCTGTTTGCATTTCAACATGATGTACTTTGCATTTCAACATGAGCAGTAGTGCTAATACGTCTTAGAATTTGGCTGATGCTCTCTTGAACTCATTTAAACTTTTGGCATCCACTGCATCCCTGACAATGTTTCACAATGGAAAAATTATTTCCTTTAAAATTAAAAAAAAAAAAAAAATGGGTGGAGGAAGTGGGGATAAAAAGTCTTTTGTCTGCTAATGTCGTGGGCTACTCACTCATTTTTTTTTCCATAGAACTCATGGGGTTTTTTGTTTTTCTAGCTTAGCCTATCCTCTGCACCTTTGGTCATCTCCTGAAATTTGTAGTTTCCTACATTAGTAGGTAAAGGTATCTATTGTACTTTATAGAGCTTTTATAGTCTTTAGTAGTCTTTTGATAGTCTTTAAATTAGCCAAGTAATTTACATCTTGGAACAAATGTATTTGCTTATTAATTTTTGTTAGTAGCTCTGAAAATCTTACCAGTTGCCCCTTTTAAAATTAAAATTAATGCTAAGTAAGAAATATATTGAAAGTAAATATCAGGGTCTTACTACTGCTCAGTGTTGAGAGATCGTGGGAAATACACAGAATTTGTAATAAAAATTATGGTCATTTTTCCAGATATTTTTCCCTATCTGAGGCACACTGAAAGATTTCTTTCAAATGGTGGTGTGTTTGGTTTCATTGACTTCAGCAGAAGTTTGGTTTCATTGACTTCAGCAGAATGAGCTGAGAGCCTGATGATAAGATTTTTTACTGTACCTAATGTAGTGTGGTGATGACTTGTCACCTGAAATCAAAATTATATTTGATCATCTTACCAGGAGGCTGGGTCTTTGACCTGGAAATTACAGTGATAGTGGCGTTACAGAATCCATGCTCATAACTTCACTGTTTTCTTGTGGCCCCTCAATTTCATTAAGGACAATAAAGACCTGTTCTTTTTTGTTGTGGTCCACTTCCTCGGTGATGGAAGTACTACGTTGTCGGTTGTAAGATGTGGTTTAACTGCTGTTGGATTCTGCTTTTATGCCTGAGAAGCCTGTTGATTTAAAAGGGTTTGCAGAGCTTATACTAATGACATGGCTGGAATGAAACAGGATCTTCTGTAGTCTGATCCAGGGACTGTATGTGGTCATGGTTTGTAGCTGGGTGGGAGGGATTGGCTGGTTACTTATTATTTGCACAATGTAATGTCTTAAATAAGAGCGAACAGTTTAATTTTTGCAAGAGGAAACTCATAGATTGGTTTTATCCTGTGTTGGAATTAAGATACATACTTACTGAAGACAGTGAGTCTAGCCCAAATACAAACACCTCAGTTTTGGGTGCTCTGTTAGATCTTTTGTAAAATTTTCAAATCATAATGCTCTGTCAGTTAGTCCTTGTTGAGTCTGAGACATTACTTGATGACCTATGAAAAGGTAAATATTGCTAATAATTGATATTTGGTTTGTAGACTATGCCTTTTGTATGCTGTAAAATCACTTACTTATAACTTTTATAGTTTCCTTTTTATTTATAACAGTTCTGTTCATCAAACCATATAAGCATATACTTAAATTCAGTGTTAAACTCCCTGAACTGCTCTAAACTATTGTGTTGCTGCAAACTGTTTTGGCTGATGAACCTAAGCGGTCAGCTTTGTATTCCTACAGGTACGTGTGATGAGCATGCAATAGCTCAGAACAAGTTACCAGGCAACTGCACACTCCGGCTACACAGGAGGCACAAAGCACCCAGACTGTTCCTTTTAATCCGTGGGGAAGTGCAGATTCTGCCGTGATCTCGGTCACTCTGTCTAACATGTAGATAAGAGTATTTTTATACTCCTTTCACAGTGGGAGAAACACTGTGTGTGTTTCTGCAGTGTGTGAGAATCACTTTACCAAGATTCTTTTATTTCACTTGGAAAAAACCAAAATAAAACGTAATTTTAAAACTAACTTAACCTAAGGCAGACTTCAGGATTCTTACTCTCACAAGTTGTTTTACAATTGCTTAACCTTGTGGACTGTGCTGAGAATGAGTATCTTGTATGTGGCATATTTAAAAGTTTAATTTTTGGTGCCCTACACACTTCTGCTGGTCATAATGCCTTTGCTAATGGCAGCTGGCAACAGACGATGCTTATTGCTTTCTGTGGAACAGAAAATGTAGTTTACCAGTGTTCTAACTGCTGTTGCAGGCATTGTTTCAGTGGATTGCGAGTAACACATTCAAAATACCTTTTCCTACCATTTCTGCATGTTTGTTTTTTTTTTTTTTTAAATCTGGAAGAATGGTTCTGTGCTTCCCTTCCCCATAGATGCCTGTTGATCTAGGTTGCATGCTATTGCAGAGTGCTCAGGCTGCCACTCACAGATCACTCCTTTGGGTTCTTGTGCATTTATCCATGTGCAGCTTCCTCTGTACCTGCTGAACTGTAACGTTTACTCAGGTGTAACATGCAACTGCTACATAAGTCAGCTATTTTGCTAGTTTATGGTGTTTGCCACTGTCAGCTCTTTTACTGTCTAATAAGTACCTGATGACAGAGAAGGTGAATGTCAGAAAACAGATGAGTTAGGCTTTCTACTAGAAATGATTTTGGTAAGATTTAAGAGCACAGGGGTTTAGAATGAGGATTTACATACAGCTTAGAGTGATCTGTTGGGCTAAAGTTTTGCAAGAAACTGAGGTGTTTTACATAAACAGTATTTGAAAGTTAATTAGCTTACCTATGAGTAATCTCCTTCAGCTGTGTGTAACAAAGAAATAAATTTGCATATGTAGACATATGCACACATAATTGCAGGTGCACAGCTGGGGATGATGCTTGTGTTTGCTGACCGCAGAAATACAGAGGGGCAGCAGTGGGGAAATAACTTTTAAGATAGTCTAGTGCTGCCCTTGTTCTAAAGGTGAATAATCAACTTTCTGTATCATTCTTAACAAATGCTTGTTGCGTTTATTCATATAAATTTCCTGTAATTATTACTACTGTCGCAAAGATTGCTACATACTCTAAGGTTTTCAGGTTGTAGTTTAAGCCCCATAATTCTGTGTCCTATGTGCAGTGGCTGTCCACAAAAGGTTTTCTTTATAGCTACCTTTTAGATGTTTAAATATGTTATTTCTCTTTCCAAGCGCAGCAGCTGTTTTTCAATTTATAATTTGAAGTCAGAGCTCTGTAGATCATTTAGCACCCTCTTGGACTTCCTGCAGACCCTCACCGGTTATACTACACCCTTCTTGAAATGCAGTACATCATCTGGAGGGCTCATCAGCTAATCCGTGCAAATATAGTGGTGCAAAAAAAATGTGTGGGTGCACCAACTCAAGTGTGGTGTGTGACAAGGAATCACTGGGCCTTTCAGTTAGTGAGAAATGGTACATAAAAACTAGGTGGGAGAAACAGGACGTGAGGCTGGCATACTGGTCTTTGAGCTTGCAGTGCAGCTCCGTGGGCTTTGGATGACTAAAGAAAAGCATGAGACACGGGCAAGAAGTGCTGCTGGATCTTAGTGAAAGATGGTAAATGACTTGGAGAGAGAGAGGTGATGTGTGATAGGTGATGTAGCGATCTGATAACAATAGGCATAATCCAAGTCATGGAAAATGTCAGTATTTGAAACAGAGCCACGATAAATTATTAACAACTTACACAACTGTCGCTTACCGTGCCTTCCATGTTACAGGTGTCTTAATTATTGATGCCCTTCTCTCAGTCTTTGTTCTGTAATATCTGATTTTTGTTTCAGGGTACGTTCTAAAGGTGCTGATGGTGCTACTGTAGCCCTTTGGCTAAAAGAGTACCAAATAATTTGTGGATGATCAGTATGAGCAGCTTTCAAACAGTGTTCTTTCCAAATCAATAGGGAAGAAAGTTGCACCAGTTTGTCTGGGTTCCCCAATACCAAAGGTCTTTCTCACATTTTTTTAATCCTTTTGCATTTTCCTCCTTGTTCAGGGTGAGTTGATGACTGGAGCAAGCTCTTACATCTTTGCAAACTGCTTGTAACTATGGAAAAGGTATTTGCTGACTTCCTTGTGTGCTAAGTAGACATTGAAGAAATTGTATGCTACTCAGGTATCTAAGTCAGAGATAGGAATTACAGAGAAACGTGTTACTGGAAAATAAAATAGAACTGGGCCCCTTGAGGCAGCAATGTGTTGATAAAATCATGTAGTATTATTAATCAAGACACAGTGACTGTTTTCTCAGCTAATAAACGGATCTGTGCTGAAATAATATTTGTTCCAGGTAATTCTAGTCTCTCAAAGCAGTGGAAATACTTTGCAAATGAGAAAATGTGGACCTAAATATTAAATCAGTAAGGGCTATTTTTCCTCCCCAGTTCAAAACTGGCACAGCAGAGCCTGTATAGTCTTCAAATGGGTGGCAGCTCCTTCACCTACTTGTTAGCACACAGAGCAGAATCTGTACTTTCTCCTTCTATATGGCTCTTGAAAGAAACTTCGTTGCACTCCTTCAGTTGTTGGAAAAAAGTGGGCTGTGAGTGAAGTGCAACTGTAGCAAATGCTTACTTTGCTTAAACAATTTAGAATTTTCCTGTGTTGATACTCATTAGAAAAAATAAGAACTTGGAAAAAAAAGGAAAAGACTACTTTGGTGATGATACCAAAATATTTCTCTTCTACATCTGTAAGCAGTGCTAATTATTTCATGCTTTGAAGCTTAAAAGATCCTGAAGTTAATTTCAGTCTCTTAATAAAGGCTACTTGGCCCACATGGTATTTTTCCATTTGTGTGGTCTAGATTAACTCATATCTTTCTCAATGACAACTGTTGAGCTGAAAGTTTTATTTTCACATATCTGTGATACCAGAAGTTGTCAGAGACTTGAATTTACAAATCTACTGAAAATTGTCAGAGGTTTGAATTTACAAGTCTACTGAAGCTTTTCCGTGCCCGATTAATGTTTAAGAGCAGAAGAAACCCTGTTGAATTCAAGTGGGACCATGTTTTTGTGAAACAGCACGTCTGGTTTTAGTACGTTTGCCACTAGTTTAAAAATGCTTTGACTACGTGATGCAAAGCAGTGAAATCATGTCAAGTTGCTCTTCTGATTTGTTTTGCGAATAAATTTTGAATGAGCCATTTGTCCTAGCAGATTCTGTGATGGATCGTGTACTGTTTCCTCCCCCATAAAGCATAAAAACTGTCATAAATATCAGATTGTAAGTTCTGGCTCAATCGAAAGAAATTTGTTTAACACCTCATCAAGAGGAAATTTCATCTTCTAGGTGATTCAGTAGTACACAGATCTTATAATAATGTAAATCAAACTACACTTTGTTGGACTGAAGCCAGAATGTACAGTGCCTTATAGGTGCAAGCTTAGTTGAAACCAACTGTTTTTACCATATTGTAAGTAATTTTTTTTTATCCTATGTTCAGTTTCAAAGTTAGTGTGAATGCTGAACTGTGTGTATGCTGTAATGCAGTATGTTTAGTAAGTTGAAATTCATGTTTCATAACAACACCAGACCCAAATGACAACTGGCATGGCATTAGAACTTACTCCAAAACCATGGCAGGGGAATTTTGCCAGGAAGTACCTGTAACAGAAACCCATGATACTGCCAAATTGCTTGTTTTCTTCACAAGTGAAGATGCACATTTTCAGCTAAACAAAGCATGTAAGCAAGCAAGAATCTGTTCTTGAACACAAAGGAATTAATATTAAACTGAAGTCAAGTTTTCACATAAAAATTGACTGTGCTTATTCTTGAAGTTTCAGATTGCATAAGAAGGGAAGGTATTTGTCACATTAAGTGAACAAGCATTTTTTAAGGTTTGTACTGAAAGAGCATGTACTTTTTCCTTCCAGGTTAAATTAGTTTCTGCAAACAGCAGGGGCAGCTTTAAAAGGGAAATCCTTCACTGTTTCCCACTGAAGTAATCAGTACTGTTAAGCCTTATAAATAGTTGAAGTTTACACGAAATTTAAAGCTAATAGTTTCCTCTTGCAAAGATTTAACTGTACCTTGGGGAAAAGTTGCTTCCCTTTGAGATTAAAAGGGAATTACTCCTACAGAGAATAGCTGTATGTAATAGAAACTTCCCTGCCTTGCAGGCTAGCTGTAGGGCCTGTGCTAACCTAAAGAAAAGCACACAAATTCTGTCAGTTTTCTCTACAGACCAAAATGATGTAAAAGTGTAATTTTACAAGAATGACAGTTCTCAGCTACCTGTAACGATATTTTCTGTCTCATGTTAAACATTCAGCTGAAAGTAAGCTATTGTTCTCTGCTAAACTCAGGTTGTCCTTTGCACTTCGAGGGGGATCGAGGCTAAAAGCTGTCTGGTTCGGGGACCTGGGTCAGAGCTGTGAATGTGAAGCTCTTTGGGAAGAGCTGTTTTAATTCAATCCGTGTTCCTGCCTAACAAATGAGAAATGATGCGTTACTTGCTACCGATCTTTTATGATGTTTCTTTTCTTCATCTTTCTCTTTTCTGACATGTTGGAGTCTCTCAGAGGACAGGATGGTGTCATGAGCGCTCGGGCACAGCATATCCACTTCAGTTCAAATAATTGGCACGTGTTTCTTGGGCTGCTGCCTATAAAAAGCATTTCACTATGGCAATAGTCCCAAGTGACAAAGTGGATGGCTTTGTTGGTTTAATTAAACCTCTCTTGTTTTGCTGCTTTCCCCACCCCATCCCCCATCAAGCTTATATCAACAAATCAAGTAAGGAGGCAGTCTTGAAATGGAAATGTTCGTGAGATTTAAGGCAAGGGGACCATACTTTAGTGAATTGTTCTAGCTTGTGTGTATAGAATTTCAAATGACTCGATGCTGGATACTATAAATATTTGGAGAAATTAGTGTTGAAATTCTGAGTTTGCAGACGGGAGCCACCACCTTGAAATACTTTCTTCAAAGGAAAGACATCCACTAATACTACCAGTGCTGCTTAATCAGAATGTTACATTATGGTGTTTTCTTTTGATATCATAGCATAAGATTAGGATGATATTTCAGTTTTTCACAGATATTTCACAGTTCCCAAAGAATGGAAGGCTCAGGAAAGACAAGTACAAAAGCTTTATTTTATAATATGAACAGCTATAAGAAAGCAGTAGGAAAACATCCAGTGGCAAAACTATCTTTGCTCCTCTGTGGTTATTTGTCCTTCTTCTGCCAGTTCTCCAAAATCTTCCAAGCATTTTATTTGTCTTCTCTGTGTGTATTGGTTTGTGTGTTCTTGATCTAAAATGACATGTGCAGAACACAGAGTTGGTTTGTCTTATTTGAAGCTCATGTAGGTCATGTATAAAAGAATATCTCGGCTCTAAGAGCTGCAATATAAATAGTTCACTTTATTAACAAAGATTTATTATTTAACCTACACGGCTGTGTTCTTATGGATTATGAGTCTCTGATCTCATGAGTATAATATACATCTAGGTAGTAGCTCACAGCTGTTCGTGTTAGAGGAAATGACAGTTTGCTGTTAACATTTGAGATCACCATTGCTTCTGAATTTAATACAACTGTGGAAAATACAGTAATAGCACACGTGTGGATGAGATGTTGCAGGACAACAAATAGGCAGAATACATAAATCATGGTTGATAACCTCCTGTTTTAGAAACTAAGAGACAGACTGAAGCATCAGAAGATGCATTTTTAAAAATCCTGTTAGTTATGTAACCCCACTTGTTTGAATAAGTGGCTAAAGACTTTTTTTTTTTTTTAAATACCCCAGAACCGCCTCAGCTTATTTTGCATGTCTAAATGTTACACCTGCTGAGAAAGTAATAAGTCCTGCTGCCTTCTTGTGGCATCACGTTGAGGGTATCTGGACATAAGGGAAATGAGAAATGGTTGACTAGAGAGGGGAGCAGGGGCCTGGAGTGTGGCCTGCATGCTCCTGGAAAAGGAGTCCTTAAAATATCCAGACCTAGAAAAATTCCTGAGTTCAAGGGTTTTTCACTATTTTTAATAAATTCCAACTTTGGAGATGGAATTAAATTTTCACTCTGAAACTTGTTTTATAATACATGGGGGAGAACCCACAATGAACTAAAACCCAGGTATATTTAAAAAAAAAACAAAACACTTCAACAACAGTAAGTAAATGTTTGAAATAAATATATTGCAGTTGCTTGGTCTGTGAGAGTGTAAATGTCTGTTGTCTTCCAAATTATTCAGACCTGCCAAAGGCTAGAAAACATGATTTAGATAGTTTTCAGTGTAAATTAAATGAAAAGTTTATCCACAGAAACAAATTGCGTTCTCTGAAAGAACAGTTTTGTCAGTGTTAAAAGGCTGTAAGGTGGGAGAGCTACGAGGGCGTACAGTCCAGGGAAATGGTGCGGTCGAGAGGTTTTTCTGTTGAACAGTCTAGTTGTAGGTTTGCTGCTGGGCCTCAAGGTTGGCGATGATGGGGTGTGCGGGGGAAAGGATTAGCCTAAGGGTGGGAGATGTGGTTTCTGCTCTTGAGGAGAGAGAAAAGCAGCAGATGGAGCAAGAATGGCCCTGCCTGCCCTGTGTTGCGGACTCGGCTTTGCTGCTTGACTGCCCGTTTCATCAAACGCAGCCACTCTACTACACATATTGTATATGTTTTACTATTTCTCCAGGTATTTGTGATTAAACAGGGTGGGCTGCTGGTGGGGCAGAATGTGAGCACACTTTGTTTTTCACCCCCCATTAGTCTTCCTCCCCCACACTTGTTCTCTGGCTGCTGAGCGATGCTGCTCCTCCTCTCTCTCAGGGACAGGCTTGGGTGTCACGTATCTGCTGGTCCTGCTCGCTCTGCCTCCACCACGGATGAAATGTCATAGCTCCTGACAGAAAGCTCGTCACCCGGCTGAGGAGGGGGCAGCTGCTGCCAGCTCCCATCTCTCCTCCTCCGCTGGCAAATGTCTGTGTGCTCAGGCAGGTCACGGCCCCGGCAGCGGGCTGGGGGCAGGCAGCTGTCCCTCATGGTGTCTGTTCCACGAAGCCTCATTTCCTGCCTGATGTGGGACTTAAATTGAGAGGCCAATGCCTGGTAAAAAATAAGTTAATGCTGCCGTCTTTCCCACAGTGGAGAGGAATTTTTGTCACCTATTCCTACAAATCTTTTCACGAAACTTGCATTAGCTTTGCATCTTTGAGCACTTTACCCTTTTAGATTCAAACAAATCTGATAAGCAGTTAAAAATTTATGAGGATCACTGACTTCTATAAGCTTTATTTTCCTTCAAGCTGAAATACAGCAACAGAAGATCATTTCAGTCAGAGCTAGAAGGAGAACTCGGGGCTTGTATTGTGGCAGACCCCAATTTAATGCATTTTGCAGTTCAGAAAAATAACTGGCTCTCTATCTTTAACTCTGTAATAGCTGCTCCTGCTGTTACACTGGTGTCGTGACTGTAAGGCAGCTTTTAGCTGGTGATTCACCAAAACCAAGTATTTGCCATGTACCCCCTTAAAATCTGAGATGGCCCAGCTCAGGAACAAATTGTATGTTATTGTTTAGGCTGTGTGCAGGGCCTGTGTAGTACGTGTCTGTAGCTGTCTGAAGGGACTGTATGGAAATCCTGTATTTAGAGCTTGCTGGTGATGCTCTGAGGAAAAAAAAAACCACATACAGGGTCATGCAGTTAAAGATGGAATTGCAATGCCTGTGTGCAATTTGGCTTCATGTTGGGTTGGCAAGTTTTCTCTCATTTTGTGCCTGTATTTCATAATTCTGTAATGCTTTACATCATTAATATTTGTACTCCTTCAATTTAAAGTATTATGCTTTTTAAAAATGAATATTTAAATAAAACAGACTTTCCTTTACCACACTTGAAAACTGAGGAAAAAGGGGAGGTGAGGTTGTGCTCAAAGAGAAAGGCCAAAACTTTCTGTTTCCAGTCCCATCTTCTCGTGCTTATGGAAAGTCCTTTCCAATCAAGCAACACCCTTGGAGAGCAAGATGTGTTTGCAACCTGACATGCTACTTTGTGCTGAAGCTGCTTTCCCTTCAAGGAGAGTCAAGAAGAGAATACAGGTAGAGACATGGAGACAAAAAAAGCAGTGAACAATTGCAGAGGGTTCAAATGAACAGGCAGCGTGCACCGGCGCTTGCTTGCTTGGCACCGTTTTCATCCGGAAAAGGAAGACTGCCTTCACGAAGGAGATTCCCATTCACAGTTTCTTACGTCAGCGCCGTGCTTTGGGATCTCGCCCTACAAGACGACACGAAGAGCGTGAAGCAGCTGGCGGCACTCAGCTCTGAGGAGCAGAACTGCTCAAGAAAGGGGGGGGGCTTCTTCCCAGGCACAGAAGAGGATCGGGAGAACGAGCTGCAGGGATTTGCCCGCCCTTCTCGACAGGGATGCAGCTGGTTGTTACTTTTGTGTTGCTAATTGGTATCGCTGGAGGGTTACCTGAAGAAACAGAGACAATACGCTCAGGAAAGCGTATCTATGCTCTGCTGCCTTTTTAACCACCCCGGGGAAATACATATCACAGTCCCCTGTTGTGAGGGTAGCGAAGTGCCTTTACAACTCGCAGTGCCCTGGTGAGGTTTTGCGATGCCCGTTTTACAGAGGTGAGAATAAAGTCAGCTTTGGAAAAAAAAAAAAAAAAAAAAAATCTGCAGCTGAGAAGGGGCGTCTGGTTTGTAGGAGACCTGTGCTGGCGGTGCTGCCGCAGCTGGTGCCTCTGGCTGTAGTAAACTCCGCGGTTCTGCGCCACCAGCGGGGCACGGCCGGCGGTGCCCTCATGCTTGGTGTGGGCCAACGGTTGTGGTGCCTCTGGAGATCACTTCGTCCAAACCCCCCCCCAAACACACCCCCTCAGCTAAAGGCAAGGTCAGAGAGAGCGGGGCCGTGGGGCTGAGCCCCACGGTGTGCCGCCACGCGTGCCTGGGGCACGGCAGCCCTGTTCCCAGTGTGTGTGTTTGGGGGGGGGGGGGGCGGGTAGCAAGCAATGATGGGCAGGGACGTGAAGAAGGGGTGAAAAGCCCCGAGGGCCGGGGTCTGCGGGGGGGATGTGTGTGGGGGGTTAACCCTCCGGCCCCTCCGCGCTTGGAGCGGGGCGTGGAAACAACGTCCCGGCGAGGCGGGGCCCCCGCGGCGGGGCCGGAGGGGAGGTGGGGCCGTGGGGGGAGGAAGGAGTGGGGAGGGGGGGGGGGGGGGAAGGTTTGACGGAGCTCCGGCCGAGCGCCGGGGGTGGCTATGGGTTCCGTGGCCTCGGCCTTGGGCCGCCCGCGGCGTGGCCCGGTGCGAGTGGGCGCCGAGCCCCCCTCCCACGCCGCCCCGCGCCGCGCCGCGCCGCTGTCCGCGGTGCTGAAACTCCACGGGGGGGAGGAGGAGGAGGAGGAGGAGGAAGAGAAAGCGGCGCCCCACCGCAACCCCGCCGCCCGTGAGTGTGGTGATGGGGGGGGGGGTGGTGCGGAGTAATTATTTCGGGGGGTCGGTGGGAATGGCGTTGAGGCTTTCGGTTTTCTCCCGCAGGAGCGCGGGTACTGCCTTGGGGTGAGGAATGGGCTTTGGGAAGTGTGAGGTTTTTTTTTTTCCCCGGGGGTGCCGACTGTTCGCCGTCGTTTTCCCCACCCCACCCCCCCCGTGTGGAAACTCACCCGCTCCGATTTCTGGGCTGGCCGTGCGTGAGTTGTCGGCGCAAAACTTTTTCTCGTTGCTGTCCTTCGGTTTCAAAACAGCGCGCCACGCTTGTTGGGCGATATCAAACGAGCAAGTGTGGTTTATTCAGTCAAGAGGAATAAAAACATAAGTCTGGATGCCGCGTTGGTTAAAAAAACAATCTTTCAGACATTGCAAAGGATGGCTGAGATGTCATCTCATATGCAAACAGAGTTACGTACTCTGGGAAGTAAATAACCTGCCCTTCATGCTGCTTACCATCAGCTTCCTCTTGCTCCTGTGCCCCCAGTTGCGGTAGGCGAGCGTGAGTGTTTCTTGAGGCTTGCTTCACAGCGCTCTCTTGCAGTGCCTGCTCTTTACACCACGCATATAATCATTTGAAAACAACGGTCGAACAAAGCTTAAGGGCACCAGTCTAACTAAATGCAAAGTGTGGCTCCTCACTTTTAACGGCAGCACCTCTCACGAGAAGGCTTGACCATGGTGGCCTTTTCATTCATGCCACCCCTCCTTTCTTCTTATTTTAAGATCTCCTGTTTGTGTCATTATATGAGCTGCAGCAACTTCTTTTTATCTCTCATCATTTTTTTATAAGTTACTGACTCATCGGTCTTTTCACTTCAGGTCCTGTAGTCACGTCTTCAGTGCAATGCACTTGAAATATGATCAGCCTTGTAATTCCAACATCACAAATTCCACACAAATTCAGAGTGATATGGTCAGATCCTGAGGTATTGTCATCCCTTGAAACAGATGTAAAAGTAGTGGCCGATACCAAGAATTTGCCATCAGGATTTATCTAGTTATGCCTTCTAACTCTTCACTCTACAGGAGAAAAGAGTATGTACACTGAAATGTGCACTCTACTGGGTCTAAGTTTCTTCTTTACACCTGGTCAAGGTGCTATTTACCTGGAATTTGAGTTGAATGAATTAATTTGGCATTAAAATAAATTTTAGAGCACTCAGCAGCTTTCCCCTGCCCTCCCCCCCTGCCCCCCCCCCCAAATGGTTCAGAGGTTTTAGACTTCAAAGACTTTAAAAATCTTGTTAAAGTGCATGACTAGTGTTGTAGTCATTTCGGCTAAGGGTTATTACCATGCTAAACCTCAAGGCAACGATCTGCTGCTGATAGTTCCAAATGAATATTTAAGTTCACATGGTGTTTGGTGTTGCTTAGCTGCACATTCTAGATCTAAATATTTCTCGGGATGGTTGTTCTCAGCAATGATATCACCTGTCCTTCTGTTACAACCATTTGAAATATTTTTTAAGATATTGTTCTTGCTTGTGCCGGGAACATATACAAATATTATATAAGCAGTGTTAAACGTAATAGGAGATAGATTTCCTCACTTACATTGTAACCCATATAGCTAAACTGAGGAATGATGCCTTATACTGACTGCAGAATTAAACAATTAGTCATGGTAGTGTGTTTTTTTTGAGATCGATTCAGTTTCACTGCAGCAGACTACAGTCAGGAACTATTTGACTTGACTGGGCTTTGCTTGCATCTAGCTCAGAGGCTCAGTTTTAGCCTGGGCTTGAATCGTCGGTGAGGCAGAGGTGCAGCACTCTTACAGGAGTTCCTGGAGGTGCCACTCCTCAAGGGACTTGCCTTGTAGTTTCCTGAGCTCTGGTGAGCAGGGGTATAGGGGTGGTGGGAAAGGAAATCTGCTCTTTTGCTCGGTTGCCATCACATATGTCAAGGAAAGGGCCTGAAACAATTAATCCTAAATCGCCACAAGTACCAGCATGTGGCCTTTCCACTTACAAACATTTTCATCCACTTAAGAGCAAAATACATTTCAGCTACAGTTTGCCAAGTGGCTTCCAATGGTTTTATTGGTCTTAAGGCCTAGGCTTTAAGTCACAGTAGCATATGATTGCTTTATGATGTTATGATTGCAGGGAGAGTGCCTGTTTAAAGTGTGATATATGAATAAGACAAAAGACATAGATTAACAACACTTTAATTTCTCTCTAATGATTTTTTGATCATAAGGCCTCAGACAGTAGAGGAAAAAGGTTTATTCTGTTAGAGGGCACCAGTCTGTCTAAATCACATGAGTTACCAGCCATTTCTGGTCACACAGGGTAAATGTAGGAAAACAGTCAAGCCCTCATTTATTACTTAGTGCTAAAAACTTATGAACTCTTTCATTCTTCCTCTTTTGAAGCGCAGGATTTTTTTACTGAAAAACTGATTCCTCTATCATTGTCAATGACTGCTTAGCCTCCAGCTTTGCCCTGCTGATTTCACTGCTGTTTCTGTTAATTTGAAGTCCAGTCTTGGGTTCCTCTGAGCCCTTTCCTGGCCCTCAGTCAAGGACCTGAGAAGTCCACCTGAGGCAGGAGTGCTTTTTTCCATGGCTAGCATGCAAACAAACATCCCATGTCGTCTCCTAGCAACCCAACCATCCTTTATAGAGCCCTCCGATGTTAAATTGCTCTTTCATGTTCAATCACAAATGTTACGTCTCCCACCTCCTCCATAAAACGCTGAGAACCCGACACATTATCCGCAATGAGTATGAAAGGCGAGAGGACTCAGTAAGCTGCTTTGTTTCTCTGCCCAGGTGCCAAACAGTCCCAGTCCTTACAGTCGGAGACCACAGTCATTAGTGAGGTTCTGTTTTTTTTTGGTCACCTTTTGTTTCATGCAGCGTGGGACTGCATCCATGACAGGCCTTTCTGCTAGATTACTGAAAAAGGATATGTAGACATATTAGTGTCCTTGGGAGTATGTTATCTGTGGTTAGTCTGTGGTTGAAACACGATATATTTGTTCTGGATATGTTTTTGAATTTTATTTTATTTTATTTTTAATCTGTAAAATATTTAATCTGGGGGACACATTATTAAGCTAGAGTTGTACATACATACATGAGAGTAATGGGCATCACTTCAATGTCCCAAAGGCCTAACGGGCAGTTATAGGAAGGTAGGAGAAATCTTTAATGTAATGTTTTCATCCATTGGATTCTGTGACACTATTTGTTAGCCACATTGTTATCTCTGCCAGCTCAAGGTGTGATTTACATCCAATACCACTGAGAAAAGAGGAGGGGAAAGGAGAAATGAGTTGGGGGTGGCAGAGCATTTTGACTTTTGGGGGATTTGAGCTGCAAGAGTAAGCATAAAACCAATTTCCTAACATAATCAAAAAATACTTCTAATTTGACTTTTAGGGAAACAGCATTCTTTGAGTTGAGAACTTTGAAGCCCTTCCTCTGTTAACAGACAACATTTTGCGACACCTGCCACTCTTTACATGCCATGTTCTTTCCATGGATTTTTATTGATTGTTTTCCATTTTTGTCTACTTCTCTACTGTCTCCATTCATGATCATTTTCTAAGACATCCAGAACTGTATCTCATAACGAATGCAAATCTACAGAAAGTATCTGACTTCTGGCAATATGTGCAATCCAAAATAGTTTAAAAATACGTCTATATTAATTACTTACTTATGGTGCCTCAGGGCTCTAGTGCTGGCTGTTTATGGAAAAAGGAATAATTTAGGAGGCTAAATTTGTATTAAACAAGTGAGATATATGTCTCTAAATTGGGCTCTTGGGGACCATTTCAGGGTAAGAGCATGCAGCGCTGATAAAACTTGCTAATTACTGGTTAGCAATGTGTTACTGCTATGAAATATGAAATATCGGAATCTAGTCCATATTAACTAGCTGAAAATGAGTAAACTCAGTAAAACACTGATATGATCTGAAGGTTTTTACTAGATATGTGGCTGAGGTATCGCCGTGAAAAACCGAATGTCTGACATTATTTTAAGGTGATGATATCTGGATCTCAGAGTAGTGGGGGCATGTTGTCAAAATGCTAATGAGGCATTTTCAGAAAACATACAATTTAGTCAATGGTTGGTGTGCCCACAGCCTTTTGGTCCAAAGCACAGACCTCTGATATTTCAGCTAATGGAATCATTTTTTTAACGCAGCACAGCAAGACTTTATTACCCTTTCGAGCAGATAACATGCACACTGCCAGTAGTTTGTTAGATTAATAATTTACGTAAGACAACATATTTGGCAAGCTTATAGAAAAGATAACAGTGGTTAGCAGGAAGCTCACATTTTATCTTGATGGTAGAACAGGTTGTGGTTAGAATCGTAGTCTGAAAAAGCACGTAGTCTAAAAGGCAGAATTTAAGTAGATTAGTTTTGTGTTTAAATATTAGACTCTCCCAGTTCTTCATAGTGTCTCATTTAGAATTCCCCTGATACTTATAATCCATGCGAATACAGTTATTTTCCTAGCAGTAAAGACTGGGAATGAAAACAAAATATTGAACACCTTCCAGCGAAGGAGGTGGAAGTCATAGTCCAGGGGTTTTCAGGTCAGCACTGCTTCTCTTTGGACAAAAAGTACTCAGATAGGGAACTTCTCTCCCTTTCTGAAGACCTCTGGATTAGTCCTTATACTCTGGGGACCCTTGAGACAGACCTTATAATTTAGAATTTGCCATGCACAAATGACTCCAGGGCACACCTCTGAACACCCTAGGCAGCCCAAGGACAGTATCCAAGAGCAATTGGACAAACCTGGGTGTCGTTGTTTCTCATATCCCAGGCATGGGGATCTCTTCTGTTCAGGTGTTGTTCCAAATCACAGAGTGGTTGAGGTTGGAAGGGACCTCTGGAGACCATCCTGTCCAACCACCCCTGCTCCAGCAGGTCCATCTAGAGCTGGTTGCCCAGGATCATGTCCAGATGGCTTTTGACTATCTCCAAGGTTGGAGACTCCATAACCTCTCTGGGCAACCTGTGCCAGAGCTTGGTCACCCTCACAGTGAAAAAGTGTTTCCTGATATTCAGAGGAAAACTCCTGTGTTTCACCGTGTGCACACTGCCCCTCATCCTTCATGGCACCACTGAAAAGGGGCTGGCTCTGTCTTCTTTGTACCCTCCCTTCAGGTATTTATATACACTGACGAGAGCCCTCTGAGCCTTCTCTTCTCCAGGTTGCACAGTCCCAGCTCTCTCAGCGTTTCCTCATGTGAGATGCTCCTGTCCCTTAATCAACTTTGTGGCCCTTTGCTGGACTTTCTCTATCCATGCGTCTCTTATACTGGGGAGCTCAGAACTGGACCCAGTACTCCAGATCTCGCAGCACTCAACGGTGCTGAATAAAGGGGTAGGAGCACCTCCCTTGGCCTGCTGGCAACACTCCTCCAGGGTACTGCTGGCCTTCTTTGCACCAACAGTACAGTGCTGGCTCATGTTCAACTTGGTGTCCCTCAGGTCCTTTTCTGCAAAGCCACTTTCCAGCTGGGCAGCCCCCAGGATATACTGGTGCATGGGGCTGCTCCTCCCCAGGTGCAGTTATGGTCTTATTAAATCACCTGCGCTTAGTGGAAAGATCCACTTTGATCCAGGTGGATTAAAGAGATATAGGACTGGGTGAGCAGGAACATTTTGTAAGATGAAGTCAACTAGTCTCCCTGTTGTACTTTTCTAAGCAATGCTTAATCAGTACTTCAACAGTATCCCACATTTTCTGAGCACTCAAAACTGACAGGCAGATTTACCTCAGTTACTCCTGAAAGCTCAGTGAAAAAATATTCCCTGCTTAAGCTTTTCTTGGACGCTGACTTGCCTGTACTTTCTTTAGGAGTGCCACTTTGCATGTTGATAGTGAAGTGAGAGGGAATATGGGTCCTCACACTTTTGCAGGAGCTGGAAATGAGCCTGAGCTACCTGGGCAAGCAAGGGCTTTGGGATTAGTAGGAGGGAGATTCCATGTTACACTTTTGATTTTAGTTCAGTATCCAGTGCCTTCCTCAGGCAGGGTTGCCTTCCTCATAGATAAATGGGAATATTTGTTCCATCTTTTAAAACCCTTTTTCTCTTCTGAGGGAACGTTCAGTGCCAGGGCCCTGAGGACGGTAACAGTCTTAATTACCGCGATCAGCCTCTCCTGGGGTCTCCACCCACCCTGCCCACAGCCTAGTAGCTCCATTTAAGCTCAGCCTGGGGCTATTCTTTCTTCTTTGAGCAGTGCTGTGGGAATGTTGTTTTTTATTGCTCCAGGTCTCAGTATGTTGGCTGTTTATTTGCTGTTTTGTGGCTGTGGGCTTGCCTGGCTACCGTGGACCTGTGTCTGACCTCAGCTACAATTGCTGGATGTGATCCTGACTTAACTTCCTGGCTTGGTATCGGACCTGTGTCACCACCATGGGCTTGCCTGGTGACCTGGACTTGTAGCCAGCTCTGGGGCTGCCCCACTGCCTTACTGGGGAGCTCAGATAGGCTCTGCTGGCCTGGAGATCCCCGTCCACTGAGGAGCAGCCAGCTCACGCTGTGCCCGGTAAGTAATCTTTCAGTCTGCTCCTAGAGTTGGGGCAAAGCAGTTTACATCAGCCCCGGTGTGTCAATATGACAGCAGAAAGTTTGTGTTCTGGTGGGGGGTTTGTTGTTTTGTTGTTGTTGTTGTTTGGGGTTTTTTTTTGGGTGGGGAGGGAGGTGGTTTGTTGTTCTTTTTTTGAAATGATGTTTTAGCAAATTAAGATCTCTAGTTTAGCGCAAAGATCTCAAAATTATGAAATCTATTGAAAGTATTGCCATCACCTTATTTGGGTAGGTTGGATGCTGGGGATAAATACTGTTTAAGAGAAGTCTAACTTGCCTTGAGAGGCTTAAGCTGGCTCTGTCTGCAGCAGCAGCTCCAGGACCAAGTGTGGCTAATTACCTTAGGCTGGGCTGATTACACTGGGACCTGTGATACCCAAATACAGCTGCACCCATTTGGATGCAGCTGGCACACACTTCACAGTAGATGTTCTCACACCATAGGGGCTGCCTGGCCACCCAGCATAGATGTGCCCTCCATGAGGATGACCAGATAGCCCCAGAGGAGAGTGTTCCCCAGGCCCAATAGCATCTCAGATGCTCATTCTGTGTCGCACTATTTTCTTCCTTGTCTCCAATTCTCGAGAGGCAGTTTCTGGAAGCTGCTTGCTGCAAGGGCAGGACGGGGTGGGGGGTGAGGAGTGCTTGCATTGCTGTACGACAGGTCCTGTGTGCTGGCACAGCAGGATTAGCCTGTCACACTGTCCTGTGCTGCCGCTGTGACCTCACTTTGGTCCCCAAATAGTGTTTTAAGGAACAAAATTACTTTTTCTCTGCTTCA
This sequence comes from Tyto alba, assembly GCF_018691265.1. Taxonomy (NCBI): domain Eukaryota; kingdom Metazoa; phylum Chordata; class Aves; order Strigiformes; family Tytonidae; genus Tyto; species Tyto alba. Next base: position 12,062,350 of record NW_024881322.1, read on the forward strand.
TATAAAAGCATAGATCCTAATTTTATGAGATAACTAGATCTTGGAAGACTGCCTAAGGAAAGTAAACGTCATTATGCCTGTTGGATGGATGAGGAGATGAAAGTATAGTGATACCTACTGACACTAGCCATTGTGAAATTGCTGACAGCAGATGATAAGGGAATCTCATCAAATAAGTTGTTTCTTAGTCATGTTAACTCACCTTATCAGAGTCCTGGATGATAAACATCCTGCTCTTGTTACCTCAAGGATGAGAAGGCAGACACTCTGGCTAGAAACCAAACAGGACTAGATAACCAAAGAGAAAATAATTTGCTAATAGGTTGATCTGAACTGCAGCTGCACATGCTCTAAAGAAGGATTCAACCAAAGGACATCCCAAAATGACCCCTGAAGAGCACCAAAGACCCCCTCCCTCAGGTGGCTGGAAGAGACTTGAAGAGCATGCATAATGACTATGTAAGTAAGATAATTAGTTTCAGGAAGTATAACGAATATGTAGCATCCTTCTGGGAAATCTGATGCGTATGTATGTAATAGGGTAGTATAAGCTTTGACTGATGCAACATACGGCATGCACGATAGGTGGAGCGATGCCCCGTGCATTCAGTGCTGCAATAAAGAATGTCTGCCTTCTAAACTTCAAAACTGAGTCTTAGAGGGGTTTGCTGTGACCGAACTTTATGGTATCAGTAGCACCTAGCTGCAGGGGAATGAGGTATAGTGAGGTAAGGAGCTGCCATCTGCAGCTGGGCAGTAGCAGGTATGCATGTCCTGGGCCTTGGGACTGAAGCAACTTGACCAAGGATTGTGGCAGGTGGGCACAGAAATCGGTTCTCCCCTGTTTTATTCAGGTGCTCCCTCTACCAGGTCATATAGCCCTTTATGGAACTGAGGAGATTATGGAGAATCTGGATATAGATGACTTTGTGCTCCTGGCCTGCAGTGGAAATGCTCATGAGGTTCTTGCTAAGCACTGAGCAGAAACAGACAGTGAGGGATGTCTGTTGATTGCTCATGAGCAATACTGCCAATGCCTTATTTGTAAAGTAAGACACTTTTTTTTTTTTTTTTTTCCTTTGATGGTGAGTTCAAACTTGCAGAAGCCACCCAGGCACTCCCAGTGACTATTGTCAGCATATAATGGTGTGGAATTAAGGTTGAGGTATAAGGGTGGCAGATGCTCTAATTATGTATTTTGTGATTTCTTTACCTTTTTCCTGAGATCTATATTTAGCTGTTTAGTGCATTCTAAAAAGACAGAAGCACCACAAGGCACACCCAACTCTCCACTGGCAAAGTTTGGAGGTGTCAAAGTCCAATTAAATGTTTTAATTTATTTCTAGAATTTGAAAACCCAGAGGAAAGGAATAAAGAAATCCCTGCCAATGTAACTGTGACAGTTGTATTTTTTTTCTTCTTGTTGCTGAGCCAAAACAACAAACACAAGAGTATTTCACTCTAGTAAATGTGCAAATAGCACTTTGCTCCTTATCTGTGCAGCAGACTTCCATTCACAGCTTGTTGATATTCAAATGCTTCCTCTCAAGGCCCAAGGATCACAAAGCCCTGGCTGGTTGGAGGCATAGCTATAGCTATCTAAGTTTCAGCGGCTCCAAACTGATGAACATCGAGTGCCTGTGACAGGAAATTCAGCTTTATTCTGACTGATGTTTTGGAGAGCAGGCAGGTCCATCGACTGTGTGTGCCTAGCAGAAACATAAAAGGAACGTTTGTACCTCTGCATTTTTATATGCAAAAGTCTCCTTCTTGAGTAAATAAGGGCCATCCTATTTTATTTCACTTCTGTGATCTGTTTTCAAATTAGTCTCTGGCAGGCAAGCTGGGGAGCTGTTGTGAGCAGATGATAGCCGTGCACCTCTGCTGGTGTCACCTGCTTTGGGAGGGCTTTGCCACTGTTGCAGGCCGTGCATGGAGCTGAAGGGACCTCTGGGCTGACTTATTACAGCAATTCTTGTGTTGTGCCCCTTGTAAGTGGCTCGGGGGAGCCTCTCTTTTGGTTTGCTGGGGAGGGGGAAGCAGGCGATGAGATGGGCTGCCCTCAGCCCTGTGCACCAGCGTGGTCACCTGCAACTGCGTGGGCTTTCCCTGCTGGGAGTAAGTGTCAGGGGGTGGCAGGTTGAGGATGAAGACTTTATGTTTGTATTGGATTCCCAGGTTTCCTTAAAGTGTTCAGGTGGAATTTCTGAAACTGTGAGGAAGGTTACAGGCATGCTTCTGTGTCTGCATCTTCTCATCCACTTCTGTTTCCTCCTCTGAATTATGAAGGTCTTTCTGGTCTGCTTGCCCTTGCCACCCCAGAGAGGAACCTGCTTTTTTTTTTTTTTTTTGTAGTTGCTGTCAACACTTGTGACTCACATTTGCTTATCAAGGGTATAATTACATGAAAGCCTGACACTGGGATTTTTACAATGCGAGGCATGACTAAAGAGTATTGTTCTGAGCTATAATTAAGCGCTCGTCTTATTGCAGTGGGTCTTGAAGGGAACTTGATAGTTATTATTAACTGTAAGTGTGAACATATAGCTGCAACAAACAACTACAGCTGTTGCTAATGCAACATAAAGCTGAATCCTCCCACAGTTTGCTTCCCTCCTCGCCTTTTCCTAATTCCTGGATACAATTGCGTGCTCAGCATTTGTTGTTCTCCTGTGCCCTGCGTATAATGATCCAGACCTTGGTTTCTGATGTCCCTTTTGGGCTGTTCCAACCACCCTGAGGAGAAGCAAAGCCGCTGGAGATGCTCCTTTGGCATGGGCCAAGCGATCCCTCCCGTTTGGAGGGATTTTTTTGCCATGCGACCTCCACAGCCAGAGTAGCATCATCACGCAGTACCTGATTCGGCATTCAGGGCGTTGTCAGCGCTGCACTTCCTCATGCAAAGTCCCCAGGTTTTCTCCGACTATACCCGTTCTGCTAAATGAACAAGCCCACAAGCCCGAATGCTGCTCACCCCTGGGCCTGTTCTCGCAGGCCGTCGTGCAAGGCTGACCCGGGTTTGGGCCCCTCCACGGGGACGGCCTGGCCACGGGGCCCTGTGAGAGGTCGGGCGGACCAGCCCGTGCCACTCGGCCTCAGGACCAGAAACCAGCCTGCGGCCCTGTTCTATCAGCCCTGCAGATGTAGCCTTGAAGGCTGACTGCCATTGCGCTGTTTGACAGGCTATGGCTCTATAAAATTCCTTATAATAGCAGAATTTTGGAATGTTATCCTGGAATGGAGAGGAAAATCTGGCTCCGGTCGCCTCTATGCAGGGATAAAATTTACCTGCTTGTGGCTGGAAGACTCATTTGATGTTGTGTCCCTACTTCAGGACTAGAGCATTGTATCAGCATTGAACTGGCCAATGGAGAAGTTGGATTTTATTCTTAATGAGAGTAATTAAAAGCAATTACCAGCTGAAGACAGTTTTCTCTTGGACTGACAGGTTTTTTTCATGTACAAATTGGATGGTACAAAACTATCATCTGCAGAGCCTCTTGTTCCTTGTACACGTACTGTGGGCTTCTACACTCACCCTTCTTAAATGCATCTTTATTTGTGTTCAGAATAAATCTCTATGCTTTGGTGAAGGGAAGTGGAATTCAAGACAGACTTCTGTAAACGTAAGCATTGCTAATGCAAGATAACAAGTAAATTGGGTGTATGGCACTGCTTTGGTTTTCTATATTAGTGATAGTAAGAATTCTTCAATCTTGATTTGCAGGTATGTAGTCTGTTATCACAACAGACTAAAATCTTCTGGTTTAATCTGATTTTATTGATCTTGTTGAAGTATGGCTTTAAAGTTGTTGGCAAAAACTTCAGAACAAAATGCTTCGAGGGAACTGAAAAATAAAGTTATAGTTGAATGGAAAATTTTTTATGCTTATAGCCAGCTTTCCAAGAAGAAAATAATGTTTCTGCCTTCTCAGTATTCCTAAAATAAATACAGTTAGAGATCAACCAGCATCCACAGGTTTAACTCCAGTCTCTCTAGAGAAAGTTTCTGTGTATCAGGAGGTAACTCATAAATGTCCATTTCTGTGCAAAACCAATTTCCCCGATAATCCCTGCCCCTTCCTCTTCTGGAGCTGTATTGTATGACATCTACCAGTTGTGCCAGATTCTGTGGCAGTTTTATGATGTCTGTGTCCAGTTATTTGTATACCTTAACATTCAAACAAATCCAAAGTGTGTCAACCATGATTTAGGAAGTAATTTTTTTTTTTAGAAGGCATAAAAGGGCACTAGAATCTTCACTCAAGTCCATAAGTGTGCTTTTATTTTGGTAGGGCTGAACACAGTTTTGAAGGTGGTGTTTTTTGCAGACTAGGGGTTCCTGAAGAAAAATAAATTGATCTCATGGCTTCTTTTTTCTCTCCTATCCTGGCCCTTTTGGATTTGACAGATCCAAGCATATACAGCCTTCAAGTATTTGTCTTACTATTTTAGTGTCTCAGTGGCTGCCGCCTTCTCTTCCATCTGGAGGGTACATGTTATGTTTCTCCAAGGAGTCTGTTGGATTCGGCTGCTGTGGTAGAAGGTGTTACTGCCTGTAGTTCTTGTCCCCCTTCTGCTGGAGGTTATCATCACGGCATCAGCAGCAAGCAGCTGCTGGCTCCTGAGTTCCTGCTGCTGGAAGCTGGCTACCACAATCCAGTATTTAGTGCTGGGAACTTGGAGCAGGTGAAGAAATGTTGTACAGTTGCTCTTGTTGCCCCTTTTGCTCCCCGTGTTAATCTCCAGCAAAACAGAAGAGCTGGAGGTGATAAATGTTGCTCTGCCAGAGCCCACGTGATGACCCAGAGCTGCAGGATTTGTGTCGGGGTGGGGCTCAGGCTGCATTGAAACTGGCAGGGATTTTGCTAATAAAGTCGGGGGGGGTCAGTGTTTTGAGCCTCCAGAGTGTTAGATGGGTATCTGTTGCCAAGGTCATGGACTGAGGCCCAACTTTCACTTCAGACCCTAAAAAATAGTCACTTATTAAAGTTCCCATGAAGGTAAAGCAAGGTAATCTGCTTTCAAAACATTGAGTCTATCCAGCAACCTTGGCAGCTTTTGTGTACCAAAAAAGTGAATTTTGTAGCATACTAACCTTGTATGCACCACTTGACTTGCGTGTTTTTTTTTTTTTTTTTTTTTAAAATGTCTTCTTTCATGTTTGTGATCACACATATGGATTTTGTTTGGGGGGTGGTGGTGGTAGTGGTCGTGGGGGCAGAGTGAAGGTGAATTTGCTGTCTTCTGACTGAAGACTTGCCATTAAGCCTACAGATATATTAATTGTGTATGATTCTCTTGGCTGTAAGGAGCCAAGAGAAAATTCAGACATTAGCAACTTTATCAATTATTTACAAAGTGGTCTGTTAACAAGGAAAGCATAACTTCTAATTCTAGACAAATGAGGTCTAAAGGAAGTAGAAAACACCATCAACAGCAGATGGCAAGTGTTTTTGTTCTAAAAGGCTAAGTCCATGTTAAAACCAGGGTTGTGTTTTTTTTTTTTTTTAAAACAAAAAAAGGAGGAAGGAGGAGCAATAGATTATATCTCATTGTAGATTATAACTGTATGTCCACATCTATTATAACCTTAATTTGGGAAAATGTTATAATAGAAGGGTGCCGTCAACACTTCATCTAAACCATTTCAGTATGTGGAAGTGGGCCACAGTCTTCACTGTATATCATGTAGGAGCATTCTGGACATCTGTATATTTAAATGTGGATTGTGGGGTGGAATTCACTTCAGTTTCTGGCTCCTGCACTTTTGGAACTCTGATCAGTGTGAGCAACAGAGTTGGGCTCTGTCAGCAGTAGTGCTGAGTCAGCTGTTGGATACGGCAGTCTGGACAACGCTTCCCCGTTTCTTGTTAGAGCAGAGTATGAAATGCCCTGTTTGATGTGAAACTTGGCACTTTAAAACAAAACAACAACAACAAAAAAAGTGATTTTTCTAAATGCTCACATATGCTTTTTGCATGCAGGTTATTGCTGTCTGAGAAATTGTCCTGTTCATCAAAAATGCTTTAGGGTATTGCAGGCATATGTATGTAGAAGGAACTCAGCAAGGAGCCAGGCCCATGCAGGGACCTGAGATAATGAGTTAACATTGGGGCTGTCTTAAAACTTGTGGGGGCCCTGGGTACTGGTTGTGGGCCTGAACAAATGACTCTAGACCGTGTGCTCAAGGACAATGAGAGTTTAGGAGTCCTCTGCACATAGACAGGCTCTCCAACATGAGTATTGCACCTCCACAATGGCACTGGCAGTAATGTTTTCTGCATCCTGTGTTCTATCTTACTGTTTCTCATAGCTATAGCATTGAGGATCTAGGTCCAGCCAAGCTGCTGTCAGCCATGCCGTGACTAGAGGAAGCCTTTGGGGGCCTTTCCAAAATCCAGGCAGGTATCTTTTTTGCAGGGTGTTGTGAGAATTGGGATTTCTGCCTGAATCTCAAACGTAGACACACAGCTCTGTACGTGTTGGGGGAGAGGTGGGTGAGTCTTAGGAGCATGGAGGCAAAAATTATTGTGAGTCACAATTTTTAACCTTTTATGACTCTTAGCTTTTTGGATTTGTTGTGGGTTAACCCCAGAAGGCAGCAAAGCACCACACAGCTGCTTGCTTACTTCTACTGCCCCTTGGTGGGACAGGGGAAGAGTAAAAGTAAGAAAACTTGTGCATCAATATAAAAATTGTTTCATAAGCAAAAGACAAGTGGAAAAAGAGAAAAAGCAAGCAAAAAGTGATGCAAAGGCAATCACTCACAACCTCCCACTGGTAGGCTGATGCCCAGCCAGTTCCTGACCAAAAAGATGGATAACCCCCCACTCCACCCCACCCCCACCCCCCCCAGTAAAAATCCCAAACATCCCTTCCTCTCCCCTCTTATTGCCGAGTGTGATGTTATGTGGCATGGAATATCTCTTTGGTCAGTTTGGGTTGTCTGCCTGGTTGTGCCCCCTGCCAACCCCTTGTGCACCCCCAGTCTGTTCACTGGGGGGCAGAGTGAGGAGCAGAGAAGGCCCCAGTCCTGTGCAAACACTGCTCAGACAGAGCTGAAACAGTGTGTTATCAGTCTTGTTTTGGTTACTAATCTAAAACACTGCACCATGCAAACTGCTATGAAGAAAATTAACTCCATCCCAGCCAGACCTGTTACGATGTTATAAAACTGATGGAATCGATTTCTTATTCTAGTGAGGAATAAGAAATTTGTCACCATCAGATGTAGCCCTGCAACTGGATCATTAATAATCTCTGCCATCATTTGAAGCTATAATAATAATTAGGAATGATTGCCCAGATTTGAATGAGCTTTTGGTACACCACGATTTCTATCTGATGGGGACATGGCTAGCACATTGGTTGGAGTACTGCTGTTATTTAGCCATTAAATTATATTATTAATACTATTTTGTCTTGTTACCACAGAAACAACAGGAGTAGTGAGTTACCATCTTTAAGGGCCTGAAATACACAGCTGTTTGGGGGCTTTTGGAAAGTATTAGTAATCAGTCATTCTGGCAGGACTACCAGCAGGATTATGTTATACTCCTGCAAGGTGCCAACCTGCCCACCTCTCTGTGTAGCTTCTGGTTTGGGTAAGGGTCTGAACTGTTTAGCCTGACACATCTGCCCTCCAAGTGTGGTAAGTGCTGTATTACAAACAAACAGAAACCCCCCTCTTGTGATGATCTGGAGAAGGACAAAACTGACTGAAGCAACATTAATCTTGTTTGTGTCCGCAAATAATATTTACACAGATAAAATGTTCTTGCACTCAAACTGCGGGGGCAGTATCTAAAAGATTGCAGTAACTTTTTCAGCTGTCCAAATACATCCTCTGACAACAGAATTGGAGATGTTTAGACTTGACATTTGGAAACAATCAGTAGCAATGTGGAAGAAATGTGTATGTGAGTTTGTTTTTTTTACTTTAGCAGTTTCTTTTGTTTTACTGAGCCATATTCAAAAATAAAACGTACCAAATGTTTAGTGTCAATGACTCAAAGAAATCAGTCACTCTCTTTAAAAGAACGCCCAAGCAGCAGATGATGCTTAATTGCATTGCTCTTGTTGTTGCCCCCAGGACTGTTAGCCACCAGGATATGAACACAGGTTGCCAGGGAAGGACAGGTTAGCACTGCTGGATGAGTACAGCACAGTGTGCTGCCAGCCTCTGTTACAGAGGTGTCATAGAAAAAAGAAACAAAGTGTAAGATTGTTTTATTCTTGCCAAATCCCTCATTTTCTTTCCAAGGTGAAAAACTCTCAATGGGGGGGATTTCTTAATGCCACTTCCCTAGAACCCTGTAGATAAATAACAGCATTTGCCAGTAGGAACAATGCATAATTTCAACAAAACAAGACTTTCCTTATAATTTGAAGTTCCTGAAGCACCTCTCCCCCTTTTCCTTGCCCTTACACTGGAGCTGTGGCTGTTTCTTTCTTTTATCTCCATGTATTGGCTCCTGTGCTTGTCTCGGGACTGGAGTCAAACGCGGTCTCCCGTATGTGGTGCCCGCATCAGTAAGCATGCCTACAAACATCTGTCAGATCACAGGGAGTGTGGGATGTGGCAGAGGGAAATTCCTGGTTTCTGGGCCAGGGTGGCTTTGGAAGTCCTCTCAGAAAGGCCAAGGTGAGCCTGTGCCCGTTCTGCAGTGTGGCAATGGGCTTCAGGGCTGGCGAGCACCATGGTGTTAGTTGGCTGAGTTACACGGTGCCCTGTTTCTCACTGCTGTGGCAGCTGCTCACGAGTGTTTCAGGAATGAAGTGGTTAAGATTTTTTTTTTGGCCCCCAAATACTGCTGTATACACTTGAGCCCTTTTTAAAACTGTAAACCATTTCCGATCAGGAGACGTGAGAAACAGAATCTCCCTTTCCTTTTTTTAATGGAAACTGAAAGCTGTAGACTGCATAGTTATAAAACTGGAAAGCAGTTAGTTAGTGGCAGAGCAGAAAAAGCAAAATGTCTGTGAACAAATATTTATACAAGGGACCCCCTATTTTCTATGTTTTTATGTTGCATTGACTGTGCAAAGGGCTGGGAAGCCATTAGCAGGGCCTTCTGAGATTACTTTTCCTTCCTATAGCGTCTGGCAGAAGGTAGGGGTTATGGCAGGGCATTATATGCTCTGGTTATTTTCTCCTGCTGCATCGAATCTTTCAGGTCATTGATAAATCTTGGCAGTATCCTTTATTTGAGGTTCACTTTTCCCCTCCAATCTTGCATGCTTTTCTGCTGTTGCTTCTATTTTATATAAATGATTCTAAGATTAATCTTGTTCAAAATGGTACCTGAACTGCCTTTCTTGGCAGACTCCAATTAGTAACATAGTTTCATGAGGACATAAAATCTTAAATACTGAATTCTAAACTGTATATCACTAATCCAAAACATCAGAAAGAGTATCAGGCAGGCTGAAAAAGAAATCTCTGGGCACTCATGTCAAGTAGCTAGATATACAGAAACTTGATGTATGTTGACTGTGAAGTAAAACATAAAAAGATGACAGTGGATGAGCCTGTCGTTCATTCTGTCTTATCTTGGCATATGGAAATAAACATAAATTGTAGAAGATGCTGTATGAGACTGACATTATTTTTTTAATAATGGAACTGGGTGCGGGAGGAGAGAGGCCACATCTCGGTCGTGACCTGGAAAAAAAAAAAAAAATATGATTTGGGGAACACAAAATGCCAGAGGTTTTTCTTCGGTCAACCACTTTCTTCTTCTTGTTGCTTGACAACAGGACTTCTGAGTCATGATGTTGCTTCTCTATCAAATAGCAGATGATTCCAGAGTTCATGGGTAAATCCATTCCTTGTTCTTGCAGACCTGGTCAAGGCAGCACATGTTGAGCGGGATTCTGCACATTTGACTTCTCCCTTGTGCTGCCCTGAGGTTGGGGGGCATCTGTTGAATCTCTAGGCCCTTTCGGGCACCCTGGGGAGAGGTGAGGGGTGCAGGCACTCTGCACTGCCAAGGGGGTCTGCCTGCGGTGGTGCTAGTTTGGCTGAGTGGGAGAAGAGGGCTCTGAGGCCACCTACCCAGCCTGACTCACCAGTGTTTAACATAATGGTTCAAGTCACCAGTTGTGATTGTCTGATGGCAGGACAGCCTTCAGTGCCGTTTTATGCATTAAAAGATGCGAGGTCAATTTTGGCCAGTGTATATCTGCTACTCTATGCATAGTTAAATTGAATGAATATGCTTCTGCTTTTTTTCTTAAAAAATTGGGTTTTTTCCTCCCCATTGAGCTTTGCTGTACTCTCTCTTCTCTATCATTGATAAAAATGTTGAGTGATAAAATGCTTATTGCCAGGTCAGGTCTAATAATATTAATTTTCAAACCAGATTGAACTCTTCTGTGGAAGAAGATAGGAAAATGATATAGCAATCATTAGTTTCCTTTTTCCCCCCATATCTGGTATAATGTGTTTTATGGCCTTTGATAACCATAACCACAGCAACAAATAGTGATGCATATATTTCATTAGGGTCTCTCCTCTTGGTAGTCATGTTCTGTTTCCAGGTGCCTTACAGGCCACAAAGTAAATTAACATTCAACAGCAATACATCAAGATGCTGCAGAAAATTCCCTCTTCACTTTCAGAGGAAATGATCCAGGTTGTTAGGGACCTTGGAGCACGAGCTGACTTCTCCAAAGTCCAACAGTATCCCAACCTGACGGTTACTGAGCAGGCTGCTGTGTAAAGGTTAATGAAGTTGTTTTCTGGATTAGTTGGGGGGGCTGTACAGGAATCGACAAGTGGAATTAAATTCAGTATATACCAGCAGAAAAATGGGAAAGTTGCTTAAGGGGATGAGGTGTAATGGAGCTTTAGTAGTAGGGCACTCCCTGCTGTGGGGTGGAGTTTTTCTTAAACCAAAAGACTTTTAAAGTCAAAAAAGATTTATATTAGTTATGTTTGTTTGTTGCTTTTTGCATTCCAAATTCTGGCATAGGAGCTAAATGGCACAGAGTGGCATGTGGTGCTTCTGGAGAGTATTTATGGTCCAGGCACAGATGTAAGTGTAACACTAATGTGTCCTGCAATCAGAGGGAGGTGTGCTGGTGCAAGAGCTCTGGGGTGAGTGTAAAAGCAATTGTGATCACAGAGGAAGTTAACATGTCTGGCACTGCTGCCCAACACCTTTAGGAAAGACAGAAGACAGCAGCAGAAGTGGTGTACTGGATGCAGTGGAGCCAGCTGTACCTTATATGAAGAACGTATGTAATTGACCCTTATTTGAAGGGTTGTTAAATTACTATTGGCCTCTCTGAAATGAGGAAGGTAAATGTGTCCAGTTAAATTCTCCATTTGCTGTGTGCATAAACGAGTTTAGAAAAGTGAATTTTTGCCCAGCCACAGTATGTCTTAAGATCAGTATAAGCGGGCCAAATGGCTTCTGAGGAGTGTCTGTTGTTTCCTAAAGAAGTTAAAAACACGTCAACTTCTACATGTCTAAAGTCAGAAGTGATCTCAGTCCTACAGAGAGATTTTTGTAAAGCATTTAAGGGGATGAAGTGGAAGAGTAGTTAAACTTATCAGTAGCGTTATCTAATAAAATTGCATGTGTGCATGTTGTTACATCTCTCGGCTACTTCAGAAAATAATACCTCAAAAGGTACTGAGCAAAATACACGTCTAGATAGTGATTCCACATAAGGATGTAATACTTCTAAGGAGAAATATAATTTTCTTTTACATTATTTAACAAATTTGTCTATGGCCTATCTACTACTCCCTTGTTAATAACATGAATTTTTCTGAACAGTTCACAGATATGTCAGTTCTGTAGTTATGGAAATATATGAAAAGCAAACTGTGTTCACAGATATATTAGAAGAAACCAAAAGCATTACACTTGAATGTCAAAAGCTACATCTTGAACATAGCATCTGAGTACACAACACCACAGGTATGACTGAAGAGAAATACTCGTGAGATTGGTTATTCACTTGAGAATCGATGTCTTGCAGTTGTTTGATACTATCGTGATATTCTTAAGAGGATACAAGAAAATAAATTAATACTTTTGAAAGTCATTTATGTGTGTTTCTGAAGTACTGATTAATCATGACTCAAAATATTTTAAAGTATATTGAAGTCATGCATATATAAAATCAGATGAACTAGGATATTTCTGAGGATTGTATTGATGCTCATAACAACAGCTCAGAGGATTTTTATTCTGAAGTCATGTTCTCCAGGAGTCATATTGATATAAAGCCGCCTTAATCTGGGAAGAAGAGAGCACAAACTCTAGACACACAAAGCTCTCTTACATGACTACATCCACTACAAGGGTCATACTGTGTGTTTCTGCTGATGGGAAAGCTGGTACTCTCTACTGACTTCATTGAGCTACTGTAAGGTGGTGTGTAAAACATCTAATTTGCAATATATACTGCTGTTAGACTCCCTATATGGCCATGGTATAATCTTGGAAACAAACTTTTGTTCATGCTTTGTCAATTAATTGCCAATAAATGCCTTTAAAACTGTTCCAGGTACATTTCTGTTTTCTCTCACAAGTGTGCATTTGACTTGAGGAGATTCTAAGCTGATATGAGTCTTTAGTTGCATTTATTTTAAGAACTGATTTACTTAAAGTGAGTTGGACCTTTAATCTGAGAATACAGGTGTGGAGACTTCCAGAATCTGAGCATCCAAGGAGATGGTTGTTGTAACTTGAATGCAGGAGGAAGGGAAGTCTGAATAGAGATCTCTGCTTGCGGATTTGTTGTAAATTTGAAATAGAAGGTGGAAAAAGGCAGTGTGTATTTATGCCCTACTCAGCTTCTTCTCATGGTGCCATGGTGCTTGTGCAGTTGCTCCTTCGGACCCAAATTGTATGAGAGAATTTACAGTGTATGTATGAGTGGAGCCAGAGGTGGGGTTTTGTGGATGTCTCTGTCTGAAAGGAGAAGTAGGAATTCTGCTGGGGTATTTGAAGAGCTGTTAGGAGGCATGTGCTGAGAGTGGTCTGGATGCAACTGAACTACTCCTATGACAAGCTGCAGCATTACTTGCTAATCTGTAGGGGTTTATCTCTGCAACAAGCATAAGTGTGTATGTGAAAGAGAATGATGGGGTGTTCTTGGATTGGTGATATTGGAGGTAGAGCTAGAGGAAGTACTACCTGGAGAGCATTACAGAATGAATTTTGGGTGGCTCTATATCTTTAAGCAGGTTTTCTTTGTGTTAGAAAATAAATAAAAGCACAGCCTTGCTCCTCTGCCCCAGATAAATTGCTCCTCCCTTACAAGATGGCTGGATGCGATGAACTAAAGGGAAGATGGAATTTTCTTGGTAATTTGTGCATTAAATTACCTGCAGCTTCTTTGACTAGGTATAATTTTCACTGGGGATATAATTTGCAAATTACTTTAGTTCACTCAGGTCAGTACTTTGTGAGTGACTGGAAGCTTGCCTTTCTGAGAAGGGGACAAAACCCCTCTGAGGACAGTTACTGAGCAGTTGTACAGATGTGAAGCTTTTTTCCTAACTAGACCAGTTAGTGATGGCCCTATGCTTTGCAGCATGTACTTTCTATCTCCTCTATTAAAAATGTGTAACAAGTGTCTAGGGATATTTCTTCTATTCTTGAAAATAATTGCATTAGAATTTGTATTTCTACTGTGCTCTATTATGTGTAGAAAAAAATTAAACTAGTGAATGTTAATCTTTCTACTGAAAGCTTTCAGGAAGAAGATACTCCAAACATGCTTTTTCTTGTTTGGAAAAGACCTCTAATCTTTTTAAACACGAGATTGTTCTATTAGTGATGTAGTTCACTTTGTTATGCTGACAAATTGATACAGATCTTGTGTCTGACTGCAGTGACATTACGGTTATTGCTCATGTTCCTGTTTGTGACTTACGTTGGAGGATTCTGTAAAGGCAGGTGGGGTATTGCTGGTTTGAGGTGTCTGTGCTCTTAGCCAGTCTGTGCTGCTCAGTGCAGGTATGATCTCTGCTTGAACGGGAAGAAAATGTTGCAACTGGACTGTGGTGGTGGTGAAGGAAAAGCCACAACTTTATCCAAAGTGTCTATCCTGCTTTGAATGTAAAAACAAAACAAAAAAGAAACAAAGGAATAAACAACAACAAAAAAAAAGTAAGAGAAAAGACCAAAAGCAAATGAACCAGCAGCATGTGTGGGTTTTTTGGGGGCCTTCTACAGCTGATTTAGACCCTTGGCTGTTCCATGGTAGTGCTTTTCCCATTATATACTTCTAAAGATCAAGGAGGTTTGATTAACAAAATATTCATTACGTATTTTTTCCACTAGCACTGACAGAACTAGTTCTGCGGATGCACACGAGCCCCCACCCCCAAATGAAACGGCTGGGCACAGCCATCCCATCCCCTGCTCGGAAGGGCTCTGTGCCTCCCGCGTGTGGGGCAAACGCGCCGACGTGGCACCGAGCCGACCCTGGGTCGCCGGTGTCTTGTCTCCCGCAGTGGCCCTGTCCCGTGCCCCCACCCGCCAGGGTGGCCACGCTACTAGACAGTTTGTTGGGGTTTTTATGCCTTTTTTTTTTTTTTACTTTTTTTGGCTGTATGCATGCCAGATGCCTGCTGGTAAAAAAACTGGATTTTGCAAAGTTGTAACTGGAGTCAAACCATTTGATTTGGCTTCATTCGAGTTCAACGTTTAACTGAACCAACAGTCACAAGTGGATCTGAGCAGGCATATCTGCCTGTAATATGTTGTTAATTAATAGTCTAATTTGTGAAAATAATCCTGAGTTATAAAAACAAACAGAAGAGACTTTTCCTTTAGAGGGATTAATAATTTTAAGGCAGTGGCTGATTTTTCTGCAGTGAATTGTCTTTGAAGCAAAATAACTAAAATCGAAAAAGTCACCATGACCCTTCTGAAGTAAGCTTACCCATTATTGAGAATTGTTTTACATAATTATAGGAGTATAATTATATCTGTTATTTCCTGGAATAAACAAATTCTCAGTGTGGCTTTAAAAAACATATCGGAAAGAGAAAGTTAACATTTATATCACTACAGTCTAATAATGAATAATAGTTGGGGTATTCCTTTGCTCCATTGTTAAATGAGTTAATGGTGAGATTCATTGTTCACTAAAGCAAGTTCCTAGTTTCTTGTTAGACCTTCTGCTTTTCTGGAATGTTTTAATATCAGAGAGGGTTACTCCACATGGAAACAAACAGCTTAATCACAGGTGGACCTGAGAATGGCAGCCTGTTTCAGAATTGTATACAAACAGTTCCACAGCAAATACATATAGAAATTTAGACTGAAATGTGCATTGGTTTCCATTGTAATGAAATTTTGTTTCTTGGTGATATGTTTCCTCTTCTCTGTTAGATCCTTCAGCACATCTTCTCAGTAGCTTATATATTTCTGTGGCATCATTCTGGAAGTATTTCATTGTGTATTTGTTTCTATTTCAGAAAAGTGTACACACAAACATTTAATATATTTAATTGAATACTGCAAAAAATGTTTTTAATTGAATACTGCAGTAAAACCACATGCAGCTCTGTAAATATGCAGCTTTTAATATATACATACAGCTTAATGTATGCAACACTTAAAAATTTTGTTATTGTTGGTGTGTTACTTATCAGCCCAATAACTCTGGGGGTTGCAGAACAAATGCTCTCTATTAAAACGTGCTCTATTGCTGTTTTACTTCCAAGGCAACAGCTCATTCTCTTCTCAGACCCCAAAACCACCCAGAACCTGGCAGACCCCTGAGCGTGGTGGCAGAGGGGACAGGCGGGCACCCGCAGCCCTGGGCACCGAGGCTCCCCGTTCCGAGGGTCTGGCCTCTTAAGAGAGATTATTTGCTGCAGGGTGCTTCCATGCTACCCTTGATGGTGGCTGTGTGTCCGTCATGGCGTGGGTGGGTGATGCTGTGGTCACAGATGTGGGAAATCGAGCCCGGCCACGTGCCGTTTTTGATGGAGCCGCTCTCTAGGCTCCCTGCTAAATGTCACCGGCCTGTGCTGGAGCCCTGTCTCCACATGGACACTGTCGCTATTACTTCTGTCAAGCTGATGTGATCACAGAGGTCTATTTTTCTTGGCTCTAGGTACCCTGTAGCTTTATCCTTCATTGCACTAACTGATTCTATACCCCTGAGTATTCCAACCTTTAGGTGGTTTTCAAACAAACTTCTTTGCTCAGTAAATGCATACATACCTTCCTTTGGATTATTTAACAAGAAACAGCTGATGTGTATGTAACCTACAAAAGGGTGTTTCTTGGTACCATCATCAAAATCACTTTAGATTGCTCACTGAAACCTCTGCCTTTGTGGTTCACAAAACCAGTACAGGTAGCTGGATTTTTTTTTTGATACTTCCCTGCACGGCTCAGTAAAGCTGAGTTACTGCAGAGCATCAAAGGAGCTAGCATAGCTTCTCATTTGCATGCTTTCATATGTGTGGTCTTGGTTCCGTATGCATACAGGGAAATTGGTGGATATCTGGGGAAAAGTCTGTCATCTGGAGACATGATTTTTATGAAATAACACATTTTCCTGCCTGGCAAATATCCAGTGGCTTACACTCATCTTCATAACAGCAAAAACCTCAGTGTTTGTCTCTTGTGGAAGAGGATGGTCTTGAAATCTTCAGCACAAAAACTGCATAGATAAAGAGTTGTCTATTCTTTGAGAAATATTTTGAAAATTATATTGGGTAGTAATTTTGAATGAAAACCTTTTGCTGCAATGAGAAATTGCTTATAGAAGAGTTGATGCAAGCAGCTATATAGCAGAAAGTGCTGGGTGTGTTCAAAAACTATATTTGTGGAAACCTGACAGTTGTCTTGAGCTGTCAAATCAGGAAGAATGTAGTTGACTTTAAATTACAGTGGCTGGGGGCCACGCTTGGTTGATAGCAGATCTAATACTTACATGGGACACTGTTGTGACATCCTTGTCCCTATGTATGGGAGGAGGGGGGCAGGGGTATGGGAAAAGCACATCCTCATTCCCTTTGGAAGAAGCAAGAGAGGGAAATGGGAAACAGGTAGATACTTTTCCTGGGACAGTGGAAGGCTGGTGATGAGCTGGGAGTTTCTCACGGGCAGCCTGCAAGGCAGGGTGAAGAAGAGGAAGCTTAGAGATGAGTGATTCAGACTGAAAGGATCCTCTCATACACACAATGCACACTGGTAGCATGTGCAGAACATTGAACATTGGCCCTAAACCTCCTAAATCTGTGGGATCATGGATTTCAGGGAACATTACAGTTCGGTGTTTACATTAATTAAAAGAGACTCAATAAAGACTGGAAATACTCTTCAGAGAATGTCCTGGTCATGTCTCATCAGATGGCTGAAAGCATATTTAGAGGTTAACATACCTACCAGAGCAGTGTGTATGTGCTGGAGTTTTAGACTCCCGGTTGTTACTTTATGCTTTACAGTGCTGGGGAGCTTGGTGTGTTGGAAGGAACAGACTTCTGCCGTGGGCTTCAGAGACCAAATCCTCTCCAAGTGACCTGTAACTAAACACTGTGCAGTGTTCTTGCAATATTAAGTATTATAACCTACCTGACTGCTATAAAAAGCTCATTTTGCAATGATGAACAGCAATGGTATGGAGCTCATTGCTACAGTACACCACAATGGTAACATATCTGTATGGATGATGAGATATTCTGTAGTTACAACAATAAATAAGTATCCATGGTGAACATAACCTCAGGGCCTGGACAAACAAAAAATCTGTGGGATATCAAGACATGGATGAGGGAATCAGAAGTTATCAGGCACAAAAATCATCAGGTCCACTGTTAATATGGGTGCTCGTGAACTTCTCCGCTGTGATGAATGCAAGATAATTGCATAAGTAAAGTGTGCAGAACGTATATGGTTATCAAGTACTACCTGAAATGTGATCTCTCCGTACCCTTCCGTAGCTTTTCCAAATGTTTGTGCCATTGACTGAGACCATCAGAAGCATTGTAATGGAAGAACTGAAGAAAAAATCTTCCATGAGCTTGCCCATTTTGCTTTGGTATTATTTTTTTTTGTTGGTTTGCTTGATAACCTTCCTTTGATACATCCATAACTGCTTGAAATAGGAGACTATTAGTAGACTTTGAGGAACTATTAAGCAATGAGCATGAGCTAATAATTTTAGCATGTGCAGCCAGTAATGGTTCTAGTGAATTCAGTTCATGTGACTCACCAGAAATCACCGTTAGGCTTCAGGTATGAAATTGCAGGGCCTTACTGGTGGCACCTTGTGCGTGTAGCAGATATTAAAAGGCACTGCTGGCTCTGTCTGCTTTGCCGTGTTACAGGAACGTAATGGCACTGTGCCTGCTGCAGCAGGCTGCCTTCCTCCTCCCTGCTCTGCAGACTCATGTGCTGCCTCTTGCAGGGACTGGTGGTAGAAGCAGCAAAGAAGAGAAACTCCGCGCTGAAGTAACTCATTCTCAGGGGTTGTTTCGCTGCATTCAGAGGGGCAGCTGTGCTAGACAGATCTGGGGTTTGTGTTTGAGAGTACCGGCGGTAGTTTCTCACACTGGATTTGGCTTTAGTTTGGATGACAGACTTGTTCTGTTGTACAGGTTTCTGTCAGTCTTTGGTAGGTGACATGCGCCAGAATTTCCAGGAGGTGGTTCTCATTGCCTTAAATTGCACCCTTTAACACAGGAAGCATGATGACACCGATCAAAAGCCTCTCAATACAGAAATGATGAGGAACACGCACACCTCTGTGTGTGTGTGTATAGTCTAGTTTGTGTGGTGTGAGCATCTCTCTGTCACTGATGAAATGACGTGTCCGTGAACTTTATTTCTTTAAGCTGGTGTCTCTTGTTCCCACATAAAATGAAGTGCTCTTGTAAAACTTTCGTTTTTGTTCTTAATACTTTATTTTTTTTCTCTTCTTACTTGCATTGCAAGATGCAGGAACAAACTAAGTAAACTTTTGTATGAAATTTAAACTTCTGAATTTCAAAAGGGGAGGCCACATCTCCTAATTCATTTTAATCACAAGGAATGGTGTTTTTAAGTTTCTATAAATGTGATAGATGGTAATGCAGCAGAAAAAAATGGAATAATATTACAGTACTGTTCACTCTATAAATGTGTTTTGACTACAGTAGATGATTTGGTTTTTTTTTTGGCTAACTTTTGCCATCCTATAGTTGTTTGTTTCTAGGGGTGCTGGGGAGAAAAGGGAATGTGAAAGGCAAAGCAGGAGAGATGAGTGTAGAATGTGAAAATTTAGTTACAGGTTAAAAAAGTTGCTTTGTATCAAAAACTCTTTAGAAACTTGCTTTATTTTTAAACATCCCTCAGTAGTTATACAAATATAAAGACTTCTCAAGAGAAAATGTACAATGAGTAAGCATTTTCTTCCACTGCTGTGTAAAAGAATAACCCATGACTAACTTTTCCACAGGAAAACAAGTAAAATCTGAGTAGATCTGGACTTGAAAAATTTTGTAGCAACACGGTAGAGCGGTGAGATGACAGGCCCACCCTACGCTTTTAACACCTTGCCTGCCCACAGCCTGCAGGCAGGCAGAGCCAGAGATGGCCAAAAACTCAAGATGGTCCCTGTAGTGAGACAACTGGGGCACAGATGGAATGAGGTTTTCTTTCCCACGTGTGTTACCTAGCTTGAAAAACATAAACAGTTCCCTCCTCCTTAATACTTTCTTTTAACACTGTCTGCTAGCTAGTCACTTGGCCACGTCAAGACAGCTACAACTGTGCTTTTTGGAGCAGTCAGGAGGCTGTGTTTTCGGAATGGAAGATGCTGTCATCTTCATAAAACCTTGTTGGGTGAAACATTATGACACGTCTCAAGTGTAAAAGTTCGTGAAAATACTCTATTGGTTTGATCACAGGATTTTTCTCAAGCTTGGGCTGAGAATCCCTCAAGTTGGGCCACAGTTTGCTGTTTTCCCTTCTTGCTTTTCACACAGCAATGCTAACCACATGTTGGGTCATATTATCAAATGAATAGCCAGCAGGCTTGAAGGAAGTGTTTATGCACCTCTCCAGCACTTGTGAGGCCATATATGTAGCAATGTGTCCAAGTTTGGGCTCCTTAGTACCAGAAAACTATTGACAAACGAGCGAGTCCAGCGACCGCAATGATCGGGGCAGGGGAGTGTGGGACATGAGAAGAGGCTCTGAGAGATGGATTTGCACAGCTGGAAAAGCAGAAAGCTCAAGTGGGATCTGACAGCTGATTTCAATTACATAATGAGAAGTAACAGAGAAGACAGAGCCAGGCTTACCTTAGAGCCACACAGTGACCACGTGAGAGGGAATGGATAGAAGCTGCAACATGGGCAATCCCAGTTAGGTTGTAAGAAACTCTTTCACCATGAGGGCAGTCAAACATTAGAACCAGGGCCTACGGAAGTTGTGGTATCTCCATCCCTGCAGGTATTCAAAACTCATTTGGGCAAGTCCATGACCAACTTTATTGAAATATGAAGTTGGATCTAACAGCAAAGTTGGTCCAACTTTGGGCAAGGTGAAAGGGGATACTGAAACTGCTTAACCAAATGACTTCCAGAAGGTCCCTTCCAACCTCAGTTAATTCATGCCTCTTCCACATGCATGTCATTGCCAGCTATCATTATTGAAAACTAACAAACCCACAGTCTTTCACCTTGACTTGCTTCTGGAATCTAGGAGAACCAGCCTGAGTCTGACATTTCTGGTGTTGGTTGCAGACAATGATGTGGCAAGTGTGTCCGAAGTAGATGTGATTGTAACAGGGCTGTTGTAGCACCACCTTGTCTGGAAGCAGCAAGAGCAGCATCTGTGTTGCTTCAGTCTCTTATATCCTGCTCTGGGCAAGTCCCAATACTATGGTGTCCTGGTATACTGGAGCAATAGTGAACCTACACTGATATGAAGCTGTGGGTTGTGTTGGTTTTTTTGTTTTGTTTTTTTTTCCTGTGCTAAAGCTACTGTGAGGAAACTCCAGGTCATAGCACTCAGAATAGCTGTGTTGTCTTGAAGAACGAATATTTTTCTTTATCCCCTTATTTTCCAGATCAGCTGGCTGAATCACAGTGGTCTCTGGTCAGGGTTGCATTTGAGAACTAGAGAAACAGTGAACATTGAGGTTGAGCCCTTTAGCCCTTTATTTACTTATATTCTCCCCATTTCTGAAGTCGTTAATACCTGGGCTGAAATTAAATGTGAGTACTTGCATGGCAGAAGGCGGTTATTTTACTCAGGTTTTGTGGAGGAGGAAAGGAAGAGGTTCTGAATAGGGATTAAAATATTACTCAGAATGGCCTTTGCAGTAGAAGGGATTGGATGCTTTGGTCATTTCAAGCTACGGTAATCACCTTAGCAGGCACCACGGTAGAGTATGAGGTGAAGTTACTCCTCTGTAAAATACTTCTGTTTTGTTCACTGTGCATATATGAATAAAGAATATAAAACTGTTCTTAAAACTTTTGTTTGGGGGGTTACAAGGGAGGATCTGATATGTAATAACCAAATAGAACAGTCTCTCTGGGGACCATTTGCACTAATGAACCATCTGCTACCCTTTCCTTTATGAAGCATCATGGACAGCATCATGCTCTTTCTGTTGTGTAGCAGTAATGGGATATTCAGGTTTCTAACAGGAGCACATTTGACACATTGCTGGTTGTTAATCCTCCCTCCCCAGTGACTGCCTCTTGTCTCAGGTAAGCTGGTCCTGTTGGTCATTATAGATGTGACCAGAGATGGAAATAGCCAAGAGGTCTCATGTCTCCTTGGCAGTGTGGCGAGCGCTGTACAGTGACGTGATTCATTCACAGAGGAGGTGAGCGTGTAGTTGTGAATGCTCTGTTTACATGACATTGCAGCACCCAATCATGTATGGCAGGTTGCTGCTCCTTGTATTGCCTTAAGCATCTAATTTTCTTTAAAAAAAAAAAACAACTCTAAAACAACACCGCCACCATGAACAAAAAAAAAAAAAAAAAAAAATCATTCTTTACTGATTCTTACAAGGTCTGAGGCATCTGATCATCATCTCAACAGAGAAGTGTGTACTATGCTCAGAGGATTTTTCTAATTAATTTGCGTATCTGCAGCTGTGCTGTGCTGTCTTCAAACAGTTTCCCTCTCTGAGCAGGTGAAACAGAAATGAAGGATTCTCTTACACCCATTTAAACAGCAGGGAAATTAATTCTTATTTCTGTGCAGTTACTTTGGCTTTACACTGTACTACCAAGAAGGGAATCAGTCCTAATCTCACAGTAGCACAGTCACACAGGGAGATTATTGGTTGTGGCGGGGAAAGCTTCTTTGTTTACACACACTGCGTTGAGGTTTAAACCGTGTAGCCCTCCCGTGCTTTGGTTTTGTTGGCAGCAAGAAATGCTTAGGTATCAAGGGAGGCTGTGGCAGGGGAAAAAGGGCCAAAACTTGCGTGTCTTCTCCACACGTTGGTTTATATGAGTAGAGGTTGTGCCTCCTGGTAGTACCAACTTCAGCTTTTTTTGGTTTAGGAAAAGATTAGTTGGGAACAATATAGCTTCACACAAAATTTCTGTCTGAAGTGCACAAGAATGACAGACCCAGACTTTTAATAAACAGCAAAATGTTTCTCTCTTGAAAAATGTCTTCTGCTTAATTACATGATTCTTCAGTCTACTGACACTACTTTTTCTTGAGGCTCTCCCTCATCCAATTTCAGCAGTCAGAATGTCTTTTCCAGAATGCTGTTGTTTTATGGTGTGTTGGGTCTTGTGAATGGAGTGGTCTTTAGCCTTTTAAAGAAAAAGCCAAGCCAATTACTTAATTCCTCCCTTGTCCCAGCTCATGAATCCTCACAGCATGGCTTTTGTTTAGAAGCAGCTTGCACGCTGGCTAATAACTGGTAGAGATCTCTGATCAGCTTGTCACTCGTGTCTCAGATGCATGTCATTTCAAGGGGTAGCATCACATGAATGATTTAAATTACCTTTTTGATGTTTTTCTCCTCCCACCCCCATTCATTCACTGTAATTAGCTCCTTGTCCTGATTTTGGCTAGTATAGAGTTAATTTTCATTCTTAGTAGCTAGAACAGTGCTGTGTGTTGGATTCAGTATGGGATTTGGTATGAGAAGAATGTTGATAATACACTGATGTTTTCAGTTGTTGCTGAGAGATCAAGGACTCTCCAACTCCCCATGTCCTGCCCATGTGCAGGTGTGCAAGAAGCCAGGAGGGAACAGAGTCAGAGCACAGGACCCAAACTGGCCAATGGAATATTCCATATCATGTAACATCATGCTCAGTGTATAAAGGAGGGATGGCCAGTAAGTGAGGGTGAATCTCTCGCTTCTGGGATTGCAGTTGTGGGATCTTGGTGTTTCAGGATCACTGGCTGTGAACGGGGCTGGGTGTTGGTTGGCAGGTGGTGACCAATCGCATTGTGCATTCCCTGCTTGTACTTTCTATTGTTGTTTTATTTTATTACAGTTATTAAACTGTTTTAATCTCAACCAATGAGTCTCCCTTCACCCCTTCAATTCCCTCCCCTATCCCTTGGGCAGGGGGAGGGTGGGTGAGCGGCTGCATGGTGTTTGGCTGCTGACCGGGTTTAAACCATGACAGTCCTTTTCGGCACCCAATGTGGGGCTCAAAGGGTTGAGATAACGACAGATCTGATCCATACGTTATAACAAATTTGTTATAAGCATTCATTATATTGGCTTACTAGTTGTTTGTCATAATGTTGATTGATTTGCTTCTAGAATCGTGGCTTTCATTCTTACAGTTGTGCTGTGCATCACCCTGCTTGCTGTATACAGTCCCCACGCTGCTGCTTATCACTTGTGGGAGTTGGGTTAAGATTTTTGCTTTGCTGTGCTATGTAATGCTGATTTATGGCACAATAAAGTTGTCAGTCCTGAGACTAGTCCAGTATTTGTACTTAGCATGGTTGTCACTTCTGTACTTTGGGGGTTATCTAGTGGAAAGGGTTAATAATAACACCCTTTACCTTTTATTCTCAGAGCACCAACCCATGGGGAAGACACCTTCCTTCCTCTTCTCTTCCAGGCCATTTCAAATTGGGTTTCAGAATTTTGAGAATGTTGAATATCCTTGGAATGTTAACACTAACATGGTCATCTTACTGCTAAGAGCCTGCATGTTCCTGAATGCGGTTCAGGTTTTGTTCAGGGTTAAACAACTACTTAAGAGTATCACCTAGAGATCTACCCCAAGGTTGGAGAGTTATGAATGGCAAGGGGTGTGGGATAGCATGGGCAAGTACCTGCAACAATGGGCACCTCCAGTATTTTGGAGCTTCACCCCTGAACAGGTGAAGAATCCTGAAAAGCTAGTAAAATATTTGGAAAAAGCATGCTGTCACCCTGGCAATTCCAGAGAGATGCAAATCACTGCAGTGTGCTGGGGCCTGGCCCATGCCTACTGAGCCCTGTTCAACACTTTTCAGTACCCTCAAGGGGAAGAGAAGGTCTCTGGATCTGATAACAAAATGGCAGGCACTGCGGGCAACAAGCACTGCAGCTGAACCAGAGAACCAACTCGTGACGGTGTCAGTCGCTCTTAGAAGAAATACACAAAAAAATCACCTCACATTGGAAAGGGTGACAATGAACCAGGGTCATTGCAGGAACAGGAGGAAGAGGCAGAAGCAGTGGTAATTACTCAATCCCTCTACCTGAGCGAGCTGTGAGACGTGTGAAAGGATTTCAGCTGCCATCCAGGTGAGCACCTACCTGGCTGCTCTGATGCTGGGGCAGTGGCGCCAGTAGTGTAGAATTAGAGGGTAGGGAGCCCAGGCAGCTGGGATCCCTGTCTAGGGAAGGGGGCATTGGCAAGGCAATTGGAAGAGGAACACAAAACCTCAGCCTCTGGAGGTGGCTTTTGTCAGGTGTGAGGGAAATGTATCCCTTCAAGGAAGATGTTCTATGTCATCCAAATAAGTGGACCACTATGAAGAGAGGTATCCAATACTTGAGGGAGTTAGCCACGTGGGAGATGGTTTACTATGACCCAGACTGCACGGCTACCCACAGACCCAGATGAAGTTCAGTGCACCCAGCCTGTGTGATGGAAGTTTGTACGAAGCACACCATAGTTGTGTGCCAAGGCGTTAGCAGTAATGGACTGGAGAGACAAAGAGGGACCAACAGTGGATGAATTGGCTTGCCATTTCCATCAAAATGAAGAAAGTCTCTCTTCCTCCTATCCTGAGAATTTCAGTGATTCAAAGAGGATATGTCCTACTCCCCACCTGCATGGGCTAGGTTCTCAGCTATTGGGAGCAAAATATTTCCCTACTCAAGAGCAACTGTATACACCACGGGGATACCTATGGTATTGCCTGTGTGTCCATGGAGAAGTGAATCAAGTCAGTTTGCAGAGGTGAAAGCCGTCCAGCTGGCCTTAGATATTGCTGAGCGAGAAAGTTGGCCGGTGCTCTGTCTATACACCGACTCATGGATGGTGGCAAATGCCCAGTGGGGGTGATTACAGCAACGGAAACAGTGGCTGGCAGCACAGAGGCAAACCCATCTGCGCTGCTGACATATGGCAAGGTACTGCTGCTCAGGTAGAGAACTTAGTTGTGAAAGTATGTCATGTGGATGCTCATGTACCCAAGAGTCGGGCCACGGAAGAACATCAAAACAACCAATGAGTGGATCAAGCTAAGATTAATGTGGTTCAAGTGGATCTGGATTTGCAACATAAGAGTGAAAAATTTATGGCTTGCTGGCCCTGTGACTCCTCAGACCATTGAGGGGATGCAACACAGATAGGCTCATGACCCAGGGGTGGATTTAACCATGAACACTATAAAACAGGTTATCCATGATTGTGAGACTTGTGCTGCAATCAAGCAAGCCAAACGGTTAAAACCTCTTTGATATGGAGGGCGATGGTTAAAATATAAATATGAGGAGGCCAGGCAGATTGTTTATATCATGCTTTCACAGACCTGGCATTGTAAATGCTATGTACTCACAATGGTGGAAGCAGCCACCAGATAGTTGGAAACGTATCCTGTGCTGCATACCACTGCCTGGAACACTATCCTGGGCCTTGAAACACAAGTTCTGTAGTAGCATGGCACCCTGGAAGGAATTGAATCAGGTAATGGGACTCACTTCAGAAATAATCTCATAGACACCTGGGCTGAAGAATGTGGCATCGAGCGGGTATATCACATCCCCTATCATGCCCCAGCCTCTGGAAAAATTGAGCAGTACAATGGGTTGCTAAAAACTATGTTGAGAGCAACGCATCGTGGAACTTTCAAACATTGGGACATGCATTTAGCAAAAGCCACCTGGTTAGTCAATACTAGAGGATCTGCTAACCAGGCTGGCCCTGCCCAGTCAAACCTTCTATGTACTGTAGATGGAGATAAAGTCCTGGTAGTGCACATTAAAAAACACACTAGGGAAGACAGTCTTGGTTATTCCTGCCTCGGGTAAAGGTAAACTCGTGCATGGGATTACTTTTGCCCAGGGATGCAGGTGCACTTGGTGGGTTGTGCAGAAGGATGGGGAAGTCTGATGTGTGACTCAAAGGGATTTAATTTTAGGTGAAAATAGCTGATAAACTGTATGATGTTAATTGACAGATAACCCTGTGATTGCATATCGGCATTGCTATGGTTGATGCATATTACACTAGTGACATCACATTAATAAAAAAAATGAACTTTGATAGTCAGGACTGATTTCATCAATTGATGCCCAGCAACTTCCTTCAGATTGACACCTTCAGGCTGCAGAATCTGAGCATGGACCATGCCAGTTACATCAGCCATCAGGTCCTATTGTAGCAGAGACTACATGCCATCCTCCTGCCGTGTCCAAGGTCACCCACTTCACCAGTGGAGCCAACTCTGCCTCATCCCTCCTGCCTTGAAAGACTGTCATGACAGGTGGAACCTGAAGTTACGGACTAAATGAACTCACTATACATTCTGGAGGAATGGCCCATAGGCTAAGGGAATGACATCTGTGTGTATGTGTCTAAGACCAGGGAAAGGGATGGTGATTAATTAAAATGTATTGGGAAACATGGAACCTGAGCATAATGTAAATGGTATGGAATAAGGGGTGGATACTGTCCTGGTTTCAACTGGGATAGAGTTAATTTTTCTTCTTAGTAGCTAGAACAGTGCTGTGTTTTGGATTCAGTGCGGGATTTGGTATGAGAAGAACGCTGATAATACACTGATGTTTTCAGTTGTTGCTGAGAGATCAAGGACTCTCCAATTCCCCATGTCCTGCCCGTGTGCAGGTGCACAAGAAGCTGGGAGGGAGCACGGCCAGAGCACCAGACCTGAACTGGCCTGTGAAATATTCCATATCATGTAATGTCGTGTATAGGGGAGGGGTGGCCAGGAAGGAGATGGTTCTCTTGCTTCTGGGATTGTTATTGCAGGATCTTGGTATTTTGGGATCCTGGGCTGGGTATCGGTCAGCAGGTGGTGACCAATGGTATTGTGCTTTGCCTGTTTGTACTTTTTGTTATTGTTTTATTTCATTACAATTATGAAACTGTTTTTATCTCAACCTACAAGTCTCCCTTCATCCCTCCAATTCCTTCCTCCATCCCCTGGACACGGGGAGGGTGAGTGAGGTGCTGCGTGGTGTTTGGCTGCTGGCTGGGTTCAAACGACGACAGTCCTGTTTTTGAAAATACTGATAATCGAATTCATAAACCAGGATAATTAAATGATTAATTTTTTTCCCCAATACCAGCTGTTCTACTATTTTTCTTCCTATTGGTGCTCATAAACAGGAAAGACTTCCTGCTGTATTAAAGATCCATATTGTTGGCAAAAAGCAAAGATGTTGTCGTTTGCTACTACCTGAATGTATTAGTCATTAATGAGGAAAGTCTGGTAAGTGTTTGCAGGACAGCTGGTGCTCTGAATAATTCTTCTTGCTAGCACCTATCCCTTTTCTCTCTCTGATATTGTGCAAAATGAAGAAGTAATTAAAAGGTTAAAGAAGATTCCTCAGCGCTGAGAAGTGATAAACTAACACTGCAGGAAACTAGGAGCAGAACAGGATAGGAACTGTAAAGTTTCTCCATGCAGCCTTGTCAATGTCGAATTTCCTCCTCCTCCTCCTCCACCCCCTTGCCATGTTTTGTATTTTTTTGGAACTATTTGTGTACATAAAGCCTGTTTGATAGACTCCTGTTGCTCTGGGGGGACTTGTGCCTGCTCAACACAAGCAGGGCAAGCTTACGGTGTGGTCGGTTCTTGGCGACGAAGGGGGTGCAGTAAGGGAGTGCTGCTGTCGGGCACGAGCCCGGGGCTGTCCCTGCGCCGTTGGGCACGAGCTGGCTCCCATCTGAGCCGGGGAGCCGTGACAGCATGTTGGGCAGCTGCCCAGAGGAGGGATGTCTTCCCTGGCACCTCACCGGGGGAGAGGAAAATATGTCGGGGAAAGTCAGAAGAGGCAAGTCAAGGCCTTTTTCTGAGAAGAGAGAATGGCTAAACGTGTGCAATGTGGATGAGAGAGGTTGGGGGCATAAAACGTGTTTAGACACATCACAACAATTATTCAGGCTTTCTCAGTCAACCCCAGCTAGTCTTGGTGAGATGAGGGGTCAGCAGAGGCGAGCATTCAGGCTGTATCCTCTGTAGCACTGAGCAGGGTCTGGTGATACTTCATATGGCTTCAGTCACCAACTTTGAACATCCCCATCTGTAAATTAATTAGTAATTTCAGTTTGAGCTGTCTAAATCTCTTTCTTAGAGTGGGCAGTGGTGTTTTGGTGTGTTGCAATTAAACAGCTGAAGAGAGAATGGTAAAACTTGAAAGTGACCTTTTGCTAATGGTCCTCAAGAGTGTTGGAAAGGATTTGTTTGCTTAGACCGTGACTACTCCCTTGTGAGCAGCTTCAACCTATTGAGTTTAATTGGTCTGTAGATGTTATTCTCCTGGTTTTATTTAGTTTAGAGGGAACATGGTGAGGGAGCAGAGAAGTTAGATGGACTACTTCATATCTTTATGTGTTCTTGTTTTTTCCCCATTGTCGGGGTTTTCTGTGCTCCATAGAGAATGTTGGAGTTAGTGTAAGAAACACAAGGACAGAGTAAGAGAACTCTGAAACCTGATTTGGTGGAGATTAAGAGAGAGAGGAAAAATGGTTATCACGTTGTTTATAAATAACTTTTTAAAACTTGTATCTTACCTGCTGGGATCTTGGGTTGTATTCCAAATACTCACAGCATTCCTCCACACCAGGAGAGAGTTGTTATCGCTGTTGTACAGGTAAGGGCTATATGTAGGAGAAGACCCTACAGTCTGGATTACTCAGGCTTGAATTTTTGCTCTGAGAGTGGCAGAGCCCTTTTGCTTGTGTCTATTCATTTGAAATGCTCTCAAAAAGAACAGTAACCCTTTCAGAAAGTCAATTACATGGTTCAAGGCAGAGAAGAATTGGACCCAGAAAGCTTGTCTGGCCAATTCAACAGTGATTAAAGGAGTGGAGAAGAGGAGAGGCTGGAGTCTGGGCAGTGGATATTCCTCATTTGGCCATGAGCATGCAGTGCGGTATGGGGATTTGCCATGCTGGTGTGGCAAATGTGACGAAACCCTAATTCCTTCTTCCACTGGATCTGCTTTTAGCCTGTGTCCAGCTCAGATGGGGAGAAAACCCAGGGCTCTGGACACCCCACCTTCAAATCCTGATAGTCGCCCTTAGGGGAGTATCAACAGGCCTGTTGGTTGTGAAGGGTGGTTAGACAGTGTTCGTACTGGAAGACTCAGCAGTCAGCACTCCTGAGTTTCATTCCTAGTGCTACCCCAAGCTCCTCCAGCTGGTTACTCACTACTTTTCGTATCTGTGGAGGGCCCTGAGCAGAGTGAGGCTCTTCTGCTGGGAAGGGAACGTCAGCCTGGGGTTCAAGGAAGGGGGTAGCGTGACCACTGGAGAACCTAACCTGCTTGCTCTTCTCCAGAGAGATGCAAGAGCTTCGAGTAATAGTCCTCTCCTACTGTGATTTTATTTTTTTTTTCCTTCCCTTGTTTCCAAGGTTACACTTTAATTCCATTTAGTAAAAAAAGCCCCATATGTACACTTGACCTTGGGGACTTTTATGTTCATAACAATGGCTTGTTTGTGTGCATTGAGTTCAGCTTCCACTGTAAAGGACAGGGTCAAACAATCTGCAGACAAAGAGATCGGAGAGAGGTCCTGCTTCACATTAAAATCTGTAGTCAGCTTGACTTGGAACTTTTCGTTTATAAGCTTTGTCGATAATCTCAGCAGTCCTTAACAAACTGTGAAGCTGAACACCATGGATTCACTCTGCAGAACCCAGCCAGTGTCTGTTCCTGCTGATGCCTTTTGGTTTTTGTGGGTCATGAGGTAGATACATACTTAGGTTAGATTATTCACATGTTGTATGCTGTTGGACCCTGAAATAACTTTGATTTTATGCATTAAATAATCATGTATTGAAGTTACTAATCAGAGAAAAATGTGGAGGAATTAGTAATTAATTTATTAAAATATACATGAATTATTAATTAATCTAAAAATTTAGTAAACACTTTATGCATATCTTTTTTTTTTCCTGTTACAAAGACATGGCAACAAAATGTACCACATTTATGCTACTCACTTTCATAATGACCATTCTTGCTTGAGGTTTGTTCTTGCAAGGTGTTGAGTACTCTGGCTGTGATCCAGCAAGATTTAAGCATGTAATTTAACTTTAAGGATGTGAGTAGTCCCACTTTATTGAAACCATTTGAGTGATTAAAGGTACGCAGGTGGATAAGTGCTTTTCTGGATGGAAGCCAGAATGCACAGAATTTTCCAAGATCAAATCCTTAATTATTAAATTGATTTAGAGCAGTTCTTGTATCCAAGGCAACAATGACAATGAGACGGTCGAGTACTAAACTCTCTATACATCTAAGAGAAATTTAGTTAGTTAAATTATGTGCAAATATGGGTGGACATGGTTTACTGTAGTCTGTTCTTCTCATACAGGCAAAATCTGGCTTGATAATGGCATGTTGATGAATACAAATGGAGTAAATTAGTCACACCGTGGGTCCTATATGTAAATGTGTATGGGGTATTTTTGTTTGCTTACGAACTTAACTCAAAACTAGTTTTCGTATTAGCTCTTCTTCTCTCAATCATTAGGTAATTCGTCCAGATAGTTAGCAGGTCTTTTTCATCAGATAGATGTTGCTGACTCTCATACAGTATTTGTTAGCATTTGAAATACATATTTCTTTTGTCTCTCCTTCCTGGATTTCATTTAAATGGGGAAGAATATTTTCTAGCTCTTATGTGCCAAGAGTTCATTTACGTGTAATATGCTAAACTATTAAGTAATCCCGAACTCTTAAAACACTGGAAGAAAAGTAAAAGACTCCCCCTTCTTGTTCTATTTATGTTTAAAGAAGCTCTTGATTCTGGAATCTGTCTCATGATTTTTTTTTTAATACCTAAAACTAGGATATCACTAACATCATAGCTCAGACAAACCAGTTCAGACTGAATCAGTTCTTCAGTATTTTCATCCAAATACTCATTTGCTTTACAAGAGCTGAAACATAGTTCATATTGATGGCCTAGGTAGAGAAGAATCCACCCTGGGGTCTCTTATAGGGAAGATGGGGGGGAAAATTGGGATTCTCCACGGTCCTGTTTGGTTTTGCACAGTCTCTCCACCTAACCATCAGTAAGATGAAGAACAACCTTGTTTAGGGTGAATGCACTGCAAGAATTTACTGTATCTTCTGAGGTATTTGAAGCGTCAATTAATTGTTGATTTATGTCAGTGTTGGGTCATTTGAATCATACCCTATGATCTGTGTTTATTACCTTGATACTGTTTTTTTTTTTTATCTTGTGTGATTACACACGCTGCAGAAAAATCAGACTTTTTTTTTTTTTTTTTTCAAACTAGTAGTAAAGAGAGCTGTCACTTTCCAGTAAGAGTGCCCTTTTGTGTCATTCTGTGATTTTAGGAAACAGGAAAAATGTGAACTTCAGAGCACCCCAATTGTGATGCCACAGGGGAGTTCACAGTTTGAAAAACCCGGGTGTCAGATAAAACAGTGCAGAGAATATCAGACTGTAGGCTTCTAGAAAACTCCAGGTGGTAAAGGTATAATGAATTCTTCATCACATGAAGATAAGCACAAAGGTAAAGCTACTTCATGTTTGCGGTCCGACATCACCCTAGTTTCAAATTCATTTTTGGTTTAATAGGAGATACTCCCACAAAACTTCTACAAACTGTCTTTACTTCTGTAGCATTTATTTTGTGACTAAACCCTGGAGTCTTCATTCTCCACTGCATTGCATGTGGATCAGTGATTTCTATTGCTACAGAGAAAAGGCATTTAACCCACACTGGTATAAATGGTCAGTGTCACGGATGACGAGGCTGGTTTCGTGCATCTTGCTCTCTGAGTTGGTTCTGCCTGTTTATTGCAAACTTTTGCAAGAATTGCCTCCCACTTTGAACTGCTGCAAACTTGACTGCTGCCAGGTTTCACCAATGAGAGGGGACTGTTAGCAAATTTAAGGAGCAGATGTGGATATAGTAGTTCTGCTTGGGGGCTAATGCAAATCTGTTGTACAATGTGAAGCTGGTGTGGTTTTCTTTAGCTAATGTCTTGATTTGGTCTGTGCTTAAAATGTTTTGTTATGAGATTAGCTGTCAGAAATATGCTAAAAACCAAAACAACCTCCCACATCATTAACGAAGAGAGCTATGTTGGTAAAAGTTCTTAAATGGACACAGTTATACTGGCAAAGGGAGGGAGGAAAGATCTCTTTGGTATCATCTGGTCCATCTGGGGAGCTGGCAGAAGAATTGGAGGCGTAGATTAAACCTGTATAAACTCCCTCTCCCAGTTTGCCAGTAGACTTGACTGGTAAAGCTCATATGTTTGTCAGTGTAGGCTCTTCCACGGTTACCTATTATCCGATGGAAAACAGCATGTGTTCTTTGCCCAGTGTTTTATGAGCTGGCAGTTTTAGGACTCTTCTGCCCGTAGTCGTGTGTGTCTCACCACAGACCTGTCTGATGCAGGATTTTCTCTGGAAGCCCAGCACAGTGGCCGTGCTGCCCGTGCCGCCTGCCACCGCTCAACATCAGCCTCAGCCAGTCAACAGCTCGACACCTCTACCCAGAACAACACGGCTGGTTTAGGTAGGAGTTTCAGAACCCAGTGGTTCCTTTTGTCTGCCTCTTACCTTCTGAGCTTTTGGAGCTTATTTTTCAGGCCTTTATCCAGAATGGCTCTTGCTGACAGAGGTTGAGTCCCATGGTAAGATCCTCAGTCTGTGAAGCTGTTTCCATTGTGTATCGCTGGAAAGCTCCAGAAATGGAGACTGGTAACAGGAAAAGGAATTGGCCAAAAAATATCTTCTGCCGTGAAAAGTAGTGGATACAGTGTAAGCTGAAGTTATTTCCCTGGTGGAAGTATTAGATTAGCAGCTGTTTTCTTTCTGCTTTTTAGGTTTTACACTGTTTTTCATTACTGATGAATAACTCAACCTGGTTTCAGGAGTAAGTTGTACCTCCTACGCTCAGGACCCCTGCATTTTTGGTGTTATTTTCTCCATACACTATTATTCAGTGCTTAAAAGCCCTTAGCAATTAATAAAAAATAAACGTTTAAAAGAAGAAATAGAATCCTTATCTTAAAAATTCAGAACTTATTGGAAGAAGGGGGAATAACGCAGAACCTCTGAATATGCATTGCTTTACATGCAGCTCAGGCTAAGTTGATGTAAAGTGATAAGCATAGAAGCTTTAGCTAAGAGAAATACTGGAAAATTAGATGCTTTTTTTTTTATTTTTGTGTGTGTGTGTATATATATATATGTATGTCCTACTAGTTTGACCGATAATACCAAAATGGGTGAAAATGACCTGATATATCAAGCTGGTGATCTAAAAAATAAGCCAAGGATAAGAAATTTGAGACTTGCTTTTTTAGTTCCTCTAACAGGCAAGTGGATCGATGTAAACGCCCATTGCCAACCAGTCACCTATCTTGATGCCAGTAAAAATGATGTAAAAGCCAAACAGTGATCCTGGAGACCTTTGTGCAAAAGTTGCAGGAGTCATGCTAGTCATGCTGCCTGCTGGCGCTGCCTTGTTCGACAGCACCACGGCCGCTTTGGTGCTTTGCCTTCCTCCTGAGCCTCCCGACCATGCCTGCACCAGCCTGCCCGCTGCTCTTGGGTGTTTGTTAGGAAAAGCTGCTCATCTCTTCCAGGCACTCGAGATCAGCCGCAAAGAGGTGGTAGTCTTGGACTGTGACAATGAAGGAGCGGTTTAGCAGTGAGGGAAAACTGGCAGCATTTAGATAAAACCGGTCAGACCCAATGGCTGTTGTGTAATACCAGCGCTTGAATGGTGGATGATGGTACTTTCTGCTGAGGGCACGTAGTTTGGAGAAAGCATATAACTAGATGTTAGCATTTCTCTGCCAGTAGAGAGATCAGGGAGCAGAAAGCTACTGAAAATTTGAAATTTGGATACTAGGGATCTCTGACATGTTGCCGAGAGACTAAGTAGCCTTTATCTTTATTACCACCCTAAAGCAAAACTGTAGTTACTGGCTCTCAAAAGGTGTTTCCAGGGACTGATTTCTGTTTGCTCTGCCCACCAGCCCCATGGAGCTAAGCACATGATATCACAGCCCCACTGGGCAGCAGTGTGGCTTCTGTCAGCTTATTCAGCTGTTTTTGTGTGATTCTGGTCTTAAAAAAAAACAAAAAACAAAAAACAAAAAACAAAACAAACAAACAAACAAAAAAAAACCAAAACAAAAAACCCCCAAACAAACAAACAAAAACAACAACAAAAAAAAAAAACAACAAAAAAACCCCAAACAAAACCCATCTGTGAAATGGTCTGAAATAAAAGCCTTTTTCCTTTCCTTCCTATCAAAAGCAGCTGAACTGGATCATCTCAGAGGCTGGTAACCTTCACAGGGGGAGAAAGGGGAGAGAGATGGGGCAAAGTGGCTGAGAAAAACCTCCTCATAGAGCCCTGTTTTCAGTCCCCAGTGATTTCTTTCCCAAGCAGAGGGAAAGATGAGGACAAGGGTGTGCAGGATGAAGGAGTGAAAGAGGCTCAGAAGAGGGCAGCACCCAACAGGGCTCCTGGCACAGTGGAAAACAGCCAAAACGAAGGAGCGTGGGAAGAAAGAGAAAGGAGGCACAGTGATCCTTCCCGGCGGGATGGGAACAAGGAGTGACAAGCCACTGGGGTGCTGGAGCAGCAGGGCTGGATGTCTGAGTGGGGGGAGGCACACGGGGAGACTTTGTGCTCACCTACTCTTCAGCAAAGCTCCTGACTGGTTAGTATTATGGAAAGTGAAAAACATTATGTTTGCAGATAAACAGTGATTTGAATGGGACGTTAAGAAATAAGTCATGCGAAGTTGCTAGCTTCAGTTATGTTTCTGAATTTGGCCTTTGGTACTGAAAATGAAGATGGTGATAGGGGAGCTCTTAAAAATACTTTCTAAATCACCTTTTTCTACTCTTGGCATTTTATACCTATATGAGGATGACTCTAGAGAACATTTATCTTACTTTTGAAATGCATTGGGCTGCAGGGATACAATACAAACAAATACATTCCAGGGGAAGATGTTTCTAGATCTTGTTAGTAGGCTTTATTTCCTCCTACTCCCTGAATTATTCCTTCTCCAGACACTACTGACATCAATACCAGTGTAAGGAAGCCTTTAAATTCTGAAACAGGCAGTAATAGATCTTTGTATAAAGAGGAGCCAAACTTGCATGCCATTTGTGGGAGGGAGTGTTTCATAAAAATTACTTTTATTATTCTGGTATTGTGTTAGAAAGTCATGTTGCTAAATGTATGAGGGAGAAATTATTATAATGGCAAGTGTCTTAACGTAGCTTAAATATCTGACAAGAGCATTTCAGAATTAAATCATTCCTGCTCCCACTTGCTGCCAACTGTAACCTGCTGCCTTTCTCAGGATAATATGATGTCCCTGACTTGCAAATTAAACATTAGCCAGTAATGGCATAGGAAATCAGAAAAAATTCCATGGAAACAGAGTTGTGAGTTTGCATCATAGTCATGCAAATCGATGCCCATTCTGATGAATTGAAAAGCTCTCAATTAATTTTGCCGTGAAATTCTTTTGCAGTGAAGATTTTCCCCCAGACTAAAACTGCTGGGGAACCCTGAAATCCTGAAATTTGGTTCCCTGAATGAATTCTTTGCCATCTTTTATCTAAAACTGCAACCAAGTCTTCCCAGAAAACTAATGGAATGGGTAAGCATTAGTGGGTACAGCTCTGCAGGCACTAAAACCAGTCACAGCCTCAGAAGAAACCCCAAGCTGCCTCACTCCAGGTAAGTATGGTGGATAAACATTCTATTGCTCATAATGTACACAAACGTGCTTCCTGTTTTGTGCACTGAGGACTAAATAATACTTCTGTAATAGTAACTGTGTTGTGACATTAAGATGACTATGGAGGACAGGGAGAAGGACACTAAAAAACTCTGCTAGGTGAGCATACATTATATAAAATAGCCAAACCCCTGACAGCTGCTTATGCTTTGCTACCTTCCATTAGTGTTTAGTATTTCTGCTTGCTGATTCACCAAATCAAACAAGTCACTACCTGTCCTCTGTCCTATTTGGTGGGAGGTGGGATCTTGACAGATGGCTCTCTTGAGAGCTACTGTCTCTTAATATTGCTGCTCTACTACATATGGGATAATTGCCTTTTTTCAAGCATATATTGGCTAACACAGGATAGGTTTTACCAACACACATATATTGAGTGGGAGAGCTTTAAGTCATATCGTCCTTACTTCTTCATGAAGTTGTCTCATGAAGACCAGTTCTGTTTCAGCAAACTCTACACCAGCAAAAGATCTTCTGCAGTTTCCCCTATCAGCAAAATAAATGTTTAGAAGTTTTTTGCATGCACACAAGCAATGAAAGTCTATGCCTGTGCTTAAGTGGTGGCCATGGTAGGTCTATGCAGGCTGGTGGTGAAGCTTTGTCAGCGATACAGCTATGTTGGCAGTGCTTACAGTTGGGGTATCAGTTCAATGCAGAGAAGCCTGTACAAGGATTTGGGACTTAAATCCATCTTTGACAGTGTAAGGGGTTTGGACTGAAGTGGATCCAAGGCTGAACCTCTGTCCTAGAAGTGGTCAAAACAATGAAAGCATTGACGGTCTGATATATTATGGCCTGTTACTCCCTGTAGCAAGTGAAATGGTCACAGTCTTCCACCCTGGCTTCTGCTCCCCCCCCCCCCCCCCCCCCCCCAACTATTCTCTTCTGAGAACAGTGCTTTCTAAAATTGGAAATCAAGTTCTCTGTGCTCTCTCTTTCAAATCTGTTGCATGGTGTTAACTGGAGTTATTACAGCAGAAACTTTACTTGGGGTCAGCAAGAAGCCTGATGAGACTGTTTACCAGGTTTTGTAGGATAATGTGAATGAGCTGACTGTGTGTGTGCTCTGCATTCTCTTTGATCAGGAAATATAGTAGATCAAAGCTGTCTTCAACCCACTAAGATCCATTTTTTTATGAGCGTTAAATATTATGGAAAATGACAGTACTGTGGCATAATAAACAAAGGTGAGAACAGTAGAAAGGAGGTTGGTACCAACAGGGCTGCAAGCAGATTCTATATATGATCATACCTGTGTCCTTTGGTTACAACAGGGTGGCATCTCCCTTTAATGAACCCTATGCAATACCTTGCTAACAATCTGAGATTTAAAACACTTCGTGTATCAGCACATTCCCTTTTTAGTTGTTCCATAACAATTAAGGAAGCCTGGCATGTGGTGGGGTCTGTTCTCTCCATACATATGCAGAGCTGCAGTTGATGCTGATGGGAATGATGAGCCTGAACTGAAGGCAGAAGAGTACCAACTGTTTTCATCTGTTCAATAGCCTTGTATAAAAGCTCTGTGGTCCTCATCCCAGGGTTGTTTGTCCACCTCTGGACCACATTCTTCCCTAGGGTATCTTGACTGAATTTGGGTTTCCATGTCTTCTATCACAGAGGTCTTTGTGCAGTTGAGAGAATTACTGGGTTGTTTGTACCTGACACCATTTGCAGCATGATGGATGCATGGAAAGTTAAGTTGGGAAGTTGTTGCTTTATTCGTGTATCATCTACAGCAAAGACTAAAGAGCAAGAGAAAGTGGTTATGTTCTGATTGATTGATTTATTTATTTTCTCTCAGGAAAAACATGAACCTGAGCAACTCTGAGATACTTCACTTCTAACAGTATATATTCTTATCTGTCAATTAAAGATTATGCTCATTGTCACATTTATAGTGTGCACCAAACCACAAGAAAAGTAATTATTCTTTGAAGTAGTGAAGTGAATGCTTTCTGTGAGATTGGAAGTATCTTTTCATTTTATGATCTCTTTGGTTTCAGAAGTCTTAGCAATTACGTTGTTTGGGTTGTTGCTAGGAAGTTTTTTCCTAATCTGTGATTAATAGATGTAGCTGTGAAAGTCAATTGCATAAAACTAGGCACTGCACTTCAATATGCATTGTGTTTCAGAATTGAATTTGTGAATGTGATGTCTCGATTTTGTGAAGGTAATGGAACTGAAGGTCTGTAAATGTGCATAGCTTTGCTGGGTCATGGTCTAGAGTTTCTCATTTATTTGCTGTAAGAAACAATCAGAATCTTAGCATGAGTTTTGTACATTTCAAATATATAGCTGCACAGAAGGGGCTTTTAAAATCTATAGCTCTCTTTGCAACCCTTGCACTTAGTGTGTGAATAAACTCTGACCTAAATAAAATAGGAAATAGAAGATGTTTAAATCTTTTAAATTCTGTGTTAGAATACCACAGATAGCAAAGCAGAAGAATGATAAAACACGCAGCTCTTAAGGCAGGTTTCTATGCTTATTTACACTTAAAAAAAAAGAAGTGAAAAATCATGTCAAAAGAATATGAAGCCAGCAAAATAGAGCAAGTAAAACTTTCATGAAACTTTGACTTGTGCATCGCAACTTTGTTCATGTGGGCTGGGTTGACCTGGCTGGCAGATGCCCACCCAGCTGCTCTCTCACTCCCCCTCCATGGTAGAACAGGGGGAAAAAATAAGATTAAAAAACCCTCATGGCTTGAGATAAAGGCAATTTAATGATGAAAAACAAAGGCTGTGTGCAGAAGCAAAGTAAAACAAAAAAATTAAAATTACCATTTTATTCTCTAGTTCCCACCAGCGGGTGATGTCCAGCCATGGTGTGGTAGGTAGGACCTCAGTTACAAGTAGCGGTTGCTTTGAAAGACCAACCCTTCAATAACAAATGCCCCACCCTGCCCTCCTCCTCCCTTGTTTTAGCTTTTATTGCTGAGCATGACCTCATATGATATGGAGTACCCTTTTGGTCAGTTTAGGTCAGCTGTGTCCCCTCCCAGCCTCTTGCCCACCCCCAGCGTGCGGGCCTTTGGCGGGGCAGGTGGTGGTTGGAGTGAGTCCTGGTGCTGTGTGAGCACTGCTCAGCGATAGCCAAATCACTGGTGAGTTTATCAATGCCGTTCTAGCTACAGATACAAAGCACAGCACTCTGCGGGGTGCTGCGGGGAAAGTGAACTCCAGCCCTGTCAGACCCAGTACGGCACGAGATGACAGCGTGCAAACCTATAGCTTAGTTTTACCATGAAATGGTCTCTGTTGTACCTGTTTTGATGAGATATCACAGTGGAGAGAAAGCAGATTTGGTTTTGGTAACACTGTGGCTAGTTAAGGTCAGGTCTCTTTATCCCTTCAGCCAGGGTTTGTGTGGATTAGCTCCAGGTAAGTAAAACTCTAGAGTTTCATGGCTATATTAAAATACGTTTTAGTGTTTATACTGTGTTAGCTGAGGTGATTTGGGAGCTGTCAGCTGCATCAAAAGGAGAGTGGTCAGCAGGTCGAATGAGGGGATTCTCCCCCTCTGCTCCGCTCTGGGGAGACCCCCCTGCAGTGCCGGGGCCAGCTCGGGGGCCCCCAACAGCAGAAGGACCCGGAGCTGCTCGAGCGGGGCCAGAGGAGGCCACGGAGATGCTGGGGGGGCTGGAGCAGCTCCCCTGGGGGGCCAGGCTGAGAGAGTTGGGGGGGTTCAGCCTGGAGAAGAGAAGGCTCTGTGGAGTTCTTATTGCAACCCTTTCAATATTTAAAGGGGACTTTTTACCAAGGCCAGTAGTCCCAACACGAGGGGCAATGGCTTTAAACTGAAAGAGGGTAGATTAGGTTGGACATAAGGAAGAAATTTTTTATAATGAGGGTGGTGAGGCGCTGGCCCAGGGTGCCCAGAGCAGCTGTGGCTGCCCCCTCCCTGGAAGGGTTCAAGGCCAGGTTGGACGGGGCTGGGAGCACCCTGGGCTGGGGGAAGGGGGCTCTGCCCGGGGCAGGGGGGGGCACTGGGGGAGATTTAAGGTCTCTTCCAACCCAAACCATTCTGTGGTTTTTCAGAAATTACCATTCTAGCAACTTCTGAAATTAGTATCATCTTTATCCTTTTTGAGAGAAAAGGGGGAAGAGGGGTAGGTTTTAACTTAGCATTTGTGGAGGAAAGAAAAAAAAAAAAAAAAAGAAAGTGGCCCCTACTTTTGCTTCAGGGTCATTCCCTGCAGCCCTGCTCCCCCCCTGTGTGCCAGACCAGCTCAGGACTCCACAGGCTGCCAAAGCAGCCCAGCTACCTGCCCTGTTGCATGTAT
Organism: Tyto alba; assembly: GCF_018691265.1. Classification (NCBI taxonomy): domain Eukaryota; kingdom Metazoa; phylum Chordata; class Aves; order Strigiformes; family Tytonidae; genus Tyto; species Tyto alba. The sequence goes on from NW_024881322.1 coordinate 12,103,076, forward strand.
CTACAACCCTTTTTCGTATTATTGTTCCACAGCAAAATCCAGCACAAACATGCTGTAGTGTAGGCAGATTCTGCAAAATCTTAAAATAAAAGTAGCATTTAGGATGGGAAAGACTAATTGAAGCAGTTATATTTGCCCATGGTATTTTTTCAATAGTCAGTTTTTAAGAAGAGAGATATATTTCAGCTTTTAACTTTTTTTTTTTTTTCCCCTCCTATTCCTCTTTTTTCTTCTTCTCTTTCAGAAACTAATTTGACATATTTCAGTGCAATAAAAGCTGGACACAGATCCATCTTTGGAAGAGAGGTGGGAGGTAGTGTAGGTTGGGGTTGGGTCAATTTATTGTTCAGGCTTTTAAGTGAAACTGGAGGAAATTGTGAAACTGAGGTTGCAAGGAGAGGTGAGCAATACATTATTTCCTTTCCTTTGCAGATTACCAGTTCAGCTGTAGGGTATAAAAACACATTGGACAAAAAAATAGAGTAACTTAGTTTTTAATGATTTCAGATAATCCTTTCTCTGTATGTGAAAGTAAAATAAAATGCCAATGACTCTTCTGTGTTTAAAAAATAAATAAATCTTTTAACCTTTTGTTCAACATTCTCTTATTTGTTTGTTGTGGTTTCCCAAGGCTATTATGCATTAACAATATCTGCATTGTGCGAGTGCTTGCGGATCCTGTTGTTACACCACACCTTTGTGGGATTGGAAGACCAGCTCAGGTTGCAGTGAGATGTGTTTTCCATGTGTTCAAGTGATTTTAGAGACAGGGCTTGAAGAATGGTGGGGGGATTGGTGCTGTGAAGTGTTTGAACTGTGGGGATGCGAATTAAAAGTGACAATGAATGTTTAGAACATCTGAACTCCTTGAGGGTTGCATGGGTTAAAGCAATATTGGGTATTTACTTGCAGACAACTTATATAACAGGTTTTGTCAAGCTCAGTGTTCATTATCTTACAATGAGAGCAGCTTATAGAGGAGGAAAGAGATGCTCCTTATGGACCCTTTGGCTTCCAAACCTTGGCATGTAAGTTTAAAGCTTAGAACTACTCATATAAACAAATTTAAGTGCATATTCATTGTTTGGAGGCTGTGGAAAAAATACTGGAAGTTTTCTGAGGAGTAGAGAAGATGAGGAACTTATTTAAAAAAAACAAAACAAACAAAAACAAAACAAAACATAAACCAAACAAACAGAAAAACCCAACGAAACAAAAACTCCTCCAACTGTTAGACATTTGGGGTAGATATTCAATGACAGGCAGAACAGATAAGTGTTCAAGTCCTAGAAAAGTTAATGGGAACTGGATGCTTTACACTTTTTACCTCCATAATTACTCCTTGTGAACATATCTGTGACAATGAGTTGCTTCTGGACAAGTAGGTCCCAAAAGTCTCTGAAGCAGTTTTGGAAAAAACTTATTTCTCTCCCTTGCATGCCGTTCAACCCCCACTTAATTTTGGGGGGGGCGTAGATCATTGCATTCTCCAGCTGAAGTGTAAATACAATTTCTTTGCCAGCTTTAAAATACTGTGCACTTCTGGTGGAAGAAACAGCAAAGCAGATGGCAAGTGAATTTGAAGCTTTGAAGCTGTAGTTTTGAGTATTGAGTGTATCACACTGTCTAGATTATTATTTGGCTGGCTAGCTTTAGAACTCAGCACGCCTTCAATAAAAGGTAGCTTTGGGTTGAAGGAGAAATTTATTAAAGCATTATAGAAAAGCCTAATGTTGCTATAAACTTATGCTTACAAGCTGAACTATGATTTCGGTGTACCACTGCTGCTTCCACTGGTGTTTGTGGGAGCAGGATCAAGGACAGGCGATTCATAACCCCTTGAGGTAGATCCCTGTGATCACATCTGATAGACCGATGGAAGAAGTGACCATCCTTCTGACATCTAACTGGTGGTTCCTGCCATTTGTTTGCCTCCTTACTCTGTGTGCTGGTAGAACCTACAGGTAAAACCAGTGAGGAACATGACCTGACTGACTACTCTTCTCCCCCAGATTTTCTAGCAGCTGTTTTTAATACGGATCACTTCCCTGATGTGTCAAAGCACAACTGTAGGAGGTGGTAAACACTGGCACAGAGGTGAGAAAGACCTGTGGGAGCAGGAATGCTTCGTGGCTAGAAGCCTCAGCTCTTCGGGTCATTTTAATGGGCATCTTCAATCAGGTGTAGACACTGGAAAGCAGGAGTATACACGGTTGATGACTGTGTGATGTTGATCTTCTGTGCTGGATAAGCTGCAGAGTGGCAAACTTGGAGTAACATGCTGCTGGACTAAGCATTAATGTGCTCGCCAGAACCAGTGCGGGTCTCTGCTGGCCAGGCAGACATCAGTGGGCAGGGAGGTGCTGCCCACCATTGGCTCTTGGCGTGGGCCAATCCTTGATCTTACCAGGTGTCCATCTTCTGACCCTCTGCTTTTCTCCGAGGGTTTTAAACCTTTTATTGTCGTTTTTGAGTCCTCAAATGACTATTTCTGTTTCCACAATTTCTTGCCTTGATTTTTTTTTTTTTTTTTTCCATTGGCTTATCTTGCTGACTCTAGTTTGTTCTCCATGTACAGGTTTTTCTGACTAAAGTCAAGCCAAGGTCAGAGCCAAGCCTCAGGTCACATTTGGATGAACCTTAAAAGACTGGGCTAGAAGTTACAGTTTCCCTCTTTGATGGTCTGATCTTTTTTGATCATTGATGCCATTGCCTTGATGCTATTAGGATCTGGCATCAAGCTGAGCATCTATTTACACTTCTGCCTTGTGGGCTGCAGCAGGGTTTGGAGTCTTAATGGCAGTGCTCAAATCAAAATTCAGTACTACTGTGTATGCAAAGACCAGCCTAGTTAATACCCCAACTGGCTGCCATTCACCTGGTATTTCAGTGTCAATCCACCACTGTTGAGGTTAAGTGGTCATTGCCACATAAGGTAAAAAGGTGCAGCAGGAAAAAAGTACTGAGTCATTAGGATGATGGAGAGTTATTCATCCCATGTTTCTTGTGTGTTGTTAACCATTTTATATCCGATTAACCCTCTGTATTTGCTGTGAGCTTTTGGAGTGTCCAGCTGTATGAAACCACTGTTTAATTCCTAAAATTATTTCTTTACTATGCTTTCCTTAGCTGATCCTTAACATCAGCTTCTCACACCAGGAGAAAACACTACTGAACCTTTGATAAGCTTTCATCTCTGTAGAAATATTTTTGATAGAAGGTGTCTTTAGGCCTGTCCTGGTTTCAGCTGGGATAGAGTTAATTTCTTCCTAGTAGCTGGTACGGTGCTGTGTTTTGGATCTAGTGTGAAAATAACATTGATAACACACTGATGTTTTAGCTGTTGCTAAGTAGTGCTTATCCTAAATTAAGGATTTTTCAGTTCCCCGTGCTCTGCCAGCAAAGCGGGTGCACAAGAAGCTGGGGCAGAGTACAGCCAGGAATGGATGTATTCAGCCAGCCAAAGGGATATTCCATACCATAGGGTGTCATGCCCAGTATATAAACTGGCAGAGTTGGCTGGGGGGTGGATCGTTTCTGGGGCCTTGGTCAGTGGGTGGTGAGCAACTGCACTGTGCATCACTGGTCTTTTTTGGGGCTTTATTTATCTCTCTTTGTTATATTCCTTTTTAATTACAATTATTATAATTATATTTTAATTTAGCTATTAAACTGTTCTTATCTCAACCCAAGAGTTTTACTTTTTTTTTTTTTTTTTTTTTTTTTCCTCCAAGTGAACAGCTGTGTTGTGCTTAATTTCTGGCTGGGGTTAAGCCACAACAATGCCTTTAGTGAAGATCTACTCTGATCTTAAAATATTTGCCCCTCTTCTCGTTTATAGGTAATGGACTAATGAGGACTATTTGGACTCTTGTCCTGGATATGTGTTTTTCTGTTGTCAGAGAACTCTAATTAGAGTACGTGCGATGATTAATGCATGTGGCAAACACTTACCTACCAATGTCTGAGTGAGTGTCGTCTTCTGTCTCTAGTCACCGTTCTGCAAGAAATGTGGCATCCCTGGTGTGGCAAGAACTGTGTCCTTTACATTATAATTATGATATCAGGATGAAATTCAAGTATCTACTAAAACTACAGTTCTGGTGTTGCTGGATGTCAGGGCTGTGCCTGTGTGCTTCCCCAGTGTAATTAATGATTGATTCCCTGGGCGGGTGAGGAGCTTCCCAGCTGGCCTCTGCAGAGATGAGATGGACTGATTTGTCATGGTGAGCTGACTCGAGACAGGGTGGTTGACTGAACTTCTAACTTCAAAGCCCAGAGCTCTTGCAAGACATTGTAAGGCTCTGTTTTTTCCTTCTGAACACTGCTGCCTGCCCAAAGGTGATACACCGTGGGTTTGGGGAGCTGAGTATCTCTACTCTACGTTGCAGGGAGCTGGGCTGACTGGCCTGGATCAGGCACTGCCTCATGTTCACCTGCCAGCTCCCACTGCCTTCTCAATTCAGCCAGCTCTTGCATGAGGGTACTGGTGGGCACCCCATCCCAAGCAATCCTGGCTTTTTCCTTTGATCATTAACATTTTCCAAACGCTATTTTGTCTATCTTTTTTCCCACCAGTGAAGCCCATGTCTCAGAGCAGTCCACGTATCCCGTCCACTACAATATCCTTTCCCAGCCTGACCTCTGGCTCCTGCCTTGGCCCGCAGATCGTGGCCTTCCTCTGCTGCCCTGCTTGTTTCATATGCGTGGCCCACCCGTGTACATGCATGGAGTGGCTCAAAAGGTCCCTCTTTAGTTTCATGCTTTTGTGCTGCCATGAAAATATGCCCTGCTTGCATAATCTCATTGTTAAGTCTGGCCCCGGTGAGACATGTGCATGTTTGTTGGTCTAAGAATCACTTTGGGTGTTGCATTCTGCCTGGAGGTGTTGCATCTGAGATGCCAAACACGAGCCTTTTGCTGCAGATGCACGCTGTTGAGCCTGTTATTGCTGGTTCAGTTCCTTGAACACCTTATTCTTAATTTTTGACTCCTCATTGCAGTAGCAATCGTTCAGTATTCTCCATTTCAGAGCTCTCCGAGCTGAACCAGTTGACTTGGCAACCAAGGAGTGCTTCAGGAGATGGGAGTGGAAGGTGCTGGCTGGCAGAGTGTTAGTCATGAGAAATGTTTATGCTGCTATGAATCTGTGGCAATAATGGAGAACACCCCTGAAATTTAGAAGTCCGTGAGTGTTCCCCCAGTTCCACAAACTGGGTGAAAGAAGGGCAAATATGTCTTGACACTTGTCAGATAAATAACTTGGTCAGCTCACTTTACCAGGTACTCCTTTGCCCTGAGGAGCTGCTGGGTGGCAAGAGAGGAAACTGAATCTTCAGCTCCACAGACCTTGTTCAAAGACATGTGAAGAAAATGTAGTAAATCTGGAACACGAGCCCTGAAGGTTAATCACTACTGCTTTAACTATAAGGAAAATGACTTTACCATTAGCCATATAGGCTTTGTTACATAGAGGTGAGCAGATACAGTTGCTACTTTTCATGAAGCATATTCATTAGCCTGTGTATGTGTTATTTTAAGGGTTATCCATGTACTGTTGCACAAAAAGACCCATGATGATGTCGTGACACTACGAACCTGTCGAATTTCCTGCATGGTGTTTCTTGCAGGGAGGGACTATCCTTCTTGCACCTGCAGCCCGGCACCTCAGCTTTTCTTTACTCTTGTGCTCTCATGCATCAGGAGAAGCAGGACCTGTGACCCCTTGGCCAGTTGCTGCTGGTGCTTGGAGTCGTGACGAGGAGAGAGGGACTGTCCCAGGGCCACCTTGCTTAGCAGGGCCCAGAGCTTAAAAAGCTGCTGCCCGTTGGCACTGGTTGTCACCAGAAGCCACATGCCACAGGCTCTCCCTCATCATGTCACCTCATGTGCCAGGATGTCCACGCAGCCTGACAGGAAATTGTTGGAAAGAAACTTGAGATCTGAATTTACTGTTTGTGGCAAAGTATTTGGGACAATAGAATGACAAAGAAAGCAGTTTTAAGAGCCTTAACTGGGGAAAACACTGATAATTGTATTCTATCATATTTATGACTAGTTGAAGGAAATAGACTGTTCTTTGTGGGAGATTTTGCTTTCTACTTTGAACAGGGTTGTACAGCAAAGCATACAGAGTAATTACTTACTGTGAAAAGCATCAAAGAGAGACCAGGATGTCTCTTAAATAAAGATGTTTTTCATGAATCACTGTAAAGATTTCTCAAGCTACATTTAAGGTGCAGATACAGAAATACAAGACTTGATTCCACTAACTCTCAGGGTTTTGCTATTTCTTAAACACTTTTTTCAAGTGAATTGGCCAGAACGATTATTTTTTGCCTAATCTTCAAAATGCATATTTTATGAGTTTGTGGTCTCTCAGCCCAGATTTTAATCACACTTCTGATCAAAAAATCTGAAGTCATAGGCTGGAACATGTTACTAATCTAATAGAAGACTGAAATATTTACTTAACGCATACTAGTTCTTCACATTATAACAATTCTTAAAGTAATTTGATTCCAAGTTTTTTTTTTTTTTTTCCAAAAGCATGTTTTTGTGACTAAGAAAGCATTTTAGCAAGTCCCAAAGCAGAAGGCTTCAGTGAATGCATGAGAAGAATGAAATAAACCCAATTTTTCTGCCCTAATGCTGGTTAATTCATTATCAGAAATCTTATCTTTACATGCACTTTTGTGTGTGCTTGGGTCCCAAAGAGGTTTAAAACTTATGCTGCTGGTATCTGTGGGGTTTGAGTTTTTTAGTTTTATCTTTTAATAGTTTGTTTACTGTTATGTAATGGTTTCTTTATTGGTTTGTTACTGTTTCCCCAAATAGTGGGCCTAGACTTTTTACACGTGAAAAATAAGGCAACAAGTTTATTCTTTGGCAATTGCAAATGCTCACCTGAGCTTTATAAAAAGTGGTTTGGATTTTTATGTCTCTGCCTGCACAATTCTTCAGTCTCTTGCAAGAGGAGAAGCGAAGATGATAGGAAAGGCTGAGGTGGATTGAACCTCTTTGCAGTTTTCTGTCATGTGGTAGCCCTAAGCCTAATTATCTCAAGCCCTGGCCTTCCTCTTGACACATCTGATGGCATGACCGATGTGATAATTACTGTGAAAAGAAAGTGCAAGCTATGGCATTAGTAGGGTCATTTGGACTGGGAGGAAAGTGGATGTACTGCATCTGCATGATGGGCAATTAAAAAGGTGGCTAGCATTCCTTCCTTTTCTTCCTACCTTGAAAGATCTCAAACACTCTTCTTTTGCATTTATTATCTTTATAGTGTCCGTGCCTGCACAAGACTCCGTTTCTGTGCCAGGGAGCGATGGGGGCTGGCTGCTGCCTCAGGGCAGGCACAGCGGGAGCTGTGGGCTGCGTGCTCACCCCTGCTGGGGTCTGAGCTGGGTGGGCAGAGCCAGGGGCTGGTAAGGAGAGAGGAGATGAGCCTGGGCCAGGGCCTGGCTGGGGGCAGCAGTGATGCAGCTGGAGAGAAGGTCCGTCTGGGAGACAGGGCTGGGGATGAGCTGGAATCTCCACATGCGGTGTCCACTCAGGAGGTGGTGAGCTATCTAGTGTGTAGGGGCTGAGGCTCATCCAAGAGGCAGGACCAGAGCTGGGCCACCTACAATTAAAGCTCAGGCTGGGGCCCTGGGCAGAGGGTAGGGGAGGGTCTCAGGTGAGGCTGGTCTGGGCTGTTAAGACCTATTAGTGCCCCCAGGGTCTCGGTGCTCTGTAACTTCATTAGGCCTCCACGTCCTCATGATCTTTGGGAGGAGGCAGTCCTCTGAGCTTGCTGAAGCGCAGTTCTTCGCAGCTTCCAATGACTTTTCCCCCTGAGGAAGAGAGGCCTTGCTAGGTTTTACAGTGGTAGATGGAAAATGCATTTATCATCTGGTTACTAAATTTTGGCTTTGTTAGAGGCATCCAAGTTGATTAACTATTTCTGATGAGCGATGTTAACTATTCTGTCTCTTAGCTGAGAGCTCCTAGAGGTGCAGGGTGCTTAGAGGTACCAACGCTCCAGCCCTAATGAGATGTGCAGCAGGTACCTTGGACCTCGGGGTCCTCTGAGCTGAAGTGCCAGCAGGAGCCTGGCTTCAGGCACAGTGCTGTGCCGTGGGCATTTCTGGGACTTTGAGACGACTGCACAGGTCTGAGTGGATTTTCCCTTCAGGAGTTTTTATATATGGAAAACACTCCAAAGCTACAATGTGAGTGGAAATCTGATTTAGGTAAGGATGCAGTTGGATCAGCTGATCTGATCTTCCAGCCTTTTGCTGCTGGAAGGAGATGGTCCTGCCTCCCTCTTGCATTATCGCATACTCACCCGGCATCCTTCTTGCTTCCTCTCAGTGCAAGGTGACTTTAATTTTATATTGGGGTGAATACTGCAAACCCTTATAAGACTTATGATTAAAAAAAAAAAAAGACAGGAAGGAAATCCATATGAAGAGTAAGTAGATCCATGTGTTCAAGTCTGAATATCGACAACATCATAGCCAAGTTTTCAGTACCTTCCCTGAGCTCTGGTGCTCATCTGGCTCATCTCTAAGAGGCCTTTGGTGCAGAAGTTAAATGAATTTGCTGCCTCAAGGGAGAGCATGGAACAGTGCATCAGGGAGAAGAATGGGGGAAGGGTGGAGGACCCTCCCTTTGGTGCTGGTGGCTGACCTGGCAGCTTCTGGAAGCTGATTGTAAGGAAATTCTGTTTCTGCTCACTTACCCTCACTGCATTGAATTGACCTCTTCCACCTTCACTTTCACAAAGATGGAGGTCAGTCAATCATTGTCAGGTTTTTTTCTGCAGATTCTTCTAAATTCCTGAAATTATTGTTGTGAAAGTTGATTCTTCATACAAAAGAATATTCTTATGACTCTATTCATAGGTAGAAGGGAGTATTAGTACTATATAGAAGTAAACGCAGCAGCATACAATTCTTTAAAAATAGCATTAGATAATACACATGAAAGTAAAATAAGTTCTTGTATTCATGCTCAAATGTTAATGATTCACAGTTGAATATTTAAAGTCTTCCCTCCTTTTCTAGATTTGGTGACCTGTTGTACATTGTCCTCTTAAAATGACTGCAGATGTGAAAAAATAAATATGAAATAAATATAACCTCTCAGTTTGAAAGAGCATAAACAACTCTTTTTTTGCCCCAATTCGCCTGCTTTGCCAAAGGTGTGCAAAGTTCTGCATGAATCTAAAGGAAACTAATTTCTTCCTGTTGTACCTTTCATAGTCTGCTGGCTCTGTGTGAGCACTTGGTATTTGTATTCTGCTATCAGACAGGGACAATTGAAAGAGATTGCTCAAGAGGCTGTCTTCTAATCAGCAATAATATGTGCCAAGTACTTATATCAGCATAACAACATAAAAAAAAAAATCTCTAGCTAATCACCAAGGCTAATTGCCTCATGTATCACCTCTCTGAAACGTGTACTTAGTTTCTATGAATTCTGCTTTTCTTAAGAAACAAGTTTGTTTGTGGATACATGCTGTAAACATAGGTATAATTAAACTAAAATAACAGTTTCCTAATGATAATGGAAAAATCTCTCTGTGGCTTTGTATTCTGTGTTAAGCCCATAGCCAGAGCTGGAGGTCAGGAAGAATTTTTCCCTTGGGTGAGATTACTGAGGACCATTGCTGTGCGTGTTTATTTGCTTGCCTGTTCATTTTTTTGCCGTCCCTTGAAATGTGGAGAGGGCCTGCTTGCTTGAATCTTCTGGGAATTTGCACCTTTCAGAGTTTTACTGATGCTGGGACCTGAAGTATTGCTGCAGCCTTGGGTGTCCTGCCCTTGATCTCTGGCACGTTGAAGGCCTGTAGCTTAATTTGGGCTGTGAGATTGTCTAGTGTGTGCAGAGTTAGAGAGGCAGAAGTCTCTTGAATGACATGTCTTTATTTTTGCTGCCTATGATTGTGAGGTTGTGGATCTGAGGATCCTCACCAGTTCTCATGTTACTTGGCAATTATGTGGTTTGGGTACTCTTAGCACTGAAATTGATTCTGTGGGAAGAAAAATGGTAAAGCATCATTTTATTAAAGAATGAACTGTGATGGGGTTGCATGAAGGAGCCAGACAGTCTTATTATGTTCATGTGCAGAACGAAACCAAATACATTTTTTTTTTTTTTTTTAAATCTACATACTTCCTTACTTCCCTGCCCTAAACTCTTGTAACACCACTGCGTGTCTGTGTGTGTGTAGGTACAATGAAGAAACCGTGCTCCAGGCACACTGTTCCCTCCACAGCCCAAGATGTTTCTTTCTTTGCCTGTCCACTAGTCTGGTTCCTCTTGTCTCTCCTCCTGAAGTCATTCAGATTATCGGGATGAGGTGTGTGTGTGCAGGTTATCTGATGTCTTGGTGGCATGTGGGTAAACGCTTCTCTTCTGTGAAGTGTTGTAATGACAATCTCATGGGTAGCAGTTCTGTTCAGCCACACCTTGGTATCTGCATGGCACTGTCAACAACTGGGAACCTCTTCCAGTTTTTCTCCAATTGGTATGTCCTAACTCAGAGAGCAGTTTGCATGGCTGAAAGTATTTGGTGGTTTAGGTGGTTTTCAGACAATACCTGCTCTGCTCTAGGCCCTTCTGAGTGGGCTGGGAACAAGGCACCCACTGGAAGTAGGTTTATGGGGTCATCTGTCCACTTGACTTGACATTGCCAGACTTTGGATGGGCAAGCTACTGTGGGATAGTCTTTGTTACGTGGTCATGGACCACCCCAAGCTCCTACCTGGTCACTGGGGCAGCAATCCTGGAGGATCCAGCAGAGCAAGGCTTACTATTTTCAACCTGCAAGTGAATAAATTACGCTATTTCTCCTGGTGCTTCACAATTCAGGGCAGGATTAGCTCTTTTATGGCCACAGACCCCATTTTTAGGCAAACACTAGTCAGCTAGGCTCTTTCAGTATTCAAACTAAAACTTGTAGAATGAGTCCATCTCTGGAGGTACCGATGCCTCTTCCTTGATTAAAGAATGTGTCTGCCTGACTAGTTTAGGCTGGAGGCCTGATTTTCAAATGGCTGGAATTTAAATGAAATTAAATGCTTTCTAGGCTTCCCACTTTCTGCAAAGGTAGTTTGCTAGCATCTCAGGATGAAAGCTATCAGTTGCAGTAGAGAGATTTAGTCCAGAGCAGGTTAGTATGAAGTAAAGGGCAGATGGCAACCAAATGGAATGATACTATGTGCTGGGTTTCTTAGACTTGAAATAGTATATGATATATCTGAACTAGTTTTGCTGCTTCAGACTTTTTAGGAAGATGTGGCTTTATATATAAAAAATATTTTCTAGCTATCAGTTCTCAGTACACTCAGATTAAAAATCAGATTAAAGCAGTAAGATAAATGGAAATCCTATAAGTGTTATAGACTTAGACAACAATGGAATTCTAACCATGAAAAATATGCTTGCTGAATATCTGACTTTTGAATAACAATAAAATATTAGCTTACACTGTATATAATTCAAAGGAAGCTTCTTGTCTTTACTACCTTGAGTATGCTGATGATTAAAGTATTCATTATGGGAATCTCATTTTTAACAATTCAGCGGTTTGATCAGAGCAATAGAATTGGTTAGCTTTGAGACATAAGTAAATCTGCTATACACGCAGTGATGGTGGTTGTGGTACCTGTTGCTCATGCCCTGTGCCAGGGCCTCCATCCTGACGTTAGCTGCACACGGAACCAAGAGCGACTGTGCCCTTAAATTCGGCACTTTGTGCTATAAGCCTGAAGTAGGTAGTGCAGAAACCCCTTCTCCTCCTCCCTTCCTTTTCAGAGTAATATTTGCTGATTTAATTCTTCCAGGGGCAAGGCAGCTTTGCAAGAGAGAGGGTGGAACAATCACTGATGTATTGCACGCAGTATAAAAAGGTGTCTGTGTGTGTGATCGCATGGTGTGTGTGGGTGTGTGTTGTGTGTACGTTTCAAACCACCCCTCTGAGGCTTAATTTCCATTTATTCAGGTGTATCTGTATCAACAAGGAAAACAGCTAGTCCTGCAAATAGGATATAGACTATGTTCATTTAGCATCAAGGACACTTTGATCTGGCCCAAAAAGCTCAGGTCTAGGAACGGTGGGGCTGTAGCCGGCAGTCTGTTTTTGGATACCTTCTAAGAGAAGTTGGACTTCTTGCCTGTTTTACTTACTCGTGTTGGTATGAGTTAAGAAGGAGCAGATGGGTCAGGGAGGGAATGGTTTGGAGCACATGTAGGGTGTTATCTTGTCATTTTTACCTGGGTGCTTTTTAATTTTTTTAGGTAATGTGAAGAATGCAGCTCTCATGATAACTTGAACGCGTCATCCTTTCCAGACCGCAATTTGAATCAAAGTATAAACTCTAGCTAGAAGTAACATGCAATATAGTTAAAAGCAAGTATACACACAACACCTATAAAACCAGGAAAAAGCAATGCTCTTGGCTCCTTTGGGAGGGTGTGTAGTTAATCTACTGTTACCGTGTGTCACAATGGTACGTTAAAAGACAAATACTGATATGAGGCGGCTGGCATTCAGGACACTGGCTGGTACAAAGCTGTTCAAGCAGCGCAGCTTGGTTTCCCCTCCACTCTGGAGGGGACAGAGCAGATCTTGATCTTAAAAGCTAGGGCAGCTTTGCCAAATCTGGTGGAATTGCACTGGTTTGCACCATCAAAAGACCCACTTCCTTGCTCTGTCTATTGTAGCATGCCCTAAAGATTGTCACATCATAGATAAAGCATGTCTGTAGATTCCTTTAGCACAAGGAAATGTCTTTAAGACTGGCTTTTCAGAAGAGGGAGGAGAAAAGAAGGGAGAAACCTCAAGGGAGGGAAAACCCACTAGTGGTATAATGAGTAACTTGGAAAGCAAAATAATGGCTTTCATGATTTGACTGGCCATAGCCCAAATCATCAGGGAGAATGATGCCTGCCAGGGAATCAAATGGGATGCAATGATTTGGATGCATGCACTAACTGGTCGCTGCTGTTCCACTATGTGGTGACTTTCCAAAAGGGGTAGTGGACAGGAATGAGGGCAAATCCACCAACAAAGTAAATTTTGGTGCAAGTACCATGAGGATCAGAAACCTTTCTCTGACAAGATAGAAATGAAAATCTTTCAGTATCACTTTAATACATCACATGTATATGGCAAAGTTGTGTAGTGTTAATTCTTTTGCAACCTGTTTTTGAACACTGTTACCCCAAGCTTTATTTTGTTGTGTAATGGTATAATTTTTATTGGTTCTGATTTTGGTTGAATTGCTTTCAAGAATGCCTGCTGTAATATGGAGAATCACATTACACTGAAGAATCATACTTCACTAGTGTGCAAAATGAGACCAAAAAATCAAATTAAAACACAAGGACAAACGAAATCTTATCAGCAGCACTGTTTAGAGAAGAGTGGAATTAGAGCATTAAAAATGTTTTGCTGTTGAAATTCTATTATTTGTTTAAAAAAAACCCCAAACAAACAAGGAGAAAAATCTCATTTAAAAAGTGGAACTACCCAGAGGCAGGGATGCTTTTGGCTTCCATGGTGCTAGGGGCTGCAAGTTATTGTGTGGAGGAAATACATGGGAGTAGGTGTATTTACAGGGATCTTTCAAAGCCTTCGCCTTCTCCTTTCCTGCTACAGCTTCTTTCCCATCCTTTAACTTTGCAAATGTCCAGATCAGCTGCTCCTTCACCACTTAGTTTTTCCTGATCACAAGTTGCCCTGGAAAGCTATGTGATATGGTATATTGTTAATATTGCATGTTTCCTGGACACATCACAAATGATGGACCTTGCTGCTGTTAATGGATTGCGTCTACCTGGAAGAGGATCATGATTTACCGTGCTACTGTCTGCAGGCAACCTGGAGCAAGTGTCAGCTATTGCCAAAGGTCCTGCTGCTCAACTTTACTCTCCTCACTAAGCTACCTGTTCCAGAGTTTTAGATGCCTCTGGTTCCCTTGGTCCTCCAAGGAGAGAAAGAGCTTCTCCAGAGAGTGATTTGGACTTCAGGAGCTCTGACTCACCTTTGGGGTTGCTTGCTCACTGCAGGAGCCTCAGGGTTCCTCGTTTAGGCACCTCAGCTAGGCACCTAAAATTAGATGGTATAGGTTCCTCCTGTGTATCTAAAGGAAACAGTGCATTTCCTCTGAGTTTCAGAACTGCTTGGAATAGTTAAGATGAAGTCCAAGCTCAAAATAACATTACAGGGTGGTTTTTTTTTTTTTTTTTCTTTCCTGTACCCGGAATTGATTGGATGAATTTGGATCTCTTACCCATGGTGTGAAGTCACTTTAAATAACACAAACTGAGTGTATATTGGGAAACATATAATAGCATAAACCAATACAATACTCCAGCACACTGGAGACTGTTCCTTTTGCCAGCGTTTGGTAAGGGAGAAAATGGTAAGCTTGAAGCAAGCAGAAAAGACTCAGAACAGTTGAGAATTAAAAAGTCATATTGCCTTCTGGCTGTCATGCCTAAAAATAACTTAAATGTATTGGATATTCCTGACAGTGACAATGTCTAGTGAAATCATCGTAACATGCAGATGAAGTACTTCTAGGAAACAGTAGAACTAAGAAGCTTTCAGGGAAGAATGCCATCTCTCCATAAACAACCTGCAGTACGTAACTGCATTGTTGCTTGTGAGATACATACCAAACACCTCAGGGGATTTTGGCTTAATTTCTTCTCTGAAGCTGGAAGACATTTTCTTAAGAGATTTATCAGTTCTTGGTGCACCACGCCCAGTCCTCAGAAATGGTGAGCTCTTCTTTGGGATGTTAAATGTTTTCAGGTGACACTAACACCAGGGATGAGGGAGCCTTCTAAAACTGATCTGAAAAATACCTACTTGTAAAATTGGTTCAAGTGAAGTTTGTGGAAATGAGGTGTTCCAAACAGTGTTTTCAAAGGCAGGACCTGCCTGGTGCTTCTGTGGTCCACTCGGAACCTGCAGTCTCAGGGGTTCCTTACCACTGCAAATCCTGAATGCTGGGGACACCACTGCTGCCCATGTAACGGCTCCTCACCTTTGGATTCATAGCCAGAAGGCTTCAGAATTGATATTGTCACCAAACTGATTATTAGGCTGAAGAGCAACCCCATGGTGAGGAGGAGAAAGGTTCAACACAAAGTGAGAAGTCTTCATGCAATGTTTTGTTAAGCTGTGGGGCTCCCTGCCAAAGGATGCTGAGGGTGCTGAAGGTCTAAGCTGGTTGAACAGAAAACTTTTGACTGTTTATGAACATACAGAAAACACAGCTGGCTCAGGAGGTGCCCGAGCTGGTGGTGATGGGATAGCTAGTATCACCACAGCCTGCCTTGTTCTTGATCATTTTTAGCATCTTTATCATTTTTTCATCATCTGTTTGGGCAATGATGGAGATACGGTACAGAGCTGGATACTGGGTTTAATGGACTTTTGATCTGACCCAGTAGGGATGCATTTTTTTCTTTAATGTTCAAAGTCAAGCTGTCAGTTGATTTAGGATACCTGAGACATTTCTGAAAAGATAAAAATTCAGACATCCCAATTCTGCTAACTTCAGTGACAGGTACTTCAAAAGCATATGGGTGCCTGAGGTCTAAATTCATCACTGCTCTTGTGAAACTTGAGTGCGTTAGGAACGGGGTCAATAGGAGTACCAGTATGGAAAACCAGGAGGATAGAGCTCCAGGCCTGCTGAAGCAAGCGGGAGTGGAGTTTTGTCCTTGACTTCTGTGGGGCTAGGATTTTACTTAATCCTTTTATTTTCCATTTCTCACCCTACAAGAGCCAGAGGATATAGGACTGAAATAACAAGTCATGCCTTTGAGCTGATATGTAGAAGTATTTCTCCAAGCAATTGATTTTTCAAAGTTAATGTCTGGGAAAGTATTTGGGTGTAAACTACAACTAAAAATCTTTTGGTCCTGCTGAGACAAATTTACATAAATAATACGCCTTTTTATACTGCAGGGCAGAAACAGACTGCCTAGGATTCGGAAGATGGCATTGCATTATCTGTTTTAGGTGGCTGTTTTTTCACAACTTCCTTGAGCATGTATGTTGGAGAAGGGCAGATTGGATGGATATTTTGTTTAATTTGATATGGTCTTTGGTTAAAACAGACTTCCTGAAAACATGCAAACTCTTCTACACATTGAAAAGCAAAGGGAAAATTTTAAAGTAACGGCTGTTTTATGTGTTGACAAATTAAATGTTACCATGGATACCCTGGTCTGTTTACAGCAATAATAGTAATAATAAATATTTTCAATTCACACTGTGCTTTTCATCTCAAAGGATCCTCAGGTGGTTTACAAATGACATACATGGATTGCTCTACATGGCACTGAACCGCAGCCCCACGAACTGCCTAACAATCTATATTGGTACTGCCTGTCAGTGGAAGGTAGAAAATGTACTGTACCCTGAATGAATCTGTAGGGATTGTTTGGGGAAGCAGAATGTAAATGGCAGACCTGAAATCCAGCCAAGAGCTGAACAGCAAAATGCAAAGATTCAGATAGGATCAGGTATCAAGTTACTGATATGATTTGGTAATTGTTTGAGCAGCTGGATTAAATTTTTACTAGAGCTGGGAAGAAACTGTTTCCTTCTTGGAAAAACTTGCAGACCAAAACCTTTCCCTTTTCACCCCAAGGCGAGTACCTCTGCAGTTTTGAAGGGCGAGAGCATCCTGCTGCAAACAGCCAGTTTAGGGCCCCTTCCAGGGATGCGGGAGACCCAGTTTATAGCCTTTTTTTGATCACTTTGCCCTGCTGAGTGACTGTCTTTACTCTTCCTGGGACCATTGTTCACTTTGACCTAAATAAGCTTATCAAATTGTTACAATTATTTGAATTAGTATTAATTGGAGCTTGAACAAGGTACTGTTGCAAGGTAAATCAGGTGTGCACAGCTGCTGAATTGCTGGGTCATTTTCTCTCTGGCAATCTGCACAAAGCAGTCAAAGTCCCAGTGAAGGAGATCAGGAATGGACAACGTGGCAGTAGCTTGGTGATCTGGATATTCTCCTGAGAAGAGAAATGCTGGTACAACTCTCTTGCTTCTAACATGAGTGCGTGGTCCAAGCCAGGGAGCAAGCGAGACTCTCTGCCTTTTGGAAGAAAGTTTCTCCTGGAACTAAGAAACTTGTCTGAAACTTTGTGATCATCACCGGTATTTTCCCACAATTTTTCTTCATGAATCAGTGCTTTATGGCTTAAGGAAAAATAACAGTGTCATCAGATAAATGAATTTTTAAAAACCCCAAACCCTGGGAGTTCCAATATTTACCCTTCCTTTTGATAACATTTAACTTTGTGCTTTCTAGATATAGCATGAGTAATTCTCTACGCTTTTGCTTTCTTAGGCAGAGCATTAGTGCTTATGTGACCTATATAACCAGTGACGGAGAAGATGATTCCTTAGAAACACGTTATACTCAGACTGTTTTTCTACATTGTTTAGGGAAGGCAGCTACATGATGGGGTCCAGTAAACTCCTTGAGAATTCTTCATTGCAGTGGCTGCCTTTATAGCAGCAACTCTTTTAAATTCCTGAGCTGTGCCTACCCTTCTGAGGTCAAAAATAATTGCAGGTGTAAGTGATGGAAATGTTGTATCGAAGTAGTTGTTGTTATTATTTCACATTTCAGTCTTGAAAGGCCAGGAATCCTGGAAGACCAGGTCCTCCTTCCTGTGAAAATCCCCCAAAACTCACTGCTAACAGCTTTTTTTCTTAATGAACATGCCTTGTATTATTGAGCATCCTAATCATTAAATGTATTGTTAATAAAAAGGTCTGTTTGGCTGAGGCTCTTCACTGGGCTAGAACTAAGTGGAATTTAAAATAACTACTGGAGCTCAGTAGTGACCCTCTTCCATCCTTTGAAGAGAGGGGATTTAAAAAGTGCAACATTTCTATCTGACTTAAGCTTTTATTGAGACACCAAGGTAGGGCTGAGGTTTATACCTTAAACACAGACCAGGTTTGCTGATATTTTGTAAATGTTTTGGTGTGCTTTGGGCAAGCTTTTAGCAAACTGTGTCTCAGCTATTATTTTGCTGTCAGTCTTCTGAAGCTCAGTGTTCCCATGTGGTTTCCACCCGGAACAACACAAAACCTGATGAATTTACCTGGAATTTACTTTTATTCTTGGGAACCTGAAAACTTGGAGCACTTTAGTATCATGTTTCTGAATTAATACACATTATAGGAAAAAGAAAATGATTGCACAGATTTATGTGAACTGGGATCATTAAGATATTGATAGTGTTTTCTTGGATACCTATTTATAAAACCTTGGCTTGCTGCTAGCCTTCTGTGAAAACTTTGCCAGCCTTGAGTCTAAATTTTCTCTATTCATAGGATAGGGATGGTTTGCCTGCCTTTTTCAGTGGATTGCTGCAAGCACTCTGAATCACATTTTTAAACATCATTGGGTAAAGAAGCTGCAGAGAGGAGTTTATAAACCATGTGACAAACCACCAGGAGGAGGAAGAGCTCAGAAGACTTTCTTGTGTGTGTGTGTGCATGTACATTTTGCTCAGTTTATCACCATTACTGCTAAATTACTTCTGTTGTCTCCCCATAGTCACTTATGTTTTTACTGATAATCTCGTGTTCTGCTGCCAGTTGTGTTTCCAGAGACTTACCGTTAGCGTAGTAGATGACTGATGGTGTACTATAATCTTTGGTTGATTCATTATATCTGGAACAATTAAAATCCGCTGCTTGTGTTTGAAAGGCTGAAACCTGAGCACAATTTCCTGCAAGTCAGAAACCCCCTGTGAGCAAAGGGAGCCACAGAAGCAGGGGCTGCAGCACAGCAGGGAACACAAGGAGCATCAGTGGGTAGATCACAGCAAAATCTAACCCTTCACCTTTTGTTTTAATTGTGTGCTGACTCCTACACAGCGATTTGACGGATAGAGCTGGCTTACTGACTCGGGAGTCTTGCCCTAATTGACTGCCGGTTTAGATACGGGAGCCTCTAACCAGTTGTTAAACTCTGAGTAGGCATGTCGGTAACATGCCGGCGAGAGTGTTTGGGGGAGGAGAAAGCTGCTGGGTGCATGCCTCTCGGATTCGGCTCCCCGCGCCGGGAGATGGGTGAGGTTGGGTGTGCGAGCTGTCACAAGCAGATAGTCAAGGGCAGCGAAGAGCGAGCTCCAGCGCTCTGCTTCCCGGGGGGAGAGAAAGGCTGCTGCTGAAAGTACAAGCTGGCAGGATCATGACGGAGCCAAGCTGCAGAAAGGAAGGATTTAAAAAATGCCGGAGTGCTACTTTCAGCATCGATGGCTATAGCTTTACAATTGGTGAGCCCGATTTAATTCCTCTTCTTTCCCTCGCTGTCTCTCTGCTCCTTCCTGCCTCTCTTTCTTCGCAGCTCCAGTTGAAAACTGCCTTTTCTCAATATATGCCTCTAAAATATAGAGATGCCCTGCAACTTTTGTCTGGGTTGGTTTTCCATTCTGTCTTCTATATTTTCCTCTGCCCAAGAAACTTGCCTATGAAATGCAGCTGCGCTAAATCCTTTTGCTGGGTTTTGGCAAGAGTTCACCGAGATGTTTGCTGAACTTTTGTTTTGGAACCTTATCTCAGGAAAGCCTGGGCTTCAGGATTGCAGGTTTCCAACTTGCTGGCTGCATTTCCTTTCGATGAGCCCAGAACATAACCCTTGGGAGCCTTGGCTTTGTTTCCAATATTTCTTTGTTCTCTGTAACCTTTTGCTATTTCTCAGTTTGCATAAAGATGTATGTAACAGTTCTTGTTGCCTCCCAAACACAAAAGCAAAATTGCTGCGGTAGGGAAAGATGGGAGGAGAGATTAGGAATTTTAGGACTGGTGTTTGTAGCTGTCTGGAGAGTGCAGTTTACTGTGTTCGCTGTTTTAGGGAAAAGTGAGGCACTTCAAAGCGACAGGTGTCTGTGTTTTTTTTCCAAGAGACATGCTGTACAAAAGTTAAAATCTGAGGATTTCCTGAGCAGGCTGCTCTGCTAAAACTGTGTATCTCACTAGATTGCGTTATGTAAATCTCTGTAGAGCTTAGAAACAAAGCAAGCTTACATCCCATTTTAATTTTTAGATGAAATCCAAGTTAAAATATGTGGATAACTTACTAGTAATAATCAATCAATACAAATTCCCCTTGAATAACTTTAAGATGTCGGAGATTGTACTTCCTTGCAGTTGTGAAATCAGGAAAGTTTTTCCTGATTTGTACCAGTGTAATTGCGTTGCAATTTAATCTAATAATGATGGATACAAGCTTTTTATTCGTGTGGGAGGAGGTACCTCTTTATTCCCCTGCTTTATGAAAAACTTGTTTTGCAATCATTAACTTCATGCAAACATTAAACTTGCTGAAAAAAACCTGGAGATGGAAATGTATGTTTCATTAAAATATTTTCATGTAGTCATCTGTTAATGTGCATAGAGCATTTTACATGTGACACTGCCAGGCGAATGCTACTTTTCAAATTTCCTTCTCTAATGGGAATGTGGTAGTCCCTCCACAGGTTAATTTGCAACATGCTCCCTTTTGAACTCTCTATCTTAATCTCTGCCCCTCTCAGCATCATTACTAATAGTATTATTTCATCAGTTTGTGTCAGTCTGGAGGATAAACATTTCCTTTTTGAGCCTAGGTACATTATCTGAAGACGCTGAACATTTATGACTGTGCCTAATTATTTTGTTTGTTCATGAACAAACGAACAGGATTGCTGTGTTTTGCTCTGCTGTCTTTATTGGCACTCATCCTCACAAAAAACTAGACCAAATTTTGGATCAGGTGACTCGGGTTTAGAATTGCAGCTTCATCTGCTTCTTAGGACAGTTGTTGCATAGGAGTCCCTGTGCTATTTTCTTCTGTTTGGTGCACACAATGAGTGTATTGATTCTGTGATCTGTGCATTATATAACATTTATTTTTGTATCTGGGCAAGTGTGCATTGCATTGACTCACATAGCCGTGAAAACTTTGTAAACATGCTATCTAGTCTTACCAGCACTGTGTGGTAGACAGACCTGAATGATTCACGCATTTGTTAGTCTTCATACTGAAGGAAACTAATTTATCCAAAAGATCCCACAGCAACATTAGCTTGTCAGGGATGGGCTTACACAGAATTCTCATCTGATGGAAAAAAGAAGTTTATGTAACTACTTTTGGGTGCTGCAAATTTGGAAGAAGTTCTTGGGAAATGCTGAGCAGCTGCATCTGCTATTGAAGTGGCAGCTGGGAGAGAAGAAGGCTGATACTCTTGAAGAACAGAGTAGCATCAGGTTGAGAGAACTGAGTTTCCATTTGGGTGCAAAAGAAAATATTTAGCATTGGTTCACCCATATACTAACTGCTAAGAAAGGATGATCTCCACAGCGCTTTGAAAAATGATCACTTACAATGAGACTTCATTAAGATTTTAATGAAAGGCCTAGGCCTAACATCAGCTGTGAAAGTCTGTGGGCATGGAAGAAGGCTGGCGCAAGAGCTCCCTGCTGATGGCTTGCAGTTAGGTAGCCTCGCGTCTCGGGAGAGGGTCAGCGCCTGTTCACACAGCAGCAGGACCTAGAGCAGCTCCTCAACTGCTCTAATTCTCCCCTGGTTTGCTGACAGTGCTGGTGGCGGGATGGGAGAGCTGTGGGAACTCCACGCTTCCCAAGGACTTCACAGATCCCGGTGGAAGGAGGGGATCTGCCATACTAGAAAGGCAAACATATGCCAATACTCGGTAGCTTGCTTCTGTATGAAGAAACAAGGTAGTTGCAAATCCCTTTCCTCCAGATACCTCCCTTTTGGCAGAGGCCCTGAGGAAAACTGAGCTGCGCTGCTCTATGCCCACTGAGGATTTCTGTGTTGTTTTGGATATTCTGCTTTTATGGACTTTTTACCCTCGTAGCATGATCTAAAGGGACTATAGTGGAGCCATCATGTGAGCCGTTTAGTGGGACCATTCAAGACAGGAATCAAGCAACATAGTTTGCTCTAGAAAGTTCAATATATCTCAGACGAAGGTTTCAAGATATTTATTTACCATTTGTCAGCAAACATCTGAGTCTGTGAAACTTTGTATACACATGTTATTGTATTTGAGTTCTTGTTTAACTTTGGCTAAATTTTCTTCCACTGAAAGTAAAACATAACAGAAAGGCAGCTGAGTTTAAGGGAAAACAAATTAAGAGTTAAGGTGATTGGGATATTTTTTGTTGGTGGGGGGTTTTTTGCCTTTTTTTGTTTGTTTGTTTGTTTTTTGTTGGTTGGTTGTGTTGGTTTTTTTTTCTTGTTGTTGTTTTTTTTTTTTTTTCTTTGGTCCTGCACCTTGTCTCATCATTCCTGAGCAAATGAAAGGCTACTAGATCAGAATGCCAGTGTGTTACTTACTGACTTTGCTGCTGTGACGGGCTGGCTAAAGCTGCAAGACGGAGAAACATCCACTGTCTTTAAACCTGGGAAAATGGTAAACACAAACATTAAGAGGAGGGTATTTTCTTTCTGCATTTATCACCTTCCTATGACTAAGAGCTAACTTCATTAAAGCTCCCACTCTCTGCTTTTCATATCCAGAAGCACCTGGCAACACTGTTTTGTCCCGTCCAATATATCTAATAAATTTATTTTTATAGATTAGAATGAAATGAAGTGATGGGGAGTTCTGCTGTAACTCAGGTGTTACTGGAGAGGAGGGATGTGGCACTGAAACACAGCCTGGCTCACAGCAGCTCTTTGTAAAGCTTGTAGGCAAGTTTCTTTGGGAGGACACTGTCTCCATTTTGCATGCAAAAGCTCTCCCTCCAGTTATTACAGAAGATCTGAGTTTTGCTCAGTGGTTCTTTTGGGCCCTATTTTGAAATAACTCTTTAAAAATCTGGTTTTCTTAATGTTGCTGGAGTTTCTCATGTTGCAGTTCACTACTGGAAACCCATTTCAACATCCCTTTCACCGTCACAGGTAGAAGAGCCAGAGCAGTTCTTGCGGGTCACTGACAGACCACTGCAGAAGTGCCTTCTGTGTTTTGGTCAGTGAAAATGTCGCTTGAGGAGGTGTGTGTGCTGTGTTGGTCTGAACTGGGGCAGGGAAGATTGGAAGCAAATGAAAGATTTAGCTCAGCTGTATTAGGATAAGGAAAAAATACCTTCAGCTCTGTGTTGCATGCTTAACTTTTAAAGAAAAACGCTGCTGTGGATTTTATTCTCTCTTGAAAGATTGTTCATTAGGAGTAGAATAGACAGGAATGGGCTTATAAAATTGTTCTAGAGAGAAGCAGTTTCATTTCTTTGTACTGTATGTTGGCCAGAGAACTGTGTACATTGTAGCAATTAACTGTTTTGTCCATCTGTATTGATTTTCAGCTGTATCGGAGTTTGTCATTTATCTGAGGGCAAGGGCACCTTTGCAACCCACAAAAGAGGCAGGTTTCAGCAGAAGACACTCCTAGGCCCATACGCAGTGCATTTTCATGGAGATTTACTTTCATTCTGCCCTTAGTTGCCTATAATAAAAAATGTCATTCTGACTGAAAGCACACTCTAATTATAAGGTGCTGACAAATCTCTCACTAATTCTGCATGTGCGTCACTCGTAGCCTTCACTCAAAGGAGGTCTGGGAGAAATGTCTGTCTGGGGGGTCAGTCTGCTTTTGGGAAGGGGGGAGGTATCTCTGTCCGCACGCGAACAAGGTCCCTGGCAAGAAGGTGAATCAGTAGCCACCAGTCCTGCTGTGGATTATAACAGCTCCTTGTCTCTGTAACTAAACTCTATCATTTTCTTTGTTATGTCATAATGCAAAAGATTTAAAAAACAACAGTGAACCCCCCCAAAATTTTGCCCTTCCCCTGATGGACCCTACTGAGAGGATATTTTCTCAATAACAGCTGATAGAAAGCATTGATGATTTCTGTGTAAATAGTGGAACACTGTTGTCTGAAATTGAGGAACTGGGAAATCTAAGTTTATTAATATAATACAAATACTAAGTATGCAATGGGACATGAGATTTTTAATGTAATTTAAGGAAGTCCGATGGAGTTATAATAGAGTATAAAGAATTAAAATCTCCTCCAATATAGTCCTACCCCCAACAAATTCACCTCAAGAAAGCTATCAGCAAATAGATTGTGAAACAAAGCTCTAAAGTTATGAGAGTTTTTTTTGCTCCCTCCATTACAGAGCTGTGTTTTAGCTACAGACCAGCCTGGTGTCTGTCTGCTCTGCCTGAAAATACACCTGAAAAGAGTCTGCATAGTTGGCATGCCTATGGGTGAGATACCTGGCTGGCCTTTGTGTGGGGAGGATGGTCTCTGCTACAGTGATGGGCAAGAGGAATTCCTGCTGTTGGTACTTCACTTGTAGCTGCTTCTATAAAGGGGCGGAGGTGGCGATTTCTGCAGCATCTACAGGGTCTCAGTATTGCACTGACCTCTTCGACGTTGCAGGGGTGGGCTGCTGTAAGTGAAGTAAAGGATCTCTGAAAATACTGCAGTGGTGTAGTTCTTGTGTGGCAAAAGGCCTGGCAGTGTTTTCGTGGAGCTGTGCCCGTTTGCCTCTGTGGATGGCCTCCCTTATCACTGCCACCTGCTGCGCACAGCTGTGCCCTGCTGCCTGCGTCCTGGCATCCAGAAACACCGTGGGTGTTTGGGGCTGTCCCTTTCTCGGTCTGGTTTGAGTGAGAGGTCGCACACCAGGTTCAGCAGCAGTTCACAAAGGATCCGATTCAGATCGCGGGTCTCGGTGGCAGGGTCACATTGAAAGTGCTATTTTCCTTCTTGATTTTTATTCTCAGGGAAGCTGCAAACAGTAAAACATTTGCAGCATGTTTTGATGTGAGTGAATGGGCATCCCTGTTCTCTGCAGCTGAGTTCCATACATGGGAAAATAACCTCCAGAGCCCTGGTTGAGGAGAGATAAAACCACTGTCATTGCTGTTAGGAAATATTCCTTTAATTACATAACGATTTTTGTTTTGTTTTGTTTTTTAAGGTTGAAAAATTACATATGTCCAGGTCTTGATGCTTGGTCACCTCTGAATCTAGCTTCAGGACTGACATCACCAAATAGTCTTAACTCTTCAATGTGTTTGGGAAGTAGCTCTGGAGACTGGGCTTGTGGGGCAACAGAGCCCCCAACACAAGGTGCAAATAGGGCAGAAGGTGGAGACACCTGGCTGGAGATGGGGACTTCTCTTCCCTTTGTGCCTGATCCCAGACCCCTGCCATGCTGTTTGCTCTCCTGCTCATCTTCTGTGAGGGAAGGAAGCACAGTCAGTCTTCTTCTGGAGACAGCAAGTGATTGTTGCTCTCTACCAGGAGGGGCCCCATCTTACCATGGTGAGAAATAGCATTGCCCTTGCTTTTGTTTTCTCTCCAGTTGTTGGCCAACTACTCCTGCTCCCAATGCCTTCTGAATTGATGCAGCGAGATTAATTACAAATTTCAGATTTTCTACGATGACCAAAGTTCAGAAGAAACAAACAGGCATGAACTCTTCTGTGCCTTTTGAGCTCAGTTTTAGGCAGGCAGCCAGGCCTGTTTCTGATCAGGCGGGCTCTGTCCAGGACCAGCCCTCCCTCATTTGCAGCCCCAGCAAGTTCCCTTTCCCATGTCAAAAGACAGAGGTGTGCGTCCTCCTCATTGTACTGCTTCTGGGAGGACCAGAGCCTAGGAGCTTTCAAACCTAATTGCCTTTGGGGATTTGCATTTCTGCTGCCAATCTTCTATCTTAAACCCTTGTGCTTTACTAATTGGTCTAGTTTCCTGATGTAGTGTAAATGCAAGCTCATTTTTCCAAGTTCTGTAGCTCTGCATGAGTAAGAAAGCAACTGGCTCCTGGATGTATCCTGCACTTATTTGTGTACTAGTGCAAATGAAGTCAAAAGGCAGGATTGGCCAGCGGTCAATCTGCATCACTCCACTGCAGTTGAGAGAACAGCAATGATTTAAATGAGCAAAGGATCTGTCCTGGACAGCCTTTCCCAGTTAAAGTTACAGAAGGAGCTTCCCTATGTACAAGGCAGGCAAATCATGCAGCTTTTCCACGGCGGGCTTCCAAGACTTCATCAGGATTATCCTGATATGATTTTGCTCCCTCAGATCTCCCTGCTTGGTGACAGAGCTTGTATCTAACACCCTGCTGAAACTCGACCCCAGATTTCCAATAGCTACCGGCTGGAAATTTTCAGGCCTGGGAACTTAACCCTCGTGACTACATCAATAGCCTCGCGCTACGGCTGTGTGCGAAGTTGGAAGCGTGGTGTGGGGAAAGTTGTAGTAATTACTGAACAGATGCACTTAATGAGGTCTCTACTGGCTTCCCAGCTGGCGAGTGGAGCTGTGCGCTGGGACGATGTGACAGCAGTCACTCCGGTCGTTGTGTGACATCACATCCTCCCCCTTGTTGTCATAGCAGCTGCAATCAGCCCCCTGAATATTTCCCTCAGGAAGACTGCAAACATCATCTCTCTCCATTAAATGGCAGTACATGGTGCTTACTCTCTTGCTGCTGCTGCTGCATGACGCTACGTCTTATTTATGTCGATTTAGTGCCCTTTCCAACGTCCCCCCCCCCCCCCCGCCCCTTCTCACAGTGGTGCTGAGCAATGCGACCTGTCAAATGGTGTGTTACTGCAAAAAAGGAGGGGGTAGACAACTTGTTCAGCCAGTGCCACTTAATTCAGTTTCAACTCCAAGTGCCTTTTCTACGTTCAGTAGATTTACAGCCAGTCTTTACTTGTTGGAGGTGAGGATAAGGAACACTGTTTGGATTCAGGTTGTGTATCCTTTCTCTTTTAGTCTGGACAATGAATGCTTTTTGGGAGTGAGAGCTTTCCAAAATCAAATTTTACTAGTTTCTTCCCCACGTATGTGGGTAGCTGAAGTCCTTGCAATTCCCTCACGTGGCATTCTGATTACTTTTTATGGACTCACTTTTTCACATTCTTTTTTTTCCCTTTCTAGTTCTGCGGTAATAAAACTAGTCCCCAAAATTTGTACTAGTGTTTTCTTCTTTATGTTTTATCCTTTCTTCTCTTTCACTTTCTGCTTCATGAATGCCAGTGTCTATTTAGTTTAAATCACGTCAACTGAAAATTAGGCTTCCTTGCTCTAGTCACACCACACAGCTAAGTAAATACAGAAAATTTCCAGGGATTTTCTTTCATTACTAGTTCAAGTAGAGCAAGTTATTAGACTGCTTTGGAAGTAGACCTGAGGTAAAAATTGTAAATATGTTAACTTTCTCTGAAACTACTTACAGCAACATATTCCTCTGCTTAGAATACTGAGTTTGAGTTTTAGGTTTTTTGTGATCCCTAAAGATGAATGATTTATGCATACCAGGCAGATACCCTTAAGAAAACCTATAAGGACATTTTCCTTCAGGCCATGATTCTGCTGTTGGAGATGCACATGAAACCTTACTGAAGTGGCAGGAGTTTTCAGACAAGTGGTCCAAACAAGTTGCAGGCTGAGGAGCTTTGTTGTGTAGTGATAGAAATGCGCTCCATGATTAAAAGAGAGCAATTGGTATT
The DNA here is from genome assembly GCF_018691265.1 of Tyto alba. Lineage (NCBI taxonomy): Eukaryota > Metazoa > Chordata > Aves > Strigiformes > Tytonidae > Tyto > Tyto alba. Next base: position 12,130,610 of record NW_024881322.1, read on the forward strand.
TTCATCAAATGCCAAGTGGGTACAATTTGCAACTGTAACACTCTAGGAAGAATGAAAATGCATGGAGCAAAAGGACTCTCTGAAATTTATAGGTGCTGATGTTAGCTATGCTCCAAATGCAAAATGTTGTTTTCCTCTCCCATTAAAACAGGTGTTTTGCAGGATAGGATGTCTTATACACTACTGTGAACAATGTGAATAGCAGAATACTAGGCCCATTTATGTTTATATTGATTTCCTCACCCACTCCCAAAGCTGTGATTATTACCAGACATGTATGCTGTTAGAAATCACTATTTCCCTTGAAATGTACTCTGAAAATGGGATCTTTAGGATGTTGAGACTTCTATATTTGCCTGTATTCGGTGACACTGTACAACATTTTATTAGCGTACAGGAGGGAGATGGTCTTTTCTCTCAACTGCCAGCCCTTGATTTAAAGACAATCTATGCTCTTTCCACCTTGAACTTTAACATAATTCAGAATTACAGATCTTGCAGGCCAGTTCATGTTCTGACTCTTGTGCAACCCTAGTAACTCAAAACATAATTTGGTCTGCACAGTGTATTATTTTTCTTGAAACTGCTGTATGAGCAAATGTAAGAGCTCTGTGGCAAAACTGTGTTGTGTTTTGTTTTGTTTTTCTTGATAAAATCTAGAACATTAAAACAGAACTTGATAATCAAAGCTGATGTCAATCTGAGTTATAGGGCAGGTGATCTATATTTTATAGTCCATGTACTCTACATATGATGTAGAGTAAAAGAAGTGTTGAATGTGTATATAGCTGTTGTGGAGCACAAGGGACTGTGGTAGATTTTACTGCTGCTCCTAGGAAAGTCAGTAATTTTTCAGCATTAATTTACAGAATCTTACTTCATGGCTCCTCAAATAACAAAAGCAGGGGGCTTTTCCAGAGCCCCAGCTGTTGGCTAGCTCTGCTGTTAGAAAAAAATCAATGCATGTCTTTAGAAAGTCCAGAACAGGACACCCTGTGCTACTTTTGAAAGTTCCTTTGCAGATAAAGAGTTAATTTCTTTATGATAACCTCAACACTTAAATAGAATTCCAGCAGGAAATACCTAGGACCTCATGACTGCTGCTAACCTTAGCTTTTAGTTGATTGTCTGTTTTCCATAAATCATGCAGCGTATGTAGATCAACAGATAATGAGCATCTTGCTTCACTTCTATGGAATGAATTCTGAGTTTTCACAAGCATAATTCAGGGTAGATTTCAGCTGAATGTGTTTAATGACATTTTGGTGCGTGTTTCTTCTGCAAAAATGATTGATTTTTTCCATACTGTGAATTTTTGGTTTTGTGCAAAGCCACAGCGTGCTGACGTGGGGTGATGCTGGAGCCTGGCGTGCCTGAATGATGATTATCCCAGAACCTGGTTGAACAGGAGGTATAGCTGCTCCTCTGTGACCGCAGTTTGCAGCCCACTTTGCTGCAGAGAGCAGTCCCGGATTGCTGGTAACTTGAATTCATCCCGCTGTAAAGTCGAGCCTCTCCTCTTGGCTGGCCCTGCTGCAGGAACAATCTCTGGGAGAGGCACGGGACAAAGATGAATAGCCAGAGGAACCCTGACCAAACCGCTGCTGTTTTAAAATGACACCTGGGAATCATCACAGCAGCCTGGGGAAATCCAGGGATCCGGGCTCTTGTTAAGTGTTGTACATGAGTTTCACTTGGGCAGGCGAAGGCTGCGACATGGATACGGATCCGTGGCAGCTGGTGTCACATCCTCTAACTAAGAAAATGCCTCAGCTATCAGTCCAGTCTGCTAGTGCTGCCCAGCATTCCTCCATTCCCTAAGTATCAACAGGTTATTATTACTACAGTTGCTAGGTGGCTCCATGATATTACTCCTGTCTCCATGGCTAATGCTTAAGGCTTAATTGTCCTTGAGTCAAGGGAAGTGTAAGTGCTGAGAATGGCAATTACAGCACTGCTGATAACTTGGATCCACTTGCTCCTGGAAGATGCTCCTGACAGCTTGACAACATGATCAGAGTAAATTTTCTTTCATGGGAGAGTATGTTTATTCTTTAGTGATGTTTGCTGCCTTATGTTCCAGTCTAATGCTTCCTATTAATTAGGATTCATTGTGCCATTTAAGTGAAGTGGCATTTCTGAAGTGAAATTCAGCACGACTTGTCATTTACTTTCTGATTGTGTTTGCCTACTTGCCCTCTGAAGCAACAACAGTAATTTGAGCCTTTTGTTTTATTATCCGTCATTTACAGTAACGCTTCACGTGCATAATTATTTTTCTCTGGCTCTGCACTGATACTTAAATGAAACCTCTGGGATGTGTTCCCAGTTGGCTGTGTGTTTACATGTTGTATTCAGTCACTTGCATTTGATATCTCTTATGTTGTTTGTGGCAAGCAAGTTATGTGTCGTTTTGGGAAGTTTTTAGCTTGTTTCAGCATTTATTAAGCACTAATCTGTTCAGATGCTTTGGATAAGCCTTCTCAGAGAGTGCTGTTACCTTTAGGTCCCTATGCCAACAGGCAAAGGAAATTTGGCCTTTGAGCACTTTGGGAACTTTTGCCTGTAGTGCATAGGAGGTGCTGCTGCAAACATCTTTTTGAATTGGGAAGAGGAGGATGTTTCTATGTTGGTGAAATGAGTGTTATGCTGGAAGGAGGAGAAGATTTTAGACTTGGAGTGGCACATCTTTCCCCAGCTCCCATAGTCCTCTCCACCCTTTGGCAGTAAGATCCCCAAGCCGTGATGCTTTCTGGCACTGTTGCTAACCAAGAGGAGGGGATGGAGTTTTTTAGCATTGAGAGGCTTTCAAAGGAATGTGGAGGAAGAAAGAAGGGAAGACAGGACATGCTTTGGGTGCCAAAATTTATCTTGATGGCTTTGCTAAGACCAATTTATGTTTCTAAAGAAAATTATACCATACCTGATGGACCTCGAACTCCTAAATCCAAATTATGCAAGTTGGAAGATGCACTGGGAATCTGCAAAAAGAAAGGAGCAAATATCCTAATACTTTTGTGATTGTGAAATGGGCTTCTAGCCAAGCTTACTACTCCAGAAGGAAGCACAGGGAAAACTTTGTATACACAAAAATGAGTCTTATGCTACACAATTATTTTCTAATTTCATTCAAAACATTTCTTTTCAGTTGTAAGATTAGCTTGATGTATGTGGTGGATTTATCACATCTAGTCAATGGCCTATGCAGATGGCACATGCCATGTTCGTCATCATCACTACAAAACATTTATTTGTTCTTGTTTGCAACAAGCTGATTGTTGAAGTCACTGAGCAGCATTTGAATGGGTAAGACATTTGTGACTGCTCTATGAAGTCATATTTGGTACCTTTGGGCACAATAAAAGGAAATCAAATAATATCTGATAGCAAAAATGAAATAATTTTTGTAATATTTTGAATTTTATTTTGTCCTGCATTGCCTTTCAGCCTGTATAAGGTCTGTACTTGTATACATAATTTTGTATTTGTTGAACTGCTGTAAACTGCAGGAGGGATTAGCATTGGAGAATGAAGGCACCTCTTAGTATGGCTGCTGAAGAACAAAAGAGCAGCAGTTCCAAAACTTGTTAAGGAGAAATAGCAGTGAGGTGTAGGAATAGTTAAAGAAGATAGGATTAAGGGATTAGCCTATATTTCTTATTCAGTCCAAATCCCTAACAATATTGGTGATAAGAAAAAGGAATTCAAAATTATGCCCAGGTTATTTAATGTTTGAAAAGGAGGCTGGTATTTTGCATAACAATAATGCTTTTTAAATGAAAGGAGCATTTGCTTTACAGTTCCTTGTGGCTGGAGGGCCATGTGCTACAGTATTTACAGGTGGAGCGTCTAATCTGGTAATCCTGCTCGCCATGGAATTCAGTGATCCAAAGTGGACAACAATTGTTGGTATTACTTTCTTCTCCAGTCTTTTGTTGATGCAATTCATGCCATCATAACGTGTCCTTTGATCACTGAAATTCTGCAACATGGATGAACAAAGCAGTAAGGGGAAAATGGATTAGACATAGTTGCAGAGGGTGGCAGATACTCACAGAAGCATGAGGGTAAAGTGGTCAGGATGAGGCATGGACATTACATGTCACTTTGGTTACAAAACATGCAGTTGGACTTCCCCAGTGAAAGACTTTGTTTAAAAAGCCAAAACCAACATGAAAAAAAGAAAGAAACAAACAAAAAACCAAAAAACATCCAAAAACCCAGGCCAAACCAAAAAAAACAACCTGAAAGAGAAAAGTTAGAGATGATACTGTTAAATATTTTTTAAAATGTCAGCATATGAGAAGAATCCATAAAGAAGCATGGCAGAACCAGTGAAAATCAGTGAAGGCAGTAACTGAAGAAGTATTTTGAGCTCAGTCATGCATTTCTATGTGATTAGTCTCATTGCAATAAAGGAGAGTGCTTACTACTGCAAGGAGCTGCCAAGTGGGACTTGTTTGTATTAATAACTTTTAAAATATAGAAGATACTTTGCTTCAGGAACTCAGTCATATAGCTTTTAAGTGCTGCACCCAATGAGTTTACAAAGAGGTGTTTCTGTGGGTTTTGAGAGCACTCTGTTCTCAGTACCTTTCAGTAATATGGGCAGCTGCTTCCACTGAGGTATCCACTCATCATGCCTTCTGCCTCTTCCTGGGATACGCCTGAGAAAGTAAGAGAGCAGTCGCCTCAGAACTGCTCAGTAAAATATAGTCAGACTCCTTCCTCTGCAGAGACCTACTGCTTTTAAAGGAGCATGGGTTTAACCCCCTCTGCTCTGCATCCACAGCATCACCTGTATTGAGGCAGAAGGCCTTATACAGTTGTCAGATAGCTCCTTGGAGGTACTTATACCTTCTGCTGTGCGCATTTGTAGGGCCAGCAGGTAGCTCTGCTCCGTGGAGAGACCGCAGCTGGTTTGTCCTGGTGAGCAGATGACTATCTCCTGACTTCTAGGCACAAAGCCCTAAACTATATCCCATTTTCAGCCAGATAACTGAGCGTTTGCTGTGTTGCACACTCGGCGTTCACTGTGGCCTGCTAAAGTAGCACTGTCTCTAGAAAAGAGCCAAGGGATTTTTTTCTATATAGATTCAGGGATGTCCCTTAAAACCCAAGGTGTCTATTGGGAATTATGGGGGATTTGTAGCATGTATTATTGCTTAGTTCAGTCTTCATGGTACCTGTAATGAAGTCACTTACCTTATTACAGATGAAAAAATGAATCACTCTTCACAGGTGTTTCATTTAGTGGCTTTCAGAAGAACAAAACAAACAAGTATTTTGCCTTGGTTAATGTTTCAATTTAAAGAGCTCTATACAACTTCTAAACTAAGACTGACATTATGTGTTAACCAGTGTCAGTGTTTTGCTTGAGGCCTTCACCAAGGGTATATATTCAAGTGCAGTGCGATAAATGCTCTGACTCAGGCCTTGGATCTTTCTTCCTTTTATCACAGGTTGACAGCAACTGGATGTGAAGCTTGGTGAATCTTTTAAAGCTATTCATTTTAGATTTATGTTGTATTAAGAGAAAGCTGTCCTCTTTAATGTGGGAAGATAGCTTTGGGAGAAGAGTATACGTTATACTGGTCACTATATTTATGGGTATTGATAGTTTATGTGAAATAATAATGATAATGCTGGCAAATACTCCGGTGGCATTTTTCACATCAGAAAGGCTTAATGGTTTGGCTGTATTTGCTTATTTGCTTCAAAGTGGGGATTTTTAAAAAAGAGTTTTGTTTTAAAACGCACAGCATCTTTGTCTGAGTAAATCCTTTCTCATCATGACTGGAGCCCGGCTGCTGCAAAGGCGGCTCTGAGAAGAGCCGTCTGCAGGTACTCCTGGGCAGATTGCCAGTGACAGGGAACTGGGAAGCAGCACTTGGTTTCTGTATGCACCAGAAGCTTCAGTTATTGACTTGAATTGCAATTGCTTGAAACCATTATATCAGATGGGATTGTGCCACCTCTGCTGCGAGCGGGTAGAAAGCAGACAAGCTGAAACAGAAAGACACACGTGTGATGGTGCTCCTAACATCTGCACCGGTGGCTTATGAGGTGGTGTAGCATTGCTGTATGGTTGACTTGCTGTGTCGCCTTTTAATGAGGAGTTTTATTTACCAGGATTATCTTTCTTAGCTTTTTGCACATGCCGTTCTCTATTTGTGAGAAACCCTTCCTGTCTGTGCCACCTGGCAGGTAGGGGCAGAGCAGCCTTAGGTTTTGCTAATTAAAGATTGGGCTTGATTTCGCGAGTTGGAGGGGACAAATCCTGCCCTGCTCTTGGGCTGCTCTCTGAAGTCCAGGCACATAAGCACAGGGTTTTTTGTACCCTGGGCTTAAGGTTATGCAGTGCAGGGTGCTTTTATCACTGCAGGGCAGTAGTTCTTACCCAGCCACTCAGAATGGAGTCCTGAAATAAGTCTAGAAGTCCTTTATATCTAATGCTGTGCTGCTTGTAAAGTAAATAAATAAAGGGTGCATGCACTTGTGCCAAAGTGTACATGGGGGAATCCTGTGGCACCTCAGCAAAGCCTGCAAAGTGACTACAAATGAAGGAAGCTAGAAACTCAGTGGTTAAAGGTTCCCTTTAGCAAACCACTTCTGCAGTATTTCTAGTGCCACTCTGCATAGTGTTGTAACAGAAATAAAACTTCAAATATTTATTTTCATCCTGTAACTCACAAGCAATGTGCTTTGTTAGCCTCACTTTGAGCAAGGATTGGGCCTCATGACCTTGGAAGGTTGTTCCCAACTGAAGTTGTTCAGTGATTCCATATGTGAATGAAAAGTTTCTCTAGCTTAAGATACGGCAAAAAAATAAAATAATACTTTTAAAACTTATTTTTTCTTTCAGTATCTACTTCCTTTCTTATTTTTTTTGCATAGTGTGAAAGGATTTTATTCCCCCATTGAAAAGAATGCCAAAAGTTCTGCTAATTTCGGTTGGATGGAGGCTGGGATTTGCACAGACAGGAATGCATTTACGTTGCATTTAGAAGGAAAATCAGGACATCACCTTCTTTAGTTTGAAGCGTCTCTTACAGAGTCTTTTGAAAGTATTGTAGGCAATGGGCAGAGTTTGTGCAGTGTATCTCTCTACTCTACAAGTAGCAGGAAGGCTGTGGCAAAGGACAAGTGACAATATTGACGTGGTAGCCTGAGCAGCCCCTGTTCACATCCAGCCTCCTGTTCCTGACACAGTGACCAGAAAGAGGGAGAAGGGAGGCTTCTCCGGTGATTAAAACTGAGTTGCTGAACAGTAAGGGGAGGCATTATGGCGGTCTTTTAAAAAAAGAACATGTAATTAATGTTCCTTCTTTTTCATGCAGGATGGGCAGCCAAGGATGAGTCTTTCATGGCCTGCTGTCTGTGTGAACCTGCCAGTGTTGGTGGATGAAAAAGCAGCAAAGTGCAGGGCATTTCCAGTCAGAGCTGCCACTGAGGGTACCTGAGCTGTGAATCCACTCTGCTGTGTGGCACATGCAGTGGTCATCTGCCCAGGATTCCTGTGATTAAAAGAGCAAGCAGGTCTGTCTGCCTCTGCTTGTCTTTCTGTCAGCGTGCAGCTGAAGTGCTGATGTTTTGGGGAAGGAAAGGAATTTCCGCGGCCTCGTTTCAAATACGAGTGTGTGTATTTGTGTGAATTTCTGAAAGCAAGGGAAGGTAAAGGAACTATGCAGCAGTTGTACACAAATTCTACAGAGGTAAAAATGACCAAAGAAGTAAGGCAGTGAGGACCTGGGATTTGAGGAAGCTCCAAACAGAAGAGAGGGTTACTTGAAAAGACATTGTTTACACTTAGTCGCCTTCTTGCCACACTCTTTTGGCACCTTGGCTTTTTGGATTTCATGGGGAGACATTAGAAGTGACATGCAGGGAAGGAGGAATGGGGAAAATTACATGTTAGTAAGTAGATATAAGTCTCCTCCAAGGGAAGGATGGAACAAGGTGTGGGCTTCCTGGCATATGCTTCCTCAAGTGCTATCTAGGTGTGCTCTGGGCCACCTCTGGGCTTGGGTGATGCCTCAGGTCCCTGCCTGGCAGGGGTGGGAAGGAGAGCAGGCATCAGAGGAACTTCCTCAGGAGTCCTATTCACAACCAAAGGGCTAAACCCAGATCCCGCTGGGATCACGGACTGAAAAATAGAAGGGTGAAGGAAATGGTGTACAATTGGTCCCTAGTGAAAACAGTGGGATTGTTGCCTTGTAAAATCAAGTATTTTGTGAATGAAGCTTCCAGAGAGTGTATGTTTTGGAGTTCCTTTAAAGTGAACTCTCCCAGGAGCTGGTAACCAAGCCAGAGCCCTCAGCACGTTTCTCTTCTCTGCTGACCATGACCTGCCCACGCGTAGGAAGATATCTGATGGAAACCTGAGTGGACAGAGTGATGATCCCAGTGGTGCATACAGCTTAAAAATTAAAGTGGGATGTTGGAAAGGAAAAGAGGCAAACCACAGAAAATAGTGGGTTCATCTCTTGAGAAAGAAAAGTTGGAAATGCCTCTTTACTCTCCTAGTCATCTCTTGCCTTTTCTGATATAAACTCAACTGAAATCAGAGGCAATGGGTCCTCTTTTCTATTTGGCTTTTGGAATAGACCCAGTGAGAGAAAATGTGGGCAGAGCCTACTCCTGGAAATGCTGGTTTGACCTACAGTTAACTGTCTCAGCCATGCTTCCTAGTACCCAAAAGTCTTTTATATGTGGTCCAAGCTAATGATTGTCACTTTTTAAACAGGAAAAATAGCACTAATTAATAGGAATAGTAGCTCAGCATTTATCAACTGTGTTCATTACAGCACAGAATGATATTAGGGACTCCGTCTTTAATTATATCTGGCTAAAGGAATAAAAACTTCTCAGCTATGTCAGCCATTTTACTTATTGCACAGTATCTTTGTTAGTAGCCCAAAATGTTTGGCTTTATGGACTGCCATAGAAAGCAGTCCAGTCTGTGGAGTGCTGCAATCTTTGCACAGGGTGAGGATGGAAGATGGTGTCTGTCCCCAAATTCTGTCCTAACCACTTAATATATCTAGAAGAAACAATGTAGAGGAAAATTACAAAAGCCTTCAGTGATCCCAGGGAGGCCTGTCTGCTCAATGAAGCTCGCAGATGTGTCAAAAGGTTAAAGCATGCAGAATCACAGAGGGGTTGGAAGGGACCTCTGGAGGTTATCCTGTCTGATCCCCCTGCTCAAGCATGTCCACCTAGACCCAAGATTGCCCAGGACCATGTCTAGACAGCTTTTGAATATCTCTGAGGATGGAGGCTCCACAACCTCCTTGAGCAACATATGCTTGGTCACCCTCACAGTAAAAAAAGTGTTTCCTGATGTTCAGAGGGAACATCCCATGTTTTAGTTTATGCCCATTGCCTCTGGTCCTGTCGCTGGGCAACACTGAAAAGAGCCTGGATCCGTCCTGTGCGCACCTTCCCTTTGGGTATCTCTACACATCGATGAGATCCCCCTGAGCTTTCTCTGATCCAGGCTGCACAGTCCCAGCCCTCTCAGCTTTTCCTTACACAGAAAGCACTTGTTGGCTTTTGCTCGGCTCTCTCCAGTACGTCCATGTCTCTCTGTCATACTGGGAAGCCCCAGCACTCCAGCAGTGGCCTGACCAGTGCTGCACAGAGGGGAAGGATCACCTCTCTTGACCTGCTGGCAACACTCCTCCCGATGAAGCCCAAGATGTTGTTGGCTGCCTTGGCTGCTCAGGCAAGTTGTTGGCTCCTGTTCAAACACAGCTGGGCTTCTCTCACCCATAAGCGAGGCCAGGCCTTGCACTTGGGCATGACACTCTTGTGATATCGCCCTTCCTTTATGGACCTCTCTGACGGGGAACAGCCAGGACCAGGAAGCACCAGAGAGAAATCGTGGCACTGCACAGTGTACTAGCCCACCTCGCTCCCAGTATCTCAGCTGGAAAATGTATTTTTAGGCTGAGCTCCAGTGCTGTAGCTCCTCTTCAGCCATGAACCTACCATGGCACTGGGTTTTGCATTGCAAACGGGGTGGCTGGACAGAAGGCGTGCATCTCTGGGCTATAGCTGCTGTTGAGGAAATCAGTCTAATACTGCATGACCTCTTATGTTCTGTATTGTGGCACATACTGGGCAGTTGAAAACAATCTAGGGCAAGGAGGAGTAAAAGGCAAATGCAAAGCACTGTGGTTTGGGTTTTTTTGTTGTGTTGTTTTTGTTTGTTTGGTTGCTTGGTTGGTTTTTTCTTTTTCCTTTGAATGTTCCTGTCACTACCACAGTAGCCTAACACACTTTGCTGTGGGTACAAGGGCTCTAGCTCTCTTAATTCTTCAGGAACAACTTGATTACAGCCTGACTGCACTAAAATCATAAAGAGGTGTGCTGTTGTTGATGGATATCAGAAAAGTGCCTCTTGGTCTTCATAACGGATGGTATTTGCAAAAGCTCCTCATGATGTGGGAGCCGAGGCTCTGCTTTTTCAGGTGTGACACAAGCACGTAAGTCCCAGTGATCTTTAAAAGTAGGTCTTGTGCTCCCAAAGCGTTGCCTGCTTTTGTATGTCAGTACTGATGTAGAGTAATGGCTGCATCAGTCTTGTATTTCTAGGTAACAGAAGCGCCTGTTCGGCCGATCGAGGATGCTGTTATATCACCGACAATTTAAGTACCTGTTGATAAAGTGCTCTGGAGTGGCTGCGTTTCCCCCGTGCTAGAGAATCATTTCATTTGCTAAATCTCACCGTTTTATGACCAAGCTGTCATAGCAGAGCTGGCAGGTCTGTGTGGCTGAGACAGTTTGTTGCTCTGCGATGGCTGGGGATTCAGTTATTTTTAAAGCCAGTTCCTTTGGTGAACAGGAAAACACAAACCTCACCCGTAGCAGAGTCTGAACTTCTAGTCTGGCATTCCTTTAGCTGTGCACAGCTCACTGATTTTCTTTCTTTTTTTTTTTTTCTAAAAGATTGCTCTGTTTCATCCCTGTGTGGAACAGCAGCATACATTCTTTCATTTTTTTTTGGTGTTCAGCAAGGGAATAAAGGTGCCTGTAAGAAATTCGCAGGAGGCCTCATTTACTAGTATTACAAAATTCAAATCCAAAGGGTCACACCCACAAGTGCTAATTGTCAAACTGTGCTCTACCAATGGAAAAAAAAAAATGTTTCCATGGTAACTTGCTAATGAGTCTGCCTGAAAACTTTTCCAAGAAGAACTTTTTTCTAGTGTATTAGACATTTGTGAGGTCAAGTGGCTCCTATGCTGTAGGTAGAACCTCACATGATATGACTGGTGGTTTTTACACAGCCCAATTATTTTCGAGGAGAGACCCTCAAACACGATCTGTACGAGTAGCACATGAAACCAGCTCAGGGCAGGATTTCATGTAATTTAAGGCGTCCTCATCTGAGGTAATCATGTTAGCTTCCTTTATAATCAATGTAAAGAAATAGATTCGTGTAGGGTGTCTTTCATGTGACCTGTTTTAGATGTCAATCTCAGGCTGAGCTGAGTCATGCCCTAGAAATTACATTTTCTTTCTATTGACTATAAAGGGAGCCTGGATGACTATATAGCACTTCTTGGTATCTAGATCTGAAGTTATGCGCCCCTCACTCCCCAGATGCCTTTGCAGTCTACAGGTCTAGAAAATACACTTTTAGAAAAAAAAGGCAGAATGAGTAATTATATAGTCTGGAAAAGATAAAATGAGGGACACACATGTCACGGCTTTCAAATACAGAATTCATTTGAAAAGAAGGGATAAGTGATTGAACAGGACAAAAGGAGTGGGTTTAAACACTTCTAATAATAAGGATAGGGAGACACTGATGTTTCACTGAGAAGTACTGATTATCTACTTTTTTGTGGAAGCATTCCACAATTTGTTTCACTTCCCACCACTTTATAAGCTTCAGCCTTCCACTTTAACAGAAAGGTACTTACTGATACACATTTTTCCAGTTGTCAAGACAGCACATAGTTGTATATCCTCCTTTTGTTTCCCAAGGATGTTTTAAAAGAAAAAAAAAAAAAACAAAAACCCCCCAAAATAACAGGTTGGTTTTGTTTTGTTTTGTTTTGTTTTTTTTTTTCCCTGCCTTGTAAAGGAATTTTTTTGAGCAGGATTTTTTATGGGTTTGGGGGTGGAGGGTGTTGTCAAAGAGTTTTGGCTGCCTAGAGTACAAGAAGTGTCATACGGTATTTCAATAGAAACAAAATCTGAAGCAGATAGTTAAAATATCAGAAAAGCAACAAAAAATGGCATGCTTAATATCTACAAACTAAGTGCTTCATGGGACATCAGGGGGAGATTTCACATGGTTCAAAACAATCAGCAGCCATGCTTTAAAAAAAAATAAATTTGAAAACTTCTCACTCATTCCTGTAGTTTACCTGTTGTAGTAACAGCAATATTTGGCAGTGAGATAATCTGAAATGTGACAGTGGATGTTCTTAGTATGTGTATTGCTTTTTTCCCCCTCTCTACTGGTGTCAGTCAGTCAGACCAAAGTTTTCTGAGCAGTTCAAGATGTTTCAAGCCACCGGTACCATTGAAAGAATTAGTTCTGCCATCTCTCTCCAACCGGCTATGTGTTTCTGCGTCCTCATCACCTTCAGCCGCTGCAGATGGTGCTGCAGCTGGACAAAGCACCAGAGCTAGGAACTGACCCTGGGTAAAATCAGTGCCTTGTCTTTTCTCCCAGTGTCAGGAAGAGCTTGGTGCAGGTTTGGAAATAAGCAGAAGATGAAAGGAAAGGACTGCTTCTTTTGGTCACAATGCTCAAAGTGTTGGTGAGAGCAGGAATCTGGTTGTGTGATGCTTGCTTGATTTGACTGCTTTGTGAAACTTCCTTGGTCAGTAGTTGGCATCTTTTGGAAACTTTGCTAAGGGTGAAGCTTAAATATCATTCTTCTAATTACAAAATACAATACAAAGGGAGCAAATGGTGCTATCACAAGAAAGTGCCCATTGATCTTGCTTTGTTTGCATTAAGGCATCATCTGGAAACCAAGGACATTTATAATTCTTTTAACGATTTTAGAGTGTGGTGGGGAGTCTGGATCCACTTCCTGTGAAATTGTCAAAAGTAATCCAACTAATTTGTGTGGGTTTGATATCTCTCTTCTTCCATGCGCTCACAGATGAAACCGTATTTAGATTCATTGCAGCAACCATCTACTATGTACAGAGCAAGCCATTTGCTAGTGGACTCACTGAAAGGAAATTTAGCAATTGGGATGACAAACATGGAAGCTATTACTTTTCTGTGTATGGAGCTACTTCAACCTGTAGTTTTTAGCCTTTCAAATACAGCTTACTTTCTTCTAGGGAAAAAAAGATAAAAAATATTCTCCTGTTTACAAAATTGTAAGTTATAAAACCTATCAGAACTTCTGGTTCTGACAGCTGAGTTCATTGTGTCTCTAAAGCTTTATTTTCCAGTATGATTTCCCAAATGGAAGCAGATATGTTCAAAACTGTGAAAATGTCATTTCAGGCTCGATCACTGTCCTCTATTATTTTTCTGTTTGACCTAGAGTTCAGTTGCACAACCTGGTCACGATGATGACATGCGTAACAAATCTCTACCCGTTTCTGCAATACTTAAGTTTGCTCAGAGGTTAAATGTCTTAGGCCTCTGGATTGCTAGCTCAAAGCACACTGTGAGTTGATAAAAGTTTTAGTTAATGTGACATGTTTTTTTTCTTAATGTGTTTAAGTCCTTAAACTCATTTTTCTCTTCAGGGAGTGTTCAGAGCCCAAGTCTGAGAGCAGATGGGGGCGAGTAGAAAATCCAGTAGCATATGTTCTGAACTATTTTGAAATTTAAACTACGTAATTTGAGACTTCCTGGCCTTTACCCTTTCTGGGTACTTTTCTTGCCTCACAAGTTTTATAGTCCCTGAAAATTCACAGCTATTATGCATCAGCATTTAAAACATCAGACGGAGCAGAGCTTTACTGTCTGGATCCTCCTGGCAGAGGAAACAAAGGGGAAGGAGGGAAACCACTGAAATTGCTACCACATTTTAAAACCTCAGAAAGGTGAACGCATGGGAAGTTTGAAACTGCTTCCTTAAACAGGGGCCCAGAAACTTCTTGTTCTTCACCAGTGCATGAGGAGATGCTAGTGAAATTTGAGGAACAACGGATTTGTGCAGGGGCTTTGCTTCTGGGAGTGTTGCAGAGCTTGGTGCATTGCAAACAAAACCGCTTTATATTCCAAAGGTACATACTAAATGTGGTATGTACTGGAATGCTGACTATGGGTGCTGCAGATTAGCAGCAAGCTGGGAGTTTTGGAGAGAACTAGTGGAGTTGTACAGGCACCTTCTGTGGGTGGGATTTACCTCAGTGACTGTCTGTAAAGTTGTACGCACGCTTACGCAAGCTGGCTCTGAAGGGGATGGACTGGCTTCAGGCTGGAAGGTATTGTCTGGTTATGTTATCACCCTGATGTACCCAAACTAATACAGCCTTCTGAAAGCTCGCTAGTTTTATAAATGTGTTTCTTACAGTAGGACTTTCTTAAACTTTGATTAAATGGTGCTGTGTTGAAGAGGAAAAAAGCACTCTCAAGACTAATACTGTGGGGTTTTTATCTATTTCGATTCTAAGTTAGACCTGCTCCCTGCGTACATTAGTGTTCCTATACATGCACAGACCAATCTAAATCCAGGTTGCAGCATGCTTCACCGAGGTTCATGATTTCTAATGACTTTGCTTGTACAAATGTCACCATCTGGAACTAGCTCATGTGACTTTTTATAATGAAGGAAGAGACTGATTATATTTAGAAATCTGAGACTCTAGATTTTCTTGTGATATTACATTACGCTGTCACACCAAATTTCAATAAGGAGGGATTTGTGCAGTTTCCATCTAAAACAAATAGCTACAAAATACACAATGATTGCCCAATAAGATTGTATCACTCGATACTTTCACAAGAAATCAAAAGAAAGAAAAAAATATTTGCCTTTGTGCAGATTGTAATATAGTTTTTCAGTTTTTCTTATTCAGCTCTGCTGAAATTTCTGCAACTTAAGATGCATTTCAAATTGTACTTATTAAAGCTGAGTACATTAGAAACTTCTCACTTGAGGCTGAAAGGACACTGCAAGTTCATGTATGCAGATAACAATCAATTATATCTGCAGTTCTAGTCTGGGAGACTGGATCCTACTGTGGCTGATTATATCTGCAGCCAAAACTGGTGATAGTTCAAGAAACCTTGATATGGACAGTTTGGAATTGCTCTTTGAAACTCCGTGAGGGTGTCAAATTTTAACACTTTAGATTTCCTCTGAATTATTGTGCCTACATCCTGGCCTGAATCCAGGGATACTGCTTATGCCACAAATAGGCTTCTTCAGAAAAGCCTCAAGAGATTAAACATCAAGCCTTCTTTTACGGACCTGAAAAATGGTTGTTATTCTTATCCTCCCCTTAACTGTTATTTTGGGAAGAACATGACCTTGGGAGACACAGAGGGTTAGGTGGGTGGGAAAGGCCTGCTGCTTCCTGAGCTGCGCTGTGGGTACAGTGAGGCTGTTGCTGCAGGGATAGGGGGGTTTATATTTTTTTTCAGCCCAAGCTGGAAGAGACCTCGCAAGATCATCTGGCCCAACGTTTTGTGAGAAAGGGAGCCTAGATGAGATTATCTAGCACCTTGTCCAGTTGCATCTTGCAAACCTCCAGTGATGGGGACTCCACCACGTCCCTGTGGGGGTTGTTCCAGTGATTGTTCTTAATGTAAAAAATTTCTTATATCAAGATGAAATGTCGCCTGGTGCAATTTGTACCTGTTGTCTCATGTCTGCTCCATGTGTCTCCTGCTGAAGAAAGAGCCTCCATCCTCTCTGATAGTTCCCTTTAAGTACTGGAACATTGTGATGAGGTCCCTCCTGAGCCTTCTCTTTGCCAGGGAGAAAAGACCTAGCTCCTTCAGTCTTTCTTCATACAGCAGGTTCTCCAGCCCTTTGATCATGGTCATGGCCCTCCTTCGGACCCTCTCTAGCCTGTCTGTATTTCTGAATTGTGGGGTCCAGGCCTAGACATGGTACTCCAGGTGCTGCGAGGGATGACAGTGTCCCTATCTCTGGTAGTGATGCCCCTGTAGATGCAGCCCAGGATCAGGTTTGCCTTCGTTGCTGCAGCAGCCCACTTCTGACTCCTGTTCAGTTTGTCCACCAGGACACCCGGGTCCCTCTCAGCAAGGCTGCTCCCCAGCCTGTCCCGAGATCTTTGCTCATCATGTCCCATGTGCAGGACTTTGCACTTGTCTTTGTGAAACTTCATACTGTTTTTGCTAGCCCACTTTTCCAGCCTCCCCAGGTCTCTCTGTAAGATGGATCCTCCTTCTAATGTGTCCACCTCACTACCCAGTTTAGTGTCATTAGCAAACTTGGTGCGGGCGCTTTCAATCCCGTCGTGCAGGTCATTTATGAAGATGTTGGACAGTGTGGGGCCTGGTTTTGATGCCTGGGGGACCTCACTTGTGACAGGCTGCCAGCCTGGGCAAAAACCATTGATCCCCACTCTGAGTGCAGCAGGTGAGCCAGTCTCCTACCCATCTTGCAGACCACCTATCCAGTCTGTGTCTTGCCAGTTTTGCCAGGAGAAGGCTTTGGGAAACAGCATTGAACATGTTGCTGAAGTCCAGGTAAACGCTACCTGCTGCTCTCACCATGTCACACAAAATGTTATTTTGTTGTAGAAGGTGGTCAGGTTAGTCTGGCATGATTTGCCTTTGGCAAACCTGTGCTGCCTTTTCCCAACCACCTGCTTCATTTGGTTTGTAATGGTTTCTAGGAAGACTTGTTCCATTGCTTTCCCAGGGAGTGAATAAAGACTAATGGGCCTATAGTTTCCTGGGTCCTCTTTTGGGCCCTTCTTGTAGATGGGTATGGTATTTCCCTCTTCCAGACATCAGGGATATCCCCTCATCTCCAGAATTTTACAAATATTGTAGGTGGTGGCCTTGCAACAGCATTGGGCACTTTTCTTACCACCCTGGGATGGATTCCCTTTAGATGGCCAGATGTGCGAGTGTAACAAAATCCAGGAATTGCATTTTAAAACCTGTGTCCCAGAATGCAAAAGACCACATTGTATTTAGTTCTTTCTGGAGACATATGCCATGACAGACAATGTGAAAAAGCCCTTGGATTTGGAGAAAGGGTGTTATGAGCCAGTATTCAAATGGGTCACAGAAATTATTTCACACAGGGCTTGTGAATGTTTCTGTGATGCCTCTGATGGCCTTTCCTGGCATCTGCTATTCTGGTACCAACCATGAACTCCAGGAAATCCGCAAACATTTGGAAATCTAGATTGGGAATGTAGAAGTCAGGGCATGAAATGCCCAGATGTGAATATTCTTGAATTTTAGAGGAGTTAAGGTCTGGGTGCTCACAATGTGACACCATCCCTTTCCTTAATAAGTTGACAACCCAGATCAGAACACCCCTGGTACCTGTTGAGCTGTGGGTGTACGTTTCAGTGGGGAATCGTCATGAGTTTGTGCTATTGCAAGAGATATTTTTGAATCTGGGTACACCTAGAATATATTTCTGATTGTATGTTCAAACAAACAAAACATCATGGGGTGGCAGTGGAGTGATGAAGCTGAACAGGTTCTCTCTCTTCTTGTTGAGGTTAGTTGTGGGGTTTTTTGTCCCTATATGATGGAAAATGGGCTCAAGGCCTGATCTGAGCTCTCAGTGACAATACCACTATTCCCTCTGAATAGAACTGGCTCACTGATGTGCAGAAAATTGCAAATTAGTGCGACTGCAATTAAGAAGCGGCAGTGCTTAAGGTGGGTGTGACTTGTGTGGTGGAAAAGATGCTGCTTTTCTAGGTGATGGAAAGCAAATTCTGCTTTTCGCGACTCCTACATGGCCCTTTTGTTTCCAGCAGGCTTCCCACCAGTGCCTCTGCAAGCCTTGTTCTTAGGTGCAACCAAAACCAGAATTTTCTCTTTATTATTCCCACACCTCAGAGGCAATTCTGCTTTCACTGAACTGAATGGAAATTCCTGAGTAAGGATGATGTTTAGATTAGTCTGCAAGTGCCACAGTAGAGTTCAAGTGGCCCTGCCTGTCTTCAGTAAATGTCAGCTTTGTGTTGTGGTTTTCACTGAAGTGACATCAACAGAATTGGAGGAGACCCGTGGGAGGAAATAAGCTGACGACAGAAGTTTTGAACGATGGGCTTGGGAACAATAGATGTACATGTTTATAGAGTACATCTCTTTCAATCTCCTAAGAAGATTTTTTCCTCTCATAACTTGAGTAAGATGGAAATCTTTTTGGTCTGGTGGGTTTGATAATTTTAACTTCACTTTTTATTGTGTTGTGAAAAAAAATGAACAGTCTTCTCATTTACGTCCCACAGTGTTACCCGCTGGTCCAAAATTTCCGAGGCTTTCACATCTATTCCACACCTCCAATAACACTGTGCCAGTCTTGAGCTGGTCGAATGAGAGCTGCTACCATGAATAATGTTATCAGCTTCCCCATCTCCTCACTCTGGTTTTCCTCTGTTTGTTTCTCAGGTGTGCTTTCTAGAGACTGCATATAAGGGAGAGATTACTAGAGTCCTTTCGTATTCCTAAAGGCATCTGAGAATTCTGTTAGGAGTCACTTGCTGTAAAATTATCTACTGAAGTAATTGCAGAAATATATAAGATTTTGTAGAACTTCTTTTGAGGCTCAGGAAGGTGCAATCCTTTTCTTATGCTCAGTTTAACAAAAGTCTCTGTAGCCTTGGTCTCCTTTTCTTTAATGCTACATTTGAGGAATACTGGTTCTCCCAAGCAGGGTGCCCTGCTGTTGAATTAGCCTGGCACATCACAGAGCTTTTGGTCTGGCCATGGTGAGCATGGTTTTGGATAGAGTCGAACCAGCATGTTGAGTTTATGTTATTTCAAGGATTTTCTACTATGTCTGTGGCATTTCTGACTCAATACTGCAAATCTTTTAAAGCCATATACTTTTATTCTTTTTTTTTTTTTTCCAATGAACCATTCTGAGACTGTAGAGCATAGGATAATTGCATGATAATATAAGGTATTAATATAGCAGCAAAGCAGCCTTCCTTGCCAGTTTCCTCCTACCACAATAACATTGTTTCATAATGTGTGTACTGGAATGAGAATGCTAATAAAGGCAACATGAATATTTGCTAACTGCAGGTATTTTTACAGTGCTGATCCCTTTAACATCAAGGCAGATGTAACAATAGTCATTGGTGTTCTTCTATGAGTCTGTGCTATGTTTAGTTTGTTAATGGACCGAAGACTGATTTTTGATTATTATTCATGCGTTATTAGAAAGGGAAAAAGTGGATGTAGAAATGACGGGAGAGACTGGGAGCTTAAGTTTATAAATACTCATAGTATCTGACAGATGATTTGGTCTCAGTGGAAACTCTTTGGGAACAGTATTAATCATTGGATCTCAGTGAATGGTCAGAGTAAGGTGGGAGAAGGAACTGTGGCTCTATTCACATCTTCCCTCCAGTTGATTTAAATATGAGTGGATGGAAACCCTCTTGTAAAGAAGCACTTTGGAGTCTTCTTCAAGACTTTGAGGGGGTTTGCCTCTTTATTTATACTAATGTACAGTTTTTAAAATATTTTCCCCTGGAAGAGTATATCAATCTCTGTTTCTTCCTTATTGAAGTGTGTTAATACTATTACATAAAGAAGCTCTATTGTGTCATAACCACTATAGATGAATGTTGTTAAAGAACCGTCTGTTAAGTGGCAGTCTAATTTAATTATGATTTCTCAGACATCACAGCAACTTATTTTTATCATAAGAATTGGTGCTGACTTGGAGTTGGTAACACTTATGCAAGCTAATTTTGTGAAGCATAAGACCATGGGTAAAACAGGTGTCTGAAAGGTGATGGCAGGATAGAGCTCAATCTGAGCCTTATGTGCCAGGTGGGAATTCATACATCAGACTACAAGTAGATAGACAGCTTCCTTGTGAACTGACATTCATCTGGGATTAATTTAGTCACTAATACCGCTACACAGTTTTGGCCTGATTGTACATTTTCCTTAAAGATATTTTTAAATAGGAAGTTGAATTTTCAATTTAATTTGTACAAGTCCCTATTTCCTCTGAGAAATGCTATGTTTTCATTGTAAAACTAAAAGGTGCCAAAGCTGAAAGAGCTGTAGCTTTCAAACAAAAGTCAGTACTTTCCATTGGAAACATCCACAGACTCTTCAAAAATATTTTTGTAGAGCCATTCACACATTCTCCTCAAAACCCCTCCTTTTTTTTTTTTTTTTTTTTCTAAACAGCTCTATTGGCAGTGTAATTTCTTTGACTGTCAAAGCACCCTTTTGAAATCCAATCGCTTAACTGCTACGCAACTTTGGACAAGGCATCTTTAATTTACTTTCTGTCAAATTCCAAGAAAGTGGGAAAAACTGCTTCTTTTTCTCTGTTCATGTTTTTAATTAGAATAGCACAGTTCAGCTGGAAGGGCCCTAGAACGACCGCCCAGTCCACCGGCCTGACCACTTCAGGGCTGCCCAACGCTCCAGCACGGCATTAAGGGCTTTGTCCAAAGGCCTCGCAAACACTGACAGGCCCGGGGCAGCGACCGCCTCTCCAGGAAGCCTGCTCCAGGGTCTGACCACCTCCTTGGGAAAGAAATGTTTCCTGACCTCCAGTCAGAGCCTCCCCTGAGGCAGCTTTAAACTGTTAATTAAATACCCATACTGGGAGTCACTTGAAATTTGTCCTTTCGTTTAGACATCATCCCATTTTTTAGAGCTATGAAATAGTGACTTCTTGATGTTCAGTGTGCCCTTCTGAAAGCATTTCTGTGGCCATTGATGAGATGCAGAAGCTCTGAAGTCTGTGCCTGGAGTCAGAGTCCCTTCAGAATAAGATAGCGACTATCTTCAGTTGTCTGAGGGAACAAAGTATTTTCCACTGCAGAAGTAACTTTCCTGTCACAGAGGCAAATACCCTACAGTGTAAGGTTCCTTTTATAAGGAAAATGAATCATCACTTCTGTGTGGTACTCCTCTCCCAGTTAATGAAGGAGGACAATGTCTGGTGTGCTGTGTCGTTGCCAGGCAAACAGCAGCAACAAAAATCCATTAGGAGTTATTTCAGGAAATAACTGGGTGGTGTATGCCTCTTGGTTATTACTTCTAAGTGAAGATTGTGGTTTCCTGCCTTCCAGAAGTAATTTGAAACATAGCTCTTGTTTCAGATGTGTTTTGTGATCTTCAGGGTATATCCAAGAGACACATATTGTGCCTTTTCCATCTGTGTAGCTGATTTATTACTTAATTGTAGTAGCTAATTAGAATCTTAAGTCCAGAGAGACAATCAAGTCACCCAATATTTTTTATCAGCAAAAGGTTGCTGCATATTCTTGTAACTTTGTGACCCTACCAATTTGTTTTATAGGGTGTGTTTATAGTGCTGGTACTGTCAATGTTTACAGCACGAGCATTTCAAATCATACGAAGTTGCTGGCATTTCCTGCGTGGTACCGGGGTTCAACACTCTAGAAAACTCTTTGGATGACTGACTGGAGGGGCCTGAATAATCTCTGGTTTAGTAATGTGCACGCTGGCTGCACAGTTCCTGTGCTTGCAATTTATGTAGCGCTGGATAAAAATGCTCAGAAGCAGAATTTGCCTCATTATATGAGGCATTAGTCATTTGGTCTGAGACTTTTCTGATCTCCTTATTGGACTCAAAATCCCCCAAGAATAGGTTTTCTTAGAAGGAACCTTAGCTTCTAAATGGGTCGGTCACCAGGAAAGCCTTTCTTTGGTGCTGTTGTGCTTCGGATCCCTGTATGGGATCGATATTTGTGTAGGAATTTTGCTGATGACTGTGGCACAGAAAAAAGGCTAATTGCTGCTGACGACACAAAGCCTTGCCAGTGCAGGGGGAGATCTGACTATCTCACAGTAAGATCGATGTGACCTAGAGGATGGGGCTAACAATAGGGGCTGCAATTAAGTAGTATGGAGTGAAAGATCATGCAGATGAGTACTTGATAACAAAAACTTATGTTACGATCTGAGAGTCTGTTAATTGTGTGAGGAGGGTGTCACAGCACACAGCTGACGTGTGACCAGGCAAGAATAAAGCCTCAATGTTTGCATATGGTATCTGTGAGAAAAATTAATTGACACTGAAGAGGTTCAGTAAGGACGGAGAGGGGATATGAAGATACCTATTCTGTAAGGCAAAACTAGATGATGATGGTGTGTTTAGTCCATAAAATGATGGTGGAAGGGGAAAATTCAGTCTTTCTGTGCCCAAGTCAGAGGAGGATTAAGCACAAGAAAAAAATAAATGCTTCAGTTTGAAGAGATTGCTGGTGCAAAACCAAATTGACATAAAATGACACAAATTAAATGCTGGGTCATAACTGACACTGCAATCAGGTTCTGGCAAAGTCTCATAATTTAAGATGGGTAAGCATAAAAAACAAGCTACTTTTTAGATTGAGTTTGATAAGTTTATAAAATGTCTAATGGCATTATAGTCTTTGAGAGCAAAACCTGCTGGTTTCCAGAGATGATCTTACTTTGGTTTACCTGTAAAAAGTAGACAGACACAGTCACCTCAGCAGTCGCAGTACTGTCTTTTGTTCTCCTGAGTTTTAAAGTAAAAGTTTACCAGGAGATGATCTGTTAGGGCAAGCCAAAGGTGTTTTTTTTTTTTGTTTTTTTTTTTTTTTTTTTTTTTTTTTTTCAGGGATGCTGTTCAAAATATGTGGCATTGAAGGGGAAAAGAAAGAAAAAGAAAAATCCTAGAGAAGAATTTATTCCGATTGTATGTTCCATGTAAATTTGGCTACATATCTGTGTTCTCACCTTCTCTAAGGTACTTTTCCTCATCCTAACACTGACAAATTTACTAGCAGTGTGAAATATAAAGTTAAGCTCATCTGCCCCTTGGCTGATTAAAGAAAAAGAAGTCTCCTTAAAAGAATGTGTTTCCTGGTGGGTAAAAAATACCTGGCTTTCTTTTTTTTCAGCCTCTCTATGGCAAAATATAGATGATGTGCTATTGTCTGTCAGTCTCGATGAGTCAATACTACGAAGTGGTATGTTTTTCTTTGCATTGTACTAGAAATTTGAGAAAGGATCTTTGAAAGCTAAATTGGCTGAGCGGGCGTACTGGTGAAATCGATACCTTCTGTAGAAAAAGGTGGCAAGCTGTAGGAAACAGTTTAACAGGGCAGACATTAAAAACTTAAGCCTGCCCATGAAGTGGGCACGCAGTGAACTCTCATATGAGTAATCCATGTTGAATCAAAGAACTGATCCTGCCTATGAAGATATTTTTATAATTGTGGTGAGAGGCTTTTGAGATTTCCAGGCAGTTATGGTGCAACTTAATGTTTTTGTGATGAAAGAAATTTGGCTAGGCCTGGTATTTTGTTGTCTACTTGGACAAGAAAACACAGACAGCACGTGAATGTTTTGCTCTATTGGGGTGATTACAGGACGACATCTCCTGATGTCTTTCTGAAGGAACAGAAGTTACTTACAGGCTACCTGCATGCTACTATACCTTTCACCAAGATTTATTTGCTTCCAAGTTAGGATGGAAAATAACTTCACATGTGCACAGTTTAGTATATAAAAAAAAAATTAAAAACAGTGGGATGAAAGCTGAAGAAGATCCCATCCACTCAGGAGAGTGAAGTAAGTATCTGCAGCTTTCATGCTGGTGGTCTCATCTAAATAGAGATGAAAATCAGCCTAAACTTCAGTGCACAAGACTAGAGTGTGGCTGGACAATAAGCATATCCTGAAGAGACAGCAGTACAGGAAATAATTGGAAATACCAGAAATCATCTTTGGTGTAGGTTGTGACTTGCTCTTTCAGAAATTCACCTACTTTCTTCAGTTTCATTAATTCATACCCACTTTCTCCCAAAAGCTTATTACCATTAATAAACCTGAATAAACACAGGGTGCAGAAGATTTCAGGCCAACTGGAGAACAAGGATTTTCCCATTTACATATATCACATACATAGGTCTGTTAGTTCTGTGTGTCTCCAAAGACTTCTGTAAGGCAACTGTAGGATATATATGCAGAAGTTCCACAGCAAAAACTGTGTCAAGTAAAATCTTCCAAGCTTTTCACACAGAGCAAACGCAGAAATGCTCTTTGCCTCTGAGTCCTCCTTTTGATTGCAGGGCTAAAGAGACCTGATACCTCACCTACGCACACACCTCATGGGTCCCTGACAATTCCCAGGCAGCAGCTAGCTCATTTGTCTCAGGAATCTTGCTAGTAATGTTCAATTCAGCATCCCCAGTGCTTTCTGCCCCGCTCATTGCTTTGCTGTACTACCTGCACCTTTGCTCCGCGTGGTTGTGTGCCGGGTGGAAGGGCCTTACCCCTGCATATGGCACCATCTGATGTCTGGAAAGCACTGACAACCAAAAAGAAACCTGTGCAGCCTGGAATTGGAAAAATGCTTGTTTTTGAGGGGGTTAACGACAGTGGTTGCGTTGGATGCTGTGAGCCTGGGAGCTGAGCTGCCCCACGCTGGGTGGAGAGCTCGACACTCTTGTTGCGGCGTGAAGCTGGAGGGTGGCACGAAGGTGGGACCTGGTGTGCACGTGAAGGCCCTGGTGGCCTCCAGAATGGGGGTGATACTCTAAAATGGATAATAGTGCAGTTAAAAGGCCCTCAGTGGGCTCTTTCCTCATTGACCTATTAGTTCACTTGATGTTCCAACTTAAACATCAGTTCATGTTATGAGTGTGCCTGGGCTCTGCTGTGATACAGAGGGATACTTAGGGCCCCAGAAGGGACCGGGCTGGCAGGCACCTCTCAGCCTACCCCCTGCAAGCTGTCATCCCCAAGTTAACGACAAAGCCTGGCCGCTTTGCCTTCACGTATTGGCTACAGCAGTGTTTTCCAGCACAGTTTTTGATCTCACTGGGTCCAGCTCTTTTGATCCCTGCCCCACCGAGGATGCTGCTGCCTCTCCTTCACCATGCCATCACCTCAAGCAGGGCCGGGTTTGTCTCTCAAACTATGAAGTGCTCCAGCCCTGCCTAACTCGGTGCAGTCGCTCTGGTGTCTCTGCACGCAATGTCCCAGAAGGCTTATTTGCTTGGAGCTTGTGCTGCAGGTAACCTGGGATGGAGTCAAGCCAAGGATGGCTGTCTTGAAGGACTTGGGGGAGACCTCAGGGCCCCGGCTCCGGCTGGCCTGGTGGGTGTCCCAGGCAGGTAGAGAAGCACCAGTGTTTTAACGGCACCATCTGCCGGCTACTGGGAGCAAAGGGAGGCAGTGGTTTATGCAGAGCCCCTCCACTCGCTGCAGTGGGTGCTGGAGCCGCTTTCGTCAACAGGTAAAGGTTGGAGAGCGAGTAGGGAAAGCTGGAGTGACACTGGATATGGGGCTTAAATAAAGACAAACTTAAACTGGCAACCTGAAGACTTGTCAGGAGTATTCAATTTCATCAAAAGTCTTTTCTGGCATTAAAAAGTCCATTATAGTTTAGACGTTATCTTGCTAGGAACCAGTGAGTCTCGGTTCTGGTCATATTTTTCATCCTTTTGTGGGATGTCTTAGCTTAGTTGGTCTTGTCTCTATAAAACTGCATTTCTTAAAGAAAGCAAAGAATTGGCAAGGTTTATGTGTGCACTTCCTCGCTATGTGCCATCAATGCTGTTTCTTGTGATTATTCGAGTTACACAAAATAAAAAGTTATGGGTGGTAATTCCTCTCCTTGATAATGGTCCTCTTTTTTCAGTTGTAGTTTAAGATTATGAGAACCCCAGAGTCGTTTGTGCTCTTGACTAACTGCGTACCGGCTGGGTCGCAGACATGTTGAGAGCTATGCCAGTATGAATCAGAGGCAGAAAAAAGCAGGATTTATATGGGATTGTTTTTATCCTAGGTGATATCTATACACAGTTCCAAATGTCAGAGGATTCATTTGCACAGATCCTTGAATTTCATTTAATTTGCTATTAAATAATCCTCTGGGCTTCCAAAATTGATAGTGCATTTCTTTATATAGATGGAATAATCTTACTTTTTTCTTACCATACTCATTAATACAAATGGGAAAAATGACATTTTATTTAGGGCTTGGAAAAAAGTACAATATAAAATAGAATTTGAAAGGATGACTGCGATCATATATTGCTATGTACTATTAGTAGCTAGTGCCTGTATGTTGGGGAATTATACGATTCAGTTATTATGTGGGATAAGACAATGTTTGCAGGTGCCTGTTGTGTGCCCTCCTGACTCTGAAATCCAAACTGAACCAGACAGACAGACAAACATTCAAAGTAATATATTTGGTCGCATTATAAGAAGTATTATATATCTGTGTGTATTTAGCTAACTGCTGTTACTGTGAGCAGTCTTGTCTTCCGTATATGCATGAGAATTGCTACTATCATTAATCTTAATGTAACAATTAAATTTGAATGCTTTTTATTTCTCTCTCTTTTCTCCTTTCAGTTGCAAATGAGACAGGTGACAAAAATGCACGACCACTTTCACGATTTGCCCGTAAGTAGCCTTTTTTATTTTAAGTGGTTGATTTCTATATCTACTGTAGAAATAAACACCTTGTAATATGAGATTAAAAAACTTACTAGTCTGCCCTGTTATTACAGTTCATTTACAGTACTGAACTGAGGAACCATAGTACTTAGTTGGAAAAGTCACTTACAGTAATTCAGTCTTGAACAGAGTTGATGCAAATTTAAAAGGATGGAAGCTTTTGTGCCCTTACTGCCGTTTCAAACATAAAAGGTTATAACAATACAAGAGCCACAAAGTCAGCTGCAGTTGACTACAGTGGCTACAAAGAAGTTTGGGTCAAGCCTTAGAAGTAGCATATGAAAAATGCAATTAAACCTTCTTGATAGCTCCTCCATAACCTTCTGCTTCACACAGCAAGGTTAGGAACTAAAGATATGTCTTGGGATTTGAAATAAGTGACCCAAGTTTGAACAAAACAAGGGGATGCATCTGATAATATAGCACCAACTGACCATGACTTTGATCAGATGAATTATTAAAACTGACGTGATAGAATACGTAGGAATGAGAAGGAAGATAGGACATCCTATTTATAATGCGTGCAGTTTCATGATGATTTGTCATCCCTTAACAGGGAAAAATCATCTCATTATTAAAAGGGGGCATTTGCCATCAGCATGGGTAGTGCAGATCAAAACATCAAAATAATTTCCATCTGTGGTGCAGTATTTCACACAGTCACAGGATGGCACTCTCAGCATGCCAAACCTCACATAGGTAGCTAAGGTGCATAATGTAGAAGGAAGGTCTGTGGCTATGAAATCTGTTGTGTGTTGTGACTTGCATGTTGATGGAGCAGGTTGAACAGGACTGAGAGAAAATTGTACTGACATTCTTTATTCCTGATTTAGGGTTTATTTTCCTTCATGTTGTAGACATTAAAGCTTAAAAAGGTGCTCTGTTTATCAGTCCTGGCTGGTTCAACCCCTGATAACTGATATGGCAAAGTAAATCGCAGAGGAGAGAAATGTAAATGCAAACATGTTGAAGTTCTTTATCGCTCTGCTTCTCCTCCGTTATGGTTCCTGAATATTAGGTGTGGAGTTGGAAGATTCAGCCCAAGTACTGTTTATGGCTGGATATTTGGGTTATGAGGACTTCATGGTGCAGTACTGCCTGACACATAGGTCAAGCATAATGTCATAACATTTGGAACCGATCGGGCGTTTCGGTTCTGATTCTGACATTCATAAGGACTTGATTTTTGGTGAATGTATGCAGGGTGCATGCCTGAGACCCAGGAACAGGTAGGTTCTGTTCCTGCTTTGATCTTGGCTCTCATCTAGGCAGCCAAACCTTGTTTGCAGAGGTAGGGGTGCCTGGCATTGCGTGGAAGAGAACAGACCGGCGGGTGGCAGTCAGCTGAATGGAAGCACAGGGTAGTTCTTACAAGACCTTGTTGTATGTCCCAGGGTGGCATGGGGTTAGAGTGGGGAGGTGAGATGAAGGCCGCAGGCTGTTTGACAGTAACAGGAATGCAATGTGGAGAGGAACACTTAGATAAGCCTGGATGGGAAATAGTCGCAGAGGCACAATGTAGGGACGAAGGGAGATGATTCAAAGCGTAAAGCAGACCTTCACTTTTAGGAGTTAAATTCAGTGATCTGGGAGTCAGGTTGAGGACTTAATGAGCCAGCTCATAGGGTGTCATGGGTGACAACTCTGTGAGAATGGGGGGTGTGTTATGGAAAGGAGGGAAATGTCTGAGGCATGTGCTGTGCTAACAGGAGCTAAATGGGTGATGCCCAAATTCATGCAGAGTACTCTACCATACCATGTTTCACTGAGCAAACAGTGGAGTGCAGATCAAACGGTCAAAAACATCCTGACTGAATGGCAGGAAAAGCTGCAGCATTTGAGGACAAGGATTCAAGCAATAACTACAGTCATAAAGAATTATCATTGTTATCTTTGCGTCTGAGTCACAAACCAGAGACTGGGTATCTTCCTGGATGGTGCCTTTCACATTCACTTGAATGAGTAATTCAAAGGCAGTTATTAACTTCACAACAGAGAACAGGATTTCCATTGCTCTGTAACAGCTCCCATTTGAGTTCAACTGTAAAAACCTTCAGAGATTTCAGTGGGATCACAGTTGGGCTGTCATTGAACACTTAACAAACCACACCCATTTTGGCTGACTTTATTTACCCGATCTAACTTTCTGTGCACACAACCAAACACAAGATAAGCTACAGAAACCCAGAAGAGCCTTATTCATCCTCCTGTTGTCCACAGCTCTCTGGAGCATGTAGCTTTTTTCCCTTTAGTTCTAGAACAGAGATGAGGGAAAGGCTGCTGGTGTTGTTAAGTGAGGCAATGGGAATGATATTTGTGTGGTTATCGGTGATCCAGGTAGCTAGACTTGCAGTATCACAATATTTTCAGGCTATATTAAAGTATTTGAACGCCCACCCACAGATTCTTTAAGCAGAGTTCTGATTTTTAAATTATTACACCTAAATCTATTTTGCTTTTGCTTCTAGCTCAGCTATAATCATCTTTGACAGGGTACAGTGAAATGAGGGAGAAGGATTTTTAAAAACGTTTACATTTATTCACAGGGATTTGAAATTAAAATTTTTACTCATTCCAATGCTAGAGCTAGCCAATCTCCTGTACTCATAAATGTCAAATTCCCATCCATTTAGGAGACTTTAAATTTAAGAGGTTGCTACCCCCTTTAGCAGCGGTTAATGTGCCTGGTATCTCACTATGTCATCTTGCTACAAGTACCACTGTGTCTTTGCACAGTTGTGGCTGTGGGTATTTAAGTTCATCAGGCTTTCAGCATTTCAGGCAGCTGGAAGCTCCTGGCTGGTATCTGTTCAGGCAGGCTCGTTAAATGAAACAATCACTTGCCAAATGCCCTTCACCTGAGCATAGCTGTGGGCAGGCTGAACACTGATTGGGACAGGTGGGCATTTCATTGCTCTGGTGAAGTTGGTTAATTCACATCGGTGGGCTGGTTTGCTGCTGTGGATCTTCAGAAGAGCCAAATACTTGCAGAGAAAATGGGGAAAACCCCCTATATATACTGAAACAAGTACTCGGGGTTTTTTTGCACTGTTTTTGTTTACAGAAAAAGAAAGGTTTGATCTGAGCAATTATATGTTTTTCAGTGGCAATTAGTTAGCCTGTTACTGTTGGCTTTCAGTGGTAGCGCAAACAACAAGCTGCTTGCATCTAGTAAGTGCAAAAAGAGGCTTAATACGTCTTTTTCCTGAACTGTGGAGTTGTCCTGCGCCTGACAAGCTGGAGACCTTGTGGAATAAAAGAAAGGGTAGGGCTGAGGAAATAGGGAGAAGGTGATGGTTTGAGAAAGTCAGCAGATTCCTTGGAGTAATTGCAGGGAAAAGTCTCAAAATTATAAAAGTGGCTTCAGAGAGCCTCTTTTCCACAAAATATTATTTTAATAGGACACAGCAGCTTTTTTTAGAAGTATCAGAGTCCTGCTCTCCTGTCTTAGTGTGCTGGATGTGTGCCTGGATAGAAACTTATTTTTCTTTGTTGACTGGTAAAATTCTGGTTCCAACTGTGCTGAGTATGCCATTCTTTTGCAAAAGAAATGGTCCTCTCAACATGTCATAGGGAATCACAGTATTTTCGGCTCTATGACAGATGACCTATATGGTCAGATAGTTTAAAACTCTTACATCCTTTATACTTCCCCTTACAGAATGGAAAAACAAATGCTTACCTATTCAAGTAAACTTAAATTCTGGGAAATTTGGGTGGTGGTCTAAAGAACAGAAACAGTGGTATTGCCATAACATTGCAAGTCCTTGAATGGTAAAGATGTATTGATGTATTTATTTCTGCAGCTGTTGTGTAGACATTACTTGGCTTTGGACTACCTGGTGTGAGGAGTAATTTTTCTAGTTACTGTAGCACAGAACGCTGCACAGGATGTCAATGCTACCTCTAAATCTGGGTAAACGCAGTCCTTGCACATTAAATAGCTGCAGGCAATTAAGAGCAGAGAAGCCTATGAGCATGGAGCTTCCCTGATTAGCTGGGAAATGCTCTGAAAATTATTTTGGAATGGAGAAGGTAAATGAGGATTCTTGCTGCTCTTCTGTCTTTGTACCATTTTGTCTGTGTGAAAACATGACATTTAAGAAAACCAGCAAAATAAGTCTGCCATCACCTGTCCATAGCAGCAGATATTGCTGCTTTTAACAGGGTAGTTTCTCATGATACATTCTTAGGAGGCATGAGATAGCAGCTCTTTTACTTGGTTTCCTCTTATGTACTTAGTGTGTACTGCAGCAAAAAGTCAACCTTACTCCGTATGTTTTAGGTCCACTGTTTGCTGATTAATTGTCTCTGCTGAACAATTAAGTCTGAATGCCAGGAAAATTTTACCTGTATGGTCTCTTATAAAAATCAGTTGCTGACTTCAGAAGTATCCCATTTATCAGAATTTTTTTTTCATTTTGCGTATTGATAAAAAGCTCATGGAGAATGACTACCAGCAAAGTTGTTATATCTTATTACTTTGGAATCCAGTAAGATTAATGCTTCCTGCACCTCTGTTGTGGGAAGTCTTTTAACTGAACTAAGCAGTATTTCAGTACTTAACAGCTCTTCTTGGAATCTCACCCATGTATATCCTATAATACTTGAAAGTTAGAATGTGACACAGGTGTTCAGTATGGGAGTATTGCTGGGATTTTCAGAAGTGCCTAATTTATTCAGAAGCCATTTGGGAGTTTCTGAAAATATGAAACAGATACTTAAATTTTATGAAATGTAAGTCATGTATTCTCCAAAGATGGGGAGATATGACTGAAGGATGTTAATTGTATTTTGTCAGTGTAAGTAGGCTTACGAACGAGGATGGGTTCTCTGAATGACAAGCAAGAGGCACCTGGTGATGCTTCTAAATAAATGGAAAAAGATCATCCATAGAAGTATTTTGGCATTTGAATGTCTACTGAGAAAAGTTGAAGTTTCAAGAGAAAAGAAATACGCTCCCTGATACTAGTCCTTCGGCAGTATCTTTAATCTATAATTTAACCACCATTAACTTTAGTCCAAGAAAAGCACTGATTAATATTATATTGATTTGGTGCTTTGTTTTTTTGGTTAGTTATTTGGCTTAAAATACTGCCACATCAGTACATGCTAAACTATAATCTAAGTGTAATGAGGAGAGGATGTTTTTTATCAACACATGAAAACTCCCTGATCTGTAATCAAATCTTTTTATGGAAAGCATGACAGTCTTTGTTTCAGAATGACCTGAACATTAGTGCTTATTTCCACTTTGAGCTTTATTTCCTGTTTTCAGGCTTAATCCCAAATTTACCCAAAGGTAAAAAGATAACAGACCGTCTTTGTTTTTCAGACTGCTGAGAGACTGGACGATAGGCCTATGGATTTATTTTGCTTCTCGCTTTCTGTTTTTGCAGGATCAAAATCACAGAACTGCTTGTGGAACACCATTATCGGTGGGCTGACTGACAACCTCAAGGAAAGGTCAAAGCCGACCATCATCAGTGACCCTAGACCTCCTGAAGAAATCCTAGCAGATGAACTACCACCAGTGGAGAGTCCTGAGGCGTTGGTGAAAACATCTTTCAGGTCTGACAGATATGAGTTTCCTTTGTTTATCCTTGAGAGGGTGTGTTTTTAAGATTAAGTCTGCAGCGTGGGTTTGGTGGGAGAAATTGATACTGAAAGATTCTGCAATGCTGTGTATCTTTGTACTGAACAGGAGTGAAAAAAGAGTTCCATAAATACTGTCCGGACTTGTCTTTCACTTCTCAGATCTCATTAGCCTTCTTCAAAGACTATGGACTAGACAGATATAAATACTATAACTAGTCAAAATGGTCAACAAAGACAGCTCATTATATGAAGATGTCTTTGAAGGTTGGTATTGTTTCATTTGAAAGTGGTTTTGTGATGATGTTGTGCACTACAGGTGAGATGATGTGCTTTATTGATGCAAGGGAGACCTGAGCCTTTTTCTGTTGATGTAATGTCTTGAGAACTGTCTATCATTAATTTATTTTGTCAAGGAGAAGGATTCTGGTCAGGGGCTTGCAAACAAGTGATTGCTGCTGTTGTAGAGTGTGTGATATATCTATTGCTGGGTTTTCCTCACTTTTATTTAATCATGTGAATGTACAGTTGTCAGATGTTTCTTGAAGGCATGTTTTCTGCAAACACTTTTCTCAAAAAAAGATAAAATAGAGAAGCCGTGTGCACGCAGTGGATCTTTGACCAAAATGTGAAAATTGGTGTGCTCAGCAAAAGCAAAGGGAATGACAGAATTGATTTTTTTTTTCCAAGTGTTTTTTGAGCTGTTTTGTTGTTGTTGAAAAACTATGCTCTACTTTTCTATTCAGTGCATACGTTTGTGAGCATGAAATGGTTTTTGCTTTGGAAAAATTTCTCTGACTACAGTGATTTTGGTTATACCTCAGCCTGTCAAACTTATTTTGGTCTTCATATAATCATTTTTTGGAGGTACTTAAATAAGTCATTATATTAGGTAGTAATTTCAGATATCTTGTTTATACAGCTTGACATTTAAAACTGTATTACCATAAAGTGAGTTTATGTCAGTCTATATAATTGAAACCTGTAATTCCATAGCACATTTTCATTCTTTAATATTTCCATTGAAATGATCCAGGACAGGTGTTTCAGAACCTGGATCCTCCTTTTATGTTGACCCATGGTATTTAAGGGCTTTTAAACACTTTGTGTCTCTGATGTTTAAAATCTGTAATTTCAAGAGGTCTAACTCCTTTTCAGCTTTAACTTCTCATAACAAATTCTGGGTAGCAGCAATTCTTCCATTGCCATCGTCAAGATAATTTCAACCATTTTGTGAGACAGAATAATGTCACAGCATTTCAAATGGCACAGTTTGATTATGTGAGTGAGGGTGACTCTTGGAAGAAGTGAGCTTGTATATAGCATAATAAAGACTGATGAGTTGGAATATGTAGTTTGACAAAAAAGTTTTGCTATTGCAGTTTAAATGGCTTTACAAACATTACAGAACCTTTGTACTTAATCAGTATAGAAATTACTGTACTATGTGGCATTTTGGGGGGCTTTTATAGATGGAAGTCCAAACAAATTGTTGTTACAAAGTAAATTGTAACTGGTTTGATAAAGGAAGCAAGCCCCATGTGTGAGCTGTGCAGAGGAGTGGAAGATGAGAGAATACATTGCAATTACTGTCTAAAGACATGAGAAAATACACAGTTTGGGGTCTTGTTGATATTATGGTGCACACTGGGGCTTAGGAAACAGTAGCATCTCTTGTACGCTGGGTTGCATGTTTGATTCATCAGGGCCTTCTGTGGGTCGTGATCTTCAAGTGCTTTCTTGACAGAGGTTGACTGGTGTGTCTGAGTGCCAGTGACTGCCTGGCAAGCATGGGCTTTCCTTTCGTCTTGTCTACCAGACACTAGTGGGAAGATCTTGCTACCCTGTTGCCTTTTGGTGAATAAAGTGTGATTTGCAAGCTGTCCAGGCCAGCATGTCATAATTAGGAATCTGGTGGCTGAATCTCACAGTGTGTGTGGGGCAATGTTGTGCTTGTACTACCTGATTTTACAGAGGGAAGAACCAGGCCTTTTTTTTTTTTTTTTTTGAATGTGACTGCTACAAACTCTAAAATGCAGCAATTCCCTTACTACTTGTGATTCACTGTTGTTAGAGCAGGGTATGGCAATAATATCCCTTTCATGCATAGTTAAAAAGAAAATCTCCAGTGTCAAATGAGTCACGCTTCCTTGTGATTGCCCATCTTTTTATGTGAATATATATAAGCAGCATGAAATCCCAGTTACCAGCTCTTGTATTAGATCTTGTTTTCTACTGTGCAGTACTTATTGTTCTGTAGCCTGGAAAATTAGGAAGATATCTATATTTGATTTTGTTCAACATCTAGATATGAGCTTGAAACACATTTAAAAATAAAAGGAGGAATGTGATTATTTCAGTAATTTCAGTCATTCTTTTCCTGCAGTAATAATACATCTTTAAGATATAAAGCAAAACCCAAATGAATCCAACTCCTTCTCTACACCCCAAAATGACTATAGTGCCCGATCTATCCATAATTAGAAAGTGTTCTGATGGTCTTGGTTTTCTGATACAGTTATTTTACTATCTCTTTTCTGGAGATACCAAGAACAAGCACAAGATTGGTCTAAACAAGGTTTAATACCTTTCTAAAGAGAGAATTGAAAGAGTTTGTAGTATCTTTTTGTTTGCAGTGTTCCACTGAGTGAGCAGTTGTAAGTAATTGTGTAGCTTGACTAGTTATACTATTGCAGTGCTTAAAATATAGATTTCAAAATCCATTCGCACTGGCATTTAGTCTACCTGTCTAGTAAAGGCAGGGGAGGCCCCAATTTCAATTACATTTGAAAATATGGTGGAATATGAAAAATGACAAGGAAAAAAAAAAAAGATAATTAGACACATAGAAGTGATTAGCTTCTTGGCCTGCACTTCATGCAACAAGTCTGACATAGCCACTATCTTTCTTTGCACAACCATTCAAGTTCACAGTTACAGGCGCTGCGATCACTTTCTTTTTGAATTAGCTGTGTGTGGATGAGCATCCATGTATGTACAGTCATTGGCAGTGGCTGGGGGCTGATGCCCCAGAATATTAGGGTGGCGGGCGTGTGGCCTTGTCAGGGCTGTGTGATCTGGATGTTGGATGGAGATGTCAGTGGTTGCCGGCACTGAAGTCTGTAACTCAGAAACTCTCTTCCCAGATCTGCTTTTTTGATCTGCTGGGTCCCTGTAATGAGTAGTGGTGCTATCAGCAAGAATTAGCAGTTGTAATTAACGAGCTCTTAAGGAGATTGTGTAATAACTTTCCAGCCTGCTTTAGCTTCTGTGTGCTTCTCCCTTGCAGTGCTACCCAAGCAGGAGTTCTGATAGTTCTGGGCTGGCACCCACCAGGCGGGACAGAGAAACAGGAGACAGGTTTGGGTCCTCTTCTCCAAACACCACCCAGAAATTTGTGGAAGTTCTTCATGTTGGAGGACACAAGAGAAACTGTTTCATTTGTCCCCAGACTGCCGCCTGGAGTGAACCAAATCACCAGGGTAGCACTGCTTCAGCTGAAAATTTAATGTGTCCAAGATGTCATGATTTCTCCTAGACTGATGTGGTTTTGATGTACGGGAGAGATAGAGTGTTATTTTGAGACTAGAGACCTGGGACACTGTTTTGGGGTGTATGACACTGGCAGTGCTTATGCGATGTATTGGCTGTGCTGGATGTTGTGGCAGGAGAAGATCCTGTGGTACAAGGTGACTGAGACATCCAGGGAAGAATGAAGACGCTCATCTGGGACAAAATGTTGAATGTAACCTCCCATCCTGGTCCAGGGCCTGTGTGACAGCTAAAGTTGGTCTGGAATCGTGGAGTAGTCCAGCTGGCTCTAGCATGTGGGGGCTTGGGATGGGAGTGTTTCCAAAGTGGTAAATCAGGGTAGGCGGCAGCTGAACAGTCAGCAGATGAGGCAAAGACCCTCTGTCCTGTACCAGACAAGCCTTACTGGATACCTCTGTATCTATGCTGAACTAGGAAGTGATATATATCATCTGTTACCAGGGCCATATGTCCTGGGAACCAGAAAAGCAGATTCAGTTCCTTTGAGGTCAAAGTGTGTTTAAGCTCGAGGCTTGCATGGGTTCTTAATTTCTGTTGCCTTTCAAAATATTTCCAGCTTCTAGCTTGAGACTGGTAACACCCCTGCTTACCTTAGTAGTTGCTTTTCCTATGTCAGCTGCAAAGTTTCTTTATCTTTCCAAGGACAGTTTGCTTTGCTTTCCTTATCTGCTTCTGTTCTGCTTTGGGAGTCTTAAATCACCCTGGCAGCTAATCTTCTTGTATTTCTGGTTTGGTTGTGGGTGAGGCAAACTCTTGCTCATGCCAGCTACTGGCCACTTGGTCTACAGGGTAGAGGTGATACTGCAGTGCTCCAAAGGGGAAAACTTCAGTCACAGCACCACCAACCTAAACCTTGTGGGTCAAGGTGGTATCCATGGGAATAAGGGGTATGAGCCTTCCTTCTCCCTACCTTGCCTGAGTCATAGCAAGAGCCCATCTCCAGTCACGTGGCAGAGAGGGACCTGCAGGACTCCTCCTTAGCCATCTCTCATGTTTTGACACTCTCTGGGTAGCACCGGATCTCGACTGTAGCTACCTAAGCTAGTACGTGAGGTCTGAAAATCAGAGAGGGAAATGATGCTGTGTGGGAGAGCCATGACCATGACCGCAGAAGAACAGCAGTTGAGGGATAGTTGTGGGGTAGGATAAAGCCCTCCCTCCCTTCAGTATTTGTTTATTGCCTGTTTTAGTCTTGTTTTTTATAAAAAGAAACACAAAATTGAGATGAGTTTCACTTGCCCTAACTTGATTAAAAAATGAAAAAAAACAACCAAGCAAAAAAGACTGCACAAGGCTGGAAACATGAGAGACACTTTCTCATTGTTTTTTATACCCATCTACTGCAGATTCAGGCCTCACTAAACATTAAAATGGAAGCAGTGTCTCTGAAAACGATCCTTCTCAATGTCTTTCTCAATCCAGATTTATTATGAGGCACTTTACTTGCATTAAACTTAAATTCATCTATGTTCTATTCAAGCCTGTTGCTTATTTCTGTTATTTATTCATACTCATTACAGTGAATAAGAAGTAAAAAGTGTTCTGTTTGTTAAGGAAATGGCTCCCACATTATTTCATTATTTGTCTCTCTTCTCTCTCCTTTTAATTGTGCCTTTCTTCTAGGTGCATGTTACACATCGTGAGAGCTATACACTCATTCCCTGGTAGACTGAGATTTATGAGTCAGAGGGGGAATGATCAGAGGAGAAAGATTTATACCAGTTACTGTTCAAAGGCAGCATTTTCTCTCTCTTCGCATATATCCACATGGGTGCAAGAGGAAGGTGTTTTTTCAGACAGTTGAAAGAGAGATGCAGTTCTCTTTTTTTTTTTTTTTTTTTTTTTTTTTGATATCACAGTCTCCTTGTTCTTCATAGGATAGATGTATTATTGATGACAAGCAGAGCCAATGATTCTGTCCCTGTAAATATCAGACACTTCAAAAGACCCAAGTTGAGAAATTCAGATGGACCGTGGGTGTCCTAACAGATCTGTGCTTCTGAAAGGCAGAGGACAAATCCACCTCCAAAATGGGAACGAGAGTTTGATCTGAAGCTCTGTGGGTATCCTGGAAGTAAAGAAGTCCTGCTTTGAGCACTGACCAATGTCTGTCCTTGACCACACTTCTCTGCCCAATCTACGTCACTTGAATCTTGCACCATACTAAACTCTGAGCATTTGTTTTGCAGCTGGACAAGGCTTCCAGTTCTGGCTTTGTGAGCATAAAGAGCACCCCCAGTCCTTGACATGGCCTACGCTAGCCCCCACCACACACAGAGCGTAGATGTATTTTTAAATCCAAATGTGGTACACCTGTACAACCCCGTGAGTCTCAGATGTCTGTGTGGCACTCGTGGATATACAAGGCTGTTCTGGGGCTGCAGTCAGTTGCTTGGTTTACTGAAGTTGCCAGCCCAGTCTTCCTCGCAGGTTTACAAAAGGAACTGTATATGGGCAGGGAGTTGTAGATAGGAAAATATATTAATTAAAAGATAGTCTTTGTCTTGATAAGGAAGTGTTTAATAATGCACTATTTAGTTATCTCTACCATGAGAGATTAATAACCTCTACATACTAACACCAAACTGGGATTCTTTGCAATTCCAGTTGATAGAGTTTTTAGCCTGGTTTCCTAAGGAAAATGGGCTATCTTTTTCCTAAGGAAATTGCTGTATGTGTCAGTCAGCCCTCCTATTAACTTCTTAAACATGGTTGAACTTGATCTGTAGCTTAACAGACTGGTCGACATCTCAAAGGTACTTCGTTCCCGCCTATTTTATGAAAACTGATGGGAGGATAAAAAAGGTCCAGAGCCGTGCTACCGTAGTCCCTAGCTAGTCAGCACATCTGCGGCTGTGAACCAGGTGCCGTATGTGACCACACAAGCAGGCAGGGCAATATTTGGAGGAGAAGTGCAAGGAGAGCAGAGCGGCAGGAGACCCGGCAGGTCGCAGAATGTGTGGCTAGGGGGAAGATAGGAAAGAAAAAAAGCACAAGTGCACGAGAAACCAGTCATAGCTTGTGCTGCAGCTTTGAGTGCTATAATCAGTGCTAATGAAAGGTATTATTGTCACTACTATTACGTGGTAAATCATGCCTAGTCACCCCGGTAGAGTGGACCGCATATCTTATTCTGATGGATTAAGTGAATTATAAGCCGTGACTCCCTCCCCTCCTGCCCTGTGACCCGTGTGTGGTCTTTCTGTGCACATGAGGAGGTCCAGGGTTTCCTGATGGGAACTGACTGTCACAGGGTGTTACCTAATGGGGACGAGCAGCTGGGCTTTCAGGCAAAATAGCCCTGGAGAGGGGCTGGTGGCCAGCTGGCCTATTCCTCCAGCCCGCAGTCTGCACCTGAAGGGCACTTGGGAGGAGGGGAGGGGATGCGGGCTCTCGAGCAGATCTGTTGTCCTGGCAGTCTGCGCACCACCTGTGGGCCCTAAGTTGTTCATCCTGTTATTAAATTAAGACTGTCATATATATTTAATTCCCAATGAGAAAATGGGATAGTGGCTTTCTTACTCTTGGCAGTCAGAGTGCGTGTGATGAGCTGAGATAGAAGTCTTTGACTAAGCAAATGCTGAAGCTTTATCTTAAGTTCTTTAATTTGCGTAAGCAAGAAACATTAAAAAGACACTCAGAGGAAATTCCTGTACAGTTTCATCTGCTTCTAAATGGCTGACTGATGGCAGTGAAGTGGTATGTTATATTGTGATGTTTTCCTAAAGAATGCTGTAAAACATTCTCCAGATCCAATCCAATCAGGGACATACTTGGTTTGGTTTTGAGACCACAAAACCTGCAAGTAAGAGTTCAGGAATATTTTGAAGTGAATAACAATAGTAATAATGAAATTACCCAAAATAATCTTAAGGCTGATGGAGAAGAGATTAATCTTCACCAGTGTCCTGCATTTCTTCTTAAGGTGAAGAGCTTTCAAGGAGGAAGAAAAAGAGACACTTAGCTCCAGTTAATTGAGTCTGACAATCAGATCTAGAGTGAAAACTGTGTTCCGTTTTGGGAAAATACTAGCCGTTTCTGCACTGAAATACAAATTTGAGATTTTTTTTTTTTTAATGAAACCCAAGAGAGACTCTACACAAAACATTTACCTGGGACACATTGGAAATCCCCATACCTGTTGCAGGTGTCACCTATCCAATGGATCGAACTGTTGATTCCCATGGGAATGCTACTAATACCAGGCTATGGGTTGCTCGGAGTCACCTGTTTGCATGCCCTGCTCTCTGGATCTCTCTTTGGACTGTGTGCTTTCTGATGAAGATTTTGCCTGATTTGCCTCCCCATTCAAAATGATTTTTGGTAACTGCCATATTTTGCTGGCAAGTCTTTTGCCAGAAATGTGCAGCTCAGCCTACCAGTGACTTTGCAGACATACAGCAACAGCTAGGTAAGTAAAGCTGCTGTGAACTGTCAACACCCCTTACCCACATAACTTGATAATGGCTGTTCTTTATCTGTTTTTTGCATGTTAAGCTGCCTTCTGGCAATTTCTAGAAACTATTTTATGTAATAGAAGGGTCTCATTTGGAAATTACCACACTATCCATCTGAGTACTCAGCACTTGCTGATGTCAGAGCCATGGTGTCTGTAGTTTGCAGATTGGGACATTTATTTTTAGTTCCAATAATTTTTGGATCTGAATCTACTGAAGTGTTCACAGCAAGACTGCTAAAACTATCATGTGTTACTTGGTTTCCATCTGAACTTTACAAATTGATCTAAACTTTATAAATTGACTCAAGTTGTTTCGAAACCAGGCCGATGGTCTAAATTTGCTGCCAGTGCTGCTCTTACTCTGGCAAAAAGCAATCTTGTGTTGTCTTTTGGTGGAAAGGCCTTCATTTTGAGATGTGGAAATTAACACAGGAATATGGGCTTTGGGTCCCCAATTGTGACCCATGATTCCTTCTGTTACATATGTACCTTTGATCTGTCTCCTCTTTCATGTGAGTACTTCAAGTTCCTTAGCAGAGCAAATTTTCTCTCAGCTCATCTGAAAAATGACTGGACCTGAAGTTCTGTTTCTTTTAAATAACAGCTTCTGAAGAGTGTTTACTGTAAAAATAAAAACTGTGAGAAGCTTACTTTCCTTCTTCTTAAGTGATGTGCGCAAGCCTCATTTAGATCAGTGTGAGCATCTGTAGTTGCAGTCTCTAAGATGAAGATAACATTTCTATTCCCAGTGCTTAGAACCTCAAGATTGATTTTTGTCATATAAATGTCACCAATAGTATCTG
Source organism: Tyto alba (assembly GCF_018691265.1). NCBI lineage: Eukaryota > Metazoa > Chordata > Aves > Strigiformes > Tytonidae > Tyto > Tyto alba. Next base: position 12,171,627 of record NW_024881322.1, read on the forward strand.
CTCCTGAATCAAGATGATTGTTATCCTACAGGCTTCTTGTAGCAGTTATAATTAAGCTTGGCCTAATTATGAACAGTGTAATTCATAATAAAGTAATTTTCAGATTAATTCTGAGGATGAGATGTTGAGAAAATTGGATTGCTCTTAAGGCACTGTAGCTCTTTTTGAAGGCTCCTTCACTTCCTAAATTGTTTTGAAGTTTCTTATAATATAATTATCGGCAATGTCAGCAGTACTTGAGTCAAAGAATTAGTGTGATAATGTAAATACTGTGTGCCAAATTTGGTGTAAATTGGCATAAAACTCAGTTGGCTTTTGTGGAGTTATACTGATTTACTGCAGCTGAGTGTGTGGCTTGATACTTCAAAACAGTGATATGGAAATTTGCATATTTGTTGATTAACGTTATGAATCTGATAAAATTGGCTGAGTGGTTTTGCTGAATCATGAGCGATGCTGTCAAATAATATGTTAATCAAAGTGGCCTGGGCTAGATACAGCAAATTCCCATCTAAGGAATGCCCACTGGCTTTCACAAAAGCTCCGTGAAGCTTGCAGACTTTGAATCAGTGCAGCCTCTAACAGTTTACTTTTTTTCTCCACTGCTTTAATGCTGATTCTAATGTAGCCAAGACACTTTCTGAGCATCTGAGGATGGTGTTGGCAAGCCATGACCTGAAACGTAGGTTTTCTTTGTGTTGCTTGGGCTTTACATATTTGGTTATTGCATCGGTTCTCAGAAAAAAAAAAATATACTTAGTGCTTTTTTTGCTTTATAATTCATTATGTAATATAAATAGTTGTGTTATCCTGACATGTCAGCTCTTGTGCTAGCAAAACTGTTGTAATTTCTTACAAAAATTACTCACTGGTATCAACAGAATATAGGCTCCTTAGTTTTGTGCTGCAGCAGAATATCAGCCATATTACTCTCTCTTTTTAAACTAACATCATTTTTTACTGAATTGAAGTGAGGTTAAACTCAGATTTCTTGTATTCTATATGTCATTCTTTTTGAGGCAGTTGTACAATAATTAATGAAAAGTTTATAATAGCATGAATTGATTCAATATATTTTACAAAGATTGATTTTTTTTTTTCCCCAGCATGGCTGTGATATGGCTTATACAGCTATGATTTATGCTTTAACATTAATGACCTGAGTGATGGGGCACAGTGCACCATCAGCAAGTTTGTAGATTAAAAAAAACAAAAACCAGGGGGAGTGGTAAAGACCAGATGGGTGTGCTGCCATCCAGAGGGACCTCCATAAGCTGGAGAATTTGGTCAACAGGAACCTCTTGCAGTTCAGCAAGGGGAAGTACAAAGTCCTGCAGCGTGGCGAGGAGCAATCCCATGTACTAGTACATGCCAGTGACTGGCTGACTGGAAAGCAGCTTTGTTGAGAAGAACCCTGGGGTCTTGGTGGACAACAACTTAGACCACAAGCCATCAATGTGACCTTGCAGTGAAGAAGGCCAGCAGCATCCTGGGTGGCATTAGGAAGAGCATCACCAACAGGTCAAACTTCCCCCCTCCTCAGCATTGTTGAGGCCCCATGTAGAGCGCTGGGTCTAGTTCTGGATTTCCCAGTACAAGAGACAGGGGCATACTGGAAAGAGTCCAGCAAAGGACCATGAAGATTATTAAGAGACTGAAGCATCTGACGTAGAAGGGGAGAGGCCAGGAGAGCTGTGACTTTTCAGCCTTGAGGAGAGAAGGCTTGGGAGGAGCTTATCAATAGAAATACCTGATGAAAGGGAGCACACAAGATGGGGCCAGACTCTTCTCCATAGTGCCCAGGGACAGGACAAGAGACAGCAGGCAAAAAATTGAAATACAGGAAATACCATTCAAACATAAGATAAAACTTGCTTTTTTTAAAAAATTACCGTGAAAGTGGTTGGTCACTGGCACAGGCTGTCCAGAGAAATTGTGGGGTCTCCATCCTTGGAGGTGTTCAAAACGTGACTGGACACAGTCCCAGGCAACAGCTTCGAACAAGGGGGTTGGCCTAGATGATCTCCAGAGGCCCTCTCCAGCCTCAGTGTTTCTGTGGTGGGAAGGTAAAGCTGAATTTACTCATCCCTGTGAGTAAAATCCTAGTGTTGGGTCTGCACTGCGGATCTGTTATCTGCATTGCAGATTTTTGTTGCATCGTTTGCACACATCTGCTGCATGGAACTCCCTCTGACGTCAGTATGAAGTAGAGGTCTTCAGTGCGGATCCACGACTGGGATTTTTCTCTGGAGAGTTTCCTCATCTGTGTTTGAGGCAAGCCAGAATAACATCTTAACTTTTTTTCCTATGTAAACTGAGTATTTTGTGAATTAAGTCTTCCATAGAGAAGTTTATTGAAATGCAAGCTTCATCTCCCAGTTGTCAAAGGAAAGTGGCACTGAGTTCACAGCTCATGCAGATGATAGGAAAGAAGAAACTCATGTAATGAGATACTAGTACAGATCCTCAAATGCAATTTAAACTTGTCTGAACAAGTTTCCCCTAAGAAGAGAGGGAAAGTGCAAATGACAGCAGCAACTTTCATAATGAACTGGTGAAAACTTTGTCATCAGTTCGTTATGAATTGTGTAATGGTCTTAGTGAGATTATTTGTAGCCTTAGGAAACATTAGTTCATTTCCAGGGTCAGCTGAATACTTTGATCAGTCTTGAGTCGAAGCCTGGTAACAGAGATTACTGCTTGTTGCTTCTGCAGAGGTGTTTCTGGGGGTCCTGCTGAGCTTTCTCTAAGTCTTAAAAAATATTGCTTGAATATTTATCTTCACAGAGATACTAGACTAAGGTGTCATCTATTTTTAACCAGTATTCTCTACTAAGGTTGATTTCAGTAGAGAACTTGGCCTAAAATACTACATGTAATAATACTAAATTTTCTAATGTATATCCTCTGGCAGTGAGATAAGACAAAGTGATCGAAAAGCAAATAAACCCATTCTTTCATTAACCTTTCAGTGCTGAATTTGTGGGTCTACTGATGTGCAAAATGTGATTATATTTTTTTTTTTTTTTTGGTCTCATCAAGGGTAAAGTCATCTTAATGATACTTATCTCTCCCCACACACTGTATCAAGAACTACCTGTGAAAGTACTTAACTTTCAATAGTTGGCTTCTAGAATTCTCTATTTTTGTTTTGTTTTGCTGGCCCAAGCATAGCCTCAGATGTGAGACAAGATTCTTTGCCAGTTTTATCCATGCAGTTTTATTAGAGTACCTGACTTTAGCAGAGCTGTACCAGTCTATGCCTAAGGCAACTAAGATGTTGCAAGCGTCTGAATGACATTAGCTAACTGAATGCAATACAGATGGAGAGAAGAGTAATCAATCAACCAGTTCTCTGTTCTCTTCTAAGTGTCTTCGTACTTCTGGGGGAATTTCAGGGAATCTGGTGATAGAAACAAAGCACCAAAAGCTAACCTCACTCAAAATTTCATACAGGTAGCATGAATAATGGTAATCTCTATCTCTTTTTTGAAAGAAGAGATGCTTTCTGGGGAGAGGGTGGAAGAAACCTGCTTGCTGTGTGACCACATTGAGATAAGCACTGGCTTTGTTGAACTCTGAGACAAAATGCTGAATTTTAAGGGCCAAGTAGGTGCAGTTTTCAGAGCATGGTCCCCATGGTTGGTGCTCTGGCTAATCAACTGCATCCATGTTCATGCAGTTTGACATCCCCAGCGCAGAAAGGCTGAGTGCTGCAAGGGATACTTGCTATTCCACAGCACCTGATGATGGTCTGCCTGGTCTTGGTGAGCATTTGTGCTGTACCTGACTTCTCCCTAACCATGTGGACCCCGGGACCACCTCACTGTTACCTTTATAAGTGGCTTTGCCCAGTGTCCTCCATGGCTGTTCTCTAATGACCATGAAGGGATTATTTTTCACTGTGATGTTACTAGCAAGTCAGGAAAGGCAGGAGGGGGGTTCAGCTGTTTTGTGAGGGACTTAGGACAGCCAGAGCTGCAGGTAAGAAAGCATGGTCGTGGGTAGCCAGCTGGTTCACATGTAGGGGTCTAGCTCCTATGCTAGTTTTATGTTGTGAGGTGTTTTTTTTCTGTTGTGGTTTTTTTTGTTTGTTTTGGTTTGTTTTTTTTTTTTTCCTGATTCTTACCTAACCATGGCCTGTCACCTCATGCTGTTACTGGTGAAGTGACACCAGCATCCCTTGGTAGGACTGGATTTGCAAGACTGGGCTGTGGGCTAAATGAGCTGGCAGAAAGTTTGGAATAGGACTAGGTATGCAACAGGCTGCCCAGTCCAGAAGGAGAGGGTGGTCATCATCCTCTGCACCAAACTCACCTTACTGTATGGCCTTCCAAGCTTGACACCAGCTCATTCCTGTAGCCACCATCAATGTCAGAGTTGTTGGAGTGTGCAGCTGGGTGAAACCACAGCCATCTGGCTTGTCCTCAGCTTAGCAATGAAACTAGAAGTTGCTTTCTGATAGAAGGCCATACTTGGCAGGACTGGGAATGTCCATGGGGTCCTCCATGTGTAGCATCTGCTGGACGACAGTGTCCATTTGTGTGGCACATATCATTTTCCTGGGATGACTGCCATAAGCATTCCATTTATGCTACTGTCACTGATCATGTCTGTGATTTCTGCATGTTTTAGGGTTTTTCTCTGGCCCAAACTTGTAAGCCGTCAAGTCCCAGGTGTTAGTTTAGTCTTGTGAAGCCCAGTGGCAGTTACCTGATCATAAACCTCCTTGTTTAGTGTCCATGTTGAGATGACATCACGGCTCGTTATTGTGTGGTATTGTTGCATCTAGTTTTCTGGGTCATCCTGACCTGGCCATGTAAATACAGTGGTTTGGGCTATGCCTGTTCTCCAGGTATACATTGACTAGCGATGCTTCAGGTATCTTGAATTGAGACGATTAATCCAAACTGCAGACTGGAAAGTGCATCAAAAGCCCAATATTTTCAAAGTGTTACTGCTTGTTGAACAAAGGCTGGTGCCTTGCTGCATTGTAGACAGTGTGGACATATGGCCAGCTTAGCCTGCAAAGTGGCTTTGACAAGATAGTCTCAGTATAACCAGCGGAGAGGTTAGAGAGGATTGCTGAGTTCATTTCATATAGATTTCCTGAAATTTCTTCTCAGCTTTACTCTTCTTGGTCATATGTTCTTAAAATAAAACTCTTCTTTAAGAAAAAAATAAAAATTTCTGGCTCCGTAGTTTCCAGGCAGTATGGACTATAATATGAAATAACCCAACTGTATATTTAGAAGCATGCAAGTAAATGTCTTGTAGCTAAACTTAATATTAAGGTACAGCTAATTGAAAGTAGTATGTTAACACTGAGAATAATGCTCTACTTGTTTCCCATTTCACAAGGTAGAAAATATACTTTAGTTAAATAAAATTGCAGTGGAAATCATTATTATTTTGTTGTATTTCTGAGGAAGAAAGTAAATATTGGAAATTTCTTAGATGATTTTGGAACTTTTTTCTACAGTGGGTGTTCTTTCAACATTAAAACATTTTCATCAGAATTTTTTGGTGTCTCTAAAAATAATAATAGTGATGTATGAGACTAGAAACATCAGGTAAACAATTGTCAATTGAATCAATCTTGTTAAAACACAATATGAAAATGCACACTGCAAAGCATCGTGAAAGCAACACATAGAGAAATGGTGATGTATGATTTTCAGAATAATTTGCTTTGTGGTTTTTACTTCCCTGTTTAGTGATCTGTCATAATCCTGACCAACAGTAATGTAAGGATCCAGCTTTGCAAAGGACCTTCCTTACAACACTGTCCTCGGGGTACCTAGTTTGTGACAGCAAAAATGGGAATGCGGTGGAAGGGCAAATGAGGAATGGGAGTGGATGGGTGGTACGCAGGGTGTGTGCATGTGTAGGCAGGGAGAGCCCTGGGCCGTTCCATGAATGTCAGACCAGGATCCTGCCCAGAGGTGCTGGTGGTCCTCCAGGATAACTCACCCCTGGACTGTCTTCCTTCTTCAAGTGCTCTCTTTGTGAGAAGACCAAAAAAAGGTGGCATATCTTGGAAAAGCAGGGTGTGTGATACTGAGTACCTGCTTTTTTCACTCTAATGGGAGAAGAAGAGCTGTGGACTGTCACAGTCTTAAGCCTGCTTTCCTCTCTAGTGTCAGCAAGCAGAAATTTTTCTCCTTCCAGGGCAATATCATAGGTTGACTCTTGTGAACACACTGCAGCAACTCAGCCAGGTGGGAAGTCTGAAAACATACTGAGGAACAAAACTTGGTGGCTAGAAGATGCATTAGAAGCAGGCAGTGAAATTTGTCATGAGGAGGTCCAGTGAGGAACCAGATATGTTGTGCTTAACTCTGAGGAGATGCAAAAACCACAGCTAAATACTAAGCTAAAAGGGGAAAAAGGGACAGAAGGGAAAAAAAACCCCATAGTTTAGAGGAAAGCACACATTTTTCACACTCCTATGGAATATAGGAAGTTGGTTTCAAGTGTTTTTTTGTTGGATTTACCATTTTGATACGAGTAGTTCACGCTGGTACAGGAGAATCACCATGAAGACTGGTGATGGTGTTGGGGTAGTGCTCGTGTCAGGGGACAGTGCGTTCCTGTATCTCTGTGTTGGCTCCTCGCTGAGGGAGGTGGGCTGCCACGCTGCCCTGAGCACAGGGGTGGGGGATTTTGACGCTGAAGGTCATGCCCAGCTCCTCTTCCATGTGCCACAGGTCTGTGACTAGCTGATGAGTGTAGCTGCACATTATGTATATGCAACGGGAGATAAGAGGGCTGTTTTGCTGTGGCTCTACAAAAGCTGTGGACAAAAAGACCCAATGACAGAGTGATAGCTCTGATAAGTCGGACCTCTATGCAGTGTCTAATTTTAGTGTTTATCTGACCAGCGGGTAACTGAAGTGTTGTCAAATGACAGATAAAACCCTAGAAACATGGACCGTGACCATTCTTTTATCATTAGTTACAAGTAACCATGGGGACAGTGATCTAAGAGGTATGTTTTTGTTTTCCTGTTGTTCAGTTCGAGAGTGAAATCAGGAATAACTTTAAGTGAGAGTCAAATGAACTCTAAGGCTGTAGATGAAAATAAATTCAGGGACAGAGACTCTGACCTTGTCTATCCACAAAAATAGCAGTGATTTAGAGATCAGTTTATTAACTTAGTACTCACATCTATTTAATTGAATTCAGTAAGTGATGTGTGCAGTGTTCCCTTTCTAGCACGCCTTTGTGGAGGAAGATGTTGTCATGCCAGTTCAGGCACTCATGCAGCATTAGGAAATCATGAAAACAATGCCTGTTGTTTTCTTCCTTCACTTCCTGTAGATGAACAGCTGAAGTAAGGCAGAGGGGCATCTTTCCACACTGCCATTTTCTGTATTCCCCTTTCTCCAGCCTGTTTTCACTGTACTTTAATTCTGTGCAGCACTGAGGGCTTGCCCACCACACCTGACTGGCAGCGGTTCTCTCATTTGCCCCTTCTCACTGCAGGAGCAGGCTTACTGTGGTTGCTTTACTCACCACGTTAGGCTATCAACCAGCATTTGTTGATCACTTATGCGCTTGCAGATTTTCAATTATCATTCTTTCTGTTTGCTCCAGTTCCCTTTTTTAAAAGCTTCTGCTGCAAGGCACAGCCCTCGCTATACTGCAAGTAATCCTCTCTGAACTGTTCCCAAAGTTCGTCATGGATATTATTGGAGAAAGCAAAGAAAGGGTCAGTGAACAACACTGAGACAGAAATAATCAAGTCCTGTCAGTTTATATTTAATGGATGGTATTTTTTGGATTCAGAATTAAATACCGGAACATTTTCTCATTTAAATTACTGGAAATAGTTTTTGCTGTAGTCCAAATGATCTGAATTTATTGTTTCCAGGTAAGAGAGGAGCCCTGTTAATGGGAGAATTGTGGGGGTGGTGTAACACATCCAGCCTTCAGCTCACCCTTCCTGCTATTCAGATGCCAGAATCTGTGATCAGTTGTGAAACACAAATACAGGCAACTTGCTGTGTGCATTTTTGTGGCACTTGCAAGGTGCCTGCTGCTATGTGTTACTCTATTATATTTTGCCACCAATATGAGATTGCTGCTGATTCATCCTTGTGGAGAGTGAAGTCAGCTATGTAAAAAGTTAATTATTTGGCATGTGCTTGACTTACTACACTGACTTTTTATGATAATGTGAGTCAAATTCAGAGTGTTTATCCTCATCTTTGGTGATCTGGACTTGGATGTAGTTCAAGCTGCAAATGAAGGCTGTAGTCAACAGCCTTCTGGACAGTGGATCTTTTTCTACAAGCGTACATGTCTGTCTGGAAAAGGGAAATAATTTTGTCTTTCAAGATTTTTCTGCATTTTAATGAAAGCTTACAATTCAGAACAAAAATCTGTGTGCAAACATAACTCAGTTGAAATCTATGTGTGATTTCTAGGCAAATGTTAACAAGGGGAAGTTTGACAGAAACTGGTCCAAATTCATGCAAATATTTGGACCAGTTAGCACTTTTTTTTTTTTTTTTTTTTTTTTTTTTTGCAAGCTGCAGGAAATCTTATTTGCATTGTTAAGGTATCTTTCAGAATTTTCAGGTCCTGCAACAGAAAGTTTCTATAGTCATCCTGAGACTTTTCAAACATGGGATGCTTGGCTGAGCAATATTAATTAGGGAGTGAGAAGTTTTCAGAGTCTGATATTAATAGACATGTGCTAATAAGGTGATCAAGCAGAATTTAATATTATATGAGGTTTGAGGAAAAAAAAAATAATAAAGGTGCAGGAGGGAAAAATATTCCTCAGGTGAATTGTGATTTAGATAAATGGTTTTTGTTCCACCGACCAAAATGCATAGTATGTGGATTAAATATTCTGAACGAGTAACTGCAAAGTAATGGACAAAACCTGACATCCACCTCCTGCATCATTTCTACCTCTTCTTGAACAGTAAATGATGCAGCTGCTTTGCCATGCTGGGTATATTTAGCTACAGAAATGAGGAGATGGCAATAGAGAGCTGTGATGAAACTGTGGTAGGTTCCTGTTTTTAACAAAGGCTGCCAAATGTCAGTGTGTAATTTGTGATAATTTCAATAAAGGCTGCTTTTAGTTTGAATATAGAGTAGAAACAGGTATGTCATGAGTGACAGATTTATGCCTAAAATCCTCTACTTTTGATAATATAAGTGAAATTTGTGAATAGATATTTCTTAAACCGTATTTTACAGTGTCCACTGGAAATTAGGAGCAAGTACATATGTATCAGACTAATAAAAGAGAAGTCAGATCCTGTTATCTGATTTTACTGAATGGTAAAATGAACCTAATCTATAGCATCTACCTTGGTTCTCCTAGAGACAATGAGACAATATGGTGCTCCTTTTTCTTGTCTGCATCAAGATATTGTTTCTTCCCCACACACACACACCCCGCACCCCCCCGCCCCCGATAACAATTTTGTTGCCCAATTGACAGTTTAAGACAATCTCTCCTCTAATCAAATTACCTGCTGTTTGCCAAGAGCAGGACTGAGGTTTGTGTGGGAAACCATCTTAACTGTTGTTCATTGTTGATTTTGTTTGGTGTCAGAGATCTTTTCTTTGCTGGAGGTCTCAGCTTCAGGACAGTGACAATTAGAGCAGTCAAAATTCCCTCCTCCTTTTGAGGTTCTTTGTATGTTGATGCAGCTCCCCAAACCTTTTCGAGTCAGCCAGCTACTTAATTTGCTGGAAAAGCAATAAGGTGTAACCTTCAGGATGCTTTCTATGTTGCTTGTTTTCTCATATCTCTGAAAAGGAATTTGATTGTGAGGAAAAGAAAGTGGACTAGAAGCTGAGTATATGTAATTTTTGTACATCTTGTTTCACAGTTCTATAACAGGACACGATGGTGTGTCAAAGCCAGGGCAGATAAAATGTTTGTACACAAACTTCCTAATTTGTCTTTACATCCTGGACAAATAAGTCAGTAGTTTATAATGCACTGATATAGCTGACGTTGACAAATGATAAAACCTTGTATCATGGAGGCAGCAGTGTTTTGGGATTACCATATTCCCCAGGGGAGATCTGCAAGTGCTACAAAAGACAAAACAACATGGAGGAAATGTAGGATGCGACTGATGTACCGTTATCCCAATGTGCTGCAGAGCGGGGGCAGACTGTGATTTCTGTGTCCAGAGGGACTGTTTATTAAGGAGAAAATGTATGGTTTTTTTGTGTATCCCATGTGTCTCAGATTACATGGCTTTGCACGCTCACAGCAGCATAAATCCCCTGGGAATGCCCACCTGAGGAGAACTGATGTGGATGCGCAGAGCTCCGAGGTGTCCTGGGAGTTGTGGAGTGGTAGGGCTGCAAGGCAGCAGGAGCGTTTCTTTCCTTCAGCGTGATGCAGAGGCTGCATGAAGTCATTTCAGAAACATAACACCAAATTACAGATCTTCATGGGTAGCAAGGCGTCTGTCCCAAGCTGTATGAAAAATCTGCCCCGTGTCCTTTTGGGCAATAGTGGGGCAGAGGAACAGATCTCTGTAACCATACCTGCTCTGTGGGTTTTCCCTGTGGGCAGCGAGAGGATGTGCATTGGCATTTGTTAACTCAGCATTTTCTACTTGTGTGTTTTTTCATCCAACCTGAATTTTCAGTCATGCTAAAGCATCTCTTTAACTTCCCTGGCAATATAAAGGAGTTTACATGGGCACATGCTGCATTGCACCTACCTCAGGAGCATTGTGCTTGGTGAAGGAGTGGAAGACCTGTGATGTAAACGAACATCAGACTTTCAGATTTGCAGGTGAGGGATGTTTTGGAGTTGCACCTACAACTGGGCTGCTATAAAACTTAGAGATTTTTTTTAAACTGAAATCAGTTGCTTGATTTGAGTGGGCCCATGTTTAGAGATGGAAATATTGAGTTACAGTGTAAATCAGTTGGTATTAACCAACTGGCTTATCAGCGATAGAGGTGTAAGGATAAAAATAAAACAAGTTGCAAATTAACCTGTTAGCACTTTGTTGTACATGTGAAGTAGACAAATCACTGATCTACACATGCTGATTCACATTTCTCTATTATTCACGTACAAAACCTCACGCTCTTCAGAGTGAGTGAAACATGGTCAGCCTTTCAAGCCATATCACAGTATAATTTTTGTATTAATCACAGACCAATAACTTGAAATAAAATTCTGGGTAGGTGAAAGCAGCATTGGAATCTAATATTTCTGTTGTCATCTTCCCCTCAGGAAATAAACTAAAAATATAAGGTGTGTTGCAGTGAGGCTTACTCCCAGTTGAATGAGTAGGTTTATACTTGTTTTCTCACATTGAGATATGTTTCTTCAGCTCTGAAGTAAATAACCAATCATTTGAAATGAATACATCCATATGTATTTTACAATCTAAAATATGTTGTTACCAGACAGTAAGTTCCATGATGGTGGATAGCAGTATAATGCTAACATACAACAGGTTCCAAAATTATAATCTGAGATTCATAAAGAAAAAAAGCCATCACTATAATGTGAAGTATTTTCAGTGCTAAACTGTGTACACGTGTTTTTCCTTTGGAGGCAGGACTAGCAACCATACCAAAACATGCGCAGAGCCCTTGGCATTTACTGCTTTGTGATAATTTCTTCTGGAAAAACAAACCAACCAACCTCCAGTCAAGGCAAAACACACCCTAAGGGACAATACACTTGTACTTGTCAAGCATGTACAAGTGGAAAAGGACTGTTAAGTACTCAGCTCAAAAGAAGAGTCCTCTTAGCTGCAGAGCTAAGAGTACTGTCCAGTTTCAGAAGGCAAACCCTCTTCCGTTTTCTCCCTTCTCACACAGTAAATTCACTGTGTCACGTAACTCTTAGTCCTGTGTTTGTCTATGCTGTGGATGGAGGTTGCAGCATCCACCTTGGATGCACCAAAGGAGACTGATGTTTTACCCGCCTCGTTAGCCTTCGCGCAGGCATTGTCACATGTGCTGGATTCTGTATGTGCGGGTACCTATGGGAATCATATGCATACCTAGGGGTTGACCAGTTGGTGTTTTGACAGTGAGACAGTATTCAAAGAAAGCTGTAATGAAAATAGATCTAATAAGATAAACTTCTTCAAATGAACATGCATATACAAACAAGTGAGTGAATATTGATAAGCAATACAGGTATTTAAGAAAGTGTATAACAAAGGTCTCTGTATGTATAGAATTTCTTGCACATGGTGCACATTAGGCACCTATATATTGGGTAATTTTAGCAGAGCTTGAGTTAAAGCAGACCTTTTTTTAAAAAAAACACTAAATTTTATTTTTGTTAATACATCTGCCAAGATTTTGATTAATTTTAGATGTTATGATCTCTAAATTGCATAGTTTTTCAAGCTAAAGAGAACAAGCTTAATCTATGAATATTTACCTTGAGCAAACTGGTAATACTTTCTACATCAGATTTTATGGTATCCAATTTAATTATGGAACAGCTGTGATGTAGGCTGCATAACATCTTGGTTTAAAATCATTTTTACGTAAACAGGACAACTTTAGGAATACTGATGCCGATAATGTAGAGCATATCAATGATGTTCTGCTAACTGAAGGGGACATGCAAGAGCATGCTGTGAAATATCACGCACAAAGGTATTTCTAAGTTTACTAAGGTGAAGTAATACTATACTCCATGAGCAATCTCGAGTAGTATCTGTGGGTCTGGGCAGAGGTAGAGGGGCAAAGATGTACAGTATATGCAAAAGTGATGAAATCTTACACCACATAGTTATAAAAAATAGGGATGTTTGGCTGGTTGGTGTAAATGGTAAATATTGGCAAACATAACTGCAATACTGTTTCTTGGGAAATAGAGAATGAAAATAGCTCTGCTGCTATTTCATTGCAAGTTTCTTTGACCTGTGAATCAGCCTCTTGGGCCACAAGACAGGTCTGGAGTAAATTATTGGAATTAGGCTTTTTCAGTTTTTCCCTGGTCCTGTTTAGAGCAGAAGAGATTTTATATAAATATATATACATATATATATATAAAAAATAAAGAAATACAAAGATACATATAAATATAAAAAAATATATATCACTTTATGTATGTTATAGCTTTTATAAAATAATCTTCCATATGTCTTCTCTCTTCAATATCCTGAGTCTGTTAAAAGATTTGGTCTGATGTGGGGAGCAAAGCTTGGGTCAGTTAATGGGTTCTTACAGGTTCTTGGGTCAGACAATGCCTGTCTGGCATTTGATAATATTACTTGAAATCAGAATTGATTATTTATTTAACCACTTTAGAGAAAGAGACCTATAAGAATATAGGAAGGCCAGGAATTACATGGACTGTGGAGTATTTTACTTTTGTTTTTTTAAAAAAAAAAAAAAAAAAAAAGCTTTTTCAGTAAATTGGTAAGATGTGAGGACTCGAGAATCATCCACAGAGTAAATCAACCAGAGCGAATGGCATCACTCCGTAGGCAGCGTATGGCTCTCCCTTGCTTTGCGAGGGGAAGGAGGCAGCAGTGCGGGGCGGGTGTGTAAGCAGTGGGGGTGCTGGCAGCGGGGCTCCTGCCTGCATACTGCACCCCAAAGTGTCACCCCGGTCACGGGTGTCCGGGTGCACGTGCGGGGGGCACAGCATGGGGGGAGAGCCCTCACTCCTAACGCGCCACGACCTCGGCAGCCTCTGCGGCTCGCTCGGAGCACCCCCATCCCGCAAACCCCACGTCCTCTCCCGGACTGCTTCCCGCAGGGGGCATCTTCCCACCCCACCTTCTGGGCAGGGAGCGGGAGAGCAGGCATCATATAGGCTATAGTCACTGATACAGACTTGCCCAGTGCGTCATCATCGCGTACATCTTCGTGCCTCCCCGTTTGGCAGCCCCTCGCCCTGCTGCAGAGCTTCTGCCCCCTCCCAGGCTCCCTCATCTTCCAGCTCGAAACTCCTGTCTCCTCTTCCAGCTCGAAACTCCTGTCTCCTCTTCCAGCCCCAGCTCCTGGCGCGGATTTCCAATGCTCATCTACCAGCTGTACTTACAAAAATTTCATTCAGACAAGAGCCTAGCGGGTTAAAAAAGAGGACAAGGCTGAGAAAGGTGGGCGCTTTGTAGACTTTCTCAGGCCCTTTCTTTACCCTAGGGTTGAGGTTGGGGTGATAGAGGTGTCAAACTCTGCAGAGGAACGTTGCTGCGGTGAAAGAAGGTGCTTCAGAGGTAGGAGGCAGCGTTTGGAGAGGGGGCCAAGGGAAGAGGTGCTGGAGGAAGGAGGATCTGTTTCTGCATATGGTGACCTCTCTGGGGTTGTGTTTATTATCACAGGGTCATTTGTTGTCTTGTTTTCAGAATGGGATCTTCATGCTTTTAGTGGATTAGGAATCCAGTGGTACTTTGGCTTACTTTTCAACCCTGTTTTTTTCTTTCATGCTGTCTGCACAAAGAAAGCACGGGCTGGATTGAAACTGGGGCTGTTGTTTTCTCCTGGAGATTGGTGAAACTCTCCTGGAATAGAGAGCAAAAGGAATTTGTTGCAGCTTTTGCAATAACAGTAATGTATTGAGATTAGGAAAAGCGTAACCGTGCACCAGGCTCCAGGGTCTGGCAGCATAAGAGGAAAAAAGTTTGCCTGAAAATCAAGTTTCCTCTCTACAGTGCAGGAATCCATTTTCCTTTTGACTGTAGAGGGAAATGCAAAGCCAGGAACTGACCCAGCAGTAAACTGATTTAGGATTTGATTTCTTCACCCTTACCCTGAGCACCTTATTTCAGATGGTCTAATTCATGAAACCAGCAGTACGGCTTGCGGAGGAGAAAGCTGTTCTGTTCAGTAGAGGAGGCAGAGCCATCCCTTCTGAGGCTCCTTGAGCTATTGCTTCATTTGTAAAGAAGCACAGCAACCTTCATTCCCATCTGCTATTTTCTTTGTGGGATTTATTTATTAAAAGTGAACTGAAGGATGCGCTGTGAAAACCAGATTAACATGGATATGCAAACGAAGGCCCCTGGTATTTGATAATTTACTGAGTGAGTGTGATTGCCTGGTCACCAGCTGTTAGAGTGAATCCTGGCTCAGAACAGGCAAAGGCAGAAGTCATCACTAGATTAAATAAGAAAAAAGCAAATGAAAACATCAGTAAGTCCCTAACAAAATATTTAGCATCTTGTCATCCTCAGGAATCCATTTCTTGTAGTAATATAATTCATCATTTTCTGTGGCTAAAGAAATGGTATCATTATATTTAAAAAAAAAAAAAAAGCTGAAAGGCTATATCCATTAAATAAAATGTATATAGAGTGTCTTCATATATAATGTTTTTTAATGAGGAATATCAAAGGTACATTCTTAAAACAGCGTGGTTGTAGATTACTTCATTTGTTCCTAAATACAGCTAAGTAAGCTTTCAACTTAAAGATTTGTCTAAGTTAATAGCATTTCTTTTAAATATAGCCTTTTAATATTAGCATAAATGAACAGAAGGAGATAAAGAACACTGTGCCCAACTGAAATTATAGGGTTGATTTTCAGATAGGCAGACTGAATTTGCTAAAATTAGAAATATTCCTGCATACCTGAGTTAGCATCTTCTTTTTTACTTCTGCTTCTTTTGCTACACTAACAGTAGAGTGGAAATAATACGTGTTTTCTGCCTTTGGGACATGAGCGGTGGAAGAATGGCTGGAGGAATTCCGGGGCTTCCGGATCCGTTCCTTAGATCACTGTACAAAAAAGCAGTTGCCTAAATTTACCATTTTAAGCCCCTTTTGAAGAGTCTGAGTTTTGAAGAATGCAGTCTGATAAATATGATAATGATTAAAATACAGGAAAGGAAAACTTTACTCTCTTAGGCACTTTTTATGACATTTTGTTAGCTTGTAAAAAGTTAATTCATGCCTTTGTTCTAGCGTATAGCTGGTCAAAGCTGTACCAAGTTACATCTAGCCCCTTTCCTGTGTCTTTCTGTGAGTTCATGATGGTATAATACAACACAGATATGTTCTCTCTCAGCAGCATCTTCCCTAGCTGACATGCCCAAATAACACAAATACGTGGTCTGAGGCATCACATGTTTGCTTGGGATTGCTCCAGTACTTACACAAGCCAGGAGGACATGTGAAAGACAAGCTGATGTTTCTAGCTCTGAATTTTTGGCTTGGCATTAGTTACAATTCGATACTAAAAAATGCTTATAGGCCACCATGCATAAAGAAATGTTTGTATAATTTCAAAAGACAGGGACTGACCAGAGGGCAGAGCAGAAATTGCAGTTCATCGGCGTGACTTCCTTGATGACTTCCTTTAATGAAGTTCAAAGCAGCTAAAAGACCTGGACAAACAAATGATCCGATGAACCTCTTGCCATGCATTTTAAAGGACTGAGGACAGTGTATGAGATGCAAACTACTTGCTAGCTCTTGTCCCAAGCCTCAGCTGCTTTCCACTGAAGGAACCTGCAGTAAGGTCGAGGGAGACTGCAGTACTGGCAATGTTAGATGAACTCCCATGGGGGATGCATGAAGCCAGCAGAAACATCTTCAGGGTGAGTGGGGCTAAAAACTGCAGTTTTACCTCATCCTCAGTGGTAGGGGATACGTAAACGAGTCCAGCCTTCTACTGCCTTTTTTTTTTTGGTGTCACACACTCACTGTAGGCATCTGCATAGGGTTTTCAGTTAAGTACATACCCCAGAGACTGGTTATTCCTTCCCTTCTCCTGAGGTACCCTGTCTCTCGCCTTTTCTGTCTTTTGTAACGGAATTGTACCTTGCCTCATTGCTTCCTGCTGCAGTGGCAGTGCTTTGGCAGCGGAGGGCCTGTTGTGAAAAGGGTGCCCAGATACCAGGATGGCAAGCCTCACGTAAACACCTCAGGAGATTAGACGGGAATGCCGTGCCTCAGGCGGGCCAGTTCATCCGTGCCAGGCTGGCAGGCTGTGCTGGGACGCTGTGTCCCTTTCCAGTGGATAAGGCCTACAGTATTTGTGATCCAACGGCCCATGTTTCTAGAACATGAATAAACTTAATCTACTAGAGTTACGTCTGTTTGACATAAATAGTTGCCAGTGGGAAGATGCAGCGAGACTATCTTGGTAGAGATGCCGCAGTCAGTGTGCAGTAGAGCTGATGTTTGTCCCTCACCTGGTAATAGGCATGTATAAGCTTATGAAAAGTCCAACTTCCAAATGCCATGCTTTAGAAAAAAGTATGCATCAAGTGTAAGAAATACGAAGATAGCAGGAGAGGCTTATACTGGAGAGAGGTTGAGCATCATAAGTTTCTGCAGGGAAAGAGGATGAAAACCAGAGACAGTGCCTGGTTGACATTCCCTTTGTACCTAAAGCAATGGCAGATGTTCCAGGTTAGCATGGTCCGGTCGTACTGCACCAGTTTGCTTTGCCTCCTTATTGGAAGCAGCTATCCATGGATGCTGTAGGACTGGTGCTGTTCAAAGGAAACAGGCTTGCTTTCATAATTTTAATGCATTTACCAACTACTCTGGTTACTGGGGGCAAGGGACTGGTGCAGCACTAACATCCAGGCCCCCATGGCAAATCATCTGCTACCCCATCTGTCTCCCCAAGATTTGGTGACACATTACAGAGCTGGGGCCTTGTGGCAATTAATTTCAAGCTTCAAAGTTTATTAATTTGGCAATTAATGGAAAATGGTTTGGTAACTGGCAGCAGCTGTCCTGTATATTCTGGGCTGGGCTTTGGAGTTTGTTTTCAAAGGAGTCTACCTGAGGGTTAGGCAACTTTGCCTGCACTTAGATACCTGGATTAACTAGCTTCATTCTCAGTTGAGATCAGTTACACAATCTATTTGAAATTTGTAGTACCATTGGCAATATCATCTTTCACTTTGAAAAGTGACACCAGTCTTACAAGGAGGGATATGTGGTGATGGGAACTGGGGGGGAAGAGGGAGGTAACAAAAATGCTCAGGCTCAAGATACTGATGGGTGGGACATTGAGGTGAGTGGTTCAGTTTCAAGCTCCTGTTCTGCCTGCCTTTCACACTGCATGTAAGCACCAGGCTACTCTGATTTAAGGTTCTGTTACAGAAAAAATATTAGGTCGTCCGAGTTATCTCTAAATTTCATTTCCACCCGTTACTTCCAAGAGTGTCGACAGGAGAGACCAACAGTCTGCAAATTCTTGTATGCTGTGGTGGCTTTGTCCTGTGACTTCTTTTGTCGCTTCTTAGAGTCAGTGTGCAATGGGTTATTATTTTTTTTTTTTCAAATGTTTAATTTCTGCTATATAATACCTATTACATTATACATAGTGTAATTTCTTTCTGGTGCTACAGATACTTCTTCCCCCCCCAGTCTGTCTCCTTACTGTGTAACAGATTAGAAGACATTTAAGACTGCCGAATCATATCTCACATGACTATAAAGTGACAGAACTGAAAGCATCTCAAAATTTATGAGAAAATGGTTGCTTCAAGAAATGTATCAAATCCAAGATGATTACTGGTACAATACATTTGCGGGAGAGCTACTTTTTTGATAAAGAGAGAAATTGAATCTTACCAAGGTGTCTGTTATAAATTCATTGGTAAAGTGGTGAGAGCTGTCTGTACTTTGCTTTATACTACTGGGAAGTATAGTTTGGCTTACTTGACAGATAAGGAAACTGAGGAAAAATTATAAAATCCATTGAAATGAATGCAGTGTTATTTCACTACCACTTGTGAAATTGTCCATCTGCACTCGGTTTCCTTAAAGATGCCCATATGATTAAAAGAGGCCATATGGGGACTTTATGTCAGAGCTGGGATTAAAGTTCAGGATGAAGACTGAACAGTTTTTTTGGGGTGAACAACCTGCCCTTAGGTGCAGACTTTGTCAGTCTTAAGCTATTTGTGAATCTGATTTTGAATCTCATCAAACTGTTTGGGCAAAAGTGTATGAGGAAAAACAAAAAGGAAGCAAGCATTTCATAAATGTTGATATCAACTGATTCTGCCCCATTTCCTTACCCAGCTCCATCCTCTCACCTCCCTAATTTCCTTCAATGTGTCCATGTTTGCCAAACCAGCCAGGCAGATATAAGTCTGTGGTAAGACAGGAGTCTTTATTCTGGTGGTTGGGGCACATCCCTGGGCTGGAATCACCTGGCTCTCAGGCCCTGCTCCAAGGATTATTCAAGTATTTCTCACAAAGCAGAATAATCGCAATGGGAGAGGCTGAGGGAAGAGATGTTTACAGTATCAACTGCAGTAGTAGTCACTGAAAGCGTAAGTGTTCTCTCGAGGTGCTAGGCTTTCTTCAGATCCGTCCATGGAGTGAGAGAGGACAAACAGAAAACAGGTCTTCCCCAGCACGTGAAATCAGCAGCTGCCCCCCAGCAGCGAGGTTGAAAGGCAAGGAGAGAGCATAGGCAACACCACCACTTCCTTGTTTTTCAATCTGCATGTTCATTTAAATTACTAATTCCTCTGATCTGTTTTCCAACTGAGCAAAACTTTTATAACCTCAGACAAGTGATCTTGATCCTCTATGGGAAAAAAATAATTTAAAAAACCACCAAAATGGCTAGACCATCTGCTTCATCTGCTGATAATTCTTTCTTCTTGAAAGTCACCTTCTTCCTCTAAGTCTTTGCATTTACTTCTTCCTGACAGTAGATGCAGAGTGATTCATATACTATTGAAAAATACAGGTGTGGCCCACTTTTTTTTTTTTTCCTCTTAATATTATTGCAGTTAAAGGATATATGCTTCTCATTTTTTTCCCAAATTTTAACACTCTGACATAGCAAAAGGATGAAATATGACTAGTCCTGATTTGAACTGAAACTTAGAAAGAAACAAAGGAAATCCCCTCCATGACCATAGAGGTCCTTTTGCCAGGCCTGGTTTAGATGAGGCAGAGGTAACTTGCAGCAATATCCGATTACTGCAGGAAATACAGGTCATCTTATTTAATGATCTGGAGCTGGAGATGTATTGCAGCTTCCATCTGTCACTTGCAATTAGTGTAGAGCACTGAACTGGACTGGAAATGAAGTTAAAGAATGATGGGATCATGGTGAGCCAGGCTGGGGGGAAGGACATCTGGGGTAAGGGAGGTATTGGAGGCTGCTGCCACCCACCATGGTGGTGGCTGTGAATGCAGCAGGATGGCTTTGGCACTGCTTCCTTGGCAGGCTCGCTTTGAGTTGTGTTGAAGTGTGGCACTAAACCAGCCTTTTACTCCAACTCCTGGGAAAAAAAAGTGAAAAAAGTGTGGATGTAAGCGGTCACGGTCACTCAGGTGCCACACTTCACACGGACTCCCTGGCCTCAGGGGCCCCCAGCTGGCTGTTTTCAAGAGTTCAGTTTCATTTCTTAAACCAAGACTGGTTAATGAAAGTTTGATACACCATTCATGTTGTTCCCTCTCATTCTGGTTTCTAAAGCAGCCTATTTATACTGTGAATTTACACTCCCACCTAGTTTTCTATTTGCAAGATTAGACTCCATCAGCCACCTCCCTGGGAAATGGAAGTTAATTATGATCCGGGAATTCCTGTAGGAGCTGTGCTGTTTCCTGGAGCTCTTACTCTACCCACCGAGGTCTGGATACTTGAAGATATTTAGGTTCCTATTTGCCCCTTGAAACATCTAGATCTTCTACCTCAGTCCACTGACATCCTCAAGACCACTTTTCAGCAGCTGTGCGTTGAGGGAGCTGAAGAGTGGCAGGACAGTGCTAGAGGTCATTTCATTCCAGGAACATTGCTGTACTGGAACAGAAATTGGAAATTTGTGGCACTGCAGTGAAACCCGCCTGTACCAGTCATCACTGAAAGTCAGCATTCACCCACTGTGCCATGCTAGGGTTAGATACGTTTTCAAGTGGTTTTGGCTTAGCTGTGCTTTTCATGTCTGCCCAGAACTTGTACCATAAGGGCCTGATGCCAGGAACCGGTGTTATTTCATAGTAACATTGCAATTTTTAGTAGGAATTTTAAAAGTTGCTCAATAGGTAGTGATGGCATTTACTTTAGCTTGATTCTTGAGTTTTGGCAACTGCTGCGTCTCTTCAGACCTTAGAGGTGTTGAGCAGGCATCAGCAGAAAGAGCGTTTCCTTGTCATGTTGAGTAGCAAAAGCGACTGAAAAGAAACAGGCAATTTTGAAACTTTAAAAATGTTGTTTCCCTTACATTGCATCCTATTTTAATGCTTCACATTCCTCTTAGATTATTTATTTTGTTTACACAGAATAATTATTCCCTACTTGTAAATTTTCACTTTGTGTCACAGCCGGTCATCCTTCTTAAGGACGAGTCCTGAGAATACCTAATGTAAGAGGGGTCAAAGACAGAGGCTAGAGGCAGAGCTCTTGAGAAGAACTTGCTCCATGACAAACACATATAACCTTAATGCATTTGAAAGTGGTATTGAAATACTACCTCATTCTGTACAGCTTTCTGACACCTATGATGGGGTGTACCAGAGGTGAAATCTTTACATTCAACCCTTTTTTCCAGTAAGCAAAGAAACTGTATTTCAAAGCATCTTGTATAACATAATTTTTACACCCACAAGGGCTGAAAATAACTGCCTCTAAAAATTTACAAAAGGGAAAAAATAAGTCTGGGCTCAGCTCTGAGTCTCTTAAATATTTTTGTTTCCGGTGTCTTCAGTCTAAAATGTTTTGCTAAGGAAGTTTTGCTGGAAGTAAAATATTTATCTATATCTGATTTATAGCAAGCTGCAACTAATTTTTTATAGGTACATATACTCTCTTTTATGATTTCCCATAATTTTTTGTCAATTCTAGAATAACATATTTCATCATGTTCCATTCCCCGAACAGTGGCTGATGCGCTATTCCGGCTAATCATTTTAGTAAATGGGGTACACTATTATTCTTTTAAAAATTAATTTTGTTTTTTATAGCATTGATTTTTAAGTGTCTTTAGAATGATTTTTAAGTGATTTTAAAAATTAATATAGCATTGATTTTCTGAGTTCCCAACAAAAGCTTTAAAAATATGTTTCGATGTGGACAGGGCTTCAGTACTGTCACTTACTAAATAACAGGTCAAATGCCCATACTGCAGTCATGGTCATGGGCTTGCGAGGGTAATCAGCAACCCCAGGTCTAACCCAGTGCCAGGGATTCATAGATGCTTATGCAGGCAGGTCGCCTTTTGGTTACAAGCAGCTCCGGAAGGGGTGAAGAATAAGACAGTAGTAGGCTACTCAAGCTCCATTCATGTCTTGGCATAGAGTTATGGTTGTGATGCCTATGTCTGTGACATGAGAAGCTAATGGATCACTATAACTCCTGTAAGACCTATTCATAAAGTGCCATTTATCTTACCTTGTCCTCTGGTCTTCTTCCCCCTTGTACCTGGTGGCCCTCTGTCACACAAACTGCCCCACTAAACTCTTCACTTTTTTCTTGTAAGCTCCTTGAAGGCAGGGCTTATCTTAGCTTGGCACAGTATACAGAGGACGATCTGAGCAAGCAACCTGATAAAGGCAAGAGCTCTATACTGGGCTACTCTCTCTCAAGTTCATGAACAGATAGCTTTTTTAACATTTTTCTGTTAGTAAGCAATGCAAGATGAAAAAGGCAGCTGCAACCCTCCTGGTGTTACAGGTACCTGCAGAAATACTGTCTTCCTTATTTCTTCTTCCATCCTGGAGAATAATCAACAAGGCAGCTGGGCTCAAGTCCTCCTGATCGCTGTCAGGTTACTAGGCATATAATTCTGTAGAGCACAGAGGAGGCAAGTCAACTTCTCTAAGCAAATCTGGCAGAATAGTGCTAGGAGCAGGAGATGAAAAAGCTCTTAGTAAACTGCTAGACTTGCTGAGCTATGACAGTGATGTAGCACAGAGACAAAAGAAAATAGGTTTCTGAATTTATGGTTTGGGATTTGGGCTGTGTTTTAAAGGTGTGTTAGTTTGCACTGGTTAGCAACTGAATTCCTTTTTGAAATGCATGACAGGCAAATGAAAGGAAAATGAATGGCAATTAGCATTTTGTTGTGTATATGAATGCAGTTAATAAAAAATAATTCTTTTACATATCTCAAGGTAATGGACAGGACCGAGCATTTTACAAACAGGCATAGTGCTCCATGCAAGTGGATGAGAGGTGCTCTCCAGCTTGTAAGTCTAGTAAATGCTTTGCCGGGCCATCCCTGAGACAGCTCTTAGATTAGGTTTGGACATGCAGCATCACACAATTCTTGATTAACCACAAGCTGTGGACTCTTCAAATCCTCCTGTTTTTTTAAAAAAGATTCAAAACCTTCAGCAAAACAAATTGATGTCAGTTTGTACAGTGCTTGGTGCATGGTACGTTGTGTTCCCTTCACTACTGTGCAACAAACAGAAGAGTAGTCACCTTTCAGCTGTTTTCTTATTTCCCCTTTTTACCATGACAACAAAATAACATGGATTACAATGCCCCCTACCATCCCCCTAGAAATGTGGGAAGGAATAAAAAACCTAATATCCTCCTAAAGTTCAAATAAAACAGGTTCCATCACACAATATTTATCAAGACAGTGAATTATTGCTCCCTGTAGAAATCATGGGAGGAGGTCTTTATCTGCATCTTTCTATGGACATCTGAGGTCAGCCACAAAGTATGACTTGATGCATGTCAAAAAACCTGGCAGATTTCAAGCGGAGTGAAAAGGTACGCGGAGTTACAGTATTGATAGGACATGTTGCCAGCCTCAAGCATGTTTTGCTGAAATACTTGGATGGTGAGGTGTGGGGGGTGGGTGCTGCCTGTCAGCAAGCATGATTGTGTTGGAGGAAAATAGCTTTGGTCTTTGAAAGTGTGGGGTTTCCTCTCATCTGTACTAGTGAGCCATCCATAAAAAGGAAAACCCTACATTCGAGGACCATATTATCTTAAAGTGTCTAAGATTCCTTCTATATTGAAAGGCCACAATAAGATCTCCCCGGAGCCTTCTCTTCTCCAGGCTGAACAACTCCAACTCTCTTAGCCTGTCCTCAAAGGAGAGGTGGTGCAGCCCACTGATTATTTTTGTGGCCCACTCTGGACCCACTCTAACAGGTCCATGTCTTTCCTGTGCTGAGGACTTCAGAGCTGGACACAGCACTGCAGGTGGGGTCTCACCAGGGTGGAGTAGAGGGGCAGAATCCCCTCCCTTGACCTGCTGGCCACCCTTGATGCAGCCCAGGGTACGGTTGGCTTTCTGGGCTGCGAGTGCACATTCCCTGGTCATGTCCAGCTTTTCACCTACCAGTACCCACAAATCATTCTCCACAGGGCTGCTCTCAATCCACTTATTCCCTAGCCTCTATTGATACCAGGGGTTGCCCTGACCCATGTGCAGATCCTTGCACTTGGACTTGTTGAACCTCATGAGGTTCACATAGGCCCACCTCTCAAGACTGTCAAGGTCCTTCTGGTCACCATCCTGTCCCTCCGGCATGTCAACCGCACCACTCAGCTCAGTGTTATCTGAAAACTTGCTGAGGGTGCACTCCATCTCACTGTCCATGTCATTGATGAAGATACTAAACAGTAGTGGTCCCAATATGGGCCCCTGAGGGACACCACTTATCACCAATCTCCACCTGGACATTGAGCCATTGACTACTACCCTCTGGATGCAACCATCTAGCCAATTCCTCATCCACCAAACAGTCCATCCATCAGATCCATATCTGTCCATTTTAGAGGAGGACGTTGTGGACAACCATGCAAAAGGCCTTATAGAAGTCCAGATAGGTGACATTTTCACCGTGATTCTGTTCTACAAGAGCATCTACATGTCCCAAAGAAACATGAGCCCAGGTGCTGAAAGAACACACATCAAAGGTATTTACGTTTTAACACATTTCATTTTACAGGCTTATTTAGGTGACTGAGGCTTTATCAGTTATTGGAATGCATTTTTTACTGCTTTACATTTTCTAAACCACTCTATTTTTCCCTCACTTAAACATTCGATAACTTACCCAATTTTGCTATGGGGTCAGGATAAATTAAGTATCTTTTGAATATGAAAGACATTTTTGCCTGAATTTCTGAATTTTCTGCTAAGAAACTGGATGCACTGTAACATAATTATCTATGAAAATGTGTCAGAAGTCATATTCAAGTTCATGGAACTTGTGCTCCCAACTTCTGAAATACTGTTTGCCCTCTGAAGTAAAGCTGGCGTTGATTCCCTTTTCATCCCTTGTGTTTTCATGACTTTACTTTCCTCTTGTATAAAAATAATGTCATACCAGTATCTTATTTGACAGAGTGATAAACTAAAACCAAGAACCAGCTCTGTTTCAAACTGCATCCCAGTTTTAGCAGTGAAACATAACACTAAAAATTATTAATCCGGCTTTGTGAAATTGGACCGCTTGTTTCCTAAGCCTCTAGCATTCTACAAGGTGGGAGCTGAGCCCTTCTCACAGAAAAGCCATTTCGTATATTATTCTAGTTATTAAGGAGACTCATCAGTGAGTAATTCATCATTTTACTGAAAAATTCCCTAACGTTTGTTGCCAGGATCCTTTTCTATTAGCTGCTACTTCAAGTTTGGCAAATAGTAA
This sequence comes from Tyto alba, assembly GCF_018691265.1. Taxonomy (NCBI): domain Eukaryota; kingdom Metazoa; phylum Chordata; class Aves; order Strigiformes; family Tytonidae; genus Tyto; species Tyto alba. The sequence goes on from NW_024881322.1 coordinate 12,197,147, forward strand.
GCATTGTAAAAAGCCATTTTACAGTCAGCTGAAACCCTGGACTTGCTGCTATCTGTGTTAAAATATTTAGCTTTTGGTTTTCTTGGATTTCTTTTTCCCTGTTCTTTTGTGGTTCTTTTCTCGTTCTCCTGGATTTCCTTTTTCCTTTTTTTTTCTTGTAAGAAAATGCAGAATTTTCACATTTTTATCAGTTTCTTTTGTCACTGCAAATAAAAATATCCAGGATAGCTTCTCTGTCTGCTATGTGAAAACACCTGATAGTCCTGACATTTCAGATACAAAATTAATACCCTATACAGTTATCTGCATTTGTAAACATACGGATGTGTATGCAGGCAGTACTGTACTCACAGTTCAATGTGGAACAATGAGGTAAGAAGGGAACAGTAGAGAAGAAGCCTTTGTTGTAAACACTTGCAAATAGGGTGCAGAAAGCGCTTTTCTCTGACACCACTTAAGTCTTGTCCAGATACAGAGCGAAAGGAGAGACATTTTGTCCATGTGCCCAGCTTGCTGATAAAAGCCCTTGGAGAACAATTTCACTTTATAGATAAAATGGTCCAAAATTACGGATGACCTAACTCTGGAAGCAATAAGGACAAGCTACAGCAGTGCTGGTTTCTCGGACTCTGTGGAAGAGGACAGGCTTAGGCAGAATAGTCAGAACCAGACTCTTTAATATGAAGCTGTGGGAAGGGGAGACTTCTGACTGCATGGGGTGTTGATCACCAACACTGATTCATTCCTATCTAACTGGTTGCTGTTAATAGTGTTACGGAGCTTGTATGCTTTCTGCTCTGAACATGCTTCAGTCATGAAACTCTAAGCTGTCATCCCTGCCCGGTGAAGGGCAGAAGGTGGGTAGTTACACATCTTTGTCTAAAAAGAGAGGGGAAGAACTGGGAGAGCCTGGAGACAAAGCGTCATGGAATCTGTCTGACTGCTGAGGACAGCACGGTCCTCCAGTGTGCTCAGTAAGAGAGCCAAGTATTTATCAATATTTGTTTTCCAAGATCAATTCTGGTTTTGCATATAAAATAAACGAAGGTTTTAGCTTCATGATAGGCAGCATGTTTCATTCGGTTTAATTATTGAACATGGACCAGATCCTCAACTAATAGAAATTGGCATAGCTGCATTTGAGTATGTGGCCAGATTTTCAGCTTTATTTCTTCCAGTAGACCTTCAAGTACACAATGAATTTCTGTTTTGCTTTATTTGAAGAAACTGTTGTTCAGCATTTACAAAGACATAAATCTGAAAGCCCGCAACTTGAATTCACGTTCAGGTTATACATATATGGATTCGTACTTTCTTATTTAAAAAAAAATGGAGTGACGAGAGAATGAAACATCAATTAATTCAGAAGTACTGCAAGGGGAGGAATGATCTTTAGTGGTTATCTGAGACAGACAACTCAGCCTCAGAGAACATCATCTGTCAGCAGGCAGATACAGATGAAGAAAAGACTGTGCAGAGGTCTAAAGGTACTTGTACTGTTAGAGTGTCAGAATGAAAACATAAATCTGTTCAGGTAACCCCAGAGTATTGATGCTTGGCAAGACTTGCAGTGAAAGATTTTAAGCTAAGGAGTAACCTTTCCTCCTTTTTTCTACAATGCTCCTCTGATTTTACTGAGCCTAGCACTTTGCAGGCCAGCAAACATTTAGAAATCTACTCCTGTCAAATCTTGCCATATTTTTGTGAACCAATTTTATGTCTTGCACTTCTAATACTGTCAGTTCCAGATAGTTCTAGCAGCAGACATTTACTCCTTTCTTTTATTCTTTCTTCTCATTTTGCAATCTAACAATAGCTAATAGTTTGGGTTTTTTTTCTGAAAAACTGCCAACCAAACTCCTCTTTGGAAGAGGCCAATATCTTTTCAAGACCAAATAGAATGTGGAATCACAATATTGAGTATTGCACTAAAGTATTTTGTTGTGGAGAAGATAAGTAAAAGAAGAAAACTTTTCTGGTTATTCTTTGTTCTAATGTAACTCTGCAAAGAAGTCTGAGTCCACCTGACCAAAGTAAATACAAGTTTCCCTGCTGAATTTAATGGAAAGAGGATCCTGCTCCATTTTTGTGCCATTTGATGTCTGTCATTTGAATCACCCACAGTTTGTGCAGTTCTGTTAGTATATTGACTTACAGCTCCCCAGAGAAATTATGTTTCTTTGGTTTTTTTCCATCAAAATCCATCTCACTTTCTCAACTGATTTCTCTGAAATTGGAAACAGAACTGAGTTTACATTGAGATGTGGCATGAGGGGGAACATGAGTGCACTTTGCACAGTTGTGTTGGCGAGAGAAGAAATGGCTGGACAGCAACCCAAGATTGTAAATTCAAGAGGCGAGGGAGACAGGCTCTGAACCATCTCAGCCTAGAAAAACAGTTTGAAGGAGCCTGGAACATGCTTAAATGTGAACCTTATGAAAAATAAGTCACTGTACAAACTGAGGTGCGTTCTCTTTCTCTCCCAACTTTCTGAAACACAGGATAACTGCTAAATAGACCAAGGCCATGTCCACTTGGTAATGTCACACAATTATCAAAGTGTTTTTAGGAATGAAGAAACATACTGGTAACTCAGTGACCTGCTACAGGTAAAGAAAAAAAAATGTAAACCCTTTAAAAAGATTATTATGTCTCAATTAGTATTATTCAATCAATGCTCAGTGAGTATTATTAATTCTCCTACATGAATTCAAGACCTTGAGCAGCGGTGCACAGTCAAATCTCAAAGTCTGCAGAAGATGCTGGTAGTCAAGTGCCACCCCCCGAGCAGTGCGCTCCAGAAGCACCTCACTAAACTGAGCAGAGGCAGCCAAAAAACCCAGGAAAATATTGGGCATCATCAGGAAGGCTACTGGGGTCAAAACCAGAGGACATTGTTTTGCCACTGTTTAAAATTTTGGCACACCCTCATCTTGAGCCCTTTGTGCCCTTTTAGTCCCTGTATATCAAGAAAGGTGTAGTGGAATTAAATGTATTTGTGTGTGTGTGTGTATATATATATATACACACAAGAAAACGTTCAAAGGGCTGGAGCATCTGTTCTACAAGGGCAGATGAAAAGGAAGGACTCATAAGTTTGGAGAGAAGAAAGCTGTGAGGGGATGTGAGCAAGGTGTACGATATCACTAAGGGAATAGTGTGAATGCAGAACTGATATTCACCAAATTCAGCAATACTAGAATGAGAGAGCGCTCACTGAAACTAGTAGTAGATCAGTTTAAAATAGACAATTTTCTGACCACAGTAGGTAATAAACTTTTCAAGTTTTTTTTCTATAGGAGGTTGTGGAGACAGGTAGTATGAGTGGGTACAAAAGGGGTTAGGCAGATTCTTGGACAATAGGTTTGAGAAGAGGAATGGAATGAAAAAGGCAGGGCTGTAAGCTCCACATCCCTAGCACAGCAGTGTGGGTGCTGGGGAATTACAAGGAGAGTGGCCTGTAGGAAATATCCAGATTCATGTGTTGTCCCTAAACGCCATCTCTTACTGCTGCTGGTAGATAGCACTGTTTTGTTGGGGATGGACCATTTGTCTGACCCAGAATGGCATTTCTTACATTTACAAATATTTATTCCATTTCTTCAGAGAAACCCTCAGTATTTATATTTGCTAAACAGGTGAAAACAATCTTCTAAACACCTATTTTTCTGTAAAAAAAAAAAAGTATCCTTTAAAACAAAGCTAAGCACAAGCTTGAAAAATACAAATGAAAGTAGATTTAGAGTCCTCGTCTTGTTTTGCTTCATAAGAGTGAATGCCTGGGGGCACATTTAGTACAGACCTCCCAAAGGTCTGTGACTCACCCGGAGCGTTGCCCATGCAGATTATGTTGGACTGAAATGCTTCTGACCCTCTGACAAGTTATAAAGTATCCTGAGTTTCACACATTGTGAGTGGATGCTCTGACTGCTGAGTTGGATAAAAGGCAGGGGGACCAGGATGACTGATAGTGCTCCCCCTGTTAAAACCTGTTTTACTGTACAAAAGTTCATGGTGAACACAGTCCACATGAGTGCCCAGGATCGGGATGATTGCAAACCAAATTTTTTGGCAGGCATACCATTCAGTCAAAGCCTTTAACTTATCTATAAGTGAAATTCTTAATATGTATGATTTATCTCACTGGAGAAACAGGAAGGAAACAAGACTAGGCTCACCTCAGGTTTAACATGGTGAATAAAGCCACAGGCTCAGAGATTTGGATTCAGATTAATCTTCAGTTATTTTTTGTTCCTTCTCAAGGGAGGTAGCTGTGTAGCTCAAGGGAAAATTCAGCCCACCTCAAGATCTTCCACTGCCGACTATCCAGGCAGCATAGGATGATTAACTTTGGCACTACAGTGCCTGAAGTCAGCTGGGATTAATTCAGGTTCTTCCCCTTTTTGCAGATTCTTTTTGTTGGAAAAAGTCACTGGACTTTTTTTTCCACTGGAAATAGTTGAGCCGCAGTCAGTCTTTGGATGTGATTGCTGGATGTGTAAAGAGATCATTTAAGATGAGTCCTGTTTTAGGCTCCTTGTTTGATGTGTGGTGGATTAGGGAACTATGTTCTCTAGCATTTATTTATTTTGCCAGAAATTCTCCACTTTATGATTCCTGTTGGTTTGCTGGTCTGGCATGCACTCGTAGCTGCAATGTGCTGGGCGTGCACATTTTCCCTTCAATGTGTACATACAGCTGTCCTTCACAATACAAAATTTTAGAGAGATATAGAGGTTGTTGTCATTCATCTTCTGTATTTTTGAGGCCTGTTGCACACTGTTACTTACATTGTACATTTCAAAGGATCCATATTTGAAATGCTGGATTGAAGCAGTTAGGAGGGTTCCCTTTAAATGAGCTGGCAACAGTGTATGGGAAGAAGAAATAAATTTTCTATCATTACAGATTTTAATGGAAGCTCACACAGATAGTACCTTTCTCTCTTCTTTTATTTTAAGGATACAAACACCGATACCATGTTGACAGTAGGAAAAAATTATGAGGATGGGAATTTCTAGATCATCTTAGTTCTGCTGGGCTCCAGGGTTGAGGACCCTGAAATTGTTCAAGGGTCGATGAACCTTGTATTAAGGGAAATCCTTTGTTTAGTGTGTAATATTAATCTCCTGTATGGAGGCAACATGAGGCTGTTCTGTAGCTTATCTTTCAGTACCTCTGTGAAATGACCATTACTCTGTCTTTTAACACAGAAAAGCCTTTCCCTTTGCATTGCATTCATCAGTAACTTCCCAGGCAATGATTCTTCACCTTCATTAAGGTTCATTATTTGTCTTCATATTGTCCTCTGTGGTCACTGTACATGATATGAGCCTTTGGTTGATGAGAACCATGCGGTACCTTCAGGTACCAAAGCCCTGGAGGCTTCTGGACAAAACTGTACTCAGTTCTTCTGGGATGAGCAGCTTGCTTCTAAATCCTGTGCTTCTGCCACCTCATCAGCAATGCTGGTCAGTCATGCAAAGCATAAGTTGTTTATTTTTTGTGTGACATGCACCTCTTGCAGAAAAATCAAACTTTTATTTGGCTGTAGTGAGAGGTAGGGAGGCAGCAACAAAATGCAGGCATCTGGACAGAGATCTTATTTCCTATAAGCAAATTGTGCCCAAGCTTATGCCTGTTGCTTGCAAAGCACAGTAACACATGGGTATAACAGGTGATAATAGTGTAATAACTAAATGTGAAGAAGGAGATATGATTTGTGACGTTATTGGGAGGTGGCAGATGGTGCTGGCCATAATGATGCTGAGCGATGCTCACAACTGTTTTAAAATGAAAGCATAAAAATTTGTTCTTTATTTTCTTTATGTTTGGATACTACTGAGCATACTACCACTAAAACTGGTTCTTCATGAATATCATTTGCCTGTGAAGAACCATTTTCTATCTATAGATCACATCTCCATCCGCCTCTACTGCTTTGCCTCCAAATACTGCATGATGTCAAAATCATTATATAGATTATTCCTCTAACAGTTTAATTTAATGTAAGTGATATTATGCAGTGGGAATACATGTTCCAGAAGATAGCTTGTGATCTGTAAAAAGTATTGCTGCTCTAAAGAAAAGGAATCCACATATATCTGAACAAAAGTGTGCAGTGTTCCTCTCTACCATCCCTGCGCACTGTGGATCCTTTAATCTTTTCATGCTTGGACCATTCCAGTGCCTTCCTCTGTAATATCAAGATCCAGCTGTTCACACTCTGGGATGCACAGGCTATTTGCAGGAACATTACTGTAGCATCCATTTTTAAAATTTACTCAGTCTTAGGCACTTCAGGATCAAGTGTAAATTTTCCTGCTCTCGGTGCTGCTCTGCCTGTGTGAGCTGCCATCCCCATGGAGGGATTGCTCCCTTCCTCCCCAGCGAGACCACACCAGTCCTTACCCACAGATTGCAAAGCCCTACTGAGCCCTTCCCAGGCTTTTGATAGTAGCATATGCAGTGGCACTGTGATGCTTTTTTTGATAGAAAAGTGTGAGAGGTCAATGTTATTGCTCTTTGCAGGTCTTTGTCCACTTGTCAGAACAAGTGGGAGCATTGCATATAATATTAACCTTTTGTCCTTAAAAAAAAAAAAAAAAAAGCAATAAAGAAAATACTACAAATTTTCAGAGGAAGAAGTGGGGACTTCTTAATTTATTTGTTTTCCATTTTGTCTCTAAATCTTTCATGTTTTTTTTTTTTTTTCCTTCTGACCAAGTTGATAATGTTCCATGTTTGCCTGAGTGCCTCAAGAGATTCAGATTGCTTCATTGCTCTGCTGTTTTCTCATGCCACACTCCATGATTGGACTACTTATTCCCCTGATGCAGTATGTCAGTGCCTGTCAGTTTAATGGTGGAGTTGAGAGTTCTATAGTCCTGATCTTCCATCCGCTTTAAATACTTGAATTAATGAACACAGCCATGGTTAAATATGGTGGTGAATATTATTATCAGGGGCTATACTGGAAATAAATATATTGATTATGAGGCATAATTTCACCCTCTTTCAAATCTCATTGTCATTTTGCTTTGTTAATGGCAATGTGTTTTCAACTGGAATTGTAACTGATGTTTGAGGTTTAAAAATTTTGCAACTTTCTTGCTTGAAGCAAAGGTTAGAAACTCTTTAAGGACAACTCTGAATTTCAGCTGCTGCACCTGGTTTATTTATGTTTCCCCCTAGAATTAAATTGGCATAGAGAAATCTCTGCCGTGTGTCTACTCACTGAATTCAGGGAAGTCCTGACATTTAGCCCATCTTTTCAGTCATGTGATAACTGTAAAAATTAATGGAATAGGGGTCTGCTAATATGGTTACCAGTGTGAACGCCAGCCTTGCTGAGGACTTCAAATGGCTCTTTATAGATGGAAAATTGTTAATTTTTAATTAATTTCTGTAGCTGGCCTTTTAAGGTTGCTACACTTGACTTAGGAGTGGAGTAGTTTTTGAAATAAAAACCATATCGTCTAGGAACACACATCTGATGTGACCTTGAAGGCTGGAGGCCTTCTGATTGCTTTCGTATCCAATTGCTTTCAACAATGTGCTGTTTCAAATGACTGATTTTTGACCAAAAGCACATAAGAGTACTCTTATTGAAAGCACTGTGGTCAGATGGGACAACAAGGGATCATTTGTGGTAACTGAAGAGGAATGCTTAAAAACCACCTGTTTCTCTTCATGTTTTGTTCAAGACAGTAAATGACAACTAGCAGCAGGTGTGACCATTTTTCTCCAAAGGAATTATTGGTATTCGTGACACATTTCTGATGTCTTAAAAAGTAACACTAATATGCTTAATGCCATTTTTCTTGCTTTAGCAAATATTGTGTGTATCACCTGTCATAAACTCTAAAGGCATCTAATTAATCATATTTGTAGTAGGTTTGCTTCTTGCTGAGCTTTCAGCTGGGAGATTTTAATTTCTCATATTAAAACTTGTGTGCATGGTTCACTCTACTGCCGTTTTTTCATTAACCTGCTAAAAGTATGTGTCTATTATACGTGCTTTGCTGAAGGATATATAAATACAAGCTGATGAGTTTGAGTGCCTCATCCTACCAGGGATAGAAGTGTATGAGTATCTTGACTTGCTTGACTACTGCCAGTTAAGTAAATGAGTAGGTGAATTAGAGCACGGACACAGAGATTTTTCTCAGCCAGAAGTCTTTGTAATGAACAGTATGTAGAATCTCATTTTGTGAGATTGTAGTTGCATACTGCAAAAGTGAGAACAAACGCGAAATGTTTGTGTTAGAAACTACTTGATAGACCCAGGGTAGCTGCTGTTATCATTGAAGGCTCTCAAGTTAATTTTGTTTAAATCAGTATTTTTAACACATTCACAGTAGTAGCAAGCAAGTCACACCTTTAGGGGATTATACAGCACTGTTCCCCAGGGAGGGGTTTGTGGCCCTCTCAGCTGGGCCTTTGTAGCCCCCTTTCAAGGTATCACAAGGGTGATGGCCAGCTACACTTCTGCACTGGTAGTTTTGCTAGGGGTGGGGTTGGAACCACACCTTGAAATGGACTTTAACTCATTCCTCCTTCAATTAAAGACAATAATATTTTGGGTTGGAAGGGACCTTAAAGACCATCCAGTCCCACCCCCCCTGCCCCGGGCAGGGTCCCCTTCCCCCAGCCCAGGGGGCTCCCAGCCCCGTCCAACCTGGCCTTGAACCCTTCCAGGGAGGGGGCACCCACAGCTGCTCTGGGCACCCTGGGCCAGCGCCTCACCCCCCGCACAGGGAACAATTTCTGCCTCATCTAAATTTACCCTCTTTCAGTTTAAAGCTGTTACCCCTTGTCCTATTCCTATACTCACCTATGAAGAGTCCCTCCCCCCCTTCCCTGTCCCCCCTTTAAGCCCTGGGGGGCCGCTCGAAGGGCTCCCCGGAGCCTTCTCTTCTCCAGGCTGAACCCCCCCAACTCTCTCAGCCCGGCCCCCCAGGGGAGCTGCTCCAGCCCCCCCAGCATCTTCGTGGCCTCCTCTGGCCCCGCTCGAGCAGCTCCGGGTCCTTCTGATGTTTGGGGGCTCCAGAGCTGAGCATAGTAGAGAAAAAAAAAATTGTTTTAAGAGAGTTCGTGTGTCCCAAGGTTTGCTTCTTGAGTTAAGTTTACAACTAGTTTTATTTTTCCTTTCCTTTATTAACAATTTATTATTCCCTTCCTAGTTTGTAATCTGCATGCATTACTTTTCTGTTGTTCCTGCTTGTTGGTGGGTTATTTTTATTAACCATTGTTTAAAGCATGTATATGTATTGTAGATGCACCAGAGATGCTTGAGGTTTTATAATGTTACCTCATTTTATGTCATCTACTTTGGGTATAGATATGATTCTGCTGGCAGTCTGCACATGTCAGTGATTCACAAGTGAAATTTTCCAGGATAGGAACATTAATAGAGTCAGGAAGCCTTAAGTATTATTTTAGTACTATGGTGACATGGATGATTTTTTTAAAAATATTCCTATTATTTGGTTCAGAATAAGAATTCTTTAATATTTTTTTCTATGCCATTTTAAGTTCCTGGGAAAAGTGATATTTTACAATCTAATACAGAAATGCTCCATATTATACTGCAAGGGAGAAAAGACTTGAGGAAAGGTGGCACCAGAGCAGTACACGCTAGTCATCCTGCTAGAGATGCAGGAATGTGACTTCTTCCAGCTGAATCCCAGAGTCTAGTCTTCCTGCCATGATGGGAATTAATTCCTTTCTTGGAAGAGAAATGCTTCTAAGGAGACACCCCACATCTGGCAACGTTGAGCTCAAATAGACAATTATTCAGGTTAAAACACAATCAGTATTGACATCAGTTTTTACCCAGGATTGCTGCTGAGAGCGACTCTGAATCAAGTCTCCACAGGGTACTGCAAGAAACTTTGGAGTAAAAAGTTGAGATAGTTTCTGAGCAGATTTGTCTGTCTGGACAGCCTATGGATCTCACGTGTGTGCTTAGTTGTATGATAACAGGAGGAACCTTTCAGTATCAGCTGCTGGCATTTGGAAATGAGACGCACACAGCGTACACTTACAGGTTTAAGCTTGAAGGCTAATTCCAGGGTGGTCAGTGAGTAAATGGTTTCCAGAGAGAGGCTTTGCAGTAAAGTAGGTATCCGCTGCTCTGTGCCTTTGTATGAAACCACTAATTCACTTCGCTAACTGCTAAACAGTAAACATGTTCTACTTCAAATAGACTTCAGGGAGCTGGAAGTTTGTTTACAGATACACGCAGGCAGGCTTGCTTTTTCCTGTCAGCTCCTAGGTATTATTTTCAGATTTTTTCAGTACATCATTAGAGACTGTCATCTTGTTAAAATAAGATTTCCTAGAGTATTAGATGATTTTCCCAGAAAGCCAACTGTACCCTGGGCTGCAGCCAGAGCAGGGGGGGCAGCAGGGCCAGGGAGGGGATTCTCCCCCTCTGCTCCGCTCTGGGGAGACCCCCCTGCAGTGCTGGGGCCAGCTCGGGGGCCCCCAACAGCAGAAGGACACGGAGCTGCTCGAGCGGGGCCAGAGGAGGCCACGAAGATGCTGGGGGGGCTGGAGCAGCTCCCCTGGGGGGCCGGGCTGAGAGAGTTGGGGGGGTTCAGCCTGGAGAAGAGAAGGCTCCGGGGAGACCTTCGAGTGGCCTCCCAGGGCTTAAAGGGCACTTATAAAAAATACGGGGACAGACTTTTTGGTAAGGCCTGTTGCAATAGGACAAGGGATAATGGTCTTAAACTAAAAGAGGGTAGTTTTAGCTTAGGTATAACAAAGAAATTTTTTATGATGAGAGTGGTGAAACACTGAAACAGGTTGCCCAGAGAAGTGGTAGGTGCCCCATCCCTGGGAACGTTCAAGGCCAGGTTGGACAGGGCTCTGAGCGACCTGATCTAGTTGAAGATGTCCCTCTCACTGCAGGGGGGGTTGGAGTAGATCTTTAAAGGTCCCTTCCAACCCCTACTATTCTATGATTCTATCGTTTCGTAAGAGTGAATTGGGAGAGCCGAGGAGGGTTAAAACTGGGGAAGCAGCACTTCCTATCTGTTTTGGTATGGTTTGTTTGAAAAGTAAGCTTGTACACTACAGTTTCTCAGCTCTAGTTTGGAATGCATTAAAAATACTATACAATGAGGCTTTAATGCACTAAGGTGGGGCTCATAGGAGTCTTAGGTTATATTCCAACCAGAGCAGCAAGTAACATATTCTGCGTGCATTGTTTGTAACACCATTACTTTCAACCCCAAGACATTTTGCTTTGCTGACACTGAATTTTCACACCTGCCACCAGCATGCCCATTGAAAAAAAATGGCAAACAACAATAGACCTAAAGTACTTTGGGGCTCTAATATAAATATTTCACAGATACCAGGCAATCTACTATGCTAGTATGGGAGGTCTGTGTGGTTTTGTCTTCAAAACTTGCCTCTGGAGGGTTGTTCTAGGGAGGGAGGAGGCACATCTGCCCTCTTTCCCAAGGAGCAGGACCTCTGTAAATTATTGCTGCTGAATCTCAGGAGCATCGTTAGAGGTTTCCTCACTTCGCCTCCTTTTGAGGCAAGAGTACCAGCAAAGATTTTCCCTGTTGCAAGCCAGCTGCTGAGGTTGTTATGCAAGTCAGCTGAATCCCCACATTGTAAGAAAAATTTTCTGTCATAGTGGTGGTGGAATTGACGCTGCAGAGGAGTGGGAGCAGTGATTTGAGCAAGCAGTTGTGGTTTGTCCTGGCCACGTGCTGAAGTTCTTCAGTAGATGAAAGTTAATAGGCCTTTTGAGTTCGTGTTTAAATGCGGTTGTTTTTATTGCTCTCCAGTATAAATAAGAAGAATGGAATCCCTCCAAGAGCTCTCTGTGTCCGAAGATGATCAATCTTAGCTGAAAAGCAGGATTAAAACTAATATGCAAAAAAATGCAAAAGGTAAACCGAAGATTGAGTTAAATAATTTTGTTGCCTTTATTTGTATTAACATAACTGTGTAATTAAAATCAGAAGGACTTTACAGTTTACAAAGCTGGGCTCCTCGTTACAGTTTTGAACCTGTTAATACAAAGACAAAACACATATTTGTTTGGCCCAACATTGAGGAAATAACCAGCCCAATCCTACTACAAATGCTCACTTTGGTAGCAATCTTACACTGGCATGTGAAAATGCAGTCAAATATAGATTGAGAAATTACACCTGCAAATCTTATTGTTTAAGACTTAACTGAAACGTAGTGTGTTAAATTTATTGAACTAGTCACTGGAATATTTGCAAATAAACCCAAGAAGTATTCATTCTCCCATGTTTCTGCAGAAAGTGGGAGGGGTTTCGGGTGTGAGGTACGGCATGTCCTACCATTTATTATTTTGGGTTCACAACGTGCTTTATGCTTCCCTACTTTCTTTCCCTCCTTCCCTCTCTCTCTTTAAGCCATGACTTCTGATCTCTACAGTTTACTTAGACACTCATCTCAGAATGATCAGAACAGTAGATGCCATCAATTCTAATAATTATTTGTAGACAATTAGTTCTCTGTGAGCTTATATAACCTATTTCCAGTTGAAAGCAGAAACAGCCTTCTCCTTCCTCTGTTCCTCTTAGCACACTTGCAAGATGAAATGTTGCAGCAAAATGTTGTTTCTTGGCTCTGATTAAAAGCATGAGTCACAATTTGTCAGGTCGCGTGGGTTAGAATTGCTCAGACTCTTTTGCTGCAAACATTTCAGGACATATTATAATGGAGTGTGGAGCTGCTAGAATGAAGCCAGAGCTGGTGAAGAGATGGAATTTCCTCTTCTTTCTGGCCAAATACATAGACAAGAAAGGACTCCTAGGAGCCTTTGGATAGCTATAAATCAGTGCCATGAAAGAGTCACTGGAGAAAGTACTGCTTTGAAATGAGTGACACAACTGTTACCAACTTCATGTCTGAGCTGTTTCATGGGTTTGCAATACATTCATTGGGCTTTGAGCAGATTAGGGCAATTTAATTGTGAATTAAAGTTTTAAATACCGCACGGAATTTGTTCAACACTTACATATATACCGAGATTTCATGCAGCATAAAATTATGCTGAATACAGTTTCTGCCAAGATCCACAAGGAGGTTCATTAATATTTTGTGTTTTTATAGTAGGTGCATTACAGACAGCCAAATCGAAGCACTGTTTCATTGGCACAACAGGCCTCAAATCACACTTATATACTCAGGGGTGACAGTTCCCTATGGCAGCATATTTATCACTTATCATTAAAATGTAGTATTTGCAGAGTCTGTGTGTAATATGCTCTCAGTACCCTGTTCAGAACATAGAATTAGCTAAAAAATATCAACACAAAGACCATTTGACCAAAATACAGGAGAATAATAATGCTTCAAAGGGGTACTGGAGACAGAAGAGGAAACAATAGAGGAAACAATAATGAAAATGGGATGCTGCATGAGAAAGAAATGCGATTTCCTACTTCCCTCCTTCCTGATATCAATATCATGTGTGTCTGAGTGAATGTGTGGAAATTAAAAGAAATATTTATTGTAAGACTCTATTTCCAGGCCTTGTATCACTATAAACCTTGTCTGCTCTGGTTGCTAATCTGAGCGGTCTAATATGAAAAGAGATTAATACCCCTGAAGAGTCCGTAGGGAAAGACCCCAGTGTGCTGTGCAAGGTGTGTAAGGTGCAGTATGGAAATGAGCATATTCACATAACTATAAGTTTTCTCAAATTGTTGGCCTGTAACAGAGTTCCTTAGGGCTGTCTCTGCACTCTTTATTCTGGCTCTTTTTAAACTTTTAGTGCTTGCCTTTTTTTACCTTATCATCCTTGTGTCTAGTCTCATGCATGTACTCAAACACACACACATATGCATGCACACAGATATAATTTTAGCTTCTGTGCAGATGGTCACAACTGACATATAGAAAAAATATAATTTGAGACTCGTTAAACATTTAAAGCCATGGGAATCCAAAAGCAATAATCCTTTTAGGAAGTGCTCAGGGCTGAGTTAGTACGGTGGCATATGCTTCATATATATAAATCAAATATTTACTGACGAGTGGACTGATTGCTGCTAAGCATATCTGTTAAAAATCAAGGTAGCAAGTGAGAAGGAAACACAGTAAGGCATGAATGGAGCTAGTAAGTACTTCTTTGGTCTGTGCCAGTCGTATTAAGATGTAGTTATGATGCTGCATTGTATTTATCTGAAGGAAGGGCATACAACCCACTGCTCTGTCAAAGACAGATCTGTTCCTAAAGGACAATAGTGTAATAGCTTCTTGATTACACAGTGATTTATTTGTAGTCTTTATTATTAAAATGCCTCTCCAGGGTAATTTTTTTTTTTTTTTTAAGACTGTGGCATGTACAATACACTGTTTTAAGTTTCTCTTAGGTGTGACCTAGATAAATAATTTCACAAGCCACTTGTGGAAAGTTCCAAAATCATGTCATACCAAAGATGTAGTGATTGTACTCGAGAGACCTTCAAAACATGTCCTGCCAGTTTTTTCTCTTTATATAAGTTCACCCGTTTCTGCTACATGGCTGACATAAGTCTTCATCAATATGTGGAAGCACACTGATTTTCATGTGGTAGACCAATGTGATGAAGGTGAAGCTGAGACATCTGGAGAGGACATTCATAGTTGCTGTTCTGGAGGTTCTTGAATCGGATTTGGCTGAGAGGTTTCTACATATTTATTACTGCTTTTGACATACAGGTGAAGAGTGACACAAACACTGAAAGTGAGCAGAAATGGTTGAGCCCAGGCCTGTAAGGAAGGAGTCTGGGCAGTACCATTTGCCAAATCAAAACTTTACCAACAAGCCATGAGAGGGAGACTAGTGATGGTGATTCCTTTGGGAATGGCTTGCTCCCTCATCCTTCCCAGGCACCCAGTCAAATGGGAACCGTTATGGCAATCGTTTCCCTGACCTTCTGCACTGCTGTTTTCTATGTTTTCAGTGCTTCAATTTATTCTTAAACCCAGCAACTGGTGGCCAAGGCTGCAGTAATGTGCAGTGGAAATAGGGAAATGTGTGAGCAAGATGTTGCTGAAGTCTGATCAATGGATCTGATTTAAATGAGGATTGCAGGAATTAACTTGTTCTTCCAGTGCACCATTTATCTTGAAGTATCACTGAGCAGATTTTTAGCTATTGATAACTTTTAGTGTTATGTGAAATGCCACAAGGCAGGGGTGAATGCTAAGGGCGAAGTGTAGCTTGTAAACTCTTTGTGATCTTCTAGCAGTGCTTTGGAAAGTCAGTCTGAAATACAGTCCTTGTAGATGCAGGAAGAACACTATGATTTTTAGCTAAAATACTGCACTCTTTAAAGCATCTGTTGAAAGTGTAGCAGTGCAAGTATTTGATCTTCAAACTGGTGGGTTTCTTTTCAGAATGTGGAGCGCAGCTTTGAGAGGGTGGTAAACAAAAGGCAAAAGGGAGACTAAATCGGTTGCTAACAAGAAAGTTTTCTTCTTTCTTGTGATTATAATTTGCAACGGTCAGGGTTTTGTATGTATTCAGGTTCTTTGCAATATCTATGTTAGTTGGGCTGTTTTAGGAGACTTCTCTGTACAACATGATAATGAAAAGAGGGAACAGCAGTACCAACCCTATGTCATCTCTCCGAATACGTGCTGGCGGTGACGATAAAATCTCTTAGTGCATCCTACCAGAATGGCTGCCATCCTCCCCTCTTCCAGCAGACGAGGAGGATTTAGTTTCACATCAGCAGGAGGGAGGGCATGAGCTGCCTTTGAACCTTCTGCCCTGTCCATCCTGAGGTGTAGATGCCAGTTACCTGCCTAGGGAAGGGGGCCACCTCAAGCCTTCCTTGTGACAAACCATTTTGCAGTGCTGTTTCCCTGGTGTGGTGAACTTCTTTATTTGGGAAGTCTCAGGAGTCCACACAGTGACATATATATATATATCTATATATCTACACACACGCGATTTCTTGCCATCACGTTTTTTCTGTAATTTTTGTGTTTATAATAAATATTACTGGCTCAGTAATGTTGTTAATCAGTTGTGGCGGAAAGGCTAATCACAGCTACAGAGGATGGGGAGCATGTCATTGCAGTGAAGTGCCTAAACCTACCTGCAGGCTCACAAAACTCTTATTTTTATCACAGGGAAAAAGTACTTCATGTTTTGAGGGCAGGCCTTTCCTCTGTCTATCAGAAGATGACTTATGAGAGAGGAGGAAGCCCCAAAGCCCTTAAGCTGCTCAAGGGAGCTCAGGAGTTGGAGCTGAGGAAAGGGTGGTCTTTGAGGAGCCACCTTTTGGACCTTTGGAGTGGCCTCTCCTGTGAAGTAGAGAGCGACTTGTACTGAATAACAATATTCTAATTTATTGCCTCTCCTCCTCCCAGAGGAAACCCCTGTTACATTTTTTTTTCCTCTCTGGAGAGTGGGTTGGCCTGAGCTGGTTGTCATCCCCTGTGGGTGTCAGCCCAAGACCCCTCCCTGCAGAAGCAGGGACATCTGCATGGCACAAGTCACTGGGTCTAGCCTGCTGTGCTGTGTATAACCCATGCATAAGATGGCTTAATCTCCAGATAAGTGAGGTGAGATTTTTCATTTGTGCTGCACCAGTTGGGAAGCTTTTCCTGAGGCTCAGTGCTCTGGTGGTTAGAAATCTTCCAGCTTCCAAGTTGTATTCAGGGCCAGTTTATTTCCATTTGCTCTTGCGGCAAGATTGTTCCTTTAAAGGTTTGTTGTTTTTTTTTTTTTTTTTTCTGGTGTTTACCTCTGATAACTGCAGAGAATAATTGCAATCCTTTTTAGCCTTCCTTTTGCTCTGTTGAAGCAGACAATCCCTTGGGGTTTGCATGAGCAAGGACAAGGAGGGAAGACAGGCCAGCTGTGGCCGTGGAGAGTCCTGTGAAGGCTAATTTACCCCACATCCTCATCTTGCTTTTAGTCATGTCCCTGCTCACATTGCAATTCTCTGTTTCAGTGCCCGTTTTCTCAAAACATTGAAGCTGAGGCCTTTGTAAACTCCAAATATGTTAGATCTACCACATTTGCATGATCACAGGAAATGGATTCAGGAAGAAAGAGACCAGGTTAATCAGCCATGATCCAATGTGATAAATAGATGTTGCTTTTTATTCTGTCTCCCTTTTCTTTAATTGTTCTTTCCTCTAAGGTCTGATGCCTGGCAAACTGCTGAGATCAGACTAAAGAGTTTCTACTTTGTGAATCACTTCAGCAAAAGGTTCCTGTATGCTACCAGGCGGACATTTCTATGATGATGATGATATTCTGGGCTCCCTGTTTCAGAGCAGAATGGTTTTGCATTTTGCTTCCACCCATGTCCAATGCATGTTATCCATGGAAAAATAAGGGAAATATTAATTAAATTGGGAGTTTGGGGGTGGAAAGGGATCTACATGAGGTCCCAAAGCTGACATTTGTCTCTTGGACTGCAGTCTGAGAGAGTTGGTTAGTTAAATAGCCCTGACTTGGCTATTTCTGCCGGCAAAGGCAAGTGGAGAGATCAGAAGTGGCTACACATCTCCCCCCGGAGACAGCGGGTGAGGAGAAGGGAGAGAATAGTGCTTGAGCTCCCTGGCAACAAAAAGCAGTAGTAGTCCAAAAAAGCAACTGGATAATCTTCCCTCTGTACAGCAGCTGGGCAGATTTTAACCCAACACCCCCCCACCCCCCCCCCCCCCGAAAGGTGGAAAAAGTGGAGATCTGGTTTATAAATGACTTCCATACTCTTTTAAGTCAATAAAATTCAGTGATATGTTCGCAGATATTCCATGATAGTCATAGATTTGTTTTTTCTAACTCCACAAGGGATAATATATGATGCACAGTAATTTCTGTCTTCACTCTTTGTAATTTGTATATATTGAATATAGGATCAGGTGTAGCACTTTCATGGTACAGGGGGCAGCATTGGCCCATGTAATGAAATGTACTTTGTGTGTGAGGCACAGACAAGTGAAAAACCTCCCACTTCCACCTGTCAGACATTTAGGTAGTGATTAAAAAACCCTTTGAGACAACTTTGTTCTTGTTTTGAATAAACTTGAGTATTCATTCAATCCTTTTGCATCTGAAGATGTGAAGGATGACCTGGAGCAAGAAACTCTGTGAGAAAGTTCTATAGAGGCTTCAGGTCCTCAAAATCATTTACTTTGACCTCATTGGATGTTTGCCGATGAAAAGACTGGAAAGCTTGTTCTTATTTAATCCTCTAATTAGATATTTCTTTTAAGTAATTGATTGCTTGGACTACTACTCACATCTCACTTCTTTTGCCAAGACCTTTCATAGCTCAGTTTTCAAGCTCTCCTCAAGCATTTTCATGTGTTTTATGAAGCCCCTCTCCCCTTAACCATCACTCCTCTCTCATGCCTTCTTCCTAAACTGTCATGTATAGTAACATAGGTTTTAAGGCTTTCTAGTGCTTTGGAGGTCATTAAAGACAAACAGACTTTTTAAAATGCCCTTCAAGAGTGGCAGTGCTTTTGTCAAAGTTGCAGTGCTCATAGTGAGCACAATAGGGATTTTTATGGAGCTATTGCAGTGCCATGGTTTAAGTAATAACTTCAAGTGTCATCAGCACGGAAATTTTCTTGTTTTGGTAAGCCTCTCAAGTTGAAGAATGTTTCTGCAAGTTTTCTTAAATCTGTCTTCACAGAAACTGAGCAACTCTAGGTCAAAAAGGACAGACCTCAAAAGAGGTATGCACTTGTTTTGGTGGCAATATTAGTTGATAGTATTTGACAGAAAATTTCTTGCCAGTCACCAGAGCTTTTAATCAAAACTGTCAGCTTGATTCACTTGACTTAAGAAAAGTTTAAATGAACAGCACCTCTTCCACCGACTTCATCAGTTGCATTTTTTTGTGCTGATGATTTTACTGTCACTTCTGTAAATTTTTTTTTGGTTATTTTCTTAGATGAATAGCTAGAATTTCCCTTCCCCTAAAACTCCTGCTTGAACTTCCTCACAGTATGCCTAGTCCTGGTGGCAGTCTGAGTCTGAACACGTTAGGATGCAGGGAATGCAGCAATGGTCTTAATATATTAACTTTGTATCTACATAGCTAGTTCACTGTTTTTGAAATTTTTGAAAGTGCAGCATTCCCTGGGTCAGCTGCATCTGTGCTCCTTCCGGACAGAAAAGCTAAAACTATCTGTAATTACTGGATGCAGCAGAAATCACAGTTCCCCAGCCCTGAGGGAACTGGGTGATTGCTTGTAATTAAAGGCACTTAGCAGTCCCTTAGATTGCTACTCCTTGGCTATCTTTAACCCTTGCAGCCTTGTCTTCCAACCCTCATTTATGGTAGTAGTAATGGCTCCGAAGCTATGGTGTGACTCAATTACCATCAAGCCCTAAAATCTACTTTTAGGCAGGAAAAAAGAGATTAAATTCATTTGCAAACTAAGATTGAGAAGTACTTGATCTAGTTTCATTAAACTAGAAAGTGGAATTGTGACAAAAATCTGAAACCAACATAATTAATTCATACTAGTATAGCTCCAGATGCTAACAGATACATTGCTTGCTCACACTGGAATAATGTAAGATTGAATTATAACTCTTTAGAGCAGTTTCACTAGGTTTAGGACCTTATAATGTTCTTGACTAAATGGGACAGAGGCATCTATGCTTTGGTGACAGTTTCTTGCCGTCAAAAATGCTTAATATTTAGGTGACTACTAATTCTTTTTCAGCAGCCAAAAGCTGAATCAGGTACAAATAAGTCTGTTCACTACCATCTATTTTATAGTGAAGTGTGACAGAGTTAATTATGCTATTAGATGAATTGTCTGATTTATTAGCTTTCTGAGTCTCATGATTTTTATTAACTCTTCATATACTTAGCACAGTGGTTATCTTTCGGAGAGTTCAACAGTCTGAAGTTACATTTTGCTCAGGAGAGAGTGCTGTAGTTCTTATTGCAGCTCACTTGTTCACATTTTTTAAAACAATGTCTAAATATTTCCCAATCACTCTCTTATATTTCAATATAAAGAATAAATAGGACAAATGCAATTCAGTGATAGAGGTGATCCCCTCTCCCTCTTTCTAAGTCCCCCCCAAGCAAACAAACAAACAAAAAATTGTTCTTAACTGAAAATGAGCAAGAAACGTTTTTTCCCGCTAGGTTAAAGACTGACCAAAATCTGCCCAGCTTGCTTTGGCATTAGCAGAATTAGCAGAAATGTCACTGTTTTACAAACTGTTTGAATATATATTAACATAATATTTTGGAGTATGCTACTGTCAGACTTGTTGCAGTGTTTGCCATAACTGAAGTTCAGAGATCCAGACTCAGACGTGCAATACTGAAAGCAAACACAAATACTCTGCTGCAGTTTTGGTTGGAGGCATTAATGGTAAGGGAATAAAATATATTCTGGATTATTTATGCATGGACAGACATATGAATACATTGTAGTTGTACTAATTATAGAACTTGTTATAACGCTTGAAGCTTTCATTCTGTCAAATCAGATTAATTGATAGGAGAAAACGCATGTTCACACAGGCAATATGTAGGAATAGCAATAGGCAATGTTTCAGCACGCTTTCTGTGCCTTGTGCTACCCCTTCAGCCCAGGGTAGCTGATCTATTTTTGCTGCAGTCCAGCAAAGACTTCAGAAATCATGCTGTTTGAAATTATTGCTCCAGTTTGCTCATGCTTACCGAAGTACTGTTTCTGTTGGAAAGGCTGCCGCCTTGGAAGCATTTTTGGATGCATTTCAGTGGGCCTTTTAAATGTTATTGCTATACCCACTTAGTTCTGGTGAAGGCTGCAAAGAGGACTCAGAACTTTCTCACTCTTTTTCTAGTCTTTGCTTAAAAAATAAAAGAAAGGAACTGTAGGTGCTTTTAAGGAAAGTTGTTGTTGGAGTGTTTAACCCTCGTGGTATGTCAGAGGTGCCCTGAGCATTCTGCCTTGGTCTTGTGTATGAAATACCTGTACCACCTCTCTGAGAAAGGCAGACCTACTCCTGCACACCTGGCTATTTTGCCTGTTTTGCAGTGATGCCTGCCTTCATGGAGGCAAATTGTGGACCCTACCCTCCTCATCTGCCTTTGAACACCTCTTTGCGGTGTGTTGTCAGCATCCTCCTGTGTCATCAGTCCTGCAGAATGGTGCGCTTAGCAAGGAAGGAGGAGTACCTGTAATTAAGATCCTTCCCGCACAGGGCTCAATCAAGAGGCTTTTAGCATGAATACAAGTATGGTCCTGGACTGAGGAAGGGGAGGTAACGAGGGCGAAGCCCCTGTTTGCCCAAATTTTTGTGCTGCGATAGAGGAGGAGGCCAGTGTAGGGCTGGTTTGGCCTGCCTGGGACCTCTGCGTTGCTCTTTGTCCTTTGCTGTCACTGACAGAGCCGACCTAGTGCCTTAGGAAGGGAGCGTGCAAAAGCGGTGTGAATCAGGTGTCCTGGCTCCTCTCCCACAGGCGAGTGGAGGAGGCAAGAAAGCTGCTTCCCAGGCTCAGGAAGGAGCCCTCCTGTGCGGGGTAACAGCACACAGCCCTGCCTGCCCCGGCCTTCGCCGGCGCAACGGAGGTCTCCGGCAGGCGGGTGGGCTCTCGCTCACCTGAGCTCTTCTTTCCTTTGGAGACAGGGCTGAATCCCTCAGGAGGTGGCTTACTGCTGTGTCTGTCCTGCGATGGTCGTGGTAGTCAAGCACCTTAACTGGAGTGAACCAGCTGGTTGCCATTCCTGCCTTTCGGAGCTTGACTTGCCGTCTGCCTCTCTGCAGCAACACAAGTGCCAGAGCTGAAGCCATGCTGCTTGCTCAGCTTAGAAACTTCATCCTTTTGGAAGCTACTCTTGCTCACCGTGAGGTGAGCCATCAGTTTAAGGACAGAGCAAGTGAGATTATATGTATTCATGGCAGATACTTATGGGACAAGTTCATAACATTTTACAGAAGCAGCCACTGTCCTGGTGTTTGCTATCTTGCTGTCACCTATCACAAAATCAGACTGACAGGTTTTAAACAAGCAAGGGGATACCAAACCTGAGCTCAAACATAGTGATACCAATACCCTGCATTCCTATTTTTCCCCTGTTACTCCCTCTGTGCCTTAAAATCAAATGGGTGGAAAGACAGACAGGGTGTTTTGTAACCGAAAGGCAGTGACATGTGCAACACAGTAGCTGTTCCACGGTGGGCACCAGTGTGGTGGGAAGTAGTACAGGCAGTGAAGAATAATGTTGTTTTCCAGTGTTGCTGCAGAAGGAGCATAAGCAGACACCGTGCCCCAGGCTGGTATGGGCATCTTCACTCTTGTTGGAAAACTGCTTACTGCAGCTGCTTGCACAGTTCTTTGTATCATTCAAAAGATATTCCCAGAGCAAACAGGCTGGGTTGTCCTTTATAATACACAAGAGGAAAGTGGACCATCTGGGGAATTATTCATGCTTTTACCCCTCATAACTTGTCTCTTTTCCTTGAATGTGTCCCAACTTGACTCAGCTGCTTGCTGGTTATATTTGAGGATCTCACTCATTCGCAGGGAGCTGAAGATAGTTATGAATTGCAGCAGCGCTACACCCAGGTAACTCCTTAGGAACTGCTCCTAGGAAAGGATTTAAACTGCATGGAATGATGGCTGATATGTTTTAGCACCTAGCAGTGGGGAGGATAACATTCAATAAACAGCCAGCTTTCTGAACATCAACATCAGGTACTTCAGAGACCCTCCCTGGACCTAGCACTGCAGGCGTGTGGTTAAATGTCATCACAAGGAAGCGGTGACCTTCTCCAGGGCACAAGTGACCCGACTGCCTGAGGAGCTAAGTGTCTGTGGTGCAACAGACCCAAGGTAGCAGGTAGGATCCTCATGCTGCTTCAGCTGCTGGGAGTTCCTCCTGGCCTCTAATTAATTATTGGAGTTTCTGTTATCATGGGAGGGGAAAAAAAGGGTTACTGTACCCTAACATTTTGTTAAAGGAGGAAGGAAACTTTATTTCCAGGAAGTCCCAAATGACTTTTTTCTAGTCATGTTCTATGTAAAACCAAATGGAGAGGTAATGGGGGCTGAAGGGGAGAGATTGTACCACAGTGGTGCTGCTGTGTGGGATCTTATTAGGGACCTCTCTCCTACACTGGCCCCAAAGTGTGTCACAACACTAAATCCAAGGGGACAGGAAGCCACCTTGTGTCTTCAGCAACTGTCTTGTCAGTACTGAGCCGATAAACTGGTGTCTTTGTCTCAACTTCCTTCAGCTAAGCATCACGACTGTAAAAATGTTTGCCTTTGGCAGAAGCGGCAACCTCAGACACGTTCCCAATTCCTCTGTGGCTGCCTTTAGACTTTCCATTTGCTTCCACAGGCTCCAACGCTGGTGTCACTCTTGTCAATGCTCTTCCTTCTCCCAGTTCACGTTTTGCATATCACCTTGTTTCCTGCAAACACCATGATCCCATAGTTCCTATAAATATAATTGCTGTGACATCATATCAGTGCAGCCTCAGTTTCTTCAACACTTGAGTGCAGTGGCATTTTTGTCTGCATTAATCTAATTTGCCCTCTCTCTCAGCTTTCCCAGTTTTGTTTTTACAATTAGTAATCAGCATGCACAGTCCTTGTATTCAGTAGCTTGTGATCTCAAAGGCTCTTGGAGTTCAAAATACAATGAAACAAAAGGCCGTTCACCACTCAAGGCCAGGAGGATACCTAAGTTCTCACCTTTTTAACAGGATCCACTCAATATTAGTTTAGTTCTTCAAATCTGTGGAGGTGTCCTAGGCTGGCACAGAATCTCATCATTCTCTTTTTTCTCCCCTCCACCTTTGCCTGCCCAACATCTCTTCCCTGTGTGTCTGTCTTCATAATTACGACACTAGTCCATAATCTTTCTGAGATTTCTTTAGTCCATAGTAACTTTCCTTTAATTCTTAGTCTCATCCCTCTCTATTTGTTTTTAGGTATCAGCTGAAAAGAAGTTTTTTTGCTTTCCTGCATAAAGTTTTCTCTTCTGTCATTATGCATGTATTCTTTCTGGCATTATCTGATTTTTTAAACGCATAATTTGCATAGTAAAAAATAACCTGGTGAAGGTGAAAAGTACCCAGGTTCTGCTAATCTCGACTGGGTGATTATTTCTGAGGAAAAGAGCAAGTCACTGGTTAAATAGATAATATAAGGGTAAGGTACAGGCATACAGGTTTCACCAGCATCAGGTTATTGTGGACTTATATTTTGCTCCTGAGCTGGAGCTGATACATTTATCGTTTCAAGGGAAAATGTTATTTGAAAAGTGTATGGGTTGTGACATGTTGGTAATACATCTCTGTTCCAATAATGATTCCTGGTAATAAATGAAACTTCATGGAAAATGCTCCTGACTAAATCTGAATGGGAAAAATGCAGTTCTGTGCATCTGGCAATAGAATTGAAAGAGGTATGCAGGAAAAAAAATGAAGTGTAAATGGGGATTTTTGTTCTGCCAGGTGTTTTATGTAACTGTGGTAGGCCATGTGTCCATGGAGTTGAATACCTGCCTCTGGTTTTTGGATGAGATGTTTTTTTTAAATCTTTAAAACCCATAGGAGCTAAGGGTGAGGGAGCTTTATCTCCTACAGCAAAATCGAAATCTCTGCATCTCTGGCTTTATTTGAATGAATACGAAAAGCTACAAAGGGTTTCCTTAAATGGTGAGGGTTGTGTTTGGAAAGTCTAATACCAAATGCATGTTTTATGCATGTAGGAAAAATGATGCAGAAATAATGAAGGATGATAAAACCTTCCTCTTACAGTCTCCTCCTCACCAGTGGAACTCGCCATCCTTCCCATAGGTAGGTGGTAACACTCTGCTGGTTCTCAGGTGGAGACACTAAAGTAAAGAGTAGGGAAATGATCATCTGTCACCTATGAAACTTGTGGCTGAGCTTCTGGGTCTTACTGACGGAGCAGTAAGACTGGGTTGTCTTATTGACAAGGTCAGAAGTGCCACAAAGTTGGTAAAATTCTAATAAAGTAAGCTTTAATTCAGTATAAGATGCTCTCTTTCTGTCAATACGATACAAATTTTTATGGAGCCGTGTCTAATTTCGCTAGAATTAAAATGAACCCTGGCACTTTTTCTGCTTTGGAAGAAAAGTTTAAAGATTTGTGGTTTTACCTCAAAGCTTTTTTAAACTCTTTCCCTTCCCCCCCTGTACTGGTGAAGACTGCCTTTTGCCTTAATGGATGTAAGGCTTCTAGTCCTCCTGTGTACGAAAAGCACTCTGGAATATGCAGAAATGAGAGAGCGAATTGGTAAATTGTTGCAGAAAATCAGCAGCGCAGTTTCAGAGCCTGAGCCCAGTTATATGGCCTCTTGCACACAGAAAAGATTCCAAGGCAGAAACCAGACTGATTTGGTGTAGATGTATAAATGTGCAATTTATTTTTTTTCCCGTAGGGTAGGAGAATCTCTGTGCAGGCAGGGTGGTCTGTTTTTACTTTGCCTGGCTGGATTTTGAAGTAGTCAAATTACATGACTAAGAACCGATTTAAGTCCTTTAAACAGCAGCTTTCTTGATTAGGCTAATTAATGTATTCTTCACATTTCCACAAGCGACTCCGTCATGGTGTGTGGACTTGCACAACTGGGTTTGGAAGTCATCACCAGTGAGCATGTTTTCACCAGAGCCTGTCTTCCCTCACATGGTGAACTTCTCTGTTGCAGGCTCTGCTTTTCAAGAGGCAACTTTTGCAATACGTGACAAAACGCGTTAAGGCTCGGACAGCGTTTTGACAGTTATTTCCCCTCTGCTCATGTGGCTTCGGCTGAAAGCACCACATCAATAACCTTAACTAAAGATCCCCATGCAGGGGATCTTGGCAGAGTTTGAGAGAGGATTGACTGGGTCGGTGCAATGAAGGAAATCCCTGTCCTTCCTCCTGCCCAGGGCAGGGACCCCGCAGGCGTAGGGAAGGATGCTCCGTATCTTGGTCCCTGCTGTGTCTGGGGTCAGCACAGGGTTGCCCCAGGGCACCCAGAGGCAGGCATCCTTTTGCAGAACTGGGTTCCTGAGTTTGAGCCATAGGTCCTGTTTCAAGCCTCAAGCATTACGAATAATATATTGTCCTTTAATGTATTGTTTGTGGTTCTTGTTGAAAGGCATCGATATATCCGTGACTAATGTGTTGGGCTTGATGTCTCTTCAGTGTATGGACTTCCCCTGCTGTCTTTTGAGGGGGCTTTAAGCAATGGTGCTTTACTGATTTATTTATTTTAAAAGTGGGTTTTGCCCCAGTTGAAGCCTTACCACCCGTGCTGCGCGTCACTCTCTCAGGAAAGCAGGCTGACTGCAATGAAGCAGATGGCTGTGTGCCAGGAGTGAGTCGCTCACTTTCTGTAATTTACCCTTCCTTCTGTTTTTTTTTTGTTTGTTTTTTTTTTTTTTTTTTTTTTTAAGTGGTTTGGCTTGGTTGGGTTTTTAATCAGAGCCAGCCTTTCTCCAATAGCCTGTTCTCCCTCGCGCGCCTGTGTTTGTGTGCGAGAGAGGGAGGCAGAGAGAGAAGCCGTGCCTGGGCTATGCTGACAGACGACTTTTTCCTCAGTTGTCAGGTTTTGAGCCTGTCGGCAGCGCTGCTGGTAAGTGTGTGTGGGGGGAAGATAATGCCGGGGCGGGGAGAGCGAGGCTGACCCGCTGGGGAGCAGCCTGGAGGGACCGTGGGCTGCCACTCGTGTGGCGGCGGGCAGCCCTGGGACCCGTGCAGCCAGCTCAGTTGGCAGCAAGGGATTTTCCTCCCCTCCTCCCTTGATAAAGATCCCTCAGCTGGTATCACTGATTGTATCCTTGGCTTATTGTAAAAACCCAACCAACCAACAAAAACAAAATAAGGGGGGGAAAGAAAAAAAAAAAAAAAAAAAAATCCGCGTGCGGGTTTGCAATCTGGAGATGAGCCTCTAATCCCCTCGGTCAGCCCGAGGATGGTGGCACGCTGGCACAGCTGCCCCCCGTGTCCACCTGAGCACTTGTGGGCTGCCCACACGGCCCCGCTTGCGGGGAGGGGGGAGAAGTGGCTGCCAAAAATGTTGGCCGCTCCCGGGCAGTGTTAAAGGTGGAGCGTGTGTGTGGGGGGCAGCATCCGTCCTCGCCGAGCTTTAACCGAAGCGGTAACCTGCAGCTATGGAGTCACCGACTAAGGAAATCGAAGAATTTGAGAGCAACTCTCTGAAATACCTACAGCCAGAGCAAATAGAGAAAATCTGGCTTCGTCTCCGAGGCTTGTAAGTAGTACTTCTTTTTTTTTTTCATATCCTTCTCCTGTTTCCTCCCATTGTCAAAATTATTGTAGCACTTTCTTTTTCCTTTCTTGCTGGTACCTTTAAAATCTCCCAGGAGTTTCCACACCTGTTCTCCATAAATACAGTGACTTAATCTTAGTGAAAGATGCATTTGCTTCCTTAAATTGAACTGCTTGTTACATTGAACAAACATTTTCCAGTGGGAATGTAGAAATGTCATTAATAAGGCATTGTAAGATACAAGAAGTTACTGTGGTGCTAATTACTTCGGCTGCTATAGGAGAAAAGTTTTGTTATAGCCTGAATGGTACTTAATTGGATCCTCTGTTTTCAGTAATCTTACCCTTAAATGCAAGATACAGAACAATTTTCCCCCTGTAATTGTACACCATTTCTGGCACTGACATGGTTAATAAGGACAAAATAGGCAGAGAAGGCACAATTGGAAAACATTTCTAACAGCATTTGTAATGGCAGCAAATTCATGTTCCACAGATTGAATTATACTTATTAATTTATACATTAAGCCTGACTCACTGTGAAATGATAGGACACTGCCTCCTGGATAGGAAAAAAAAGTACCTGTGCTTAAATAAGAACTTGGCACTGCAGAAAAGTAAAAGTTTATAGGCTGTAGAGTTTGCGTAGCTTATTTAGAGTCAATGTCTGTCATCGTCTTCAGATTCTCAGTATGCAAAATACTGTCTACCAGCAATAAGTTACATTACTGGCGGCAAAGCATTTATTTGCCCATCCGTTTTTTGCCAAGGGAAAGAGGAGTATTACCATGTTAAACTGCATCCCTCTCTATGTTCAGAACTGCTTGGTTTTGTTTTTGGTTTTTTGTTGTTTTTTTTTTTTTTTCTTCAGCCTCACATGTTAGAGTTATTAAAATTTCAGCCCTCAAGGGAAAGGGGGGAAAGAAGGGGGGAGCAAGGATGCTGGGAAACAGCAGAAGCAAGAAAATGTAGAAAGAGTAGGCTAATAACTGAAAACAAACAGGTCCAAGTTAAACTTAAGTGGCTCTTTGAGTGTTATTTTGTGTGAGCAGCGATGGCATATTTTGTAAAGCATATCCAAAACTTCTGTAGGACTCCAAGCAGTCTAAGAGACGTGCATGAATATGTATTTCTTTCAAGGCATCACTCCAGGAAGCCTGTTTTGTGAAGGAACTTAATCAAAGTAGATGACAGCTGTCTTGTAAGCCTTCCAAATAGAACAGCCACACAAAACAAACCTTCTTATTTTCTAGTCTGTGCCATGCTCTGTAGTGTTAGGAGTCCTTGAATTTCTGTCTAATATGGAGTTTAGGAGCATGCTGATTAGAATTCCACCTGAAGTTCATAGATAATTCTTCAGCAGCGTTGTAGTTCAGGATCTCTCCTGCTGTTGGTATGAGGCCATGTCTGTGTATTATACATCAAGCTCTGGTCTCTTCTACCTTTTGGAAATTTGGCAAAACTGTAAGATTTATTCCAGATATGTAATAACTAAACCCTGGGCTGTTTTTCAGTATAGCCCTCTCTGTTGGCAGTGTGCATGAATGTAACAAACACATCCTTTCTCCTTCTGAGTTTGAAGATTCCTTTGCCTGAAGAGGAGATAGATTTTTCTGTAGAATTCTTGATCACAAGACAAAAACTGAAATGTGTTCTGCTCTAATTAAAGACTGTAGAAGATTTTCCATTCCCAGCCATTTTATGGAGGCTTTTAGCACATACATACACAGACACACGGACTGGTTGCAAACTGAGGTTTGTCATCATGTTTCATGGTTTTTCTTGTCCGTTTTTATGCATGCCTATATGTGTAAGAAGAACGATGGATGTGCACAGCCATCTTGATTAACTCTTATATAAGATGCTTCGTCCTGGAGAGATGAAATACTACTTGAGGAGTCTCCTCTCTCCCCCACCCCTGGTACACCGGCAGCTGTACCACACGGGAGTTGTACAACACGTAGATACAACGGTGCTACCGGAGCGGTGTTAGACGGGTAGTGAGAGCGAGCACGCTGCTGGCTGAAACTGCCCGGGGAGTTGTAGTCTGCAGCAGGCAGGTACCCAGTGAGTAATTAGATCCTGACACCGCTTCTTAAGTGAGGAGGACTGTGATGATTTAAACGGTCTCAGGTGCTCAGCGTTGGGTTGGACATCTCCTTGGTAGGACTTCACCCGTGCATCTCTGGTACCTTCCATCCCGTCTTCCCACCCCCAGTGCCAGCTGGTGTGTTTACTTGTGGTGACTCAGAGGACAAACCAATATACATCACTTCTTGCAATACCTGGCTGTTCCAGGGTGTGGGGAAGGGAGCTTTTTTTAATTTTCACCCCATCTCAGCCTGATTGGTTTGAAGGGAATTGAAACCCAAAGGCTGCAAAGGGCTGGTTAAGCTGAGGCTCTTTTCAGACTCCCCTAATATAGTGTGTGTTCTGCTTAAACAAGTCTGCTGGTGGCTTTTTTGCTGTGAGCCTGGTACTGTTCTGTCCCTCAGGATGGTTGGCCGTTGGAGGTCTGGGCATGGAGTGTGTATTCTCAAGGAATAGGGAGGTCTTTTGGCCAGCGTGCAAAGGGCAGGTTTGTGTGAGGCTGAAGCCATGTGTCTGTCGTATGAGTCATATGTTGCTGTGAGCCAGACAAGATATTATACATCAAGCTCTGATCTCTTCTACCTTTTGCTGAAGATCTGGAGCTGAGAGTGCCAGACAAGATATTGAATTTGCCTGTGGAGTGACGTGGAAGGATTTCCTTCTCCTTTGCCTTATGTATCTCTCCAAGACGTGGTTTCCTGGTCGGGACAGCCTGGTTGTGCACAGCAGTATGAGGCAATGGTTCTTAGGCCATATGCAGATTTCTTTTGCTTTTACTTTTTAAGAATGAGCTAAAATACGAATGCAATAAGATTACTGAAGTGTTTTTACTTGACATAGATATATTCACGGCTTAATGATTCTGTGCAGAAAATGATAAAAGAATCAAGTCACTGGACCTACAGTGTTTTCTCAGGGTTAAGGTAGAGTGATAAATTACCTCAATGGCCAGTAAGTCATCTGTGGCAAAATACTTGGGTGACTCAAATCAGGGATCTATGAAATAAACGTTGTCTTATATACATGACCTGTTAAATATTAATTTAGGCTTAAATACAGCTTAAAAAATAATCTTTTACTGGTCTATTATTAATAAACTTTCAGGCAAGGTTTCTGAATAAGCTGTTTCCTGCACAAAGGTATCATTAGAGGCATATGAAACTCTGGGGAACATCTTGAAAGTTGAGAACTGACAATTTTGCCCTTTTTTTCCTTATGTTGTGCCAGAATGTCAGGGAGAGGTTTGCTCCAGATTTCTCCTTGTAGGAGCTCACTCCTGTCTTCCCTGGGAAGGAGTGCACCGACTTTCCCTGCAGCAGGGCCCTCCCAGAAACAGACCTGCTTCTGAGTTCCATCGGCACCCGTAAAATGAATCGGACTGGAGCAGCTCCACATCCCTTTGGGGATTATCTCCGATGGGCTGCCGGAGGGTTGCCTGCCTCCCAGGCGTGCCCCCCACCACCCCATACCCCCCGTCCCCACAAGCACGGGCGCGCTCTCACTCCCTGGCTGCTGGCGGGTGGGCTGCTGGCCGCCGCTGCGCACCGTGGCAAGCTCAGCCTGCAAAAAGCTCTGTTTCTTAAGGAGGTGTTGGGCGTTTGCTCATGGCTCTCAATAGCTGCTGCTGCCAGAAAAACGGGTCTTGAGTTCTTGCTCTGTTCTGTCATCCTTGCCCCATGGATCCTGTCCAGAAGGCAGTCTTTTATTCAGACTTGCCTTATTCAGCTCTGGGCTTGGACACTGGGTACAC
The DNA here is from genome assembly GCF_018691265.1 of Tyto alba. Classification (NCBI taxonomy): domain Eukaryota; kingdom Metazoa; phylum Chordata; class Aves; order Strigiformes; family Tytonidae; genus Tyto; species Tyto alba. The sequence continues at coordinate 12,228,222 of NW_024881322.1, forward strand.
AGGAGTTACATGAGTCTGCCCTCCACTTTCCTACCACTCCTAATAACTCACCCTGTTAAACTCGAGACCTTCTGCTCTGAAAAATTTACCAGTTAGGATTAGGTGGAGCCCATTACAGGCCACTGTTAGCAGCAGAGCTTGGAGACCTGATTTCAAAATACAACTGCCTGGTTGCTTTTCAAGCTGGCCGTTTCTTTAGGGAGGTATGAGCAGCGGTGGCTGTGTTGGGGTGTTCTTGTTTTTGCACTTGGACTCCTAGCTGTGGGATTGTGAACTCCCAACTCCTAATTAGGACTCTTAAAGCTCCATGAAGTGGCTTCAGTTATCTCCCGATTTCTCAAGAAGAGAGAAAGCACTGTTTTTTCAGTGCTTTTAACACTAGGATTAGGTGTCACGTCTGACGGCATTAAAGAATGCAGAGGCATATATCCAAAGAGTTTTGGTAGTTTCAGAAGAGATGTGCTAGTTTACAGCAGATGAAGATCCAGCTTGGAGATATTTTCAGTTTGATTCTGGTTGCTTTTATGCAGAAAAATAAAACCTTGGTTTCTAGCTATTACAGTAGTACCAGCATCACTGGCATCTGCATTCTCTCCAGAAGGAGAGGGGAGAAAATGGACTCTAACCTTCTTCTCAGTAGCTGGGATTATAATGTTAAATTGCTAAATATGTAATAAATTTCTTCATTCTCAGTGTAGTACTTCCTCATGCCGCTGAAGGTGACATTGCAAACAGCGGCAATCTCTGAACTGCGACTCAAATGGGATGCTTCACTTTGAACTCATTTTTTGGACTCTCCTGCTCAGACCTGTCAGTGTAGAATTGGTCTAAAAAAATCTGATGGGGAAAGAAGATAGAAACACATGTAAATCAGCATCTTTGGAAACTTCATGGTTTTGCTGAAGATCTGGAGCAATATTTCAGCACTTAGGGCATATCCTCAGCTTCCTCTGCATAGTACCATGCATTCTATTGACAGAGAAGAGGTCCCAATGCAAACATTCGTGTAAAATCCAGATTTGTTCTTGAAGTAAATGGTGAAGCAGCAACTGTTTTCAATGGGAAAACATGGAGCCTTGGTGACTGAAGATGATCTGGCAAGTATGAGAGTGCCACCGCTCAGTTACCTGTTTCCCTGTTTTATCTGTATGTGCTCTATGACATTTTTAGGCTTCCTTAGCCGAAAAATGTCATTAACAGAACAGCTGGTTCTGGCAGTGACAGTATCCTGATCTGCTTCATTTTAATTTACATGGCCATCATAAACAGGAAAACAGAGAGCTCCCTTCAATTCCAGAGGCCCACTCTACACAGTGGGCTTTGTCCCCAAATATTTTAACTGGCAGCAGATACTAGAGGTTAAAAAGCCCCTCAGAAAGCACCACTTTGTTAGGAAATGTGTAAATTAGTCAGTTTGCAAGTGGAAAATATGAATATGCTAATTTGTTTCCGGAGCTGAGAGAGGCACTCAGGCTGTGTTTGGTCTTGGTTTCAGTCCCCCTGAGGGTCTAGGTTTAAACTGAAGCCCTGTTCACCCTGGGAGCAGAACCGAGCTACCTTCAACCATACTTAAATACAGATGCTGCCACCCTGTTTCTTGTTTGGCTTTCCTAATGAGCATAGACAGGGATGATATTTCAGAGAACCGTGTCAGGAAACTGCTCTGTAGGCCTCTTAGGCCTGAATTTCACTTTTCCTGCGGCTGCCATGATTCCTAGAAGGATGAAGGAGGTCTCACTGGTTCGCGAGCGGGTGCCGGGTACGTGCTGGAGGCGGCAGCGCTCCTGGCTGGCCTGGGGGTTCTTAGTTTGGGTGAGCTACTCTGTGGGTACGAATGACTCAACTAGTTTTAAGGTTTGTCGAGGTCTGGTTGATCCATATTATTGTTCTCTAGCTTGAAGTAGGGCTGAATTTTACCATTAGACTAACCCGTTACAGCTTCTCTTATCCTGCCTACAGTACAGCAAAGGGAACAGGGGAAGTGTTGCCAGCTCCTAATCTCATGCCTGACAAATGGACAGAGGAGAGAATACATTCTAATAAATAGCAGCACAGCAACTTCAGGAAAAGTTAATTAAAAAGCAGGGTGTTTGGAGGTGTAGTAATTCAGTAAACTGATACATTTTGCCACAGTCCTTCTGTTACTTTGTTCCACCCAGTGACTTTTATTTGAATCTTAAATCAATAGATGAGTCCCATAGGTAACAAAAGAGAGAAGACTTAATGTTTAATACTAAAATGTTGACTAAGAAATAATATACACTCTCTAGTTTTTGCCATAACCATAAAAAAAAAAAAAAAGCTTTTATTCTTCTGAGGGTAGTATAAATGAATCATACCTGCAGCCCAAAAAGCAGGTATTTACTTCAGCAGTCATAAAAAGAAGACCACAGTCTATCGTAGAAGAAAGGGGCTCCCTATGTAATATTAAATTCAGTGTTTTTCAAATATCATGGCTATAAAGTTTGCAATCTTGCATAGGAACCAAGAATATGAAAAAAGTTATTTTGGGGAAGGTGAATTTAAACCCCAGCTCAAAGGGAAATTAGGAGTCTCTTTCTGGAATTCTTTTTTTAAACTGTCTTGGTGGGATAGGAGTCCATACAGAAAGAAATAAAACCCAATGGAAGACAGCACTGAAAAATCCTCCGTGTGCGTGTGTGCGTTTTACAGGCTGTGAGGCCAGCTCATCTCCTAATCTGTCAGCTTTTGGTGGGTTCAACCTCTATATCATACCCAACTCGGCCCTTGAAAGGATTTTTATTTAGTGTGTTTCTTTTTCTTCCTGCAATGCATGTGAGATTTTTCTGTTCCATTCTGTCTTGTCTTGTTCCATCAAAAAATCACTTCAGCCCCTTCAAAATGCTAGAAATGGTCTGATTCTGATCCTGACTGGTAGATATGGGAAGATTGAGGTTCACAGGCTAGGGCTGACCCATGAAAACACTATAGCAGCTGTGAAACATAACCCTACAGATGTGAATTGCTCTCAAAACATGGGGGATTTGGGTAAAGCGGAGGTTTTCTAGAAGGGCTTGTTTGGATTTGTAAGGCTGTTTTTGATCTCCTGAACTGTGCTGTAAATACTGGAAAGAATGACCTCATTGATACTGATGCATTTGCGGGGGTGAAATTAGAATCCAGTTCCTGGACTTTAGAGTGATTTTTTTGTTTGTTTGTTTTATTTGAAAAGCTAGGTTTTCCAAGTAGATGATGGCTTGGGAAAAGTCGTTCAGCCCTGTGACAGTGCAAATTTTTCTCCAACGCTGTTAAGCACAACTTTCTGCTTAAATTTGAATTGTAGCTGAGCAATAGTCCTTCCTCTAGCAGACTCAGTACTGCTCTAGGCCTCTGCCAAAATTTGTCTGCAGTTGTCTTAGATATTTGAAAAGCAGATTCATTTTGAAAGTGTGATTATAAATAAATATAAAAAAAAAAATCCAGAATTAAAATTTTGCAATAAATTGAGTACAGCTCAAACTCTGGTGAAGCTTGTTGTAATGATCTCAGCTGCTTGACTTCAGTGGAATCAGGGTTCCTCTAAGAATTTGGTAATGTCCATGTTGGGGATTTTTGAATTTTCCTGGCAAGAAGGGGGGTTCAGAGCTCTCAAGAGAGCCATAGATCTATTGGCTGTCAATAAGAGGTTTGAAAGGCTGTGTCTCTGACAAGGAGTCCACTTCATGTCACAGCAGTCTGCCTTGCCTTCTTTGGGAGGACCTCCATGCCTAGCAATTGGTGACATTGGGTGGAGAAGTCCCTGTGAGCTCAGGCATGCAGCGGGAGAGGATTGTCATAATTTTTCTTGGAGAAAGAGATGTAGGAGACAATTTAGTTATTAAGATGCATATAGACATCTATGATAAATTCTATGCTTTTCTTCCATATCTGTCAAGCTGCAGAGTTATTTTGTTATTAATGTGACACATTGAATGGATATTAGTGGATCTGTGTCATCACTTTAGGAGTGATTTCTTACACTCCTAGGGACAGATACTATTCATGCACAGAACTCCTAGCCAAGACAGAAAGTTGCACAATATCCATCTGTAGCACGAATCCTGGCTTGGCGCAAATCTCATTTCAACACCAAGATTAGCACAAATTAAACATCAGATCTGCTCAATTTTTAACAGCTAAGACTGTAAAGAGCCCTTGAGCTACAGCTGTGGCATGCAGGGAGTCCCTGCAGAGCACATGGCACAAGCTACCACGAGCATCCAAGGGCAAAGGAGCAGCAGTAGAGCATAAACCCCTTGCAAGGCTGAGCAGTTCGGATGGTTGCTGTAAATGATGCTCAGATCACACTTCCTCCCATGCCTCCTGTGGAGCAGCTGGTTTTCTGGGATTCACTAACAGTAAGCAGTTACTGGTGTCTGCTAAGCAAAGAGCCTGAATACACAATTTAAATATGCTCCTATACACATATTGATGCAGCAGAGACAGCTACAGTCAAATGGGAGAACTCTCTTTTTTCAGACTTGCTTGAAAAGTGAAAGGAGAGGAAGCTGTGGGGGTGAGGCTGGGAGGGGAGAATTGGGAGATCATCTACAAAAGAGCATACTGACTCATAAAAAGGGTGTAGAGGAGAACCAGAGAGTGTTTGGGTTTTGTTTTGGTTTTGTTTGTTTGTTTTTGTTTTGTTTTGTTTGTTTGTTTGTTTTTTAAAGTGGTGGTGGAGGAGAGAGTTCTGTGATTTCTTCAGGTTCCTATATGTAAAGGTTTGTTAGATTTATTTACTTCCAGATTAAAATAGCTCATAGCACAACATGTATGCAGGTCATTTAGGAGTTTGAGTTTTGCTGAAAACCATGGGGACAAAAGCTGCTATTAAGGGCACTTGAAAATGCCGCCCAATCTGTAGCATGGTATTTTTTTGCCTCACTCAGATTCTAACAGGAGACCTTGAAGGAAAGCCTGGATCCTGCCAGAACAACTCTGGTTATAAATGCTGCAGAAAACACTGCTTCGGTGTCACCTTCGGAGCATGTCTTTATTCAGGCAAATGAGGGTCTCTTCTTCAGGAGGCCATTGCTTTGTTTCTTTAGAGGATGAGCGAACTCTCTTTGGTATCTTGGCCACATTCTTGTTGTAACACCGGTCAATATTCTCCCTCCCATTGTTGCTATTAACATTGTCTGGGTAGTCATCTCTCCTTTCCCTCTTTGCACCAGTGTTCCAGATGCAGAGAGCCTACAGGTTTGGATGCAGTTTGACTGGATGTGTAGACAGTCATTCATGTCTTACAGGGAGTGCTCTTGAAGTGCTTTGCAGAGAATGGCTTTTGTATAAATGCTCAGCAATCCCTAGAAGACCTGTTTCTAATTAGCTCGACTGCAGCGAAGAGATCTTCTTGCAAATGGAGAAGAATGAATTTCCTGAGTTATGCAAATTTGCTGAATAACTTAAGTGAATTATCATAATGGTCCCACCTAGCCTCACAATGTATGAAACATCAAATTGCATTTTGAATTACCTATTTACCTGATGGAGGCAGATCAGCTCCTCTTCTGGGCCAGAGGCAGGGAACTTGGCTCCTCCCTTACAGCAGCCAAACTTTTAAGTACTAGAGTCACTGTCGCAACCATGGCACCTGGTATGTGAAAAAGGACAGGACTTGCTTATTTAAATACATCTTTATATCTGAGGCTTCTGAAGATACCACCCCCCTTCATGGTTGCTGTGGCATCTTAAACGCTTGTGAGACAGCTGGTGACAGCATGGAGTAGGGCCTTCAGGAACAGAAATCTCGCACAGCCTCCTCCATTCTCTGTGCGCACGCTCATCGCCTGTTCCCATCCACCCACCTGCCCGTCCCAGTTCCCTCTCCCAAAGTTTCCCCCTGTGTGTTGAGGAATTCCCACGCCGAGACCGCGGGGCAGCGTTTCCGAGCTGCAGACAGTGGCATTGCTGCCTCTCTCCCTCTCTCTCCTCCTGCCCTCATGCCGAATCCCGAAAAGCCAGCTGTGTGCCATCACACCCGTGCCATTCCTGCCTAGGGGGTGGAGGAAGGAAAAATGGGCAACCTTCTTTACTCCTTGCAGAGAGTAATGTTGTAGTGATACAGAAGCAGTGTTGACAGAGTAGCAGGCAGGGTGCCGAGCCCCACTGCAACCAGCAATTTTGAGGATAGGAGCCTCTGTGAAACTACTTTTCTTCTGCAAACAAGCTTGCACTGGCTAACCGAGAGGCCCATCATTGTTCAGATGACTTCCTTCTGTAACGTCGCTGCTCCTGGAGAAACACAGAGTGCTGGGAAGCCCAGAAAAAGAGCATCGGTTCTTCATGAGAGGTTTAAATGTTGCCTTTCCCTAAGAGTGACATTTAATAATTGGTCTATTAATGAGGAGGCACTGCCAGGACAATAGCAGTCCTGACCTGCTACACAAAGTAATGTTACCAAAAGGCTTGACTAATTTTAACAAACTGCCAGCGTGCTGAAGGAGGGGGTGGTTGGGAGGTGGGGACGAGGAAGTGAACCTTCTTTTGGAAAGGGAACACTGCATCTTTGTGCAGCAGTTTTTCCTCCCCACGTTTAGGCTTGTTCAACAGTAATCCGAGTGTTTCAGCCTGTTAGCCAGAGTCAGGAGAGGGCCTGGCACAAAAGCATGAGATTTAAAATTCTGCGTCACACCAGCTGTCTGCTTAGCAGAGGGGGTGGGTTGTGTTTGGGGGGAGGAAGGTTGGAGGGGGGAAACAATAACAAGCAACAGTCTGATAGATTTACTAGAGCTTAGAGCAAGATGCAGATTTAGTGACTTCATGCACGCGGCTTGGTCTGGTCTGGTCTGATGTAATTCCAGTCCATGTTTCCTGTCTTGATATTCAATCCAGGGTATGAAGAATGATTCCCCACTCCCCATGGTCATGCATGCTGTAACTAATCACGGAGGCACCCTGCATGAAACAAACGGGACAGCTGACTGTTTGGCTTCTGCAGAATCTGAATGTTTGTTTTACACATAGTAGCAGTGATTAAAATAAGATTTTAATCTGTACACACTTGGTTCTCACAGGGTCTAGCAGCCTTTTGCCACTGGGGGAATGGAATTCCTGCTGAACAGTATTATGTGCTTCCAATGTAGAGAATGCATCAATATTGCCCCTATATGGGCTCTGCAAAATTCTGCTTTGCCTTATTCCATGAGGAACTGTTCCCTTGTACACTCCTTGTTGATAATGACTCGTTTTCACAAGCTTTTTTCTTAGGGAAATGAACAGGATACAACTAAAGAACACACAGGAAAGATTGCGTATATGCTCCCTTTTTTGAGACATTGTACTAGCAAGGAAGCAGCATCCTACATGCGGAGGTCAGTGTTGCCGTGTGAACACAATGTGAAGCACAGCTCTGCTGAGAGCAGCGGGGAGGTATTCCTCCCTCCTGGCCTCTCCGATCCCATTGTGCACTAAGTGCCACAATCTCTTCCAGTGGGAGAGGCCACAGAATAGGCATGTTGAAGTACCACCCATCCTGTACTTTGCAGGTCATCACCTTTACTAATTTCAGAGCCAAACATTCCATAAGTCATCTGGAGCGGCCAGCTAGAAAGCAACACTTTGGCCAGGCTAAGTATATTTACTATTTTTCAAATAGTAAATATGCAAGGGTCATACACTATGGTGATTTGACAATCCTTATTTTATTTAATTATTTATTTATTTTTAAAAAACATGAATACTGAGAACTGCTCTGTATTCTTTTCATACCTCAGGACTCTGTTTTCCTGAAATGTACTTTCCTGTAACTGGATTTTTATGAGCACGCACTTTTCTTGTGAATGTGATGTGTGAAGCACAAGAGATTTTGCTGTTTGTAGACTAAGAAAAAGCAGAATGAGCAGTAAATCATATTCTTTTCAAAGGGTTAGATTTTCAGAAACAGGCTCACTTTACTTTCTACTTAATATTTTTCTTTAGCTAAATCCACACCAACTGCAATGGCAGGGGGTTTTGTGGTTGTTTTTGGTTGTTTATGATTTTGGCTATTTGTAGGTTTTTGGTTTTGTTTTTTTTTTTTTTAACATGAGTGATGGAAAACAGTAAATATGGAGGAATAACCTCAAGATTTCAGTAGTTTTTAGAAAAACATTTGCTGAGTTCTTGTGTAGTTAAGATGCCAGCACATTAAAATCCCAGTCCAGTCTATTGCCCAGTACAGGGCAGTTCCAGTACTGAATTTCAGTTTGCCAATCTGATTTGGCCTTACTGTATTTGGTCATGAAGCTGGAGGACTCAGTTGTCCCCACAGTGTTCCCAGTGCTCCCTGCAGACCCTGTAGACCCTTCTGCCTCAGACTGTCTTGCTCAAAACCTTCCTATAGATACAGTACTCGATGCAGATCAATTAAGTAAACTTTTCCTATACTGCTTTTTCTTCTCATTTGGTGTAGGTACTGTGCCATGGAAAGATACACAGCAGTTACCTTGCCTCTTCTGCTAGCCAGTGGTGTTTATCAAAGTTTGAACAATCCCCGATTGCCCTTTATTGAAATGAAGCTAAACAAAATCATGACAATTAGTTATAGTTCATCTTCATGTCAGCAGAAAATAAAATACCTTTAACCTAATACACCTCTCGCTCTACTGCCTGAATAGAAATATTACATCTGTTCAGGGTCCTGCCCAAGGTCGATAGGTGACTGCTTTTGTACTAGCCTTGGGAGATGAGATTAATCCATGGGTTGAGTTTGTAGTGCCAAGTAAGTCAAGTCAGTTGGTTCTTCATTATCTGCAAGGGCAAATCTCAAGGGCAACTCCCTTCTTACCACCCCTCTTTCCCCACTTCTCCTTCCCCCTCCCCGTACTCGAATCCCTGCTTTGCTAAGGATTTGGTGCCCAGCACTCTGGCTGTGTGAAAAGTGCAGGAATTTGGACTCAAGTGCAATTTAAGGTCATCATCTCTCATGAGAGCATATAGTACAATAGTGTTGTTAACATCAGTCTACTCAGATCAGATCCCTAACACCCATCTGTAACACCTCCAGGCTCTGTCCCCTCTTTACTAAGAGGGTAGAGAAAGGATTGCAGCTACCTTGAGCTTGTACTGAAGAAGAAATTCCTCACCGTCTGTGCTGTCAAGAGGCTTTTCTCTCAGGAGAATTTAAACACATTGCCTCTCCAGCTATGCTTCAGGTGGACTGGGTAAACACGTGAGGCCCCAAATGACCAAGTGGGAAACTGGTTGTTAAGCCACAGGTAAAAGCCCTCTCATGGCAAACGGTCACAGCAAAGCAGAGGCAGCACAAGGGACATTGATTGTTTATATGTCTTGACAATTTCAATCCATTTTGAAGATAAAGCTGTAAGTGTCTTTTTGCCCAGGTGTTTAGAAAACTCAGTAGCTAGACTGGTGAAATCCAGTGCTCAGCCAGCTCAGCTAAAATTGATCAAAATAGCATTTTCCTTAGGCAAAATTAGTGACCATATTTTCTGACCTTGAATTATTTACATTCATTATTCACTGATTGTGAGTTGAGCACACGCTTCATTTCCGCTTTGTAGCAGTACTTCTTGTTTCCAAGATATGAATGTTTCCCCTGCTTTTTTGGCTGTGAATCTGTTGAGCCTCCCAACTGTCTTGTCTCTGCTTCTACTGAAATCATTGTACCTGTTTCAAGTTGTGAGCATTCTTTGCCTTTGTATGCCTGTGCTACACATGCCCATGCTTCAGAGCACGCAGGCTCTTCTAATCCACTTAAAATAAGACAAGCACCTGCCTCATCCTTTCATGGTTTCTCTGTGTCCCCAGGTAGTTCAGGGTCCAATTTAAAATGACTCCTCTTGTTTTTTAAAAATCCCATATACATCCTTCATCAAATTTCAAGTACCAGCTGAAATCAATCTTTCTCTCCTCACCCACTTCTTACCATTTCTTTTCCTCTGCTGCCACTAGTCTCTATGATTGTAGGGGTGACAGACTAATCAAACCATCTAGTAGCTGGTTTCCTCTGAAGTTTCCCACAGGATAGCTGGCCCTCGTCCCAGGGCAGTTTTACCTGGTAAAGAGAATGATTAGATGTCTTGGGGCCGAAACTATCTCAACCTGTTCTCAAACGCTATGTCCCCATGTAGTTCAGAGTCCAATTTAAAATGACTCCTCTTGTTTTTCAAAAATCCTACATACATACTCCATCAAATTTCAAGCACCAGCTGAAATCTTTCTTTCTTTCGTCACCCACTTCTTACCATTTCTTCTCCTCTGCTGCCACAATCTCTGTGATTGTATTAATGTAGCACAGTATTCTGGTAAACAGCCCACGTAGAAGAAAAAGTAAATGACTTATTTGTATTGTCTACAGAGTGATTAAAGCAAGAACACTGGTCCTCCTGTTTCAATTAAGGAGTTAAAAACCTAGCAGGAGTTGATGACATCATGCCCTTTGAAGTCTGGCGATCTCAATATATTTCTGAGTTCTGGTCAGGCCTCCCAGGGGATCCTGAGCTTTGACAGATGCTGGTCTGTAGACTGTGCTGTGAGATTGGGCTTTTGTGAATTGATTTATACATGGTTATTAATACAGGCTTTGGTAACGTAACGTAAATGCATCACTAATCCTGTGATGATGACAATTAATTGGTAATACACTGCATGATTCAGAATATGGAGTTACTGGAAGAGAAGATTTTCAATTTATTTCAGTGATCCCATCAGTCAGAAATTCTAGCTTGATCTGAGCCCCCAGCCAGGTCTCCCTGTGGGTGATACACAGGGGGATGGTGCCTACCCCCAGTATGAACCATTGCACCACTGTGGTACGGCCAGCGAGGGCACCTGGGCTTTAAAGCTGGGAAATTCTCTTGATCCTCCTGCCTATACACAGCCTTCAAGGAGAAATCCTGGGGAGTCTGGACCAAGGAGTTGTAAGAATATGGGGACAAAAGCAGTAAAAATGAATTGCGGTTGGCTCTTACAGAAAAAGGAAGGGGAGAGATACCATTCGATAAAACCATAGATTCACTGATGAGTAACAAAAGAGCAGGAAGAATCTTTCAGATTTGACCTGTAGACAGGCTTGTTTCTCATTGCCAAATTTCATTGCTTATTTCACTGTCGGTTTGCTAAACTACAAAACAGGCTTTTAGTAGTGTTGTCTTAACACCTATTCTAACGTCAGAAGCCCAGCTCTGGCAGGAAAGGAAAGATGAAGACCTGCCAGAATGTGCATGTTATGAGGTGGATGTTTCATGGGGGTAAGGTGGCTTTTTCTCTCCACACTTCCAAAGGAGCTGGTGAGAGGAGCCCTGCAGGGAAGCAGAGATAAATAGCCCTGGCTTGCGTGAGCTATGAAGGTGGTGGGACACTAGTACTGAAGGACAGACGTTGTTGGGTGCTTTTGTTAGCAGATGATTAAGCTCCCACTCACATCTTGAATGTGCTAATTATAAAGCTTCTAAATATAGAAGAGGAAAAGTCCCTCTTTCTCCTCCTGCCTACGAATAACTAATTTTAAATATTTGCTTGTGGCAACTGTTTTCTTTAAAAATTGTGGTTCCTCTGTAGAAGCAGTTTTTGCAAAATGTTCCTCTTCAGGCAGGAGTTTCCCTTTTCTGTGAGTAGCTCTGATCATGTTTACCAATGTTAGCGACAAAAATAAGGGTACGGCTGGCAAGCTCTGGCGAGGCTCACTGCATCAGCTGGAGGAGTTAATGTCCTGGTAGTTACTTTTTCCTCTCTGCCTCCGCCACAGAATGGGCAGTAAGGAGCGTGCCTTGGCTGCAGCAGTATGAAACCTGGTGTCTTTGCTTAAAGTCATCGCTTTCTTTTTCACCAGATAGCGTGGATCCAGCCTGAAAGCACAGGCTCTGTTAGATCCAGGCTTGTGCGTGGTCAGCTGGTGGTACAAAAGGGAGAGCATGGGCCACTGAGTTTTAAGGACTTCAAAAGATCTATCTGGCTTACTAAACTGCACTGATGTCAGGAGCCTGTAGAGACCTTCCCAAGGGAAGATACCACCATTTGTCTCTAGCAGCAGTGTGCGATGCTCATTAACTTTCAGATTTTAGTGTGAGTTTCCAGGGATGAAGTTAGGCATATATCCTCCTATTACTTCTGCAGCGCCCACAGTTTTACTCCGTATATGGAAAAATGCCATTAATACCAAACCCTGTGGAATAAGTGTGGAATAACACCGTGTTAACCAAGCCACTATTATGAGTAAAAAATTTAAGTGGTTTAGGTAATTCTTCAGAGGCTGTGTAGGAGTGACAGAGCAATTCATCTAGTTAGTTGATATTCTGAGTTGTATGATTATGGGGCAAAAACAGAGAGGTTGGCAGTTACTTAATTCCCCAACCCTTCCTCCCTCACTCGTCTGTACCTACTCAGTCACATTAACTCACTCACCTCTCTCAGAAGAGTAAGACCTGAAAACAAATTCAGGCAGAGGGTTTTGTGTGTTTCTATTAAATTCTCTTCATCCCTGGATTTCTAGATGCACAGGAAGGGTGGGAGCTTTTTGCAAGAACTCAGTAGTGTTATTTGGGCTCCAGTTATGCTCCATGGTCATAAATTGATGTTCAAACCCCCATATAGCTAAAACCGCAACCTTGAAGAGCTATCAAACTAATGGAAAAGAGCCCGAAGGGGAAATACAGGAAGAAAGTGATTTGCCCGAGGGTGCAGTGGAATTACATGGTAGAGGTGGAAGCATAACCCTGGAAATGGACACTTAGCCTCAAAGAAGTTGATGGGTATTGAAGCACAAAGAGAAATTGTGTTTGTCCATTTATTTCAATGGGAATTGAGTGTCCATGTAGCTGTAGCTAGCTACATCTTATTAGTGCTTAAATACCTCCAAAAGTCTGTCCTAATTTTATGTTGGGCCAGTATATTGTGTTGTTCCTCTGGTCACATGAAGGATTCATTCATCCCCAGAAGAGCAGATACTGAAATAGTGGGCTCATCTCTCTTGTTGACTTCATCTCACTTGAGTCAAAAATTTTGTCCTACCCACCACTTTGTTTAGTTTTGATTGTTACAAAATATCTATTTTTAAAACTGTTACTGGGTTTATTTTCATTAGGATCCAGTAGCATTCTTGTACTAGGACTGACTCACTTTATACTACACTCATGCAGATGTAATTGCATTAAGTTCAGTGAAGTTATTTCTAGATTACACTGGTAATATAGGGCCTACCCAGTGTGAGTCATTTGCTAATTCTCTTCAGCATGAAAAAATCTACCTTGTTCTAATTTATTTTTTTAAATGTAAGCTAAATGTAGACCTATGAGTAATACATTCCACAGTGGGTAACAGGAGTTGAATGGATGTGGCAGTTCTAGCATGGCACAAGTGCAGCGGGAAAAGAAACTGAACTTCCACAGATTTGGTAATATCAATAAGCCTCTTGCAGGCATGAGCACAGGATGGCCCACAAGTGTGGGAAGCTGTAACACCACCTCCTTTAGGTCTCCCTCATTCTTTCCCTCCTGGGAAAGAGGAATAGTTTGGGTTTGTTCAGAAAATCATGTGTCCCTTGAGCTTGTCTGAAGATGTGTGTGTCTGCAGGTTTATCCCAGAGCATCTGCTAAAGGCAATTTAGCAGCTAGTTCCTCTCTGCATGGACTCCTCCTGGGGAGATAAACCAGGATAACTTGTCCCACATCTTCTTTAAAATAAACAACTGAACAAAACCCCACAAAAAATGCCCAGCCAAACCAACCCAAAGCCCCATCCTCCATTTTCCTCTTGTTAATTCACACATGGTTGATGATGGCAGCCAACTGCTGATGCTGGCTGTGGTATTAAAAGAGGCATCTTCTAATTTCCTTGTTTGAAGTGATCTCATTTAATGGAAGGCGGGTGTCAGTGGTGGTTTGTAAGCATAGATCAGGTAGATGTTGACATTGTGTTTCCAAAAGCAAACTTGGAAACAGCTTTATGTTATCAACAACATCTTTTTATGATGTTGATGAGTAGCATTGTTAGAGCTTGTTTTTGAAATGCTGGAAGTTCAGGCATACACGATTTTTTTTTTTTTTGCTGGATATCAGAATCTGCTAGGGGTGTTCCTTTTAAAGCAAGTGCATGCAGTAGCGATACTGAACCTATAACAAGGGGTTCTAGTTATAGTCTCTTCAACTGTAACATGCAAATTCAGTGCCTGTAAATGCAGTCGTAAACTTGGTATATGTAAACCTTGACTGTAATTGGACTGCAGGTGTGGAAACAATAAACAATAATAAAAAAATGTATATATGTTTTTTAAAATTCCTGTGACTAGACAAATGCTTTTTTCCTAGTACTGTCATCTACGATAGTACACAGTTTTCTAATTCAGTAAAAATATTTTTGTCTAAAAGGAACATTAAAGGTGTAACTGATCAGAAAAGTGATGATATTGCTCAAATGCAAAGAATACCCTAAGCATGGATCACCTCTTTAAAATATACAAGGAAATTTTAGCTAATCTGGAGTTAATGAATGGTATCTTTGCTTAAATGTGAAGCTTGACTGAAATAGAAACATTTTATAAAATGTTATGAAAGTCACTAACTGATAAAGGGAGAAATAGTTCTGACAGTGCTGGAATGTACCATAAAGACATTTCCAGGGGAAAGAATTAACTTGCAAATAACTTCATTTGAAAATTTTAAAAGTTATATGGCTGAAATAAAAATTTAAACAAATTTGGATTTCTTGGCAATAAACTGGTTTAATTAGCCTGGATTGGAATGGCCAATCAGGCCTTTTTTTTTTTTTTTAGCATTTCCTTTTTGCTAGAAAATTTAATGTTCTGTATTTGTCAGAATATAAACTTCCGAATCTAAACTCTTTAAAATGTAATTTCTACTCTACACCATTCTGAAATGAAAATGAAAAATTCTCTTTGAATCAGATATATCCAAGTGGGCTTTTGCTTGTATGTGTCAGCATCCTGAACACCAGTAAGCTAGATTCTTGATACTGCTATGAATGTTTAGTCTTTTACTCCTTTGTATCTATTCAAGTTTAAATAAGTAATTCTTCACACAGTAAAGTGTAAATTAAATATTTTTAAATCCTTTTAAACTGAATATCTAGGATTTTTATGATCCTAACATGGTCAGAATACAGAAACAGGTAAAAGTATGAGTACGATTTCTAAAGGTAATATTGGATGAAACATTTGACTGCCAGGAGTCATTATTCATACTTATTATTAAGTAGAAAATAGCACTATATTCCTTTTTGTCATCTTTGTTCTTATTTCCAAGAAACAGTATCCCTTGTTTGGTTTTTCAGGGCCTGCCTTGGCCACAATTTTCCATGTGCAGTAGTATCAGAGGTGAAAAAACCAGAACTTGATGCTCATAGCAGTACACTCCTCTAAGAATATTACCTACACAGTGGAAAGGTGGGGAACATCTGTTAGTGTATGGCTCAACAACAGGGTGTTGATCTTGCCCTCCTCATCACAGTCCACCGGAGACTTGTTCCCATCGCTACCTGTGAAGGTTAGAGATCGTTAGTTTTACCTTAAAGCGTAGGAACAGAGCTGAGTTTTGCCAGGCACTGTGCAAAGCCATGGGAAAAGGCTGTTGTAGGATCAATTGCTCCCGGACAGTGTGCGGTGCTGATACAACTGACTGTATAGCCACAGAGGCAGCCACGCAGAAGGGCTTGTGATTATTGCCTTACTCCGGGCACGGACAGCTTCTGCCATTGCCTGCTGTCAAAACCAAAAACCCAACGTGCTAAAAAGAGTAAGAGGTTTACAGCCTTTGCTGTAACTGATGTGGTGTAAGGGTTGGGGAGGAGAAGAGGTTCTGCCAGTATTCTTATCCACTCCTAGTCCTGGGCTCAGGTCAGTTAGGTCCTGCGATAAGAGCAACAAAGGGAAGCTCTGTGGTGTGGTATCTGGGATTTGGTGGAGTAGAGAACTTTATAGGGCCTAGACTTTCTTTTTAGAGCAAGGCTCCTGTCGAACCACTGGGGTTTTCCACTCAGTGACCACCACCAGTGTGGTTGCATGCATCACATCACCACGGCTACATCTTAGTGGGCTCTCCACAGATAAGGCCATACTTATTTGCTGGATGGAGACATAAAAACTATCTTACTGCTAGTAAGTAGAAGTAAGTTTCTGCCACTTGGAGTTTCTGTTAAGTCATTTAGAGCAGCAACTCATTCTTTCTTAGCTGCAGCAACCCTGTCTTACAAGGGAGGGCAAGATGTGCATACAGGCAAACACACCCCTTTTTCTACTGAAGTTAGTGGCAACCACCACTGAGGTTAGCAGAAGGGAATGGGTACATCAGGTTTGGGGCCATCTGATGGCAGAGGTGACTTCACTTAATTGCTCCTAATTTCTGACCCTCTCCTTTTCTCCTCCTCACCAGTGGAGCCTTCTTATCTCAGTTGTATTTTGTTCTTTTCCTGCAGGAGAAAATACAAGAAAACATCACAGAGGTAAGAGTAAATCGCAGCGGACTGGAAGGTATTTGTGAGTCATCTGTCTCTTGTTGTTAGGGGGTCTGAAGGAGGATTTTCCTGTTGCCAGATTGGTTTTGTTCCCAGGAAAATGCCATTCTGATGATTGTTTTCCCCTTGGAAGGTTCATCTTGCACTGCTGCTGCTCCAGATCCCCTCTGCTGCTAGTGGTAGTCCTCCCCTCTGACGTTAGTGGTAGTTCTCCCTGAATAAGGAAGAAATATTTATCCTTGAAGGTCAAACCCTAATAAACGTCATTCTGTTCCTTCTGCAAGATCTGCTGGTTTTAACTCCCATTGCTTACTCATGCTGTAATAACAAAATGAGTTGTGGGCTTGTAGTGTTGCTAATGATCTGTACCTTTGCAGGAGACTGAAGGAAAATGGGGGTCCTGTTGGTTAACAGGCCCTATTACAGCTACCTGATCTAGTTATCTTTCTGCCTCCTTGCAGGAGGGAGGCCCAATGGGGGTCTTTGACAGATTCATTTCTCTTTCTTTGCAGCCCTTGTGCTTGGTTGTTTCAGAGCACGCACTTTGCAGCACAAAGTTTTTTGGTGCTGAGCTAACTCCCCCTCCCCTGCATGTTGAGTATTAATTGGTGACTTAATCTCATGGCGTGCTGAGCATCTTTAGTTCATGTTGACTTTAACTGGATTTGAGACTCCTGCAGAGTGCTTCCTAAAGACTAAACCCCGCAGCTCTGCTGAATGTGCCCTTTAATGTTGTGTGATGATGGAGAGAGCTGGCAGAGAAGCCAATGTGATGATGTGATGGGCTAAGACATCACAGCCATCCCTCCCATTTGCTCTCACCCCGTGCTGAAGATGCTCACTCCAGTGCAGCGCTGGCAGACGGGCTGTGTGTGTGCTTGTGTGTCACAGCCACCGGAGGCTGAAGTGCGGTGGCTTGCGTCACGGATGAGGTGGGTTTGAGCTATGACAGTTTAGTGGAAAATCCTGATTCGTAGATCTCTGTGCTGAACTGTGCAGCTGAGCACTGCGTAGTGCGAGCCACAAGAGCAGGGAGAAGGTAAATATGCTCCCAGTTGCTTTCCTAAATGTGGGGCTGGCACTGTAGTTCTGTTTGCAGCTCTATTTTCCTCCCTATTTCCCTTGCTGATGCTGTGATTGATAATTAATGATGAACATGTCTCTGGCCAGAGGTCTTCAGTTGCTCCAAGAGGATTTGTTCTGGGGCTGAGATGGTTTCCAGAATGAATGATCATTCGGGGTGTGTATGTGCATCCCCTTCACTGATGTCATTGTCCTGAGTACTGTGTCTTATTTGGGTGTGTTTTCTGTGTACATAACACCAGAGGGGTTTGTGTTCAGCATCTCTTCTGTATGGGAGACTTTCTGTAAGCCTCGGAAGAGAGCTGAAGTATGTTAAAAGCTCCTACAAGCCCAATACACAGTTGTTTGGAGAATTTTTGTTTTCCTCTCGCTGTTACCCACGCCTGCTGCCTGGCTGGTGGTGTGTGTCCTCACGGCAGGAGGGCTTTGTGGCCCTCTCATGTCTAACGACTGGCGTGAGCTCTGCGGAGGCAAGAGGGCTGCTGTAGGGACCGGCACGCAGTGCTTGCTGTTCTCTATACCCGCGCTCGGTGAGGGCTGATGGGTGCAGCGGGGTAGCTGCTGCGGCTGGAACCCACGCTTTGCCAGCACCGAGGGCAATACAGCTGGCTAGTAGGCTTTGGACTTGAATTTGCTACCTGCTTTGTGATTAAGGGATGATGCTGAATGGGAAATTGCATGTACTGCCATCTGATCCAGAAGTGTAACATCCAGCAAAAAGAAGTGGCAGGACAGCGGTTTGTTTAAAAGCTGGTTTTAAGTAGCATCTCTCTGTCGACTTGGTAACTCCAGCAATGTCTTGGCTCAGATCTCCACCTTCATTTCCCACATTCATCTGTTGTGGGGTTTTCTTTTTTCCTTTGTTATATTTTTTTCAAAATCATCTCAGTGGTTTCTATATCACCGGGTTCTGGAAGGTGACTGGTAGCTGAACTGAAATGATCTTTTGCCTGCTTTTGCATCTTCTTCCCTTTGTTTCTCTTTGGGGAGTGTTATCACATAGAGTGCCTAGGTGATGGTAAGAAGCACTTAGCTATGTAGGAGAAGCAAGTGCAGACCTCTTGGGAAGAAAGATGAGGTATGTTCAAGAAAACTTGAGGAGAAAGAGTCAGAGTAAAATCTGAGCCATTCTAAAATTGTAATTGGAAATGACAGACACTGACTCTTGCATTGGTCATTCTGTTAACTGAGTTTACTCAAATCCTTTTGTAACAATAATATATTGATATGATTTTCCTCATAAGCTTGGAAGTTTCACAGCTGTCTAGACAACCCTAATTTCATTAGTCCCGACCTAATAATTGTATCTGAACTGCTGAACTGTGGTGTAGATTAATCACAGCAATACCAGAAAAACAGGATATTTAATCAGAACTTGGGTCATCTATCATTCTTCCGTCTAGTTCCCTGTGGGTAAGTGAATAGTAGATAGCTTATTAAATAGTGATTGGAGAGGTAATCAACAAGAGGGAGAACTAGACAGGAAGCCAAAGCTCTCTTGAACTTTCAGGTCTTGCATTGGTTTCGCTTTTTCTGGATTAGCTGAGACCTCAGTCATGTTTGATTTGACTTTTGAGACTCCCAGTTATCTTGAAGACAGCCAGTTGTGTGCTGCCTGTGTTTTTCTGGGAAATACTCTGCACCTTTAGCTCCCTGGGAGCTTAAGAGGGAAACGAACATTTCAGGTAGTCCTTGACAATCCCCTCCTAGATCAGGCTGGTCTGCTTGGGTGACATTCAGCCAGTGCAGGCAGTTTTGCACTTCCAAGGACTCACTAAAGTCCTATTTATCTTCTCAGAATTTGTCAGATAAATAATCTGTGTTAGTTTACATGGCATAAATTTTCCTCCATTACGATCCACAGCCATGCATTTTTACTCTACCAGTAACACAAATTTGTAGGTGTTGCTGTTTTAGTTTAACTGCATGTTGATTAATTGTACAGTGTAATTTTCTGTTAAGATGCAAATGCTTCTTTCATGGTGAACTCATTTTAGATAAAATGTAAAAGGAGTCCTGGTATTTTATCCATGCATCGTGGATGGATGGGTTTTTCCCCCTAAGTATCTGTTAATGCTATATATGAAGTACAGAGTAGAAAAGGAAATGTAATCAAAATGCTTTTGAAATATGGCTGTGACCCTGAAAGAAGCATCCTAACGGGCCCTGCGAAATACTTACGTGATTTCTTTAAGAAAGATTGCACTCCGATTAAAAAAGTTTGACTTCTGATACAAACCACATGGCCGGAACATCAAGCCTTCCCTAATTTTTATAAGAGTTTTGTTGTTTCTACTTCAGGTGATAAGGAATGAAACTCAGAAACAGAGATCTTGTTTTCCATCCCTTTCCCACACTTTCCTCCTCTTTCTCATCTATGTCTGTGCTTCTCAATTCCGGTTTGCTCCAGCATTTAGTTAATATACTCTTAGAAGAAAATGTGAATGTGAACATGTTCTTCCTTAAGAAAAAAAAAAGTTATGTAGTTATGTTAGTGTATGGCACAAGAAGTGAAACCATAAATGCACAAATGGTGTTACATACAAAATAAGTGGAAAAATGTATTTTTTTTTCCCCCCAACATTTTAGTTGATAGTCACCTTCAGGGCTACTCATGCCAATACCTCTTTAGATTAAAATAATCCACTGTAAATATATAGCCTTGCAAGTCTCATTCTAGGTAATCTTTAAGTTAGGCATTTACTCAGGACCAGATCCTGTGAGGAGAACCCTGTGCTGGGATTAACCTTGTCCTTTAGTGCTGTTAGAACACACTGAAGAGATCTTAATTGGAATGAAGCATCAGTGCTCTCTCAAAGCTGATTGTCTAAGGGCTTTATATAAGGTGGTAGCTGTCACTGCCATTGATAGAATAATGTAGACTGAAGGGGACTGTTGTGGTTTGCCAGCAGCCAAACACCACACAACAGCTCACTCACCCTCTCCCACCCCAGGGAATGGGGGAGAGAATTGTAGAGGTAATGGTAAGAAGACATGTAGGCTGAGATAAAAACAGTTTAATAATTTAAATAAAATAAAATTAAAATAATAACGATAATAATTAAAGTAGAATATACAAATGATTGATGTACAATGCAACTGCTCACCACCCACTGGCTGGTGCCCAGCCCATTCCTGGCCAGCCATCCCAGAGTAGTGAAAATCCCAAAACCACAATCCCGGAAGAGAGAGTGAACTACCTGGCCAACCCTCATCTATATACTGAGCATGATGTTATATAATACAGAATATTTCACTGGCCAGTTGGGGCTGGTGCTCTGGCCGTGCTCCCTCCTGGCTTCTTGCACACCTACGCATGGGCGGGACATGGGGAGTTGGAGAGTCCTTGATCTCTCAGCAACAACTGAAAACATCAGTGTATTATCAACATTCTTCTCATACCAAATCCCATACTGAATCCAAAACACAGTACTATTCTAGCTACTAAGTAGGAAAAAACAGCTCTATCCCTGCCAAAACCAGGACAGACACCTCTGGAGGTTGTCTCTTCCAGCTCTTGATGCTTGAGAACATCACTGTGGCCCTGTTTAACTCTAGGCACTCATCAATTTACTTAATTTGACCATATGCTTAGTCCTTAGTTCTGATAACATTTCATTTCCACTGTTTATCTATTGACCTTTCAAGGTTATCTTAATTACAAATAATAAAAATACCCCTAATTCCTTAAGATGTGCAAGTAATTATAATGCTACTTAACTTGAGTTTTTCTTTATATGTAGTGTCTGAGCAACTCCAGCAATATAGGATGCATTGAAGTTTGATATCCTAATCAGCAGCACACACACAGTGCATGATTTGATGTGTCAGAATTCTTTGTAAAGTGTAGTCTTTTGGGTTCTGAGACCTCCTCAGCTCCCTGTAACTTCAGTAGGATTTCTTGAAGCTCTGCGTTTCAGGGAAACTGGTATTAAATTTTCAATTCAAGGCTGCTGGGCATTGTGGAAAAAGAGGTCTGCTGGCTTATTTCTATAATATTACAGGTGGAGCTGGTTCTGTTAAATTTAATGAACACTTAATTTCAGTAAAAAAGGTATTGATTTGTTGAGTGCTTTATATTAATTGCACTGCAGAATCATAGGTGCTTTGGGAAAAAATTGAACGTGGTCATGTAAGTAAAGTTAATAATTAATCTGTATAGGAAAGGGGCAAACTAAAGTGACATAGGCAACCTTAATTTGGTATTTCATAGCATTCTGGTTGCTGGACTTGGTTACCTGAGTGATCTTCTAATGTAGTTTAAGTGCAGTCAGATACTGGCAGCATTACACAGCTCTGGAAGAAATGCTGTGGTTCAAGTTAACAAAGCTAAGTGGAGTTTGTGGTTTAATTCATGGAGGACGTTTATATTGCTTAGCTATGTGTAGGGAAACTTCATGTGGAGAGGAGAAAACTACCTTCTACAAAACCCCAGATTCTGTTATCCTAATGCTTTCAATAAGAAGAAAACATTGGAAGTGATGGAGACTTTTACATACCCCTCTGCTTTCTGTCCTATTTCCCTCTGTTTAAGAGAGCTGGAAGATGCAGTGAGATTAGACTCCATACAGATACACTTTTTGTTTCCTTCCCTGCTTTTGAAATCTTGCTCAGGTTTTCTACCCTAAAAGAGGCAGTCTTTTCTTAATATGATGGCTCTGGTAGAGGAAGGTATAAATTTTGGATTCCAGACATGAGTAATGGGTCTTATCTTCTTCATCCAGAGCAGGAGTAAATTCAAAATAATTATGAAACATGATTAAATAGTGACCAAATCTTTCTTGCTGATATATATTCCTATTATTTTACTCAAACTAATTTCATTGCATATCTTGTATTATATAGCGATGAATAATTATCAGTAAATACAAGTACTTAATGATTAATGACTATTAAAATATTGACTATATTAAGCATAGTTATTCAGCTGATTTGCAATACCTAGAATATTACTGGTTGTGAAGAATTTGTTCCAACAATAACACATCCTGCTTGATAAGGAATGGATTCTGCCAGATTTGAAAGTGGAAAAAGGAGCTCCTGCTACTCAAATACTGTGATGACAAGTGTCCTTACCTATCAAAAGAAAGTTATATTCAGGTTTTTCCTAGATGTGTTAACATTTAGGTGAAATTCAGCCATAAACTTCAGTATCATTTCAGAAAAATTGGTAACACACTCCTGCTTTTGCACTGGTCCTCTGTCTGTACATGAGACTTGTTTTCAAAATGTAATCATGATATCATCTAGATTCAGATTTTATGGATACTGTTTGTATCGATTTGCTGGAAGTTATTTGTAGCCCCTAGATTTGCAAGATTAATTCCCTTTTTGCTAGAGTAAGATTGGTGTGAAATGAAAATTATGTTCAAAAGTCATAGACCTTAATGAAGATAAACTAATATCAAACATTGTTTGGTGTCAGATGTTTAAACCAAAATGACTTTTCCAAGTATCGATGGTTTATTTTTGAAAATTCTTAGTGCCTGACAAGTTTTCCTGATTCAAATCTTGGAGAGATGGAAGAGAAGAAGTTGTCTTGTGCCTTCTAGGCTTTGTTATGAAAAGTTGTCTGGAAAAGAGTTTCTGGAGAATAGTTTTTTCACTAGCTATGCACCCAGGTGATTAGCATTTTAAAAGTGATCTAGATTAGGTACACTATAGCCTTATGATATTTTGGCACTTTTGTTTCCACCAGCTGGAACCAAACAAAACAGTGCATCTGTGAATCTGGAAAGCTGCATGGCAACAACAGACCCAGACTTCTGACCCCTTCCCATGGGGTTAGTTTGGCTTCTTTCAGCGACATCCAGTGCTGCTCTTACTGACTTATTCTTAGCTAAATTGAAGTGGCTTGCTTTTTCCTTTGGGGTTTTGCAGTTTTCATTCCCTACAGGCATGGAATATAATTCTGTTTCTGGGTGCACAGGTACCAGTAAGTGTTCATTTCCATTTTAGTTAATCTGAGATCCTTTACTGAAGCATGTTTGGAGAATTAGATTAGGATTTGGTGAGAGGATGTAACAGGGAGTTCTTCTCCTATGATTTACACATAACTTGTATAAGAAGGATAATAAAACTTAATGAAGAATTCAGTTAAGCCCTATATTATTGCTTATTAGACATGATCTTCCCGTAAAATACTATTGATTTTTTAAATTTTTTTTTTGTTTGTTTTGCCCTTGAGAAGTGAATTACTCGGATCTGAAGCATGCAACACAGTGAAACTTCCTTAGTGAAAATGACATTAACTTTAATGGTCATGTTGGTAGCATAAGAAGGAGGAAGCTAAGACAGTCTCTTCTCATGCAATCCCTCTATGGGTAATCAGAGACTGTTCATTTCCCAAGTCTGGATGAAAACAGTTTATGCTGCTAGTAAGGGACCTTCTTTTGTCGGAGCTTAATGTAACTGTTAGCAAAGGCAGAGACTGCTCTATAGAACTTTCCTTTTTGTTCTTTTCCTCTTATTTACACTGCAATTTCTTGAAAATCTCTCAATGTTCACAGAAGATCTGCATAAGTATCTGAAAAAAAGGTCTGTTTTTATTTCCTGAAAGCAGAAATGTTAAGACATCTGTCTCCAGTCCTTTCTTCCCCAGCTGCCATTTCCCATTCGCTTGTTCTTCCTCATCCCTCTTTCCTGACTGTATGTGAATTTTTCTGATCCACAGTGTAAGGAAGACAGGTGTTAGTCTTGACCACCAGTCTCCCACTAACACACACTGCACACAGAAGCCCAGAGTCTTGTCTATTGAAAAGCTTCCCCTCCAAGGAAAACTTAAAGAAACAAGTGGAAAACCCTAAGATTTGGGATCCCACTGCCACTTTATGCTCCTAGGCTGTATCACTCTACCCTTCAGCTGAGTGTCCAGCAGTTCCTGGGGAATAGAACAGCAAGAGAAGGAAGAAAACAAAAGAACTTAAATTTTGGTTGTTTGTTTTTTTTTTTTTTTGGTTTTTGTTGTTGTTGTTTGTTTGTTTGTTTGTTTGTTTGTTTGTTTAACTGAATGCTAAATTGCATCTGGTCAAACCAGTAATCCTAACAGCTGCTAATGAATTGACCTCTGGGAACCAGTGCTTCAAGTAGCGGATAGGTAGTCCATTGATTTTTCCCCTCAAGCATTTATAATGCATGACCTAGAGCAAATTTCTAGGCATTTTTCAGTATACTGGTGTCCTGGGTTGAGTGAGTGGTGGAGTTTTTTGGTGGCAGGGGAGGGGGCTATTGGGGCGGCCCCCTGTGAGAAGCTTCTCGAAGCTCCCCCAGCTCCACGTCAGCTCCACTTCTGTTTGGGAAATTGAGCCAATCGGCTGCGCCTCTGCGATAACGTATTTAAGAAGGGACGTGGTGACGGGCAGTGGGACTGGTGAGGAGGAGTTGCTGCAGCTGCATGAACACCAAGGTCAGTGGGGGAACGGAGGAGGAAAGGAGGGGGGAGGTGTGCCGGAGCAGAGACCCCCCTGTATCCTGTGGGGAGACGGCAGGGCAGCCCCCCCCGCCACCCATGAAGATCTACGGTGGAGCAGACATTGATTTGTGGCCTGTTGCTCCTGCTCAGCTGACCAAGGTGCTGTGCCCGAAGAAAGCCGGGGTCTCATGGGAAAAGGCAGCCCCACTGCTGTAATTCAGCGCTGGGAGGATTGCAGCATGCGGGGGAGTCCCACGCCGGAGCAGCTCGGGAAGGGCTGCAGCCGTGGGAGAGAATCCAGTCGGAGGAAGTTAGTGACCCATGACGGAGCAGTGTGGGGAACGCTGCGGCCCGTGGGAGGAATTCATGTCTGAGAAAGTTTGTGGAGGACTGTCTCCTGTGAGAGGGGGACCACGATGGAGCAGGAGGAACAAGTTTCGGACACTCCCCTCACCGAAGATGAAGGACGTGGCAGCGCTGACTGCACCCCCCATTCCCTGCCCCTGTGCCGCTGGGGGAGGAGGTAGAGATATTGGGAGCAGAGCTGAGCCCGGGAAGAAGGGAGGGGTGGGGGGAAGGTGTTCTCAAGATGTGGCAATGCTTCTCACTGTCCTACTCTGTTATGTGTTGTTAGTGTCTGTAATAAATGTATGTTCTTTTTTTCTTCCCCTAACAAGTCTGCCTTTTGCTAGTGATCATAAAAGGGGGATTTTTTCCCCATCCCAGTCCTATCTTGAACCCCAAGCCTGGCTCTCTGTCCCTTCTCATTGCCAGAGGGGAAGGAAGAGAGAGCTGCTGCATTGTGGTTGGCTGCCAGTCAGGCCTAAACCACAACAACTGGTTATTTACAAAAAACTGGTCATTTAAATTACCCTAAAACGCAGCATTTCCATGACTAATTCAGAACTCCTATGTCTTAGCTGTGTCTCAGATTCAATTTGAATTGATAATGAGTTGTTTTAATCCCTCTCTTTGATTTAGCAGTTAGACCAAAGGACAATATATTGGCAGGGGTAAGGAAGAGAGAGGGAGAGAGAAAAAAAAATGCTAGCGACAGACGTTATTTTGGCAGTTAATGTGGGAATTAACTTTTACTTGGGGACCTCTGGGGGAGGGTGATATAATTGAAGCCCTGTATAAGCTTCCAGTCTTCAAAATCTTGCACTTCCTAAATGTGTGTCTCCCTTGCAAATGATGAAGAGGAAATCCTAAGGCATTTCGTTAAGAATCTATCAAATGCAAGGGATGAGGCATCCTTGCTGAGATAATTTGCCCCAGGACAGAATCGGCTATCTCCTGGCAGTGTGACTTTGCCTCAAGAGAAATTTCTCACTTTTAATGTGGATTACACTGGAGCCACTAACAAGTCTCAAAATCTGGGAAAGCTATAAACCCTCTTTCCTCATTGCCACATCAGAGAGTCTCTCTGTTTGATTTCTACTGATTAAGCTCTGTGTTTCCTTTAGCACATTCTCAATAGACTATCCATCTATTACAAACATTTTTTTTCCCCTCAACAAATCCGTTTTGTTTGCCCTGTTGTCCTGCTTATTTTGACATAACATGGGGATAGCGTTTAAATTTAATTAGATGACAGGTGAAATAGTCCTCCAGATCTTTATGTCATGTCTGTATGGACACTACACTCTCTCTGGGCCAAAAGATTTATCACACATTAAGGTGAAAACATCTACAAAAATGTCTTGTGAAAACATCTCCGAGAGTCTCTTGTGAAAACACTGGCAGATCCTTGTTGAGTGCCATGCCATCTCCACAGGCACAGGGGAGCATGGCTAGTAATGTATTCTGACAGGCTAGCTTCCAACTGTTAAGACCAAAAATGAGAAATAAGCCTTAAGTAGACACAAAGGACTTGGTCTTCCTTTGTGTGTGTGTTAGTTTAAAAAGGAATCACACATTAATGTACTTAATACATATTTCAATGAGCACCACCACAGAGAAAATTAAGAAGCAATTTACTGTAGTTTTTGGCTGGCGTATCTCCTTCCCTCAATCCCATCCATCTGCTGATGAATTGGAAGAGATGCGGGGCCCAATACAGATTTTCATGTGTACTTTCCCGGGGTTTGAATTAATGTTATACTCCAGTGAATGATGGCATTAGACTGTCATCATGCAGAAGAACAATTGTTCTCCTGGTCCTACGGAGGTCCTTGAGTAGAAACATCCAGTTGTTATATACTTACCTGCACATACTGTGCTTCACAAGGGCTTTGTTAATTATCTGAGATATTCATGTTGTGGATTTGTTGTTTGACCATACTCAGAGATACTGATGTGCCTGATTGCGTGGATGTATGAGCGGGTCCATGCATGATAGGTATATGAGGTGCATCCAGCTTAAGAAGACCGATCCAAAGCTTTCAAGTGTAAAGTTCGGCATAATCATTTCCAAAGATGTGTTGTGGGTTTTTTGGTGTTGTGTTGTTGTTAGGTTTTTTTTTCTCATACAGATTTTGGGAACAATTGTAGTAGAGAAGTGCTTTGTTTTCTCACAAGATGTAGGGACAGGACTTTGGATATCTGGGCCTCCAGTGCCTAGTCAGAAAACCTTTTTTTAAGTTTATGCTTTTTTCAGTACAGCTGCTTATTCCTAGTTTTCGGTCTGATTCATAGAGTACATAAACCCATGTTCCCTCTCACCTAACTACAACCTTACCTTCAGAGAAAAGAAATAACAATTGTCTGAACATAATAGAAGTGCTATAGTTAAATCATGATTTCTTTCTGAGGTTGTTACTCTTAACATGTACAAGTATCTTATTTATGTGTTCCTGTGCAACACATTCAGATTTAGTAGTGCATGTAATTAAGGTTCATAGCTTTGGAACCTTTCTTGTCTAATATTTACATAAAACATGTTTTCAGCTTATGTTTAATTACTGGTTTTGATTAGGACTAGCTATTTTTAAAAAGTGGAAAAAATAGTTCTGTGCTACTAATTTGTCAGAAATAATGCTTCATGCAGTGCAGAAGGTGCTCTCTGGACTTGCTGATCAGTGATACAGTTATTCTAGGCTTATAAACCATTGTCTCATTAGGTTGCTTTTTATCAGTGCCTGGGACATTAACAGTAATGAGTGGATAGGATGGAAGTGATTCCTTCTTAGGTTCTTGCTTGTTCTTCCTGTGAAAATTCAAAGCAGATAGCACTTCCCCTGCCCCTCCCCCCCCCCCCAAAAGAGTATTATTTTTTAAAAAGTGAGAGATGCTGATAGCATTTCAAGTGAATCAGTTCTGTATATGGAAACTATTTATTCTGATTTCTTTGTCTGCTAAAAGATGGTTTTAAATTCTAGGGTTTTATTTTCTCCTGTTCCTATCAAAACAGATACTGCTATAACTGAGTTCCACATTATCTGGTAATATCCCTGTTGGAGGTTTTTTTCAGCTACCTAATAACATTTCAACAAATTCCAGAGGTACTTCGTGATTACTGACTAAGGATGACGTCTTCAGTTCTGTCTTGTAGTCAAGACATAAAAATTTATCCACTACCCACTGCAGGAGCTATTGGGATCTGCGCCCAAGAACAGCAAGGGTCCTGTGATTTACATCTCATGGTTTTGTGAAATGAGTTATTGGCATTGGAGCATCTAACTGGTTAAGACCCTCCAAAAGGAAACCACATGTTGGTTCTCATGAGAATGCTCAAGGAATGAGCAGGCACAGAGACTTAAGCTACTGTCCAATGGCTGCTGAACCATGCCTGTGTAGGTCGTGATTAAAGCATAGAGATGAAATAAGAATTTGGACTATGAATGTTAGCTGTGTTGCATATGGATAAGTAAGTGAGTTTGATCTCCTAGGCAGTCAGTCCAACACCTTTTGCCAGGAATAGGTTTACTTAGAAGAGAAAACCAAGTCTGTTGTAAAAATATGCTGTTCACGCTCTGAAAAGCACTCAGCTCATTTCTGCTTTTCCTTTAGACTGGCTAAGCCATAGGAATGGTTGTACTTCAGCTTTCTTACAGATTGTGATTTTTTTTTTTTTAATTTTTTTTTTTTCTTCCCCTGGCAATAGTGTGAATGTTTTCAGATCGTGATGACAAATGCCCCTTCTGGGAGTTTCTGCACTAATAAACAATGGCGACAACAACTTGCTCTATTTCATGTTATAGCTTCAATTTTAATGACTCATGAGGCACGAAGAACTTGAGCACCGATCTGTTTATTGATGGAGCTTAAAGACACCAAGGACTGAAGTGACAGTAGGTATCATTAATCAGCAAGCTTGTTGCTATCTCAAGCAGTGCTGCATTTTGACGGCTGCTTTAAGGAAAACTGTAAAAGCTAGACCAGATTAATTCATCTTCAGTCCTGTCCTAAAGCTTGCCAAGGAGAGGGGCTGGAAGGCTGCTGCGCACTGCATCTTCCAGAGGTGAGAGCTTTATCCCCAGAGCCTGAAGGATTCTGCCCTTAGCACACACAGAGGTGCTGGAGACCATCCAGTGTCAGGGCCCGGGAGGATTGTCAGTGCTCCCTTGCACTGCACACCTACTTGGAAGCAGTGAATATCAGTGTGGAGATACAAGGATCCATGGACTGATGCATCTGTCCTGTTTTCAAAGTGAGATGTGAATTAGCTGGAGGTCCCAACAGTTTCCAGTAGAGCATTTGTGTGAGGAAATTCCTAAATACCTGAAGGTTTTGACTCTTTTGGGACCAAACCTGAAGAAGTTTGGTGATGGCAGAAAGAGCCTCTCCCGGATCTCTGGGGACTTTCCAAATGACCATTCCCAGTATATGAGATTTAGTGCCGTTTTATTCCACCTCAGTTCTCAGCTGGATGGTCTGAACACTGGGAGTGCAGCGTCACGATTATTCTGTCTCTGGGACCCTGTGGGCAGGCCAATACTATGCTTTTTGTCAGTGTCCTTGAGAAACACTGAGACACCAGTGGCAATCAACATCAACTCTCACCTTTTTTATCTCTAGAAAGCAATGTTCAGCCTCTAATTATCAGCATAGCCTTGACACTGTGCTCTCATCTGAAGTCAGAACTGAAACATTTTGGAAGGCAAATATCATTAAAGCTGGATTGCCTCATCATCACTTGACCAGTAACCTTCATTTGGGAGGCACTTAAAGAATACATGTAAAGATATTTCTGAATTGCATTTTTATTATCCTTTAATGCTTCAGTTAATACTAACACATTAATAAGAGTTGTGCAGTGGTTAGACTTGGAGTCAGAGCTCCTGCCTCAGGTGGTTTGGCCAATTCAGGACAGTTAATAAAATGACAGAAGGTGGTACAGAATCCCACAGATGTTTGAAACCTGCAGGGAGTTTGTCATGTCACTAGCAAAAGCACTTTCCTCTGCCATGTGCAGCTGGAAAGTTGTGAGTTGCTCTTATTAATCTAGTGGTGGAAACATGGATGGCTCTGAGAAACCTTGCACACTGACTACAGACCTGCACGTAGAGAAGTTGTGGCTGCAAAATGTGTAGGTGCAAGAAAAGATGACAGATTTCTTCAGCCTCTTCATCTGAAAGGAGGTATTAGAAGTTGAGAGAGAAGAAGCAGGAATAACGTAAGCTAAACAATATTAAACTATCTTGTCCCATAGCATAACATTTGGTAGGGCTGTGATTAACATCTGGATTGTCATATATTGAGGGTGGATGAGGAACTTGCTTGGTTCTCTGTGCCATCGAAAAGGGGGAAAACAGAGTAAACAAAGACATGACTGGCTTCTTCCGATGCAGACTTTGGGATGTCTGCATATGTGTAACTGCTCATTCTTCATTTGGAAAACTGTTTTGTTATAGTAAGGGCAGACTTTACAGCATTCACCTGATTATTCTTCCAGCTGTTTGTTGAAAGGATGTAATTAGGAGAGCATGTTTCTTCAAAGCATCATATGCACACAGATTCAGCAAAAGGTTTCAATATGAATTAGGAATGTGCTACGCAGGCATCAGGTTTTATGGCTTTGTGGAAGGATTTCAGTTTGAGGAACAGACATAGAACAGTAAGGAAGGCATGAACTCAATAGGAAATACAAAAATGTAATATTTTTGCTTTGAACTAAAATTGTTAATGTTTAGAAATTACATGCATTTTCAGTGGATTACTAAGTGGCATTAATTTTTTTGGTCAGGAATACACAGAGGAGTCTTTCAATTGCTGCTAGATTTGTATCAAGGGAAAACAGAAAGACACCAAATGAAGTTATTTTCACTGTGCTGTTAGGCATTACTCTCCCATAAGAAAGATGTCTAACAAACATTTTGAATAAGAAGGCACTTGAACAGCCGTAACTATGTAATACAACTTGTAATAAATCTGTGTTTCAGTTCAGCAGTGTTTCTCCATCCAAGGAGTATTTCTCTTGAATGAATATAGGCTACTAGTGTTCTCCTGAAATTGAGTTGGAGCTCAGCTCGCTGAAAAGTAGAAAGATAGTTATTTGATCAGAAAAATAGGTATCACAGTTATTAGGTGTTAGCTGTCTCTCAGATCTGAAGAAGGATTTGTAAGTCTGGAAGAGTGTCTTCCAGCTCTATCAGTTCAACTCCCACAGATTTAATCTCAAACAGAGGACTTAATTGCTGACACACAGACATCCTATGTTGTTTCACAAAACCATGTGGCCTCTGGCTTCAAAAGGGCATGGGTCACTCGTAGGTCTTGTGTGCCAACCCGCTGCAGATGTTTTGGATGCTGAGGGCACTTCAGATGTGCTGATATAGGTTTGTTTAGGCGACTGATCGTCAACCTTGTTGTCCTGTGTACAACTGTGTAAATTCAGGTTGAAATACAGTTGCAAACTGGGTTTTGCTGAACAACTGAACTACTTCTAGATGCTATAGAGATATCTTAGGTCAGTATTAAGTCAGGACAAAGGCATTATTTAAATTTTTTCCTGTTACTCTACTATCAAAATAATACATAATATTAGAAAAGTAATTGTGATAGGACACGTGATCTGTGTGTGAATATGTATTTTTAGGTAAAGAAGGGAAGGAGAAAACAAGTGGGCAGTACTGGGAAAGCATGGGTGGATTATAGGGCTGTTCAGCTTTTCATGATATGAAAACCAGTCCAGGTTGCGGTCAAGGCTGCTAAGTGGTTTATAGGAAATCAGTTTTGATTTAAGTGGATTTACCAAATATATCTGTATCACACAAGCAGTACCAAGCTCTGATGCCGAGTCTAGATGAGAAAAAGATGGGTTTAATGCATCATCTACCTCATCTTAGTGGATGTGTTTAAAAGTCTTTAAGAGGACTCTCCAATGCAAGGAGAAACACAGAATTCTTTTGGCTGGCTAACACACAGAGTCTCAATGTGCTCTGCCTGCTCCAATGGTTTGAAACTTTTGTTAGCTAATATATGTGTTTTCATTCTGTTACCTGAAAACCATTTTATCCCAATGTATATTTAGTATTAATGTCTGTTTTCAGGCTATGTTGGACATGGATTTCAACATAGGCGTCTTCGAAGCTAGCGCAAGAAGATGCTGGCACAAGATTTTCTGGGAAAGACAAGAAACTTTAATCTCTGAGAATACCTCTTAGGCAATTATAATGACCACCACCTTCTCACAAAGTGAAAGAATGACCAAGCAAAGAAGTGAATGTTGATTAAATGCTCTTCTGTCTAGGAGTGATTAATTTTTAAAAGCTGATGTTTTTGAAGGAGAGCTTTTGGGAGGAGAACTGTACAGTAGATAATTGCTTAGGTCTAAACGCAGCTCTGTGACTGTAGCAATGCGCAGAGATCACGCGGCAGTTTCCTTGCACACCAAGAGTGTGCACGGTGAGAAAGCTTCCAGGAGATCATCTTCTCAGAAACATTGTCTATTACACATGTGCAGTTATCAGTGAAACTCATGGTTGTGAGTGAAGACACCATAAAGCTCTTTTGCCTCTTGCCCTTTGAATAAGTTAACCATCTCCCTTCATACTGACTGTTTCTAAGCCGCGCTAAAGCACGCTTTGTAGACTGCACACAGCCTGTTTTGTAGTGTGTGGATATGGCTTGGTGACTACTCAAAACCTCTAACTGATTAACATTATCCTTGGTGAGCAACGGAACGGACCCATGCAAAGACTGTGTCCTGTGCAGCATTTCTTCCCTCCCTGTGAACTACTTACTCTTGCATGGGACTGCAGCACCTCATTCTGTCACTTACTAAGAACAGCGGTGACGCATTATTTTTTGCAGTACAGAGAGATAAAATAATCTCATTGTGGTAAGTTAGCTTGAATTGTCACTTCATGTTGCCATTCCTGAGACATTTGTTCAGCGTCTGCTTACTGCCTGGGTCTTATCAACACTTCCCAAACTGTACTGTTTGGAAACCTTAGGCTTGAAACTTTGCCAGTACTGCTGAATAGTTCCAGTAATATTTTGTTATTACCTGCTTTTTGACTTAACGTATGCCACAGGTCATGTGGAGAGTCTTATACAGATTCAATGGTATGATGCCGTTATCATATCCAAAGGGTACAGTTGTAATAAAAGGGGAAAACCAAACCTGGGCAGCTAGATAGATTATCAAACAGAGTGACTGTATAGGTCTTCAAAGGATCAAACAGCTCATCAACTTAAACTTACAGTGTCCTGAATGGAAATACGTACTTGTTTTAAAGCTGCACTGGTTCTGTTTTTCAAATAGGAATGTTACCGTACAGTGTGAATCATCACAGAGAATAATAAGCTAGAGACCTTGCAGAAGGGAAGTTATGTTTGCCCTTTCTGGAAAAATAGATTTGCAAGGAAGTATTGTGGTTTAGGTAGCATGACCTTGCCTAAAAGTTGTATTTCCCTGTTGTTTTCTTTGATATGTTTAACATTCCTAAACATTTTAGTTTAGGGATAATGAGCAGCAGGTTTGCAGATATGTGGGAGCTTTTTCAAGTGGCCTGAGGTTCACTTTTAGTGTTAGTCCAAAGTATCTCTAAACCTCAGCTAAACTGTTTATTAAATCGGTCACTTTTTACCACTATTTTTTATTTATTTTTAATCATGAAAATGATTTAATTAATCTTTCCTCATACCATATTATTATTTTTTTTTAAATGACCTGTATCTATTGCTTATCTAGTAAGATGTCATAAAAATTGGTCTGCTGGATGTCTTCCACTCACTTCCCTGTTACATTATAAACTAATGTTATGTAACAGAAATAAATTAGAGGGGAAATATTTTGTTGTTTGGCACTGTGCAGATTATGAAACGATGTTTATTTCACTTAAAGTACTGGATCCATTCCAGGCATGAATAAAACTTTGAAAGGTGTTATTTAGAGAAAGAAATGGTGGACTTCCTTAGTATTTTTAAGAATGATTTTCAAAATGCTAAGGGTCATCAATCAAACCCTCACTGAAACTTCACAGGGGACTCAAAAGACTTCGTTCATTATTTTTTCTCCTGTACAAATGCACAAGGACATCTAACAGCCAGCATTCAATTTGTTAAGAGTTACATCTTGTGTCTTGAAAAGTACAACATATGCTGTTCTAGCCTTTATAAAAGCATTCACAGTTCAGGCTCTTTTCTTGCCCTACAGAAAGGTACCGTGACAAATGCTGGAGAGCTGACGTACTTTCTTTATTTCAGGAGCTTGTTATGGGAAACGGTCGTCACATTTGAGCGACTCCACAGTCTGATAATTCACATACGGTCAGTCACTGTGTGCGTGTGTGGGTGCGGGGCGGAGGCAGGGCGGCAAAACTTTTGCTGAGGTTTTTGACAAGAGCCTGTTTATGTGCCTTTACAGAGAAGGAAATAGGGTGAAACTCTGGATCTTTAAAAAAATTTCCACTTACTTCAGCTTGAGCAGTATTTCCCGTTCAGGCTTTTGAGTTGATTGCGCAATGCCTAATTCACATTGAACGTGTGCCACCGTCTCTCTTAGGCTAGGCTTTTGGAGGCTGGAGGTCTCTTCTCATCTCCTTCTTCCCAACTTCTCCCTGGCCCCCACCTCCCATAAGTTATAATTAGGACTGGATGGAACGACTATAAGGATGTGAGCTCCCATACCGTGTACATGACAACTCAAATGCCAAGATTCTTAATCAGAAAAATTGTAACTTAGGCCCTCATTCTGGCCTCATGCTGGATCCTGGTTGCAAAATAAACTTCCAAATAAAAGGGCATTTTACCTCTGAATCACAAAACAGAGGTGTAAATGAAGGCTGGTGTGGTAAAGTGTGGGGATGGAGCTAAGGCTGGAGTTGGGGCTGAACTGGGAGACTACCCCAAAAGCCTGGCTGTCTTAGAAGTACTGTCTTTGGTTATTCTCACAGCCTCAGCTTTTCTGTACACATCCCGTCTCACACTTTGGATGTCATGTTCTCTCTCTGTTTTCAGTTAACTCGGTATGTGTACTGAATGAATTATCTCCCAGAGATAATTGCTGAAAGGTAGGGTGGCTTTCAGGATGGAGTTATATGCAACTAATACAAGTGTTTGAGATTAAACTGTGGCACGAGTCCTGGGTTAGGTAAGTAATATGAACAGTCACCAGCCCTGAAGAGAATTAACAGTCTAAGCAAGACAGGTCTAAAACATCAAGTCACACTGGGAAACTCTGAGGGATATATGAGAGGAACTGGAAGAATTATTGCTTGCCGTGCACTTGCTGTGCATTCAGTTACAGCCTGTTCAGTTTTATTAGGGACAGTTGTTTTCACTATAGAGTTTGGCTTTAAGTGCTTAGTTGATTTTGTTAACAGGTCTTGTTAAGGGTGGAATTCATCTTGCCTAGTCGTATTTATCTGCCAAGGGGAGATTTAGTGGAAGGTGACTCTTCTGTGAGTGACTGTAGAGGCTGCTTAAGGAGAAAACCTTGGAGAAAAGAGTAAACATCTATTTAGATGGCCGGTGTTAGGTGATGTCCAGCCCTGCTTTGCCCTGCTCAGTTCTACTGGCATATATATATGTATATATATGTGTGTGTGTGTGTATATATATATAAATAAATAAATTAACACAGTCTGTGGGATCAGGACTATGAACCTAAGCCTTATATTTCATATGACATGTTGTACATTTTTTTAGGAAACTTTTTTGTGGAATAACTGAAGTGTAGGAGTGTTATCTTAGTTTATTTAATGGCAAATTATCTGGAGTTTACTTTTGTGCTTATTTGTCTTAAATATAAGCCTCTCTACTACCTCTGTCTCATGTAAATGCGTATAATTTTTACTAAAAAGGAAAAAATGTCCGTAATCTCATGTGCATGAATAAATTTATCTACCTCTGACTACCATCTTTTCCTTGCAGAGAGATCTGTGATTGCCACTAAATTAGAGGATTTTTTTCCAAGTGTCTCAGAGTCCCTTACTCCAATCTCCTCCTGCTCAAGGCAGGCTCAGCAATGAGCTCAGACAAGGTTGCTTGAGGGGGATGTATCCAGATGGGTGTGGAAAATCTCCAAGTTTGGGTCTGCACAAACCCTCTGTTCTGCTGCCTGGCTGTCCTCAGGGAGAAAAAGTTCTTCACCCTTGGTTGGGCCTCTAGTGCTCAAATCAAGAAGTTATCCTTGATACCACCCAGAAATATCCTGGATGGCTTGAGACCAGTCACGTTGCCTCTTGAGCTGCTCCTTCAGATAGAGGGTTGGTCTTGCTCTTTGTTTTCCCTGCAGGTTTTCCCTGCCTACCTTTCCTGAAGAGTGCGGGTACCTGTCCATCACAGCATGCCAGTTGTGCAAGCTGTCTTACCATGTCTGTCACTCCAGCTGTGCTGCAGTTCTGTGATTGCATGTGGAGCTTTAGTTCTTCCTATTTGTTTGTGATGCTCACGTGGATGAGCAGTGGGGGGTAATAGTCTGAGGGCTGGAAAAGACTCAACAATTTCTTTACCACATCCCAGATAAGCAGCAAACCTGAGATAATAGGTCAAACCATCAGAAGGATTCCTCTCTCCCTTGCAGGAAGGAGTCTCCAACAGCTATCGCTCCCATTTTCTTCTTTATACAGATACTTGGTTGAGGCTTAACTGGCTTTGATGCTTTCCCTGATGCAAGGTGACCTTTCTCTTCTGTTTCCAGAACTAGAAGTGGAGAAGAAACCCCAGTTGTCTTGCTAGAAATTAGAAGTTTCAGTTTTTCCCCATCTTGGGAGTTTCGATCCCTGGAGGGTAGTCTCTAGATTTCTCTCCCACCTTGCAATGCAGGTCTTGGAGACTTAGCTTCGCAGGGTCTCTGCAAAGGCCATACTGGTCTCCTGTTCATCCTCCCTGATGGTGTGCGTACTCACCTCTTCTCACAGCTCCTTCACCTAGCAATGGAGTGCCACAACCACAGCATGCTTCCCACAGGGGAGGAAACCACTGTTCCCAACGTCAGGCAGGGGCACCAGTCATTTCGTGTGGCCCGAGACCTGAATGGTGGCATCCTTGCTCAGTAGTGCTGTTTGGGTCAAAGCCCCTGATGTGCCAAGGCCACTTGCTCTAACCAGCACTGGAGACCACATGGCACATCACCACTGTTAGTGCGCAGT
Organism: Tyto alba; assembly: GCF_018691265.1. Classification (NCBI taxonomy): domain Eukaryota; kingdom Metazoa; phylum Chordata; class Aves; order Strigiformes; family Tytonidae; genus Tyto; species Tyto alba. The sequence continues at coordinate 12,265,605 of NW_024881322.1, forward strand.
CCTCAGCAGAGGTTCTGGGCTCCTTTGCACTGCTGCTGCAACAACTGCAGGGATGCCGTTAGCACCACGTTGCCTTTTGGTCACAGAGCTCCTGCCAAGCAATGGCTGCGATAGGTGCTTGGCAGTCTTTGATCAGCAGTCTGTTGTAGACAAAAGCTGTGGGTACTCCCAAGTCAGAAAGCAGCCAACAAAGGCTGACTCTTGGAGCTGACAGAGGCGAAAAGTATATAACAGACTGCAGAAGTTAACCCTCAACAGCAGCAACAAGTCACCAGATGTTTCATGAAGAGTTTTGCTGAAGAGGTAGTCTGGAAATTGCTACAGCTCTGTTAGCTGCTTCTCTGCAAATTTGCAAATATCCTGCTCTCTTCTATCCTGGAAACTATCTTGAATGCAAAAGTAAGTAGCTAAATAGGTGCAAAGAGAGGAATCCCCTAAAAAAAAAAATCCTATTCTTGATGCTTATATCAAAAACTATTTATAACGATCCATACTGCATTGTCTCTGGCAAGCAGTGAAGAGATGATAGAGTTCTGAGAGTACTGTATTTCAAGATGATGGATACAACCAGGAAGTGTGCATGCAGTGCCTGTGGTGGAGTATTTCCATATTCCATATCCAAGACCTCAATTTTCCCACTGCATTGAGCAGTGAAGTCTCTTATAGCCTTTGGCTTGACCAGTTGGGACTTTCAGCCTTGGTCCATTGTAATTTCCGCTGCTTTAATGTTATTTAACTGTGGTTGCTCCTGTGGTGTTGCAAAAGTGAACAGATATTGCAGTGTGCAGCACTTCTCAGTGTCTGCCTTTGGCAGAAAGGAGTGGGTGTGATGTACTGTGTGTTAATAGATCTTCCTTCAAAAGTTAGAAAATCAGGGAGAGGCAGACTGCCCATGCTCTTTAGAATTAACATCCCTATATTGCTTCTAGACATTTGTAGTGCAGATTTATAGCATTTTTGAGTTTCAAGTGCATCCCATTCTAGGGATCTCATTCTAGACTCTTCCTTACTCCTGAATTCTTGCAAATGTTGTTATTAATACCTTTGCCTTTGCACTGAGTCTGTGGTATGTGTGAATGCATGCTTGTCATTTTGCAGTACTCCACCACCGTTCAGAACAACCCTGCAGCAGCAGAAACAATGCGCAATGTTGTTTTCAAAATTTTCCGCCCACTTCAGCTACACCCTTTTTCTAGTTTATTGCCTCTGACTAGACTGATGGAGTACTTGAAAATTTCTCTTAAATGATACAGAACTGTTTTCCAGAATCATGCTGATTAAAATGGAACTTCTGTCAGGAAAAAAAAAGGGGGGTGGGGGGTGGGTCTGGGACAACCCTGAGAAAGGGACAGAGGAAAGGTGAGTTGGAGGATACTGGCTGGGTGCTTAAGTTACTCAGCTGACATACATGAAACTCAAGTTCAAGCATCTGCACTACACTGCCATTTTGCTTTCACAACACGTTGAAGAGAGCTCAATTTCATTCCTTGTTGGCATTAGAAGTAAACTTCTGAAGCCTTGATTTTTCTTTTTGTTTTTCTTTCATGAGTCAGTATTCTTGTTTTCCAAGCAGCTCAGTGCACAATAAGCTGCTGAGCTTTTCTAGTTCTGGTACAAAATTATGCATCGTGTATACAGCAGTCTGAGATACGGACTATGAATATTCTTCAGACCTGCGTGGTGTAAATTCCAGAGTGCAGTGGTAATAACTGGCATATAATGGAGGCAATAAGGACCAAAACCACCTGGGTATCTACTCACACTGGCAGAAATAATGCAATTGCTTTTGCAAGGACTTCTTCAAATCACTAGCTAGCAAATTGCTTTTAATGATGGCTCTAGGTTTCCCCAGACACCTAGTATCAAGGATACATTGTGGTGGTGCCTGGCCAGGCTTTTTCCACATACTGATACCAATAAATGAGGTGAAATAGCCTTTTTGGATTGGTATTAGAGCTGCATGTATCTTTCAAGAGTATCTATCTTGCAAGAAGTTCATAGGTTAAAGGCCTCTTAATTGGTGCCTTGCCTTTTGTCCCCTTCTACATGGGGATGCTGGCTCTGAACAGAATTCCTGGAAGGACAAGCTCCGTTTAATGTGCAAATGTAGTCAGAAAGCAAACGGGTGACGGGACTTAATATTTTCAGAAGACTGAAGAGCATGTCTGGGAAACTCCTGCCCTGTGAATATTGAATTTCATGTTAACTCTCTGTGATATAAAAAGTGGAGCAGGCAGAAGAGGATTCCACAGCCTGGTGGCAAAAGTGATGAGGCTTCTGCATGAGGGAAGATTAGAAAAGATGGGAAAAATTTTGTTTAAAGATGAGATAAATCAGAGTGGATATTTTGGTATTCTAGAAACAGCCACTGAGATAGAGCAGACATTAGCTCTTTTTTGTAGTATAATGACCAGACAGGAGAAAAGTGATTGAGGGGCAATTATTTCAATTTCATAAATATAACTGCATCCTATCAAGCTGTGTATTTGTAAGGCAAAAAAGTTAATTAGAATTTACAGTGGTGCCTGCTGCTTCTACAAAGAATGAAAATATTTGCATCTAATTTATGTATAAGAAGTCCTTCCAGAAGGCCATAAAGTCTGTCCATCATCTTACTGATGGTCTCTGCAGTTTGCTTTATGAGCAGTTTTTGCCAGAGTTTGTAGATATGCTCCTATCTGAAGGGCAAGGTGTGCCGAATGAGAGACAGCTGAGTAGTTCAGCAGTTGAATGTTCTTAAATCCGTGTCTGAAAGTGCTATAAGAGGCCAAGTTAGCAGAGAAGTGAGTGAGGAACAGCAGGATTATATTGTATGAATGTTAATTTTACATTAAGGTATCCAGCACTGCAGCATGAGAATGCAACCCTAGGGATTGTTAAAACCTTTCAAGATGATGATGGAGACTCTATTAATATTCTGCACATTTTTTTTTCAGAGTATATTTCTTTTCTTTTAAAATCTCCCTGTTAGAAGGAAAGACATTTTTTGTATTTTTTTCCTTTTCAATATACAGGATGATTAGCAAAAATGAACTCCTCTTCAATAACTGTGTAATCGTTCGTTGTCATGCAGATATGAATTTGATTCAGCTGAGTGATTTTTAAAGAACATGTACATGAATTCCAAAGTGAAATGTATTTCTGCAGACTGATCTAAAAAATATTATTTTTTTTAGTTAGAAGAAGGGAGAAAAAGTGATGAGAAAAAAGGTTGGCAGCTTGTTGAAAATCACAAGTGTTCCTACGCTATTTTTATTTAATTGTAGTGCCTGCAAACTTTTTCAGTTAGAAGTTTTTAGAAAGAAAGTAGCAGCCTCAGGAAGTTGAATGCCTTGTGTATCTCATTAGCTAATACTGGATGGCAGAAGGATGAAATTAAGGGAGCAAACCAAGACCAAGGGAAGAAGAGGTTTTAGGCAAGAAGAAGAGGAAAAGTGCATGTGTTTGAATGTGTAACTCATGTTTCTGATGGGTGGTAGATTTCTGGATGTTTCGGATTAATTCCTTAATTTGGGTTTGATTTGATTGTATTGCAAAATGTTCTGAAATTTCAAAATGAGTCACTCTTCCCAGAAAGTGACCACAGAAATCACTTGTTTCATTTCTATTATGCTTTGGCTTTGCATCAGAGTGAGTTCCTTTCTTTCAGGCTGCCTGGCACCTTAACACTTGTGTTGCCCTAACATGATAAAGGGGGCTTCGCTCAGAGTGGGGCATTATGCGTCCACAGCAGAACGGCAGAACCTGCCCTTTGCCTTTTACTAAAGCATGCATTGACTTCTCGTCAGGGTTTTGGTGTGTAATTTCATAACGAGCTTGTTGCCTCCAATCCAAATTATGTCGTGGCACAGACTTGGGGAAGAGAAGGGGAATTGTTGTTCAACCTATTTTGGGGATAAACTGTCAGTAGATGCTTGTAATCAGATTACACTGGCTTTGAAAGGAGGAATTTTGCACAGTGAATGGATGATGGGTATGCAGATGGTCTATAATTTCCTGCTTTGGGATGTATCAAATGAAATATTTACCTGACAGATGTCCCCAGTGTGTCAGAGAGGTGACTGCTGAACTAGAAGTCAAGTGTTTAAGTGATATTTTGTTGTACTGATCTAGACAGAATACCGTATGTAATTGCAATATTAATGGCACATGCAGTAACAGGCAGAGTCTGGAGGGAGTACATTTTATTGGACCAAACTGTGACAGAAAATTAAGAAGCCTTTAGACAAACAAGCCTGCTTTCAGGTATGTATGTCTTCACTGCTCTACCTCTTCTTCAATCTATCACAGCTGCAAAAACCATCACTTACACAGTCCGGAGTAATAGAGGGGTAGACCACTTCTTTTTGGCACAGAAATAGTTACTGGGTAGAGCAGCAGGGGTCCAAGCCGGTGATTAATCTTTCCAGCTCGCGTTGTTAACATTGCAAATGTCACTTCTTATTCCCGTCACCCACTTGAGTCTGTCACGTCCTTTTGTGCCGATGGTTCTGAGATCAGGTTTGACATACAGCGTGAGATAACAGATGGGCAGCTGAAGGAATGGGCTGGGAAAACATTCCCGCCTTCTTTGAGGGTCACGGATTCTTTATCTCCAAACATAGTTGGCTTTTTCCATGATTGCCCACATGTTGTAAGGAACCCATCTAAATTAAGCTGTCTGGGGAAAGTCTGTGCACTTTTGAGAGGATTGAGTGCAGGGCTGGGATTTTCAGCTCATACCTCTATGAAAAGCTCATCTGTCACCTATGAACTGAACCTGCTGTGCTCATCTCCTTCTAAAAATTGGAGATGGGTTGTTGTTGCTAAGTAAACTCAACGTTTGCTTGTAGGGAATGACCTGTTGGGAGCTACCTCGTGCACAGACCTGTATGTGGTATTTTCACTCTTCCACTCTTGAGAACTTGTCAGGCTAAGTCTGATTTTTTTTTTTTTTTTTGCTTCAAATGCTGAAATTTTTTAATAAGTTTATACTTTTCAAAAGAAAAAAGTTTAGAATGTTGGCTTTCACGTATGCACTAGACAAGACAATTTTTTTTTTTTTTAAATTCCATACGCTTTTTGGGGAGAAAATAAGAGCATCTTGGGTAGAGAAAGGAAAAGGAAATAACTGTTTTCCTTTCTTAAGTCAGTTTTATAAAACATGCATGTGACTCATTTTAGGGTTGACTGAAGCCTCTAGGCTCAACATCCAGTATGTGCTCTGTTGTGCTAGCGGCTGTTTAAAAATGGTGTTCTAAAGCTTGTCCAGCAATGCCACGGCTGGACAAGACAAATGAGAGTGGCTGAGGAAAAGGAGGGGAAAAGGGTAATAGAAATGGCTGCATTTATGCAGTTTTCAGGCCACTCAGTGAGCCTGCCATGCATACAGATGTTGCAGTTTCATGTTATTGCAGTGAGGTGAAATCTGGAGACACACCATACCTCATTCTTCTTCAGAGTTTTACATCTCGACTGGAGATAAATGGATTTGTGTGGGCTTAAAAATAGTATTTTATGTCATAAACATCCATTAAGGGAGTTTTATACATGTGGACATCTGCTCTTGACTAGCTTTGAAGAGGGATTTTGGGTAGATTTGGACATTGACCTATATTAGGATGGCAGTTCTTGTTTTCCTTTGTGATAACTGGAGGCAGGCAATTTTGGTGCAGTACGAAAACAAACTGGGTCAGTGAGGACTTCTATTATACCAACAAGAAACTGGAGCTGATAGTGAGTTGTAAGAGGAAAGTTTAAGTCTTCTCAGGCAATAAAGTACTTCTTACATGCTTAGGATCTATTAGGAGATAAAAGGTGATGCTTAGAATAGATATTTTTGCCAAAAGGCCCAGCTTTACTTTGGTAATTAGAATCCCTGTGAATTAATATCACACAGATATGCACAACTTACTATTTTTAAATATTTATAGAAAATCTTTTAGTGCTGCTGTCTTGCATTTGACTTTCCCTCTTTTTAGATGCTTGACTAGTCAAGTGTCCAAGCAAGCAAACAACTTGGAAACAACCATTTACACTGAAAATAGAGCTTCCAAACTGCAAAGGTTAATTTTTTTTTTTCCTGAAGATTTTGTTTACTTTCCATGGAGAATTTGTTTTGAAACAGAGTAATAAAAAGGTAGTGTTTTCATTTAAAAACTGTTCTCTTCCCATAGATGTACCAATTCTCTCTTGCAGTTAGCTACGTTAGGTGTTTAAGCTACTGCTTATGGCCAGTGCAGGGAAGTGTAAGGACAGACCAAAGCTACTGATGACATCATATCCATAGTCCTATGGATCTCATGAGAAGTTTGCACATTTTGAGAGTTGCCACCAGTATGCTTTTAAGGTGCCTCCATTATTTTAAAGGTGGTTTATAGACACGTCTTTTAGTCTTACAACTTCTGTTGAGACTTCAGTCTTCTACATTTACTATTTTTCCTTTGTTCTTAGTAGAAAGGTAAGGGTGTAGGGCTAGCTGAATTTTGTGTTTTAATCTATTTTTCAATAGAAAACTGGATTTGGGGATAAATATATTTTCACAAAAATATCAATTTGCTGTGGAAAAAAAAAAAAAAAAAAAAACAAACCAGCAAAACCAAAGAACAGCTGTCCAGAGATTTGGGCCAAAATGTTCTTTTGAGTTGCTAGCCAAGATTTCCAGATTTGAATATTTTTTCCATATTACTAGAGCTGCTCTTTGTTGTTTTTAACTTAGCAATGCCTGGGGGTCCCAATTAAAATCAGGGGTGTGCAGTGCCAAAACTGCGACAATATGTACCAATGTGTGCTATTCCTTTCCTGATGAGTTTACAACACAGTCACATCCTACAAAACCAGCTTTCCAGGTTTTCTCTTCTCTCCTTTTACAGCATTATTAAAAACTAATTTTCCAAACCTTGTATGCCATAAATGTTGAACATTCTTGTCCTAGGCAGAGCTTAAAAAAAAACACAACCAAAAAAACTTTAAAAAGTTTTATCTAGAATACAACACTTAATTTCTGTGTATTCCCTTTACTCCTACTTCTACCTTACTCTTACTTCCTATTTTGGAGACTTCCACAAGTGTTATCTGATAAGCAATCCAGCTATAATAAAGTTGCAGTGCTATCGATTCATTGCATTATCAAAAGGCCAATTGCTTAATGTACTTGAATTGGAACTTGCTGCAGGCATAGCAAGGAAGCAACTAACTCTTTGATGAATGGCACTTACAGTTAAAATTGAACAGACTGCTCTGGAAAGGTATACTGGCATTTGCTTTTTGCTTTAACTGCAGAATTGTTTCAGGAAAAAAATAAAAGATTGAGAGGCTAATAACAATTGGCATTGCTTTGCATAATATTGTCTTATCCTTGCTATAAATCTTTCCCAATATCATATTCACAGGACAGAAAGTTCACAGACTCCTCAAAGCTCATTTGTGAAAATACCAAGCTTTGAGATTCTGAAATGAGGCTGGCATTAAGAGATGCTAAGTAAGCGTCTTCATTTTTGAGGTTATTGTAACATACCTTCTTGTGTCTACCTACTCTCTTTAGGGATCATGCACACAAGGTACAGTTGCAAGATGTATTGGGAAATGAATATAGTTTATTTTCAGAGTTTTCTTCACAAATAAATAAAATGTCCTTTTTTGGGGGGTGGGCAGGTTGGTCAGGTGAGTGAGGTGTAGAGCCAAGAGCCACAACATCTGTGTTTCACTGCTCTGTCCTCAAAACTGTTCTTGGTTCATGGCAAGACCTGAAAGATCAATATTAATAGAACTACAGTATTTGTCACCTAAGTATTTGTGTATAGAAATGAAATTCCTTTAATTATTAATTTGTATTGATTTGAGCAATAGAGCACATACTGATGTAAGCACTGGGTTTTAAGGCCCTGCAGTTGAAAAACATTGACGGCAGCACCTTTCACCTGGGAGCCTCAAAGAACACCATAAATCTGATCTGACTGAGCCCCAGAATCCTCTTTATGGGACACTGATGGTGGAGTGTCATCGTGAGGTCAGGGAGACTGCTGTATGGGAGAGCCACATGGCTTTATCGCGTTCATTTAATGAGTTAGTAAGAGACTCAAGAATGCGCAAGTCTGGAGTACTAGTCAACTAGTCTAACTGTTAAGCTTATGCTGTCAGTCCAACTTTGTGGAGTTTATAGGAACCACCATAAAAGAAGAGCAGAACTTCTTTTAATGAACTCACAGGCTCATACTGCCCACTCTGTGTGAATTCACATTGCTGCTTGTGAAATTTGCCTACAGAAAATCGCAGGGCTTGCTAGTAGTAAAATTAACAAAGGCTCCACTCACAGAAAACTGAGGAATAATTTTTTTCAACTGTCAATAAGATGAAAATGCCATACTTAGAACCAAAACAAAACCTCACAATCTTTCTTACCCACCTGCATTCTTACTGATAAAATATTCGTTATTGCTTGTTGTGTGACAAGAAATAAAATCAGTAATATTTATTAATCATTTCTGTTAGTTATATAATACTGTGTTTAAGACCAAAGTGCTTTAGCCATTCCCTGAAACTAATTTCTGTTTTTTATATTAAAACTGTATATACTGCTAATCTAGCTAAAGTCCTGATATAGCTTCTGTCAGGATTTTCTCATGGTCCTCAACTGTAACATGTCCAAGCGTACCATCTTTGTTGAACTTCTGAACTTTTGTTTTCTATTTAAAAAAAAACACAAACAAAAACCTATGAAAGGAGCTGATTTGCTTTTTTATGTCTGTCTTCACGCAGCAATTGTAAAATTTTGTGAGTGGTTTTTTTTTTTTTTGATACTTTTATATTCAGACAGATATGTTCTTGGTAGTACTTAAATCAAGGGAGGCCATGTTGACCCTCAGGAGCTTGAGAATGCTTACTGCCTCCAAGGTCTGGGTGTGCACCTCAGCCAAGTCCTGTTTCATGTGAGGATGAGACGTGCATGTCATCCCTCCCCTCGTGCCTGCGCCTCTGTGCAAAGGACACTCTGGTGTGGGCCAGCAGGTATTTCCTAGCTGCTGTGGTGTGCACCAGCCTGGCGGTATGTGAGAACTCATAACTCTTCTAGTCTGAGTTTCTCCTGCTGATGACACCCACATAGTCTGTGTTGTTTCTCTACATCCTGCTCTTGACCTCAGGGGCGTGGGCTGTTGCACACATGAGCAAAGCCAAGACCAACTAAAAGGTACTGAAACAGGTCAGTAGTAGCATCATCATTCATCTCACTCCTTCAGCTATTAGCTGTCACATGTACCACAAGAAAAGCATGTCTTTGGTGATAGGAACATTTGTGTAACTTTTCAGTCATCTAGCTTAACTTCCACTTATGGATACTGTTTGGTATGCTTACACGTATACATAGGCAAATTTCTACTTTCCAGTATTGGAGGAGTAACTCTTGTAAGATTCATAGTGAGTACGTGTGATGAATAGCTTGTTTGCTGCAGCTCGGAGCCCTTCTTATTAATAACTGCTGATGAGGAGTTCATGATTTATTTAGAGTCACTGGTTATGTGAAATCATTCTTGAAGTATACATACATAACTCTTTGCAAGGTAAATGTTCATAGACAGTTTAATATGTACGTTTGATATAGTTGATTATAAACTCATGCGTCTTGGAACTTTCAAAATAGTTGGGTTTGTCCCAAAGCTCCAGTACCTTCAGTGATGTGGTTATAAGAGAAATCCCTGAGAAAGACAGAGATTTTAGCTCCTACCTGTGAAAAAAACAAAATGCAAGTCTCAAAAAGCTTAAAACCTAAAGCAAAGGTTTGAAAAATAAATGAAAATGTTAATGATAAAAAGCAGTGCCTGGTGTCGTAAAACACACTCATCGTTTCTGAAGGGTGGAAAGGCTTCCAGATAGATAGTGGGTCTCATTTGGATCCTGGCTTTATGTGGGTGATTTTGGATGGAAAGGACTTTATGCAGGGTTAGTGTGGAGGTCCCTGGCTGCAGGTTTAGAAAAGTCTGTGTATCAGAGAGGGGCAAGGGGGATGCTGTCTGCTCCCTCGTGTCTCGCATTTCCATGGGAAGGTCTTTGAGCTGCTAGCTGATGGGATCGCTTTGTCCCGGAGAGGTGCTAAAGGGGCAGCTTTCTTCATCCATGCCCCTTTCCTCCCTCCTGTGTCTCTCAAGCTACCTGGCTGCTGTTACTGACCTTCTCTGCACCTGTACAGAGAATTATGTCCTCTCTGGAAAAAGGACAGAGTTTCTATCCATCATCACCTTTGACAGGGTGAGCAAAGCAATCCTTTATGGATGCAGTGTGAGCTTGGTGGCTGTGTGTTTTGCTGCAGGATTACAGGAGTGAAGGGTCCAGGTATAAAAACTACACCTCATTTTTGGTTTTGATACAGCTGGCTGACAAATTAAAATTTCCATCTCTCTTAATTAACACCTTCACTCCCCCACAACCTGGCCAGCAGGCTTGGAGGTGAACAGGAAGTATACATCAAGAACAGCTACAAACGATCCTCATGGTTTATTTAAGAGCCCTGTCCTGAAGGAGTGACACAGTAACTTTGGCTATGACCTTCCTCCTTGCTGTTACACAGAGAATTTCTAGAATTAATCTGGTGCTGTGACTCAGCAGTGCTGACGTGGTAGACTTGCTTTTATCAGTGGGGGAAACTTGCACTCACTTGGAAGCTGCTGTATAGGTTTTTCCATTTTTTTTTTTTTTCAATAATGTGTTCTAAAATGTGTCTCTTCCTAGCTCCTTCCCTAGTAGAAGAAGAAATCTTGAGGATTTTCCCTGCTAGGACCACTCAACAGACCCTAAATACAGGGCAACTTGATACTGTTAATTATGCTCAGTTCTAGTGGCATCATTTAAACCAGGGAAACTGCTCTGTGTTTGGCAGTTACACTGCACTTAACCTACATAAGCACTGGCAGGGCTGTGGCAGGTAAGTGTAGAGGTACACCTGAGTTCCCTTTATTTTGGTGCTCAAGGATTACTGCACACTTCATTCATGTAACAACAGTATGTGGGACTGCGTATGTAAGTGTAACGATGGCACATTTGCAACTGCATCTTGGCTGTAGAGTGGCTATGAGTTAAACAGTCCATCATTTTTCTTAGGTTCATTTGGCGAATGTGGTTTGCCTGGGCAATGCCAAGAGGAAAGAGGAATGCCATTTATCATTCCCATGCAGTCCCTCCTTTAGGTGTTTAGTCCTGAGATACGGTATATGGCTTCTTGCCCTCCAGCACAGAGCCTGTTTTGAAGAGGAGGAATCAACAGTGAAGAAATGAATGGTTATTTTCTAAGGCTTATGAAGGGCTGTTAGGAAACCATCAAAACAACCTCCTCCATGTGAACTGAACCAGATTTAAGTTGGCAGAAACCAAATGACAATGCATAATTTACTCAGCTCCCTCACCCATCCGTTCCTCCGCACTTAGAAAAACCTTAATCAAAATATTTGAAGGTAGTTGACAGAGCTGAAAGTGAGTAGCTTCAGTCAAATAAGAAGAAATTGGTGTGATGCTCCAGATCCTTTGCTTCTATAAATGGACGCAGTATCTCAGTAAACTCCAGTGGAATTTAGCTGTTTTACGTCAGCTGAGAATTTAGTCTCAGACATTTTACTTTGTACTAATTATGCATTAGACACTGACTTATGGCTATTCCAGCTTTTTGGTGGAAACAGGTTTTAGAGCTTTGGTTTAGAGAGTGCAAAACACAGCAGATAAAACTGCCACTATAAACTTAGTCACTGATTGCTGGGAAAAGAGAGTTGGCTGCTGTAAGGAATAGCTGCATGCTGCCCAAAGACTTGAAAAGTTGGAAGGAGTCCTGTCTACCATAGGAGTTTACATTTGGTGGCTGAACTGTATGTTCTGGTAAGATGCACAATGAACCCTCCTGGCCACATCTCTAACTTATGAACCCAGACAGGACCTAGGCCTGAGCACTGCCTTTTTTTTCATCCAGTAAATATCAATATGACTCACATCTGCTAGTTCTAAGTAAGTAAATTGAAAAAAATACTATTAATCTAGTTACAGTTTATCTGATTTATACAGGCTATGGTGATATACTCTTTAATTCCTAGCTGCTTGTATAGCTGCTTGGCTTTTTTCTACCTTGTGCCATATGTTTCTTATTTTACTGTTACACTTTTATTCTAGTTATCCAGTTCAGATGACCAATGCTGAGTCATGGGGACATGTTTATAATTTATTTAATGGCTGTAAAGACAATGTGAATGCAATAACCATCAGATATAACAAATATTTATCAGTCATATCACTGTACCTTTTCAGTTAAGGTAAAAGTCAAGCATGCTAGCTGACAGAAGTATTGCCTTTAAATTTCCCCCTCAAAACAGGTAATCATTAAAATTAGGCAACGGAAAAATCTCATGAGAGCCCTAAACTAATATCTACTAAATAAATAATAATAAGAAAAAAAAGTTCCTTTTTCCTTAAAAACGTTCAGCAGAAAACAATAAAGTCTCTTACGGATCCTCTGCCCTACTGCTTCTGCTGGGAAATGTCTTCAATTATGGATGTCAAAATAGAGACGCAACCTGTGCTGCTGGGTATGCTCTGAAGACGCAATAATGGTATGTTACTGAGATGACAGATTCATGATTATTTTTCACTCTCCTTTATAATGTGATGTGTGTGTTTTTAATGGACACATATGGTTTATTTTCATGCTCGCTTTCTATCCAACTGCAGCAAACATTTGGTCTGAAAATTTCCCATATTTGTGACATATTTTTCCTTGGGCAGCAGGTAACATCTAGTGAATGACAAATGACCACATAATGGACAAAGCAGACAGGTGGCTTTTTCTCACATTAAACTGTTCTTTTTATATCCCCTCTATCTTTCTAATGACAAAACAATAAATATGCATGTGCAGAACTAACGCAGGCTCACTCTATCTGAGTCGAGGGGCGAGGAGCACCGCTGTCTGTGGATACATGGTTCCTGGACAGAATGATTTTTCTCTCTCAAGGGATTCTTATTCACAGTGAAGCAATGAAGATTTCGGATTGTCATCGGGGTAGATGAGGATCCCTCTGGCCAGAAATGGTCAACAGGCAGTGAATGTCGTTTGTCTGGTCCCAAACACTGTAGCAGTGAACAGTTTTTTTCTTGTATAAAATCCATCTCTTCAAAAAGAGATGGCTTGAAACTCCTGTCTAATTTGTAGTCATCAAAATCCTGTTCCTGCATGCAGCTGCAGAAAGCCCTGTACTGGGCAGAGGGAATTTTTTCATCAGGTAAAAGTAAGGGAAAGCTAGTTGGGGAGGAGTTGGTGTCCTCAGGGAGATCTAGAGCTCTTCCTGCCCCCAGGGGGTGTGGGAGGGCCCATGTGTAATAAAAGTCTGAACTCCAGAGTCTCTCAGCAAATTCTAGAAAATATATTTCAAGTTTTGTACAGAGATTTAAAGCAAGCGTGGGAAAGGTCTGGAGGAAGGCAAATGTGTTGGTTTTGGCTCTCATGGGCTTTAGGAAGATATCTGGTGGCATGGAGAAAATAAAGCGACATCCTGAAGATCACAAAGGTGGTCAGGAGACCCCAGGCCTCTCTGACTTCCATGCCAGCACCCCGTGCGTCGGCCGTGCACGTGCCAGGAGGTGCACGGTATGAAGTACAAATAGACATATGGCACCGCAGAGCTGGCGCGGAGCAGGAGCGTTGTGCAGAGCAGACGTCACTGGGAAGGTTAGGACCGCAGCCCACCGTTCTCTCCTTGGCATCGGCTTTTTGTGCCCAGAATCCTCCCGTCAGGCCTGACAGCACCACATCCTTCCGACAGGCGGGCGTAAATGCAGGCAGCCTGGAAACCTAGCTGAGCATCAGTCGTGTTTAGTCAAGAGTAGCCCTGCTGACCAGGGTGCGAGGGTCTCTTTTGCCTACTGTTTGCTTAAAATATTCTCATCTCTGTGCATCTTCACCCCCCGGTCTCTAGTTATTGCACAAAGCGCTTGGGGTGGTTGGCTGTCGTTCGGGTGGCTTAACCGTGGATAATAGAAGTTGTTGCAGCTGGGGAGATAACTGCAACAGGGCTTTTAACCAGCAGTAGCACTGCAAATGTGCTGGGCACTTTCCAGTGCGGATCCTGCCTTGGAGACCCAAGGAGAGGAGGGAAGAGGACCACCTAGGATCAGAGTGGTGGCAGGCTCACGGCACCACAGGTACACAATTTTCCTTCCATAATTTAATCCATTATCTTTCTCAGTTTAGTTTTCAGACAAGAATACATATTCATTATTCATGCAATAAATTAACAAGATTGATAAGCAGAGAGCTTAATAGATAGTGCTTTCTGGAGTTGTAAAAATAAGGCGCCCTGAGAAAAAAAGATAATAGTTTTGAAGATGGGCTTAGTCCTTCTGCATTCTGAATCATCGTGCAAAGCAATATATGCTGTTGTTCTAAACTTGCTTGTCTGTCTGTATTGTTTTGGGAAAAAATAGGATGTTGAAGAGCCTCTGAATATGCTTAGCATGTATTCTGCATTACACATTCAAATGGCATATTTCTATTGTAGCAGGATTGAATCCATGTTTTTTTCCTCTTTTCTCTCAACTCCTGGAACATGATGTAGCAAAAGAAACAGATGTTTTTGGACAAATTGTTTGTAAATGGTACAGTACAGTAATTAACATGCGTTTACTTTAGGTGGGTTGTTTATATAATTCTTTGTCAACACTCTGTGGCATTCTTCTGTGCTGTATTCAGACTAGGTGATTTTACACTAGTCTCTTAGCATATTTCACTACAGTGAATGTTTCTCTTAAATTTATTTCTTATTATTTTCTGAGCAACAAACGTGCTCTGGGAGGATTCACTGAAGCATGTAAGTCCAACAGATCAACAGTGCTTTTGCTGAGTTACATTTATTACATTTCTTGAGCCCTTCTTTCTCACAGTAAAACAGTATTTTGTCTACGGATCTGTTTCAGTGCTTTTACAGGCTGTGTTGCTATAGCTCACCTCTACTTGACTATCTGTACCAAATCATTCAGTCTAGCAGAGGCTGCGAAAGATTAAAGTGTTCCTACTGAATAAATGTTGTGCAGCTGTGGACATTTCATGCCCAGAAGAGTCCTAAGGCTTGCTATTTAGACAAATGGTATTCTGAAAGCAATCACTGCTACTCTTTGCCAACACCCAGTTCTGGGAGGTAACAAATAGCACTTTGATGCTGCTGGGATCAGCCTTTATGGTGCCATATGCCAGCCAATTATCTCAGTGTCATTAGGCACAGAACTAGTGTTTCCCACATGCCCAGATCATGCAATTAATGTACTTATGTGCAATGGGATTGCAATGTAGCAGAGAGGAGTCAGAGGGTAGACCTAGCTTGTCCAGCCAACTTTCACTTTGCCAGGAAAAAGCAGCTATGCTGATGATGACTACCACAAACAGAAGTGGAAGCTCTTAAATCTGTGTCGGTACATGTGTCCTAGAATCATAGAAAAATTGAGGCTGAAAGGGACATCTGCAGGCTATGTATTCCAGTACCCAAATTTAAAGATAGTTCAGGTAGATCTGCAGCGGCACGAACACAGCCAGAGTTGAGGGGTGATGCACAGCAACTAGAAAAACATGGTGCTTTCCTGAAACATGCTGGTATTTTTCTGAGCAATCCCCACTGGCATTCTTTCTTCTTCTGAGTTGCTTTTTCCTCATCTCCCCTTGGATATCACCTAGTTTTAAGGAGACCAACTTATTTGTATTTATATTTATAAGGGGAGGGAGAAAATCTAGGGGAAGTCTGGGGATTTCTGTCTGCTGTCAGTGTTACAGGAGAGGAATCCAGATTAGGTGAAAGCTGTAGCTGAATGACTGAGGTGCAGGGTGAGGAAAATTAAAACATTGGTGTGAGATGCAATCTGTGAAATACAGTCTCTGTCAGTGGACCCCAGGTCTCACCTAAGGGAATCCAGTAGACTCGGCCTTATGATCACAGAATTTTGTACTGAAAATGGCTTCCAACAAAAAAGTTGCTGAACGTGTTTTGATCTTTGCCTGCCTCCATGTTCAGAGTGTGGTTATTGAGGAACCTTTTCTGTGATTCACTTAATAGTTGCAGTAAAATTTAGGCTGAGATGAAATAAAAATCCGAAGCTAGTATGAACCGTTTGGTGAATTATGAAGGACAGGCAAGTCTTAACAGTCTCCATCTAAAATTAGTGCGGGGAGAAAGAAAAGAGCTTTTATAAAGGATGCTTTGAGGAGCTACATTAAGTTTCTCCTCCTGCTCCGATTTGCCCTCTGGAGGAATGTTCCCCTTCCTGCTGATTATGGATGATTACGCTCATTACAGCAAAGCTAGCCTTTGTGAGTCCACCCTCAGCCTTCATGATGGACAATTACCGCAGCTCTGTTACCGGACTGGCTGGGTTGCAGCAAGAGAAGGCACGGGCTCCTTGTTCCTCCAGTGGATCCCTTTGTCAGGCCATGTTGGTTTTTGCTTTTCTCTGAGCTGTTTGCCTCTTACTTAAATGTTTGATAATTGAAGGCTTTTGTGTATAAATGAGTGGTTGTATTATGATTATTTATTGCATAAAGCCTCATTTATTCCCACGTTCCCAAAGAACATCTTAATTTTCTGTTACGCTTCTGCATCTGTTGCTCATTATAGTGTTTTCTAGTCAGATGTTTCAGTTCTTGGAAACGCACGGCCTGAGCACATCTATCTCTGTGCATGAAGAAGGTGCACAAACAAAATCCTCTGGGGTGTTGAAGGTGTAGTACATCAAGTTGGGTGTTTCAGTGAGCATTTCTAACACCAAGTAACTACTGACCTTTCTGACCATCTTTCGACAGTAGCTGTCAGTCACAACAGTCTTTTAATAGGGCCAATGCAAGTGCCCTCTCTGCGATGTTTGAAAGTAACCTTTTCTGAAAGCGAGGATATTTTAGAAGTTGCTTGACAGAGGTGATTTTTTCAGAGGCTTACTCATGCAGGTAACCTCAGTGTTGTCAATAAATGTAGCTGTGACAGCTTTGGGCTGTGGAGCTACTACTACTCTAACAGCTGCAAGCAAAAATGAGGCTTTCCTAGGAGCTGAAGTTTATGTGTGTGCTCCCACAGCGTTTCTTGAGAGGTTAGATGCAGCCCTGTAACAACAAAAGGTGTTATTCCTGTCCCCTTTACAATAGTTAATTCTCTCAATTGATGTATTTCTAGGGAACAATTATTATTTTAAATATCCCTCTTTCCGCTCTTCTGATTGTGCTTTACTCGGAAAATAGCAATCATTGGTGCTTGTTCACTTCTTGTAAGGATTGGACTCAAGATCATTACAGAATTACTCCTCTGTTTTGACAGAGATGTCAAGACAGCATTTCTCTCACCATTACACAGTGAGAACCTTTTGAAGACTGGTCTTATCAAGCTGAGAGCACAATTTTAAAACTAATGGGATTGTAAATTATATAAAACTTTTCTCATTTGTCCTGTCCAGGAAAAGCCAGCATGCATTTGTATGTGCTGTGGACCTGTTTTCAAATCTCTTGTTCCATCACTTCGGCAGTATAATTATTATTGCTTTCTGAGCATAATCTTTTGAATCATTTAGCGTACATAAGAATATTTCAGTCTGAATGACAGGCTTTCATATCTTTAGTAAAACATTTGGTCATTATAAGCTACACATATGGGTAGAGGCCACCAAATGTCACAGACTCTAACCTGACAACAAGTACAAAGCAGAAGTAAGCAAGGTATTGGTAAGGGAATATGACTTTCTAATGAGATGATGTGAATTATGGCAAAGCTAGACACATTTGCAATCCCCTCCTTCTGGTTAAAGTTGTGGGAATAATTAGGTTATTTTTGTTTGGTTTTTTAGTTCCATTGCTGAAGAGAAGTATTTTGGGGGAAAATGATTTGTGGTACCAAATGAAACTTTTTGGTTAACTCAAAACTGAACACTTTGTTTCTGGAGCTGTTTTGCTCTTCCAAAAATACAGTGGACTTTTTTTTTTTTTTTTTTGATGGACATGAAAATTTTTTGCTTTATAAATAAGGTTTTTGACTTGTCAGAAATGTCTGGTTATATTTTCACATTTTTCAAATTGGTGGGAATTTTACATCAATTTTCTTGCTCTAGAGCAGCAATGAAATTAGTTAATTTTCTGTTCAAAGGGATTTCCCTGCTCTTCTCCTAATAATTAATCCACACACTTTTTATAGAGCTGCTGGCAGTTTACAGGAGTCTTCTCCTCACCTGTTTCACCTACTCAGTCTATTTCTTCACAGTCTCCATGCAGCTCCTCAGGAGATACTCTGGTGATGCTTGGATCTGTTTCACTGGGAGGTGACCAAGGAGGGTGTTCTCCAGGGAAGCACCGACTCCTCCTGGCAAACTAAGGCCTGTATCTGCAAGCTGTTAAGAGAGAATTCCCACTGGAGTCATTACATGTGCTGCACCTGGGTTTGCCAGCATGCCCTAATATTTTTCCATATTGAAGCATGCAGTTCTCCAAAGTGTTTCTTTAACTTTTAAAAATTTCCTTTCTTTTACTTCACTTAATTCTTTTTAGGTTTCTAGGCAGTCTTTCTAACTAGACCCATTTTAATATTGTGGTGTATTTAACTGAGAAAGGAAATTTATAGATCTTTCTAATGTTATGACAACCCGTCATTTCGGCTCTTAGCTGGGTATCAACTTAGCGACCTCTTTCTTTTTTATTAACCAAGCTGTAATCTAGCTTCTTCCATCACTTTAGTCATAAATTTTATTGTTTGGAGCTAAACAGAAAAATTTATTCCTTTCTCATCTTGTGTACGCTCTCTAATAGTTTCTGGGCATTTATTACTTACATATTCCGTTTTCCAATTTAATTACTTTGCTTTCTAATTTTCCATGATGTGCTTTCTCTTTTTAATTTGGCTGAGTAAATTATACAGTGCTCTGTGAGGGCAATTCATAATAAGAGCTTATGACCAGGAAAGGGACTCTTTGAAATGACATCATGATTTTTCCTATTTGTTCCCTATTGGTGTCTTACTTATCAAAACCATTCCTTGTATAAGTTGAAAAATTTTCCATTGATCAAACTGTGTTGTTTTGGCATTCTACTGTCTGCCTTACTATCCCCAGAATAATCTGGTTCAAAGATGTAGCTGTCGGGATTTCAGGCATGCAAATACACAAGGTAGTTTCTTGTTGGACACTTTCAGTTTTCCTGTACCCCTGGGATCAGTTAAAACTTACAGTTTTGTAAGTAAACAAGAGGAAAATGCATGGATTCATGAAAAGTCAGCAAATAATAACAGGCTTTGAGAGTAAGCCTGTTTTTTCATCCATCCACATTCAAGTGAGTGCTTAGGCACAGATTAGTGAGATGCAAACCAAAAAATGAGTGTGACAAACATCAGCCTGAACACCTTGGTGAGTTATTGCCTTTAGTATCCCAGGTGTATCTGGATTTGAGCCAGCTGCCTAAGAACAGAGAGGAGGGCCACAGGAAGATGTGGGTGATGCCAAACTTAAGGACTGTTGGGAGCCCTAACCATGGAAGATGGGAACATTTCAGCCTCTGCTTCCATGGCTGAGCTTTTCCCATGTTAAGCCCTGGTCTAGAGCAGGCACCTCTGCTCATGGCAGAGGTGGGGCTGCTCAGAGGATGCCCACAGTGGGGGATACTGCTGTGCACAGTGCAAGGTTCTGAAAGCTGGGGGCGGGGAGCAGGTGAGGCTGTCATCTGAAAAACTAACTACTGCAGGTCATCTCTTCTCAACACACTGGTCTTAACTTTTGGGGGCATTCAGCCAACCTATGAGGCTTTGATGGGGGGTTGTCTCATGACAAAATGTCTTGCTCTGGTTCTGTTGAAAGGTACTATCCCACTCCCCTCATAGGTATGCTCGGTCACTGGTTGTTCTGCCATTCCTTACCCGACACAAGTCCAGCTGCCTTCTCAGAAATATGTGGTGTTACTGAAACCAGAAAGGTGGTAGGTATTGCTTCAAACCTCTTTTATCTACCACTTCAAAATGCAGTTAGCTAAAGTGGCACATACCTGATGATGGAAAATTCTCAGATATTCATACCTTCTGATGGTAAGTTCAGAAATTAGGTCCGTGTCCTTCTCCAAGTCTTTCCAATATCTTTTCAAGTAAAAGACATCTGAGGGCTGGAAATGGAGAAGATGGGTTAACTTCAGCATGTTTAATTTGGTAAAGATCTTACGTAAATATAAAGGTAAAAACCACCATTGCCTGTATTTCTGGCAGGGTGTACTGAATTCTTTCCACAAAATACCTGTTGACTTTGCATATCTCCGTGAGAAGGTATCCATCTCAGCTCTACTATTCCCTTTGTGACTGTCATTTGTAATGTTACATTATTGTATTGTCTAATGAAGTGTTTATGGAATCTCTTCTTCAGGAAAGATCAGAAGCAGAATCATGACACTTCTATTGAAGTCTGCTTCCTCAAATATCATGCTATAAAAGGAACAGACTTTCTTTAGATAGGTGAGCAATGTGGGAGAGCTGAAAGACGTTAACCATGGATGTGCTGCAGTGGGGGCCAGTGCAGGGAGCCTGCTAAAGACTTGCAGTGATCTGTGAGTGGTCCTGTGGCTTTCAGAAGTACCTGTAACTCCACTGAACCTCACTTGGCTCCTCACGGTTGTCTGTGTACCTTATTAATATGCAAAGTGATCCCTTCATTTGGGACTGTGTTTTGCTGCTAAGCTTTCTGCAAGGAATGAAGGTTCTGTCTTGCTGTTCACATTAATTTGTCTCACCAAGAGCATTCTGGTTTCTAGGAGTTATGGTAGTGGTGCAATAAAACCCAGGAGATGACTAGAACTGGAAGTGGGAACTGCCAATTTGAAGTTAAATGTTTGGTGCAGGACTTCTGAAGGCTCTGCAGGAGCTTGGGATGGAGATGGGGCCAGATGGGCAACCACATAGCTGTCCCAGGGGAAGGGAGAAGCTCTGCTTGTTGGCGTCAGAAAGTGTGCCTCCATTCACCTTTCTTTTGTGGTACTCTCCTGCCTTTTATGTTTTCAGCACAGATAAGGCTGAGGTAGTTTTGAGGTCATTTTATTTCAGCTTATCTGTTATATACAAATGAACTGACAAAACCACTACTTTTGAACTATAATTTACTGTATAATTCTAAAAATGTACAAATGGTCTTACATTTCTTCTGATTAACTTATTCTTGTTAGCTTCAAGAATATATTGAGATAAAAAGAGAAGGAAGTGTACATGCAATTATTTTTATGATACATCTGCCATTTATAACTTGTCATTAATCTGTTATATCCCTTAACTGCATTTAAAATGTTTGGAATTTTGTACAACATAAAGCTTGGTATTTAGATCAATAGCATTCTCCATTTTATAGAGTAACCAAACTAGCTTATTAAAGTCAGTTAGGTATTGGTCTGTTCTATCTTTTTTAAGTTCACTGAAGCAAAGAATAGTAGGCTACAGGCAAACAGGAGAGAGATAAGACAAGACAGCAGTCAAAAAAGGAACATAAGGAATGGAGAAGAAAGGAGTTGAGAAGGTCTGCGTGAGGTAGTGAGGGTTAGCAGAAACATTTTTTGTCCTTCTTCCACATGTTTATGGATAAGTATGTGGCTCATTTTTCCAGGACATTTGGGAACTTATATTGCAATATGTAGTTCCTTCAGGGCTGACAAGGGTGGCAAGATCTGTAATCCACCAACTTCTTCAGGACTGGGATTTTTTGGGTCTCACTTCCACAATGCCAGCATTGAATGACTGCTCTCCTGAGCTCAACAGTGCTTTTTTCCTGATCCCTGTATTTATCCCATTCTGATTTAGTACCCATAGAGATTAAAAATAGATGGCTAGTTTTGTGTACAGCTCCATTTGATATGAAAAAGTGCTTTCTGCCTGCAAGTTCTGTCCAGAACAACTGAACATGGGGACATGCACAGAGAATAAATCACACTGAAAGCTTCTGTCATTGCAGAATTTTATTGGGAGTGTTGCTGGAGACTGGAATTACCTTAGGTTTCATTAAATTCTTTGTACTTCCTTGAAGTGTTTCTGCATTTAAATTACTCACCAAAAAGTAAAAAGCAATGAAAGTCTAAAACCATTGTGTTGATCAGTTAGATGGCTTAGTCTTGTGTTTGTCTAATATCCCGGGTGGGATCTCCTCTATCTGTGTAGCTGTTTACTTATTATCATGACGTGAATCAACTCTGAAATGGAAGCTGTATAGCTTAGCATAGTCCTACGTGTCGCTGGTAGAGTATGTAATTATTTTAGGCTTAGCTGTGTGCTCTAAACACCTGTATGGCTTCCAGTCTTCTCAGAGAGGCTGATCTCTGAGCAGTTAGGCCACTTTGTGCATCATTTCCCTGTATCCTGTTCTTGAGTTAGGCATAACTCTGTCAGTGGAAGGGCCCATTACAATCTGTGGGACAATGTCCTCTGGTTCTTGGTGTGAATTTTTTCTTGGGGTTCTTGCCCTAGAGTTTGCATATTTCAGCTGCTGTTGCTGAGGAGGACTCTGTCAGCCCTTTCTGACTTGTGAGAGTCCCTCAGGGTACATGCCTTTGCTCAAAAGCAGCATGCATTTTCCTTAGGAACATTATTGTTTTCTTTCAGAAATCAAAGTCATAGCATAAGAACATTATTTGCTGAAAAAAAATCCTGGCAGTCAGTTGTGCTGTTAACTCTACAAGACTATGTTGTGAAAGTATCAATTCATATAATTGATGGGGTGAATATTTAAATGTATTTGTTTTCTCTCTGTATTTCCATTGCAATGGCAGTGAAGCCATCAATAAATTTGTTTGCAGTAATAGAAAATATTATTCAGCCCTTTACGCCATCCATTATTTAGCAGCCATCATTAAAAAAATCCTGTAGTCATTAATAATCTTGAAAGGGCTTGTTATGCTGAAACGTACAGTATTAGAATACACATTACAGTTACCTTGAAATCCTAGGCACCGGTATCAATCACTCAGTATCCTGCCATTACTCAGCAATGGCATAATTTTGTGTGTTGACTTGTCACTCTTGCCAGAGAGTGGGTGCATGTGGAAAAATATTTTAATTGTATTTCCAGCATGTAGCAGAGTTGAAATGACGACTGATCAAATGAAGAAAGGAGGATCCTTTGTCTATGCTGCTGCAATTAAAAACAGCTTTTGTTTGTACTGTATGTAAAGAAGGCTTAGTCTTGGAGAGGCTCCAGGTATTCAAAGGGTTTTTGAATGGCAGTGCTTCTACCTCAGTCTCAGGAACACTTGGTGATGTAGAAATGTTTTACTGAAATCTGAACTCAAGCATTCAAGACTCTCCACGGGATCATAACTACATCCCGATGCTTAGGCCCTGCTTTTCCTGTCACCTTAGTGATGGGCACTATCAATGATGAGCCCCAGTGCTGCAAACACACAAATGTGTCCATCCTTTTGTGCACCTGCAAGACCTGGAATTTACTTGTTGGGAATCCCGAGTTCAGTGCTGTGTGCTGGAGAAGGAGCATCGCCCTTCTCCTCTGATCCCTCCCGCTCTGGCACTGTGTGTTCACATGTACCAGCCCTAGCGTCTGTGCCCCCTTTCTTCTAAACTTTTGCCACTTTTGGCGAATGTTAAAGCCACAGAAAATTGGTTTTCAGTTATACTTGTTGTTCCTGGTCTGGTTTATCACAGTTTTGATTCCAAAGGTTTAGCCTGGTTCTGTTAATTCAAAGTAGGATGAACCCTATTGATACGTAAAGCAAAATTACCATTATATCAGGGTAAGGATATTTGTACAATATTATACTATTGTACAAGCTGTGGAGATAGCCTGCCCCTTACACAGAAAGATGAGAAGTAATGTTAGTTTTATTACTGACTTCTGCTCCCCAACCTCTGAAGTGCCTGGATAAGCTGCTTTATTTAGCTGAAGAAGCCAGTGCTGTGGCAGAAGAACAAGGTGTGAGTTCTTGTCCAGATGGAATTTTAATGCTTTCACCTAAACAGCAGCATGCCCTAAGGTTGAGCAGAGTCAGGCTTTGGTGATGAATTTAAAACAAATACTAAGCTGTTCTTTATCTGGATAAATAAAAGGAGTGGGACTGCTGTACAGTGAAGAGGACATTGCAGAAAATCTGGGTCTGGCCCCTAAATTGTGTTGAGGGCTATACCTGACATTTCATAAGGGTTATGGTGCAGGTGAACAGCATACTTTATTTTTCACTGTAGCAGGCCACTGTTCTGGTGGGCCAAACAATTGTGCATTCATGTGAAGCATTAGGTGTTTCAGTGTGCACATAAATGGCAATGTTTGGGGCTGACAAGATTTACTGATCTAGCCCATACACAGGAAACGGTTTTTTTCCCTCGCTATTTGAGGACCCAGAGAGAAGCACAGCTGGAAGACATCTTTGTTGTCTGGCCCACGGTTTATCCTTTTCCATGGCTGTGAAGCTCTCTGTGGACAGATGGCCAGGAGAGGTTCATGGGCTTCAGGAACTGTCCATGTGGGCTGAACATAGGCTGTGGGTTATAGGTTGGAGAGCAGAGTGAAAAGGCAGACCTAGGGAAGAAGGTATGAAATGGGAAATTGTGGCTACCAGGGACATAGCAAAATGAATGTAATCTGCTCAGTTTGAACTTAATCCCCTTGATTTGTAGAAACTGGATATTTTCCATGTCAGCATACTTGGAGAATTGAAATTCTGACTCTGTTTTCAGAAAGCTGAAATTCCAAATCCATTAAAAGATTTATGATCAGGCTGATGTGTTAGGGCAGAATTCTGTGCTTGGGTTATTTATAGTGTACAGTATATCTGTATCTGAAAAAGGGGTAAAAATAACCTACGGGAAGAAATACTTATTTGTTTTTGGAAATGCACAGGTTTTAGAATGACTTCTGAAAGAGAAAAAATAGTTGAAGACAGAGAGGTAAATGACAGAAAGGGATGGAATTCAATATGCACTTGCCGGTGGTGGACTTTATCAGATTACATGACAGTTTTCTTGGCTATATATAACTATTATTTAAGAAAAATGAGGAATGGAAGTTTAAATCCAGTTAGACTTTGTGAAATCATGGTGTTGGAGGAATTATTTTTTAACCTGGAGGAGACGGAGACCAAAATTAGACAAGGAAGGTGGCATAAGGAACTGACTAATGGAGAGGCAACGAGAGGATGTAAGGAAGGGTGAGTAACGTGGGGTTTCTACAGGAGTTCCTCACAGTCTTGGGGCTGATATTATTGGTGAGTTTGGTGGGTAGACAAGATTTTGAAGAAGCCATTGCTCGAGTCCCCGTGTAGAGTACTACACCATTCATATTCAAGAAATTCTGAACAAATGCAGGGAAGAACAGGTAGGTTGAGCGGGAACTAGAAGATCCGGGCTCATTATCCCAAAGTAAAAGCTCAGAGTGAATGTGATTGCTGCCAGGAAATACATCAGAGAAGCAAATGCAACAGAGGGAGAAGAGCTATTTGAAGTGGTGAACAATGTTGCAAAAATAAAGGGGTTTACTTGGCCAGGAATAATTTTTGACTGGAGAAGGGATGGTGTTAACAGTCACAGCAAGGAGGTTCAGGACCTGATTTTTCAGAAGGTAATGGAGGGCCAGACACACACCTAGTTTTCAGATGGGCTTGACGTGTGAGAGAGACAATGTGGTATCTGATTTGATATTTGAGAAATTATATGATTGCTTTTGCCAGTGGCTGACTGTTTTCAACTCAGTGTTTTCTTTCTGTTCTACATCTACACTCATGTATCTGATGTAGAAAGTAGTTAAAAGTGGGAAAGCGCTCTCCCATGCACTGATGTTACTTCACTGCTGTAAAAATATTTTCACAACCTAATGATGATTTTATAATTCCCCAGTGTGGGGATGAAGTGGAGACAGAGTGCTTTTGTATACTGTCATCTCCTCTTATTGGGAATACAATAGTAATGACTAATGAGAAGGAAAATGTGTTTGACATTCTTCATTATGGCCACAACGTTTTCAGTGATGGGAGATAAACAAATGATTACATCTCTTGGATTCTGTGTAGGCAGAGATTGTTTTGAAATCATGTCTGTCTTATCCATTTATGTGTTGGCACCTTTGGGTATATCGTACAGACTTTTGCCCTATGAAGTGAATGCTATTGCTTCCTGCGTGATTTCCCACCTTTACGGAGAAGTGCCATTCTCAGTTTAATCTCAATGTTTTTGTACAAGAGCATTATACTATAAAATCCTAATCCTTTGCTATAGTAGCTATCATCTTGCAATTTAAAACTTCAGAAGACAGTGTAATAGGGCTATTTCAATAAACTTCATAATCTCTGAGGCATCGCAGTGAGAAATTAATGACTCACTTGACAGAACTTCAGCAGATGAGCACGTCATCACTAGCCAGTTTCCAGTTAAATACTATTTGAATTGATGCTGTGACTTCAGCTAGACAAAATTTCTGTTCCCATGAGAAAACTCATGTTTTTTTTACTAGGTTCTGTGTTTAAGCATGTATTGGTACAGCCAGATTACAAATTCTCTGATATGATTCACAGATAACTGTTTGTTCTTTGACCATAGCCGTGTTTGCGTAATCCTATTGTGAGTACAGTGGAGTTAAGCCTACATATCAAGAATAGAACGTATACCTTACTGCATCATATTAAAAATACAATGAATGAGAGAAAATTGTGTGCTGTCTATAGGTCTTTTCCTAATGCACCTTCTTGGTTTGAAATTGTCCTTGCTTGGAAACATGCTCCCTTTGTGTTTCACATTGCTGGTAATGTTTAAAGATGGAGTATAGAACCAAGGGTGTTCTTGCACAAATGCTACCATCTCTCTGAGGTTGCAGATTGTGATTTCACAGTGCTAGCAAAATAAATAGCAGTCACTTGAGGCATTATATTTCCTTTCAAAAATACTTTGACTAGGGAACATTAAAACCTAGTTTTTTCAAAATTGGAATACTTCCATTCAGTAATCCCTGTGTAATCTATCTGGAATCCACAGGATTGCTCTGAATCTGAGGGCAGGAAGCTTCGTCTTTACAGTCAAATGGAAGAATGTAGGTTCTCTTAAAAACCCATACTATTTACAGGAGAGTTGCACGTGCATCATCCTTCCTACTGCTCTCATTAGTTTTTTATTGTGAGGCGAGATTGATTGAATAGTCATTTCTATTGGAGTTGCCAAGTTCCTTGCAGTTTCTGGGGTGTTTATTAGAGCTTTGTGACAAATTGACTTTTATGATTCAATGGAGGGACCAAAGGAAAGAGGAGAAAGGTAAAATGTGTTCGGTTGAAAGGGAAAAGTTTTGTTTGTTTTGTTTCCTCAAGAAATATTTAGTTACAACTAATGATTTAATTCTGTGAAAATTGAAAGGAAATTTTTCCCCCATTATTTCCCTCCTCCCCATTTTTTTTGGATTGCAACTATAATTTGACACAAATCCATGGAAGATCAAGAAGAATGAGCTCAAACTGGTGAAGAAAAAAGCCATTGGACAACAGAGGTTTGAGCATCTGTCATGTAAGAGAAGAAGAGAGGAGTTTGACTTTTTTAAGTGTAAAGAATGAGGATTGAAACAAGATGCAGCTGAAGGCTATCAGGGACATAAAAACAAGAGAGAGTAAAACATTTAAGTTAAATGAGAACTGGCATAAGTACAAATAAGAGAAAGGAAACCATGAACTGATCTAGGCTGGAAGTTAGAGAATGGTTTCTAACTCTCTGAAGAATGAATGTTAGAAGCAGCTTTTCCCACAGGAGCAATAGAGACAAAATAAAAAATATGGTAAATTTTAAGATGAACTCAATAAATTTCTGTGCAGGATTACATGATGAAGTTGCCTTTGATGGCAGAGGAGTAAGCTATATGACTGTACATTTCATGCTAGTCCCATCTTCCTATAAACAATTTTGATTTGAATGGCCATTCTGGAAAAAGAATCTATCTGAAAATTTTATCTAGTTTTAGCTGTGATTGTCACAGAAGAAATAGTGCTGAGTGAGTAGGTAAGTCAGTGACAAAGTGCACATGGGGTTGGGATATGAAGATTGGAAAACTTAACTGTATGGTGTAATGTAAGGAATCTGGGGAATTTAAATCTTTGGGCTAAACAGATGGTACTTGGCACACTTGGTTATGGGATGCTGAAGAGGAACTGGGATACGGGAATTTATTATCTGAGCGGCAAATGAATGATGAGTGGGGAGAAGCTGCCTTCCCCATGGTTGAAGGTGATTGATTAGTTGGGAAGGGTGAGACCACATTACTGCATTGTGATAGATAATAATTTGCTGATAAGGCTCTACGGTGGGATTAGAGGACAGTTCTAGGCAGGTCCTGAAAATGGCAAACCATTTAATCTTCAAAGCAAAATACTGTAGTCAGAGAGCCAAATAGAGGAGTGGGCAAGCTTTTTGGTTTGTTCTGTTGTATATTTAAGTACAGAAGAGACTGAAGTATGTTTGTATTGAGAAGGTTCAGGAAGAGGAGAAGAAGGGAATGGAGAGAAAAGAGTTGGGTCTTCAGGAGACTGAGAGACAGAATGTGAGGAACAGAGCAAGTGAAGAAGCCAGAGGAAGATAGCAGAGGTCAACTGTCAGTTTTTGTGGCAGAGAAGCAAGATGGGAGAGTTGGGGGGAGGGAGATGGATGATAGGGAAGGGACAAATCATTTTAAACGTATTCTTTCTGGGGATACCACTGAAATCTGTGGAAATGTTACTGGAGTAAGAGGAAAAGAACACTCGGAGAGGTAGTGGAAAGGGTAGCTGAGATTACAGGCCTTGGACTCCAATTATATTGGAGAAACTAAATTATTTACTGTAGGAAGTGGCAAGCCAGAGGGAGGAGATGGCCAGTGTTTGCTGGAAGAAATTGTTCTGCTCTGGGATTTCCCTGAGGGATGCTGGGTATGTCTAAGAGCTGAGATGGAGGATGTGGATGTGGGGGGAATAAGTAAGCACCAGTGACTGGTGAGACTGTAAAATAGGATAGAGATATCCTAGATTGTGTGAAGAGACTTTGCAGAGTTTTTTTTATCCAGGATACAATCATTCTAGATAGATATATCCCAGTGACAGTGTCTGCACATACTGCAGGTACAGGTGCCAGATGCTGTCACTCTTTGTTTACCATGAGTAGATGAACATTGTTTTCTCAGCTGCTTTTTATATTGCCAGTTACCATGCGAAAGAATAGCTGAATTTCACCTTCCATGATGTTTAGTTACTATTAAAGTAATTGAGATATCTTCTCTAAGCCTTTACTTTCATGAACGGCACTTCTCTTTCCTTTATTCTGAAGAGTGAAAGGGAATCATAAACCCTCTGATCACTCCCCAGCCCATAAACTGCAAATGGAACTCTATGTGATCTCTTCAGTGCATTGATTTGATCTCATCTGTGGACCCATTCACACCTGACTTGCCAGAAAGAGATTCTTTTGCTATTTAGATTTCTCCACGGAATATTTTTAACCTTATTTTCTGAAATGCCTTTACAGGCACTCTTTTTGCAAAGTGACTTTTACTCTCCCAAGGAGATGTGATGCTGACAGTTTTCACAATTTTTTACATGAGTTACTTTTTCTGTTTTTAAGACAGAAACAAAAAGTTGAGATTTTTAGTCCTCATAGATATAGAAGACTTAATTATCTGGGGATCTCAGAAGTCAAAAGGCAATTAAAATGAATTACACATTTTATTTTCTGTTTTCCAGTTTCCTGAATGTGTGTTGGTCATGCACGTGGCTGAGTGGTTCTTATTTTCAAATACTTTGGGTAATCAATACTTGGATCAATTCAGAAGGCACCATCTGTGCACATAGAGCAGCTATGCAAGTAAATGTTATCTTCTCATGTTGTGAGATCACAAGTAAAACATTAAGGAAAATAAACATGTAAATCCCATTCTTCAGTACATTTATACAGAATGAGATTTGTCCTGACAAGAAATCCAAAAAATTCTTGTCAGGGTTCTGGAAAATAGTCAGAGTTGACAGATGGTGTACCTAGCTTCAGATGTGGATATAGACAAAGGGAATCCACTTTATCGCAGGGAGGGGGAAGCAAAAGGGATTAAAGAACTGCCCAGAAACAAAATTTGTTTTCCGTGAAATGGAGTGATTCATTTTCTTCAATATATTTTTTAATTTGTGTGTTCTTCAAACGCCGGCAGAAGCAGAAAATGAAAAGGCCCTGAGACAGACAGTTCTGCCTGGGTTGTCTTGGCTCAATTAAAACCAGAAACTCTGAAGAATAACTCTCCAGTCCAGAGCTGCAGCATCCATGGTTGCCAGCTATCCCTATTTGGACTATTTTCTGCTTTCTCAGCCCCGCTCTCAACTTTCCGCTCCACGCTTTTGCTGCTTCAGTGTTGCTTATTGTTAGCCAGTCTTGAAAACAGTTTTAACTGAGTATTTTTTTTTAAAAAAGCATAATGCTGCTTGCTAATGAGGGACTGTGATAATAAAGGGAAATGGTGTATCTTCTGCAAATGAATCAAGGTAACTGACTTACATAATGTTGATGAAATATTAGCTGGTCACTGTTATGTTAATGACATTGCAAGAAGAGTCCTGGGATCTCTGACATCTACATGTTTGTCAAAATACTTTAGTTGTTATTCATCTGCATTGCTATACTGCCTAACTTCTTTTTATTAATGAAATGTTAAATAGAAACCTGTATTTCTCACATTAGCTTCTGTCTCTATGGAGATTTCTTTTGAACGTCACTCAGAAAAAAGCATCAGCACTGAAGTTTAATGAAAATGAATAAGCAAAAAAATGCTCATTACTTTTGTGGTACTTAATAACATAGATGTCTTCTCTTTATCACATTTATTTAGTATAATTGTATTGGGTACTTGAGATTTCAAGCTTCTGTTACAGCTTTGTTTCTGAACAAAAAGATATGATATTTACAGGTCATAATACCCATGATGTGACTATATGGTGGAGATTACAATTTACGCGTGTTCTACAAAAGAGCACTTATCTTAAGTTCTGGAATTAAATGAATTGAAGCTTTATCTGTATAGCGCATTTATGTGACAAATACTTGAAGATTTGACTTCCTTCATAGGTACCTGTTTAGGAAGAGCTTTTCCTAAACAAGATCCTCTTCAGATCTGGGGACATACATTCCTTATGTATTTATTTATTTCTTGCAGGGGTTAAAGAGATAGAGAATGGAAATTGTTTCCATTTCAGATTTTCATAGCGATTGCACCATGCACTCCCTGTTGGGTATATAATAAAAGAAAGGAGGCTTTGAGAGACACTCAGTGTTTTTAGCTCCTACTGTACTCAGAAACAGCAGTAGTGTCTATTGTGTATAGGGCCTTTGTCTGGGTCCTCTGAAGATGACTTCAAATCTTCAGAAGTATGTGAAAATGAAAGTATGTATTTTAATATAACAGATTTGAGAAATAAAGTTATCTCTTGGCGTTTCTGTTCCACTCCCTTCGTGCTTCTCCCCTCTACCTTTTTTTTTTTTTTTTTTTGGTGCTGAATGTGATGAGATGTTTATTTCCATTCATTGTAACTGCCACTGCTTGTTTTCTGTACTTGAATAGCACTGTAGAATATCGGGGGAGAGAGGGGGGAAGGGGAAGAGGTTTCTTTATGGCCATTAAAAACACTCTTGGCATTTCTCTTGGGAAAATTCACTCTACTCGTTCTGGTTTCATTTCACTATTTTTTCTCATAAGACTTCTGCTATTTTTTCTTTCATTTTCCTCAAGTTTTCTATACAGTCAGTCCCATCCTTCTTTCTTACCGTTCTGTCCAACTCCTCCTCTCAGAATTGTGCTGCAGTTGCTTTACTCTCTACTTGCTTTGTTTACTTCTTTTTACTAATGATCTTCTACAGATCCTTACAATGTGTTAATATCTAAACTTCAGATTTATAACCTGGAGTCTTCTTGAGATAACATGTCTGGATCACTGGATGGGTGGGGAACTTCCTTTGCTTTCCTTCAGCTGACTCTTTCTTCCTGTTTCCTTGCCACTGTTACTGGGAGATAATTTGGGATACAAACTGGCAAGACTCTGAAGTACATGGAAATAAACAACTTGGTTAGCAGAATAAAAAAATGGCAAGCAATCCCCAATGATGCTTGTGTCTCTTGATAAAATTCCATGTTTCAACCCGTATGTTTGAATGTTTACTCTTCCATAATGCTCTGAAAAAAATCTGTTAATGAAATTAAAATGCAAGACCT
Organism: Tyto alba; assembly: GCF_018691265.1. Taxonomy (NCBI): domain Eukaryota; kingdom Metazoa; phylum Chordata; class Aves; order Strigiformes; family Tytonidae; genus Tyto; species Tyto alba. The sequence goes on from NW_024881322.1 coordinate 12,297,771, forward strand.
GAGAAGGGACTTCTAAAATTGCATGGTTCTCTACTTATTTGATTTCCACTACTGTGATATCTAAGCAGTCTGCAGTCTTGTCTTTAGAGCCTATTCCAGAGAAGTAGGTGTTATTGCTAGGAGGTAGGTGTTTTCATTCCTATTTTACACATAGTTACTGAGAATAAAGCAATTTAGGTGGCAGAAGCTGCAAAAAATGTTTAAACAACCTTAAAATTCTAGCCTACAGTGACACAGAAAAAATGTGTCAGAACAAGGGTTCAGTCTCAGGTTTCCTGTGCTTGGGTTAAAGTCTGAAGTGTTTGATTATCTTTTTCATTGTGATGAAATAGCACCATTTTATTTGTGCTGTTACTTTCATTTTACTCAGATAAGATGTATAAGAGAAAAAGGCAGGATAGAAGAGTAACGTGGTGAGGATAATGGGTAGACTCAATATGAACAAGAGAAAAACAATCTGGTGTTTAATTTTCAGTCAGTGTTTCTCTAGGCTGGGTTGTTAAACCAATATGAAATTACTTTTTACTCACAGAAACTTGATCTTGAAGTTATATGAATTTGATCTGAGTTGAATTTGTTGAATGATATGCTGGAAAGGACATTGAAGCCTTGACCTGAGAATTTTGGTACTTTCTTCTGGTTGTCAAGCTGAAAACACCACATGAAGAGCTGTCTTTACAACCTGTTGTCCCTTTTCTTTTAATGCAAAACTAGGGGGAAAAGGCTGGTAAATTAGCAGTTGTTTGTTGTTTTTTTTTTAACTTGGTTAGTCTTTGTGTAATCGTTCAGGTCAAAATTTAAATGGTTCATATGGTTTACCTGATCTCTGGTTTGTGTCAGTGATTTTTCATCTGATCCCGATCTTATTCCCATAGAAGAAGCTGTGTGTTTGCTCCTTGTGCTCTTGGCTTGAACCATCTTGATCAGTTGTACTGAAAATTACTTCTGGGGGAACAGGAGAAATGGTCTGCTTGTAAAAGTCTGTTGTGCTTCTGTTGTGTTTTGTTATTTGATTAGTGTGATTAACCTTATACAGTTTCCTTTATAGTCAATACAATAACATTTATTCTAGCTCTAGAGAGATTATTGATTCAGAGATATTTCCCATATTTAAAGCAAGGAAAGCTTCTAGAATCAGACTTACATTTTTTAAGTGTGTCTGTTGTACCTTTCTGTAAAATTCAAGGCTGACCCACCGTAAAGTCTTAGCAATGATACATCCACAGCTACCAGCATTTCTGCTGTTGAACACAGCACACTTTTGAAAGAATGATCTAGGTTTTCCACAGGATGGAACAATTGCGATGAAAAATACAGAGAAAGGAAAATAGTACAACACTTCAAAAATGCACACAGTAAGAGAGTTTTTTGTTTTCTTCACCAAATAAATTAAGCTCAATTTATGCTGCCTCTTGCTTGTCAGCACAAGATCATGTCAAGATGAAGAGATGTGTCAATGAAATGAGCATAAGGGTGGAGGTGGGTATTCATCTAGTCTCCAGCCTGTGACGACACGTACATTTGCAAGAAACCATGATTCCTAAATAAAATAGGAATGGGACTGTGTGTATACTCTCTTCCAAATTACTGAATTAACAGAACTTTGTATGTGAGTGGTTTTAGGGGCTATGTTGCGATTGTTGGCTAGGATAATTAAAAGGCCAGGCAAGTTGAAATGAAACAAACAGAAAGCTTGTCTAGAGGCAGTGAGAAGAACTTAGGAAAGTTGTCAAAACCTAGGTTGTGAAATTTTGTTGGCTATTATAATTAATAAAATAGTGAAGACAGAAATTTTGAGAAAGCAATGATTCTGTGAAGAGTGAATTAAAAATACTATTTTTTACTGTGTTGTCCTGGTTTCAGATCAGATAGAGTTAATTTTTTGTCTTAGTAGCTTGCATAGTGCTGTGTTTTGGATTCAGTATGGAATTTGGTATGAGAAGAATGTTGATAATACACTGATGTTTCCAGTTGTTGCTGAGAGATCAAGGACTCTCCAATTCCCCATGTCCTGCCCGTGCGTAGGTGCACAAGAAGCTGGGAGGGAGCACGGCCAGAGCAACAGACCCAAATTAGTCAATATTATGTAACGTTATGCTCAGTGTATAGAGGAAGGTTGGCTGAGGAGGAGGGGGCTCTCTCTCGCTTCCGGGATTGCAATTGTGGGATATCTTGGTATTTTGGGATCACTGGCTGGGAATGGGCTGGGGATCAGCTGGCAGGTAGTGAGCAATCACATTGTGCATTACCCATTTGTACGTTCTATTATTGCTATTTTATTTCAGTTATTAAGCTGTTTTTATCTCAACCTTCAAGTCTCCTTGTACCCCTCCAATTCCCTCCCCCATCCCCTGGGCAGGGGGAGGCTGAGTGAGCGGCTGTGTGGTGTTTGGCTGCCAGCTGGATTCAAACCCACAATGTGTGTTCACCTGTGTGTCTGACTTCTGATGTGATGAACATCTGTAAGTCTAGATGGGGGGTTCAGGAATGAAGTACAGCTTATTCAGCTGAATACAGGCATCCTCTCTAGTATGTTTTCAGAAGGTTGATGGTTCTAGGGGTTCAATTAGGTCGGAATAATGCTCTCATGGACAAAATGTGCTGGCCTTTCTCATAATGTTGTATAACAGGTGGGCTCGGATTATGTGGCCTTGGAGGAATCCCCTCCCTCCCCTTTTCAGAGCTCTTATTTATGTCAATTAGGGGCCCTAAAATCCCACTTGGATGATGGACCACAGGGAGAGGCCATGCTGCCCCGAGGGTGTCACCCTGCTGTTCTGCTGTCTTTGGTTGAGCTGTATTGGATTAAAAGGTAGAACCTAGCCATGGAGTTGAAGTGAACCATACTCTTTATGTGTGGAGGTGTGTAGGCGATTTTCCAGCCAACTTGTGTCAGGGCAGGCCCTGGTGGAGGCAAAGAGGAGAGGGGTGGACACAGCACTGCCAAAATGTCAGCCGTGGGGCCCCCAGTGTGTTTCCAGCCCCACATTGCTGCTGCAACAAGACCAGGGAGAAGCAAGCAGCATTTGCTGGTGGGGAGGTGGAAATAAAGCAGAGGACAACAGTTCTTAGGAGATAATTTATTACATGGCTTTGACACTTTTCCTCCCAGTTCTTGAATGGTTAGTGAACAGAGTGTGATTTGTGCCTGTTGGTTCATTATTTATAATAATTAGTTGAGTGGTTTATATGAGGATACCAGTCTGTGGATTTGCTTCTGAATGACTCACCAGAATTACTGCTTGGAGAGGTGTTCACTGCTAATAATGTGCTATTTCTTGTGGCTCACCAAGGGCATGGTGTTTTTCATTCCTAGACCGGAGGATTGCCATGTCTTTCCAGATGATGCTCTGCTCTTCTCAGCACCTAACACTCAAGTACTCATGTGCACATACCATCACATCAGTGCTTTTCCCTCCATTTCCCCCTTTTTATTTTTTTTTTTTTTTTTTTTGCAAGTATCCTAGTGAACAAGCACTTTTTTCCTTGTAGACATGCATCAGAACTGAAAAGAGTTCAGAAATATTACCTGTTTCAACAACAGTTCATGATTTAAAGAAACAAAACAAAACAACAAACTACTTTGGTTTTGCAGTGCTTGCCTTGTGCTAGTAGGTTATTACCAAACAGCATTTTATGCAAAGAGTAAATGGTACTTCAGATAGCTCCACTGGGAGTGGAGGATGGGAGGCTATTTTGATCCATTTATCAAATAGCTTGTAGCTTTCATTTCAGGGCAAAGACAAATTTCTGAGAAAAGAAAGCAAATTCTCACCTAGAGATCTATCTAGCAAATAAAAATGGGGGAAAAAAAAAAAGTTCTACAGGCTTGATGCTTTTGCCTGCTCTTGTTAACAATGATTATTTTTCCTTTAGCAAGCAATTATTAGATAGATAAATATACTCTCTTGTTGTTTGAGATCTGTTAAAGTCTATTCCTTTATTCTGGTGTTCACAGGAATATTGCTGCGTATTTTTCTGAGAAACTTCCTTTCTATTTCTTCCATTGTTAGAAAGAGCACTAAATAGTACTTTTAAAATCTTCCTCAGTTACTAATTGTCTGTTTCTTTCCTCAAATTAGTTCAACATACTTCACTGACATCTGCAAAAGTATTCCTGATTTACACAATTATGAGTGAGATGTGAATTAGAGCCTCAGGAAATAGATTTTTGAAGGTGGGGAGAGTTGTGATACAGCAATTAAATTCAGTCATTTAAAATTTTAATTAAAGTGTTGACTTTCCTATTATTCATTGTCTTGGCTACTTCACAAGTCACATAATTTCCATGTCTTCCCTGTTCCCTTGTTTTTGTAGTCACAGGAATGTTCCTAATATGTCCACTTGCCTTATAGAAACATTATCAAGATTAATTTTTCTAAAGCAATTATATTAATTAATGTCTAAGTCTTTTATTTTTTTTTTTAAGAGGTACTGTGCCTCCTTCCCTTTATTTTATTTTCCTAGGAGTTAACATTGGAAATAGAGTGACAGAAACAGGTTACCAGTTGAACAAAAGGGACTACTTTTTGTTCATCACAATGTACTCATATCTGCTTCTATTAGCCCAGTATTCACAGGTTACCAATACATCACTTCTTACTGTGCCACAGGTCAGGGAATTTTAGTGATTTCCCTTTTGTGAGCATTCCTCAGGGTTTCTCTTTAGGCTGTCCTTCACAGCTGGTGCTGTGCAATCGCAGAGATTGCTCTGGGATCCCGAAGGATGGACCTGTGGGATTATAATTAGGTTTTACTCGATGATTTTGTTTCACTGAATATATAAATAAAAAAGCATGAGCAATTGCTTTGCTGTAAGCCCAAAAGCATTGACCAATATGCAGTGGTAGAGCCAACTGCTCATTAGCTGATGTCTGTGCTTCATGCCGTGCCCGTCATCATGCTATTAAAGCCAGCTTTGAAAATGAAAGTGTCTTATTTCCACTAGTCCCTGCAAGCTGCAATTAATCAGGGGCTGTTCTGAAAATGCTAAAAGCTTTGCTCTTGCAGTTTTACTTTTGCACTTCCCACTTCTCCCTCTCCCTCCTTCCCTGGCTCCTAGCAGCTCCATAGGGAATGAGGTCTGCTGAGAAGCAGAAGTGAGTCATTTCTCTCAGCGAGAGAAATATGCTTCCCATTTCTCCCAGTCTTCTGTTGAAGGATTTATTTTCTATTTCAGCAGGCATCTGCTGAACTTGAGTGCCTGTGGTTTCCAACTGATGCAGGGGTCCAGGAAGGCTCACCACAGTGTAAGCTTGAGTATGGCAGGGCTTTAAAAGTGATCTGGAAGGAGGCTGCTGAAGTTAAAATGGTAAAATTTCCTTTTTTACAAGCAGGGCAAGCTGCAAATCCAAAACCTGCCTTTGGCTGCAGCTTTAATCTAGTAAATGTCACTCAAAGCAGCATTTCCTATTTTGCATAAGGGGGAGGTTCAGGTGAAGAAGAACCAACTTTTTTCGTGCCAACTTTCATGCCACCAGAGGAAGGCTCTTCCTCAGTCTCAGGGGTTCCAGAGGAAGGTGATATCCCAGGGGAATCGGGACAGGGAGTAGCTGAGGGAAGTGGCACAGGTCTAAACAGGTCTGCCCACGGGTGGTGGGAATGGAAGTCTCGTGTCTTTGGGGCCAGAGAGTCCAAGAGGTCTCAGCTCCTGATGCTTTCAGGGAAAAAGTAGGCAGAAAGGGAGACTGGTATAAAAATCTTATTAGCCCTTCCCTGCTCTATTTCACTCTTTACTTGGTGTGCGAGTGCCTTGAATTCATGAGAATGAGGGGTCTTGTGAGGAGACAATTGACTGTGAGGAAGAGGGATTTGGGCAGGGTGGTACTTTATGCACCAGCAGCCAGTGAGCTGCAGTGGTATGAACTAGAGGAGAACTGGCTGAAAAATGTGGGATTTTGGTAACTGTGGTGACTGTCAGAGGTACTTGAAGCAGTAGATTTCTTTCTGTCATATGACATTTGCATGGTGTTATGCACTAGCCATGCCTCTCCTCCACCAGCATTACATGGAGATCTAAGTGATACAAGGAGCTCAAGAGGGAAACCTTGAAGTTTCGAGCACAGGGCCAAACCTGCCATCTTTTTATTGATGTGATCAATGATCCAGGTGTTTTACTAGCAGCGGTTCTGGGAGAACAGGCACATTATATAGCCGAGACTGTGAAAACAGTAGGCGGTGTAGATCCCAGTGGGGAAATTGCACTGGCTCTGCATCTAATTATAGAAAGGGAGAGATTTTTGAGCTCAAATCAGTTGCTTATCAAACACATTAGTTACACCTTTTGAAATCAGCTCTTGTGTATTTGCATAATTAATTCTTACTTGTTGCTGAAGATCTTGATAGGTTGGTTTGTTCTTATTTCCCTTTGAGAAGGATCAAAGTCATGGAATGTGTTGTATTTCTGAAAATAAAAGGGGCATGAAGATATTTCCAAATGTCCAAAACTCAGAGCCTACTTTTCCAATCTGGCTGCTTTTTTGAAGATTTTTTAGACCGGCCTGTTGTTCCCTCTGCACAGTCAGGTTGGTCCATCAGGTATCATCCTGTAAGTTTCCAGTCAACAGAATACACGTTGGCTTGTCTGTGGACTTGGACCATCAACTGACTGGCACGTTCAGGTATTGGAGAGGTTTCAACTCTAAGTAGCTGATCAGCTTTATCCTATACAGCTTGTAGAGGTTAAGGCAAGGAACCCTCAGATTACTAATACCAGTGTTTTATATCTCACTGCCGTCATCTCTGCGTAACAAATCTTTTTTAAAGTAGAGATAGAGTCATGGTGTCAGTGTTCAGTATTATAGCAGAGGGAATTTGTTCTTCTGAGGACTAATGAACTTGGCGTCAGTGATGATGGCTTTTGTGTTACTATTGCCTTGCCACTGGGGGTTACAGTATGAGCCACATATATCCTACTGTGCATTTGCCATGAAATTTATGTCCAGCCATTCTCGAGGAAGCATAGGTTACTAGAATGCATAGTAAGAGCTAGGTATTATGAGTTGCATAAGTAAGGGTTTACACTTAATGGTTGCTAGTGCTGCCACAGGTTAGATTACCATTCAACTCCTGCTCAAGCACTATTTTATTAAAAAAACCCAACCCAACAAAACCAACACAAACCTCAAAAACAGGAAGGTGTTAATAATGTTACCTTGAGACATCCAGTTCCTTAGCCATACTAATAAAGTCTGGTGTCTCTGCATCTGGGGGGATCAGAACCTGGATCCCCATTCTGTATTTCTAAGATTATTAAAATCATCTGGAGGTGCAGAGATTTCTTTTAAAACACAAGAACTTAATATTTTTTTGCTTGTTTTTCATTAAGATATTTACTAATTCTTTGCTAAAAAGTGTCTGGAAGAGGTGAACAGGTTTATTTTGGGATTTGTTTTTAATCCTGGGACCTGATCCTCGACGCAGGGAAGTCCCTTTCATACGCTTCACTCTAGCATATTGATTTACCAGCACTGTCTCATTGAGGTCAGTGGCTGATGCATCCTCCTGGATTGGGGTCAGCAGGGACCAAGCAGCCTTGGAAGGTGGAAGGATCCATTCATCAGCCAAGGAAATGACAACAGGAAGCATTTGGGGGCCAGTTAGTGGTAAGTCTGCTCTACCGCATGATCAAAACGGACTAAGCTATTGGCTTGACATAAAACACATTTAACAGTAGTGTATATGGAGAAGATTTTTTTCCACCTGCATTTTTTTTTCCCCTGTTTTCCTTGTAGATGATTTGTTGATTTTTGTCCAACACTTCAAACCTGAATGGGAAATATGAAAAGAGGTGTCTCTCTAAGGGAGATATTTCTGTGGAATTTAGAGAAAGGAAAAGAAATGTTAGGTTAAATCTGTGCTCACACTTGCCTTAATCTGGTGATTTCAGTGGTGTCCTCCTGTTCTCTGATGATTTGTGGAATAAACAGTGTTTCATGTTGTGGATAACTCCAGCTCAAAGCTGGGCTGTGCTGGTTTTAATAAAATGCATCTAATCTTTAGAGCCATTTAACATCTGGAAAGCAAGTTGTTAAAAATATAAAGCGCATCTAATCCTGTGATCTGCTCAGAGCCTAGAAGAGAGGAGCTTTTTCTTTATGCTTTAAAGCCACAGCTAGGACATGAACTGCTGAGACATTTAGTCTGGTGTGCTATTTGGGCTGTCAGAGTTGTCTACCAGGTGCTGGATGAAAAGTTATGATAGCATTGCCTATCACATTCTTTATCTAACATATGCATAACTAATATCTATTTAGAGACAGAGCATGACAATGAGAGTAAGAATATATAAGCATTCTTTTTACGAATACATAAATGTAAAATGCAAGAATATATGATTATGTATATTGAAGATTTTTCCCTGTATGTATATTATTTTCCTGGTTAATGAAAAGGACCTTGATCTTCTCAGCCATATATTGGTAGTCTGTGGATTCAAAAAAACTGACCCATTAATTGGCTGGCATGATATTTTTTATTCTTACTCAAGCAAAGGTAAAAATTTAAAGCCCTTTGATTTGGCTTTATTAAGCAGCAGAATCAATAGATTGTCGGGTTTTTTCCTTCCTCAAATAATGTAAGTAGAAGTGAAATAACATTTTGTTTTATCACTAGCCTGTACTTATACATATGTTGTTGTATTGGGATGGTATTTCTCTCAAATGTATGTATGAGAACCGCAATGTCATGAAATATTTGTTTTTAAAAAGCTGTATTAGTGAAACTAAAATGTTTTCATGAACTCAAACTCCTTCAATCTACTTACGGTCAAATTGGCAAGCTCAGATATACAAGTCCTATCCCTAGCTCTTACAAAGTGTCCATGGTTTTGCAATATCACCTCATTCAGTCTTTACAACAGAAGCTGCCATATTCAGACTTCTGAGTATGTTCACACAGAGCCTGCTGGTGTGATTTTAATGCAGTGCGGAGATATCTGAACCATTTCTCACCAGGCTTGAAACCCCAAGAAATGGAGCAAGTACTTGGGTAGGTTTTCCATACATTTTAAAAGATGAGCTCTCTGTCACAGTGGTTAAAGGGACACTGCTATCAGGACTGGATTGTGCAGGCATCACCCCATGTTACTATAAGCACAGCAGCAATGCCAGCATGGCTGATCGGAGGTTTATTGTTTACCTGGTGGCAGAGAGCCAAGGATGTCTTGACAGCTAATGAAGACAGGCACTTGTAGAGGTGGCTTCTCAGTCCTATTTCAACTACACGGAATGCTCCATGAGCTTAATCTTTCTCCATTGCTTACAGAGGGAGTGTTAAAGTAACCAGGCTCACAAATCAGGAGACTCTGTAAGCTCCCTAAAATCAGGTAGGAAGAGTATGGCCCATAGTGATGAGTGAAGTGGCACCAGCCACATCAAATGCAGCAGGCTTAATTTACTTGGGAGTTAGGGCCCATTGGATAATTATAAATACCTTCTCTTTCCCACTCTCTTTCCATTTTCTTTCCAGTGAGAATGTCTCCTTATTTCTTTGGGACCTTGAAGTTACATTTTCATCTTGGCTGGCAGTGATGTTGATGGGATTAGAGAGTACATTAATGGTTGTTTCATTAGGCTGTGAAAATAAGATATTAAATAATGTGCTCTATTAAACCTAGTTATTAGAAAAAGCTTGCCGTAGTTACTAATTTAATCAAATTTGTTAGGAATTCGTGTTCTTGTTTGTGCAAACAGTCTCAGACAATCTGGTCAGAAAGTCAATTAATGAGTGTTTGCTCCATTATAAGAGAGCCTTTCTTCATTTTTAAAAATCAAAATCAATTTGTCAGATTGATTTTCGAAACATGATAGTGACAATGAAGGTTTGTAGAATGGGAGACAATAGTAGGGAATATCCAGAGCTTGACATCAGTATTGACATTGATTTGCTGGGTGACCTCAGGCAAGTTGCTTTTCTCTGGAAAGTATCTCTAAAAACAGTGCTGTCGAATCTATGGTTGTCTCAAAGATTTATGTACCATATGTCCTATCAAGTAGAGAAAGTAGTTAACTTGTCAATCCTGGAAAGTCAACCTTGGTTCTGAAATTCAAGCGGGATTTGAGTTGTCACTGATAGTTACATAATCCTTATTCACACCGCTGCAACCACAACGTTTGCGAAGGCCTTTGTATGCAGGTAATGACTGTAAGTGTCTAAGCTAATGGAGGGGAGAGAAGAACAGTGTGTCTTTTATGTCTCATTTTTTTTGACTCTATAGAAATTACAGGAAAACTGTAACTACACGTGTATGTGAAAAGCAATGGGTTGCGTTCTGTCCTGACCAAAGTCAATGCAAGCGTTGCTGTTGTTTATATCCTAGATCTGTGAAGACAGACACTTTCATGGAAGTGGTTCAGAAGGAAGATGATTTTTATACAGTCCCTTCAGCACTGAAGCACATCTTCAATTTATCCACTTCTTAGCATGGTCAGTGTTGAGATGATTCAGGACTATCTGAGAGTGTTTTAAGCTTAATATTTGGAAATGCATGAGTTTGAAGGCTGTGTGAAGTTTTGTGTGGTGCTGAAGAGCACAAACTTGAGACTTGTTAGTGGGCAACAAAGTACACAGCAAGATGTACGGAGCTGATGAAACCCCTCTGGAGAGGTGCAGTTTAGTTTTGCAGATACACTGAAACCAAGACACTTGAAATTTCACGTCTTTATAAAATCAAGTGACCCCTTATTAGTTAAAATTGTAGTAAAGCTTTTTTTATCCAAATTGAAATGTATAGTGATTTCACTGTGGGTAAATATTGGTTGTTAATTGTATGTAAGAGCTGATTGTTAATGCTGTAGTGAGGTTAAGAAATCGAATAGCCATAAGCTTGATGGGATCCAAAAAATAGGATTATCCACTTATCTCAATAGCGAAAACATCCACAGTTGTATTAGGGAGGATTAAAATATGCAGAAGACCTAAAAATCTTAGTGAATGGAGTTAAGAAGCAACTTTCCTCACATGCACTTTATTCTCTAGTTGTCAGTGAAAGCATTGGCTATACATGTTTCTATATTATAACTGTCTTGGCTAGTATGGAAGTAGTTATATATGGTCTTAAAAGCTTGTTCACCTCCTGCATTTGCACAAGTGGACATGTTTGCTTTCTGGAGAGTCACAGAATTGTTGAGGTTGGAAGGGACTTCTGGAGATCATGTGGTCCAACCCCCTGCTCAAGCAAGGCCATCTAGAGCAGGCTGCCTATGACTATGTCCATACAGCTTTTGAATATCTTCAAAGATAGAGATTTTTTAAATGAATTTTACAAGTACCATTGAAATTACAGCATGAAAGACGTGAGAACTGCTTGTGTTAGCTGTGAAACATACAGCTACAGACAAAGATGGTGGTGACAGCACAGATTTATTATGGCAGTCCCTCAGTTGCTGCAAAAGTCAGGGCATTCAGAAGTAGAAATTTCTATAATACTGTTAAATGGACCCTTTTTCTCTTTGTTTTCTAGTAAATGTTTAAAATTACACACCAAACTAGAGGAGTGATATAACTGCTCATGGCAGTGGATAAAATGTTGTTATTACATTGAAAATAGAAGTCACAGACAGAGCCCTAAGAAGGTCAATGCTGAATATGACACCATACCTTATATTGATGTCTACGACATGATTTGCAAAATCTCCTTTTATAGCAATTTAGCTGTAGAGTTCACAAAACACTCCACACAGAGGATGCTTCTCTCGGTTAAATGACTGAAAAAGATTTATAGCCGTGTCCAGACACCTTGGGAGCATTCAATATACCATGTAGTCTCTCACTCTGAAGTGGAGCAGGAATAACTTCACGGCAGTCAGTGAAACGACACAAATAAAGTTCCTTCTGGAAAGAGGAAAACCAGGCCTGGTTTAGTGTGATTTTCTGGATCTCATTAAAAAAAACGTACCTCAGTAATGCTGGCATCAAAAGTTGTTGTCCATTCTAATATTTCATGTGGGAGGCAAGGGAATTTATCAGTGAATCCCAGAGCTTTCATACAGAAGGATTCTTCCAGGTTGAGAATATTTTTTCTGGTTTTGTTTTCAACACAGACCTGGTTTAGGCTTCTGCACCTGAAAGTAATCTAAGACTTTGTGTCATTAAAAAAAAAAATCTTGTGATTATTTATTATAATCACCAGAGAAACTGACACTTTTCTGGTTTGTGGACAAGCTTTGTTATCAACTATGGATTGATTGTCCCTGAGATCCAGAAATGGCCTTTATCACAGAAAAGTCTGACCTGCTTCTGTGCCTGGAGGAAAAAAAAAAGTATTCTACTTCTCTCTCACTTGTGTTTTTCAAGAAAAAAAGCTGGACTAATATGAAAACGCATAAATTCTCCTGAGAGGTCATCCCTGGCCACATGGATTTGGGATTGTCTAGGGGTTTTGACTACAGAGAATATAAAATAGAGGATAAAAGGAGGCTTCATACTTGGTCTCATCAGCATATATCAGAATCAGAATTTCACTACATCTTCTCTTCACCCTTCTCCAAGGAAACATATAGGCTGGAGTTCTCCAAAGTTGTTTTAGAAGAGAAGGGAGAGAAAAGATGTTGCATGGAAGAATTTGTTTCCAGCCTTGATAATTCTAGGACAATATATAGAAAAATTCTGCTGAAAGTCTTTTTGCAGAGCCAAGCACTGTTAAGAATACCAGCTATATTTTTCTATGCAATTTTATTTTTGGCTTCTTGTATGTGTCCATTATTATTTTCAATTGCATGCTGTCAAGAACTTCAGATCTTTTTGTCATAGTCCTCCCTCAGTCTGTAAACATGTGGTACAGGTGGATTTGAAATGAAAACTTTCAATTTTTCTGTCATTTCCTTTTTGTGGGCAGGAAAAAATTATGAGTTTATATAAAACTATATCCTAAGCATAAAAAAGAAAATAAATTCCTCTGATATTAAGGCCTAATTTTCTCTTATTATTAAAAGATATATATTGAATTAGTATAGAAGGTAGCTGCTGTATACTGGAAGAACAGAAAGAATTAATGAGGTTTTTTGCTTTGTTTTGGCTAAATTTCTTTATCCTATCCTTAGCCTGACATCCTTCATCTGAATATCTGCAAGCATGTGTAGGTTTTATGATGACACTCCTGTCTTATCCTGATTTCAGCTGTGTCTTAGATAAAAACATTCTCACTTCTTCAATTAGTCTTACCATATACTATGAATTGGCAATTCAATGTGTTAACTTATGAGAGAAAAGACCACAAATTTACTTCCAGAGACAGCCTTTTATTAGCGTATGGCATATTAGGTGCCACAAGTCAGTTTAATTCTTTCTGCTCATATTGTACGTGTTTGATGTGTAAACATAAACTGCCAATTTCCAGGTCTTTCTGCATACCAACTTTGGCTAGATCTAAACTCAAACCTAACAAAAGCAAGAAAGGCAAAATGGCACACACTTGGCCATTGTCAACATACATAGCTCTAAACCGGGAATTTCCTTCTTGCGTCCTTGAGGGAATAACTTACCTTGCTGCCTCTGGCAAGTGCTGATATATTGCATGCTTGCAGTGGAATATTGCTCTCAATTACCAAGCCCAGAGGTATCTGGAAATTGCACCAGATAAAGTGATAGGCAGAATCAAACTGAAATGCATCTTCTTTGTGTGGTACAAGCATGTCCTTTAGCAGCCCCATTGATGAGAATTCTGTGCTGCAAAAAGGTTGAATCTCTGCTACAGCAGTGATTTAACTCAGTAGCACTTTTTTTTGTCTCATTGAAGAATAGTATTTCTTCCTCTAGAAGTGATTATCCTCATGTTTTGTGCCACCTATCTTCAGATGGCTTAAAGTGATCTCCCAATTAGAAGCTTCAGCACCCTGTCCTTTCAAAGCCCAAGCACTTTATTGATTAAACCCTCAAAAAAATGGAGGCACTCAAAATCCTAGTCCCATCCTGACAATGAGATTATCTTTTGTTTTATATACTGGGATTTTCTAAAATGTGGGCAACTTGCTTCGAAGGAATAAAGCATTTGTGTGGAAGTTTTTAGAGAGTCCTGAAAAACTGGAAATAAATGAGCAATAAGTGTGCTGGGAAGAGGGGGCAAAGATCTTGCATGTAAATTTTTCATTTTATTGAAGCTTTTATGTGGTGAAAGAGAGACAACACCTATTTCCTAGGCCTTGTAAAGGAGTTCGTGTTTATGTGTGCAAACGATAAGTGAACAGTTTACAACCATTTTCCCTGTATGATGATGTCCTTAAGGGAACCATGTGATAGGCAAAGCAGGCGGGAGTTTATCTCTCTCAGTTTTTAATTTTATTCAGCAGGGTCAATCCTCAGAGGACCATGACAGTCGTGGGGATTAAGAATGGATTTCCCTTGGCCCACAGTTACATTAGATTTCTGTGCCCACGGAGGTACTTTTCCCATTGCTCTGCCGACATGCTTTGCTCTCAGTGCTTCAGTGTGTGTTCATCTTCATAAGAAAGCTTCTGGAAAAGATTTATGAACAAGCTATTGCTTCTCCTAACAGGGACACAGGGAAGTCTTAAGTACATCAGGAGAAAAATGTACCAGTCTGGTTGTGTTTTATGTCATTAAAGCAATATAAAACATGCCCTCTCAGGGGTACCACGTTCATAGGCACCTGTACTGATGCTTAGCATGAAAGAACAGAAAACAAGATCTTACAATAATAATGTGGCACAGTAAATATATTATCTAGTATTCAAATAAACCCAAATCCACAATTTATAACCCTAGACCATTTAGAAGGAGGTGTGTTAGAGGGGGTGTGTGTGTGCACTGTTTCAGTTTGTAAAACCAGCAGTGCGGAAGTACGGTCAGACTAATGAATAAGGCTTAGAGTGATGACAACCCTAATCAATTCCCATTTCATCTAGGGATTTACTCTTCCATGCAGGCCAAGTTGGTAAGTCTGGTCTTGAATTTCAGCTCTCCATATTTAAAAGTACTGTAATAACCTCATCATAGGATAGAAATAAAAAATCCTCCAATGCTTGTTTGAGGTACTCATATCTAATGATGATGGAGGCTATTGAACGGCTTGGATAAAAGAAAGTTTGTATAAGCCGTGCATTTTAATACCTCTAGATAGTGTATTTTCTTTGGACAGAAGATCTGTAATCAGTGTATGTTCCAGTCAAGGCAAAATACCTCATAGGTTTTTGTAGTTGCCATCTTAAGCTGGTTACTCATGGCTGAATTTTTCAAACTTATGCCATGTCTGTGGATAACTTCAGTGTTACAAAAGCTACAAGCCCAAATATGTTTAACTCTGTTCTTTCTTCCCACCTCAGATAGACCCATACCAATTTTAGTGATAAATTTTCATCTGATTGCATTTAGGTGGATAAACGATGTTTCATCTGCCAAAAATAACATATGGACTTTCTTCAACAGTCATTCTCTCTTGTGCTTTGGAAAATAAAATGTTTCCATTGTTAGATCAAGTTGAGAGTTACCGCCAGCTCCTCCAAACAATGCCAGACACTGAGTCTAGAGCGCCGTGCGACTGAACCTTGGCTCCACCAGAAACAAAAATGCTCGTTTCCATCATTGGACCAGCTTTAGCATTTTTATGTAGACCAATTTCTGATGTTGTAGGCCAACCCAAACAGTACATGAAAACTCACAATTCATAGCCTGTTTGGGTAAAAACTAGACTGAGAGCAAGCCTGTTTTATTGTTTCTTGGCCTAAAACCAACTTCTTGTTCTGAACTGTTGTTACTGATGACAGGCAGATTTACTAGTCCCCTCCAACTCCATTTGACAAAATTAGTAACCAAACAACTTCAAGTGCTTTCTTGATCTAAAGAATAATGACTATATAGTAAGTAAAAATCCTTTTCAGCAAACTGTTTTGATTGACTATTTACACAAATATGTCGGGCTTAGGAGGGAAAGAAAAAGTTCATTAATATAACCATAATGATGTGCTCATTTACATTAAGCAATCAAGACTGGCTCTAATGGATCATACTTTGTTGGTTTTGGTTTTGTTTTTTGTATTTGTTTTTTTTTTTTTTTTAAACCCTCTTGCTTTCCATGAAATCATTGTGATTATTTTTAAAACAATGCAATTAGGCCTTTAGATATGGTATTTGAATATTTATTCTGTTGATCTGAATTATTAAAAGCATCCTTTCTCTGAAGTATAATTTTTAATTATCTTCAGTGGTGGTGTATCTTTAATAAGTGCTTTAGCTGAGACATGCAATTATCCCATACAATAGTTGCAATGAAGTTTCAGTCATTAGTGATGCCTTGTTAAAACTATTTGACTGACTGTTGCATTGCATCTGCAGGCTGTTTTGTCTTAAGATCCAAAAAAATAATTCATGCTAGGCTAAAATGTACAGAGATAAACTGGTAAACCGAGCCACCAGGTTTATTTTGGGACTGAAGGTTAGAGTGTGGTCACTTAGGTTGGGCCATAAGCAGCAGCTCTGGAGAACGGAGAGTGTGTAGGTGTGATGTTTTGCTCCGTGCTGTATTTTGACCTGGAGTTTATATGCTTAGTTGTCTAACTGCAGCAGGGTTGGGCTGGTCTGATCATAAAATTCCTTTGTGGTGAGCCTGATTGTATCTAAGTTTCAATGTTAGAAGATTGGGGGCAGACATATCTCAAAATAATAATTGTTTTAACAGTGTGGTAAATTTCTTCTCAGAAATGCAGGACAGGGTGATCGATAGGTTTACTGAAAGAACTTGACCCTAACCAGTAAAGCGTGAGGTTTTGCCCAAGCGTCTCATCTCTTGTTTTCCTATTTATCATCATGCATCCATCCACGTTAAGGGCCCTCAGTCCTGCCCCTGCTCCCTGCCAGCTGAAACGGCTCCTTGCATGGCCTTGTGCCTTCACCTCACTTCCTTGAGTGACCCCTTCTTGTGGGTTTTCAGGGGAGGTGAAAAGGAACATGCTCAGTGGAGCAGTGCCTTCTTTTCCCAGGCTCATTGGTATTTGCTCTGTTGCCTGTGGTAGACGTGAATCGAATCACGTAAAGTTTATGCATCAACAGGCTTATGGCGTCATTGTGTAAGCTTCCAAATGAAATGCCTAAATCCCTCACATGTAATACATTAATTTAAGGTGGTAGTATTTACATTTTTTTTTCTTGTCTTGATTTACCAATCATTTTATTTTCCTTCATATTTTAAGGTAGTATATTGAGCTTTTATAACAGTGATTTAGATTTAATGGTCTTTTCAATTTAGCTGTGGTACACTTTGATTCTGGAGTATTCACCTAGTGAAGTCTTACTAGGTAGAATTAAACATGGACTATGGAGATGCCCAAAAGTGCACATGGGCACGCACACACACACACACATGCACTCTAACACTTCTGGGAACATAAGGCAAGATGTAAGTTACCAGTGATGAAACTAGTATGGTTCTGTAAAACTTGTTCTATGAAAATAAAAACTTACACAATTAACTAGTTCATAAGTTTGTAATATTAGCTGTAGCACAGATGTGTGATTCTCTATTGTATACCAACAGACTACCATCAAGAAGCACAGTTCCTGCCCAGTTCTGATAAAAAAGGATAACCATCTCAATGAAATAATAATTCAGGCTGGAAAGGACCTCCAGGGTCAGTTTGCCCATCCTCCTGCTGAGCGCAGGGATGACTTCAGTGTTAGACCAGCTTGCTCAGGGTCTCGTGCTGCTGGTTTTCAAAAGTCTCCAAAAAGTGACATTCCACAACTGATCCAGGCCTTAACCACTGTCACTGTAAACTGTGTTCCCTTTGGTTGGAGCAAGAACAGTGCATATAAACTGGTCATGAATAAATTTAGATAGGAAATCAAGATGACTTTCGTGATGTTCTGGAACAGTGCTCTGATTGGGTTTGTGGGAGGAGAAAGAGTCCCCTTGAGCCCAAGATGCATATTTGTCTCATTGTAAAAGTGATGATATAAATGTCTCCAATAGCAAAGAACTTGACTCAGTGACCCATTTCAGATTTGAAACCTTGATGCTTTTACCAGTGATGGGTGTTGAATTTGCTGCTTGCACTTGAAATGGTCACCTTTGCCACTTCCCTGTATTTATATAGAATTGTAAATGACATACATTTCTTACTGTGCCCGGCTCTGGTTATATTTCTGTAGGGAATAGGCGTAATCTTTCTCCTTGAATTAATGAAGCTAAGTCTCTCCTGAGAAATTTGAGAACAGACTGGGCACACTAATAGAGCTTGTTATCTAATTTACCAGAGGAGCAGTATTATTCACAGTTACTCATTTTGTCCCTTCTCTGGGTAGAGAGGACAGCTCATACTCCAGGTCTGTTAGTGCAGTAGCTTTTCCAGGCAATTAATTCTCAGGCACACATACATAATGAAGTCAATATTTTACCTCAATCATTCTTTTTTTTCTATATTTATCAAATGATCTGTCTTTTCTGCTGCCTTGCACTGTAGTATGAATGATAAAGTCACTGAAGACACTACTGAAGTTCACGTGTGTTTTAAGTTTCTGAATGCCAATCTAAGGTGGAAGCGTAAGACAACAACTGGACCATGAAAGCATTTTCACTCATCCTCTTGTGGTGGCAAGCCCAGGTGGGCTGGGAGGGAGTGGACTCCATGCCCACTGTGTGAAACTTGAGGAATTGTGCAAATTTATGGAGACATTTTCTTGGGGGAAAGGGCAGCAGCCCCTGTGTTAACATCACTTTCAGTTGGTACGGCTGCGATGCCTTGCTCACATCTGCACCCTTTGCAGGTTGACTGTCTCTGCACTTATCCATATGTGCACCTGTAGTATAAAATTACCTTTTACTCAAAGGCTCATTCTTCTAAGGGAAGATGGTGAATTACTGCTTTAGGTCCCAAGTAAGATGTAGTGGTTCAACGACCTCATAAGAAACACTGATTCTAATATGAAGCAGAAATTTCTATTATCTCCATTATGACTAAACATGCATTATATTTTAAATAGTTGTTAGAGGGAAAGGGTTATTTGCTCGCTTTGCAGGAAATGTAAAATTGCATCTAATGAGCTTGTTTGCAATTTTTGTAATGTATATAGCCATTAAAGTAAATTATTTTAAATATTAAACAGCAGTTACGCTTTGGACTGTGTTTCATTTAAACTTACTATGATGGAATAATTTTCCTTACAGAGTGTCAAATTGCCATCAATTCACTTTCTAAATAGGTTATTGAGTTATAGGAGACATATATGCCTGAGTAAAGTTATGAACTGTTTATAGTATGGATCTACAACTACAAAGTATTCCTCAGAAATGAGTTTAAAAATGGTGTGATATGTAGTCAATATGCTTTTTACTGCATCTTTAAAAGAGTAATGTATTTGAGAATATACTGTACCTGAAGAGCTGCTTTGATTGGTTGTGTAAGTAGTTGGGAAGTGAGACAGATGACGTGTCTTGAAAATTAGAAGATCAGCGTAGGCTTTCTAACCAAGTTGTTCAAGCACTGAGGATACAGCTGTTCTCAGGGAATTTAAAAATTTGTAGTGGGTATCAATACTTTTGAAAATTAAGTCACTTAAGGGTTTCAAAGCCTTAGTTAGACCCTTCCTGAAAATACTCTTGTCTTTATAGGCTCTTACAAAGCCCTTCCACAAAAGTATCTAAGTTCTTTCCAGCAGCGTATTAAATGACATCACTAACATTTTTAAAAGTTGCAGTAACAGTTATACCAGAACTATAATGACCTCTATTCTATTTTGTGTAATGCAAAGGCAATGACACGCCAACGTTGTAGTAGGAGTTAAATTTGGGCCAGGAATAATGTGAGGGTTTTTGTATGGACTTTAAAACAGTTATAAACCTGCAGAAGTGTGTTCGACCAAGCTGCTCACCTGGAGAGTTTCATGACAGGTAGGTATGACCTGGCAGGGTAGGAAAATGTATTATTTTTTCTGAATCTTTGACTCTGGAAATATGCTAGAGAAAATAAAGGAAAGATTACTTAGAAGATTACTCAGTCAGTTTACTACGGAAGATACTTTTTGAATTCTCTTTTATTTTGCTGTTGCCTTTTCTGTTCAAGGAAACAAGAAATCTTTTTCTCAGTCACTGGTAATGAAATATATCTTGAAATGGGGTTTTCTTCCACCTATACAAAATGGGTCTTTTCCAATTCAAAGTCGTCAGTCTTTCTCTGTGTAGTAGAAAAGAAAATTTGTGTCCCCTGGAAAAAGGTCAAACGTTGGTTCAGAGAAGGTCAGTTATTAGCTCTGGGTGTGTTACAGTTTTAACTTGCAGGCTTTGTCAGCAGGAGGGGAGGCTGGAGGCAAAGTGCAATTGTAAATATCTTCAGTCAAGGGGTGTGGGCTGAGTGATGGCTCCGTTTACTCCTGTCTCTAACCCCGGCTTCTCTTTAGTGACAATTAGCCACAACCTCGGGCTTCAGATGTTACAAAGGCATAGGAGCCATGGTAACAATTGTCGTCATTCCCAGGGTCTGTACTATATGCCCCAAGGGTTTAAGAAGAAACGGGGTGTGAGGCTTCCCCTGTATGGCTAAGAAGAAATACACCCCTTCAGAAGGTACATTTCTTTGCTCTGCCTCTCCAAGCTGTCATTATGCTTGCTTACCTTCTTCCTTGATCTTTCTCATGCTGATTCTTCTACACAAAATTTGTATCATTTTTGATGATTAAAGCTCATAGCTATCTATAATGACAGTTTCTGTCAACACTGCCCTTCAGATTCCTTGACTGTGCATTAGTAAGTTAAGAACATGTTTAAAATTAGGCACACGCTCTGCTCACACATAGCTGATTATCTTTGTCTGTGCCTTCATCCTCCTTGATGACTCTAGCAGTAACTTAGTGCTTTTGTCCATACTGCCTTCTACAAATCTTGTAAGATTTCTTTAATAACAACTTTTTCAATGTATATCATGCCCTAAAGCATGAATGCTACTTAGTATGAGTTCTTATTCTTCTGGGAGGAAAGTCAGAATGTTGAATTTTAGAAGAAACTGGCATCATGGAATGGAAAACATCAACCTTGAGAGGGGACCAGAGAGTCCTGCTGCCAGTGTCCTTCACAGAAGTGTCGTGCCATTTGATTGTGTTAGGTTTCATTAGCAGAGTAATTTCTACTCACTGATATTAGTGTCTGTGTGTTAATGCGTATGTTCTTAGACCATATGACAACCTGTCTGATAGTGAAAGAGGCTTATGCTTGTGACTCTGGAATAGAAAGGCAGATGGATCAAAGGGACGTTTTTCTCAGAAGCTGACCATTTAAAGATTGTGCTTTTGATCATGCATCTATTGCAGGGACTCTTTAGCATTGTTGTACACTGCAGCTCAAAAAATTACAGTTGTGTTGTATGTCTATCCACTTACACTGGTAATCTAGAGTGTATGTTCATTCCTCTAGGCGGAGAAATGGTCTGTTAGTATATGCAGAATACATGCTGCTTCTTTTCCTGTGCTGGGATTATTTGAAGGCCTGATTTGTATAGATACATCTTTTACACCTGTCATTAAATGGTTAGGATGGATTCAGTCTTTTCAAATGAATACCCTTTAGTATGCTCTTGTCGTTACAGGCTTAATTAGTAAGGCTCAAAAGCTTTGCCTACATAAGGGATAAGGGGTAATGTTACTGACAAAATGAGCCATTGCTAAATGTCCTTGACAAATGTGATAGTTTTGTTTCTAAAGCATTTATTTTGCTCAAGGGGTTTCTACTGCTGTCCTCATGCATCATCATGGACAATTTGAAAGATAAAGAAGCAACATCAAACAAGAATCAATCCAGCCCCAGCTATGTCTCAGTTTGAACCTGACCCTTTTTGACTTGTTTTACAAAATTAAGTCCAACTTCTACCTGAGTCAGCACTAGTAGCAGAAGTTGGAGAGTAAGGGTCAGGCACATTACACCTTTCATGTTAGGCTGATGGGAGGGGCTCTAATACACTATTTATGTTTTTCTGAAGTCGGAAAAGAAGTTCTTTGTCTTCCCTGGTGGCAGAATTAGGCCAGCTCTGAGCATGGCAAAGAGTTTTTCCCTTACTGGGGAAGCCAGAACTAAGACTCAGGCTGTCACACGGGCGATGTCACTCAGGTTTGTCTGGTGCTCTGAGCACTCTGGCAGCGTGCTTTTGCACCTTTGACCAGTTCCAAAATTTTGCTTTCTCCTTCCTGAAACAAGTCCTAATTTTAATTATACAAAGCGATTAGCTATTTAGCTAAATTCTCAAATATTTTAATGAACCATAACACTATCTAAATGTAATTGCATGATTTAATATTTTTTCACGCAGTTGTTCCTATATCACACTGGTTATAAAATTTTAATAGCATGGTTGAAAAATGTTCAGTGAGCAAGGCAGGGTTGGGGGATTTTCTGAAGACATATGGAAGGGGTTTTTTGCAGTTTGCTGTTGAACTGTGCTGAAGCTATCAGATAAAATAGTGCAGGTTCCTTCAGGACATGCACACAACAAATCATAATACAGACAGAACAGCCTGTGGCCCCCTCTGGGGTGCATTAGGTGTAGATGGGATAGCACATGCTTCAGAATCATGTCATTTGCCCACGATAAATGGTCAAATCCCTTGCTCCTATCTATCAGATCAGTGCTTTACCTGTCATGGTAATAAGCCCATTTTTAGGTATGTTTTTAGGGAAACACACATGAACCTTACTGGAGCTACAACTTCTAAATTGTCATTTGTAGAATAGGAGCTGGAAATCAAAATAGTGTCTAGAGAGGAGAAATACGAAGGAGTGTACACAGCTGCTGCAGTGGCAAAGTGAGTGAGATGGTATAGGTGGGTCATCACATTTCTCCTCGTTCAGGAACCAGGGGGTTAGGTTTGTGGTGAGTTTATCTAGTGACATCAAGCTGCCATCCCGCCCCTGAGCGTGCTGGAAAATGTAAGACACACATTTTGCAGTTTTATTCATCAAACCTATGGTTCAGATTGCTTATGTAGATAGCAGGGTTTGACCGATGCAATGAAGTACGTACCTACAGGCAGGCAGTTAATCTCCAAGAGACACTGATTCTCATGGGTGAGCATCTCTGAAATACAATCACTTCTGATGCAAGGTTCCTGAACGATGAATGCTTTGTTATTGGTCTTTGCCCCTTATTGGGGCTCTGGCCCAAGTCAAGGCTCTTCAGCTGGCATCCAGGTTTGTCTCTCATCAGTGTAATCAAATGGCAAAACATAGTAAAGTAATTGGAAGCTCTGTGTGAGGGAGTGCAGTTAATTCCTTCATATTGAGCTGTTTTGTTCACCTGTATGACAATTTGGAAGTGTTCTGAAGGACTTAGGAGACACATAACAGCAGTTTAAAGATCTGGATCTACATCTTTTCTTTGCTGTTATTTGTGTATATCCAGTATATTTTTAAATGAAGGTGTGCAGAAGGAAAGCAGGTGGGTTATATCATCTGGTGCTGTTGTGCAGAAAGTAGGTCAAGTTTTAAGAAGAGATCACTAACTGCTCTCATATTTACTGAGACAGAGTTATGGTGCTAACATGCATTCAGAATTTATATACAGAGAAACATTAATACTTTCAACTGTGTATAAATATAGCCTTTGGTCTTCCTTTTTATTCTGTTAAATCCAGTATTACCTGAACAATAGCTTCCAATTAAATTAACTGTTCTTCAGTCCCAGTAATGTTCCCCCTAAGGGAATGTGCTTTAGTGTGCTTGCCTAGATATTGACTTTCTTACCACTTCACTTTATTCTGAAGAATAAGGAAATTCGTGCTCAATTTAATTAAAAAAAAAAAAAAATACTAGCTGTCAGAACTACTTTTTTTTTTTTTTTAATCTGTATAGATATATAATATTCACTCCGTTCTTTCAGATTTTCTGCCAACAAATACAACATTTCTGTTTAAAACCATACAATTCCTTAATATAATTTAATGAAATTATACATTTTTAAGTATGAAATGGGGCAGGAAGCTGTCATTTTCAGTCCTCTTGTGTCTTTGAGACATAGAAAAATGGTTTATCAGGCTGAAGAGATGTTGAATGTTGAGATTATTTACACTGCTGAATATTATAACTGGAGCACTTAAAAGTCATTAAAGCATGAAAATGCTTGGTCAACTGTTGTCAGTGTTTTAAAGTGTATCATTCATTATTTCATACAGTTCTAGCTCAACAGTGTGAAACGAAAGCTCTTGTTTTTCAAGAATGTAAAAAGGTAAAAAGCAACTTTATATAAAGGGATTAATGTACGGAAATTTAAAATATACGATTAAAAAGAAGGAACAGTATCCCACACTGGAGCAATGAATATACATGGGTCCACATTTATAAATTTTTGCATAAGCATTTCTTAGAAGACTGTTTTTTCTCTTTTAACTTTTTCTCCCTCAAAGTTACCAGGCACAGGAAGAATAAGCTTTATCTTTCATGGAAAAAAGAACAAAAGCACTAAAGCCAGTTCATCATGGTCCTATACAGTTAAAAATGTGACTTTTTTTTCACTCACTGAAAAGAAGAGATGGTCATTTTATTAGTGGTTCTGTTAATTACCAACCCTAAAAGGGCTTGAGTTATTGGACTACGATAGTGTGGTATTTTTAGATGTGGGCAAGTTATTTTTAGGAATTTTAATAGCTCCTTCTGCTCTGCAGAATTAATCTCAAGGCGCTTTTACAGAACGTCTATTAGAAATCATCCCAATAAATTAGTTTAAAGCTTCTGTAGCTGAAACAGCTTTTCTGTTTTCTCATGGCATAGCCAGCAAATTTCATCACCCAGTGTATTTATTAAGGCTGTAGAAACCAGAAGGTTGGGGACCAGAGTACCTAGCTACCAGAAGCCTGGCTCGTAGAGGGTCTCCAGCACATGGAAGTAAGTTCATGGGTTGTCATTACTCTTGAGGCTGTTTTAGAGGATAAGTTCCTATAATATCCAAACAAATCAGCCACTCTATCTTTTTTTTTTTTTTTAAAAAAAAAAAAAAAAAACAACCAAAAAAAAACAAACCACAATTTTGCTTCCTATTTATATCAAGGCCTAGCAGTTAGAGCACTGGCATAGGTAGTGCCAAGATTTTGGCCGCAAATGCCGCCTCCTCAAAAGGGGATTTACGTCAAGCTACCAGGAGAGTGCCTTGACCTCCAATTCCCAGGCTAACTGAGGTGACAGGGTTGGGAAGTCTCCAACCCAAAGAAATGTCAGATTTGTGAGGCCGCATGGAAAAAAAGCAAGAGGAAATCCTAGTGGTTAGTGCTGAAAGGAGGATTGCTGGATGCCAAATCCCAGCTTCATACTTTGGTTATATGTTTTACCCACCTCTTTAGGAAAATGGTAATCTTTTGCAACAAGTCTGGACAAAGGTGTACTTTTGCAGCTGTGTCAACCAACAGATAGTTCTGCACTTCAATTTTAAACCTGTAATCTAAAGTTGCCAGTCAAAATATCCTGTCTAGTTTCAGGGTTACTTAAAAGCAGGAATTTGAGGACTTAAATGTGAATTGGTTCTTCTGGGGAATGAAGTCATCCATCACGGATGAAGTATCATGTTTCATTGGCTTAGAAGTGGGTTGGGAAGCGAGAAGAGAAATCTTGACTGTGGCACTCCGGTCAAGTCACCTGGTTGGCCTGGATGTGATCTTAAACCTCTCATCACTAGCCCCTCAGGGAGTATTAGACTTCCAGGTTTGGAAACATAGGATCAAAGGCGTTAGTGTTGAGTTAATAAAAGCTTGAATTCAATATGTGAATTCTCCTGGGGCACCTGATCCTGCAAAATACTGCAGCTTGCCTTAAATTAATGTGTACTAATGGTTGGCTTGATTTGGGAGATCAACATCAAAACTTGTCTTCTGTCCAACCTCTATTCATCTTAAAAACTAGTAATGCAAGTTAGGGTTACAGGAAAGGAGAGAGAAGGGGACAACATGAAGGCATTTTAACTATAATTGATGTTTTAGTCAAACTCCGTGCCTGTGAGCACAGCAAGCTCTGGCTAAAGTGTGTGCCTGTTCTGTTGACAGACTCAGTGTAGTCAGAGCCCATACGATTCAGATAGGTCTTGTGCAAAGAGGATGGATGTGAATTTATCCAGCTGAATTTCATAGTATCATTCATCACAGCAGTGTAAAGGACAGGAAAAATCCTGGAAAATATGCTTATTCTCAAAGGATTGGTCAGATTTTTCATAGATCTTCCCAGTTAAAAAAAAAAAAAAAAAAAAGAAGAAACAGTTTTCAGAGTATACATTTTAAGAATATTGTTGCTTACATCTGGACTCTGGAAACAGAGGCAAATGATGCCATCTATTTCTATGATTCAGAAATAATTTTTGTCCTATGAAAATAATAGTTGAAATCTGCCTCTGCACTGTCAGAGTCTGGAAAATGGAAAACTGAACTATGCTATTCTAAAAAAAAAAAAATACCCACAAGACGGAAGCCCATGTAAACAGCAGAAATGAGGTAGTCTCATTCATGTTGAGAAAGTAAAAGGGAGTATACTTATCCTTACTATTAATATTCATTAAGGAATTAATATTGCCTGAAGCTTTCCACCGAAGCTAATAGAATCAATACTCTTAAAGGTCTTTTCCAACCTAAATGATTCTATGATACTATATACCCATTGGTCTCTCTCCAAATAGAAGACACGTTCAGGTGTGTGGCTCCCTCTTCTCATCACACACAGACACTATAGATATGGCTGACTGCTTTTAGGTCCTTTGGACACCATATTCAATGAGTTCCAGACTTCTGAGGTGAGTCAAACATCTATTTAGTCTCTGTTTTGTTCGTAATGGGAAGGATTTAATTCAACTGTATTGTGTAAATTTGGGGAGGACAACTTTATTTAAATCTAACCTTTTGTGAGATTGGTTGACCAAGGCAATCTAAACTTTGAGTGTATATTTGTCTTTAAAACCTCTTAAATAATTTCTAGTGGTTGCTTGGGGTTATTTGTTTAGTTGTGCCCAGTGTCGTATAAACACTGTAGAAATCCAGTTTAGACTCTTTGATATAGACAAATAGATATAAAGGTTTTAAGAAATAACCTTTCCTCACATATCTATCATTCAGGAATTGCTGATTGGTTTCATAAATATTTATCAGTATGTGCTTTTACCTTTAATAAACCACAGTGCTATTACATCTTTGAAAATACCTCAGATTGGCTGATTATTGATACACCTTGTCAAGCCTTTAGAGTAGTTCTACTAATTTAAGCCTTAAAGGTTCTGTGTAAGCAGACTTACTCTTCAACCTTCACTCTCCTCTAGTTAAGAAAATAATGTGTATCAAGAGGCAAAAATGGGAGACGTGTTGCAGGAGACATATTTTTGGTACTATTTTCTATCCCATGAACTGTTTTGGTTGATGAGTGTTCTCTGTAAAATGCATATACTCCACTGTGCCACCTCGCACCTCCTTTATTTATGGGTGAGTAAGATTTATGGTTTGTGTGGTGTGATATGAAGGAGGACTCTTGAAAGATCATGCCTGTTGTCAGAAAGAGCTAGGGCACATCTGCAAACAGGAGAGGTAGCAAAGCTGAAGAAAATGCACCTGTAAGGAATCAGTAGGAGAAAAGAGGGATTTTCCTTTGGACAGTGCAGTATTTTAAAATTACATCTTTACATCAAGATGTAAAGGTTTATGCTTAAAGCTTTGCCAGATTGCTGCCTATCCTCCTCCCAGGTTTACCATACAGAATATGTATATTCATGGTTCCTTCCCTTTTGCAGTGTCCCTTCAGCTACATTGAACCTTACATCTGAAGTAATTTTATGTTGTCTCAGCTCCCAGAAGAGGCAGCTACCCTGCAGCTTCCATCTCTGCCTGTTTTGTCTGTGGCATGCCCTGAATCAATACCTCTGACTTCTATTTTAAAAACGTGCTTCTTCCCAGAATTTGTGCATTTCAGAAATGACCTCTAACATTGCTTTTAACCAACCCACCTTTGAGGAAGCAGATAGTGTGCTCTGAGGGCTCAGTAGAGTCCATGTACAGCTGAACCCATCTGGCACTGGAGAATGCTATGCTGTATTGCTTACTCAGGGAAGCTAGCAAGCAGACATTTTGGGGGTATCACCATCGAATGTTTCCCTTCTTTCTTCAGTTTGTTTATGTTACCAATGCATTCAAACTCTGTACAATCAATGCAGCAAGATGTAAATGATGTTCAAAACAAATTCCCTGCCCAGTGATGCATAGAAAGGAAGCATGACCTGATGAAAAAAATTGGTATTGCAGCAGGGCCCACAGTGGCACAAAAATACAAAAGAAAGCATCCTAGAATGTAATTTCAGAGAGGTTTCGTTCAGAATTCAGAATCTGTAACACTACTTTAGCATGCTTCATGCTGCTCCCTACTGGACTGCAAATTATTAACCTAAATATTTATTAGTAGCTGGTGATTCTCTTAGCTTGTAGCCGCTAGCCTGAGATGAAATATATAATCTGCCTGTGCTAGTACCTACACAGGAGCCTCTATTTTGTGTGTTTCAGTACCATTGCACTCATGGCAGGAAAAAAGGGAGTTTTCCAGTAAAGAGGATCAGGTGCGACAATGCTGACAGTGAGCCTGAATCCCAAGCAAGCTGTGTCGCAAGTATCACAAGTGTTTATATACCAATGTCAGCATATACCCTATAGAAGGAAATTCAGCAGTCCCACAAGGGCCTTTGGTAAATTGAAGTAAAATAACGTAGCTGGACTTTTCTGTGTGTCAGAACCAGTTATGAAAGAGCTCATCCGAAGGGGTGCGAGAGTTAGGGGAGAAAACTCTTTTCAGAGTGCTTTTGTAAGTAAAGAAATTGGAGGTTTTGTCTCGCTTGTAATTTCATCAATTAATTCTGGGCTTCCACGCATAGTTTTGCTGCCCCTTTTCAAATTGTTCTGGGAAGAGCACAGGTCTGGTTTTAGCCTCTTCCTCCCCAGCAGCACTTGAGAAGAGGCCTCTCTAGCCCTCTTCCTTTGAATCTAGTGTAAAGTTTTCCCAGGTGCTCACTTTTCACACATCCCTGATGCTGACAGCAGTGAAAGGCTAAATATCTACAAAGAGCTTTTTCTTGACTAGCTATCTCCTAAAACTTTAACAGTTTTTTATTTTACACAGGTTGTTCAACACTTCAAAGTGTAGAGAAGTATAACAAGTTTAGCAAATACACATTTGCTAAAGTTTGTTGCTTTGCTTTTATTCACTTTTTTCCTTTTTTTCCTTCTCAACAGTTATTTAATGTAAATTATTATGGGGATAGCTCTCTTTCTACTTCAGTGTTTAGAAAAAGTGTCAAAGACAGGAAGACATTGCAAATGTAAATTCGTACTTTTATAATTTGAAAAATGAGCAATGTTTACATAGGAAAGAAACCACAGGACCTTCATTGTTAATTTGGTGTTGGCTGAAGTCGAGGAGTACCATATGAAATTGAATATTCTTGGTGTACTTTCAGAGCATAAGTTATGACTAGACCTCTGTAAATCCTACGTCAAATTAACAGAGTGTTCAAAATCAGGGGGTTCCCCACACACACGCACACTTCAGTTTTAATCCATCAATGTGAATTTTGTAGACAGTTTTTCTGACAGGAGAACTTTTGATGGCATTTTATGAGTTCTCCCAGCCTTTCTGCTTGTCAATGGCAATTCTAGAGGCAGCTTTTTAAAGCAAATTTGCAAATATGAGGGAAAGTTATGTATTGTTCTTTCTTTTTTTTGAAATGGTTGAATCTGGCATATATGTTCAGCTGGGTAGTCTGGTTTTACTCAGTTGCAGAGGGGGATGGAAGGGCTGAAAACAGTATAATCTCACTGAGCCTTTTAACATTGCGAGTGTGGCACTCATGAAGCCTGGTTTCTTCTGTATTGGAGCTGAGGCTCTTTTTGGATTCTTTGTTGTCTAATAATAGTGGAGAGGTTACACTGCTGTGGTTTCCTCGATGGAGGTTCAATAATGTACATTGGCCATTTATTGTCAAGCAATGTGTACAAACTTAATGTTTTAGACAGCTCTTTAACATTGTTTGAAATAGACTGATGGTTTCATTGGTCTCTAGAGATGGACAGGCACTTTGTATCAGCCTCATTTTCCTAAGCAACTATGTTTAAAAGATATAGTTTATGCTAAAACTAATCATGTTTTTTACTTTATTGTTAATCTTCCCTCGAAAGGCTTTTGATTATTCTGTGAATTCACTAGTTAGTCAGAATTGCAGTCTCAATGGGAAATCAAATAACAATGTTTATTTTGGATCCTTTTAGATCCAGTTAATTCCATATGAGAATATTACTTTAAGGTTAAGGATTTTTGAGGGATGAGTGAAGTCTGCTGGGAAACATCAGAGTTGTCATACTCTAACCCTGCAAAGTCTTCCTGTACTGATCAGAGACCAGCACCTTCTCCTGACGGTATTGCTGCAATCTAGAACCCAGCTTACATTAACTCATGGTTACTAAAATGCTTTTGTAGGCTGAAAGACATGTGATAATCATATGTGTTTCCCTCACTTGCCATTCCAGGTTCAAAATGCATTTTTAAGTCCTTAAAACTTAAGTTTTAACTTTTCTGAAGTTCTTTTCTTGGCATCTTAGAATAATTCTTCACTTGCAGTGATTCATATCAGTATCACTGCATTTAACCAGTGCTTGACTAAACTATTTTATCCTCACTGAGGTAAATGGTGGCTTAATTATGGTGTCATGTGTTTTGGTTTGCTACAAATGTAAATGAGATATTATCATTTTTCACATTAAGTTGAAGGAGTTTATTGTGTAAAACAAGTGCAGACAGACTCTGCATAGCTTGAGCTCTAGCTTTGTTTATGTGTTTTACACTGGGACAGAATTTGTAAACATCAATTCAGATCGTTGCCCAAACCTTACTGAAAAAACGTAGGAGCATGGATCCTGTTCAGATCTGCCAATGCCACCTCTGACTTGAGGTGTTTATGAGTTGGCGTGCTTAGCATGTGCTGTGGCAGGGGAGGTTGGAATGATGACTCCTGGTAGCCTAAATTGGACAAAACTGGGAAGAGGCAGGCTGGATATGTTTTG
Organism: Tyto alba; assembly: GCF_018691265.1. Taxonomy (NCBI): domain Eukaryota; kingdom Metazoa; phylum Chordata; class Aves; order Strigiformes; family Tytonidae; genus Tyto; species Tyto alba. The sequence continues at coordinate 12,328,758 of NW_024881322.1, forward strand.
AAAAGTTTTGGTCTATTAGATGATGATTAAACTGATCTTTGATAATTAAGTAACTTGCACAAAATTCTTATTCACTGAAATGCTCAGCATGACTGTTTTGAAATGACTGGCTGTCCCAATACACATCCCTTCTCTTTCAACACAGTATTTGTGAAGCTTTCCCTCTTCATTGCTGGACAGAAGGTCCTCAGAAGCTTTTTAGCTAGAGTGCACCTCTCAGCATCCGTTTGTGGCCATGTAAGTGCTGTGTCATCTAAGGAAGTTGATGGCAAAATAAACCAGCTTTGGGCAGCTTCAGTATCTATTTGTCCCATTTTGCATTATTGATGCTGTTGTGCAATCTTATTGACATAATGCAGAAATAGGCCTCATGAAGGTCAAGCACAACAAATCACTGAGATGCTGCTAGTGAAATTTTAACTAGTCGTGGTGGAGCCAAAACTGAGGGTGAGGGAGGAAAATAGGAAGGAAAGGGAAGAATAGGCAGAAACAAGATAGTGTTGGTGCTAAGACTTCAAGCTAATACATATTTGTTGTGTCTGTTTAGAAATATTTCAGGAATGAAAATTTACCAGGACAAATATGAAAATAATTATCGGCAAAAGGATCATTTGGGAACTAATGTTTTCTTCAGTCAGAGCCTGAGGCAAGAAGGTATTTGGGTCTTGCAGTAGTGAGTACAGCTGAAGTGCTCAGTGCCTCTACAGCAGGAAAGCAAAGCTGTTTGATCTCAGATACCTGCAACCCGATGACATTCCTGCATGGCATGTGGAATCCAGCAGTGCATGAAGGGAATGGAGATGGTAGACATATGCCCTTGTAAACACGATAATATGCATAAGAAGTTTTATTTTAATAGATGATCTTTGCAAGTTTCCTGTTGTTCTTTGTTGCATCTTTTTCTCATTATCACTATTCAAAGACATTTTTAGTGCTGCTCCTCTTTCTAACCTTGGGTTATTTCAAACAGATGTTTTTGAAGTGCTTTGTTTGTGTTCCATTGAGTGCATGCAGGAAATCTCATGCGATTTTTTTTTTTTTTTTCTTACATGAACAGCCGTGAATGAAAAGTGTTTCCTACAACTTACCATTTTGTCAGCTGCACAGGACTTTCTTTTCACAATCCTTAGTGCAAACTTCACATTGTTTTATATCTATCTGCTAATTTATTTCATAGTACAATGAACAAACCACCCATTTCAGAAGTTTCTTTTCCCCCAAGAGGTCATTTCCCAATCATGCTCTCCAAATTTAGCTAATTGCACTTTTGACCCATCAGGTTGCTGAATATGTATTTCGTGAAATCTTGAGGTTTTTCCATAACATTTGGAATTGGTAATTCGTACCAGCTGGAGCAGCCATTCTCACTCCTTTTTTTATGGCTCAGTAAAGGAGAGGTGAGTTAGTGCAATTAAAACAAGGAGGTAATATTCCACCAAGCAAAAGTGGATGATATATTCTTAGGATGGACTTCTCGGGGTGCTTGAGTAGCCTTTTCGAGTTCATCGCTAAATAGGACATGTAGTCTTGGAGAAATGAGCATGGCTCAGAAATTTTCTTTCACTTGAACTTTAACCATCAGTGCTGCAGTGGCCAGATTGTGGTTTTGGGGTAAGTCCAGTTCCTGTGCATATTAGCAAACATACAGGTTTGGAAGGCTAACACTGGTTACCAACAGTACACCTGGATCTGTTATCCAGTCTGGTAATTAAAGTAGACAAGGAAGCAGTCTGCAGTGCAAAGTCCAAACTACCAGGATGTCAATAAAGACCACTGTGTGGAGAACTACTTCAAATCATTTGCGTTCAAAAGAGCCATGGCTGGGACCCAATCTGAACTACTTTTTGTTACAATTTGTGGCTTGGCAAACTCCAGCTTTCATTTTGTAATTGCCTTCTCTTGCCATTTCTCTGCAAAGACTGTGGTTCTCATGATGGTGCCCAGGTTGTTAAAAATTCCTGGCATGGCAGTTATCTAGCTCAACACTATCACGTGCAGCTAAAAGTTGGCAATAGCCTTGATTTTCCAGCCTTTAGCAAAAGACAGGGGAATGTTTACTACTGACTTTGGGAATGCTTCCCTCAAAATAAAGATAATTAAGGTTAGCAAGAATGGGCTTGTTTTATAGAAGTATAGACTGGCCAGCTTGCTGTTGACAAGAGGAAAGTAAATTTTGCAACTTAATACAAACTGTGTGGGCTTTAGGAGAACAGTTTGTTTTTAACAATATTTGTTGAAAGCGTAAATTGTATGTTGAAGAAACATGTATTAAGCATCTGAGCTAACAAATGCACATGCTAGTATTACCAGAGAAGTGTGGTGAACTCCTGAAGTTTTAGAGTGATTTCTACAAAAAGTGCATAGCAGAGCTTTAGTGTGGTGATAAATAAAATTTTGGTACTAATTCAGCTAATTTTTTCTGATTTATAGACCATCAAATCAGCTGCATAAATAATGCCAATCAATTAGCTCTATAATATTCCTGGTAAGTATGTTGTCCTGAACGGAAAACAGAGGCAAAAGACTGAGGATGCACATCTTAAATGTGTCTGTCTAAAAGCCTCAAGTGCCTGGGTATCCAAAATCTACCAAGGAAGGGTATAAGCTTCATATTTAATAAAGGAAATGGTTGAAGTTTTTAACCAGAAATCTGAGGATTTTCCATTTATGCCAATTTAGAATAAAACAAAATCTGAAATGTTTTATCAGTGAGTTACCCCGGATCACAGCAAAAACTGAAGTTAGCAGCAGTGTAAAATGTACCGCTCATGAGAAAATGCTTTATAGCTCCAGATGTGTATATAGCACAAAATCTTTGGCTCATATCAGCTGGCCTGTCTCTAGTGGGGTCAGTGACGATGACTTCAAGAGCATGCAGCTGCCTTAGGGTTGTAGGGAAGCTTGGGGGTCCATTAGATTGAGCAGAAGTTTGCCAGACCCAGACCCAGCAAAGAGCGTTGAGGTCAGGTGGGAATTTGCCATTGCTCCATGCCTGTCTCTTGCCGTAGGTGATGGGATACAAGTGGGATGTAGCCTTCGTCTGGGTCTGGGGAGGGGATGATGGCTGGAGGTGGTCTGGAAGGAAGCAGCTTGGGAACTACTCCTGCCTTTGCTCACGGGGCGTTTCTGAAGACCAGGCAGGGACATAGTCCTGCCTGAACTTCACACTGCATGTGGACTCTGATCTGCATTTGCCTAACTGCCCTGTGGGTTCCTAAAAGCTGCTCTGGAATATAACTGATTCTAGGAACTGGAAAAAATGAGATCATTGCAGACTTTCTGCCCAAGGATATTTTAATTGTAACATATGGGGGACAACTAAGGTTACAATGAAATATTTTGAAATTATCTGTTGAATTTCTCCCTGATCTCTGCAGTGAGCATTAAGTAAAGAGTAAGCGTGGAGCTCTGACATTCAGATCTGCACAAAGCAATCTGCTAGCATCATTTGGAAGAATGACCTTGTTCAGAGACCCAGAAACGTAATAACTGTGGTTTCAAAGAAAAAGAGGTCTATATAAAACAAAGGGGAATACATCATTGGATGCCACAACACTAAACTGATAGTATGTGTTAGTTGCCTCAAATGAAAATTTAGATGGTTCATTTCAGGTACCTATTTTTAAAGATGCAAATTAAAAATTGTTAGATTTGTGGTTCATGTTATAACTGGGGTAGTTTTTTATAAAAGCCACCAGCAATTTGGAAAGGCTTAATTCTGGAAGACTTAATTTGCTGTTGTTGGATCTCATTTTCAACAAATTCAGTGATCCCATGCTTTCCCCAAAAAACTAATTCATGCTATTGTCCCGAAAAGAAGTAGTCTGGCAAAAGGCAAGCTTACTTTGGGAAACACCAGCTAGAAGATGGCTAGTTGTGAAAACAGAACGCAGTTTGCACATGAGAGAAGAGCACAGCTTTTAGAATTTTTCAGTAGTGGGAATTTATGACTGTGAAGGGAAAATATAAACTATGTACAATTTCACTTACAGTTAGCTAATGTGGTCAAAAGTTTATTTGACTTAAACTGAGTTAAAGCAAGACGTTCACCATCCTGCCAAGGCTCACTGAACTTACCGCCGTTGCATTTTCGTTCTTCTAAATAATGCAAGATTAATTGATTATTTATTTTTTAAATCTTTTTTTAGTTTTTAATTCAGAGGAAGAAGGATATTTCAGGAAACATGAGGAAAGCAAAACAATTACTTGGGAAATTGCTTGTAATTTCTTCTGATGAAAAATGCCAGTGTAGCAATGCTCTGTGTTTCCGTGATTGCTCCTTGCAAACACGTGTTTTTATTTCCCATGAAAGGTGTCACTTGCATTTTTCTATACCAGAGCGGTGACAGAAGATCACTATCCAGCCTAATACAAATCTGCTGGGTCACAGGCTGCCCGTTACTCCTATTTTCGGTTGCGTTTTGAGGGTAACTGCTGGAGCTGGCTTTCTGGGTTGTCTTTTCCTCAGCGGTTCACCCGCGCGGTGCAGGCAGAGCCTCAGACTACGTCGTGTCAGGCTGTGGGCAGAATCATACCCGCTGGCTGCTGCGAGGAGACGTGGTGAGCTCCTGGATGACTTTCTGTGTGTGCTGGACCCCTCCCACCAACCCACGGGGTTGAATGGCGCGTCAGAGGCTCTGCCAGGCAAACCAACCGTGGAGGCATCTGCCTGCCCGGCGGGCTGAGGCTGCTGCACGCCTGCGTTGCGCGGCGTAAGGGCAGGCGGCCTGCTCCGGGTGCTTCTGGGGCACTGTTAAATGCCCCGCTGCGTTTCCTTTGCCGTTTCTTTACACCCTAGCAGGCAGACGGGCACTGTCACGGGGCATCTGGCAGACCTTCTGTGTGCTCGCTGCTTAGCTGATCTGCACGGGCTCTCTAACCTTGCTCTGTCCCCAGAATATCGGATTTATTGAGTTTGTACGTTACAGCGAGATGGCAGGTGCACACCTATTTCTGTGTAGCAGTTCTTGGACAGAAACATCGTTCACTGCAGAGTTTGTTTCTTAAACTTATTCATGTATTTCCTACCAGTAATTATGGTGGTTTTCCAGAGAAGAGTAAGGAGTGTAATGTATATCAGAAGGCAGGGTTTTGTCTTTCAGTACAGCAGATGTTTGTCTTTCCAGCCTATAGGACCAACTCTTGATCTTTTTCTGTGTGTTGATTGAAGTTGCTATTTATGCAATCAGATCTATTTCTGATTGTTATTTTGTTAATTTCTAAAGCTTGTGGCTGATTTTATTTATTTATTTTGATTTTTAAAAAAAAAAAAAAGCAGTTTAAGCTGGCTATCAAAATGTTATCACAAATGAAAATCACGAATTGAAATCATTCTCTTGGATTTTCATTGCCTAAGGGTAATTTGACTAACAAAAGCCACATAAACACAGACTGATAGCAGAAGGTGCCTCTTATTAATGCCCCTAGAGTCAGAGTGACAAAGATTTGCTGAAGCTGAAAGTGTTTTTCCCTAGTATCTAATTGTAATGATGTTCATCTGCAGAAAGCTCATGAAGGGCCTTATTGTAACTGGGATCAATCTCACTGTGTGCCAGTTTTTGCTTGTGAACCTCTGTGATGAACAGGACTATGGATAGTGTCCCATACTGAAGTTAATGCTGACAATATTTGGGGGGAAAATTTATGTATCTAAGTTCACGTGTATCTAAGTTTTGTGTATCTGATCATTACAAGATTATTAGAAATGGTTTCTTGTATGCATGTAGCTGCTTGCAGTCTTATCCAATATCCAGTTGCAACACCTTTTACGAGTATCCCCAATTTCATTGGAAATTGGTAATAATTGAGACTGAAGGAAATGACTGAACAGAACAAAATTACTTCACAAGAACAGGGAGAGTCTGTGAGAGCAAACCTGATTTCTTACAGAATGTGTTACAGGATCCTTTATGGTTACAGAGAACCCCCAAACTGTTTGCTCATGGAGTGCAGAGTCAGAATTACACTGAATGCAATGGGACATTGTCTGCTTAAGGAAACTTGATTCCAAACCTTTGGAAACTTGAGGCATAGCAAGAACAGATTCTATCCTGGGATATGAAACCAGCATTCAGGTTATGAAACCTGATGTTTTATTGCTACATATGCCCGTTTTTGTCAGATGTCCTCCATAAAATTCAGTTCTCTGTACAAAACTTTCTTGTACCATATGTTCTTAGTGCATCAGTAAAACCTGGTACATCAGTAAAACTCTCACAAAAGAGTTGAGAAGGGACATTCTCATGCATAGCTGTAGCTGTGGAATGATTTAGTGTTAGGAAAAGGTTTTTTCTTGTTTGTGTATATGAGCTACATACATCTCTGAAAGGAAGTTTGAGTGAGTGACACATCTTTTCTGGGGTTATTGCAGCAGGAAGCCAGTAACTGATTTTAGCTAGCTGTGTCACTATTAGTGAGGGTGGGAGAAGTTCTAATGTAGCTCAAATATCTTAAAGTTTTTGAGAACATTTTCATATTTTACAGAAAGATAAATCAAAAGCCTTATTTTAGTGTGGTGTGGATCACATTTACCTTCCGCTCCTCCTCCTCACATGGGAGACAGAAAACTGAATAATTTTTTCCAACCCGTATCCGTAGCAAACTTTTGAACTCACAACCCAGGCAAATAATCCACTCGTGAGTATTTTCTGGTCTAGGGTACAAGTCCTTTCTTCCACCGAGCTGTTCTTTAGGACTGACCTATCAAAGATGATTCCCTCCATCTATCACCTGAGCTCTGGGGTCTCCAGCTTCAGTATGGACTTAGCGGCAATCACTTCAGCCCAGAGTTCCCCTCTCCGGTGAGGGCCTTTGCTACATGGGCAGGGCTCAGTTTTGAAAAGAAATTCTGCTGCAGGCTTTCTTAATGAAACTTGTATCAGACTTAGCAGAGGCTTGTGAATAGCTTTTGATCTCAAAAAATTAGCAATTGATGAACATTGTCTCAAGAGAGTAGTTGACCAGCTCTAGTAGCGCTGTGTTCAATAGCTTGCCCTCTTTTCCCAGCTATAATAAAAAATATCTCTGTTTTCTACAAATCTCACCTGCCAGGTAGTAGGCTATCATGGTTGAAACAGCATATTAATCAGGTTTAGCTATCAACATCAAACTGATTAGCAGTTAATATCAAGAGTAAATCAGGGATAAATATTCCATCCTTGATAGTGATAGTCCATAATGATATTAGAAATATTATTTAAAAAAAAATTTAATGTGCATTCAGAGTAGTTTTTTCCTCAGCCAGCCCAATGGTATGAGAATGATTCTTGGAGTAAAAGATTGAGTTGTACTGTTGGAAATGTGGTGAATCACAGTCATAAAGCTTTGAAAATAAATGCAGAGACTATAGCCACACAGCTTTGCAGACTTTACACTGGTTGAAGGAACTTGCCCCAAGTATTCAGACAATATCTGTGCTTTGCATGTTAATTGAAGCTGACTGGTATCCAGACTGTGGTGGTGTTAATCTTCTCTGCAATGACATGTAATGCTATTTTTAAAAAAAATCAACAGCATAAAAGACAGCCCTCTAGCTAAGGAGATAAATATTTGTACACAGATACCATTTTATTTATAACAGGGAGATGAATGCTGGGAGCTGTTACTCAGAAATTTTACATTTCAAGAACACACTGAAACTAGCGTCACTTTTTCCTGTTTTTCACTTTGGATCTAGAGTGGCTTTGGGTCTTTGAGCTGTGTAACTTTCATGGGCTGAGTTCAGTTGTCCAGTTTCTAGTCATTTGCTTTCTGTCTCTCTGAATCTTATGGTAGCTGGTACTTCAGGGGAACATTAAAAAGAGGGGGAGTGGGGCAGCAGAACAGCGTGCATTTGGGATGACTTCTCACCTTCACTGAGGACCGAACCTGCCTGCTGTGCACAAATGTATTGATCTACTAAATTCTATGAGATTATTTGCAGATACTCTCAGGGGTTTTTACGGTGGGTGCATACAGATATTTGCCTTGGGAGGGCAGTGTGGGAAGCTGTATTCCACAACTGGCCCTTTTCCAAGATTTTACACCTACTTGAGCTCCCTGTGGGGTCAGAGGAAGTGAAGATGCATAGCATTGCCCAGGACAAGGCTTTCCCTTCGAGCAGTTAAGAGATTATTCCAAGGACTAAAATGTGAAATAACTGTGAGTAGAACAAAGACGCTCAGACTTTCTCCATGATATTTGGCACATATTCACAGAGAATTTGGAGACTGGAGGCATAGCTTCCCTTGGAAATCTCATTAAGAAAGGCATTAGCAGTATCTTAATGTAATTAAACAACTAGATTTAGAGCTAATATTGTGTGATTAACCAGTTCTTTGTAATTGCTGTGCTGATGACTGTAATCTGAGAAATTTTTGGCTGACCTACAGCCTGGCTCACTTGTGGCATGTGCTATGATCTTAAGACAGCTTAATATTAGAAATGGTTAACACCTCCCTTCTGGTCTGGGATTTCCTTATGCACAGGAATTGGCTGCTTTTCCTACAACTAGTTCCATGGTCTTCAGTGGAACTAGGTCTGGTACATCTGTGCAAATTTTTAGTTCTGAACTTGAAAGGAAGATGAGAACAAAAAAGAAACTATGAAAATTTCAGTTTTGATCAGTCTATAATGAACTTTTTAGAACAGAACAAAACATGCTTTGATTGAAAAAAAACACTTTGTTCATACAAAACAGACAGTTACAATAAAAGCAAAGTAAATAATTAACAGGGTTCCTTAAAATGATTATGATAATCATATCAGTATGTTTCTTTTAGTCTGACAGACTCAGCATTTTCCTGTGAAAACAGTACATGTGACTGAAACCTACTCACTTGCTGCAATGACTAGTTTATGGGGTAAAGATAGGAAGGCAGCATCCTTCCCTCTGCTTCTGTTGCTTTAATAAAGTCTCCAAAAAAGAAAACATGTTAAAAGTTTGTGGTAATGTTTTTATTTCAATCAAAATGGTTTGGTGAATTTGATTGAATTCCGGAATTGCTTTAGCCACCTTGAAACAGAATTTTTCAGCTAATAAATTTGCCTGGATGCCCTTCAGTGGGACAGCCTGGCTTTAACTTTATGATTGCATTTAGGACTCTTTCAAAAAAAATAGATACATGCAATGCATTAAAGACAAACTGTCACTGGGCTCTTATTTAGTAAAGGTAACTGGCAGCAGCTGCTGTGACTCAATGAATCAGAAATAGTTATAGATAATGGATGGTAAAACAAAGACAATGTAATTTTTTTTCACATGAGAGCGGCTGATTGTGTGACAAGATTTTATTATAACAACTGTACTTCTGTTTTTCCAAATGATTGATGCACGCAGTACTTTGCATAATCTTCTTCGATGATGAATGTTGGTGCCACGAAGCAACCGTTACTCACTGTGCTATTATTGAACATGAATTTTGAATGACTTGTGGCACAGAGCTGCTAGGTACTTAAATCAATGAAATAAAAGTCAGGAGGAGCCAAAGATAGCATTCCTCCTGTAATATTGACACCTGTGGCTTGTGTAAACTGTCTCTCTGGTGACTAGTTAAGGGGTCACATCTCTGGACTCCCCACTCCTAGGATGAAGGAAGGAGGAGGCGTATGAACCAATGCTTAGCGTTTGGACATGAAAGTTTTGAGTTTTTCTCTTCCCCCCGCTCCTGCATTGGCAAGAAAATCTGGGAATTGGTAGGAGGGATCAATGGTTTGGCTCTAGGGAGGGGGTGACTTCATCTTCCACGTATTCTGCCTGAGGCTGGAATCAGCCTGAAAGGTGGGGGAGCACATTTCCTAGCTCTGCTCATCAAACACAAGGTGTTTCTGCTCACACCTGGTGGTACAGTTACACAGAAGAGGGGTATGGGAGCACTGAGCCGTGTTTCTTCTTCTATGGGGCTGAGTTTTCTCCATGGATTCCCCAGGCTGGGTTCCAGGATTGGAGGGAAACCTGCTGGCATAGTTGGATGCTCTCCACCTGGCTTACAGAGATGAGAAGAGTTGTGTTCATTGTATTTGTACATCACTCACCTTCCCATCTCCATTCTCACATCAGGAATGAAATACTGAACAATAATTTTGTTTTTCAACCACCAACAAGCAGATGAGTTAATCCTCCCAGAGATGGAGGGTCCACTTCTTGCTCAAGACTCTTTGTAAAGCTAAATATGTAGCTTTATGGCATTTATGTAGGAATGTCATTTATGTGCCCTTGCCAGAGGAACAATCTATGTTTTTTTTTATGATTTTTGTTCTCCACAGCCTCACTGTGTATGTGGGGAAAGGTGGAGGAAGAAAACCCAGCTGGAAAGAGCTGGTGGTGCAGTGCACATGTGCAGACTGACTGCTCCTCAGTTCTGCCATGAAATACAGCCTCGTGGAGACTTGATTTCTCCTGAAAACACTGATACCACAGGGGCATTGTGATAGCAAGGGAGTACAGATACTCACCTCGTTTTAAGGACTTAATGCACATGTCTACAGTTGTAGGTAGGGGTCCCAGTACGGTTAATGAAGTGGGAGTAGGCACCTATATTGGGCATTATCTCTGAATTACCTTGTGGAAAAGGTTATTTTTCTCCATGGACTATAGAAAGAGCTGAGGAAGAGTAGTCTCTGAAGTAGAAGACAAATATTAGATGAAATGACTACTCTACATTTTTGCATCTTGAACAGGACAAATGAACAATTTGTGATTTCTGCTACACTGTTAAATGTATATTTGAATGTTTATTTAACTGCTGTGTAACAAGGATAAAGACATTCACAAAAATGCTTTAACGTGTCAAATCTTTATTCTATTGTCCCTTCAAAGAAAGGATCACTTTCTTCTTCTAATTGTGTAAGCTTGTATATTCTTGCATTATTTAAAATAATTAGCTATTGCTCTTTATCGCTCTTTACTTTTACATTTTTTTTTCCTCTTTCCTTTTTTTTTTTATAATATGATTTGTCACAGAAAATAGAGTGAAAGAGAGGAAAAGACAAAACAAAATTGCACAAATATTTTAATTGTCTTTGACACAGAAGATGTTTTCTGCACTAGTTTTTGTTTTCAGAAAGTCTCTTCCCCCCTCCCCCAATACTACTAATACTACTAATAATAGCCTGATAAAAAAAACTTCCACGAGTTCTGTTTCATATAGATGGGATAGTCTAAGGGTGACCCCTTGGTCTAATGAAAATAATAGTATTTCCTAAGCTTGTATAGTATTTCTAAATATACTCTAACGCAATTTTGCATATGTGTACACCAGTCATCATAAATGGCTGACATTTGTCAACAGACACTGCTCAAGAAGTTACTTCCTTTCTTATGGCTAGTATGAAATTGCCTTCTTTTAGCTCCTGTGTTAAATTCCAAGTGTTTTCTCTTCTAATTTATTTCAGTATGAGTCGGGGACAGTCATAACTCACTGAGTTATTTGAGCCTGAAGATAATATGATGTTTGCCTGACATCACTGTGACTGATCTTTGAAAAGTGATTTTTGTTGATTTCTTATATATGCCTTAAAGAACCTTGTAGACTTCCAAAAGTTCTCACCTCCCAACCATGTATGTTAGGTCTCATGCTGGATTCATTTGGTACTGACACTCACTCTCAAACCTATTTCTCTTTGTACTAATCAGATTTCTGTTTTCCTTTTTTCTAGATTGCGATCTTTGGTAAAGCAGTTAGAGAGAGGGGAAGCTTCAGTTGTAGACCTAAAGAAGAATTTGGAATATGCTGCGACTGTTCTTGAGTCAGTATATATTGACGAAACTAGGTAAGGTAACTACAGACATCAGCACTCTTATTCTATCTAATACCAATGACACAAAATTGTAATTTGCACATCAGTTGGGAAAATTGTTTTAGACAAGATTTATTAGTCATAAACAATATGTTTTTAATCATTAAAATATTGTATTCTGTGTAGAACAGGCCTTCAATCCTTTGTCTAAAAGCTGCTTTAAGTTTCCTGGGGCAGGGAAGGAGATCAAAAGCAGTCATAAATTTAATATATATTCTCTTGGAGAAATGTTTTTGTAATAATTGTGTCCCACTTTTTCTGAAAGTTTCTAAATTCCTACTCCTCTATTCCTTTCAAACAGTGTTAAATGTTTTCACTTATATCAAGTCTTTGAAATTAAAAAAATTTTTACTCCAGCTCATGATAAGAGGTGGACTGGTAAAACATTTCAGAGGAGTTCCCCTCTCCAGTGCTAAATGCACTTGCAGAATCAGCTCAGATGACCAGCCTGGGAAAGGAGAGGACACTATGGAAGTTAGACATGGCCATAAATGAGCTCTGAAGGTCAGAAAGGTCAGGAATATTGACGAGCTGAAGATGAGAGTGGATGCTTATGTAGTTGTGCTTCAGAAGCCTGATACTTCTTGTTTGTCAGACTAGTAGTAAGTTTCACAATCTGACATTTAACTACACAAGAGAGTAAACAATCCATTGAAGACTTGTACAGTTGTGTTCCATTAGGGCTGATGGAGCAAAGACTTTTAACAACTGCTTTAATTAGAATATATGTGTTTCTTTTTTGTTAATGATGTTGCAGTGCTCTCCAAGGGAGTCTGTTTACCCATCTTTTTCCTCCCTCTTCTAGGCGTTTACTGGACACAGAAGATGAGCTCAGTGACATCCAGTCTGACTCTGTGCCCTCGGAGGTCCGGGACTGGCTGGCTTCTACCTTCACACGACAAATGGGGATGATGCTCAAAAGGACAGAGGAGAAACCCCGGTTCAGGAGTATTGTCCATGCAGTACAAGCTGGGATATTTGTGGAAAGGTAAAGGAACATGTGATTACTTTGTTCTAGTAGATCCCCAGGTACTGCAGATTGCACCTTTAGTATGTGATGACACAATGAGAGGAGATGGAGGAGAGTACCTTAGGCCAGAAGAACTTGGAGAACAAGGAGATGACTCTGTTGAATGAAGAATACTTTAATATGCTTCTAATGATGTTTCTACACAGATCTGGATAGCCCCTCAAAACCTAGGATTAAGTAATAGATTGCAATCTGAAACAGCACATACTGGTCTGTACTTTGCATAATAGAGATGTAATAGCATAGTTGGAATAATTTCGACAGAGAATACGCACCTCTGCATAGCCCTAGGTGAAGAATAACAGCTTTTAAAATTTGGTTAGCCCTTGCCCCTCTTTGCCTCCATGGTCTAGTATTTGTTATGAAGAACTGCTAAGAAACAGAAGAAAATCGTGTATCATAGTATTACTGAAATGAACTATAGACCGAGACTGTGAAAACTTTGGAGCTCAGGAAAGATTTCAAAAAACCCATTCAGTCCTCTCAGCCTTCTCTGTTGTGATTTGGATCAGAACCTACTGCTAAAACTGATCTTACTTTCTGAACCCTTTAAAACATTTAGTCATTTCAGTTTGGACTCACTTCCAGTCTTACCTTTTTGAGTAACCACTCTTTGCTGACACTGGTGCATGTGAAACTGTCAGCAGACTTTAGGCAGCATGAAAGACAGCAGGTTTGATGTCTCTACAGCAAAACTCAAATCAGAAATGGAAGATCAGATTTCCTCTCACTGTTCATCAGAATCGCAGTGACAGCCTACCAGCCCCCTGTGCGGGAGGCTGGGCATGACAGACAGTGGACCACAAGCCACACAGACACACAGAAGCCTCCTCTGGCACATCTGTAGCTGATTTTTTTATCTGTGTACCAAAGTCACTGTACATGTGTTAAGAATAACAGCAAATTGGGGCAAGACTAAGCCTGTTAGTTCTCCTTGGAACAGGTTTCTCGTAGGTTTGACAGGTTTATTTGTGAATTGACCCTCATTCTCAGTGGGGGACTTGCTCCACAAGGAAGTAAATGAATTGCAGAGAGCTGGCTGCAGGAGGCTGTTCTCCAGCTGATCCAAATCACTGTGGCCCAAAGGAGGAAGGGTTCAGATACCATACGGCACCAGAGGAGGGTGGTGGCTCTCTTGAGCTAAGGGAGAGGGACTCTGCCTGAATTGTCACTGAAGAGAAGGTTATGGAGCTCCTGACCAGAGAGAGGAAAGTGTGTAATTTGGGGAATAGATTCATTTAATTCTCCAAAGGGGGCTGACCTTTTTCAGGTATGGGTGCAGAACATGGCAAAGCAAAAAGGGAGGTGAAGGAAGACTTCGCAAAGGATCATTTCAGATGGGACAAGAGAGCTTTCCATCACCTCCTTTTAGTCCTATGTTGCTTAAGTGCAAAAAGGGTGATCTGCAGAAAGGCATTTTAGCCATGACAGTGCTTCTGCATTCACTAAGCCTGTTAAACACAGTGTGGCCTGAAAACAAGTTTATAATCTGATACATACTTCAGTGCGTTGTTTCATATGGTTGCAGGTGTTGATTATTGCCTTATGCTTTCTCTCTCTCTCACTCAAACACATGCACATGGTGAACACCCAGAAGATTTTATACCAGTCTTAAAAAAATGCAGACAAAAGTAACAGCTGTACCAAACTGGAGTTGATTCATTGCAGACAATAAATGATTTCTGAAGTACATTCAGAATTAGCTTACACATGGACCAGCAAGGACTAAGGGACCTGAAAGAGCAGTATGGTCATCTGCAGTAGAAAATGGGGAACAACTTGGTTATTTGAGTGTAGCCTTTTCCTCTGATGAAGACCTGATATTGGCATATTCTCTGTGCTCTTCTGCCAGGTAACAAAGCTATGAGATACTGCGGAGTGTATACTCTCAAGTTAGGGTATACAATGAGTGTAGCATACAGAATATTGTGCAAGTTAGGAACAAGAAGGAAGAAAAAGAACCAAATTGCGGTTAGGGTTTCCTGGGCTAAATAAAGTCTTCTGTAATTGTTTGTTGCTTGATGATTTTTGTTTGTTTTGTTTTGTTTAATTCTATTTATGTGTTGTCTTATCTATTTTATCTTGGTAGAATGTACAGACGGACTTCAAATATGGTTGGTTTGAGCTACCCACCAGCTGTAATTGGAGTGCTAAAGGTAATCTCAATAAAAAAGTGATGGAGGGGTGGTTCTATACAAAACATCAAGATAACACTGTGATATTTGACTTGTTAAGGGGGTCTTAGTACTTGCCCTTTCTGACATTTAGTTTAGTTCACATACAATAATCATTTACTAGCCTAAGGAAATATCCTTTCAATAAAGGAAAGAATAGAGTTCAAGACTGTGGCCATTTTCAGGTTGTGAAGGTTACATCTCTGTTCTAGATTATGGTGATTAAACTGAGGACTTGGTAACATGCTGGACTCAATCACAACCTCCCACAGGGAAGAAAGAAAACACAGATTGAGAGAGGTGGAGAAAGAAACGGATCAGTTGCTGTGAGAGAAGGGAATTTTTTACATTGCTCAGCATCAGGCCTTCAAGGTGACAATCGGTTTAGGAATAATGACCCTTTTATGAGTTTTGAGGTTTCAGAGGAAAACTGATTAGTCAGAAGTAGTCTGGGGAAAAAAAAAAGTTTCAATCCATGGGGCAATTGCAAGTTTCTTGATTTAGGAATTATCAAGACTACAAACACAAGTAGCAACCAGCTGCCTGCACAGCAGCTTTGCAGATTACATGTTGCATGTGGTTCAACCGTGCCATGCAATGGTGAAAAAAGGTGATACAGTAGGGCAATACACAAGGACATTATGTGTAAATCTCATGAAGCAATCCTGCTGTTCTACACCACACTAGAAAGACTTACAGTTAGGGTACTGAATCCGTTTTGTTTTGGATAGCACAACTCATCAAAAGATGTGGACGAATTACAGAAGTTCCATGGAATGCAAGAGGAATGATCAAACGTGCCTTTCATGTGCAGAATCAAAGCATCCACCCACACCTTTTTTTTTCAGCTGCAGATTGACAAGTGTTAACTTCACTCCTGCGAATGGAATCTAAAGTCTGTTCTTTTAGAACTACACCCCATAGCCAGCTTATGAGGGAACATACCTATAATGGTACCTCTTCTCCCAAGTTCCTCAGCAGTAACAAGACAATCCAAGGCTCATCAACTACTCTCATCTGATTTAAATCTTGCAGAATCCTTCTACTCTTTCTATGTTTTTAAATTTTTAAGGGTCATAAAGAGAACTGATCATGCTAGAGTAAGTCAAGGCACATCGGTAACAACAAAGTTACTGACTAATTTTGCTCAGGATGAAATAATGCTCACTTGGCTACTGTGCACTCTAGGATGTAGTTTCTTCCAAAACTATTTTGAGAATGTGTCTTTGTCTGGATGGCCTTGGGTTTGGTAGTGGATGAGGCTGAAATGGGAGTTACTTGTTTTGAAGAAGTCTTCTGTCTTTGAAATACTACTTCATCTTAAATTTCTCAATCCCATCTCCTTAACTGAAAATGGTAAAATTTGTTGCTTGCTTCAGTCCAGTAAAGCCAAGATAAAAAACCTTACAACTACCTGACTGCTTGGTGTGCTCTGTAAAAAGAGCTGATGGTTTAAGTGTGCAAAAGGGTGTAGGAGTGTACCACACACATCTCTTCAGCTGTTCTGGGTTACCATAATCAACGTTTCCCTCAGAGTTATGCTAATAAGGACAAGGATTGAGATGACATGGGGTCCGAACTAGCTTATTTTTGAACTGTGTGCTCTTCTGTTTGCTGCCATGGCCAACAGGCCATCTGCACTGAGTAACCCACAACTGTGGAATCAGCTTGGCAAAATGAGGTTGGTTTTAATAAAACAATGAAATATTGCAGCTTCTGTCAGAAATGTAAATGGAGGGGTAGCAGTGCAAGTCCTAGGTGTTTAATCTCTCCCAGTTTTTCAGTGGATGAGAAGTTAGGCAATTTTTTTAATTGATTGCACAGCAATCTGTATATTGGGTACTGATATTCTACTGCAGTAGGCTGTTGCCTTTTTGCATGACATGGGTGTGATGATGTAAGACCTGTTGCCACAAAATGGATGAGCTTTGTCTCTCATTTGAATAGCGAGCATACATACCATTCATACAGACATGTTTGAAAAAGTAAGTACGTTAATTTCCCAGTAAATTGTGGTGATCTGCTGTTCTTCAGTGTAATGCTAGAGACAGAACTCCACGTTAACTAGCTGCTGAAGTGGGTACATGCTTTAGAAGTGATTTTTTCAGCCTTTCCTGATGCCCATGCTGTCACAACAAGATTTTCTGGGCACAGAACGTGTAGTCACTTACAATGTCTGTAGTATAGACTTCTGCTTTTCTGTGGATACAAAAATGTCAGGCCTTGCAGTTATGTTGAGCAGAATAACTTCTATTCCTGAATCTGCTTCTTGGCTTATAAAATAAGTCAAGTCTCCAAGGTTAAGGACAGACAGAAAGGCAGGAGACAGCATCTAGGAAGAAATGGTGTTTCACTTCATCTCTAGGTTCACCCAGGCAGTAGTGCAATGGTAATAAGGGCACAGGACCGAGAAGTAAGACACCTTGGATGTGTTTGCAGTTACACCACAGTGGGTGTATGTGGCATTAGAGCAGCTTTCAACACTTCAGCTGAGGCTACAGGGACAGTGACCTAGAGACATGTGTAGCACAGAAAGTTTCCCATCCCTTGCTTCTCCTGCTCTCCTTAGGGAGAATAAACAGCTTTTCTCCTCCATCACAAGATGTCCATGAAGTTCTGCCTCCCTTTAGATCTCTCCCCAATATAGGGGTCACTTCTGTGGCTTTTGTTTTTCTTTTTTTTTTTTTTTTTTTTAAGGTCATAAAATTCACTAAGTTTCAAAGCCTTACTGGTGTTGCTTCAAGCCTCTAAATCATCTGTGACACTTTCATGCTTCTGTTAAGAGCATTTTCCCCCCTAGTTATTCAGGGTAAAATGCTACTGTCATTATTGTCAACAGCAAAACTTCTGTTGACTCCATGAGAGCTAAGAATTCTCCCACAGTAAAATCTAAATAGCTCTACTCTGAAACTTACTATCTGTGTGGTTAACTATTATTTCATGCAAAAGAACAATTCTGATACACTATTCTGCAATTTCACAATTTGGTAAATTTTATGTGCTGCAGGAGCACAACTTTAACTACAGCAAAAATAGATAAAGGAGCAAAACCCCTTCATTTCTACAAGATAAGATTGACTTGCAATGAATTAAATTGCAGCATAGTTGAGACATTATTTTCAGTGCCATAGAACCAAGAAGTAAATTATTATATACATACAAGTATTAAATTAATTTGCTTAATTGACTGAGATAAAGGATTACAAAATAAAATCACTCAAAACTCAGGAAAATACTTAAAATTGACTGAGTGGATGCTTTGGGCATTATTTTTCTTGCCCATTTTCTAAGTTTGTTCAAGGGCTTCAAAACATGTTTTCTTGGTAGAACTTTTTCTTCTCTTTGTTGTTTTTCCACTCCAATGCCTACTGAAAGTGTTGAAAAGCTGCATTTTATGATTGCTTGATTGCTCTTCTGTGACTTGGGCCACAAATCATCTCTGGAGAAGCTTGACCCTGCCTTCGATGTGTGGGCTCCACACAGCTTGCAATATTAACTGCTCGGCAAGCAAGTGATTTACTGGGATAGGTGAAAACAGAGCTGAAACTTCAGCATCCTTGATACTCACTCCATAATTAGCCTCTCTGTGGACTGTACTTCCACAAGAAGCATACCCAGCTCTGTGTAATCAACACTGTGCAAGTGGCAAGGTTGTCAGGATCAGCCCGTGCTGAAGAGAGCCAGTACCAAAATACCTGGGTTGTGTTCAGAACGTAAGTGATGTATGGGTGACCAACCACGAGGCAGTTAAAGGTCACTGTCCTTTGCATTTGATTTGAAGTCAGGTCCTTACCTGGAACATGGCCGTGACAACAAACAGCAAAGGTGGATTGGGCTTTAAGAGTTTGGTAGATAATTGTAATTTAGCATTTTTAGTATTACTAAAGAAGATTGCAGAATTTTAGATGGACTCTAATCCTTAACAGTACTCAACATTACGTCTAGTCAACCCCATTTCTTGCACTGAGCAGCTGTGCACACGCATGTGTGAAATGTAGTCGTCCTCTTTCTTGGTGAAAGTGCCATAAGGAAATGGGAAGTAACCTGCAACAGAGGTTTTATCAAAGTGGAGGGAAACTTCAGTGTACAGATGTCAATCTTTAATATGTGGTTTAGGGAGAGTCATTTGGATACATTCCTGTGGGAGGTACATCAAAGTTCTCAGCAGGCAAGAGAGATTGAGAGCTGGTCCTGTGCCAGATGCAGCTGTGTGGCTGATCTGTATATCATTCTTCTAGCTATAACTCCTTCTGCGCCTTTCCTCTTTGTTGCTAGGAGGAGGAGAGAAAGGTTCATAGGGTTTCAGGAACATCCAATTCTGCAATCAAGGAGCTTTATCTTGCTAGATAATGAGTGCTGTCAGCTCCCACAGCCTTCTGTAAGAGTTGAGATTTGAACTCAACCTTCTGCGAGAAGGTTTATACCTTATACTTTACCTTTATGAACTGGAAAGTGAACTTTCCCTCCTCAGTCTTGACTGACCACCCTGCAGCATTAATATATCATTTACAGCTGACTAGAACTTTCCCAACTGGAATTAGATATTTACTCTCCTGTTATAAAGGTTGAGTTTTATATCATTGTTAGCGCTTAATGTAACGTTACTGTGATTTTCTCCTGCTCTGTAGTTTTCTGAAAGCCCCACTGAATTCTCTTATCTTTAAAAATAATAAGGAGAATTTGGGTCGTGCTGTCTTTGGGCAATTTAAGCTGCAATAATTGCAGTTCAGGATTAATACTAAAATCAGAAGGAAATAAGTTGCTTTTTGGGTCTAGCATCATAGTTCTAGTTAGTTATTATTTTGGTTGATTGAACAGTAAATGGTAAAAATATAACCACAGGTGCCTGTATTTTTTTTACTGCAAAAAACATATCACCATATTTGATTTTAAGCACGAGTGAAGCATTGGAGTGCTTTGCTCACAATACAAAGTCATAAGAACTCTATAGGGAGAGTAAAACCCAGAGGCTTTAATATCATTAAAAAGCATATCTTCGTTATTCCTGCTTCCTTCAAAGTTAATATTCTTTTTCATAGACAGCATGAGGCTAGGGGACAAGGTAAAAGGGTAAAATCAGCCAATGTTGCACATAATAAAGAAAACAGGGATTCTTATCTTTTTGGATTCAGCCTTTGTTGATTAAATTCTGGTGTAGGGAATTACCATGTATTAGAATAAACAAACAGCATACATGTTCTTAATGGAAGCTTCTTAAACATGAGTCACACAATACCGATGAGTAAATTAGACTCTATGCTCTGCATTGGTTAAATAGAATTGAAGAAGATAAAAAAAAAAAAAAAAGCTATACAGTTATATCACTACTCTAATTCTCCATTTGTAGATGTAAAGTGATAGAAATTGAACTGTGATTGTAAAAGGGATGACCATATTAACTGTCTTTTCTACTCACTCTTGCAGCATGTAGACAAGTGGTCCTTTGATGTATTTGCACTAAATGATGCCAGCAGTGATCATGCACTGAAATTCATTTTCTATGAACTTCTCACACGCTATGATCTGATCAACCGTTTCAAGGTCAGTAGTTAGAAGATGGGTCTGTTCCTTCTCAGATTTCGTTCAACTTCCCTCTGATCTACTTTGTTCCATTCAAAAAGCAATTTTAGCGCTATTTGAAAGCTTCGTGGACACTGCATTTTCCCCAGTAAGCAAGACCAAATGTTATTTAAGTGGTACTTTTAATTGCAATGGGACAACATGAAGCCAAACAGGCTTCCCCATGAAATCCATGGGAAATACTACATTTGATCCTGTGGGAATGATGGTGTCATTCTGCTGAGTTTCATAGGACTCTCAAGCGTGCCAGCAAAAAAGGAGAGCTTTGGATTCAAATTCAAATCCCTCAAGAGTGTCCAGCAGGTTCAGGGAGGTGATTCTGCCCCTCTATTCTGCTCTCGTGAGACCTCACCTGGAGTATTGCATCCAGCTCTGGAGTTCTCAGCACAAGAAAGACATGGACCTGTTGGAGTGGGTCCAGAGAAGGCCACAAAAATGATCAGAGGGGTAGAGCACCTCTCCTGTGAAGAAAGTCTGATAAAGTTGGGGTTGTTTATCCTGGAGAAGAGAAGGCTCTGGGGAGACCTCATTGCAGCTTTTCAGTACTTAAAAGAGGCTTTTAAGAAAGATGGGGACAAACTTTTTAGTAGGGCCTGTTGCAGTAGAACAAGGGGTAATGGTTTTAAACTAAAAGAGGGTAGATTTAGACTAGATATAAGGAAGAAATTTTTTATGACAGTGGTGAAGCGCTGGAGCAGGTTTCCCAGAGAGGTGGTAGATGCCCCATCCCTGGGAACACTCAAGGCCAGGTTGGACAGGGCTCCGAGCGACCTGATCTAGTTGAAGACGTCCCTGCTCGTTGCAGGGGGGGTTGGACTAGGTGACCTTTAAAGGTCCCTTCCATCCCAAACTATTATATAATTCTATAATTGTTACAGAGTTTTGCAGATACAAATGCTACATATCTTTTTTCTCCAACTTTGAACAGGCTTAAATTTGGATGGCAGAAACACTGCTCTCAGACCTTGATCATTCTCCCCACCCAAATACTCCACTGTCCCTTCCTCCATTGACCTTTCCACTCCCTGGGGGTCCCCACTCACTTTAGCTGGGAAGGCTTTACAGATCTCTGGCTCCTGCACTACTTCAGGAACTGCTTGTGCCTGATGAGAAATGTTTGAAGAAGGTAACTGGTCAGAACTGCATCCTCTCCTGATACGTACCCAAGAGGAGAACAGTAGTGCTCCTCTAACTATGGAAATATGAGCGTTTAGGGTATTTGCCATTTGAGCAGGTGAAATTAGAGAGCTGACGGTTATTGAGAGATGGGACTCCGGAAGGGTCTTACTTACTTAGTAAGAGGTTGAGAGTTCGGAGTTGAAATCAAAGTCGAAGTCATGGTCGAAGTCAAAGTTGTGGCCGAAGTCATTGCCAAAGTCGTTTATTGTCAACAATCCCTCTACAATTATACAGTCTCTAACAATACCTGTCAACATTTGATTGGTCATTACCCTCTGTCCGTAATGCACCAGACAACTCATTGGCTACAAGTTAGTTACTGTTATCCTAAGCCTATTGGTTAATTAAATCTTACAAGCACAAACACAGTGTTCTATACACTTTTAGCTCAAGGTAAAGAACTTTCCACTGTAAAAGAAATGGCCAGATGTTTTTCTTTAATTGTTGCCTTGCATGTTTTCTTCAGACGAAGCTCAGCATCCTTATCCTGTTTTTCTACATTCCTGTTTGCTGCTCCCAAGGCTTCTGGCCGACCAGGGTCAAGATGTCCTCATCATTCACTAGCTGTACAGCTCTCTTAGTTCTCCCCAGCCGTCCTGCTACAGAGAATGTCTGTTGCCAGTTGTGTATGTTGCAGCTGACACCACCTGTGTAGTTTCCTCTCTAGAAATCCCATGAATGGCATTATTTCAAGTGTGCACAGTTCTACTCCTGGAGTTAGAAAAGCATGGCAAGCCCATAGGATGGGCAGGCTGGATTTCACTGTGAGAAGCCAGAGGTCTGATAAATGATAATCCTCTTAGTAGAGTATCTCAGACTTGCTGCATGATGTGTCATTAGAAAATCTTGAATGTGAATAGTAAATCAGAGATATATTCCATTGGGTTGTGAGGGGAACAGACAGATGCTTGTGGCCTAATTAGAAATATTTCTCCGGGGGCAATCAATCAAGTGCTGTCTATTACTTTTCATACTGCATGTGACTTCCAGACAGCATTTCATAGTATACCTACTTGTGTGTGTTTATGTGAGGGAATGATTTATCCATAACATAATTAGGGATGAGAAGGCCAGTTTGAGGAAGTAACTCTCTCGAGTGCCTGTTTCAGATGGTTTAGCATATTATTTATTTGTGAAGTACAAACTACTCTTTTGGACCTCTTATGAAAATGTTCCCCTCCAAATGCCAGCCTTTAAAGGTGATTATTTTGTTTTTAATTCTGTGCTGCTTTACTCAGATCCCCATTTCTGCCCTGGTGTCCTTTGTGGAAGCCCTGGAGGTTGGCTACAGCAAACACAAAAATCCTTATCACAACTTAATGCACGCCGCAGATGTGACACAGACGGTCCATTACCTCCTTTTCAAGACAGGCGTAGCGGTAAGTACGGGAGTTGGCATCCTGAATATATAATGAGATTACAACAGTTTTTGTCAATAAGGAGATTATGATTATCCACAGTGGAACCCATTTGCACTGTAGACAGACTTCATTTTGATATGGTTGTGCTAATGAAAGTAGAGATTTAGGATTATTTAGAAATAGAAGGTAGGTGAAGATGTCAATAATTCTTTTAACAGTAATCTAAAAGAGGATGAATGAGCAACCCAAGCTCAGTTTTTCACTCTGCCACAGATCTCCTGGGAGGTTCTGCCAACACACTTTTGTTGGAATTCATTTCAACTAATGTGCAGAAGCAAATTGTCTAAGCTTTCTTCGTACTTAAGAGAGCAAGGCAGTACCTCCAAAGGACAATTCATTCCACTTACCTGGGGATGACAGGAGCCATGCTCTGGAGATGCTGATCACCAGCCAGTCTCTACAGCAAAACCAGCTGACCTGGCTTACATAGAAACCTACAGACAGCTAAAATCTGACAACAAGGACAGGAATGGATAGAAGGCTTGAAGAAAAATACTTAGTGCACAGTATGTTCCCACAGTGGTTGTCAAGACAAACAGAAATAGGTTTGAAGCTGGACTAGAGCAATTGAAGGCAGACGGATTCCAGGGTGGTGATCAGCCATTGCAGTTTGGGTTTAGCTGGCGGCTCAGAAAGTTGCAGGCCCACTTGGTGGGGAGAATAAATGGTAGGGAAGGCTTAATGTGTACAGGATACATTTCTATCTCATTCTCTTCCTCTTCTTACTCCTGGTTACTGCCACAGACAGAAAAGGGAGATAAATTACTTTTAGTCTGATCCCGTGTGGCTGCTCTTTTCCACCTGTTGTTTGCTTCACCTTTTCCCAGCGTCTCATTTTCACTTGGCCCTTGCATTGGCAGAAGTGTAGAGGCAAAGGTGTCAGTGAAAGGGAGGTTCATCTATTCAACATCTTACACTGTTCTCTCTTGTTACACCACGGCCATTCACTGGTTGCTTGCTCGCTCTGTGGCTGGTATTTGAATACAGGCAATTATCTTCCATTGTGCTTCATTTCACTGAGGTCTCTTCACTAACAAGTGTGCAGGAGCAGCCAAGGTAAGCACTTCCAGGTGCAGGGAGTCTTTGTGGTGAAGAGCACATAGGTGAACCCAGATCAGCAGAGATAGGCTCTCACTGCAGCTCCTGCCTTCTTGCCAAAGAAGAGAGGAGAGCATTTTTTGGTTTTTAAAATGTTGGTTTTGTTTTTTTTTTTTTTTTTCCTTGGGTTTTTCTTGGGTTTTTAGTGATCTTTAACTGAGTTTTCTTGTTTTTTAATTGTTTATTGGCCAGTCTTGCCAATACAGCTTCCTGTCTGAATGGAATTCTTCTCCCCAAAGGAAGAGCTGTCTCTCCAATTTGAATGTTTCCAGGAATGGGACATTGTTCTGATTTTGGTTGGGACAGAGTTAATTTTCTTCACAGTAGCTGGTATGGGTCTATATTTTGGATTTGTGCTGAAAACAGTGTTGACAATGCAGAGATGTTTTTGTTATTGCTGAGCAGTGCTTGGGCAGAGTCAAGGCCCCTTCTGCTTCTCACCCCACCCCACCAGTGAATAGTCTGGGGGTGCCCAAGAAGCTGGGAAGGAGCACTGCTGCTGGGACAGGTGAGCCCAGCTGACCAAAGGGACACTTCATACCATACGAGGTCATGCTCGGCATAGAAAGCTGGTCATTCATGGTGACACCACCACTCTGAAGGTCCCCCACTTGCTGCTTCTTCCCCCAGCCTTCTATGGGGGATGATGGAGAGCTTTTCCATATTCATACCATACTTGTTGCCATGATGCCGCATGACCAGGAATAAAACAGTAGACTTAACTCTTAATGGTCAGAAGGCAGCTTGTCTCTAGGGCATTTCCTTGGCCTGAGTTCATGGGCAAGTTATCTTTATTGGAAAATGTTCTGATATGACTGTGCTTGTGAATACTTAGCCCAGTGCGACTGTGACTCTCTGGAGGAGATTAACTGGAGAGCATGACTGCCTCTATGAGCTTGATCTAACTGATAGATTAGAGAGGTATAATCCTCCTTCCTTTTTCATCAGATTGCATTATTTCTTCTTTTCTCGTGCACAATTTTAGATTGCCTATTGTTTAAAGACTTGGATAATTTTTCTTGAGTCAACTTAATAAATTACTCAGTACAATTAGTCTTTGAGCAAATTAACTTTGGTTCTTCATGAACTTCCTCCTGAATACAAAATTGGGTTTTGCTTCTTGGGAATAAAGGAGAAGAAGGTATTGCAGAAATAACATGGGGGTCTCTGACTTCATAATCCCACTGGTGATACTGGAAGTGAGAGATGAATTTGCCTGCCTCTTCACCATATGTCAATAATAGTAATAATAATATTTACAATGCCTATGTATTCAGCACTATACTTTTGCACAGTTTCACAGGAAGATGTAGACATTTGAAAGTAGTGCAGCCACTTCTCTTAGCTCATATCATCTTTGAGATTGTAAAACATGTTTTCTGAAAGTTGAAGAGGATGAAACTATTTCAGTTTACTTGCTTTTCCTCTGCTTTTATCAAGTATGCTTCTCTGATATAAAGGTGTTAGTCCAGGTGAAAGACAGATCACTCTGAAAGTATGTCGTGTAAAACACTAACAGGCTTTTGTGCATTATTAGCATCGTTAAAAACAGCCCAGTGATACCTCAGTGGGAACACCGCTTGCAAACAGCTTCTGGGGACTATTCAGCCAGGGCTGCTGTGCTGCATGCAGACTGCAGCACCATAATGTGTTGTGGAGGCTTTGAAGGAAATTGCAGAAACAAAGTGCTAAAGCTGTGTGTATCCCAGGCTCCAATCCGACTGAGAAGCAAAACCAAGAAATGGAAAAATATCCATCTTCAATTCTCCCTGTAATGTGTTTCGGCCTTCTCTCAACCTGGCAGCAAATGCAGAAACTGTCCTCCTCTAGCGTATATCTTTTGAGGTTTCCTCTCGTTCATTCCCTGTGTCCACACGCCTTTCAAAGTCACCTGCTCTTGTGACGCCTGATGTTGGAAGTGACAAACAAGAGCCCTTTGGTATTAAAATACTTTCTTTTTTAAGCTCTCTGCAGTATTGTTCCTCTCTGTTTCAGAGGAAACAACCTTCTGAAGTATGTGCAGGGGTCAGAGAACGTGCATATTCCAGGTTTACATCTATGAAAGGGAAACTAAAATGTGTGTGCTTGTGAGCAGAGGTACGTGCTGGCGCTGGAGCCAGTGACCCATTTGCCTGAGCTGAGTCCTTTGCTTTTGTGTTCCTGCTGTCACAAGCTACGCTCAGAGTAGCCCCTGCAGACCGTTATGATGGAGTGGCACTCTGGAGGATGTTGTGAAGTGTCTGGTGCTTCCCAGGAATAATCCCAAACACTAATTGTTCCCACAGCGAAATTATATATGGCATTTGGATTGGGATCTAATGTAGTACAATAAGAAACCACTCTCATGCTACCAGGGAAAAGGGACGAGCAGCACTGTGTGCCAACAGTGACACTTCAGCTTTCCTTCCCTTGTTAGAATGCTTTTTTTGACTTTGAGGTTTGGTGGATTTTTTCTTATTTTCTTAGTTTCCACCCCATCTCTCCTGCAGGATGCAACCCATCTCAGTGATGTAGTTTGAAAATGATCCTCTAGGGGTCATTGATCCTAACCTCCTGCTCACAGCAGGACTAACTTCTAACATGCTCAGTATGTTCACAGATGGTAAAGAAAGGTAGGGGACATCTTCCTGTTTCTAGAATTTGATCACATCAATATCTTATCCTTACTCTAGCATATGTAGTTTTTAGTTCATCACTTTCACAATATTTATGCAAGGAACTTGGACATGCTGCAGCACAAGACTTTGGCTTCAGAAGGCATGTTGGGGCCATTGGTTTAATTCTTTACTGGTATGAAGACAAAGACTTGTGAAAAAATCATACAGTAAAATAGAGAAACCCCTCATCTTGTTAACTAGTTATTTTCAATATGGAAAAAGTACTTTTTTTCAGATTTAATTAATCTGTATAGTGGTACTTTGTTCTAATCTCAAAGGGAAGAATTGTCTGGTTTATCTTTAACTGGTTCATTTGCCTTTGTCATGCTCCCTGTTATTTGCAAGGTCTCTCAACAGTTTTGTTCCAGGCTTCTTTTTTCTTCTCTTTTCAATTAGAAAATCTTCTTTCCCGCTAATCATGTTCACTGCCTGAAATCTCTTTACTTTGTTTTACTTGATTTTTTCTTCCTCAGGATAATGCCTTGGAATGAATTCATTATACTTTATCATACAAACTAGAATATTTTGGGTCCCCTCATAGACATAACGTTGAAAGAGAATTTGGAATTACTTGGATGTTTATCTCTTATTGGTATACAGGCATGATGTGTAGATCTTCTAAGAGCTGACACACTTTTTGCTCATTTCATTATTTCCTTTATTTAACTCTGTTGTTCAGATGTGATTATTACTTTCTTTGGTATTATTTTCTGATTAATCTTCATAATTATTAGTAATTACCATATGATTTCATTGTGAAACCAGACAATGAGGTGCAAATGGTACAGCTTAAGAGTTCTTTTTCTGACACTGTCGAGAATTAGAGGAGAATATTTCCTACAGCAGACCTGTAAAACTGGAGAAGTGCAGGACTTCTGTCACATCTGTTTGTACCAAAGAGAAGTGAGATCCTCCTCTCTTAACTATTGGGATTAATAAACAGATTGTCATGGGCTCTGAAAATGATAACTACTTTGGAATAAAAGACTGTAAACTCTGGGGAAGGAAACAAGCTAATTATTGCTGTCTTTGCTTTGTAGCATTTTCTTGGAAATGCATCCATCTGTTAGATTTGGAAACACTTTTCTTTCCTCTTCCTTTTTCTTTCTGTATGCACCGATCCCTTTGTTTACATGCCAATGACTTGCCTTAGTAGCTAATTCTTCATATTTATTTTATGTTTGTGAAAGACAATCATGCCTCATTACCCCTTTTTTGTTTCTGCTCTGGAAGCCAATACTTGTTCTTTCATGCCTTCTTCCCCCGCCATCCCCCACTCCCTAACATTGCAGAGAATTTGAAGGTTTTGTTCTGGATTGTTTTTCTCAACCCTTTAGAAATGAAAAACATTCCCATTTCTTCACTCTTTTCACCTGTCACGGTGTCCTGCTGCTTTCTCAATAGTTCTTGATGGCTTTGTTCTTTAAAACTAGCTCTCTGTTCCCAAGATGAAGTCCATCACAGAGTAGTGAAAGGTAATATCACCGCTCTGATGGAGATTGCATCCGTTCTCTGCAGGCTCTTTGCCATCTTGTTTGCTTTTCCTTGCAAGGTTGTAGCAGAAAAAAGGGACTAAAAGGTTCCAATTACTTACCTGCTATTTTCCTCCTGTTACTCACAAGCCTGTTTTGACTTTGTGCTACTTCTACTGATTTATTTATTACCCACAGTTCACAACTGTAATCTCAGTCTGTATTCTGAGTGTTCTTCCTCAAAGACTGTTATGATATTTAATACCTCTCATCAGGTGTGTGACACCCTACTTGAAAACCGACATTACCTGAACTTGTTCAACAAGCAATGCTTTGATAGGGCATGAAAGTTAGCACTCTTCCTGTATATGTCTTAAGTGATGAGATGGGAGACCTCAAGCACAGAGCTCATTGCCTTAGTGATGTTTTAAGACTTGGGTCATAAGTTTATGCTGGAGTGGGACTTGTCAGATGATGTCCAGAAGGTCTGAAGTGGTTGCATGAGATTAGCTGGGCATGTCCCCTAGTAGTTCTGCATGCATCATGTAGGTTTGCTCTGCCTGTTCCTGAGCACTTGTGCCTGATTTTTTTCTACCATTTTCACTCTCTCCTTTTGGGAAATGGCAGAACATAGTTGAGGAATGGAAGTCCAGATCTAGACGTGTAGCCTGGAAACCCTTGTTCCCTTTTTTCCCCATTGCAGTTGCCAAAAATTGTTGCTTGAAAGTTGAAATCATGTTCCTCATCAGCTGTAAAGCATTCCTTATTCGCAAGTCACATTTGGAAGCGTTACTGTCCTGGGCCAATTGTGTAGAAATGAGAAAATAGTTCTGTTTCTGTGTCTGCTTATTTCCTGATCTCTTGACCCTGCTCTGCCTCTCTCTCTCCCTCTCTCTCAAAAAAAAAAAAATATCAAGAGCTACTTTGATTATGGTCAGTGGCATTATGTGAAATACCTCTGGCCAATATTTTCAAACTGCATCTTTAGCGTAAGGAGATTGTTAATACTGTGACTTGCTTCATTCTTCATGGGTTATGCAGAGAGGGCTGTGAGAGGGACAGATCGCTGTGTGCAGAGCCCCACAGTTATCTGTGCTTCCCCTGCACATGGTTAGCAGACCAGTAGTGGCTCCTGAGCTACAGCTGATGTCTTGAATATATTTATGAAACCACGCTGCCTTTATTGGGCTTTGGATTAAAAGGCAGTTTGTCCATGAACGTCTGTCAAAATGTTTGCAGGTTGACAGCTGTTACAAAAATATTTGGCAACCACTGTGGTAAAAGTATCCTCTAAATGTAATACAGTTAAGCATTTCATAATTTTTTTTTACAGCATCTACAGTATCTAGACCCTTTGTCTCTGATGTGTTTGATGTTAACAGCACTCCTTGTGTGTTACCAGTGGAAAACCAGACATAAAATGATCGATTAACTCAGAGGAAAATTATTAAAAGCTTCTGAGTCATTTAGAAATCTAAGTCAAAAGTTACTTAAGCGTTGAAAAATAAGGTTTTGGCTAGGCAATTAGAGAAAAAGACCTCAGGCCTTTCTCAAATATTTCTATACATGATAAGCAAAGAACAAGGTGTACACCTTGTGAGGTGGTGTTCCCTGTTTTCCTCATGATACAGTGACTGATGAAGACTTTTAGTTACTGGAAATTAGTGACGTTCTTCTGTATTTGAGGCTCTGCTACCCAGGTCAACTGAGCTGAAAATGCATACCCTGGTGGTATGTGCATCCCTGCACATGTATCATCAAGTTCCACTTGAAGAATCTTGATTTTCCTGAGGTTTCCCTCTCTCTCTTCCTCACACATTGCTCTTTAAGAAGGGCACATGTTTCCCCTTGCTCTGCCTTAAGCCTTCTTAGCTCCTGAAACCATTTTCCTGAAGTTCAATTTATTTAGAGGAAGCTTCAGGGAAAACACTGGTTTGGCTCCTGTGTATCGACCAGGGAAGTTTGCTTTAAAACAGCTGGCAGGCTGCAGGGGAAAGGCAATGATGTGCAGCGCTGACTGTCAGCAGGGGATAACTTGTCTTAAAAGACAAAAGCCTTTATGCCTGGGAAAATGACAGCTCATCTGATTGCTCTGTAATCTCTTTTCAGCACTGGCTGACAGAGCTGGAGATCTTTGCTATGATCTTCGCAGCTGCCATCCATGACTATGAACACACTGGAACCACCAACAACTTTCACATCCAGACACGGTGAGGCCACTGTAAAGCATGATGAAGGGTTGGGAAGTGGAGGGGGAAACCTTTGGAAAATAACAGCACAGCCACCCAGAAAAGTACAGGAGCTTTTGATTTCAAGTGTTGCAGGAGGAAAGTTCACTTCCTTAGGCTGCATTTAATTTTCTATTGCTCAGCCTTTTACAACAGAACGCCATGTATTCTAGCTTCCTGAGCATTGTTTCATATTAATAATCAGGAAAAAGGAAGGTCCCAAAATATTTCTGGGTAAAGTTTCCAAAGACAAGTTGCTGTACAGGGTGATGTATTTTGACAAAAGTATAGTTTTGGAGGAGACACTATAATTCAACAGTTTTTTCCCCATGTTGAATTTGAAGAATCAAACGTTAACTGCGTAAATCAAGAATTCAATGATATCTGTATTCATCAGTGAAGACCAACACTGCACACGCTATTTTTACTTGAGTGAAAAACCACAGCTGGAGCAAGGGTATATGTTTACCATTACCTGATCAGGGATATAATTTTTTAAAGCTTTGTAAATTGCTACACAGTAATTAGCTGATCACAAACTAGGCTGGACCAGCATATTTTTTTGAGCTCAGAATCTTCTATAAGGCTTTTGGGTTAGGGGAAGAGAGAAGGAGAAGGTGAAGATGGCAGCAAAATTCAGAAGTGTGCAAAGATTGTGAAGTCTCTAGTTGCAGTGATAATTGGCTATCTAATGTCTGTGTATGATTTTGACAATGGGAGTATGCTGGTAGTAATGACAAAATGTCCAGATGTCCTTGACTGACACTGCAAACCTGGGCATTTCTAATATGCGTTGCATCTTACCATAAATTAGATGTCTGGAGTATGTTACCTGAATCATGCTGTGTGTTGCAGGTACATAAAGGTTGCTAGGATAAATCACACGTGTGCTCAGGAAAGCTTGGGAAGGTAGAAAGAACTTTGTGTCTCTGTTCCGGGCCAAGCCACACCACTTCTTACAGCTTATGCATGCAAGAATTAGGGATCTGCTGTTATTTCCCAAATAGTCTTATAGAAGACTTCAAGGAACGACGGTGGTAATTTAATTTCTGTAACACTGAACATCAGAGGATATAAAGTGGCAGGGGAAAAAAGTAGACACTGCTTTCTGGGAAGCAGAACTGAATGGGGACTGTAACAAGTCATACTTACCCTCTGTTGCCATTAACTTCCAGCAAGATCTTTGTGTTCAGACCAGTTTAGCCATTCACCAATCTCAGATCTATGCCCTAGAACTTAAAATGAGGCGTGAAGTACCTTTGGTTTTACTCTATGCCACTGGTAATTGCCCTTCCAGACAGCATAGTCTAGCGCACAGATGGCAGAAAGCAGTCCAGTTGTATCTTCTGTATGTTCTGGACACAATATTAGGACACTCCTTGCAATTGCTTCCTTGGGTACAGTCAGGCTTTTAGAGACCAACATACACAGGTGCTGAAAAAGAGCCTCCTGATTCAAGTCTAAATTTACGTCTTTCTCACAGCTTCTGGCATTTTTTTTTTAAATACATAACAAAGAGACTAGGTGAGCCTCAGCTGATGAAATAGATTTTGCGGGGAATTAGGATGTTTAGTTTTCTTTTACTGAATAACAGCAATGAACAAAGTATTACAAGTGCGCTTAAAATGTTCGTATCTGTGCTATAGAACTAATCACTGAGGCTGATCAAAGGAAGACTTCTGAATGTGAGACTCTTTAGACAGTGAAGAAACATAACCTTTCCTATGTTTTCTTTTAAATGCTAGGTCAGACTCAGCCATTCTATATAATGACCGGTCTGTGCTTGAAAATCACCACGTTAGTGCGGCGTATCGCCTTTTGCAAGATGATGAAGAGATGAATATTTTATCTAATCTCTCAAAGGATGACTGGAGGTAAAAATGAACACAGTGGCTGCCTGGGAACATTGCAGTATCACCACATATGCTGTTATTACCTTGTTTGAATGGCAGTATGCATTATTGTCTATTACATATTAGTATTTCTGTTGCTACAAGAAAGAGAGCTTTAAAAGGTGTTTGTCTTGCTTATTTCTACTTTTGGTTTTCCCCTCTGGTAGTGAGACTGGACTTGGTGACAATGGATTGTAATATGCAGATTGACTCCCATCTAATTGCAAAGTCTCACAGAGACACCCTTTGTACACATTCATTTGGAATTGAGTGCAGAGCTAGCCTGCTGTTTGATCATCCTGAAGCATAAACGTAACCTTTGTCTACTATGATACTGCTTGCCTAGAAATTATAAATGGGACTTGATGAAAAAAAGAATGCAGTCCAAGGAACATAAATCGGTGTACTATATATGCTAAGGTGATGTAATAAGCTGTAATTTAAAATAAGCCTCATGCAACATATGATTTATGTGCCAAAATCAGCCCATGGTTTGCTTTCTAATACCAGACAGTTCAAAGGGATGAGGGCTTTCTGTTTTTATGGGGTTTTTTGAACTCCAAGGGGTGGTGCTTTAAAAATAGCCCAGTGTGCTAGACAGGAAGAGTCTCGCTTCATGCTCTTTCTCATAGGAGGGGAAGCAACTTGTGGGATCTTGTGATGCACAGTGCCTTCTGCATACACTTAAATGTGATACAGTGCTGAGCAGTCTGTTGTTCGTCTTATTTTAATATAAACGTGTAAATGTGCCCTTCTCTGGGGTTTGGCTTCTAGCAAGCTGGTCAGTGAAGACTCTGCTTGCTAATCTGTTTAGCCTGAATTTCTTATTTATTTCAACTTGTGGACAGTGATGCGATCCTATAGCTGAACACCAGGAATAAAACTTGGGAACTTACATGACTGATTTCAATCAATGTGAGTGTTGTGGAGGAGTGGCCTGAGAAATTTTATCCCCCAATATAGAATATAGTCTCATGGTGGGCAGCAAGCAGGAACTTTAAAAAAATTTAAAATCTGCATTGAGGTGTTAAAAATCTAACTTTTTTTTTTTTTTTTAGCTACAGCTGGTAATGCCTTGTCAAATATTGGCAGCAAATTACTGCTTCTTTTATGTTGGCGGGGGAAATGCAAGGAACTCACTGACTAGAAACAGCAGCCTTAGAGCCACTGTCTACAGCGAACAGTGGAGCAGCTAGTTGAGTATGCCTCATTGTATAGATACTGTTTTTAGGAATACGGTCTGCTTTGCCACTTCACTGTTTTTGCTTGAATCAAAGGTAGCTTCAGATATTTCTCATTGATTCTGTAGTGTCAACGTGTGTGTTCTGTTGAGGCAACATGCTTAGAACCAAAGCGTCAAAGATAAACCCGTCTCCTTAAGAAATACTGTAACTGCCTTAACAAAACTATTGAGTGGTTTGGATTGCTTATTTGTTCTCTCTCAAGTAGGGCTTTATTATTTTGTAGCTGCTGACCAAGCAGCAGCTGCAGAATAAAGGGCATTATCTGGATGTGCTCTAATTCCAAACATTGTGATTTTTGTGTGCTTTTGCTTTTGACTGCCAGTTTGAAATCCCATAGGCAAACATTTGGGAAGCACTGGAAACATCAGCTGATTTCAGCAGGATCTGAGTTGTAGAGAAAAAAACCAAGAAACCCTGAATTTCCTGGACTGGCACTCAAAAATAGGACCCTCAGTGTTGAAGAATGCTTTGGGAAACTGTTAAAGTGTGTCCAAATTTAACTTTATTTTTGTAGACATATCTGATAAATCTCTCTCAGCAAAAGGCCTGAGTGATGGTTTTTGGAAACCAATTTCTTAAGTGCCTTTCTGAGGCTGAGCTCTCATTCCTTTTTTCACATGACTAGTAAGAGAAAATCTGATGGTCAGTGGATTTTGCTATCCCAGATGTCTATGTGGATTTTATCACTTTTGTGGTATTCTGTCTCCTAGTTAAGGAGTGTATTTTCATGACAGAAATGTAGAAAACTAGGGCTACATTTTACTGTTCGAAAATAAATGGGCACAGGTTTTGTAAGGAAAGCAGATAAGACTGAAAGAGATCTTTGGGCTACAGTCAAACAGAAGAGAGTTGAATTACTAGTACTTAGTAAGTACTTACAGTTGAATCGCCTCATTTCATGAATCCCATTTGTGAACTTCATCAACAAATAAACGAAGAAATTATAACAAAAACAGATCACAGTGAATTAAGAAAATAAACAGCAAAGTGAACAGATACTTTCCAAAATACTATTATAAATGTATTTTCTGGCACTGTATTTCTTTGTTAATAATTTCCATGCAGTTTACTGAAACAGAGTATGTTTATTGCAAGCCCTTTATCATCAAGTATAGGATTAAAAAGGCATCTGGAAAATGTTTAGCTCCTT
The DNA here is from genome assembly GCF_018691265.1 of Tyto alba. NCBI lineage: Eukaryota > Metazoa > Chordata > Aves > Strigiformes > Tytonidae > Tyto > Tyto alba. Next base: position 12,363,658 of record NW_024881322.1, read on the forward strand.
AACTCTGTATTGGAGTACAGCTTTGGGAAGTAACCTTTAATGAAGTGCTGACTTTGCTGGTAAAGCTGCTTGGGGTTTCATCCCTGAAGTAATTCTGAGCCCTCCTTGTCGATCAGTGTTTATTCCTTTTAAGACTGCAGCAAGAAAACTTGAATGTTTTTTGACTGAAGACAACTTTTGTCAGACCGTTCTTTTGTACATAATATCATGTCCGTGGTTGCATAATCACACCCTTCTCTTGTAAAAGTTTGTTTCTATGCAGTCAGGATGGGCATATGCATATTCTGAGTGTTATACCTTCAGTAAGAATCAGCCATTGAAAATGTTTCCTTGAATGTAGCATTTTTCCTATTAATTTCCACTGAGACTTCAACTGGACAAAATGAGAAAAATAGCTCACTTCAGGAGATGTTACTGTTAGTTCCTAGCATAGGGATTAAGTGATCTAAAATGGCCTTTTTCCTGTCCCTTTCCCATGAGTGCAAGGGGGTGCAAGTCCTTCACTAGGATACAGCTTTGATGTGGATGCTGATAGGGAGCAAAGATATGTCCAACAAAATATCCAACAAAATGATGTCATGTTCTCTGAGGCAAGAAAAGGTAAAACCATGAAGTAATTATTCTAAAGAGGAAATGAAGATATTTCTCAGATGGATCAATGCAAGGTTTGGGAGTCTTTAGATGTAAAGTTAGCCCAAGTCTCTCTCAGCAAACGCTAGTAAAGATATGGTCAAACTGTGCTTGCTCGTGGGACTGTGCCAGATTCCATGTTTACATAAGTAACATCTGCAGGACATTGATTAGAAAACAAAAATCAAAGCTGTGATATTGGCCACAGGATGAGTTATTATTCAGCATATGACAGTAAAAAAACAGGAAATTCACATCAGGGTTCCCTCTTCCCCAATTGCTTTTCCTGATCCTGTTCCCCGACAACCTGCTCTCTCTACCCAATTGTTCCTTTCCCTAATTCTGCCATTGCAGTTTGGGTTTAGCTGGCGGCTCAGATAGCTCTTTGAGGCTCGCACTGCCGCTCCTGCTTTCTTGAACACTTCCTGATCATTCCAAGCTCCATAACTGGGAACTGTTGAAGGAAAGGATGAGGGAAACACATGGTTGCCTGTGACTCAGTCCAGCGAAATTCCAACACTGTTTCTGATGCCATGAATACCTTAGATGGAATAGACAAAATCATCATAAAAGTTGGCAGTCAGCATCGCTTGTGGCAATACTTGTGTCTCCCACTGTATGTGGAAGACATCTTTTTCTGCACAGCATTTCAGGGGACAAACCTGAAGAAGTGCTGCTGCCAGCGTGTACTGTGCGATGGAGCACGGGATAGAGGAGTACAAGTTAACAAGGTGTAGCGCAGTTCCTGCTAAGTCTTTTAGGCCAGTTTCAACAACTGTAGGGCTTCTTGCGCTTGGGAACAACCTTTTGTGCATGTGGTCTGCCTTTCTGCAGTCCCTTGGTTGCCACAGCGATGCTGCTTTCAATTCTGAAGCCCGACCAGGATGCTTTTCCCTGAGGAGTAACATGCCCCAGTGCCTCCTGTAAACGTGTCCCGAGTCTCCTGGGCTGAAGGTAGATGGCACCTGTGAATTGCCATATTGACTAGACACATGTGGAAGGAGTCAGGCCCTGTATGTCTCAAGACCTGATCCAGAGTGCCCGATTCTGACTGAAGTTGGGCCAGTTGCTCCTGATTATGTCTGAAGTAAATAGGAGTTAGGTCAGGTTTGGAACTAGTACAGGTGCGTACTCAAAACCTCCCATGAGATCCTAAACTGGTCACTGCTGCTTTTAGGACCATTACTGAAAAAGCTTTGAAGGCTGTAGTCAGTAAGAATAATACAGCAAATTGCATTCTAATGGTGAGCAAATGGATCCCCATTTTCTTCTAAAACAGCTGAAGAAGGGCAATTTTCACTTTGGGCTCCCTGCTCAGCAGCCCTCCTGCCTGTGCATGTTCAGAACTGCCTTTTCCTGCCTTGCTGCTTCTCTCTCTGTTAGTGATTTAGCTGCAACTCATCTGTGAATGAATGAGTGCTCTTTCACTCTAGCCCATGTTGACGCCGTGCTGAATGTAGTTTCATATACTGTCTGTGAGCACAATACAGCTAGGTAAGTGTTAAAAAAGAGAGAACTGGAAGGACATGAAAATACACGAGTAAGCGATGCAATAGTTGGGAGTTTTTTTGCTTGAAGAGGGAGAGAGATGATGTAGCAGATGAAAAAAGAAAAAGAACAAAATAAATGCCCCTAAACCAAACCAAAAAGCCCCAGTGTTTTCACTTTCGCACAGAGCAAACTTGATGGGAAGTCCTTGTGGGGCACCAAGACTGTCAGTTGAGTGTGTTCCCTGGTTTGCTGCAAGCCCTGGGCTCCAGCAGCCTGTGCTGGATACCAGCCAGTCCTCCATGGCTCCATGTGAGAGGAAACCAGAGTGCTGCTGATTAGAAACCAAGGTGTAAAAATGCAGTTGACACCATGTCCCCCTCCCTACTGGCTGTGGGATTAAAGATCTTAAAGCCAGAGGAGCTCAGCATCTCACAGAGCTAATTTTTTCTATTGAACTAGCTTTCATGGCAAAGTTCCACTTCCGTGTTTTATTCCTACTATTAAGATGAAGCTTTTTTCTCACACATCTCATGAAGTAGAGATACAATGCCCTTTCTGTGCACATTGGCAAAGAACACTCGTGTTTGGATGCTCTCATACATCTTGTTTGATCAACAAGGCTCATGAAGCAGGCAGGAGAGATAAGCCAGTGGCTTGTATCCTACCAAAGAGGGTAGGGGTGCAAGCTAGGAGAAATCAAGTGTTCTCTTTATTTATTTTTTTTTTTTCTTATACAAGGCCTTTGTTGTTCTGAATCCCCAAACTAGCAATAATGAAGTGTGTGTGGGAGAGAAACAGGATGATTTTCTACAGGGTATTGGGTGAGGAAAACAATTCCAGCGTTCTGGCATCTAGATCAGCATCCAGAGCAGGGCTGAGCCTTCTCCCCTCCCAGCTGCACCGCAGCCATTCCCTCTGCCTGTCCGTGTGTCCCACGTGCCCCGGCCCCTCGCCAGCCCCGAGGCACCAGGCTGGGCCCCCACCGCGTATGTCAGCATCTTTCCTGCCCCGAGGAGACCAGAATGGGGTGCAGGAGTCTGCGTGCTGTATCAAAAGTGCCAAAGAAGAAAGGAGAGAATTTGGGGGGGTTTAAAATTGTGTGGGTTTTTTTTTTTACTATGGTTTTTATTGTTTTTAATTATTTTTAATTGGGTTTTATTGTTTTTTAGTTGTTTATTGGCCAGTCTTCCCAAAATATCTTCCTGTCAGAACAGAATTCTTCTGCTCCTCCAAAGACAGAGCTGTCTCTCCATATTGAATGTTTCCAGGGATGGGGCACTGTGCTGGTTTTGGCTAGGGCAGAGTTAATTTTCCTCACAGTAGCTGGTATGGGTCTATATTTTGGATTTGTGCTGAAAACAGTGTTGACAATGCAGAGATGTTTTTGTTATTACTGAGCAGTGCTTGGGCAGAGTCAAGGCCCCTTCTGCTTTTCACCCCACCCCACCAGTGAATAGTCTGGGGGTGCCCAAGAAGCTTCTTCCCCCAGATTTCCATGCTGGGCATGAGCTTGTATGGTATGGACTGTTCCTTTGGCCAGCTGGGGCCAGCTGTCCTGGCAGCCGTGCTCCTTCCCAGCTTCTTGGGCACCTGCTCCCATGCAGAGGATGAGGAACTGAAAAATCCTTGCCTTAGCATAAGCACTGCTTAGCAGCAACTAAAATAACAGCGTGGTGTCAACAGCATTCTCATACTAAATCCAAAATAGAGCACTGTACCAGCTACTAAGAAGAAAACTAACTGTCCCAGGCAAAACCAGCAGAGACATCTACTTTCTTGGATGATGTGCTGCTCTTCTCTGTGCACTGCCAGGGTGGGTCTGGCTTCACCTTCCCCCACACCTTGGTAACAGAGGTGAGAGCTCCCTGAGGACAGCCACGCTCCACTGGCTTTCTCATCTGCAGACTGAAAAAAATGCCACCTCCAGGCCCTAGTATCCTTGGTGCTCCAGAGGAGCCCAGCAGGCTCTGGTGGTCTTCAGTGGTGTTCAGTGGTATCTGTGGGTCTTTGTGGATTTTCGGTGGTCTCTGGCAGTCTTTGGCATACTCCAAGGGACTTCTCCTGGTGCTATGGCACTGCTGGTCAGAAGATGGCAGCCCCTCTCCTTGCCTCTTCCTCAGGGCTCAGAGCAGAGATGTCCCCCAACATGAGGGACAGGTGTGATGGGTGGGAAAGGTGGGCTCATGTGTGGCTTGGCAGCCGGGTCATCTTCCCAAGGAGCCTGCCGGGTGTCAGCATGGCTGGTCCGCTGGGGGCTAGCATCATTCATAGGGGTGGCACTGCCGGTTGAGAGGTGGCTTTTGGGAGGGTCCCCGAGAGACCCAGCTATCCTGCGGTGCTTTGGGCACCATGCTGTGGAAGGCACCCCGGCCACGGTGCTGTAGTGCCCCATCAGCCATGCAGCAGCTGGATCCACCTCCATCGGCTCTTCCTCCTCTCGCGGTGGATCCACCTCCATGGGCTCATCGCCATGCTGTGGTGGGTTGACCTCCATGCCCTGCCATAGCTGCTGCTGCTCCTGTCAGCCCTCTTCCATTTTTAGGGCCGTGAAGGCATCCTAAGTGGTTCCAAGAAACTTTACTCGCTCGTCCCACTGACTGTGGGCTCTCGCCTCACCTTGACGGGTCCTCGTCTACCGAGCACACTTGGGGTCAGAAGCTCTAGCTGCTCAGAGAGCTGTGGGCCAGCCACAGGGCTGCCAGCTTGTGTAACGGGCAGCTGCTGACCTTACCAACGGGAGTTGCTGTGGCTGGGACAGTGGCCCCTGAGGCCATGAAGGACCCATTCTGGGGACCATTTTGCTTTCCTGACAGAATGGCTCCCCCTGGGGCAACCGGGACTGCCCTTCAGCTCCGCTTGTGTGTCCTGAGCTCTGGCCCCCTCCTCATGCCAGGCCTGGGGCTTGGAGGTGGGTTTTTCGGTCTGAGGATGGGAAACTCTATGGGGGATTACTGTCCCTGGCCAGTTCTTGCCTCAGCTACCTAATGGGTGGTTGAAGGTGAAGCCAGAGCTGCCCAGGCCTTGCACAAAACAACCTGCAGATCAGCCGTGACTCTAGACAAACACGCAGGACCGATTTGGTCTTGGGTAACGGGCTCTTCATGGGCGTGCTTAGGGTGAGGGGTGTGGTGTTGAGGTTGTGTGTGGTGGTGTTTTGATCGTGCAGGAGGGGACTACAGCAATGGCCCCAGTGAGAAGCTTCTCAAAGCTCCCCTGGCTCCATGTCTAAGCCACCTCTGGTGAAGGCTGAGCCAATTAGTGACAGTGGCTGCGTCTCGGTGGTAACGTATTTAAGAAGCTGAAGTGAGAGGAGGAGGGGAGTGAGGGAAATACCTGTGCAAACACCAGGGTCAGAGGAACAAAATGAGGAGGAGGGAGGAGAAATGCGTCAGAGCAAAGACTCCCCTGCAGCCCGTGGTGGGAGGGAGGCTGTCCCTCTGCAGCCCATGGAGGTCACTGGCGGAGCAGATGCCCATCTGCAGCCTGTTGGAGGACCCCACACCAGATCAGGGGGCTGCGCCCAAAGAAGGCTGGGACTCTGAGGGAAGCCCATGCTGTAGCAGTGTTGCTGGGAGGTATGCAGTCCGTGGCAGGGACCCACACTGGAGTGGTCTGTGAAGAGCTTCAGCCCATGGGAAGGACCCACATTGGAGAAGATCATGGAGGACTGTCTCCTGTGAGAGGTACCCCATACTGGAGTAGGGGAAGAGTGTGAGGAATCTTCCCCCTGAGGAGAAAGGAGCGGCAGAAACAAATGGTGATGAACTGACTGTAACCCCCATACCCTGCCCCCCTCAAGTCCACGGTGCTGTGAGGAAGGAGTTAGACAAATTGGGATCAAAGCTAAGCCCAGGAAGAAGGGAGAGGTGGGGGGAAGGTGTTTTTAAGGTGTGGCTGTATTTCTCACTGTCCTACTCTGATTGGTAAATTAGTGGCAGTGGTGGTGGTCAAATTAAATTGATGCTTTTTTCTTCCCCAATCAAGTCCGTCTTTTGCCTGTGACCATAACTGGTGGGTCATCCCTCTGTGTCCTTGTCTTGATCCCTGCACCTTTTGTTTTATTTTCTCTTCCCCATCCCTGCAGGGGAAAGAGTGAGTGAGCAGCTACATGGTGCTCAGTTGCCATCTGGGCTTCAACCAGGATAGGTGTGTAGGTATTTCTCCCCCATCAGCTGATCCCCATGGACCTCAAGCAGTGTAAAAGCTGTTGAGAGCACATCATCAGTTAAGCAGGAAAGGGAGGTGGTTTTCTTTCCTCCACAGTGACTAAATGACAAACAGTCTGCAAACAGAACTCTTGCTGACTGGGGTTGGAAGAAGGAAAACTAAGCTGGCTGTGAAGGTGTTGCTGGTGACGGCTTGCTGTGCCTGTGCTGCCAAAGTGACAGTAGATCCCAGCATGCCCCTTTTTCCTGTGTCGTTCCAGTCCTCTGCTTTCATGGCTTGTATAGATACAGAAGGCAATACCGACTTTAAAACTGTCCATTGGTGTCATGGGGGAAGGTGTCATCTCTCTGCTATTTATTGGTTTCCTTTCTCCCTTTGGCTCGTGCTCTTTTTGCCACAGCTGCTGTTCAGACCACATCTTTAGCAGATTGTTTATCTTTTCTTTGGGCTTGATTTTGACTAGATTTTAGGTGATAGAGAGAGACGGTGCAGGTCGGGAGGAGGTGCTGATGAGCACTGTCATTTTCATGTAATGAAAACAATTCTGGATTTTCTTTTCTATATTCTTTTCCATATTCATACCATCCTTGTTGCCATGATGCTGCATGACCAGCAATAAAACGGTAGACTTAACTCTTAATGGTCAGAAGGCAGCTTGTCTCTAGGGCATTTCCTTGGCCTGAGTTCATGGGCAAGTTATCTTTATTGGAAAATGTTCTGATATGACTGTGCTTGCGAATACTTATCCCAGTGCGACTGTGACTCTCTGGAGGAGATTAACTGGAGAGCATGACTGCCTCTATGAGCTTGATCTAACTGATAGATTAGAGAGGTATAATTCTCCTTCCTTTTTCATCAGATTGCATTATTTCTTCTTTTCTCGTGCACAATTTTAGATTGCCTATTGTTTAAAGACTTGGATAATTTTTCTTGAGTCAACTTAATAAATTACTCAGTACAATTACTCTTTGAGCAAATTAACTTTGGTTCTTCGTGAACTTCCTCCTGAATACAGAATTGGGTTTTGCTTCTTGGGAATAAAGGAGAAGAAGGTATTGCAGAAATACCATGGAGATCACAAAACACTAACAGGCTTTTGTGCGTTATTAGCATCATTAAAAACAGCCCAGTGATACCTCAGTGGGAACACCGCTTGCAAACAGCTTCTGGGGACTATTCAGCCAGGGCTGCTGTGCTGCATGCAGACTGCAGCACCATAATGTGTTGTGGAGGCTTTGAAGGAAATTGCAGAAACAAAGTGCTAAAGCTGTGTGTATCCCAGGCTCCAATCCGACTGAGAAGCAAAACCAAGAAATGGAAAAATATCCATCTTCAATTCTCCCTGTAATGTGTTTCGGCCTTCTCTCAACCTGGCAGCAAATGCAGAAACTGTCCTCCTCTAGCGTATGTCTTTTGAGGTTTCCTCTCATTCATTCCCTGTGTCCACACGCCTTTCAAAGTCACCTGCTCTTGTGACGCCTGATGTTTGAAGTGACAAACAAGAGCCCTTTGGTATTAAAATACTTTCTTTTTTAAGCTCTCTGCAGTATTGTTCCTCTCTGTTTCAGAGGAAACAACCTTCTGAAGTATGTGCAGGGGTCAGAGAACGTGCTTATTCCAGGTTTACATCTATGAAAGGGAAACTAAAATGTGTGTGCTTGTGAGCAGAAGTACGTGCTGGCGCTGGAGCCAGTGACCCATTTGCCTGAGCTGAGCCCTTTGCTTTTGTGTTCCTGCTGTCACAAGCTACGCTCAGAGTAGCCCCTGCAGACCGTTATGATGGAGTGGCACTCCAGAGGACGTTGTGAAGTGTCTGGTGCTTCCCAGGAATAATCCCAAACACTAATTGTTCCCACAGCATAATGGCACCCTTTTCTGGTAAAAGTTTCTTTCTATGCATTCAGGTTCTCCTCTCCTGCCTCTCTTGCTTGTATTGACTTTGAGGATTGCACTGCTGGGAATGAACCAGACCAGGAAATGACCATGGCTGGCCAAAAAATATTCCAAAAAATTTACAATAGTCATCAACTTGAATGCTGTTGGCTGTGCAACTGGTTATAGATAAGGATGGGATGGAGGAAGTGGGTATACCAGGGGAAAAGCAAGGCCAGCTGATGCCATCTTAGTGTATGTGCAGAACTCCTGGCAGGGGGACTCATTACATGCCACCTGTGGCATGGGGTAGGCACAGCAGTCTTGAGTCTCTGCACAGAGATGACCTGGGGCTGGAATTTGAGCACAGCCATCAGAGGCAAGAGACATGCTCAAAATACACCTTGTTCTTCATGAAGCATTCATGAAAAGAAGAATGGTAACTTATTTTTAAATGAAAGCTGACCCATTTCTGAATCTTCCAAATCATGAGCTGGTATGCTAACCTTGGGCTGTTCTTCCTCCATTAACCTGTGGATAACTGAACTGAGGGAAAGAAAAAATAAATTTTTATTGTGTGCTAGGTCAGAATGTTCTGATATTTTAAAATCTCTTGGACAGTCATACTATCTTCAAATAAATTTCAACTGAATCCTAAACAAGTTTACTCAAGAAAAATTCATACAGGAATAGTTTGAATGAATAATATCAGAGAAGTAATGCAGGTTCTCAAAGGTCCTGACTACATGTATGCATCATATACACTAGGAGACTTTTTTTTTAACATTCTGGTTTTCCTTTAACAATATGACTAAACTTTCAAAGTAGGCATCAACCAGTTTTAGTCAACTGGATAGAGATTCAGGTTCAAAAGTTCACTTGATTCATGCCGAGGCTTTAAACAGCCTTTTTACTTCCTTCTAAGAATGTCCTATAAAGGAAATCAATTTAAGAGGTTTGTGCTTAATTGAAAAAGGAATGCTAATGCCAATGTGCTCTTCAAAAAACATCTAGAATTTCTTTTAGTAAGGATTAGCCGCCTGGCTTAATTTGTAGCCCTCCCACTCCTGTGTTTGTGTAGAAAATCATCCTTTTCCTCATCCGTGACAGAGGGATAATGGAAATAGTGGCATACAAAGGCAGGAGTACTGTCAATAATTTGCAGATAGATAACAGAAAAAATGGAGTGTATCTGACGCTGGGTTTTGTGTTTCTCTTTCCTTGCTCCTCTCAACGTGATGCCATCCAAAAGGGAATTCAGAGCTCTGGTGATCGAGATGGTGTTGGCCACTGATATGTCCTGTCACTTCCAGCAAATCAAAGCCATGAAGAATGCTTTGCAGCAGCCAGAAGGGTGAGTCACTTCACAACACTGTGCAGTGAGGGGCTGTATTTCAGCTGGTGCTTTGCCATTGTGGTTGACTTCAAAAGCTCCTCTCCAGAGGCCCTCACTCTCTTTGATGTCCACATCAATTCTCTTTCTTCCATTGAATTTTGAATTGATTCACTGAGGAGTGGACTGGCATTCCCCTATACATACATCTCCGTTCTGTGCTGGTGGACCAAAGAAGCTTGCAAAGGTCACCATGGTGGGATAAGCCTCCCTGAGCATTTCCCTTTGCATGTCAGGATAACATCAAGGGCTTGATCCAGCTGAGTGACCTCTACAGCTTGAGTATGACTCAAGGTTATAAGATCTGCAGAACACAACTTGTGCATTGACCTTCTGCAGATGGTATCACCTGCTGCCTCTGCAAGGGGCCTGCTCCATAACCAGAGGACAGATGAAATCCAATGAGATCCAATGAGGAAAGGACTGGAAAACAGCAGATAGAGCAGTATGGGGAAGGCCTTTTCTTCTTCACAGTACACCACTGTGAGCTGTAATATTTTGTCTACAGCTTTTCCGATAAAATTCCTTTTATACTGCAGAAAGCTCTGAGCGAGGGTCATTTTTTCACCCTGGACACAGGTCTGTCCAGAGCCTCCCAGAATTATACTTGTATCAGACCAGAGTGTGGTTAGCCACTTGGTCCTCTCAAAAGCTACAACTCTTCCAGCTATCACAGTCAAAAGCTGGAAGTAAAAAAAAACAAAAGTACCCATCCCAAGAAGGCATTATTTACTGTGTTCTTGGGCTAGCCTCTCAGGTTATGGTTTTAAGAAATTGCCAGACTTATTTGTTCTGTGGAAGCAGATGCAAGGATCCCTTTCTGACCTCACGCTAGTTTTCTAGCAGTGAAACATTTATCAGTTACTGTGTAGACTCATCAGTGCTCCTGAGATGAGATCCTAACTGTTTACTATGATAAGATGGTAGGGACCAACTTCTCTTCTGAACCGCATAAAATGCACATGAGCTAAAATGGGGAACACAGCAGCTCTTCAAGCCTGCTGTGCAGACAAGCAAGCCTGGAAAGGAGCTCAGCAAGGCTAAGCAAAATTTCTTTTTGGACTTCTTAATGTCTCTTTTACATCAGGAACAGTGTATGTTGGAGAAATTAGACAATCTTTCATAGTTGTCTGATTTTATGAACACAGAAATCACTCCATTAATAACCTGGCAAAAGATTCTAATGACCTCATTTCCTTACTTAGGTGAGATTGTTGTCATTCTCCACTGCAAGAGCAGACAATTAATTTGTTTGATCCTTTGGGTTTTCAGAATTGACAAGCCGAAAGCCTTATCACTGTTGTTGCATACAGCAGATATCAGTCATCCAGCCAAGGCCTGGGATCTCCATCATCGCTGGACCATGTCTCTGCTAGAGGAGTTCTTCAGACAGGTAAAGCTAGGGAAGTTCTGTATTTCTGCAGCACAGAGGGAGTGTTTAGGATTGGACAAGGAAGTAGGAAAATATGAACACAGATCTTTTCCTTTTTATCTGATTTATGCAAGAACCTCCTGAGTGATATGAAACTTTCTCATCTGGCACAAGTAGCACTGGCTATTATGTCTCTTGGGAAGTTAGTGTCTGATAAGCTGCCTATAGATATAGACATTATCTAGTTAATAGAAATTCTAATTTAGGAAGCTAATATGTGTTTCAAATTAGCAAAATGTAGACTACATGACATTTTACTTAGCTGTAGAACCATAGAAAACAGATTTAGGTAGCTGTACTTTATGGATCTGTACTTAAAGTGTTGGGGTAGATGTGAAAAATGCATTGCCCTTACTTTATCTAAAGTGAACTGATCTAGTTTGTAGCTCACAGTGGAATGCCTGTTGGCAGATCCACAAATCTAGACAAATCATTAAGCTCTGTGTAATAGCTATAAGCTCCCCAAGTGACTAATTAAAAGCATTTAAATAGCTGCCTTGAAAAAAAAAAATAAAAAAAGTAAAAGTAAACAGAGCACTTAGGAGTGTTTAGGGTACTTTTCACCAATATGAATTACTAAACTATGCAGAAAACCAAGTGCTTCATTTCCCTCCAAAGTTCAATAACTTCATGTTTTATAGTAATTCTGAATGCAAAAAAGAAAAATATATGACAATTTTTTAAAAGTTCTAACATTTTGTTAAAATGGCATCTGTTTTTAAAGGCATTGTGGAATCCCTTCTTAATAAGGACTTTGCAAGAATTTGCTTTGAAATGAATCCTCAATTTGTATTTCAAAACAAGAATGGGTTTAGTAGGTGGAAGCAGGTAACTCGTACCTGCATCTGTCTCTGTGTTGCCACACAGGAGGCTTATGCAAGTAGGATGATTTTCACATACATTTTAGGAAAAGCTCTCCACACATCTATGGTTTTCTACTTCAAAATTATACTAGATACGTTAAAATACACCAGTGCTGAGTCCCCTAAAGACTGGTGAGGGAATTAGGATTAGTTAGAGATGAGACCACAAAAACCCCAAGATTTACACATGTAATGAAGACAAAATTATTATTTTATGTTTTCATAAGAAAAATTTAATTTCAGCCAACCAGTCCTAATTTAGTTTTAAATGGAAAATACTACTACTTTTACATAAAGCTTTATATAAAACTTATATTCTAGTTACAAATTCAGGTGCAGTATTAATTCCCTGTTCAGAAAAACCCTCAAGCTTACCATGAAGTATAGACTTCATTGAAGTTATTTAGTTATTTAGATCAGTAAATACATACCTACTTGACAGCAGAACACCACACACTCTTCTCACAAGCTGAGAAGTACCACTATCCAGAAGGGACCATGGTGATAAGAAACTGGGCTGGCATCAGATTAGGTATTTATTTCTTTATGCGCTGCACCTGTAGACCCTCTCATGTCTTTTCTGTTACATGCTCTGCAGAGACATAAAGCCTGACTTAACCTATATCAGTGCAGGTCCCCAGCCCTATTGGATTTCTATTTTGTGATGTGACACAGGTCTTCCTACCCCAAGTAACCATGCTGTAGGTGCAAATGATGCTTCTGAATACAATACTGTTTTTTTACATTCAGCATTTATGGTGAGCATCTCTTAAACCAAATATCTTGCATGAATTAATTTGTTTTACTTGATGCATTTTAGCTAGTCATGAGGGAGCTGCCCAAACAACTTAGAAGAAGTATCTCTCTGAGCAGTCAGAAAGGCAGTTAGGGGTTCTTTCCTAAAGAGAATTACGCACTGGGGTTTTTGAGAGGCATGAGAAGCAAGAGAAGGATGATGATTGGGTAAGAGCTGGCATTGAGAGATGGTTGTCCTGAGAGATGCAGCAGACGCAGTAAATGAATGTTACTTGGAAATATTTCTGTGTTTTGTTTCTGGTTTACCCTGATATTTGTATATCAGACTCCTAACATAAAGCAGAATCGTTCTGCAATAAAATAATACTATTGCTTGTTTTCCCACCCAAAACTCTAACAGGACTTATGCTCCCATTTCTTGTATGTTGTATTAACAAAAAGAAGAAGAATTCAGCTCTTCTTATGCCTACAGAAGTTTTTCTCTGGTTAGTTTGCTGGCTACTTTAGCTTCTATTTGACATTAGTCAGTACACTGGCAAGAAGTTCAGCACAGTTAAATTGAGTTGCTGATTAAGGAATGATTGTATAGTATATTTAACAGACTATGGTAAATTTGAATGCTTATTGGGGAGTATTACAACTATGTTATCCTATGTATCTTCTCAGAATAAAGCAATCTGTTACAGAGTGACTGAACCAAGTTAAAGGGCTTTTTGAGAATATGCAGCTTGAAAGACTGGAAAGAAGTGGGGTTATAACACTTGATCTTCTGCACCATCTTGTGATGTTATAAAACAACTTTCAGATCTGAGAACTGGAAAGCATGTTTGGATTTTTGTACTTAAGTGCTCACATAAAATGCTGACAATGTCAGAATCATAGACTCATAGAATACCAGGTTGGAAGGGAACTCAAGGATCATCGGGTTCAACCTTTCTTGGCGAAAGCATGGTCTAGACAAGATGGCCCAGCATCCTGTCCAGCTAAATCTTAAAAGTGTCCAATGTTGGGGAATCCACCACTTCCCTGGGGAGATTATTCCAGTGGCTAATTGTTCTCATTGTGAAAAATTTTCCTCTTGTGTCCAATCAGAACCTCCATTACCCCTCATCTTTTCCATGTGACTTCTTGTAAAATGGGAGTCTCCATCTTCTTTGTAGCCAACCTTTAAATAAGGGAACATGATGATTAAGGTCTCCCCTAAGCTTTCTCAAGGCTGAATAAACCCAGTTCTCTCAGCCTTTCCTCATATGGCAGGCTCCCCAGTCCTTTCATCATCTTTGTGGCCCTTCTCTGGACCGTCTCCAGCCTGTCCATGTCTTTTTTGCGTAGTGGGGACCAAAACTGAACATAGTATTCCAGGGTGTAGCCTGACAAGTGCTGAGTAGAGTGTGATAATGACTTCTTTATCTCTGCAAGTGATGCCCTTATTGATGTAACTCGGCATCCCACTGGCTTTTTTTGCCACAACAGCACACTGTTTACTCATATTGAGCCCTGTCCACAGAGATGCTCCCCAGATGGGTAGATCCCAACCTGTGCTGCACTCTTGTATTATATTTTGCCAAGTGCAAGACCTTACACCTGTCTTTGTTGAACTTCATAAGGTTCTTGTTAGCCTACTCTTCCAGCCTATCCAGGTCTTCCTGCAGGGTGGCTCTCCCTTCCAAAGTGTCCACTTCCCCAGTTTAGTATCATCAGCAGAATTCATCAGGGTACACGTGATCCCATCATCCAGATCACTTACGAAGATATTAAACAGATTTGAGCCCAGTATCAATCCCTGGGGCATCCCACTTCTGACATGTTGCCAATTTGAAAAGGAGCTATTTACAACCACCCTCTGGGTGCAGCCAGTCATCCAGTTCCCACCCACTGCACAGACCACTTGTTTAGACCGTAACACATCAGTTTCTCTAGGAGGAGGCTGTGGGAAACCATATTGAAAGCCTTGGAGAAATCCAGGTAGACAATGTCCACCACTCGTCTCACATCAGCCAAGCAGGTTGCTTTGTCATAGAAAAATGTCAGTGTTTCCTTTGGAAGAAAAAAGTAATCTGCATCTGACCAACCATGACCGGTGAATTCCTTATCTAAAAGGCTAAAAAAAGACATGCAAAGAAGTGCAAGCCCTGAAAAATCAGTCCTGACACTGATGTTTTCTCTTGAAAGGTTTGCTTTGAGAACTGAGTTTGGCTGGGTTCTCTGGAGAACTGCAGTGGGAAGCATTCTTGTGCTCAAGTGGGTTTTTAGTTGATGCATAAAATTGCCAAGTAGGCAGGGAAAGCTCTGAGGAATCACTGGAATTACAATGCTTAATTCACCAACTTCTCCCTGGACTACAACTTTTCCAGCCAGAATCAAATTCTCCACAATTTATATTAAAAAAACCCAAGCAAACAAAAAAACCCCAAACTAAAATCAAAATTTAATAAAGTAAAATGAGAGGCTTTTACAGTCATAACCTAAGATATCAAAGTGCAATGTGCCTTGTCGTTTTCTAATTTCTTCTCAATTTTGTTTCTCCAGGGTGACAAAGAAGCAGAACTAGGGCTTCCCTTCTCTCCACTGTGCGATCGCAAGTCTACTATGGTTGCTCAGTCTCAAATAGGTATGGACCTTTTGGTGCATGTGAAGTAGCATCTTAGAAGCAGAACTTACTCCTCCTTGTAGGGCTAAAGTCATGGTGATCTCTCATCATTTGGAACTATGGTAAAGAGAGGAAATAAAGCACAATAGCATTATTTTTCCCAGATCAACAATTCAAAGCTGAGGAGCTATTAAATTTACGGTGGTGGTTCCATGCAGTAACCAGGTTGCCTCTGATGTGTCTGCAGAGAAGACTGCAGTGCCTGGTTATGTCACTACTCCATGTTTTTCTGAGCTGTGAAGATGAGGTCCACGTGGCAACGTGTTATGATATGAGTGTCATTGGTGGATATGAAAATGTAATATCAGTCCCTTTGATGACCTGGGCAAAACCTATTGTGTGCTTTTCCATTTATTCCTCCCACCCTTCCCTTCCCAGTGCTTCAAGCCAACCAATATTTTTCACCGAATCCAAGCAAATAGCAAACCTCTCTCTGCTCCACCCATTCAGAAACAGATCTTTTTACAGACTCACCAACAGTGTTTTCTCTACCTCTCCTCCAGTCTTTGAGTGAAAAAGTAGTAGAAGGATGAGGCAAAAAACCTGGTATTTGTTGAGTAAACAAGAGGAGCTAAGTGAAGTAAAACTGTTCATGAGGTTGGGAGCAAAAAAAAGCCAATGGAAAAGGTAGATTTGTGTCTGAATTTTTATACCTAGGAAGCAAGTGACGTGGACAGAAGAACATGATCTAACCTCAACTGGAGAATAGGGAGCCAAATAGAATAACAAAAGAAAGATAACATGGACTCTAAAAAAGAGGGAACTGAAACCAGACACATAGAGAATGTATTAAAGGAAAACAAACAAAAAAGTTCAATTATGAAATTTCTCTCAAAGAGAAAAACAAGGATATCCCTGAACCTAGGAAATTTCAGATTCATATCTGTGGCTAAGAGACATTTCTGTTTAAAAATATTTAATTTTTCCTGTTAGGCAAGCAATTCTCTGAGGGACCCAATCTCAGATTTTTATGGCTTTGAAAGTCTAGACAGTTCAGCGAAGAATCTGAACCTGAAAAGCCCTATGCAAGCCTCGCCTGGTAGCCAGACATGTAACATTTACTCCTCTGCTACCCAGAAGAGTAGGAATGTATGTAGAATGCAGTGCAACTGTGTGTTCTGCCAGCAGCTTGGTGGAGGGAAGAAACAGTAAACTTGAATTGCTGCAGTCTCAGCTAAAACCCATATTGAGGACTCCTGGGCACACTACACCTACTGCAGTGCTGTGGGAGAAGATAAACTCTCTGTGGCTGGTGTGGAGGGAAGCACATGTAGAAACTTCTCTTTCACATCCCTTCTATCAGCCTTCAGATATGTCCCTCACTCCTTACAAGGAAGATGAATTGTGCTTCCCATGGGGTCCCTCTATGTAGGGTTGTGTTTGCTCAAAAATGAGTTTTCCTTGTCCTCCTCTTTTTTGCTCCTTTGCTTAGGGAGGCCAAGAGAGCCAAGAAACTTCTGCACCAATGCCCCTTGGGTCAATTCCACCTTATAAAAGAGGCACTTGTCAGTATGCAAAGACAGACTTTAGTCGCATACTATTTGTCATTATATTCTATTTGTGCAGTTTAGTAATCCATTGACATTAATAGGCTACTGTCTATAAATCTTGCCTTCTAGCATTATAAAATTTTGATTTCTCAGTCTACTGCACATATTGGCAGTGTCTTTCTGTAATATCTCCTTTGTTAAATCAAAATGGCTTGTATTTTCTGGCTATCTGCTGAGGTAAGGCTTTGAAAGTTGTAGGCTATATTCTCAAACAAATAATCTCTTCCCATTAATTTGTTTACCTGACTAATAGCCTTAACAAATTGTTCCCTGGAATAGTAATTACTACATTTCTTTGTAAAAGTAAATTCTCGCTGAATTCCAGCAGTCAGTCATCAGATCCTACAAATAAAAACCCTCTGTCCTTTGTGAAATAAAACTTGGTTCTATCGGGGACAGAGCCTAGAAATCCTGTTCTGGTGTCTTGACTTGTTTGTAGTTGCTGGTTTGCTGCTCTGAAGTCACTGCAGATGCAACAACACAGTGGACAAGCATTTTCATTAACAAAAGATTTTCACAAATGCAGACTGAAGGTTTTGCAGTATGGACTTTTTTCATGGAAATGAAGCAATCTAACATCAAAATCTTCCTCAAAAGAAAGAATGTCTCTCTCTCCTGTTGCTTCAGTTTGTGAAGAAATTGTTCAGAGTTTAAACTGATAATTAAAAAATCCTTGACTATCAAATAATGAATGTTTGAAAACCTATTAATGTTAATGACCCAATTTATCATCCTTTTTATTCTTCAGTAGAGTGAGTGTGGTAAATATTTCTGTACCACAGCAAAGTGCAGAAGTCGGGAGGAATTAATGTCCAGAAGTCAAGTTGCTTGTCAGAGTGGGGGAAACAAACAAGCTGCAAAGAAAACCAATCCAATACTTGCATTTCCCAACAAGAATATCAGGGGTTAAAGCTTCTCTGGCTGTCTCAGACTGCAGGAATCTTGTTTGACTGGAGATCAGCCTTTGTTGTCATTGTCCTCTTTTACAGCTGATAAATGTAGCAGCTTCCCTTTATTTTTGTCCTTTTGCTGGCAGGGAAGAAAATTACAGCTTCAGAAAACACTGGATAAAGGCTGATGAGTGCATGCTGATGAATCTTATTTCTATTTCTTTTTCTTTTCTTTTCTTTTTTTTTTTTTTTTTTTTTTTTTTTTTTTTTTTTTTTTTTTTTTTTGTGGTGGGCTTTAGGGAAACGGTCCTCTAGCCAGTGTTTGCCATGGAGATGTTCTCAGGTGGAATGAGTGAATACCAGGTGTGCGCCTGGAATCCACCCTCAGCATGCAGTGTTAATTGGTAAAATCATCTCAGTCACTGGGGTACAGAAATATTTATCATGCTCATTCTACTGAAGAAGAAAAAGGATGATAAAATGGTCATTAGCATTAATAGGTTTTAAAACCCAGGTTCATTATTTGATAGTCAGGTTTTTTAATTAGCAAACTAAATCACCATATTTAAATCACAGTAATTTAGGTAAGAAGAGAGAGAACACAGAGGTGGGGGGCACTTGGGAATATTGCATAAATTACATAATTATTAATAAAGTCCTAAACTTTTTTTCTATGATAGCAGAATGTTTCCTGACTTTATTATAATTCCCATTTTAAGGTAACATAGTTTAATAACTTACTCATGTTATAGGGAATAGAGGAAAAAATACCACTTATCAAAGAAAAGTTCTCCTAAGTCTTTGAGTTCGTTTACCTGTGGTCCCTTGTGCCACCTCTGCCAGTCTCTGCTGATGAGATGCAAGACTTCTCCCAGGGAAAACTTGTTTCTGAGACACTTCCAACTGGAAGTTGTTTTTATGTGTGAATGTCAAGTACCTCAGGAAGTGGCTCCCATCACCTCACTGCTGAAGTTAGTGACACGGTCATGTGTCTCATACCAGAGATTTATTTGTATGCCTTCGGGTTGTTAGTGGTGATGGAGCAAATAGCAGTGTTATTACTTGACAAGCCGAAGTGACAAGGTACCATGGCTTGGGTTTCTTTGGTCATGAAGAGGTTAAAATTTGTTTTAGTGAAGGGGAATAGAAGACACATATAAACAGGCAGATACACACACACATATGCAAATCAAGTTTTCATTATCCTCAGGGTTCCTGTGGCACTGTTCTCAGTTAGTACAATTTCCAGCATTTTAAAAAATTGTATGAAGTTTGCTCAGATTATCTGGGTTGTGATCTAGGACACAATTTCATGTCATGGCTTTATACAGCATACATTTCTGATTAACTCCCTGGGAGGAAGGAAGTTCTTTTTTTTTCCCTAAATTTGAATAGTGTTATGGAGGCACATGATTCAGATGTTCAGATAAGACTGAATCCATACTTTCTTCACATTTACAGAATGTTAGTATGAAATTCTGAGAACTTTCAAGTAATGTTTTTAATTTGGCTAGGCATGAAAATACACTTAATTATCCATCCTTTTAGAAATTCAGCAAAAATCAGGGGAGGGAAATGGAACTAGAAATATGCTCAACTGCTTTGCATTCAAGATGTGGATCAAAGCATCTATGAATTCAGGTGCCTGGCCCATGTGGTCTCTTCTCCTTTTATTGTTCTGTTATCACCTAGAATAGTCAGGGTTTGTCATAGACACATGTCATGACCCAGTCAGAGAAATTATAATATTATGAATGTATAATTAATAGTTGATAGATACCAAATCTTTAAAAATTGTAACAGTAGGGAAAGACCTGAATCCCAGTGTGCCTTAGGAGGGATTGAGGACATCATTGTTTTACTACTCATAGTACCTGCACGACTAAGAAATTTGCCAAGTGGAGTGCTAAAATGAACATAAGAAATAGCCTTTGCCCCAGGTGAGAATTTAGGGGAAGGTGTAAGGTACTGTAAACTCCTCACTCTCACGTTTTTTCCATGCAACTTGGCTTTTCCTTCATCTCATGACCTTATGACCACAGGGCCCTTCAGTCTGCTCTTCCCAACACTGCAATCAGAGCCATATTCTCCTCTGCCAACCTGTATTCTGAAGTAGAAATGATTTGGCCCTTTATTTTTTTCCTTTCCTTATATTAAAAAATGGGGGGGAAGGCATCTAAATCTGGTTTATTATCAACAAGAAAGAGCTGGCCAAACACTGAAGAGAGAATATTCACAGCAACCCACTGGTAAGCAGTAAGGGAGGTTTGCATGTAACTCCACACCAGCAAAGGTTACAAGTATTATTTCTGTTATATTGATTTTCTGCTTTTAGTGAGTTCATTTTTTAAACTGGGTTTTCTCCAAATCTACCAGGAATTTGGCTTAAGTATCATATTCCTTGTATAAAACAAGTTCTGATGCATCTGTTTGTGTTCTGATTTGGCATACTTTCTTTCCAGTGTTTAAGTAGGTACCTTTTATTGCATGCTATATCTAGGCTCTTGGGTCAGGGATTAATGTGTAGCTCCATTTTCCCTTTCTAGTGTTTGTGTATCCCTCTTTCAAGGTATAATTATTTTACTGTGCCTTTTACAGTGTGGTTGTCTGCTGTCACTGAAGCAGTGACTCCACATAAATCCTCCCCTTGCCTACTTGACTCTGCTTGTGTTTCTGCTCAGGTTTCATTGATTTCATCGTGGAACCCACTTTTACTGTGCTGACCGACATGACCGAGAAGATTGTGACCCCACTCATCGATGAAGCTTCCCGCTCTGGCATGTCTGGGTTCAGACGTTCCAGGTGAATAACCACATGCCCTCTCCCTTCACTCTGCACATGCTGCCATTGTCCCAACTCCCCCCGTTTTTCCCCCCAAAGCATATGTCTTCCTTGTGGCTTAAAGCCCCATATCCGCATTGCACCGCAGCTCACCTTGTGACCTGACCCGGTTACAGGGCAACTCCAGCCCGGAGGAGGGCAGAGAGGGAGGCTGGCATGAACCTGAGCCATCCCTTCAAAGGCAGTGAGCACAAACGGTTGTAGCCGTGCAATCAGGTGAAATTTAGTGCTCTCTCAGTCACTAGTGTCAAAGAGAAGGGACAGGGAGTTGTTGGGAGGCACTCATTTCTTCATGTCTCGAAGTACAAGTGGGATTGAAATACGAAAGAGGACTGGGAAGCATAAGCACACTTTAGTAACAGTATTTAAGGTTATGAAAATGTGTGAAGTATCACCAGAACTCACCTGGAGTTCGGGTGCAAGCAGTCTTGGCCCATTCAACCTGCTCTGCTGTTGTAGAGAAACTACTCTTTTAGTACGGATGAGGCATGTCTTGGGATTCAAATGCCTCCTGGCTAGTGCTCGCTAGAGTAGGGCTACCAAGTCAGGATTCCCTCTCCCAGGTAAATTCTTTATACTTGGGCTGTTACACAAAGAGCAAGCACTAATATCTTTCTATGTCAGTTATCTTGCTGCCTTTATTTATATGTGCACAATGAAGTGTCCATCCTTGAAAGACAACTGTAGGGTCTGTAACTGAAATGAGTGCCTGATTTCAGCCTCAGCTGAGGTCACTGAGCCCTGGACAGAGGATGGCCTCCTTCCTGTTCCTAATGGCACCATCAGTGTATTTTAGGAGGTTCCTCTCACATATTTGATTTCTAGAATTGTCTGATTCTCCAGTGAATATTTAGGGACTGAAGATGCACAACAAAGGTAATGACAACACTTCGAGTGATACTATTTCTTCAGGACTATGGATACCAAAAGATAAGCAGAAAAAAGCTGCCCTTTATTTCTAATACTGGCTCAGTTTGTGCTGTTTGCCCAGGGGTGGGAGGAAGGGTCTGGAGGATGAAGGATTCAGGCTTAGTTTTTGTTTTTCCCGGTTGCTTCTCTAGCAAGTTATCTAGACTTAACAGTCATTATTTCTTCTTCATTGTATTTGGGTGTAGGGGATACTTATTTCTTCTGTGTTTTGTGATCTTGTGTCCCAGTCTGAATAGCATTAGTCCCTCTGAAGTTAAAAGATCAAGTGTCAAGAGCACTGGGTCCGAAGGAAGTGCCTCACTCAACTGCTCCATACTCACTGTGGACTTCAAATGTTTTAAAGCCACCTGGACTGAGGTGGTGCAGCAGAACCGGGAGAAATGGAAAGCACAAGCCACCAAAGGTAACAGCCAAGCTTCTTAGTGAAAGAATAAAAATTCTTTTGACCTCTTCTTCTTCTAGCTCTTCAATCAAATAATTCTTCAAGTAAGCGCTACTAGTTTGAAAGAATCTGCTTTTCAAGGTCAACAGACTACACTGAGTTCAGAAAGACAGGAACATTGTGACTCATCTGTGCATTATAGTTTTCTTATGTACTGTAATGAAGAGGATGTGGACAATGAGAGGAAAAAAGAATAGTTGTAAGGGAGGTCCCCTAAAGTAATGAGTCAGACTCAGTGAGTGCAAAATAATTCTGGAATAGCATTTGTAGAGATAGGTTATCAATTATTCACTGTTAATATTGAAAGACGTATGGATGATAGTTCAGGGGAGAAGGACAGGATATTCTGGATTCACAGCTGGTTTCATATTTCTAGTCATAAATTGGATAATGAATTGGGAACTATGCTGCAAATGCTGATGATGTCATCAATCTGGGAGGGACTGCAAATATTTCAGAATAATATGGCGGCAGTGTTGGTTGCAAATTGACCAGGGTTCAATATTGTCACGCTATTGAAATACAACAACAAAAACCAACCAACCAACCAACCAAACAAACAAACCCAAACCAAACCAAAAAAAAAAAAAAAAGCCAAAAACCCAAATGCAGGCCGTGCTTCTAAGGCCCCTCTGGCATGTCTTTCCAGCAGTAACAAGGCCCCCACAGCAGTGCTGTGTCCAGTTTTGGCCACTGCAGGTCAGCAAGTATGTGGACCAATTGCAAACAATAGAATACAGCATTGCAAATGATGATACCTGTTGTTTATAGCTGAAAGCAGTTTTCTGAAGACTACTGCAGCTGCAAAAGAAGGCAACTATGTTTTTATTTAAATACCTTGGACTGTTAAGAGGAGGAAAAATTGGCAAGTGATTATAAACTGATAATAACTTAGACATTGGCAAATCTCTATTGTTGGAGATCTTTTGGAACTAATGAGAGCCATCTGTTGAGAACTATTTAGGTATGACTGCCCTTTGCCTTCAGGGGCTGGATGACGCCCAAGGTGTCCTTGAGCGTTGGGTGATTTAAACCAGCTTTGGAACCAAAAAGGGAGGAGTATATCCCTGTTTTTGTTTTTTTTTTTTCTTCATGAAACTGTTAGTTATACAATTTTTCTCTGAGCTCAATGCTTGCTACTCAAACCCTTATTTAATGGAGTTTTTGTATTTCATGTTAATGGAAGGAATTCCATTTTAATGTATTATGTGGCCTTGGCTTCAAGGCTGAAGGAAGATTTGGCTTAGTTCTCCTCTTTGCCAGAGCAGATTGTTCCTTTTCAACTGAAAGGCCTGTCTAAAGGTGCAGGAAAGCACACATTATTATTCAAATTAAATTTTCTTTTGTGATTAAAACTTGCCATTCAGGAAAAACCTTTCTAGGCATTCCATGAAAGTGAAAACAAAAACATAATTCAAAATCTGCTTATTTGCCAGGGGCTTTATTTAACCTTTTTTTTTTTTTTTAATTGGTATTTACTATTTTGCGGTTATTTGTGGCCCAAACATATTAAAACCAACCAACCAAACAAAGCTTTTAACATGGTCAGTGTCTCACTGTATAGGAGTGTTGAGTGAATGAAGCCAATACAGTTTTAAGGATTTAATTTCAACATGTGCCATACATATTTACTCGTCCACTAAGGATCTACTAGATAAAAATTCTATATGCGAGAGAGACCTGTGGGAAAATAAATAAAATCTATTTTACATTTCACCTAAAACAAATATATAGAGCAAATCATAATGGATTCTGGATATTTAACTTTTAAATGTGCCTTGTGCCCACTTGCAGGGGCTGCTTTGCATAAAGACTTTTTTTCTAAATGTGCACATGTAAATGTCAAGTTATGATTCAAGTGGATGTGTGCACATTGCTTAACTAATGCTGCTACTGGTAGTGTGTATTGATGCAGTATTTGATATCCATTCTTTACAGAGTGTGCTGATGATAAATGTTAGGTTATTAATACTTTAGATGGAGAGGAAATGGTTTTATTTTTACTTTATTCTTAATTGCCTCATACAAAAATCCTGACTACCTGTAGGTAGTTTATGGAAGAATTAGTTGATCGCTTGAAAGCGGAGAGCTCACCAGTCTGCATTATTAGACATGGGAGCCCTTGAGAAGGTCATTTTATCTTTACCTTGCTGACAACCTTTAGCCCTGAATAGTTGATTTACTTTATGTTTTTGCCAAACTTCATCACCAATAACTTGGATCAGAGCCCAGGTTTATGGGTCAAAGATTCAGAAAGCAATCTCAGCTTCTGTTCATCTTAATTCATTGACTTTCACATATTTTCTGTTTCTCTGGGTGCATTTAGCAGTACAAGCATGCATACTTTTTTTATCCTGAAAGATTTATGCAAACCTATGGCTCAGCATACCTTTGTATGGGCAGAGGACTAAGGAACTGTTCTTGGACTCCAGAGCCCTTGAATCAAAACCTTTTTGCTCAGCTGCTGTCTTGCTCCTGACTTGCAGCAAGCCTCTGCACCCCCCTCCATCTGCCTTGCCTGTCTTAGCCATATGCAGCAGGGCCTGCCGCGCAGCAGGAGTTTAAATTGCTGACCCCCGTCAAACTGATGTCTTGCAATGCACCAAGATGCTCTGCCAATAAAAATAAGAATTATTAAAAAAAGACACATAAAGCATTTAACTGTTGATTGACGACAAATAGCAACTGGGGATCAGAAGGGAAGGAAACCAATCTATTATTATTATTATTATTAATAATGATATTATTATTAAATTATTTGCAGAATATTGTATTTCCTTTGTTAATGTCATTGTCCCTAGAAACATCAGTGATCTTTTTTTATCCTGAATGTGGTATTTATAGACAATTTCTCAGACTGTGTGGGCAAAGTAAGTGCATTCATTACTGATCTCTCTTGCTTAAAGGATCATCATTAAATAGCTACAAATTAAAAAACCTGAATAAACAAACATCCTGATGTGCAAAGCACCATTTAGATAAAGTATTTTCTGATGCTAATTTTGACAAGAGGCATTCCTCCAGCAGTGCTGTAGCAACCCCCAGTCTCCTGAGCTGAATTTCTCTCCTGTGGTTCAAGTGCAAAATCCAGGATTTTTTTTCCAATCCCTAAATGAGAGGAATCCTTCTGTGTACCATGAGACTCCAGGGAAAATATCAACATGCATAGCTGAGCTATCCGTGGAAGCTACCATAGATTTCAGGAATGATTAATAAAGTAAGGGAGGCTCATATCTAATTTATATATTCGTGTGAGCCATAATTTATTAATTTAAAAAATTAATTAATTTCAGTTAGCTGCTGGCAAGGAAATACAGATCGGCATTTCTTATGAAGATAGCTTTCCCCCTTTCTTTCTTGTATCTTACTAGTATGTTTTTCTCAACACTGGTTCTGATTCACTCATAAGAAGTATTTGACAAGACACAAATTCTTAGGTAATTTTTACTCCCTGGCCAAGACCCTGCTCCTGTAAGGAACAAAATATCTTCCTTATAGATGTCAAGAATACTTCCATAGGTCCAAGGTAGACTTTATTCAGTGTTTTGTAGGATCTGCTCATCAGTTTACACAATCTCTTGGAAAACAGGAGACGCTTCTGTGATTCCTATCACAATTGAAGTGCAGTTGATTGCCCATGAGTGGGCCGGGATATTGCTGACCCAGAAATCTTAAATACAGGCATAGGGCTGTCACATCTGCATGCTTAGACTCAGTATGGGTATAGATACACTTTGAAGCTGTGTAAGCTCACAGGTTCCAAACTGAGTGTGTGCTGAGCTACTCAGCTGCTTTTGCAGATAAAGTCTCTACTGATCATGGAAAAGGGGGAGAAGTCTCTGCCCAGGGTCTGTGCACGCCCAGTCGTGTTTATTAGCTTGAGGGCTGCACTGGGGGGCTGTGGTTATGTCCTGCTTTCCAGCATGATGCAGTGATACCGTAAAGTTCCGTCACAGCAAACCCCTCTAAGACTCAGTTTTGAAGTTTAGAAGGCAGACATTCTTTATTGCAGCGCTGAATGCACGGGGCATCGCTCCACCTATCGTGCATGCCGTATGCTGCATCAGTCAAAGCTTATACTACCCTGTTACATACACACGCATCAGATTTCCCAGAAGGATGCTACATATTCGTTATATTTCCTGGAACTAATTATCTTATTTACATAGTCATTATGCATGTGCTTCAAGTCTCTTCCAGCTGCCTGAGGGAGGGGGTCTTTGGTGCTCTTCAGGGGTCATTTTGGCATGTTCTTTGGCTGAATCCTTCTTTAGAGGATGTGCAGTTGCAGTTCAACCTATT
Organism: Tyto alba; assembly: GCF_018691265.1. Classification (NCBI taxonomy): domain Eukaryota; kingdom Metazoa; phylum Chordata; class Aves; order Strigiformes; family Tytonidae; genus Tyto; species Tyto alba. The sequence goes on from NW_024881322.1 coordinate 12,389,867, forward strand.
AGCAAATTATTTTCTCTTTGGTTATCTAGTCCTGTTTGGTTTCTAGCCACAGTGTCTGCTTTCTTGTCCTTGAGGTGACAAGAGCAGGATGTTTGTCATCCAGGACTCTGATAAGGCAGGTTAGCATGACTGAGAAACAACTTATTTGATGAGATTCCCTTATCATCTGCTGTCAGGAATTTCGCAATGGCTAGTGTCAGTAGGTATCAGCAGGAAGCCACACAGAGCCTTTGCAGCTCAGTCTAACTGAATTTCTAGCCTGACTTGGGCTAGAAATGTAGTGGTCTCAACACCTGAAGCCAAAGTAATTTGCAAGACACCCTGTAAGTAAGTGTTGCATCAGTACCTATGGTTAGGAGAACAGTATCTGGAATGGGGGGAAATTGGCTTATCTGTGATTTTTAATTTTTTTTTTCTTCCTGAATGATAGTATTTTGAGATGCTGCTGTTGTTCAACACTTACTTTTGAATTTATGCCTTTGCATATCTGTGATTGAGTGTAAGATTTTTGGGGATGGAAGGGCAAGTACCAGTAGCAATATATTAGTCTGCCAAGAAAGGACAGAGCCGTAAAGAAGGGATAATGGTAAGTGGGAAGGAAAAGATTAGGAGTCTGGCATTGGAAACAACCTGCAACAAGAAGGAAAAAAACTAGATATCGAAGAACCAAGACTTTTTATGTGCTTAGCTGCATGATATGGTATGAGATAAACTGCATGTCATTTGATTGTTTTATGTCAAAAATGAAATTAATCTTGGCACCTCTAGAGCCTTCAATAGCTAATATTTCTTTTTAATTTGCCTTTTAAGAATTTTGAGGAACCGCATTTTCAAAGGTGAACTTTATGTGATAAAGGACATGCACATGATATACATTTAGGCCAACATGGGGTGTTTTTTTCAGAGTACTTTCTTAAATGTTCTCCCATGCCCTTTTGCCTTTGTCAAGTCAATTCCTGCATTTACCTAAGTAAATGCTATTTGTGTGTAAAGTGGATTTAGTTGTGTGAGTTGTATGATTCTTGTCAAATTGACTGATAATCGTGATTTCTTTTCTCATTTTGCTTCTCTCTTTGCTGAGGATGCAGAAGAAAAAGCTAAGAAAGAAGCAGAGGAAAACGCTCATCAGGGAACAGATGAAAAGAAAACAGATGAAAAGGATGAGAAGCCAGCTGAAGATGCCACAGCAGCAAAGACAGAGAACAGCAAAGAACCAAATCCTGGAGAAAACAAAACTGCAGATTCCAATAAGAATCATGTAAATGGGACTCGGCAAACTGGGGTGAACAAACTTGAAGCCTCTCAAGGGAAAAACGCACTTAGGACAGATAAGGGAACAGACTCTTATCACGCAGTGGGAGAAGAGAAACAGCATGTCCAGAATGGTGAGTCCTCTCCTTCCACTGAAATGTAAATCCAGCCCTAAAACCAGAATTTCACCTCAGTGATAGGGGAACCTGATGTCCTGAAGAAGGATGTCCTGAGCCCAGAGCCTCTTCCTGGTCACTGGCACACAGGAATCAGAAACTGTAAATTAACTCCCAAGTACTGTTCTTCTGTAGAAGATGGGGTTCATCATACCTGCTTTAGCATTTTTAGAAGAAAGGAAAAAATTACTTTTCTCATGGAAATGGAGCATCCTGTTATAATATGCAGGCTGAAAAGCTGAAACAAATATTCTCGGTTCAATGAACAGCTTCTTTGCTTGGGTAACTGACAGAGGAGATGCCAAAGTTAGCTTATAAACTATTTTTAAGGCCAATTCAAGGTATCTTTGAACTGAGTCTTAGATATAAATATGTTTTGGGACAGAGAATTTTTTCCCCTCTCTGTTTTTAAGAGTTATTTTATTTATGCTTCGTATGCTCAGTTTTTTTATTAGGGTAGTCATGAGCCTTTTTTTTAAATTTTTTTAATTTTTTTTTTTTGGCCAGAAATTTTATTCTAGTGTTTTAATTTGCTATAAAACTGAGTTAAAAGAAGAATCACATTTTGCACCCAAAAAAGGTGGAAAAATGTTTAAAAATAGCATTAAACATTAAAAAAATATTATCAGACCCATAAGAACATACCAGTTGTCTCTTGGCAATTTGACTGTCCTTCCCTCCCCAGCTCCTGCTCCTTGAAGCCATTATCAAAAAATGGCAATACCGTCACATGTGACTTGTCACAAATTTGGCTAGTGTCAGCCAGTTCAAAACAAGCACAAAACTCAGACTTGGAAGCATCCTCTTAGGGAAATCCTGAGTGAGCATACAGACTTTGAAAGTCCCAGGCTCAGGCAGTGAGTTTAGATGACAGCAGAGGCAGAAATTCTGTTTAAAACATTCCTGATATGATTCTCATGTACTTCACTTGGTTGCTGGCCTTTCCCAGTGGTCCCTTCATCTTTAGTTTTTCTCTTAGATTGGAAGGACTATGGGGATCAGAGCTGTCACGCTCTGTTATGTATGGGTTTTGTCTTCAGACAGTGTTACACAGGTGAACAGGAATGGGCCCCCAAAGGAGACAAAAAGGTTGGGGATATAAGAAATTCCAGTTATCCTGCATCAGACTTTTCTTCTGAAATCATTTGTTTTACATCCTTCTAACAATACAGGGGTTAAGCGTGCTCTAGTGATTTTGACAGTACCTTTTTCTGCAATGTTTCTCTGATGCAGGTGTCAAAAATAGTTTGAAAAGATTTATAATGATTTCTGAAAATTAGTGTCTTCCTCAGGAAAAGACATTCTGCTCCTTAATTTATGGGGAACGGCCTTTATGAGATACAATCACTGCAGGGCCTTTGGAGATTGATGAAATCTTAGCATTCATATTTCTGGGTTCACCACAGCTTCCTTTATGCCTGTATGTTAATATATCATTGTAAAGTATTTGCCTTATTATTTCTCTGACTTTGTAATCCCTTTCAAAATGATCATTATGATCATCGTTCTGCTCTGCTGCTGGCATTTTGGCAGGGTAGATATTACAATACTCAAAAATCCTCTATTCATAATAAATTATATTCAGTGAAAGTTCAGAAATTGTGTTGTCAGGTGAGTTTAAAGTCTCTCTCAGTCACTCGCTGCCCATGTGCTTTCTCAGAGAGATCAAACTGTGTAATAACATATGTGTGGATGTTCATCATCTTTTCCTGCACACACTGAGGATCAAGCAACTTCTTTATGCAGTGGTCAAATAAAGCATTGTTAGCTCACCGTTGTCATCAGCTGAACAACGGTGGAGGAAATGCAGGAAGACTTTTGTGCTTTGTTAGATACATTTTAATTTAATTTCCTGAAGACAGGGCACTTCTTTTAGAGGCTACCTTCATCAAACAGACACCTCAACTCTACTTGGAGCTGCTCATACACCTCTGTTCAAGGAGCCCGTCAGTGGCAGTTTGATCAGCTGAGGAGTTTGCTGCTTGTCCTGTATCATTTTGCTTTCATTTTTCTCTCACCCACACAGTAAGCTTAAAAGATTTGTCTCTGAATGAGAACTGAACAGGACATGTTTTTTTCCATCTTGTTAAATATTTTAAGATTTGAAAACCATTCCTTTTTTTATACTGTGATGAAGCTTAATTGGAGAGAGAGATCGATCCTCTGTCATCCAAGAATAACGAATATTCCAGTGGTTAGGGCACAATGGAGAAGAGGGAGACCTTGCTTCTCTACAGTTTCTCTTTTTTTGAGCTGTTCCAAAAATAAATATCCACTGGCAATTACTATTTTGAAGGCAGATCAGATCCTCTTTAACACATAATACCTATAATCTTGATCCAAAGGTTGGGAAATAGTTATAGTAATAAAAATAGTAATACAAATGGAAAAAGCATCACTTTAATACAGCCCTGTAACATACCTCACATTTACAAAATCCTGAAGTGAGACTTACAGCTTTTTGTGTTGAGATGTGGGTCAAAAATTCACTGCTACTCCTCCAGGAGGAAAGGACAAGCTGCCTGCTCCCACCTGGGCAGGCTGCTGTTGCTTCTCTGGATATCTGAAGGCAGGACACATTCTTTGCTGCTGTTTGGACACAGCAGCTGAAAGAGCCCTGTTCTGCTAGAGCTTTCCCTTGAAGTGATTTTTCATTCGATCTTGCATTTGGCATTGTCATTTAATGAAAGGGTGGTCTGGGGAGGTCTGATGTGCTCTGCTATATCACCAATAGAGGACAGAAAATGAGAATGACTCTGGTTAACCTTCCTGGCTTCATAAAATACACCCCAGCTCAAGTTGCCATTTTCATTCTGCATCAACAATTGCTCTGCCAAAAGCCTTGCTTTCCTGGTTTGCTACAGAGACTCTAAAGCCAGTGATCAGTGTTAGGATGATTGTTTGTTCCCTGCTAGCATCATCAAAGGACCAACCCAAATGAACCTATGGATAAAGGAAACTGGTAAGAGAAAGTGAGACAAAATTATATAGGACTGTTTGGGATATCTGAGATGGTTCTTTAATGCAGGGCCTTACAAAGTCTTGCAGGGTCTTAGTCTTTTAAAAACATGAATGTTTCAGAGTCCTGATTTTGAAATGAAGGTTGTGCTCGATATTTAATGGCCTACATACAACTAGAGAGAGTATGAGTCTGCATGTGCACTTAAAAAGGTGTTATTAATTAGAATAAATTTAAATGTAGATTGTAAAACTTGATTTTCTGTAGGAGCTGGATAATTTTTGTCTGGTGCTTTATTCTCTCAAAATGTGTTAATCTAGTTCCTTGTGAATTCAGACCTTTTGTCCTAAGGAACATCTCCTTTGGATGTTGCAATTTGATAGAGGGTACAGACATTAATAAACTGCAGTCTGCATTAAAATGCTTATAGTGTTTCTTATTGCTTCTTTCTAGTTGAATTAAAGGAAGACAATAAGTCGGACAAAAAAGATCAGTCCAGTGTGAGAGATGAATCGAAGAAAACAGATGGTAAGGACAACATTTTATGACATTTTGTCACCCATTTTAATATGCAATCTATTGTTTCCTAAACATCTGCAGTTTATTCTAAAGCCAAAAAAATGTGTGGTAACCAGAAACAGACTTAACAGAAATAGTCATTAGACTTGAAAAAAGCCATTGAGCCATTCTGGGGGAAAATAATTCCTTTCACATAATGCCTAGCACCACTTAGTTGTTCTGTTGGTAAGGCTTATCCATCAATTTTTGTGCAGTGCCTGCAAGAAAAATCCTGGATTATTAGAGTTGCTTAATAGGAAGTGCGGATTTGTGAGGCTCTATCCTTCTAACTTTCTTTGGGTTGTGTTCTGCTCTGTTAGGATGGGCTGCATGGGAGAAGCAAAAAAGAACAGAGCTAAGAAAAAACCTGCACGAGGTGTCTCTGTTTTTCAGGATTGCATGTTACATGATGCCAATACAAACACAAAGCTTTCTTCAGTTAATTGTCTGAGGGGGAATTTGCCAAGCACTGTCAAACTGCAGGTGTGGGAAGCAAGCAGGAGTGAGCACATCAGTGTAGAGGTCCTATTAAGGATGCTATAGAAGAGGGACATTTCTGAAACATTGCTGAACTGAAGCAATCTCAAGCCATAAGATGGTTTCTTGGGCATCTGGGAATAATTTCAAGTGAGTCTGAGCGTAGTGTAGATGTCCACAGATGTTTTAGTACCCTCAGCAAAGTGGAAAAACAGCTGTAAGGTCTGTGGTGTGTTTACTCTTTTACACCTCCTCAGCTGCGTACCACAGGGCTTTGAGATAGTATCTGAATCCACAGTACTCCAAAAGCAATTGCTAAAGTATTAGGTAGCAAAATAAATGGAAACAAATGTTAGAGCTAGCACTTTCTTTTGTGTATGTCTCAGTGAAACACAGCTATTCCTAAATGTAAATAATACAGTACTTTGTTTTGGTGGTCAAGAAAGACAACCTCATTGTGAGTCATGCAGTTTAGAATGATACATGTTTTCTCTTATTGCTTTCTCTTAAGGAATTACTTAAAATTCCTATTCTTCTAGAAAAGTGATAAATAGGAAGAAAATGTAATAGCTCAACTAAAAATGTAGAAAAATCAATCTAGAAACATGTATTTATTTCAGACACTTAAATATGTACTTTTTTAAAACAAGCTCCTTAGCAACAACTGTTTAGGAAAATTCAATTATTTTGTTAAGAGGTCATATTATTTACACATTTGAGCTAAGTGTCTGTCAGGAAAAGAGTCTTTAACAAGTACCATTGACAACTCTTTCTGTGGTCATGCAGAAATTAAACATAAATACTCAAATAATATGTGACTCTTGAGATGTTCATGAATATGTGCAGTGCTGTATGTAATTATCAAGGCCTCAGAAAAATGAATGGGCAGAATGGCCACTCTTCCTACTGCAGTGGGTGATAGCTGAGCAGTGGCTTTACTGGAAGTCTGCAGTCCTGGCAGGACCAGGTGGATGCAGAAACACTGGGGCTTCTTTAGGAGAATGCAGGGGCATCAGCCCAGCCAAGAGAGTAGATCCAGGAATCCCTAACTTGGAGGACCAGGTTACATTTGAAGGCCTGTGCTCTCAAGGTCTTGGAAAGATTAGGGGCACCTGTTTAGTTGGGAGGACCGAGAAGTGAAGGTTTCCTGCTGACTTGAAGACTAAGGGTGTAATTTGGTTCCTTGCAAGTTGCTAGTCTTTGTGTGGTGTTAGTTATTTACTGTCTATTTGTTCTCCTGTAAAAAAATGTTCTGCTCATCTCCTTAGGGAAAAGACCAATACCATGGGACCAGTTGATTACAGTGAATAAGCAACTGTAACCATGCAAGGAGCATTTGTAGGCTGAATGTTTTTCATTTAGATGCTGTAGAGACAGATTATAGCTAATGACCTCATTGATAGAAATCAGGAGAAAAATTGTGAATGATGCGCCTTAGAAAGGAAAGTGCTAGGATAAAACTTCTGTTTTGACAAATATTGCGCAACCTGCTCTGTCCATTACTGACTCCAGAGCAAATCTCCTTACCAGCCATGTGAGGGATGTGGAGAAAGGAACATTATCCATGGCTAATACATAGCTTTTTGCAGAGTACTGAAATGCTTACCCAAACATACGCTTTCTCATGTGCCAGTACATGGTCTTTCACATGCTGGAAAAAAAGATTAAGCGGAAGAGTAGGAGTTAGAAAGATTGAGGTTACAGCTATTGTGTGCTCACATGTAGTTTGCTGGTAGATGAAACTCAGCCTGGACTTTTATGCAGGGTCAAAGGCATTTGGTTTTCGCAGCCTCTGTTCAGTATGTAGCTGGCGTGTATTTGTATTAAACAGGTGCCCGTTTGTGTAGATTTACTGTGAGGGCCTCAGCTTTCTCACCACCACCCATAAGCATCAGCGGGAGCCCTGCAGCCAGCTGAGCTCAGTCTGCTCCCCTGTGCTACTGCTCAGGCATCCTGCACCCAGAGAGGAAAGCTGCAGTGTGTACCTTCCATAAATCTTTGCAGGATCTGGAAGGAAGTTACTGTAGTATCTTGATATAGGAATACATACGTGCCAAAATGTTTCTAATGCATTTGTCCTTCTGCTACATGGGGAACCAAGTGACCAGGGACACACAGAGTAACTACCCCATGTGAACACAAAGGCATTGGAGCTGCATGTCTACACTGTAGTCACAGGTGTGAAAGGTACCTTCTGTGTCAGAGTTACCTTGAAGCTACCCAAAAATAGTTAAGTGGGCATGCCTCCAGAAACGGGGATCAAGCTCATTGAGACAGCGAGGAACTACATACGAATCTAGCCAGAGCTTCATACGCCCGAGTCTGTCAATGCCAGAGCTTCATATGACTGAGTCTATCCATGCCAGAGCTTCATACGCCCGAGTCTGTCAATGCCAGAGCTTCATATGACTGAGTCTGTCAATGCCAGAGCCTCATATGCCCAAGTCTGTCCATGCCAGAGCTTCATATGACTGAGTCTATCCATGCCAGAGCTTCATAGGCCTGAGTCTATCCATGCCAGAGCTTCGTATGACTGAGTCTATCCATACCAAAGCCAACTATGTTATAACTAGCTTGGGGATGTCTATGTAAGCTGCAGTCATGCCTTAGATTTCAGTCTTAACTACTTCAAAATAATGTGCAAGTCTCTTGAACGTAGGCTAGTCTCCTTCTTATGTTAATCTAATCTTCATATTACTGACTTTTTTTCTGTGGGAGATACTGCTTGTTACTCAGCACTGCCCTTCAGTTCCAAGAAAAGAGGTACGGGACTGCCATTTCCCACATAAAGACACAGCCCCATCAGAGACATCATCAGAACAAGTAGTTCATCAAATATTTCCTCTGGGATAGAATACTATTAAACCATTTTGGAAAACCTGATTTTCCCATGTGAAATAGTTGCTTTTCAACACATTGAGTGGAAAATTGTAAGCAGTCACATGGAAATAACTTTTATTTACATTCACAAACTTTCTTTTTTGCAATTTTCTTTTGCTTACAAAACTGACAACAAATGAGAAAATTATTATTTCCCATTTCAGACTAGATATAAGGAAGAAATTTTTTACAATGACGTTGGTGAAACACTGGAACAGGTTTGCCCAGAGAGGCTGTAAATGCCCCCTCCCTGGAAATATTAAAGGTCAGGCTGGACAGGGCTCTGAGCAACCTGATCTGGTTGAAGATGTCCCTGCTCATTGAAGGGGGGTTGGACTAAATGACCTTAAAAGGACCCTTCCAACCCAAACTATTCTCTGTTTCTTTCGTTACCACTTTCACAGGTTATCTCTACCACCTTCTAATTTTTTTCCTACTGGGATAAGATTCTGCGATGTTAATACGAAGTTTTCAGTGCAACTCTTTGTTCCGGGGACCAAAATGCAGTTTGTTCATATATTCTTCCTCTCAGCTAGGAATTACCTACAATTAAAAGGTTCTCTTTTTTCTTGTGCTTGTCCTGGGAACGTATTATTCTAGTGGTATCATGCACGTTTGCAGGTAATAGCACAGAAATACAGAGGTTATTTTTATCTTGAACAGCTGGTAGGTACAGAGAAAGCCTAGTGTGCCCTGGGTATGTGTGATGAGCAATGCTCCCCCCTCGTGGTCAAATCGGAACCCTGCGTTTTGACAGTCATCGTTTCACTGATACATTCCTCATTGCAGTACAGCAGAATAGAATAGAATATAGTTAATATAATGTAATATAATACAGTATGTACCCTTTAAAATATACAGACTCTGTGCAGAGTTCATAACAGGCTTACTAGAAATTGAGATTTTATCTTGCTTTATTTTGATTTTGTTTAGCTATAGTGTTGCTTAACATTTGTTAAAAGCCTTTCCTATGCGTTCTATACATTGCCCATGCCAACATGTAAAGCAGCCTTTTGGTCTTAATTTTTCTTGACAATCATTCCTTGATCATCAAGTGTAAAATTCTCCGATTATTAAGGTAATATACAGAGGCTTCATTTCTTTTTTGTCCCAGTTGTTCCCAAAAGTCAAGTGCCAGAGTAGCTGGCACAGAATGTTTTTATCTGAGAATGCCTTTGGTATAGGAACATGATGGTGTGAAGGAGCCATGATGATGGCTCCACAATTATCCCAGACAGAGCTGAATTAACAAGATTCTTCCCAACTTTATTTAAGGAGATTGCAGCTTTTTGCAAAGCTGTTCAATCATTTAAAAATTGTCCATTTCTGCAGTTTCCTGTAAATATGGTTTCCATGTGTGTCAATCTAGCCGAGACCACTACATAGAAATGAACGCTAAGTAGAATTCTGGCGAAACCATGATCATGTAATCAGCATAATTCCAATGTTGTTTCAAAAGAAGTTACTTAAGTGTATAAATGAACAGCATTTGTCTATATCTTCTTGAGAGATGTAAAAAGGTAAATTTCAGGTCATATAAATAATGATGCCATTTCTGTTTCTATTCCAAAAGATAGTCTGATTTCTCCATTATTGTTGGAAGGGAAAAGCCCATTTCAGTTTGTAAGACAAACACATTGGATTCCACATTGTTGCCTAACAGTGCTGGTGATATTATATGTCAGAATCCAGCAGCAGTGGCAAATTGGAATTACAGTACTCTAAGACGTCTTCTAAAGACAATTTCCTTCATTTTCTTACTTCTTTTTATGGCTTGTTATTTGAATTACATTAGAGGTTATTGCTCCAAGTTAGAAATCAGAAAGCGTTGTACTGATACCTTTTGGAAAAGCTTCCTTGAAAGCATGAAGGCATTTTGCTATCGAAAAATACATATTTCACCATAATTTATCTCTGCTGAAGAATTTCTCCATAGTAGTACAATATAGGATAACTGGAGGGGGAAAAAGCCTCTGTGTTTTTTAAAATCCTTTTTGTGGTCTTTTGAAAAAAACTTAGTGTCTAATTTAGCAAGCGGTACCTGAGGCAAGCTAGAATTTGCATATAGGGATGTACTCTGAAGAAGGTTTTATGCAGTTTTAATATCAAATAGAAGATGAACATGATGTGATGTGATCTGTGAAGCTAAATGCAAAATACATTGTTAGCATCCTGGCCTCAGGAACATTGCATCACCATGGCATGCGTGCTCAATGAGGATATATGGAACATGTAGAAAGGTACCTTGTATAATTATGCAGATGATTTTGCAACTCGCCAGTTTTGTGTGTGTGTAAATCTTATGGAAAGCACCTGGTTTTCCTCTGAGACTTTCATGTACCTTTTTTTTTGCCTGCTTTCCATCATTCAGGCCATGTCAGGTAGTTAGAAAGTCCTTAGGATGCTTGATTGCTTTTGCTTCTACTTTACATGAAGTCACAGATATATGTGAGAAGTTTAAAATTTGGGAATGGCATTTGGCTAGATTTTGGATTTAAGTGAATATTTGGAATATTCATTCCAGATGCATGGTGAAAAAAAAAAATCACTGTATGTACTTAAGTAGGTTTTTTGAATAATTAACTTTATGAGGAGCATTTTTTCAGGTTATCTTTAGTCCTTTAAACATAGTTCTGCTCAAAGATACCATATGGCTGCATTGCTCCTCAGGGGTAACGTCCATGGTCCTAGGGTCATGGAGGAATGTGTAACTTACGCAGTACCTTGTGGAAATTCCTCCTTGATTTTGTACCATCAACCACTTTATTGCACCAGTTGGGGAGTGGAACTGTGACCTTACTTCTGTTACAGTCCTTCTTACCCATTTAGGATAATTTGCCTATGCAATGATATATAGAAATTCTCTGCTTCAGCAAGAGGAGAGTCCTCCTTGCTCCCCAGCTCCATGAATTTATGCTCAATCCAGTAACAACCAGGCTTCTTTTTCCCCATGCAAGACTTAGACCTGAAAGAAAAACAAGATCATATCTGAAGGCAGTCAGTGAAGGGGAGGAAGAATATGAAATGGCTTCTCAAAAGAGGTCGGTGACCTTTAGCTTCCATTGTACCCCTTCCCCCTGGAACAACTAGCTTCCAGTTTGAGCATACCAGCTGTAGGTATCTTACCAGATAGGGACTCTGACAAGGTAGTTTAAGTAGAAGCGTTATGAAGGAAGAAATTCAAGTCAATGGTATGGGAATCCAAACGTAAAGGTCACACTCTACAACGTGCCAGCTGGGTGCTTGGTAGGTACCTTCACACCCATTGCTTTGTGTGCTGGACCTGCTGCCTGTTGTCTCCCTGGGGGCAGAGGCACAGGGACATCAGCCCCCTCAGGCTGCTCAGTCAGCAGTTCTTTACCGTTCAGTCCACAGAAGCTGGACAAAGAGAAGAGAGAGGCAATTTACAGGTTAGTTTTCTGAAATTCATAGCCTAATAATAATCTTTACTACTTATTATCATTAATCAGTCCATTGCTAGAGAATTAATTCTTTTCTCTGCCTCTAAACCACTGCTTTGCTATTCTTAATGTCAACACCTGGGACTTGGAGGCAATAATAAATGTAGGAGAAGAAAACTAGGAAGTGATATTTGAATCAGGCTAAACTATTTGGGAATTTAAGTCTAATTCAAAACAAGTAATTGTCAAAAACTGAAGAGACACTGAAAAAGTCCAAATGAGAATTTTTCCTTTGAAGTGATGATTCACATGTTTAGCCAGCTTTAAGTAAATGGCAAAAATAAAAGTTTTGAGTTAGAAGAAAAGCGCAGTTTGATCTTTCACTTCCTCTCTACCCAGTCTCCCACCAAAACCCCCCCCTCCCCAACAGTTGCTTTTTCTGTGAGAGAAAGAAAGCAATTACTTGTGTCTGACCCAGAGCGAAGCATTATCCTAATATTTCAGTTCAGTCACTCAATCAAAGAAGCAATTATTTGCCCGGTGCTAATTAGAAAATTCTGATTCATATATTTGGCTGAAAATTTTGTTGGCTTTGATTATCCTTCTGCCTGTGGCAGCTCATCCCTTTTGTGCCTTGAAAAGCACTGAGGTTTTCATTTCCATCCACGATGGAGCAGCTCTTTATGAAAACCATGATCTAGCTTGTAACCCAAACATGTTCAGAGCTTTGAATTATGTCTGATTATCAAATACAGAATGAGCTTTTGCACTTATTCTTACTGATGTAGGTGGTTTTGCAGAATAAGTGTCTAATTTTTTTCTTACATGCTTTACTGGAGAAACTTGAACGTTATTTGGTGTAACCAAACTTTTGCCAATGTATTCACTGTGTTTTTCTCTGCTGTTATATATTTCCATAATGAGCTGATAAGCAAACAACATATATTAAAGCAAAGCTAATTGCTTTCTTCCATCACTGATGTGATCTCAGGTCAAGTGTAATACAAGCTGTCAAGCAAGCATAAAACTCAACATCAGTGTGAGCAGGACTATAAATTGTTTGACGTCATGTATGATTTAGGGATAATTATGTGCCAAAGCTCAAAAATCAGAATACCTTCTATGCTAATGTCATTTCTCCTCCTAGCAAAATGAATGTTAAGCACTTGGGTCATCTGCTAAATTAGAATGATGGTTTTTAAATTCAGTTAAAACATGTATTCAAAACTTTTTCCCAACAGCATTTATTCTTGTTTTCCCTTGCTTTAAACAGGACACAGACACCTTCGAGTAACATTTTCCTTTCTTTGGAAAAAATAATCGCTCTAAAATTTCTCATCCATTAAAAAGACAGATAACGGAGTTGAATTAACTTATAATGCATATTTCTTCTTTATTTTACTGATCTTCTGAACTTTGTTTCTTAGGCCTCATTCATCTATGTTGCAAGAGAAGCAAGAAAATAGCAGAAATATGCAGAATTTATTTCTTCATGGTCTTAATTTTCTTTGAAAAGTCTCTCAAACACCTTCAGTAGGAGATAGAATCATCCAGTGCTGAGAACTGAGCACGGGGATTTTCAACATCTTCATTTTAATCTGAGCACTAGGAGTAGCTTTAACAGTGCTTTTCAGGATATCAATTGCCATACAACAATTTGTCATTTTACCCAGTGCCCGGATGGAGCAGGGTGCTGGAGGAGAGCAGAGTTTGGAATAGTCTTATCCTGAAAATCCTAGGCTTTTAATAAGTGAGGGCAGAGGCTACTTTCAAACAGCACGTCAGTTTTCCTAAGAACACTTGAACAACCCTCCTGCATCAGACCCAAAGTCCCTTTAGCTCTCCATCACCTACCTGGCAACATTTCATAGCAGAGTTCTTGATGAACAAAGAACAAAACCAGGGCAATGCCTTCCCCTTACACCTCTCTGTCTTCCAGAGAGCTAAGGCAGAGCTCAAATCTCTGACTTGGATAGCCTCTGATGGATTTTTCTTCCATTACTTTGTGTAATTATCTTTAGAGCTCCGGTAGTCTTTTGTGTACTGGGTATTGAGGCAACACAATTCAAAATTTATTTAGGCATTGCATGAAAAATCACATCTTTTTATTGACTTCAACTTTGCTGCTTGATAATTTCATTTGATAACCCCCCTTCTTGGACTGTGAGAAACAGTAAGTAATTGTTCCTTATTCACGTTCTTAGCATCACTTAGAATTTCATCTACCTATTATGAGATTCTCCCTGCAACTCTTCCTTTTTAGGCAGAAAACTCATATCATGCATAAACTTTATGTATTCAACTCTCCTTCAAGTGTGACCCTTTTGATATCTGCTGTTTATGTTAGCATGTGACACTAACAGTCTGTGTTACACATGTGGTTATTGGGAAGTGGCAACAGAATCTGATTTTAATAGACATGAGAAATCATGTAAGATTAAATTTTTTCCCCTAAATTTTCAAGAATAAAATATACAAAATACAAAAATGTTCTTTTTCATGTAATTGTACACTGTTTTTTCAAGTTGACATTTTTATGAAGTTACATCATAAACGCATGAAAAGGCATCACCATGGGGAACTCAGTAAGCTATGTACTGAATGACTCAGGTTAACTGAGTCTCTCTTCCTTTGCTTTTTCTGTGTATTAAAATGCTAACTAAAAAATATCTTGGGGTAGTAGTACCTCAAGGGCAACATTAGTTGTTGGTGTGGTGGAGTTCTCCCGTCCCGTAGAAGTGCTCATGCAGCATGCTAAGAAGATGAGATTTGTTCATGCTAAGCACTACTTTTTCACAAGCTGACTGCAAGGTTTCCACAGTCGGTTAAGAAGGAAAAACCTGAGTGTGTAATCCTAGATAACTGTGGTGTCATCTTGCACTTCCTTCATAATTAAGTGTGGCTATATGCTGAAGGAATGCTTATTTGAGCAGAGGAAACAGGGACCACGCAATAGCCTCACAAAAACAGAGACTGTCAAGCAGCTAAGTAGTTTGTGAAAAAAACCCTGCCCATGAAATCCTTATTCCTCATCACACTGTCCTGCAGTCTGCATTCAACGTTTATTGTTGTAGGTGAGAAAATACCAGAGTCTTCTTTTAAATGCAATTTGAAAACCACAGAGCTCAGCCTTGCCCGGGCAGCCTGGCGCGGCGCTGGAGGCGGTGGGGAGGTGTCCTGAGCCCTCTCCGGGCAGCGCTGGGCTTTCGGCGGCCGGGGAGGAAGGGATGGAGGGAGAGGGCAGGCGTTTGGCTGGAGCAGCAGAGCTGGCCACCTTCAAAAGGGGTGCTGGGGGAGCTCAGCCCTCCACTTCCAGCATCACGCCTGTGACTTACGCGCAGTGAGGAGCACGAGTCATTACAAGACGGGTGTAGTTTTTGGGTTAGTCTAAACTCTCACCTCAGTCTAAATGCCTCTGGAGCTCTGTTCCTGTTCTCCAACTGGGTAGCAGATTGTGAAAGTTTGCATTAGACAGGCATAATAAATGCCAACTGCTAAAATGAGTAGTTCTTGTAAGGCCTTGGACTCCAAAGCATTTGTTTTATCACTAAAAGAGAGGCAAATGTGTGAGATTAATCACTGATTGTGCAAAACTGACAGCCAGCTTCCTTGGTGTATGGGTACAGTCGTACACTGAGTAATTCTGTGTGAAGGAAAAGATGAACCGCAGTGTATTTTCACTTCAGTACGTCAGACTGTGTAGTAACATACTAAATATATATGTTCATAGTCCAGCAAGCACAAGTTAAAATGCCTTAGTATAAACTACAAGTTGAAAGCAGAAATGGACTTAATAATCTCGCAGTGGGTGCTGGTATCACACAAAGAGCTGTAGAAGTCACTGCTATTTGCATTGGTGATCAAGGGGACAGCCAGTACTCAACCTTGACAAACAATAGAAACTCATCAGCGACACTGAAGGACTGAGATGTGCATTCGGACGAGGCTATTTCAGATAATGAAATTCAATATATGCCAAGTGAACTACTTAAAGTCACCCTGTGTACCGAGCCCTGCATATTCATTCTCCTTCTTCTTTCAGTTACCCCTGTTGATATGTACTAATATTTGCACTGGATCTATTGTGCTGAAATGGTTGTTGTAGGAAAGGTGTATTGTATCCAAAGGGAAATTCAACTAGGAGACCAGCACATCTGGACTGCCAAGTAGAAAAACAATTTATAGCAAGTGCTGTACTGGAATGTTCTCACTGGAGTTGATGTGGCTAACAGAAACAAAATCAATATATGACTCAGTTCTCCACAGGGAATTTCTAAAGTCTGGAAAAAACATTGCATTTTCCCTTGTTTCATTAACGGGGATGGGAGGGATTAAAAGTCTTGTGAGTATGGATGGTTTAGGAAGAGGAGGGCATATTGGGTGGTAATTTGAGATCTGTTTCAGGTTCCTGCTGTGATTCAACAAATGATTTAAGAGATTCAGAATTAAATACTGGTCAAATAGGTCTTTTAGTCCACATGTCCCAAATAATTACCTTTCCTTCTGGGTCAGTCTTTTCTCTTTGAAATGTAGCTAATGATACATCTCACTGGATTGTTACAATCCTGTAAACGACAGTAAATCAGGCTGAACTTTTCAGATAGGAGACATCAAGGAATGTAGTACTGTTGTTACGGCTATTGTTATTATTGTTACTATTGCCTGTTGCAGATTATGCTGTCAGTAGCGCTGGGAATGTGACAATTCAGTCTAAATAAATCCAATGAAAGCCTCATTCTTTACAACAGTGTCTTAGAATTGCATCAGTGAGCAAGATATTGTAGTGGCAACTTGTGGGGGACCATCCTGAAAGGAAAAGTCCTCCTGCTAACTATACAGTAGAAGAAAAAAATACCAACTCAGTAACAGATCTGTGCAGCCACTGTATACATTCATCAGAGATAATGGCATCTGGCAGCAAAGCCTTAGATCTTTGTTTTGCCAGTCTTTTTTTCCCCTTTGCCCAAATACTACTTAAAAAAAAAAAAAAAAAGGCATATATTCTTGAAAGCAAAAGGAACTGGTTTTCTGAAAGGGACCCAAAGAGATTCTGATATAATCAAATATTTTTAGGCATGCCCAGCCTTACAGATAAGTTCCTCTCTCCTTGGGCTGAATCTCATTGGTTGAGAGATCCTTTCACATGCACTTTAAAACTCTGCTGACATAAGCATTGTCAGAATAACAGTAGCTAAGCAGAGTGCCAGGCGTATTCAGGTAACTGGCTGGGACAGCCAATATTGAGTAAAATATTAATGTTCCTGTTTGAAGCTTTTCCAGAGGATTTCTAGAGGAGGTTATGAAAAGGGTTGGATAGACTGTCCTCTTTCACTAGAAATAAAGAAAAGGTTTCTCGACTACATTACTTCCTCAAGGAGATCTGTTCATTGTGAAGATTCTCTTGTGGTATAACTACATAGAAAACAGCTATGTTTGTACATTCAGGATAATTTTATTCAAATATAGCCTAATTTTGAGGCCAAGGGATTATAATTATTTGACAGAGGAATCAAGGAGATTGTAAAATGCACATATTTTTTTACATCTCAAGCACCTATCCATACATAAGGGTGTGTTTTTCGTTTCAAGCTCTTTGGGAGAAAGGACCTTTTAAAAGGTAGTGCTCTTTTGTGTTTGGAGCATTTTCGTTTCTTCACCTCAAACCACATGTACAACATTGTTGTTTTTGTGAGCAAAAAGGTACTGAAAGAGCTGTGAGCAAGGGTGATCAGAGAGCCATACAGCAAAGAAATGGGATCTCTTGATCTAAGCATGCTGGATTCTGTTACATGATCCCTTTGATGCCAAAGGTTGAATTCCCACTGGATTAGTCAGACAGCAATGGATTTCACTTTGTGTAGGACAGGATGAGATTTCCAGTCGAGCCAATAAGTATTGCTTTGGTGTGCCTCACCTTGCAGCCTTTCGACAGTTAAGCAAAGCTGCACTGCATGGAGGAAATGGGGCTGTCTAAACTGATACCTTTCTTTTTCTTTCCCAGATTACCTGATCCTTGGACAAAGGGGAGAAAGCAGCATTTGACACTTTTCTTTTTCTTTTTTTTTTTTTTCCAGATACAGAAGAATAAAAATATATTAAAAAAGAGACTGCAAATTTCTTTCATCATTTTAGCTGAGCTTCTTCATTCCTGTTCTCCTCCTCCTTCCGCAAAGACCAGTTTCTGGGGAAGGCGTTAAACAACTTTCAAAAAGCTCCTCCTCCCACTGGCTACTTCACAGTTAATGACTCTGGGTTCTAGGGTGGGGGCCTTGTTTTTTTGGGTCGGTTTTATTTTTGTTTGTTTGTTCGTATACGTGTGCATTTTTTGTTGTTTTGGGAAATTTTCTGTTAAAAAAACCAAATGGCAATTTGCTCATGCAAATGGTTCCATTTTTTTGGGGCAGGTCAAGCAAATAGATGAGAGTCATCTTCAAAAGCCAGTATTGCCCTTTGCTATGCCTCAGCTTGTGAAACCAACATTAGGATGATACAAAAGAATATATAAACAAACAAACCAAACAAAAAAGACAACAAAAAAGAAAACATGATAATGCTTCAGTTCTACTCTTTTTATTTTCCCTGAGAGACTTTTCCAATTGCTGGTAGACAGAATTTGACATCAGTTTTACCCTTGCTGTAGATTTTGTTAGTAAGAATGGTGAATTTGTAGTCATTTGACAATTTGTTAGGATTTGATGTCTTCACCAGATGATGCAATGATAGCAAAATGTTGTTGTTTCTAAACAGCAGGCAGACTCACTCAACCCTTGATTTTGTTCTGTTTTTGCAGTTAGTAGTAGGAAAGGAATAATCGATGAAAGCGATATTCCCATGGGGCAAATTTTGTTGTCAGACTCTGAGAGCATGTACTAATGTACTGCTTGACGTGCCTGCCTTGAGAT
The DNA here is from genome assembly GCF_018691265.1 of Tyto alba. Classification (NCBI taxonomy): domain Eukaryota; kingdom Metazoa; phylum Chordata; class Aves; order Strigiformes; family Tytonidae; genus Tyto; species Tyto alba. Next base: position 12,408,471 of record NW_024881322.1, read on the forward strand.
TACAGATAATGTGCTGTTTCCCACATTTCTTCATGGGCTACTAGTAACCACTCTTTGTCTGAGCTAAGAGAAGTAGGGCAGCAGGGAACCACATGGATCAATTATTACTTTCATCTCTGTATGGTCTTTCTTTCATCACTGACTGAATGGACAGGCCAAAGAAAAGGAAAAGTGTTGCTGGAGAAATATGGACAGACAAAACCAAAATGAAAAAGTGTGTCCCAAATACACCGCTGGAGTCAGTGGGTAAAACTGTCTCATCCAGTTGAGTTAGACACACGGAAAGTAGCCATGATTCTGGGTCATTTTAAAGAAGAAATGTTAAAAACCTAACTCGCTCAGGCTTTGATTCAGGAAGGCATCTTTATATGAGAAGCATCAAACATGTATGTAAGTGCTTTTCTGGCTTGGGGTCTTGATATAGGGATCTAGTTAATTGTAAGTAATGTTACCTGTCTATGTGGAAATCAAGACACATGCGTACACAAACAACTGTTTTTTTTTTTTTTTACTAACTCTTTTTTGTTCAGGCTGAAGTCTTGCTATGTTAGTTGTATATGTATTCTACATGGAATCAGACTGCTGTCATGGCTTATTGCTATGTAGAGAACATGCAAAACACTTGCTTAGGAAGATAAATCTTTGGTGTTTTCTTTTCATGTTAAAAAGCACAGGACTTTACCACCAGCCAATATTAGCGCTTGGGTCTCTGTTCCTGCTTATACTGTGCATGTACAGGGACGAGCTTCCTGTGACACTAGCAGAAATCACAGCAATGAGCTCAGCCTAAATCAACATTTAAACGTGAATACCTTCTCACTCAGGAGTGTTTGTATCTGGGATTTTGATTATTGAGGCTAGAGACTTTTTGAGTTCTTTTTTTTGGACACCAGAGTTTGAGTTTGTTCAAAGCTAGAGATTTAGATTAGGTTCGTGCTGTGAAAAGGTTGCACTTCAATCACATGTTTTCAGAAGAAAGAAGTACAAAAATAACTCTTGCAGTTCTTAGAACTCACAGTTGGCTTCATTGAAGCAACTCATTTATATAAAACAAATACAAGGGCACGTAGCGTTCCCGTTCGTGAGCTCTTGGTTCAGTGGTAGCTCTGGGGTAGATTTGCGGAGGAAAGCAGGGTGCTGGGGGGACAGTGGCCCCGCAGTCAGCGCCGAGCACACTCCGTGTTGTGTGACGGGCAGGGGGCTGTGTCACCACGTAGCACTCCCCCACCTCTCCTTCCCCCCCGCCATCAGCATTCAGCCCCGGTAAGAGTGGTAGAATATGACTTCCAGCCCTGACCAAGCTCTTTGAAAGCACATTGGTGAAAATATCAATAATGCAGAGCTGAATACCACAGCGGTGATTCAGTCCCTGCTTAGTCAGACTTCTCACTGAGTGTTTGGTCAGAGGTACAGGATGGTTTAGTCAATATTTTTTAAGTTAACCTTACATAATGTACAGTGACTAATGATGCCTTAGATTATGCACAGCAGAATAATAATAATAATAATAATTTTAAAAACCTGAATCTTCATCTGTTTCTGATAATATATTTTCTTTCTTTCTGGGAGTGACTTCTTTCAGACAGCAAAGCCAGACGTCTTAATTCATGGCTGGTCAGTTCTTGTTTCTCATGCACTGGCACAAAGGTGTGAAATCAGACTGCAAAATGTTTTTCCTCAATGATGGGGTTATTCACCACTGGCAGGAGCTAATAAGTGAAGTGGTGGATTTGCCATCTCTTGGGGACTGCAGAGCAGAGCGGCCATTCTAGAAGAGGTGCCACAGTCAGTTACTGATTTCAGCACACAGGTATGCAGCAAAATGTTTTGCAATATACAGGCAGTCAGAGCTAGCTCTAACGTTCTCCTGCCCATTTAAAATCATTTGAATAAGCTACAGTGGAATATTAGCATTGTTTAGAATTTTTTGTTGTCATGTAAAAAAATCCCCATGAAATCTATTAGCTTGAAAATACATAAAGTAAAAGTGAAATCTAGAAATTGAAATCCTACAAAGAGACTAGGCTAGATGAAAGGATCTATCATGGGGTCCCTTCCCAGCATCACACTTACATTCCCCTACTCTGCTCCCCCACTTCCCTAGAACACTCTGCAGCATTGTGCTAGTGCATTGTGAGCCAAGGAATGGTATGTTTATACACCTCCCAGTTAAACTAGAGATCAGCCACTGTGCAATTGTGTAAAAAAATAATAAAAATGTAAAAAAAAAAAAAAATTACAGAACTGCTTTCTCTTATTTTATTCCACAAAAGGAAACAAAAAAAAAAAAAAAGAGTGGAAAAGGATTAGATGTTCATCAGCTGATGGCCTATGTTTATAAAGAGTGAGAAAGGATTTCTGTTTTTACATCCTTGCCTAACTTTCCCCAGATACATAGGAATTATGTTTTCAGATTACTGCCTTTTCCATTCTCAGTAAGACTATATAGAGCAATGAATGAGCCAGAAATTCTGGAAATATAGGGCTCATACCATTGACTTCATGCTGAAATTCTATAGAATTATTTGGGAGTGCCCACCAGTAGGCACAAAGGGGTCTTCTGGTGCCAGAGTGCTTCTTACGGAGGGCGGCACATGCTGGGAAGCTCTGTGATAAAGACATCACTCTTCTGCCTCTGTGCAGGGGCTGCTGCTGCTCTCAGAAAGCTCTGCCGTGCTGGAAGAGCACCACCAGGCACCTTCTGCTTCCCAGAAACTCTTGTGTAATTTGAGAGGGAGAATCCTGGCACTTTACCCGCTTAAAATAGAGAGCGGTACCATTGCAAGTATCCCTATCAGTGTTTTTTCCTTTAGTTGGGGCTGGTGTTCAGAGAATTAGCAGACCTTTGGCTCATGATGACGTGGTGCTTGAACTCCAGGACACACTATAATTAAAAAAACAAAAAAACAAACAAACAAACAAAACCCACAAGCTATATATTTTTATAGAATCATAGAATCACAGAATGGCTTGGGCTGGAAGGGACCTTTAAAGTTCATCTAGACCAACCCCCCTGCAACAGGCAGGGACTTCTTCAACTAGATGAGCTTGCTCAGAGAGCCATCCAACCTGGCCTTGAATGTTTCCAGGGATGGGACACCTACCACCTCTTTGGGCAGCCTGTGCCAGTGTTTCACCACCATCATTGTATCCTGTTCATTATTTAAATGTCTCGAAGGGTGACAGTTCTCTGGGCTGCACTCAGTCAGTGATTTGAACCTTGCGTTTCTGTGACAACATGCGAGAAGTGTTCACACATGTAAAAGAAAGGATTTGTATACTTCTAAATTACTTTTTTTAATGTACAAACATGTGATACAGTCTCTTAAATGCTTAAGTCAACCAGCTTCCCTTACAAATTACATAATATTTTTTTTCCAAAGTTATATGGTCAGAATTCTATGTTTAATTATAAAAAGATGATGAATGTCACTAATGTTTTCCCTGTTTGACAAAAAAGTTGCTAGAAACCAACTTTTATTTATGCTGCTGATAATATAGGTGGTAGATTAAAAAAAGAAATTTTGAAATTTTAGACTTAAAAGGTATTTCGGAGCAGTTAATCTAGGCAGACTGAAGCTTATGTAAAAGTGCAGCCTTTTGTATAGCTCCAGCTGGTATGAACACATTATGTATTAATACAGTAGGACATTTAGGATCAGAATGAATCTGGAATTTGGGAGCCTGGTTCCCTATAGATGAATGAAAGAGGCAAATTAATTTTTTTTGATGTTTCTTTTTTCAAGCATACATTTTGTGCTTGGAGAGAAACTTTCCAAAATGTAGTTGGTTATGCCAGAGAGGAATGGTATATGGTGGTGTTTTTGCAGACTACACTTTGAATATGCCAATGTTTGCATCTGAATTTAACAAACTCAGTCTCGATGCAAAAATTTTTCAAACTGATAGTGCTGTGCTGCTTTGTAATCAGAAGGTCCGTGAGCTCACCTAGCTAAAGGCAAATACTTCTGCTGTTAGTTCTTGCAAATTCTGCAGTGGGTCCCAAAAGTGGCTTTTAATTAAAAAGCACAATAATCTACTCAAATTAGAAATTATAGAATCTGACAAGGACAGTACTTTTTTTTTGCTTCAACTGGATAAACTAATTCTTCTCTAGGAACTCATGAGATAGTCCTAAATATTTCTTATTAACGCCTTTTTCCTCTTATAATAATGAAACTCATCATCCTCTGATGATCTATGCCATATGTTAGCTATTTGTACTCAGCAAATGACAGCATAATCAAGTCCTTCTATCTTACTCTTTTTTAATCCATCACCTCACCCAATAATTAAAAGCAACAGAGCGATCCTGTGCTTTCACATGTGTTGAACTGGTGCTGATCTCAGAGCTGTGCTGGAGCAGTGTCTGAACATCAGCACTCAAAAGCAGGAACGTGCTGGCTGAGGATGAGACAGAGCCCTGTGGCACTGACTCCGTGCAAACCATTCTGGGCAGTGGGCATCTGTGCTGGCCACATAGAAAGGAGAGAAAACCCCCATGCTTTCACATTTTAAGGCATAAATTCAGCTCCATCCGAAGTGGGTACAGAGGTTTTCCTCCCTTGTGTTACTTACAGCGTGAGCAGATCTGCTCCAGTCTCAGTTTAGTGTCAGGTGTGCATCATAATGTGGTGCTTCCACAGGCAGACGAGTTTTGTGATCCCAGACAACCCTTTCCCTGTCCGGTTACTGTGATCAAAGCAGCAACAGGGTGGGTCACCACTGCCAGTGCCATTGTTTTCTGTTAAAATGAAAAGCTGGTCATGCATTTCCACTTGCTGAGACTGCTTTCTCGTTGCCACAGTGTCCCTTTGGATCCCCAGCAAGCACAGAGGGTTCTGATCTGTACCCAAGCAGGACTGGGACACTTGCCTGGCTTCAAGGCATCAGATCTCCCTGCTCTGACTTGACCACCAAGTAGAAGAAAATGGAGCTACTTCCAGGCAAGCTGACCTGATGCTCAGTTTTAGCAAATTTATTCACCCTCATACCTAAGTGCACAACAGCACTCGCTCCCAAGCCTCACAGCATGCCACAAAATGCCACTCTAGGCATTTTGTATTCTTTCAATTTATTCCAAGTGCATATGTATCAACTGCTGTGTACACTTAACATTCTGGTTTTAGAAGCTACCCAGTGGTAGGAGGAATATATGTAATCCCGTTGTCTCTGCTGGTGGTCGTAGGAGTGCATTCATCAAACAAAATTACTTGTGGCCATTGGGGTTTTCTAGTGATAAAACCCAGCAGTAGAATGACAGAGTGAGCATTTTCCTTTTCTTCTTGCTTGGATGATATTTTTATACACTTTTATACGCAATTTTTTTAAATATTTGCTATTTTTATTGTAGGGTTCTGGTTGGATTTTTACCAGACCTTCTGGTTGTCTACAGGCCCAGATTCTCACAGGAATATTTCCCTTCCATTTTCTCCTTCCCCTTCTTCCCCGATAGACAAAAGCCATCGCGTTTGCAACATCAGCTTAGAGCGAAATAACACCTAGGGCCTGATCACTCTTTTAGTTGCACTGAAATCAGAGGAAGTTGCATGCAAAGTCCCTCTGGTCCCACCGCAGCATCTGGGGTCGAAGACTAAATAAGGGAAACATACACAGCTAATTATGCACAGGGCTGTCTGCGTAAAGCAAATGCATCAGGGTGGCACAGTCTTCCTTTGCTGTGGCGGTAGCAGCTTCCACCACAACGTGCTTAAATAAGACTTTCTCTCTCTTCGTTCTGATGATGCTGCTTCTTGTAGGCACTTCAGTCAAAGTCATCCCCCTGCGCACTGACTGCCTTCAGCGGGGAGGAAGGGTGGACACTGTGGCTTCTCTGTGACAGTAGAAATCACTGCTCTTGGGGTTAACCCTACAGTGACAGGTCCTAACGAAAGTTAAGGAACATTAAATTCCTTGGTAGGAAGGATAAGGGGAAATTAACCAAATTCAAGGATCTTGGTCTTGTAAAATAACCTTTTCTCAGCTACCATTCTGCAGGGAATTCTATGTATGAAGTTGAACATAAACTTTAGAGTATGTTTGTATTAGCAGAACTGATAACAGAGATGTCTTTCTTGATCTGAACTAAAACAAGAGACACCTGTTCTCTAACATTTTTCGAGGGAGAAAGAGGCAGGTTGTTATGCTATTTTGCACTGCGGGGTAGAAAACAAGTTAAAATAAATGCTGAAAGCAAAACTCAATGTGTTTGCTCTTGGGACTGGGTGGGTAGGGTAATGAAAAAAAATCATATTTGATTTGTTAAGATTCATAAGGACAAAAAAAAGTAAAACCGAAATGAATGATGCCATGTAATGCCAAGTATTCTCAACTGTTCTGAGAATAATTTTAAACAATATGTATTTATTGTTAGTTCCTTATTTGAAAGAAGAGGCTTGTGGTCTCTAACTGTATAAAACATTTTTCAACATTCCAGTTTTTCTGTAACTGAGTCCATGTATGTTCATCCTATTACCAAATAAAAACAATGAGGTCTCCACTCCATTTGAATTAAAATTGTAGAAGGGTTAATTTTGTTTTGGTGGTTTCTACATCTGATCCAGATATGGCACTTGCCATTTGCTTTCCAGCATCCAACTCCCCATAGAGTACTAGTAATAATCAACTTTTTTTTTTAAGCATAATGGGAACATTGCTTGGACAGCAGTCATGGCTCACCACTTGCCCCTGTGAGGAGGAGTTAGTGGCATTACCTAATTTCTAAAGACAGGGCAATTGAGATAGAGAAATGAATTGGCATATTTAAGAATGCCAAGGTAAATCTCTACCTGTTCGGGGATCACACGTGTCAACCTCACCTTTCCCTTTTTCTCTTTTGACTGAAATCATAGCCTATAAGAGCATCTAAACCAACAACTGCACACCACACTCATGCCCACTGAAACACTTGCTTCTGTAATTTTTTATTTTTCTGTGCCACTTGCAGCATGAGTATTGATCCCACAGGTCTGGTGTCCTGTGCTCCAGTAATGCTTACAGACCTCCTTTCACAGCATTTCAGCAAACATCTCTACATAGCACCTTCTACAATGTATCTTATTCCACAAGTAGACTCAGGCAGCATCTGTGCAGGAATCATCACACCACACAAGTAATGCCCAGAATTTTCCCATACTGCTGCTGTTTTACTATTTGATCTTTTCCTTAAAAAAGGAAAAAAAAAAAAATCATGATAAAGAGTGTCAGAGACCAAGCCATTCTCTCTAAGGAGGATGTAAAGTTCAGAGACGTCCAATACAAGCGTGAAAGGCTTTGTACATTCCTTTTTGACTGAAATTCCAGTTTTAATTCACTCCTTTCCGGGAGGTTCACTGGCATTGATTTCCTGAAGAACATGCAATGTGCTTGCCACTGTACCTGCTTGTATGCAAGACTCAAACCTTACCATCTTGGTTTGAGTCTGCATGTACCTCCAGTCCAGTGCAAGTAGAGATGAACCCCAGCTGCCAATTGCTGTAAGATGTTGAGGGTGTTGATGTAATCAACTGTGATCTTCAAATCAAAAATACTGACTGCCACAGAGGCAAGAAGGGAGAAAAGATTCTTTGGAAAAAGCACCTAATGGTTTGGGTGGCTCACCTCCGTTTGTGCACATAGTGTCAGAGTCCTTTCTCTGGTGCATATAGCCAGTGATGTAAGTGTCCGGAGCTGTTACCAACCAGTGGTTCCCAAAGTGATGCCAGCCGCTTGCTGAACTGCCGCGGAAGCAAGGTAAGTGCTGTGTAACTGCCTTCACAGCCGTGCCGGGCAATAAAACTGGCAATTGCCAATTCTGTGAGGGCACGGAGGTAGCTGAAAGGAAAGTTGTCAGAGATCTGGCAACAGGTCATAGGTCTGAAACTTAAGAATGTGAAACGCAAAATCAGTAACTTGGGTATCTCCACCCAAACCCGGTAAGTGGTAAAAAGAAAAAGGATATGTTTGATATTGAATCCTTTAAATGGAAAGGCCTCCAGAAGTGAGGCCACTTTCCCGTTAGCCTTACCTAAAACTGTGGATAAGAAATGGCAGAAGGAAGACAGCAAACAGCTCGTAAGTGGTGGAAGAACTATAAAAAGCATTTTTGTGGCTGGTGGGACTACTGTTCATTCATCTCTGCTGAAACTACTCTTTCTGTTTAAAGGTCCAGCGCAACGTTCAGCTGACTTACCAGGCTCAGGTTCCTCAGCAAACCACCTTACACTGCCAGGTCAGTAGGTACCACCTCACTCTAATTTGCTTATGTGTGCAGCTTTAGAAATAGGCATGGTGCCTACTGTTTGGGAGCTGGGCACAGACACATGACTTCCTCTCCAGGTATGGCATGATTTTACATGTCATATTAAAAAAGTTAAATCCATTCACTGGGGTTGAACAGATGAACTGTTCTTTTTAATGGTCTTTACCACACTTCAGGTTTTTTGAACAAATACCTTATGTTTTATGGCTTGCAGTGCAGGCTTCACAGACTATCTTAATTCAATTGGAAAATTAGTTTGGGCCTTTATCACACGGATATAGATGCTGAAGGGAAAAAATAGGGCTGTTTTGTGGACCCAAGCATAGCTTTTTTCTGCCCTTCCCATCTAGCAAATCCTGCTGTTTCTGTTTCACCTCAATAATCATTTTCTTAATCCCTTCATCTTTGTCCCACACAACTGTTAGAAGAAAGGGAGGGTAATATGAAGCAGTTAAACAAAATAATGGCTCAGTGTGAACAAGATACTGTCTTGTGTGCGTATGTAAGGGCATTCATAGACGTATAATTCACAGTAGGTGAAAGAAAGAGTAAGTCAGCAGGAAGACAATAAATCACCAAGCAAAAAACTTCAAGCAAAGTACTTAGAAAGTTTTACTACAGATGTTTTCATCAGTGGCTGCTGTGCCAGCAGATGAGGTATGGTGTGGCTCTGTATATAGGTGCCAATGTGCAGTAGCATGTTTCTGTGCTGTTTCAGTTCTCCAAGCTTCTCATGGTGTGATGCTCTTAGCAGATTGTTTCCCCGGGCACAGCTGCAGCCACCACTTGGGTGTAAGGAAAAGAATGAGCAGGAATGTGAGAGAGTTCAAAACACTGTATTCCCTTAGTAAAACAATATGCTCCTGGATTACTGTCCTGCTTGAGAACAAGAATGAGCAATCACTGAATGTCAAATTTAAACCTCTAAGCATCATGCTCACATGATGACTCCCAGGTATCTAACCCAATACATTTTTTAGATATAAAGCATGGAACAAGAAATATCATAAATACATTCTCCTAACATCTAAAGTTTCTCATCATTGGCAGTGACAATAAGTATTACCTGTATATATTGCCTATTTCTCACAGGGCCCCAGCAGCTGTTAAATTGTTAAATTCTTATGTTTATATTTGTAGGGGAGGCTACTATTTTCAGTGTTTTCACCTGGGCTTTTCCTGCAGGTGGCATTTAGAGGTCTTGCTCTTTGGAGACATTTTGGAGAGATCTTGCTTTTTGGAGAAAAAAGAATGTTTTAAGGAAAAATTGTGGAATGAAACATTCATGTCACACTACAGCCACAACTCTCATCTAATGTAAACAGATCTGATTTCAAAACTACCTCACTTCTTATATGTTTTGGCATGTTTGCATTGGTCCCTTGTTTATTTTTAAAAAGCAATGCTTACACAGGGTTTTTCGTCCATTTCCCCAATGCTATACCACTTTTAACCCCCTGATCCATTAATGAGTATCTGCAAACAACAAATCCCACATCCCATCTTGTTTGTGATCCTTATTCTGAGCCTGCAGAGCACCATTATAATAAGAAAGTAGAGAATATAAATGCAGAAGAGAGGGGTTTGGCATATGCTACAATGTACAATCCCTTCATTACTGCTGACTTGCTAAATAACTTTACTCAAATCCTTCTTGTGCAACCTGGTTTCCTCATCTGTTTGGGAAAGGTAACATTTGTTGCCCTTTAAAACTAATCTAGGGATCTGTTAAATGTTATGACTAGAAAAACAGCAGTAGGGAGGATCCACCTCCAAGAGAGCAGAGTGATCAAGCTAATAGTGTCTCTTTTTTCAAGAAGACCCTGTGGGTTTGTTGCCAGTCCAGCCTTACCTCCAGTAGCAATACTCACTGTGACAATTTCACCTTGATTTATAGGAAGGTGCCTTCTGTCTGACACTTATGGTAAGGACGAGCTCTGTTTTGACTCTCTTTTCATTAGACACACCCTGCCTCAGTGTATGTTTTGGCAACGACTGGTTTAGGGATGCAGTGGGTTTTCTCTATTTGGCTGTTTGTCATTGGTACCATCCTTCACATGCCCTGTCACCGTGGCTTACTCAGCAAACTGTTTACTCTGGTTCAGTTTGCAAATCAGCCCTTCCCATGCAGCTATTTACAGTATGTGATGGGGAGTAGAAAATAGTGCAATATTTTCCATGTATAGGATCCAGTGATGCATTTTGTTTACAGCCATTTTGCTGCTGTTTCTTTATGCTCTATATAGATCATGTTTGGGGAGAGGGGGTTGCTTTTGCTGGAAGCAGCCACTAATTAATGTGTAGTTAAGAAACAGTCTGCTGTAAATACACACCCCCACAATTTCCTAATTGAGAAAATGTTATTGTCTTGCTGTTTTTTCTGTGAATTGCATGTGGCATCTTGAATAAAAAGGGGAAGCTTTATTGCGTTGGCTTTAGTCTCACTTCTGAGGGAGTGAGGCTGATGAGAACAGGCACCTGTGCTCATGATGCTGTCCATCTCTCTGCCAAAAGGGTGGTCAGTCCTCCTCATTGCTAGCTCTTGAATTGGTGCCTCATCAGTTTAAAGTGCATGAGAGGCTAGAACACCCAGGAGGTCGCAAAGCTGGGGAAGTCCTGTGAGGTTAGGTGGCTGCGTGCAGGAGAGAGCCCTGGCAGCGCTCCCATCTGGGCTTGAGCACCGGTGGAACCAGAGTCCCCCATCAGCTCAGCCACATCGCACCATGCATCAGGGTCCCCAGCTGGCTGCAGCCACCTGGAACGGCTCCTTTTTCTCACTGCAAAGAGGATAAACCACCCGTTTCCCCAAAGAGCCTGCACTTTGTATGGTGAGGAAGCATGGTCTGGTCATTGGTGTACCCAGAAGTATTATTTACCGTCACTGAGTGACCACATTTTTCTTTCTGTGGCTTGGAAACATTTAGGAGTCCACTTCTGCCAGGGTCCTGGGGGGGCTCCCAGGCCTCAGTGGCTGGGACCGGCCCCCCCGGGACCCCCGCCAAGGGCCCAGGGGACGTGTCTGAGCTCAGCCCGGGGCCTTCGGTCCCTGCCTGAGCGATGGTGTCGGTGTGCCCGTCCCTGCCCCTGGCCCCTGGGTGGGCCTGGGACCTGCCCTGCAGAGAGCTGCTCTGCTGATGGGCCCCTCAGCCCCAGGGCAGCGCTGGGCACGCGTGGCTCTGGGCACAGCACAGCAGGGCTGCTCTGCTCTGCCCTGCTCCCTGCGCTCAGCATCGGGCGAGCAACGAGGAGACAGGGATTTGCGTGAAACGCCAGGGGCTGCGAACCGTCCCCTCTCCGCGCCAGAGCTGACGGCCATGAGGCCCCGCAGCCAGGAGGACCAGGGACCTGATCTGTCTGGACACAGAGCCTTTTCCTGGGGCGTAAGGGGGTGATTTCAGCAGCCGCGGCCTGGAGGAAAGTCAAAGTGTAACCAGAGCCACAAGCTGGGATGGACGGTGCCAACAGAGCGCCGTGGAAATCAAACAGCCTCTGAAAAACAAACGAGCAGAGGTGATGCTGGTGTGGTGGAAAGGCCGGTCCTTTTCAGACCTAGAACACTGGGATCTGTGCCCAAAGGAATGCCAGGAAAACAACTTCTCCAACCTGGGGAAACAGCCCATTGCTGCTATTGCTGTCACATCCCCTTGTCCCACTGAAACCAAGTTGTGCAGCTCCTCTGATTAAACACACCCACCGGCCGTGGTTATACGGGATACAAAATATGCTTCAGCCACGGAGTGAAACTTTCAGAGCTCATTTGTGGCTTTAACCTTTCTGTGAGTTATTTGCCTAATAGTGGGAAGATGTTCAGATCCTATCTAAAACCATGGCAAGTCTCCTTTTCCTTTAGGCTTTAGTTTTTTGAGTACTGGAAGATCAAGAGAGGTCATGTCATGTTGAACGTTGGTGCCAAAATTGGAATGTACATTCAGAATATGTAAATAAGGGCATTTATACCATATACATTCACTTGGTCATGGTGATGACAGAGGTGAAAGAAAGGGGTTTGGTTCCCTTTGCAGGAACTTTGCAGATATGTAGAGAACGTGTGATTTCCTCACCATTCCTTACCAAGGCGCCAAGGGACATTTGCTACTGTACTGCAAGGGGAGGTTCAAATTTGACATTAGGGAGCATTTCTTTCCCGAGGGGGTGGTCAGACCCTGGAGCAGGCTTCCTGGAGAGGCGGTCGCTGCCCCGGGCCTGTCAGTGTTTGCGAGGCCTTTGGACAAAGCCCTTAATGCCGTGCTGGAGCGTTGGGCAGCCCTGAAGTGGTCAGGCCGGTGGAACTAGGTGGTCGTTCTAGGTTCCTTACAGCTGAACTGTTCTGTTCTATTCTATTCTATCCTAATATTCCTGTTGATGCCCATGAACACTGTTTGCTACAAGCTGTGGTACATCTTCATATTCCTGAAAGTTGGATCTTGTGCAATATTATGGATCAGGGACTTGCAGAGTTCAGGTTGTCACACAGGGCTAGGGTTAATGCAGGAGCTGGCTGGGCAAAAAGGAGAGTATAACATGCGTTTGGTGGATTAAAAAAGCATACCTGGGCAGAAAAAAAAATTCTAATTAGTTACTAAACCCTCAGATTATATCACAGTGACTGGCCAAGAAGTAGCTATCTTTGGATTGTCTCCTTGAGGTGTCTCATTGGAGAGAACAGTGAATTTTGTATAAACACGGATTTTCTTAACACTCCTAGGAGAGTGATTCACCCCAAGTTTAGAGCATTTCTTGAGTGTCTCCAATGAAGCATAGTTTTTGTTCTCCTGCTCCTTTGTCCTGAAGATCTTGCTGATAATTACAGCAGAAAAGCTCCTTTGTTGGTAAAGTCAGCAAAAGAGAAGAAGAAGAATCCCTCCTGGATGTGCTCCTTTGATATAAAATCAAAATACTGAATGAGGAATGCCAGTATCCCTAGCTTTCCTGTGTCATCTCCCAGTAAAAATGCCCAATGGAATAGTTCCCTAACCTCACTGGTGCCAGCACTGACCACTCAAATCCCATTTGCAGATGTGGCTGCTCAGTTTAATTTCTTAATTTTTATCAGAGGCAAATTGTTTCCCAACAGGTGTTCGTGGGTAAAAACAGTGCTATCCACCCATTGACTGTAGCAGTGGCATTAAAGTGACGTTTCAATGGCTTTTTTGAAGGGAGATGCCTTTTGAATGAATAGAAATGTTTATATCTATCTGCTTTAAAATGCTTGGAAAAGAAAAGAAAAGGATACCAGTGTTTTGCCTTGTCTTGTTCTGTTTTCTGATCAGAGTGGAATTGCTACGTAACAAGAGTGTTTGTTGCTATAACAACTTTTAGTAGTTTGAGATACTCAGGATGACTATACAGTATTTTTGTCAGTAAGCATCATTAATAATAATTTCCTTCTTACTGCAATAGGACATAAACTACTGTAAACCAAGATATTTCTAGGGAAGCCAGTGGAACCAGAAAAATTCCAGCTAAAATTTTGACTAGTGTACAGTAATTCTTGTGGACTGTGGTGATGCATTCCCTGACTTCAAGTTCATGTGAAATGTCCATCATGCTTGATTAGCTGAGAGCAGACTCTTCAATAAACGTTTTTCTCCTGTTCAGATTATCCATGAGATTGAAGCTCTTGGCATTGTCTGGACAACTGTTCAAGTGATCATCCACAAAATAATCATGTTTTGATGGGCTCTTTTGCTGACCTCATACAGTGGATGCATGGCACATCTTAGGCTCAGTTTAAAGGGCAGAACTCATGGCAGTATTTGGTACTCCTGTGGTTTTTTGACTCATGGATGAATGGTAGCAAATCCAGCATGTTTGTTCACTTGCACTTCTTTATATGTGGTGCCACTCCCAAACGAGTCTCTCATGCATTAGCTATGACTGTTATAGGAGCATCCATTGCTGCTAACACAAAAGAATAGCTTCTGGTGTAGTGCCTCAAGCTGTTAATCTAGCTGGAGTTGCAGGGAGTGTGGTAGCCTGCTTTTGTGTTATGCATGGCGGGGCCAAGAGGGATGTGGAAATGAACAATTCTTGTTCCTTCATATAAACATTGTACAGGTTGCATTGTTTTCTGAAACTTGTTAGTTGGTCTGCTGTAAATGTGTTTGCAGATATCCTCAAATCCTGCCCCCCTTTGACACAATATCTGTACTTAAACCTAAGGTGCAACAGGTCCAACCTATAGGGTTTTACCAAAAACCTAGAAGCAGATTAGAAGCTTTACTCTCCCTTCTGCTTAGCAGAACTCTGAAAATACAGACATCAGTTAAAGGTGTGTCCCCCTCAGGAAGGGCATAGGGTGATATGAAGTTGGCAGCCCTTAACTGTGATGCTGCAAGGAGAACATGAGGACTAGTGCTGGGTGAGATCTTCCCAGCAGTTGATTTTTTATTGCTTATTTTTTATTTGCAGTTGTCTACTAAATGGTACTCTGGCATTCGTTCATTCATCTGTGATGACCATTATATCTTCAGCAAATCAAGGCATAATGTTGATGTAGGGACGTGTTTATACCAAGCAGCTAGAGGGAGTCCTGACCTCTCTCAAGAGTCAAAAAAAGAGTTGTATCAAAGAAAGGATAGGAGGAAATAGTGGGTGGATGACGTCCTAGGCAAATCTGAGGTATGCAGGGCTGCTGTCTGTAAGATGCTGGGTTGCACATCCCACTGGCCAGAGCAAACAGAGCGGCTAGTGCACTCTTGGCCTCCTTGCTAAATCAGTGTCTGAATGACACACAGATAGTCTCTCTGCGTGATGCTACTTGTGTAACTACTCTAGTCTACACTGGCTCTGACCAAATACCTATTCTGTGCTTTCATTGCCTTGATGATAACCATGATCTTAAAGACTAACTAATTATTTTCCCTAAATTAAGGGAAAAAAGAAATATTAATGTCTTTTGGCAGCATCAAGGTTAGATAGAAACTTGTAATACTTACATCTCTCCATGCATGAAGCTCCTGAGAATGGTAACCTACTGAAGCCCACAAAAATCCTGTGAGGCAAATATTCTCATTTTTATTCCCATTTTACACATGGGGAAACTGGGGTGAATGTTATAGTCCAGGTCACACAAAAAGTCAGTGAGAAATCTGGGAACAGAACTCTAGAGTCCTGAGAGAGAGTCTTCTCCCCATTCCTCTGAGTCACTAAAGCCTGAAGAAATTAAATGTCATGGATCCCCTTTATCAACTCCTGTATGAGGATGATAAACAGCACTGTCAGTGTTCTGGCTAAACCCCCTTAAACCTATTAGCCAAGTCATCTCTGCTGGCAGTAACTCCAGTAAAATTCCGGTTAGCAATAAACATTCCCCCATGCTGAGCAATGTAAAATCCAATAACAGTTTGGCTGAATCCATGCTGAGTATAGAAAATGGAATTAATCTCAAAAGTGAATGTGCCTCAAAGAACAGTAACTCACCTGGATATTTTTCAAGCTTTTAATGAATGTCAGTTGAGTCTAGTTGAGAACAAGAAAGATTATGACTATGCAGAAATCTGGATATGTATTTGTAAAGTTTATTAAATCCATAGTTTTTTTGTTTCCCAAGACATTTTAGAGTACAATTAATCACTCAACGAGTTTAACAAGATGAGAGTGTGACTGTTCTAGCATTTGTTGTTAGCTAGCTCACACAAGGGAATCTTTTTCACTTCTTAAGATTCATGCTGAGAGCAATGACTTCTCTTTTAAAGTGCTTATCATGCTAATTATTGACTTATTACTTGGTTATTTTGCAAGTAATAAATGAGACAAATATATTTTGGTCATAGTCATGTTTAATTTTTTGTTCTACCTATGTAAAGATATAAGAAAGCAAGACATAAGATTCAAATAAACAAAGGCAAGAAGTTGAGAATATTCAGATTTATGCATAGCCCACTTGTGACTTTCCTAATGGCCTGTAGTTTACTGGAAAATCATGAAACCCCTCAGATCCACCTGTTCCTGAATTCTGGGAAACGTAATCTCAATCTGGATTTATTGCTATAAAATGACCTTGTTCAATGATATTTTGAAAACAGTGAGATGTTTAGCTATCTACATGTAGATAGGCAAGTATAAAGTTGCTTTTAGCACTTCCATCTTCTGTCTAAGATTGTTTACTAACCTTAAGAACGTTTTTGGGGTTTGATTATGTTGGTGTAGCCTTCTAGGATGTCCGAATAAGGGCATGATTTCAAGATCAAGTATTCTGAAGTATTTAATTGTCCAAATGTCAATTTTGGAGATGTCTGTGTCATTCTAGAGTTTTACATCTATATTTATGATTTATACTTTCACATCATTTTTTTCCTGAACCTTTTCCTTGCCCTCTGTAACTACCCATTGACTCAAAAGAGTCCTGGCTCTCAGGCTGAGAAACCGTCCTTTGCACAGACAGGCTGTGCCAAGTGGGATGGACACAACTTCTGAGGAATTAATTTCTTGTCCACCATCGAGTGAATGCTAGGCACGGTAACCAGCGTTGTTCTTCCTTTGTCACCACCAGCCATCAAACCTCAGCTGCGCCACCTCGGGAGGCCCACTCACAGCTCAGGAGACTATTTCACAGCCTTCCACAAGAAATCAGAGGAACATCTGGTGAAATGTAAGCTGCTTGACCAGAGGGGAAGGATGAAGAAGATCCAACATATTTCCCAGAGCTGGAATAGGAAATAGAAGAGATAAAGAGGCATCTTTTGGAATGATGCTCCTCCCAGGCAGATGGAGGACATTGTATAACCATTGCACAGGCCATACTGTGTTGTACAGCAGCTGCAATTCTAGATAAAAGCAAGTGTATGATTTAACTAAATAATATAATGGACATTTTGATAGACATGTTCACAATAGCAGCCTTATTGTAACATATGCCCACTTAGTACTAAAATACTGGGCTGTTACCTTAAAAGAAGTGATTGTATACCACTATCTCCTGTCAGATTAAGGAAGCCAATGCTTTCCTAGATTGTTGGGCTCCTTTTGGCGTTCTCAATGTGACCTTCCACCTGCCACAGGTAAGACAACTCCTATTTCAGACATCATGGGAAAGTTTTTTCTTGCCTACCTGTACTAAGAATAAATGTCCTCCTGTCGTGGCGTGATAGGTAATCAGGAGGGTGAAGGTAGAAGGCTGGAACACAGAGTCTTTTTGCTTCACTCATTGCAAAAAGAAGACATAGCACAGCATTAAAATTGTTCTTTGCACAAACTCTGATGAATGTTAAATAACACTGTCTTTTGTGGAATTAATTTAGCTGAGTTTGATCCCATGTGTTATTGTGGTGCACAGAGTGTCCCATGGCCCAAGATTCACAACTGAACATGCCCTCTCTGAAAAAGTTCCTCTTGCCCCCAATTTGTATACCATGAGAAACAGTGGCAAATAACTCTGTAACCTCTTTCTCCAGGCCTCTGGTGATTTATGTACTGCCTCAGCTCTTCCTTTCCAGGCCAGTGAACTCTGTCCTGTTCATACTCTCCTCACAAGCAAACCTACTCTACTTTTTATCTTTCCTGCTGCTCTTCTCTATGTATTAGTTGTTGTTGTTGTTGTTTTAATCTCTTTTTGAAAGGGGAAGATGAGCACTGCACACAGTACTCAACAAGCAGGTATACCATGAATTTATATTATAATGTAATGACATTTTCTGGTTCATCTTCTGCCTTTCTGAATAGTTTTTAAAGTTGTACTTCCCTTTTTGAACCTCCTTGAGCACTGAGTAGTAGTTTCTGTAGAATTATCTGTAGTAAATCCTAATTAATTTATAGCCCAAACGCACATATGGAGTTGGGTTTGCCTCTCTCTTTATGCATTGTTCTGCACTTGCCAACACTGAACTGATGGTTTTGTCAATTACACTGACGTTGCTGCTCCTTCTCCTTCTTCTTTCTCTTCTTCTTCTTCTTCTTCTTCTTCTTCTTCTTCTTCTTCTTCTTCTTCTTCTTCTTCTTCTTCTTCTTCTTCTTCTTCTTCTTCTTCTTCTTCTTTTTCTTTCTCTTTTTCTTCTTTTTTTTTTTTTTTTTTAACCTAACATTATTAATTTCTATTCCCTGCTTGTAACATCTTTTCCAAATCACATATTCTGGATAAGCACATGGAATAGCAGAGAGGGCAATCCTCCTTTACTATGAATGCTGAACATTTCATCCCACTTCTTTCTTTTTTTTTTTTAAGTTTCCCCTATTGTTAACCAGTTATTTGTCCATCTTATGATCATATGTTTTGATCTTCTTTCATGACAGCTCAGTAGCTTTGACAGCCTTTGGAGCAGGACCTTGTCAAAATGGAGAACTGCAAACCATTTTTGGCTCCTCCAAAGAAGTCTCAGAGATTTGTGAGACAAAATTTCTTCTATAAAAGCTAGGCTGACCCCTATCTGTTCTAAGCTTCCCTGCTACCTACCAATTCTATTGTATTTTCTAGAAGTTCACTCACGGTGAGTTCACATTCTGTTATATGCTACAAGTTTGTAACTATGTCCAACATTAAAACTGCACCAGTGGGTGTATTTTGTTTGTAGAATACCTTGAAATGTTTTACACAAATAGGCGGTATAGAAATGCAAAATTATACTATCCTTCCAAACACATCTTCTGTCTGTGTCATTTACTTCCCTTTAGGGCACCTTTGGTTAACAGAGTCTTACCTGACTGTTCTCTGGACAAGTGGACAACACTGAGCCACTTGCAGAAGTTAAAAAGGGAACTGTTTTTATTTTGCCTTTCATTATTACTGATACTTTGGTGGGGATATTGTTTTTGTGTCACTAGCATCTCACAAAGGGAGTGATTTTTGTCCTCGCTCTCCTGGTCCACACTCTCCTTTACCATGAACCAGAGATAAGTCACCGTCTTGAATTTACTGCTGTGTAGTCATGTCCCATTCAGGCAAGGGAGACAAGTGACTTAGATTCGTAAATCCTCAGTGGAGCAGACAATGGTGAGACAAGTCTTGAAGTCCATGCACAAACATTTATTAATTTCCTACAACGTACTAATAGGATACACGAAAATTGGCTAAGTATATAACAAATTATGGCTAGCAATACAGTATGCCTTGCATTACTTAAGGGTAACAAGTGAATAGGGGAAAAGAAAAGAAGAGAGAGAGAGAGAGAATAGAGAAGTAGAGATCACCGGGCCAGGGTCCTGCATTGGTACTGTTGAGGTCATCAGGGATGAATCCGTCTTGCTTGCTTCTTTTTATCTATTCCTTGCTCCCTTTCTCTCCTGATCACTTGCTTGCCTCACTCCTTGCCCTGCCTCAATTTATACACACTTTCCTTGGGTCCCTCCCCTAGGTCAACCCACACCCCTACATATTATATGTATGGGGAGCTTCATGGGATGATGTAGCATACTCAGGGGTATCAACTTTAATATGCATTTCGTGGATAATGAAGCAAAGGTCATTCACCAGACAGATGGCCCTTGAAACTTTACAAGATGCACCAGAGCAGAGCTGTCCTGTCTCCACAGGGCCCTCTCCTCCAGGTGCATCCTGTGGTAATCAGGCTGCCTTATCAGCTCTGACCTCCACATTATCCACCCCAAGACTATAGTTTTGTTACTTACAAGTGTTGGAGGCATTCCTTGGCTCAGAGGTCCTCTGCTCCCACCCATCCCTTATCTCTTTCTCAGGCTGTTTTTGTCAGCCCGTTTTGGAGAGTTACAAGTTGACTCTCACAGTAGTCAGGGCACAGGGAAATGAAATTACCTGCTTGGGGTCAAGGAGAGTGTATATGGCTCCTACAAATTTAATGTAGTTCTGATCACGTTCCTCTTTGCTCTCAGTTTCCTCCAGCTGAGTCCATGCTGTGCCAAGTTGCTGCCTATTAGAGTCCCCTCCAGAAAATATCTGTTCACCCAAGTGGTTTAGAGCATTTTTATTTTTTATTTTTCCTGGAGCTGGGGAAGGTGAAGAATGCTGGCAGATACTCATTGGTATTGCAAAGATATTTCAGGATGTCTCTTTCCTCTTCCAAAGCCTGGGGCTTTCAGCTTAAATGAAGTACTGCAAAGTGGGGAAGAGAGGATGTTTGTGCAGACTGCTCCATGTAAATATGGGGTGCTTCACAAAAATGATTCCTAAGCAAAACTAGTTGTGCTGATGGCATCCAGCCTGATACACAGAGCTGTGTGATGGGTGGATGGACTCATCCTCTCAGTCCAACCCTGACATCTAGTGTACACCAAAGGGAAGTTTTCCAAGTGTGAAGTTAAAAAATGAAATCTATATTATTTGGGAGAGGTCTGGCTTTGCAATGCATTCGACCTTTTTCTGCATTGATGATTTCTGCAATAACCACTTGCTGCCAGCATAGAAATAAGGCTGAGTAATCTGTACCTCTTGGAAAGTCTCATGATCTCTGACTTATGAGGCCAATGAGATTTGTTACGAATTACTCATTGAAACTATCAACACTTTCAAATTTAGCCCTTTTTCTCTTTAGTCCATTTGTGAACTGAGTGTTTGCTTTAATCACTGGATCACTTTGCTACAGCAAAAAAGTTTGGTGCTCTGGTTTTTGAGCGGGAGTTTTTTATTTTTTTTAGAAAAGGATTAAAGTCTGAATTTAAAAATCTGATTGTTTAAATCCACAGTGAGTGAGACATAGAGAGACTCTTGAGTATTCATTCCTTATATTTTGTGGATATCTATGTCTACACAAACAGGAACTGGAAAGGAAGATTGGCTCCAACATCCTCAAGGGAAATTGCAGCAGCCAGAGCAGAGATGAACGAGGAAGGGGAGGAGGAGGAAGGAGGAGCCGTGGCTCAGAAGCTTAAATGGGCCTTTCCAGTTCTTTAAGTCATGAGGTAGACAGTTGGGTTCATAAAGCAAATTTGGTTCTGGACTGGCCATGTCTCCACCTCCCTTCTCCTTCTTGCTGAGGCCTGTCGTTCACTTCTGTCACTCAGGTATCTGGTCAGCACAAGTCCTTCTGACTGATGCCTCACTATCCTTTTATATGCACTCCTCCCTTTACCCCAAACTTTATTCCGATCTCTCACAGACCTGCTAAGCATCACCAAGCAGATCTCTTGCTATGGATCCTGGGCTATAGTCGCAGAATCGCTGAGGCTGGATGACACCTCTGAAATTGGCCAGTCCAAATAGGATCCACTGGAGCAGGTTACTCAGGACTGCAACCAGTTTGGTTTTGAAAATCTCCAAGGATGGAGACTCCACAACATCTCTGGGCTATGTGTGTCAGTGCTTAGTAGTAAAAACATGTTTTCTTACTTGTGAGTGGCATTTCATGTATTCCAGTTTGTGCCCAATGACTCTCATCCTGTCAGTGAGTACCGCTGGGAAGAGCCTGGCTCCCTCTTCTTTACATCCTCCCATCAGACATTTATATATATTGATAAGATCCCTTTAGGCTCTGTCTTCTCAAGGCTAAACAGACTACAGAAAACCAAATCTGCGATAGGTATAACTTTGTCTCAGACACTAAGACCACCTGGGAGCCTAAAACCTACTTTGGAGGTTGGAAAAAACCTGGTGGCTTGGAAAAATCCAAAGCTCGTGGCAATGTGTTTCATGGTTATAAATACACAGCTTGCATTTTACGGGATCATCGCACCTGTACGACTAAGCACAAATGTTTCATCAAAAGTGGTTCTTTTATTTCTGGAATGTGCTTTCTAATTTTGCTGCTGCTTGTCCATCTGTCCAGTCTGTGTCTTTTCAGGATTCTTCAGGATGTCAGATATAAGGATGGATTAAGTTTCCCTTCACAGCTCCTGGGTCCGACAGTCTGACATGGGTTCCTCCCACAGGACCAGGAACCAGTATCATGGAGTAGAAACTGGCTTTTAATATTCACTCTTCCTGTTTGTAGAACTACATTTCCAGAACACTGGTATTTCTATTTGTACCCCCTCACTCTAAGAGGCCATGTCTTTTTGGAGGATGTAAGTGTTTATGAATTTATCTAAATACAAGAGAGATGCCAAAATTTCTAACATGCATCACTGACGTGCACTTTTGGTTTTCGCTTGTAGATGTGATTGCTGGGCAGTCTCTCTGCATACAGTAAGGTCATGCGTACAAAATGTAATCTCAAAAGGTAGGAATGGCATAAGACATGCAGAAAGATAATCTGTTATGATATCTAAACACATATATTAATTTAAGTGATCAAAGCATTATACAGATATCAATTTATTAACCAGTAAGACAAAATTTCAAGCAGACAAAATTCAGTGTAAGTGTTGCTAAACTCAAAGTGTGCAAGTGCTGCTTTATCTGTGAATATAGTGTGAGTTAGTGATAGCATCATGAATGTTGCTTTGGATTTGTTTCTGCTGTGGTTAGCTGGGCAAGTCACTT
This sequence comes from Tyto alba, assembly GCF_018691265.1. Lineage (NCBI taxonomy): Eukaryota > Metazoa > Chordata > Aves > Strigiformes > Tytonidae > Tyto > Tyto alba. The sequence continues at coordinate 12,431,036 of NW_024881322.1, forward strand.
AACCTATGTACCTTATGTTTAGCACTGCAAAAATGCTCATTACATCCCCTTCAGATGGGTGATGGGCTTTCTGCAATCATGAGTTAAAAGTTGGAGGCCATTAAATCCCTTTGTTCAAATCCTGTTGTAAATGGAGACCTGTCTCTGAGTTTGTAGGTAGAGGTTAACTGAGAATTTGCTCCAGAAATACTAGCCATTTTCAACCTCCTGACTGCAGTCAGTCTTTTATTCACTGACTGAAGCACTTCATTCTCCCCGAGGCATTGGACTGGTTGTCCTGCCTGTCACAGACTTCTGGGGTGAGATGCAGTTCCACCTAAATATCTGAATTCCATCCAGCTTCTGCAGCCCCTAAGCAGTCAGTGCCTGTGTGCAGACAACGTAAGCGACTTCAGACTGGAGCATCCCAGCCCTGACAGTGCTATGGAAAGGCTTGGCCTGTTCCTGTGTTTCCATTTCCTTCTGGTTTTGCTGTAATGGGCATGGGGGACCTTTGGGGACATGGGGGGACAAAAGCCTTTCTGCCTCAGAACACACCAACTCCAGCCATTTGCCCAGGAGAGCAATTTGTGCCGTTTTAGCTCCATCTGGTCTTAAAGGGAGAGTTCAGAGCCTGAACAGCAATGAACCAACCCAATTAACCACATGCATGACATTATACAGTCCACACACATTCTGCAGCACCTAAAGGCTTTGTTTTGGGGGAAGGGGCAGTGTTTATCTGATTTGAAAAAAAAATTGTATGTTATTCCCAAATAAAGTAACATTTAACACTTTCACTGAGTGCAATGAGGCAGGTGAAAGCTTTGAGAAATGATTCATCTCACTGCTTCCCATGAACAGTGCAAAAACTCCTATTTACTTAATTGATCAGGTGAAAAATTACTTTTAAGTCACTCGTGTTGCTCCTGGGTGGAAAAATAGTAAATGCTGAATTACCAAGCTATGAATATGCAATTTTAAATGAACTGCAGCAAATTATGTATGTTGTGGCATTTTTATGGCTGGGCTTCAAGTTGATCTATACAGGGATGGTAAATTAGGCTGCTATGCCATCAGAGATGTCACCGTGACCGTAACTCCTCTTTGGTGAAGAACATGTAGTGCTAGGCTTAAAGGGTGCTCATTTTTTTTTTTTTTTTTCGTATTGAGCTGTGTCAGCATTCCCCAGGATTGGAAACAAATCCTCTTCAGTGAAGTCAGTCACATCCTATTTGTGCTCCTGCCTTGTGTTGTTAAGGGCCTTCATGTCTAAACACATACATTTTTGCAGCTAATTCATTGCTGATGTTCATTTGAATCTTTTCAGGCTTCCATGCTCTCACTTTTGCTGTACTGTGCACTGAAAATATTCACCAGCTTCACTGGTAAAGCTGGACTCAAATTGCACTTATTTCTTCTCATGTACTTGGTGTGACATGCTTTACTGTGTACCTTACATGAATGTTCTTATATGAACTACTGATTGATTATAATTTAAATTTTATCTCATCTCCCTGATAGATTAACAGCATTAAAAAAAAAATTACACCTCCTATTAGGCATCCCATTAATAATTAGCTGGCCTCTTGTACACTTGGATACATGATTATTTATTATAAGTTTGTTGATTACATCTTGAAGCTGAATATCTGCAAATGGACTGTGTTCTCATGAAAGATGCTGGGTCAGTAACTGTGGCAGATGAATTCCAAACTAGTGTGCTCTTCAGCTGCCTAAGGGTGTTAAAAAGATAACTAAATTCAGTCTGCCAGGCTAAATAATCTTTAACCTCTCTGCTGAGGTCCCTAAGGGTCCAGCTGGCAGTGCAGCTCCGTCTAGCACACAGAGCTATTAAGGTAAGCACAAAACTACCCAGTTCTACCTATTTTGTACAATATTCTACAAGTACCCGTCTCTGTATAAACGCTGAAGACTGTAGCAGGCTGTGAAAACAACTCTTGACTCAATGAGGTAAACTATTAAAAAAAAAGCGTGGTGCTGCTCCACCTTGCAGTGTGCGTATGCCATGGAGTAACACTATTCCTTTTACTCAATTTTTACTCTCCCACTGTGATTTTTAATCTTTGCAACCCCTCATAACTGACAACCTAAGACTCAGTTTATAAAGCATATGTCAAAAGAAAAAATATGGAGTAAAAGGATCAAATATCCGATTAGTTTATCTTTCACCAACCCAGGAATAAAACCTTTGAAAGAAAAAAAATCAATAGTCTACACTGGTGTAACAGGCAGGCCTGGCACTTCCCATACACTTCTCTTCTGAGAGCTCTGCCCTCCATCCCGTTGGATGTGTCAATGCTGACAACCCTTAGCTGTAAGTTTTCATTCTGTGGTAAATCTACCCTTTTCTCCTCACAAACACAAGTCAGGAGCAGATACAGGCAGAGGAAGTGTTTGCTTCGCATTCCAGGGACTCCCCCACCTTCTCCATCTATCCCATCAGCTCTGCTTGTGGGACTTTTCACTGCCGTCAATGTTTTTCCAGCAAAGCTGGACAAATGAGGGGAAATGTCAGGAGAAAAATGCAATTTGAATCATTAGTTGATGTTTTACTGCTATGGTATCCAGTGCCAGGTATACTGGCTTGGTGGCGTCCTCTGTGTTAACCTTTATCACCACGCTGCACAAAGCTAGATCTGATCTGAGGCAGATTCCTCATTGACAAAAATCCTGGGAAGCCGCTTTTAGTAAACCAAGAGAATCCTTTCAACCCCATATGTAAGTGAAATTTCTGTCATCACCCCCTATGATGCTTGCTGGGATTTCATGAGATGCAGATAAGCACTTGAAGATAATTTAAATTCAAGTGCATGCTTGAGAAAATAATTATTTATAAAAATGAAAGGACTTTTTTTTTTTCCTATGCGCTGCCACTTTGAATGACCCAGAATTATTTACACGGTATTATTGGAAATATCATTGTAATCTTAACTAGGGATTGTGTCTCCATCCTTTTCTTCATCTTCCATAATCACTGTTTGCTTTTCTTCTGTAAGCAGCTTAGTGCCTTAAAAACAGGACACCAAAAAAAAAAAAAAAAAAAAAAAAAAGAGAGAGAAAATGAGTTGATTTAAAAGATTAATTCTTTAGAAAATATCAGGATAAGAAGAATCTTTCAGTCCCCTCTAATTTCTTGATCCTAACGTAGTTTTCTAACATCATGGGAGTTACTCCTCATTTATTTTTGGCACATCAGTCTCATGATATTTAGTGAACTAGAACTGGATCGCTGCATTTTTAGCTAAAATTTTCAAACACTCTTAAATCCAGCATATTTCTGCTACCTGTGAAAAGAGACACCAAAATTTCATCTGGGAATCTGTTTGCTAAAAGGGTTTGGAAAGTTAAAAAAGGGAAAGCACTTTCATGATTAAATAATTACTGTGATTAATCTTCATGACTGAGTCAGCTTTTGTGAACATGTGTATGTTATATATATATATGTATATATCAATATCAATATTACTTAGATTGTGAAAATGCAGATTCCAAAGGAGACAAATGTTAGAATACCCCCATGCCAAGTGCCATCCCCATTGACGTTATAAAATATCATTAAATTGCAAGAGCAACCAAATTAAGATCAATGTGAAAACAGACTTAGGTTGTGGATCATATCTTCCACAAATCTTTGTTTCTCCCCACTTCTCTCTGTCTCTCTTCTCTTTCTCTCTCTTACAGTTAAACCAGAAAGTCCACCCCTTACAGATCTGGAGGCTTTTATGTGATACCAAGGTATCACCATTACTGTAACTGCTCTCTTCACTACGTAGAAAATGTTCTTGATCCCTATTTTAACAGATTGTAGATGGTTTTGCCTGTTCTCAGTAAAAAGCAAGTGACCTGTAAGATATATTTTATGCCCACATTCCTTGATGTGGAGGTTAACATAGTCTAAAAACAGGATGAGGGTTACCATTGTGTGGAGACCAATGAAATCTCTCCCTAATTCGGTCTCCTACTGTTTGCTCTCAGTCTGTGCTAACCAGCTGAGTTCTTCTGTCAAACCAGCCTGTTTTGCTTCTTTCTGCACCGAAAGCCCTCTCACAGAGAAGGCTTTCAGTCTTGACGAGGTCTGAAAAAAGAGCAATACCACACAGGAAGATTTTCCTCAACTCTGGAGTCTTTTCAAGAGGTGATGGATTAATGAAAATATTCAACAATACTGCCCTTCATTTAAGTTAGCTCCTGCTTCATTTATATGCAGTTCTTGTGAACTGGGTGGTTTCAGCGGGACCATGAGATAAACTGAAAGTCATGAATGAATATTATTTTGAAACTCAAAGGACTTCATTTGTTCAAGCAGCGATTGAGTAACCACCATTATTAACTGCAAAGAATTATGCCATTTTCTGGAGATGGATGTAAATGTTCCCCACCCAGACTTCTATCCATATACACAACTTAGGCAAATGCAGACAGTTTTTTCTTTTTTTCCCCTGTTGTCTTTGGGGTTTGGGTTGTTTTTTTTTTTTTTTTTTAGAGGGGTAGTGGAGTTTTTTGTTGATTTTTCTTAATGGAGCATTTGAGGAATGAGGAAAACATAACTAAAATATGCTTAAAATGTGAAGCCACAGTGGATCATTTGATGAGCGCTAAGCTGTTTTTTGGGTAAACTCAGGAATAAGAGGTATGGAATGTAAGCTAAATAAAGTTGCACTATGCTTTATGACCATGTCCACTCTTATTTAAATTATGAAGTGATGAAGGAAAAGCACGTTTATGTCATTCTGATGGCCTGGTTGTAGCAAATAAACAAGAGCTTTTAGAGCAGATGCTAGAGACGGCAGGGAGGTAGCAGCCAAGCAGAGGTCCCCAGCTCTCAGCTGGACCCACATCAGTAGCGTGGCAGACGCTTACCACAATCAATAGCAAGACTACGCCTCATTGTCAAGGAATCACTCTGATGACTGATGAACTCCAAAGGTTTCCAGTAGAGTTCAGGATTCAAAGCTCAGAGGAGGACGTAGCCTAGAGCTGAAGGTTATTAACTTTCCAGACCATGGACCACCAGCAGCTTCAAGGACAACTACACGCCTTTAAAATCAGCCTTTTAATGCAAAACAGTGGAAGGGGGATACAAATGGGATGCCAAGGCTAGCGTTATTTCTGTAACACCAGGAAAGGATTTTTTTTTTTCTTTGACACAGTGCCACTGATCACTTGTGGAGAAAGTGTGCTTGACTGAATGCGGTTTGGAAATTCTGGGTTTAAAGGAATGAGCAGGATGCTGGATTTGGAGAACATTTGTAAATCAGTTTTTCTCTGTTTACTCTTTAAGTAAATCACTAAGCCTCCCTGCCTCTCTTTTCCCAGCTGTGTGTATTATGAAATGCAGCTCATCCCGTGGACCTCTTTTAAGGATTGGTAGGTTGTTCTGTTAATATCTGCCAAGGGATATGACTAAAGAAAGCAGAGTAGAAATGTAATACAATCATATTTTCCCAACAGAACTTGCAACTACTTACAATTTTTAGCTAGAGTCTAGGACTGCAAAGGCTCACAGAGACTTGAGAGCTTCTGTTAGGAAGCTCAAACGTAGGAGGAAGAAGAAGTTGGCTTAAATCAACCATTTGCCAGGTGCCACCTAGATCTAAGCATTCCTCCTGGGTTATAAATCAGAAAAGCACCAACGTAGCACCAGTTCCACTTGACTGTCTACAGACAACTGCACCTGTGTTGGGAGAATATTGGAGTGCTCCAGTCCCATCCGTTGCACAGGAAAGGGACGAGAGGTGACATTAAACTGCTGTGCTTCTCCTACATCACTCAGAGATTTTTTGGGGGGTGTGATGTTATCCTAACCTTAACTGGTTTTCTAGGGCATGAGGGAGAGTGAGGGTTTGAAACTGTGGTTTTACTAGTTATCTCTGATCTGATTAAGAAACTCTAAGCAGCTACATTTCAGGAACTGTGTTTCCATACTTATGCAGTTATTTACATTCTTGCTCAAACCTACAGGCCTGAAGAGCTCTCAGAAATACTTCAGTTAATTGAATATATTGCAATGTGGGGATGGCAACAGAGTGTCCCAGAGCTGAGTATAGGCCTTGGATCAGATTCAAATAATTTACTGGCAAGTGAGAGGGAAAAAAAGACCATTAGAATTGTGATTATATTTTGTCTTCTGGTCTAATCCCTTTAGAAAGCCAAGGTGTTGGCTGACTGAAGGAGAGCTGGCCACTGAAGGAGACTGCTCATGGCTTGTTTGTACACACGTGGCACAATGTTAGTTGTGCCACTTTCATAGGAGTTTTAATGTTGAATATATTTATCAGTGTGAGGAGAGTTCTGTGATGCCCAGGCTTAGACATTTAAACTGGCTAAATTTCCTTAGCCTCCTTCTTCAGACAACAGCTAGTCATGGATTCCTCCAGACAGTAACGTTCAGATTCTAATCTAGCAGCTCCATTTCTGTCCTTGCATTTCCCGTTTGGATTGAGTGTTTGCAAGGTGCAAAAATAATTCTAATTCTCACTTGGATCACATGCCATCCAGGAGATACATTGATTTTCATAATTTTGTGTGGTCTGTTTGACTTGCTTTTATTTGCAATAGAAAATATCTCTGGCCACCCAAGAAGGAGAGGGACCATCCGAGAGTGCTCATAACCAGCTGGTCAAAATGGAGAGAGATAACACAGCTGCCATTTTTAGCTACATTTACAACAAAGCTATTTGTGTGGACAGCTGCTTAAAAAGATAATCTAGTAATTAAGCTCTGTTACTACAAACAATTAAGTGGAGTTTTTTGAATTGACATCTGGAAGTGGCATTTGGGAGGGATCTGAAGGGGAAATGTTAGAAACAGGGACAATCCTCATTAGCAGGTCACAAGGGATACATGTGGCATTAAGTGTGCTGCTTGCTGCAGCAACACCAATAACAGGGAGAGAGGGACAGAAAGGCCTGTCTATATTTATTTAGCGCACATAGCCCTGCCGGGGCTTCTCAGGTCTCCGAGTCTATAATTCAGGTTCTATTTTACACAGCAGTTCCGCAAGAGCTCCGTTTGTTTGTGCTCTGTCTGCTACCTGATGGGACCACCCTGAAAGTAAACAAGTAGTAAATATTGGACCAGCCCTCAGCCACAATGAGTCACTTTTTCATAGCAAGTCGCAGGGCCACCACTGGCGAATCTCAACCAGCTGAACGCTGTGTGTTGGTACGTATCTCAAAAAGAAAATATGCGTCCTTTGAGTAGGGAGGGAATGAAATTCAGGCAGTCAAACACACAGGCTACTTTGCCCCTGACACAGGCACAAATCTGCCACATGCCATCAATCACTGGAAAACAGACCCAGAATACGGGATCTGGAAAAGTTGTCCTTGGGGAGAGGCAGCATCTAGCAGGCTGCTTTGAATCCGTGCTGAGTGCTGGAAGGTGACTTCACCAGTAGGCAAGAAAGTGTCACTGGAGGTATGATTGAAAACAGCTGAAAATTGTGTTAGTTTCTATCATTTTCCCAACAGCAAATGCACACAGTTTGAATTTTGTCACACATTTGAAGGTCACTTCATTTTATTTGTTTCCCTTTCCTTTCCTCTCCTTTCCTTTCCTCTGCTTTCCTCTTACCTTATGAGTTTTTTGATTACCAAATAATTTAAGGATTAGAACATGTTTCTGTTACCATATAACTTGTACCAGCTTCTTTTTGCTTTCTTTTTGCTTATTAAAAGTTAAAGAAGAAGTCTTCATGGGAGGTAAGAGATGAAGTCCCTTACAATTATTCTCATTTCTCTCTCAAGTGCCTACTTGAGCTAGTTGAAATTATGGTGGAAACAAGAAGTAATAAGTGACTAGATGCTAATCCAACCAGACCGTTGTTGAGACAGGTCAAGGAAATAATTGTCCCTTGCTTCATCCTCTTAGCTAGCAATTACATTTAAACCAAAAAAGAGACAAGCCTCTCAGCTTCACTGTCACACATTTCGTCTTTGATTTTTATCAAATGTGTTTCACGTTCAGATTCTTCTTCCCTGCATATACCCAGAAGTGCAAAGGCCATACAGCATCTTCAAAGGTGCGACAAATACAAAAGGCAGCTTTTCTTGGGAGTGTTTTTGAACTGATGAAAATACTGTCTCATCTCTCCTCCAAAGTCCACAGGAAAGGTAGGTTTCAAGTATAATACACAGAACTAATTTTTATTACAAATGGCTTGATAAATTTTACCTCTTTTTCTGTTTCTAAATCAATCCCTGAAAGACTATGTTTTTTTCCCACCTAATTTATTTGTCATGTGAAATTCCGGGTAATTTTCTGGGTAATTTCCTCCAACAATTATATGAACAGTTAATTATCAGTGATATTATTATTAATATTAAATATTTCAAACAGTGGAGCATTTGCAGTTGGCTTTAGAAGTAGTATGCTAGATTTCATTTCCCCCAGCAGATAATTGGACCAGGTTTCCAGTAACAAACTTACAGCAGCTCTGATGCCACAAGCCATTGGGATGCTTGAATTCCATGAGCAAATAAAAAATGTATTTTCCTTAGGCAGATCAATGTGCAAGGCATTAGTGTTCACCATGCTTGCTGCCATGATCCTGCAATCTTAGTCATGCTTCTCTCTGCTTTTGGGAGCCCCATACTAATTAAATGAAAAAAAAATTCTTATGGATGTTTAAGTCAGTCACAGATTCACAAAGGAAGGAGATGTCTACAAATAGCGGTGCGTATTTGGATTGATGAAGCTGTCTGCACACCTTATAATTATTAGGTGTACAGGAATTCCATTCAGAGTGTACCTGAAAGTCAGATAATTTGGCCCTGAGCGACTAAGCAACATCCAGCTCTTGTCTCAGGACCTCTTTACTTTGTGTGTCTCACTGCTCGGTAGTGCCAGCCCACTGCAGAACCAGTTCATACGAGAGGTTCCTAAGGGAACAATATATTCCCATTTTGGCACTAGTTTTGGATCTGGGACTTGTTTGTTTTTCATTCGTTCATTTGTCCATTTGTTTGTTAATTTTTTGCTCCATCCTGTGACCTGGAAAGGGCCGGTGCACAGCATGCAAACTTGCACTGTTGCTTGCATCTCTAGCTAGCACTAGTAATTAACATTTACACAGTGTTTTACATCTTCAAAGACCTTCAGAAATATTGAAGAATTGAGGCTCTTCTGTGATAGAGGAATGTGGGAAATGCAGCAAAGTGTCTTTGGACCAAAACAGAGCTGACTGACTTCCTACAGTCACCAAACAAATTAACTGCTGCACTGCCTATTATGCCAGAAGCACAGAACTGTCTTAAAGGTGCTGTAAATGAGAAGTTCATCACAGCTTGGTTTCCTCAGTTCATGTCAGGGACTGTGGAGTTAAGGGGAGGTTAATCAGGACCGCTTTGCTCCAGGTTGTCTGAGAGCATGAGCCACGTTAGTGCTGATGACCTAAAAATTTTCACGTGCTCAGGTTTGAAAATCAGAGCAGTAGTTGGTCTTCCACAAAAGATTGCAAGAGATAATCAAGTGACCCAATGTCTTCTCTTACACCCCTTCACTTCTATTCCCAGAGCATGAGCAGGGGATATGGAAAAGACTTTCTATGAACCACCACTGCTATGATCTACTTTGACGAAATAGGTCCAGTTTAGCAGGAACGGCTAAGTACACTGGGCAGAGCACTCTGCTTCCAGGCTCCTCCCAAGCCTACCTCTGAGAGAAGCCACGATTTGCTTCCTCTTTGGAGGAACTTTACCTAAGTAACTTTCTTACCTATTATAAAGGGTGGAATGTGTATTGCAGGCGTATCTTTTCTCCTGGGCTTCTTCTGCTCCAGTTCAGTGATCTGAGAGCCTGGACTCATTCTCTCTCTCTGTGGCTTCTCCGTGATACCATACCTTTTCAGCAGATTATCAGAAAAGTCTGAGAGTATGCCTGCAGGCAAGAAGAAAAAACAAAATGCCACTTCAGCCTTGCACATCAAAGAAAATTACACCTGTGTAACTTTCCCAGCAACAAGTCTGAAGTAAGGTTGCAGGAGTGCATGATCTGGGCTGCATGGTGTACCTACTCGTCAGGTTTTACAACAGTATACATTTCCTCCAAGTCAGTTATATCCCATGGGCTATAGACATTGCTGTTCTCACATCAGCTGGCTTCTGGTTATACGTAATGGACCAAACTGCAGCACATCAGAAATCATGGTTAAGATGAGTTCAGTCTTCTATTCCAGAAGGTTAGACATCTTATCAAAGTAGCTTAATCATATGGATGTTCAAGCTTCTGCTCGGGAGCAACAGAATTGTCTCCACACATAACTGGCCTGTTTTAATTAGTGAAACAATATTTTATTTATGATATGGCTACTGTGGGCACAAAATGCAGCTCTTCAGCCTGTAAGCCACTCTTCCTTAAGAGAGAATTGCTGAGGAAGATACATGTGAAAGCTGAACAAAGTCAGGTTTGATATCTGGATTACAAATACTGGAAAATCCCAGCTGCTTGGTTTTGACTTGGTGAATTGTTGCAGATACGCAGGGGACCATGCAAGTAGCTACTCCTCTGTGTATGTGCAACACGGGAAGAAGAACTCAATGCAGTTGATACAAGAGCACAGCTCTCTCCACAGGGAGCCCAACAAGGCGTGCTTTTTAGCAGAGAGAAGTGGCAAACTTTTATTCCCACTGATGATCTTGGAAGATTGTCAGGTTTCACTGGCAGTCTCCTGCTCATTCTTTCCTTCCCCAGGTTGGTGGCATTTGGCTCTTGAACTGCAGAGGTCCGTAGATGCGCAGCAGCAGGGAGCATCCTACAAGGAGCCCCTTTGTGGCTGTGATGGTTTCTGGCTTCCCAAACCCACTCGCTCTTTGCCAGAGTCCCCATAAGCACAAGAGCCCTGTGATTTCCAGGAGGAGCAACCTGCAGCCAGCTTGTGTGCTTCTCTGGTCTCCTCCCAGCCTTATCCCCATTCAACCTCCCCCTGAGCACTGGGTACAAGTTTCACAAGAAAGTGTGGGGGCTAAACGGGATCCTTTTTGATTTTGGACCAGATTGAATCAGGACATCTCGCACTGCTCATCAGCTAGAGATAAATACACATCCTTTATCACATGAAGGCAAGACTATGAGCTCCATGGGAGCGTGTTTCCAGACTACACACCCACTCATTTTGGTAATCCCAGACCCTGTGAGAAAACCCTTCATCTAACAGGGAATGCCTGTGAGAAAGTCAGCCTCTCTGTTCTCCTGTCTTCCCAGGCACAGACAGCGTGAGGCTGTGTTCCTGCCCACATTCAGGGGGACATAAGTGAATGAGGGGTCTCTGGACTTTTGCCCAGATTCAGTCCCATCAGCTGAATTGGGATTTCAAAGTCAAGAGATGTGTTGCTCACCCGTGAGAGGTGGTGGGGTGTGCAAAGCTGGTGTATCTTTTCTCCTTGGCTTTTTTTGCTCCTGTTCAGTGTTTTGGGAAGCTGGGATGGTTTTACCTTTTCTTGGTTTCTTTTTGAGGTCACAGCTCTTAATCAGCTGCTCTGAAAGATCTTCTGCAGGGAAAAAAATAAAAATAAATAAATTGAAAATTGGGGAAAATAATAAAACAGATAATTAAAAGAAAAGCTTTAATAATACTGATTTCATTCAAGTAAATTAAAATGCCTGTGGAGAAACTTCTCTTAAATAGAAAGTCAGCACAAGAGGCATCTGTGCCATACTACGTGGGAGTCAAGGGACTTAGGTGGTCCTTCTGCATTGTAGATGGCAGACATAAAGCAGAGGGAGGGAGTTGTGGGCAGCCGTGTGTTGCACAGCAGAGGGAAGGCTGCAGCATCGTGTGGAGAGGTCCCGTGGCCATCCCTCTTTCATCCAGCGCTAACTGTGCAGGCTGTGTCTTCAAGAGTTACAAGGGAACTTTTGTGAAGGAAAGATTTATGTGTGTGGGGTCAGCCTGAGGTATTGGTAAACCAAGCCAGTATATTGTTCCCTTCAAGAGTTGGCTTTATTTCCAGAGCCACTGAGCTGTTGGTATTCACTTTTGATTTACATAACATTACACTGGATTTTTGGTTTTCCCTTAAAACAAGCCTTGTCTCAGATGTTTCAGATGGTCAGCAGGGCTTTTCTGCAAGGATCTGCATTTCTGGGTGCTTATGCAAGCTGAAAATATTGACTCTAGCCCATCATTGGTATCATCACACAAAGCAATGCTATGATTGCTTAAAAGTTGCTTGTTTGGCTTCAGCAGGGTCCCTACCCCCACCCACCCCGACACTGCAGATTTGGGCGCAACAGGACTTTGTTCCAGGCTCTCCCACACTATTTGAGGAGCCGTGTGTCTGCGAGCCTGCAGGTAGACATGGGAAGGACAACCTCCAGGTGAAGTCCCTATAAGATGTGGAATCTTTTTCTGGCCTTCACAGACCTGCTGCATGGTCCTAATGAGCTCATTCAACCTCCCACTGCCTCAGTTTCCTGACTGTAGAATGGGATTCATTCTGTACTTATTTAAATAATTTTATGGAACAATTATGTTTGGTATACCAGCAATTGTAAAAGTGGTGCCTGTGGCTAGAAATGCCATGTGGCAGAGGCAGAAGGCCAGAAAAAACAAACTTTATAAGATTGTACTTGCCTGCGGTGAGACACTTTCTCTGACAAGCAAGTGGAATTTCATTTGTGTTTCATTATTGTCATCGCAAGGGTAACAACAAGCAAATAGATTTTTGTTTCTGGGTTGCTAAATCTTCGTGACAATTTTGCAAGACAGGAATGAAGTAATAGCACTTGAAGCAGAGGCAAAGACCATGAATATGCAAAAAGCACATCTATCAAGTATGAAGTCTGGTATTTAGGAGAATGGTGGAGCAAAGATGCCTCTGGTACTCTCAGTGCAAAAGTTATGTATGAAATAGGTTCAAGAGAGGAAACAGATTGATACTACAGGAGAAAAAGTATTTAGAATGCTGCCCCTTTGGAGGCAAAGGGGAGGTTTGAAATCTTTCACTGAAATTGCATATGGAAAATGTTTTCAGGGAAGGCTCAGCTATATCCTAGCTTTCAGTTTGTTGTGATATAAATGAAGAAACTGCTCTAATTTTTCTACCAGGGAAAAGAACAATGAGTCTTTTTCCTTTCTCCTCTTTAATTAACTTCGCTCTAGAGCTTCGGTTGACATTTATATGCAGGAAAAACTCTGTTTGCCTTTCCATCTGGCATCAGAAGTGTCAGCAGAAGGTGTAATCTATCAGGTTTCATGAGGGCTCAGTTGTGTTGCTGGAGGGGGAAAAAGGACACTGGACAGGACTGAATGATGTGAAGACAACACGTCTCTAATTACTGCAATGACATCATCTAATAACACTTACCTAAATGGTTACAGTGCGAATCTCGCTTGTCCAGTCTGTCTTCTGGGATATCAAGTGGCTGAACACATTCTGTTGACATCATTGAAATGGGCTTTTCTCCCCCTTTGAAGATACTATGTCAAAAAAAAAAAAAAAAAAAAAAAAAAAAAAAAGAAACTAAACCAAAGAAAACACAAACAAACAAACAAACAAAAAACCAGCAGCATGACATAAAACAGACATAACAGTGTTATGTATCCACTGGCTAGCCAGCTCACGAGAAGTTCTTCTCTTCCAGCTGCTCTCTGCCATGCAGTCTGCTGCCCTGATTTTGCTCACGCATGCTAAAGAGATGAATTTATCCACTGCCTTGGTTACACACCCAATATCCCTTTTTTCTGAATCCCTTGCTGTAAGCAACCCACACTAGCAGGGGGAATAAATTGGATCTACAGAAGAATACTGACTTTTAATACAGAAAGGGCTATCACGTACACAAAGTAAATGCTAGGAAATAGGAAGTTCTGTTCTGGTTTTCTTCTCCATTTTTCCTCAATTGTAAATCAAGGACCACATTTGGCCTCTATCTTACAATCTAACTTTGCCCTCACAGGAAGAAGGAAATTAGACAATTTTTTACTGCTGATCATTTCTACAGTTTCTTAGCAGAAACCCGTCAGAATGACAGAACAATGTTAAAGGAAAAAACCTTCAACCTGAAGGTGCAGTCTGAGTGGTCTGGGTGTCCCCCTTCAGCCAGCAACAGCTGTGGTAGTTCCTCATTCACAACCTCTGTTCTCCATTTTTGGGGAATAAGAGCAAACTGTGACTTCCTTGTAGGGAGGAGGAAGACAATGAGGAAGAGAAAAAAGCAGGAGACAACATGAATAGTAGAAGAAAGACAGGAGGAACTGGGAAAAAACAGAGGAGGGAAGGGAAGGTGGAGAAGGAAAGGTTAAGTAAAAGGCAGTTGGAGAAAAACAGTGAAAAGGAGGATGAGAAAATAGGAGACTGTACTGTGGGAGTTTGTTTTTATCTTGCTGGAGGTAAAGAAATTGCCTATATTATTTCTCTGTAAATTGCAGTGGTTGTTTGTCAACAAGAAACAGTACAGTAGGGGAGTTAACCTCATTTCTATGATTAAACTTGTGTCTATATAAAGAACAATTAATCCTCAAGCAAAATCCAGTCACATAAATATTTGCCAAACAAAATATGAAAGGTCGCACTCATAATCATGCACTGAGCTAATTCTTCAGGGGATGGAAAAAACATGTCCTAAACACTAGCGACTTCAAAGTAAGTGGGGCAACACTGGCTGACAGTAGTAAAGGTCAGGAACTCTGACTCACAATGTACATATGGGATTAACTCCCATACCCTTTAGTATTCAAAATTCACAAAAATTTGTAAAATTCTACAAATTCTTAAATGCCTTACTGAATCAGGCCTGGATAAGGGGTTTGACCTCCAGCTGTTCACTGCAGAACTGTTCCAGTTCAGCCTCACATCTGTACTGAAGGATTATACTGCCTGGAGACTTCATTTGCATTTACAGAAAAAATAATCTTCCACTTGGGAAGACCCCACATAAAGAAATCTTTGAATGCAGTTTAGGATGGTATGGTTGCTCTGTTTATCCACTGTATAAATAAGCTGTAGCTATGGCTTAAAATGAAGCAGTCATAATTTTATTTCAAACGAAAAATTATTATCTGGCCATATGAAGACTCACACTTCATTTTGTGATTTGAGGGAGATTTTTTTTCTTCAGTGCCATTTGATTTTATTGGATTTGATTAAGGCATGCTGGCCAAATATTATGATTGTAGGGAAAATGTTCTTCTCTGAAGGGTACTCTGTTTAGAATGTTTTCAGTAAAATCAGGGATACCATTTCAGACAATATGGACTTTTTTTGAACAGGTCTTGAGGCAAAAAAGCTGAGGATAGATAGTAAAATTTAAATGTAAAGTTGGTATTAAACTATACTAACTGGAAATGCCTTATAATATATGATTAACTATGGTTTGATTTCACTGAGTAGTTTCATTGAGTTATTTCACCTAATAACAATTAAGCACTGTAAAGAGACTTAATGTAGGATCGGTATATGCAGATTATGAGAGACTTCCTTAATTATTTTTTCTTAATACAGTAGTTTGAAAAATAGTATTCTAAAATAACTCTCTTAGAGATTTCTTCACATTTTTGCAGGCAGAGGTTCCAAGCCTTTGACATCATTCGTGCTTTAAAATATGGCTTTAAAGCCTAACTTCTGACACCCCCACTTCTTTTTTTTTTTTTTTTTTTAATTTTGCCCTGCAGCCGGTACTGCCTTGCTTACAAAAGTATTTCCACACTGCACGTTGTGACAGTCTGTGTGACAAAAGAATAAAAAGATTGCCAAAATATATTGTGAGTTTTGTTATCTGGGGGGTATATACACTGCATACGCTGGGCAACCCTGTGGGTGCTGTTGCATGCTGTCGCTGTGCATTACGCACAGAGCCCCCGCTCAGAGGAGGGGTGATGTATGGGAGCATCGTAATGGCGCTTTCCCAAACCACTAAAATCAATTCCTGCCACTAAAGGAACAGATTCCCCAGTAACATTTTGTGTGGGGAGGAAGAACACTGCGAGGGTTGCACGAAGTCATTAACAAATGGAGGCACGCTCTCGGATTTTAAGTGCAACCCTTTTCCAGCAGCCTTCACGTTGCACGGCCTGCGCTCCCTCCTGCCGTCAGTCACCTCGGTAGGTGACATTTTCTATTTACATGATGGACTAAGTTGTTTATTTTTTTTTTTCTTGCACTCCGTTATATTTCTTGGCATAATGATCCATGTTCATCCTTTGTGCAACTGTAATGGTTACTGTGGAGCTCTAAATCACACTGCGTGGGAGACGCTTCCTGAAATGCATATAGATTTTTCCATAAGATCTAGGATTCAATAGTCATTTAGCCTGAGACTTTGGTATAAGGTAGCTAGGCTGTACCACCCCCGCTTCAGAAATATGTGCCTAAAGGAGTCACCTTGAGTCTGTTACTTCTGGGAAGAGACAGAACTGATAGAGACACCTTAAAATGTTTCCCTAAGGGTTGAGACAAGTTCTAGCTTTGACTACATAGTTTTGCATTTTCTCCTTGTAAAGACTTTTGGCATTCAATGGGATTGGCTCTACTTACAGAGAAGAGCAAGGAATGATAAGGCAGACTGAAAAGTACAGATATGAGCAAAAGCCACTTCAGCCTCATGTGGGTGAGCTCATGACGAGTCATTGTCACCGAACAGCAGGACTCCTCTGGGCATACACACTTGTAAGAGATGGTGATTCAGATGACAAATACCTGAATTTATGAGCTTTGGAACTCTAGGTAATTTAAAGAACACTCTAATTTATTTTTTCAGGATTCTAAGTTCCTGTATATATTTGATTAAAGTGCCCAAATAAAGCTATCCAGAGAAAGGAGATGTACAGCTCCTACCACTCACTAGCAGAGTCTTAAAACACACAAATACATGCAAATAATAGGATTCCTTCCTTTGCTTAAATTGTGGGTCTCCATCAAAAAGTCCACCAATGCAACTGGTTCCAGGTTTCAATTAAGTAGAAGTATTTTGCCTAGAGATGGACAAAGAAACCAGTTTTGGTTTACTATTTTAATGCACAGTTGGCTTAATGTCGATATTTGTCACAAGTAATCAGGCTAGAGCTTAGGGAATACTCAGCAAAGCTACTCACACATATTTCTACCACAATAATGTAAATCTTTTGAGGCCATCTGATCATGTGACATTTAAATCAACTTGAAATTAAATCTCATGAGAAAAATCTACCTTATAAGGTAGAAAACTAAAGCTCTGATAACAAATCTAAAGAGTTGATCTTTTTTCATTTGATCCTGAACTAGGCACAGAAATGGCTTTGAATAGGAGAAACTTAAATCTCCATTTCTTGTTTTCTCATAGGATTTGAATGGTTGTAGGTGCTATGCAACTGCAGGGAAATTGAGTACCTATGGGTATTTGTATCCGGTCTCAAGAGGCAATGCAGTTCTGAAATGAGTCATCATTCTTACTTATAACATGGAAAAATTAATTTCTGATCTACATTTCTTATCAAAGTATACAGGGACTAAGTGGGCATCAATGTCAATATTCTTCACCATTGCACAATAAGGGCAAGACTCGTTACACTTGCATGTCATTTCTTTGCATGTTGAATACTTAGAATTTCTGAACCAACCCTTTGTAAGGTCTCCACAAACTGTGCTTCTGAGGACTTCAGTAGACTATGCAACGTTGTCCACAAGTATGTGGATTTTTCTTTTTCTTATTTTTTTTTTTGTTCAGAGGAACGTTTTACTTCCACAATTGACAAAATCCCCAAGAAAAAGCATGCACTAGCTTGCAGGATGTACATGAACATTAAAGAAACCATTGGCATAAATAAGAGTACTCTCGAGAGCATCCTTGTAGGGTGGCAACAGGCAATCTGAATTTAATAAGTATTTATTTTGGTAGGTTGATAGTAACGCTGCCACAGAAGCCTGTATGACACTATGTACCTATCTTCTTCTGGACCCAGAGCACATATTTTTGCCATCTCTGGCAAAACACGCTAGCAGAAACAGAGGCATCTGTGGCCCCAGGGTGGGAGAGCAGGCACATGGGCTTGTCCGCATCCCGGTAACCAGGGCCTGGCCTTGCCGCCGCTGATGTCCTTGACATCTGGAAATGGGAATGAGTGGGAATATCTCAGCATGCTGCCCCGTGCAGACAGGAGGCAGAGGTTGGGCTGCGACAGCTCCGCTCCAGCCCACACCAAGGGCAAAGCTTCCCAGACCGGAGCGCGGCTCAGGCCCCTGCTCCTCCTCCCACCACCCACACCTGACAGGGCTCGACTATTAAATTGTTTTTAATTGCTTTGCCCCTCTCCATCTGGTTGCAACGAGCACCTGAGCAAGGCGGGACAGGCCAGCTCCCAGCATCCTTACCCGCTCTCCTCTTCCCTCCCTAAACCTACGTGGGAGGGACAGACAGACCTGTCCTTCCTTCTGTCGCCTGTCCTCGGCAGGGTCCTACAGTGTGAGTAGGCCCCTTAATTGCATGAAGCCATTTACAAATGTGTAAAGAAGGAATAATATACTATCGTCTGGCTGTAGTCATCTTGCACCCACCTTCCCAACACAGAGCTCGTCTGAAGGCTCAGGGGCCGAGGGGAGTGGTACCACACCTGGCTGCATTTGGCTCCTTCCTCCTGCATTTGGCTCCCTCCTCCTGCACTCAACAGGTAGCCTCAGCTCCTTTACCAGCAAATATTCACCTTCGCCCATACCCCAGTCCTATCCCAGCCCCATTACAGCTGCTTCCTGGGCAAATCTTGTCACTAAAGCAAGGCAACCTGCCTACTCCAGCCAGACTAGAAAACAGATGCCCTACAAGTAGAAAGTCTGGGTGTTCCTGCTTTGCATTCCAGACTTGACTTTACAAGTTTTACTATATGTTTAATGTTGCTCTATTGGAGTAATGTCTTCTTGGGCACAGAAGACAGCCTCATACTACTGCACAGAGTTTCTTCTGCAGTTATTTGGGCACTAGGCTGCTCTCTCTAGGCATTCTTGTCAGATTAGTCTGATTTTTATTTTTCTAAAGCGTATTTAAAACTTCTTAGGTAATGCCTAGGTATTTGAAAGCCTGATCCAGGTGTCTCCCTGCACTCAAAACTTTTGCTACTAATAATTGTGCAGATGCAGAAATCCCACAGAATTGTCAGGGAGCAGTTTCCTCTCACAAGCAGTGAGATTCTGGGAGCTAGTTCAAAACCCTGGTTGGTCTGTGAACTGACTCCCACTACCTCCCATCAACTTGTAAAAAAAATTAAAATAATAACAGTTAAACTCTGACTGATAGAAAAAAACTGTAAGATACATCTAGACAGGTTCTGGTCACAACGTTTTTTGTCTTTGGAGATAATAAAAGATACAAAGTCTTCCTTAATTACTTCCTCGAGGGTCAGACTCACCCTTGCACCCGCTAACCCTTTGTAGTGGGATAAGCAGTCCTGACACCAGTTCCCGCTCTGCTGGCTTGTATTATCTGCTTACGAACTGTCCCAGCAGTTAAAGTTAGTTGAAGCAGATGTCTCTAAAGCACTCTCCTCCCCATGACCCCATCCATACATTCCAGCCTCAGTGGGGTCACACCCCAACTTTCCCCACATGGAGCCATCCTCATCCTGCTTTCCACAGGGTGGGGACCCCAGGCTTTCCTGCTAGTCACTATGGGTGACATGGGTGATTTGCCTTGTTGCTGGTGGCTGCTAAAGGGGGAAAAGAAGGAAAAGGAGGAGGAAAAGGAAGAGGGGAAAGGGGAAATGAGGAGAAGAAAAAGGAAAAGGAAAAGGAAAAGGAAAAGGAAAAAAAGAAAAAGAAAAAGAAAAAGAAAAAGAAAAAGAAAAAGAAAAAGAAAAAGAAAAAGAAAAAGAAAAAGAAAAAGAAAAAGAAAAAGAAAAAGAAAAAGAAAAGGAAAAGGAAAAGGAAAAGAAAAGAAAAAGAAAAAGAAAAAGAAAAAGAAAAAGAAAAAGAAAAAGAAAAAGAAAAAGAAAAAGAAAAAAAAAAAAAAGAAAAAGAAAAAGGAAAAGGAAAAGGAAAAGAAAAAAATAAGAAAAAGCAAAACAAGAAGCCACCCAGACAGGAGGGAAGTGTGCGGACGAGGTACTTACAAAGCGGTGCGAGGCGGTGGGGAGGGCGCGATTTGGCGTCGGGGCTCGCTGGAGCGGGACCTTTTTGGGCTGGGGCTGCAGCTGATGCTCCTGCCCGCCTTATCTAGGGAGCCGTCGCTATGGCAACGCCGGGCTCAGGCGTCCTCCGGGGGGCTGGGGACCAGCATCAGGATGCCCCGGCCCCGCAGCCGCGCTCCCTTCCTCTTCCCCGAGCTGCCGAGGCCGAAGGAGAGAGGGAACAGGATGGGGGAGACCAGCGGCGCCTCAAGGCGAAGGCATCCTTCCCGCCAGGCGAACGCTGCTGCTCTCGGAGAAGCCGGGGAGCATGCGAGCGCTTTGGCAGAGAGAGCCGAACGGCGAGCTGCAGCCGCCCTGCCGAGAGGCGCAGAGAAAATGGCAAGGGGAGGGAAGCGAGGCTGATGCTGCCTGGGACCCAGGGGAGAGAGGAGGATAAAAGTGGAGCAAGGAGGCAGGGCACGTGTCGAGGAGCAGCACCATAAGCACTCAAACTGATGGACGCCGTCTCCAGCGCTGAGGTTCGGCGCTGACTGCGGTGTCTGTGTATGTATCTGGCCACAACTAGTTATACAAGCATGGTATTTATGGGGCCGGGCAGGGAGTCTTCTGTGGCTGCCAGTTGTTTGCCAGTAGAGACCAGTCTCTCCCATTTTAGCCAGTGCCTTTGGATGGAGCTGTTATTTCAACTGGGGGGTGGGGTGGGCTGGGAAAAATATACAGACATGCCTGATGTTGGAAAAGCTCTGGGAGAAACACTCTACTCAGTGGTGGGACTGTGAGCTGCCCCTCTCTTAGTATTTGTTTGTAACAAAAATGCCTTTGCCTATGCCCTTTTATTAAAACATCTTTAAAAACTGTAAAACTGTGCCTGCTCGCAGTTGCAGTTATCGCCACCTTCTCTTTTCCACCCCCCCACTCAGCGACTGCAATGCAACAGCACCAGCATGCACTGCATACTGTAAATTAGTCAAGGTTTCTTTCATAAATAATATATTGTACAGCAGGCCTAAAGGGTCAAAGTGCTAAATTCCAGCCCTGCAAACTATGCAGGACCCTCGGCTCCTGGATGTTTCAGGTGCGGTTCTGCAACGTGCCGAGCACGCTAAACGCTCGAAAGGCACCACCTGGAAGAACTGTGAGCTTTCCCCATGGTTGGCGGGGAGAGACAAGCACATTCATTACCTCTCAGATTCTAAGTCGTGTGTGTTTAGGTGTCTCAGAGACCCATTTTTAAAAGCAAGCACCTAAATGCTTAAATTGGGCCTGAAAAAATGGAGCATAGGTTCCTAAGGAAAATACACTAAGAAACTTTCATCAAGATTAAGATTTCTAACAGAAAAGAAAAACAAACCAACCCAAAACTCCTCCAAGCTACACAACCCCCAAACTGCTCATAAAATTTGTTTTTTTTAATGAGGTGCCCATTTCCATATAACTTTGATTTTACTTTCAACATTGTCAAGACCTTGCTGTTGCAGTGAATTTTAAATCAAAAAACACTCTATTTTTACACTGAAATACCTTTTACTTAGAAACACGAGTTATTTCATATTTTCCTATGAACTTAAAAAAATCAGAATGAGATCAATGAAAAATAGGCTCATCAAACAACACGCTCAAATCAGAAATATGTTTTGAAAGCGCAAGACTGCCTTTTTACATTTTCATTGTCCTGATTGAAAAAGTCAAGTCAGTAATTTATAGCACTGGAAAAATTCCCTGAGGATGAGAAAAATCATTTCCTGTTCTAGCCACCAGATCCCACGGATGCTTTGGGAATATTACGGGATAGCTTTACTCATGAGGAAAGTGGCTTATCACACTCAGCAAGATCACACATCCAACCCTAGTCACCTCTCTCTTACATTTGTCAGGTACTGCACAACGCCACAAAGTGTTTTACCTCAGCAGCAGATTTATCCTGGTCTTTCCAGAGGGGCTGTCACATTGCTGATGTGATGGAGGATTCACTCCCAAATCTGATCTTTTAAATGTTTACAGTTGTTGTCCTGCTTGTAAGAGGGCTGGGACTCCTTCCAGCTTTCCAAGCCTTCCTGCTCAGTTATTTCACAAACACAGCCTGGCAATAGTCTGTAATCACTCTGCACTTTAACCCTCTTCCCTCCTATGTGAGTATTCCCATCAGCACTTGGGGAACTACTCATGTAATTAACAATAAGCACATGTCTAAAAGTTTCCAGGCTAGTGCTTTAGAAGACATGCGATGCAGCTTTGACAGATGGGAAAGGAGGAGACAATCTAATAGAAGCCAGATAAATACACAAACACACACACACATATATATATACACACATACATGTATGTATATACATACATACATGTATATATAACTATTACCTACCTATGCATTTGTTATTTTTATGTTTGTTTCTGGCTTGGTTTGTAATTCAAGGGTCGAATTTTCAACTGTCCAAAGGGCAGTGAGAACTTGCCCTTCCTCTGATACTTTTTTCCTGTTAGAACTTTCCTTTTCTATACCAAAAAGTTGGCTTACTGAACATTTACAGCACAGCATAAGAGAGTGATTTCTTGAAAGATGCATGGTGTTATCCTTGCTGGTCAACAGTAGGTCTACAGCTGGTTTTGCAATGCAAGCACAGCTGGCCCTTCAACACTGCAATAACTAGTAAAGATTATTTTTCATCTGTGATTTTGCTCTCAACAAGCTCACTTTGAAGCTGTCCAAATTGACGACCAAAATCAGATCTCACTCAGGGCAGTGACAGTCCAGTATGAACCAGTTAAAACACTGGCTTTATAGAAGGGGAAGCCAGCTAAAGCTCTGTTCCTTACAGATTAGTGGTGCCATGCTCATTCTGGTATAAGTGAGCCTACAGTTTGGGTCAGTGATAAATGAAATGAACAGGACTGGTGTGATGGGTTTGGAGGGTTTGATTTTGAGGAGGTCCTGGTAGAACAAGGCAATTATTATGCCTTGATCTGTAATACATGGCAGGGTGTTTGTGGTGGTGTTTGTTTGTTTAGAAGTCTTAGATTAAATAAAAAGCCCACGTCTGGGATGGGAGGGGAATTACTCCAAGTAGATCACAGCTTCTGCTGAGGCTAGCAAACCCCAGACTCCATGGGGCATTTAAATTGCCCGGGCTTTCTCCTTTCATGCTCTCCTCTGTACCATCATTAAAATAGTTCTACTGTGCTGGACTTCTGCGTTGGTCCTCTTTAAAAACCACTGTCTTCTAAATATTATGGTCTGGAAAAAATGCCAGATAAGCAAAGGAGGCTGCCTGCAAGGCATGGGTGCAGAGCAGAGCAGCCGATGCTGCCTGAAGAGGCGAGGGTGAGTCTGCTGGGAAGGAGGGGGAACTGTGCTGCATAGGAGAGGAGCAAGACACTGGAGACCATCAGGTGGGTCATAGCACAGTACGTCCCCATGCAAAACCCTCTCTCTAAAGAGGTGAGGGTAAGCATGGTTATCAGTACCAGGAGCCCGTTGTCCTAAAGATAATGTAGTTGTCACCTCTGCATATTCCGTATCCACTGCAGAAAATTATGAAAAGCATTAAAAACTAGTATGCAAAGATACATAAGGAGATGTTTCACTGTGGTTCCGTGGGGGTTTGTGTTCAACTGCTTACGTTACGGTTTCTTTAGATTTGACTTTCAACCCCTGGAACTACTTGCAGATGAAATAAGAAGTGCTGATAAGGTGGAAGTAAAGGGTGATTTCATTTTAACACGTCTTGGGCATCTGAAAATTATTAATGATCCAGCCTCAAGCGGCTTCTCTATGCAGTAACATGTGGTTACATCCAAGATAATACTCCCTCTGGATAAGCAAACTCAGGGCTCACACTATGCTGATGGACTGCTTATTTCTGTGTGACAGTGTACAGTGCAGTACAGAAAGTTTGGTCCAGGTTTAGCCTAACTCCTGAGCCGCTGTATGCATGTGCATGCCCAAAGTAAATTTATACATAGAGAATTAAGGAATTGTATCTTCTAAGGACAAATTTATTCATTTATTCACGTTATAAATGTTGTCATAGGTATAAAACAGTCCATGGTTTATTAAATAAGTTACTTTGCAGCCAGAGTAGTTCTATCAATGGATCAATGTGCAACATTCTTTTTTTATATCAAACAGATTGCCTAATGTACAGTTAACACTTCCCTTTGGTGGTTTCCCTTTAAGCTGTGGAGGTTAAAAATGCAATAGATTGAAACCTGCACTCAATGCACCTAACTTCTCAGGTAAATTATTATAGACATTTACATTTTCCCTTATTTATAAAAGAAAATGTGTATAGGGGCATACATTGCACTTATCCCAAATCCAAACATATAGATAGCTCACATTTTTCAAACAGAAGGCTTGCTTGAGGAAAATCATTGCCACATCCTGAAAGGCAGCACGTTTGTCCCAGGTCCAAGAGGGAAACCATCTGTGTTTGTTGTATTGCTGAGTGAAGCCTTCAAGGCTGGAGCAGTCTCTAAGGCCCAGAAGAGTTTGGGATTTGTATCTACCCCGACAGATGGCTCGTGAGAATGTCCTTCCTGCTGCCCCTGCAAAGGTTGGGGGGATTACAAAGGAGACCTAAGAGGCTGGAAGAGTATATCCCCACTTAGAGTGGCAAAGTCACTTTCTATGTCAAGAGTCAGTGTCATGCCAAGGCTTCTTGTGCAAAGCCAAGGAAAAAAAGCATCACACTGAGTTGACAATAAAATAAGTAAGCCAGGGGAAAACAAGGAAAGAAGATGATGTGGCTTTAAATGAGGGAGAAAACTTTTCAAGTTTGGTGCTTCTAAAGATGGTTTTCACTGATCCTTATGTCAGGGGGCTTTGGGGTGATTACTTTTAGGGAAAGACAGATGTAAATATCCACCAAATGGCAGATGGTAGTGGAAAACTATATTCCAGGGAGATTTGGGACAAAGGAGTAGCAGATAACCTCTGGCCCATGTAACTTGTACTTCTTAAATGCATCGCTCTTATGCAGCATTGAGCAAGGTGGGAGCTGGGGTGGGGTGAAAGCTGTCCTTTATCTCTGAGAAGTCTCTCTCCTTCCCTTTCCAGGGACAATAGCTCTGCCAAGCTGTTCCTTTTCCTGGAGCACCAGCTGCTGTTCTTCACCCTACCCTTTTACTTCTTGCTCTACTAAATCAGGTGCTGAACCCATGTATTCCCATGAATTGATGCACAGGGCCTTTCTGCTAAAACACTACAGACTTGACAAGATCACAGCCCTCGTGCACTTAGAGCTTAAAATATTAAACTGCTTCTAAAACACCTCTGTATTTGTTCTCCTTTCTAACACCTTCCATGCTGGTTGCTTTGTTTTACCAGATTGCAGAACTGGGAAGAAAACAGCCTCTCTGACTGGAAATTACATGCATGGGTGTGAGAAACACCAGTGCCTACAACATGTGCTTATCTCTCAGACTAGAGACAGAGACTCATTAGCAAACTCAGGCTGTCCCTGGTCCTGTCTGTGCCTCGCAGCAGCATGGAAAAGAGATGTAGACATCTGAGACAATGTCTGTGAACTTTCCTGACAGGATATTTCAGCATGTGTTATCCAGTAAATGTTTTAATAAAAGAGGAATAAACTAGGCTTGATTGAAACCAGACCAAAAGTCTTTCAACCCAGGGCATGAAACAAAGAAGCAAGGAGCAGAGAGATCTTCATGGGGAGGTTTTCAAATAAATTCAGGGAAGATGAATACAGCTTTGTCTCAACTTCCCTGGGAATTTCCAGTTTGTTGCAAGCATCTTGAAAAATCCTACTCACTTTTTATTCTTCATATTGTAGCAGCACCACAAGCTCTTTGCTAGTTGGTGCCCTATCATGCAATGAGAATGCATTGCTGTGCTGGCAAAATTCCAGTTTATGGCTGGCTCAGGTCTTGAGGGGGGGACCTGGGCAGAGATGCTGACTTGTCCAGCATTGCTTAGTCAGTGGCAAACTATGAGCTGCACCTCTGGCGTTTCTCAGCACCTCCCCTCTGTAGGAAGAGATAAGAACACGTTTCCATACCCTGAGATGGTGGTGGTGTTTTGTTTTTTTTTTTTTTTTCTTTTGGTTTTGCCAAGGAAAATAAATCTAATTTTCAGCATTTACAGTCCTGAAAAAATTCAGTAGATGAGAAACCACAGTATATTAATTGATGCTGACTAGAGAATGCAGAGGATGAGAGTTCAAGGAAGCTGTCTTCTACATGCTACATCTTTGCTATTCCATTCTGAGTGTCATCATTGACCAGTGTGTAATGTAAGTCCTTACCTGGTCCACTGGGTGGCCCAGTCAGAGCCCTGGTGGCCATCATAGGATGATGGCAGGCTGAGGACTGCAGTTTTCTTATCAGGGTGTGCTTTTGAGGAAAGCAATTGGTTTTGTGGTTATGCGTGTGTGTGTATATATATATATCCAGGATATATATACGTGTTGTGACTATTATAATGTGCAATTCTGGGGATTCTGAGAAAACACTTTTACTTGCACAATTAAGGCACTATATTAAAGGTGCTAAAGAGCTCCATATTGTGTTGGCCAATGGAGCAAATCAAAACATCTCCCAGTCCACTTATGGGCAGCTTATTTAAATGCCTCCATCCTTAACAGCTTGCTCAGAAAATCCCTACGAAGTTTTTCTGTGCTGTGTTGCTGAGAAGGTGTCAGAGCAAGAGCACTCTGGCCTCCTTCAGAGTACCAGGGTTTTTGGAGCCTGCTGACAGCTGCCTGGTTTGTAGCCCTCTCCTGAGGAGTGTAGCTGTGCTAAGGGCTGAGGAGGAAACAAGGGGATGTTGCATGCCGTGGTGGATCCTGAGGAAGCCCAGATGGCCCAGAGGATAGCAATGGTGCTGCATACCAGTGGCAGCAGTCGTGTGGGGCTTTTGTCTTCTTCCCACATCCCCCAAATTTTAGATTGCCAATCCAGCCCATACAGCAAAGTGAAGGGAAGGAGGAAGGTCCTTGCTTAGTTCCTATTGCTAAACAGATTACTGCTTTCTATTCAGAACAGGATGGTGTCCTCTGTCTGGGACAATCTCTTCATTTACAGGTGATGGTGCAAAGGAGATAGATAGCACAAAATACTTTGAAGGGAGGAAAGAAATACCACCCCTCGCAATACTGGATGAAACCTGTAGAAACAGCTCTGCTTCTGTTGAAACCAAGTCTTAAATTCCCCTTAATTTCAGTGCCTGCATTTCAACCTTGCAATTCTAATACCAAAAAGGGGTGTTAGTCATTAGCATTTTATCCATTCTTCCTATAACATCAATAGAGCTGAGCCTGGATGAAGGTTTGGCAGCAAACTGCTGAATGCTGAGCCCAGCATGGGTACATTACATTTCATTCATTAGAGACATACAAACTTTGCTTCATGTGGGATTTGTGTAAATACTTGCACAGATTCCTTATCTGCAGAAGCTTGCTCCTAGCAAGTTGTTAAACTCATTAATAGGGCAGAAGGAAGATTGTGCTTCTATAATTTCCAGTTCAATTATTATAGAGTGCACAACATTCTAATGCTACTGCAGGCCGAGGCAAAACTCCCACTGGTTTAATGGGGCCAAGATGACACAAAGTTAATTTCCCAACACAACATAAAAACTGGAAACTCTCCCAGAAGAGTGACTTCAATGAAGTCTGGACCTCAGGAGATGAAATTGTCCATTGTATCAGAAAGGCAAATCTTGTACCTTACCAGAAAGATGTTTCTAATGAGGCAGCCATTAAAATAAGGAGCATTGCCATGATACACAGAAGATGTTCTTGATTGCTCAGCTAATGCAATACAATTTCTGTTGTGTGCATAGAGTTTTGA
Source organism: Tyto alba (assembly GCF_018691265.1). Classification (NCBI taxonomy): domain Eukaryota; kingdom Metazoa; phylum Chordata; class Aves; order Strigiformes; family Tytonidae; genus Tyto; species Tyto alba. The sequence goes on from NW_024881322.1 coordinate 12,458,880, forward strand.
CATCACCAGAATGAACAGGGCAACTTTCTTCCCCTGAGGGCAATCATGCACATATTCACTTTCAGCAGTACTATTTTGACCCACAAAGCATTGGGGAAATGTCTTTTCTGAAGTAATACAGTGAAAAGAGACAGTTTGGATTATATGAAGAGAACAATGCCAAGGTAATGTCATCGAGAGGAATGTTTGCGAAGCTGCTATGCAGTGGTCAGTATCTATTTTAGCTACATTAATAAAGACTGCTCCAATTCAAGCGGCATCCAACCATCAAGTGCCTCTTCAGCTGTAGTTCAATTAAATGCCCATTCTTTGGTATCTTTCCTACTTATCAGCAATGAAACATCAGAACAATAATTGATAATATCAGGAAATTGTGCAGAGGTGGGTAAGAGCTGCCTCTCTTTATTAATAGTCCAGTTAGACCACAGAGGACTTATTTTTGTTCTGCAGGGCCAGGAAATTATTAACATAGAACATGACAGAAAAGGCAGACAGATCTTCCAGCACATAGGTTTTGAAATCAAGTTGAACTGAACCCTCTTTTCATTATGTAAACTCTCATCCACCAAAAGTATGACGCATGTTTAAACCAAACACTGTGAGTCTCCAGCTGCAAGCAAACCTCCATGAGGATCTTGTGGAAGAGTAATAGCAGGGTGCCCACTTTCTACAGCCACTGTCACAAATGCTTCTATACATGTGGCAGGAAGACCAAACAGAGACCTTGTGAAAGCAGCAGTGTGGGTCCCTGCTGATGGTTCTCCAGTGACAATAAATCCAGACCTCCACTTAAACCTCTGAATGCACTTACAACCCAAAATAAAAACTGTAGTGCATACCTGTAAAACCAGGAGAGAGGAGAAGACCTTCCTCTCCTCCCTGTTCATTCTGATGCCCCTCCACATCACCCTCCTCGGGAACAGTGTTTTTATAGCTTCCTTGTTAGAGCAGCAGGGAGAGGAAATGGTGACAGTAAGAAGATGCAGAGAGGGAAGGATGAGCATAGTCCAGTCTGTGTTCCAATTAATTTCTAATTATTTATGTCAAGTGGAACAGCTCTATCCATCCAGGCAGCTTGCATCCATCCAGACCCTGTGACACACCACACTCCTGTAAAATATACTCAGCCTTGGTTCAGGCTTACCTGGAAATGGTGTGCATGGGGTGGAAATTGAACCTGTTTCATTCATCTTTCCTGGGGTCCCCAGGGACAAATAGGTAAGACTGTATCTCTCTTCTGTCTACACATTTTATTTTTTTAATTATTGTTTTTAATGATCCTACCATAGACCTCAGGGCCAGGCTTTGTGAACGCAAATGTTAAACAGGCAGGGCTGGCCACCAGTTTCCAAGCAGCAGGTCCTGTTCTACCTCCTCAGCCAGCACAAGCATCCACTGGGTACAGGGAAACTCCTTCCTTAACCGGCATGAGGAGACTTGGGAAATCAACCCCATGAGGCAAGGTGTCTGCTATGGATCCTCTGTGCATCCCACGTTAGTCTTTTGTTGCCTCTTGTGAGCTGGCGCACAGGTAGCTGCTCGGAGCTTTGTAAATAGCTGTGCAGAGGATTGCACAAAACAGACTGAAAAGTAGCTTCTTGCTCTAACTTAGCTTTGTTGACTTCTGCTAGCAGTAGTAGAAAAAAAATATTAAACTGATTTTAGTTGCAAAAGCCAAGGGCCTGTCTGTTCTTCTGCAGGGAGCACATCTATTGACTAAGAAGGTCAAACACTAATGGGGACTCTCTAAGAGTGGAAATTAATACTGAGGCCTTTGGAGAATTTTGCAAATCCATTTCTCTCCTTTCTAAGCCTTTTTTATTCATATACACACAAAATTTACAGTAGTCTTGCATGGTAATTCAGCACTAGAAAGGTACTAGCCATCCCTTATTTTATATAAAAGGACTTAATCTTAGCCAGAGGGGGAATGGAGGATTATTTTTGCTAATTAATTCTGAAAATTATTCACTTCAGACAAGTCACTCCCTCTTTTGGGAATCAGTGGTGTGAAAGTGGTGCTACATCATCCTTCTTGGGCCTCCACAGGATTCAGAAGGGCCCAGATAAGAAAATCCACCTGTCTGCATCATGTCATAGCTGGCCTGGTTATGGGCACCTCTTATTTATACTTCAGCAAGGTATAAATAACAATGTCATGATTGAAAACATCAGGGCTTCTTCCATCTCATAAAATTCTGAAGAGGGAATAGTTTTGTGTAGTTATTGATTTCCAGCTGCTTAATTAATGTTTACAATATCTCTCCTTGAAAATAGCCATGTGCATTTCATTCCCTACTTGCTTGTTTAATTTAATTTAATCAATTGTTACACACCTGTTTCCACTTACTTAAAACAAGAATTATCTGCAGCATAACAAATCTGAAGCAACATTAAAAGTAATTAATCTTTATCCTTGAATGTTTCTCTTGGAGTGATGTAATGAAGAACCTAAGCTATAAAAATAATCAGATATCAAGTTCATACCTTAAAATGCCAGTAGACATATAACCTTCTTTTAAACAGTACAGGCAGATTTGAACATAGATTCACAAAAAGAAGAATACTCCTAGAACATTTCACAGGAGATTGCAAAAAAACCTTTTCTTTCACAGAAAGGTGATGCTCTATTAATGAATGCTGGGAAGAGACACCTTCAGAGGACAGCAAGGAGGTATTTAAGCTGGATCAGAGAGATGCATAGGTTCCTCTTTGATTTTACCATGGACTTTATGCCCAAGCACATATATTACTGTATGTTGCTTACTTTCCTAATCAGATACAGAGTGACATATCCAGCTAAATTCCTAGATCTCCTGCTTATAGGGAAAATCTTGAATGAGGCTCAAAGCCATAATGGCAATAAAAAAATACCACATACCCCACCCTCTTTTTTTTTTTTTTCCCCTCCTATTTAATGATTTCTGAGCCCTTTCTCTTCCACAATCCCCCCAGAGGGGATGGCAGGATCATCCCAGAGCATCTCTCAAAAACAGTTTAGAGACTCTCCTTTCCCCTCTGGAAAGCATAGCCACTAACAAACATTAAGAAGCAACATTAGCCAGAGTTTCACATACAAGCTGCTAGCTGATAAACTAAATCAGCAGCATGGGATTAGTGCCTGAGAAGCCCTGTGTCTCACATAGCCTCTCAGTCTCTCCATCTGCCTTAGACTTTTGGGGTTCCTACCTATCTTCTTCTGAGACCTTTATCCTCATTCTTTGTGTGATCTAAAGAGAGTAATTAATTTGTGCCTCCAAAGGGCTTTGGTGACTGTGACAGCAACTTCACACAGTCTGTATGAGTACCGTGCTGGATTGTCACTTCTCCTGCAGACCCAGAGGACAAAGGGATGAAGTCCTAAAGACCCCAAATTAAGGTGAGGATTAAGAAAAAAAAAAAAAAAAAAAAAAAAAAAAAAAAAAAAAAAAAGTATTTTTCTTCCAAATTTACTTTCCTTATTTATTTCTTTCAATGTCTGGAAATCCCCAGTGAGTCTGACATAAGTCCCTAACTCATCTGGTTTCTGCAGAACAGAGCATTGCCAGATGACGGCTCACGCTTCACTGACGATGTGCTGTCATCTATCGGTGCTAACTATGGATCAGTGTCTGTCTCTACAGCCTTTTTAATAGGTACTTTATTATTTTGACACATTTCCTTCCCTCTTGTTAATCTAGGGATTAGCAGTGACATGTCTAAATTCATGCTTAACTGTGTTAACATTATCCCTCTTGTATTGAATTTGCTGCAATCTCACAGTGCTAGCTGCTGAGCAGAAGACCAACGCAGCCTTTTGCTTAAATATTCCCACTGAGACTCTCTGAGGTTGTCTTTGTGGACTCTAAAGCTTTACCTGACAGGTTGGCTACAGCACAGAGCACAAAAGAAGACTGAATCTGAGAGAAAATGATTAAAAAAAAAAAAAAAAATCAGTAAAGCTCCCATAGCAGAAGTAAAGAAGTAAAACTGTAAAACTGTGTAAAGGAGTAAAACTGTAAACTAAGGGCAAAACAGTAACAGAGAAGTGTCTACACAGTCATACAGCACATGGGGAGAATCATTTATCCATCTACGAGTCGTAGCCAGGATCTGCAAACTAATTCTGTCTGGATGCTGATGTCCATCCCTGGCTTTTCTTCACCATGGGTAGGTACCTACTGTCCAGAAGCTGCATCAGGTGGGAAAGGAGCATCTGTGACCTTCGCTGCCTTCCTTGTGGTTTCCCAGGAAAGTCAGAATATCCTTTCCCAATAGCCACTCTGGCACATAAACACAGCCCCTAGCACAGGGACCCAGGCTTATTGCTTCTCCTGTCTGCAGCCATCTGTACGTCTGATTGTGTTCCTCTTCCTTCTTTCCTTCTCTTTCTCACTGTGCTTCTCTCTCTTCCTCCTGTCTTCATTCTAGTCCCATCTTTTGTCAACCCTGTTTCTCCTCCTTCTTCCATGTATTTATTTTTTTGACTTTGATAAAGGGAAGAAACTGTATGTTTTCCATAACACTTCCAGTGATGATTGATGGAGGAATATTTGCAATTGAGTAAAGATTTGGATTTGGCAAGAGTTGAACTTTAAGAAAAGACTCAGAAAAAAGAGAAGTGCTCGAGGCAGAACATTTGTTTGCAGGCTATGGTGCTACCGCTCAAAATTCATAAGGACTCTTGGCTCTCTTCTATGATATTTCTGATAGAAGAGGGCAACAGCTTCAGACTCAGCTCTTTCTAGTGAGATTGGAGAATGGTAGCAGAAATGAGTAGTTATAATAAAGCTGGCTTTGTAAATTGGACTGGAGTAAAAAATTCCCTGGAATTTATAACAGCTTTGGAAAGAAATGTACAGAGTTGAAAATCCAGAAAACTTTTGTCATCCAGCTAGATTTGGGTGGAAAAGGTTAAGGGGAAGGAGGAATTGCCTGGAGAGAAAAGACTAGAAGGGCTGGGACCCTTCACTTTGGCCATGCTAGATTCCTCAGGGTTATAAAATCAGTTAAGTGGTGAAGGTGAATGCAGACTGCATTTGCACCAAGTCCTACAGTTCTAGAGCTAGAGGCCATTCATCAAAAGTGGGAGATCAGTTTAAAACCGATAAAACAAGAAGAGTTCACAAAAATTAGCAAATTTCTGGACTTTGTTTCCACAGGAAATAGTGGGAGCTCATGGTAGGAGGGTACAAAAAGGATTAAACATGTTAATGGAGAAGTCGGCAGGCTAGTCCCTCTTTGAGTGGGACATTGGATTAGATGATCTCGAGACATCCTTCTTAACCCATCTTTCTGTGAATCTGTAACGTTAACAGATGCTAATGTGAACAGGCAAAAACATAGACTCTAATGTCCCTTATTGAACCATTGTGGCTGCTGGGGACATATGAGGAGAGAAGCCCACAAAAAAGTCATCAGGCTCTCCCTGAAAAACATTTCCTATTTTCTCTGCCAAAGATATAGTCCTATTGAAGGTGGTCTGGCCCTGTAGCCCATTTCTTGTGTTCTTAGCCACTGGGTACTATATCGAGGACTTGGATAGTCTTAAACTGACTGTTATGTGCTTCATCTTAATCTGACCATGGTCCTTAACCTCTTTACTAGTCTGTGATCCTGAAGTGCTCATAAGCATCATTGGGAAGAACAAGAAGTAAATTTATTTCCCTGGGTTTCTGAGTGAGGACTAAGTCAGCTTACTTATTTAATTGAAGGAACAGCATGTATTGGGCTAATAAATACACTAGGGCTACCTTTAAACACATGAATCTACACATAGATGAACTTCTGCTTCATCCCTCCTTTGTCTAGTTTCAGGTCTCCTTTCACTTTCATTATACCAGCTCAACTATTGTTCTTTCTCCATTTCTTTCTATGCCTGCCCCTCATTTTCAAGTTCCCCTGTCCCACCCACAGCTACAACATTTCCCCAGTGCTGCTCCCAGGCCCCTTTGCTCACCTCCTGCCTGGGTGGTAGCGAGCCCAGCTGCCACGTGCTTTGGCAGCAACTGCTTCCCAATGCCCATCAGCTCTCAGAATGAGATGTATTTGCCACCAGCTGCTCCAAATTTACCTGAACACCTCAGTCCAGCTCCCCTCCAGCCTCAGCCACACACACACACATATATCCATCCATCCATGGGTTAGCTCAGTAGGAAATCTGAGCCCAAGAAAGGCACCTCTTGCATTTGCCTGGCCTGGTTTGGGATGACCCATGTGTCCTTGCTTCCACTTCTCTATTTGTTAAATGGGATAAGGATGCAAGGAGACCAAGCTACCCTGATTCCAGTGTGCTCTGCTCTGGTTAGAGCAACCCTAGATCTGGAACAGCTCTCCTGATATAACAAGACTAACATTTTCTCATTATTGCTATTCCTTGTAGATCAAAAATTAAGGGCAGTGGAGCTCTTATGCAGGACATTACAGAAGTATCACTGATACAGTAGACTCCAGTCTTCAAGTAATTAGGTTTCTCTTTTCTTTCCTAAGTGACTATACATATTTCCTACTCTCCACGACTTCTCTCTCTGTCAGTAGCTTAGAAGAACCTCTGGAAAGTCCAGTCAACTTTTAAAAAGCTAATTTACCAGCAAGAAAAAAACTTAACTACAGACTTTTTTCTCCCCCACTCACCTTGTTTCACAGTAGTTCTACAATAGCTTGACTTAAGTTGTCTGTTGGAAAGGAAGATCTGCTTGTGAAAGATGTGTCTTCACAGACTGGGAGCTGACCTAAAGCAGTTTCCCAAAAATTCATACGGTTAACTTGAAATGGGATGGAGTATGGGAATGTCGAGGTGAGTACCACAGTTTTCTTTACCACCCAGGACCTTCATCCTGATCCTTTTCAGGACCCTTGGCAGATGCTTGCTTTACCTGAAGTCTCTCTAATAAATACTTACTGCAGCCATTCCTGGAGGCAGCTGCCTGAGAAGAGAGCACAGAAGAGCAAAAATATTTTACCTGTCTGTATTTGCAGAAGCCTTTTGCAGGTGACAGGGCCAAAGCTTGCCAGTGATATGCAAAGGATACATGAGTCATCATCTTCAGGTGAGGCCCCAGAGAGCCTTCACACTCCCTTAAGAGGTGGGGGAAAAAAAACTTCTTTTGATCTCTCCTGCTTCTTGTTTCCTCACTGCTTCTGTTACTATCATTAACTATAAGCTCTAATGTCCTAACGGGTTTTTGAATTTTAATGGGGGGGGGGGGGGAAATCAGGAGAAGGCTGCCTGTGTTCCGTATTATTTGTGGTGGTAATAAATGTTTCCAGTATTAAGGTTGAATAGCCTCAATGGGACACACCTGTGTCCCTCTTGCTAGCTGTGATCTGTGCTAATTGAGTGATGTGCTCATTGAAGGACAATGGAAAAGATTAAAATGAAGATGGATGAATTAAAATGCACCTCTCCAGAGAGGTGAGAACAGTGTGGTTTCAAATTCTTTTAATTCCTGGAAGTTTCAGGTGTTTGGATTCTAAATTTTCCCATTTGATAGCAAAATGGCCTCTTTGTTCACACTTCAGCCTTTTACCCATACTCCATTTCTACAGGGAAGATCAAAACCTTGTTTCTGGAGCAGAGGGAGTTAAAACAGTCAACAGCCTTATAAAGTGACACTGCAGCTGTTTCTTAAGTAGCAGTGGATCTTAATGAAAGGCTGCTCATAAAATTATTATCACAGCAGCAAGTAGAGGTCCCAACTGATATTAGGCCCCTATTGTGCCAGGCACCGTATGAACACATTAGGAGAGAATAACTTCTCTGCAAGGAATTTAAAACCTCATTAGATAAGGCAGAAGGAAGCTGTGCCAGGAATAAGGGTCCCCATGGGGTAAAGGAAAAGGCCCTGGTCATAGGGAAAATGAATGGTAGAGCCTGGAATAAGATACTGTGTTCTTGTCACCCAGATCTTGCTGGTAGCCCTAGAGGAGAAAGTCATTCGTATCTAGAAGCTCAGGACCAGTTTATTTCTATTGCTTGAGGCCAAGATTTGAGACTTTTTTTTTTTTCTTTCTTTTTACCATCCTGCATAGGGAAAACCCCAGGCCTGACCTGGGGCACCTCATCACCATGCACTGAGGTGCAACAGGTAGGCAGATGGGGTCAAGCTGGGCTGTGCCCCCAGCAGGAGGTCAACACCACATTTAAAGCAGCCATGCCCATGTTATTTGGCTGTCACAGACCCTCTCCACAGCCCTGCCTTCTTCTAAGCCAGTGTCAAATCTTCTTTGGGCTTGAAGTTGGAAGGGGCTGAACTCCCAGGATAGTACTTTTCTTGGAGTCTGTTGGCAGCATTGACAATTAGGCAACTGATGCATTAACATGCCAGAAAGGCTCTGATGTTTATTCATGTGCTGCTCTCGAGGGTTTATTGAATTGATGCCTGGTAAAGCAACTAATGGGAGCCCTTGGCAGGGTACCTTAGATGGATTTCCTTATTATCTCTCTAGATTTTATACTCTCTAGCAAAATCAATATTCAAGCTGGTGCACAATGCAGCCTCTTTTAGCTTCAGGGTTTAAAGATTTATGGGGCATCAGGGAAAACCAATGAAGGCAAAAGACAATGACAAAAGAAGTAAAAACCAAGTGACACAGATTGCTACTGAACTAGGGTGGGCAAAAGCAACCACTAGGTTGTGAATTTTCTATCTTTGTTAGGAAACCATTTTTTAATTGACCTCCTGCCTACCCACCCCTCTCCTTTCCTCCCTCCTGCTTTGATGAGGCTGTGTGTTGTCCTTGCCCTCCAGAAATTGGGACCAGGGCAGAGGAAATGATGAGCCTTTAACAGGGAATTACAAGGATTTCAGGTGGCAGTTTGGGGTTTCTGCATGCAAGAGGTGCTGAAAGAATGCCGAAGAGCAGGGAGATGAACCACCGCTGCATCTTACCCTTTTCCATACAGGTCTGATCTATACTGCATGGACCTTTGTGGGGCCTCAGTAGTCCTGTGAAACAGAGCAATGATTCTATGGTTCTACCTATTTCAGTTGTGGAAGGAAACCAGCCTTTTACTCAAATACTCTTTTTTTTTTTTTTTTTTTTTTTTTTTAAATGTCAGAAGTCCTGCAGTGTCAGAGGGTCAGTCTTCTTCAGATTTCAAACTTGTAAACTGCCTAGTGCTAATGCTTTTCACAAGTAATACAGCCCCTCCTCACAAGATATGACCTGCTGCCTTGTGAGTCTGAAAGTTAATTTGTATGGTTCTAGCTAGCTAGAGAAATTATGATACTCAATCAGATATGTTATTAATTCATTAATTCTGTGGAGCTATCATTAAGGTTCCCACCATGTTTGCGTATGACTGCCCTAAAGGGAAACGAATGCTAGAGTTTAAAAGGTTGGCAACACTGTGAGGTTAAGTGGGTACACAGCTGGCTGTCACACTCACCAGTGCTACCCCTGGACTTTCCTGATCACAAAATTATTGCATGTTTTCTTTTCTCTCCCATCTTCAACAGCAACATTATGAGGCTTGACCCAGCCATCCTAGTAACATGCTTGGAGGAGTTATGAAGTCAAACATCACTCTGTGCTCTAGGATAAGTCAGAAGATTTTTTCCTTTCCCATTGCTTAGTCTGGTTTTTATTGCTACAGGGTTACAGTTAAACTGTTAAAATAACATTGAGGGCTTGAAAGGTTATATAGCTATAAATGAGAACAAGTTAATGGTACCTATTCGTGAATGCCTACATGTTGTGTATGGGGGAACCCTATCCTGTCTATGGCTTGCATGAAATGATTTTATAATTAAATTGAAATGAGGAACTGGACTGCACCTACCAATCTAGAGACCATTCAAACAGGAAAGTTTTGTTAGCAGGAGTCAGATTCGGTCCTGGTTGAGAATACAAATGGTAGAATTCAAATGGCTCCAGAAGTCCTCCGGGATCTTTCCAATCAAGAACCACTGCCACCTGCCAATGCCATCTTCTGTACATACAGACATAAGACAGGCAGACAGTGGTTGCACCATCACATAGCTACAGATCTTTTATGCATTGTGCTTCCGTGATGCTTGCAAAAACTCTCTTGTTTCTTGGGACGAATCACAGCCCTGGTGTGGCTGAGGCAAAGAAGCTTCTTAGTCATCCTCTCTTCCAGGAAACCTTCAGCACTGGCATCATTCTATGTCCTTCATCATGATCTTTATTTGCCTTCCTCCACAAACTGAGGCACAGCATCTGCGAGTGCAGTTCATAAGCCAGTGGAGAGCAAAAATACTAAGCAAAATTTATCACTTGTTCCACGAAAACTTAGGTGAAGGATCTTTTGGTCCTGTTTGCATGCTGCCTGAAGATACTGCCACAATCACAAATCTTGATGTATAAACTCTTCAACACTTGATAGTGTGGTGTACAAATCCCATGCGGGGTCTCAAGAAAGGGGCAAATTTCAACCAGTAAAATTCATGGCCCAGCAGGCTGTGGAGGATCTTGTCAGTTCCTATGTTATGTACCTCTCTCCCCCAATCATTTTATTACCCTGAACATCTGTGAAAACGTGGAGGTGCAGGGAGCCTCGAGGCTGCTCAGCATGTTTGACTCCATTTTCTCCTTAAACATGTGCAAATGCTACTTCTATTTGCACCTTTGCAGAGCTGTGATTTGCAACACCAAAGCCTAAATGACATCTAAGATCCCTCCAGAGTATTAAACAAACAAGCCAGTAGGACATCTCACAGTCTGGGAAGTGCTAAATTGAAAGCAGTAGTACAAAACTGCACTGCTCTGAAAATGAACCAGTTGAATTTCTTTGCTGTGATCCAAACCTGAGAGGTCTTTTCTCATGGCTTTTTCTGCATGAATCCAGTCTCTGCACACTCCTCGGAAAACTGAACCAGAATTCTGATTCAAGGCTCATAATGTAGAAATCCCGTGTTTCTCATCTCATGTTGGTTTTAATTGGATTTATATGAAGCAAATATGAAAAGGAAGAGGACAGCCAGGAGACTATCCACAGTAAGTTTGACAGAAATGGAGTTTAACATTTTATGTGATGTCAGTGAGCTTCTGATTCCATCCTGACAGTAGGTACAAGACTCACAAAATTAGTCAGAGGCAAGTTAGCAGTAAGTTATAAGCTAGAATGTGGCTAGGACTATACAAAGCAGCTTGGCCTTGAGGATTAATATTGGTTGAAGAACTGTGTTAAAATAACAGGCTATAAGAAGAATACCATCTAGTGGTATCTCTTGGGCTGTCTCCAAGTTCTTAAGTTTATTCTCAAAAATAAGCCCTCTCCTCTTCCTTTTAAATGATTTTTCGAAGAACATCCCTATTGCATATGATTGCCAATAGGAGCGTAGCAAGTTTCACAATCACAGAATAGCAAAATACACAACACCTCTCTTCAAAACATCCTTTAAAAATGCCTGATTTTCTAGGCAGCCATCTCATTGTAAATGAAACTGTTGTGACCAGAACTTTCTATAATGCAATGTTTTGTTCCTTTGTTTCTGTGATACACCATCTGATTCAGAAAAAAGGCCACAACCATTAAAAAAAAAAAATCCTTAAGTATCTCCTCCGTCAGTCTTTTCCTTCTGCTGAATCATTACCTAAAGAATTTTGGAAAGATTTCTTCAACTGGAAAAAAAAAAGAAAAAAGTGTTATTTTCTTTGTATGTTGAGAGCATGACCAAGACAAGTCTTAGAAGTAAATTGGTGAAAAAGATGACAAAACATGATCTTGGATATTTGAATTCCTCGCTCCTCGCTGTCTATGGTTCTCATTCTTTGAATCATCTGCTAAGGAACCTGATTCTGTTTGATAATATCAGTGGTAATATCAACATAAATCAAGAAAGTAGTATAAGACTACAATAGAGAGTTTTCCCTCCCATGGTATTTACATTGCGTTTATGCAGAATTTAACCCTAATTTTTCATTTAAGAGAAAGATCAATCCTTTTGAAAATTGGGACACATGCTTAGGCAGAATGATAAGGCAGCTATCTAGGATATTTTCTAGGCATATTTTATATTAAAAATCCAGGCAAATAATTTTTTATGGTTACATTGTGAGATCAGATTAGTCAGAAATGCTGACTTCAAATTTCTTCAGAAAAACAACAAACCTTCCAGTTCATTGCCTTTACTGCCCTTGTAAAACTGGATAATTGTTTCTGCAAATTGAAGCCATAAATTACTAATTTCACATGGTGGGAGAGGGTTGAATATACTAATTAGTCAAACAGTTGCATTCAAAGTTCAAGCAAGCTAAATACCATCCACGTATTTTTATGTTCTTCTCTCTGGAGCACCTAGATCATTGCCACAGCTTACTGAGAAATACCAAGGCAGGTCCAGCCCCAGTTCTGCCTGCGTTGCCTGTGCAGACTGGAAGTGCCCTGAAACACGGGCTCCATCCCCATGGTTGAATGCACGGCTTAGCAGGAAAAGGGTCCTGATCTAGGCTGTGGCAACAAGACACAGAATAGTAAAACTACACTGCAGGTCAGCGATCCCTTCCACTTAAAACCTTGAGGGTGAGGCTGAAATATCTCCTTACATTGTGTATAAATGCCTTAAAGTCCATTTTTGCTTGTGGAGATCCTTTTATTTCCTTTTTACTAGTAGAGAGCTCCTGTGGGGCAGACTCAGCTGAACTCGGTTCAGGTGTTGTCCTGGTAGGAAACTGTGTTGGGGGTGCCCCCAGCTGTGGGGCAGAGCACAAGCCTCTTAATGTCTTGTTTTTGCTAGGAGCTCTTTGGAGCACCACTTTTGAGCACCCACTTGGAGGATGCATAGTGTCAGCAGCATCTGGAAACTCTTGTTTATTCTGGGCTTTTCTTTCTCCCTTCCAATCAGAGAGTCCGAGCTCAGAAGACAGATGGGATTGTTCTGCTAGTAATTGGTCCAGCTGCTGCAGAGAAAATAGAAGGAAAAACATATTGCAGTAATAAAAATATAATAAAAGGAATCAAAAAGGATACACAAGAGTATATGAAGCATGCCTGCTTCTTCTGATTGGTCCGAAGAAGACATGCAATATCTGGCAAATGAGGTGTTGCCATAAAAAGGAGAAGAAAAGCCTAAAGGACATTTTATTCCAACAAATAGATCTAATTGCCTAATGGAAAATCTGCAAATGGACTTCTACCTATGGTCATTGCAGTCTTGACCCTCTAACCCAAACTTGTCAGGGAAGAATCAAAGACAAGTCCCCTGACCGTCATTTCTTTACCTTTCCTTATCAAACAGAGAACCAGTCCAGAAAAGAACTAGACTAGTAACCATTTCTCAATAATTATGTATGCTGGCTGCCTGTCACCTTATTCTGGAAACCAAGAGCAGAATAGGATACAGACACTTTTATAAATATTGTCACTTTTCCTGGGTAGTTAAGCTCAAGCAGCATAGCCAAGGAGAAAGAGGGTCCGAGATGTAAACTGTAAGTCTGTTACTGGAAATCCTTCTCTTCTCAGCACTGTAAGGGTTGTTCAGATGTATCTCAGTTAGCACTTTGAACACTGAATAACAGGGCAGACTTTAAACTCTCCCCACATGACCCAGAGTGATGGCCTGTGCAACGTACCAGAAGGATGCTCTTCCCAAATTGGCAAGCTTGATCGTTCAACCGAAATTCCAGCTCTGTAACTTCTTGACGAACGGCTCGTCGTAAGAGTTGCAGGTGTCTGCCTTCCTCCCTATAGGTACAGTGGAAAAAAACACACTCGAGTGAGCAGTTAACACCCTCCTCTTCCTCAGCCCCAGCATAACACTGTACCTCTTTCTGCTGCAGTCTTGTTTTTACACATGACCACAGGATACCTTACAATATGATAAATAACAGCCCTCATCTGCTTGACTCTCATTTCTTTGACTATCCCATTTACAAGATTAAACACGTTGTAGTTGCAGAGCCAGCTTGAGTCTGGGCAGGTTTATAATTTGTGATTTGTCACCAGCACAAGGACTGCATAAATGTCCTGCTTTCAGACAGCTCAAGACTGGAAGCCTCTTGTAACTTTTTGTGAACCTGACGCTTCTTGGTAATCACTGTGAACTTGGGCTGAATCCATGAAGAGCTAGTTCAAATTTTCTGGCATCATCCCTGCACTGATCATGAGCATGAAGTACATGGCCTAATGGGACTTATTTGTCAGAGATCGCTTCCACCTCCTTCCCTGAACCCAGCATTGACCTGGACACCAAGCTCCAGCTGACTGAGGTCTGTTCCTGCATTTCTATAGCTATTAAAGCATAGCATTTCCATGCTAAAAATCTAACATACATCTATAGAGCAATCTTCCCCTTCAAAATGCTTATGTTTAAGAACTTTGAACAGTGTGGACAGGGACTTTCCTCTGAGCAAAACCCACATCACAATACATTTCTCTTCCACTTGCGGGATGCCCACAGCTGCACCTCACTGATCAGAAGTGCTGTGGTAACACGAGTGGCCAGACACATTGCACATGCCCACGGACTCCTACCAATGCTAGTTTTGGATTTAGGTAAGTGTGTTGGGCTGCCATCACCTTCCTTCATCCTGAACAGCACCAAAAAACAGCGCCTGCTGTTCGGTCAGGTGTTGTTCAATCTCATCCAACTTCTCCTGGAAGTGCTGGCAGGAGCTCTTCATTGCTTCTACTTCATGGAGGGTGCACTACACAGAAAAGCAAGAAGACCCATCACTTTACTGCTTTTCTTTGAGCACTTCCACGTTGAGTGCATTTGAAGCTGACAGCCTGAATGGTAGGAGTCCTCCTCTTACCTGCACAACAGGGATTCTGTGAGCTGTGAAAGTCCAGATGGCACTTTAAGTGAGTTTGCTCTGGGTGCATCATTCACATCCCAGTCACCACCTTTTCTCCCAAAGCATGTAGGATTAAGTCTTGGCACTACTTGAACCAATGAGAACTTAATTTTTGCCATTGAAGGGGAAAAGGACTTTGATCAAAGATCTGACGTAACATGCCAAATTCTGATGTTATTGGACTGTTGTCAGACATTATATTTGAGCAGAATGAGTTGCTATGGAATAATGATAGGTTAAATTACTGTTCACTGGAAGTTAGAAACTGTTTTTAAAAAGAGAAAGAAGGAGAGGGGGAGAGAGGGAAGATAAATAAGAACTATGAGAAGGAAAATTGTCTTTCATGATGGATTCTGCTAAGCATTACACTGATAGTTTCTCATCTATTACCAGTTAGAAAATAGAATTGGATTTATCTAACCAAGTGCAGATGTTTACTGTAACAGATGTACATGCAAGTACTGCAACAGAGCAATTGTTCTGCTCTGAAAGTAGACACCCGTAATAGGTCAGAGTATCTATGTCATAAATGTGACCATTACTCTTCATTGAGAGAAGGTATCCAGTAAGTTTGATCATCTACATCTACCCTGATGTCTACAGGAATGTCTCAAGGCAGGGGAAATGAATGAGCAGGAATGACACATGAAAAGGTATAGGCAGATCTGCAAGTTACTACTTTGTAGCACAGGACTAGTACAATGGCAGCCCTCTAGTGACATCAAAATAAATCCTGTAACTGGAATACATCAGTGTTTGAGTTTCTAGCCACATTAAAGACCTTTCCTTGATTTTTTGGGGCAGTAATACAGGCAGCATCATCCAAATTATTTTGGAGATAATAACATCTGCCTTCTGAAATCATGCCCTGCTATTATGCTGAAACTGCTCTGAGTGCAAGGTGTTTGGCATGTTCCCATTTTAGCAAATTTTGGCTTCTTGTAAGCCATGGGAACACAGTGTAGAAACCTGCACTCCACTGCTGACCACTGTAACTGACAGAGAACAAAAGGCATGTTTGCAAGGCGTGGAAATGCCCAGTCTCTCTGGATTCCTGCAGTTATCTCCTTTGATGATCTCTTTGTGTGCTGGACCATGTCCCTCAGACCCAGCAAGGCCTGAAACATGGTGAAGCCCTCCCTGCTAGGGGATCAGCTTCAGCTGGAGGGCAAAAGATGTTCCCCACATGCATTTGAGAAACCTCATTTTCAATCTCCATTTCAATGCAGCTACTATGTCAGGCACACTCCTGATGTGCCTGACCCAGGGATAAATTATCCTGTAGCAGTAAATTTAAAAAAATCTAGCCCCAACAGCCATGGGATTGCACCATAAAGGGCTAATTAGAGACTAATAATAGTTTGATAAGGCCAGTCCTGTGACTGCAGTGGAGGTGAGTGTCTCCTAAGTGTCTGCTCCATGTGGAGCACAACTCAATGCTGTGCGTCAGGGCAGCAATCACACATCACTGAGGCAGCCACACATGTTATGAGCACCTTCAGACTGAGCATTGCCTGACTGCCCATTTACCCCTTTACCCCAGAGTTTAATCTGGATCCTCAGAGGGTTTTCTTGTTCCTAAATGGGAGTGTATGGGGTGCAAGTGAGCAGTGCTCCCATAGTAATTGTGATTTCTTCTACCCACTGCCAAATCAGAGCAGAGTGAGGATCTATAGCCATCAAAAAAGTGTACCTAAATGAGCTTGAAGGGCTCCTGTCCTTCAGGTCACTAGGAAGAATTCGATGAGCCACAGACAAATTTTGAGGTGGTTCATCAAGGCTAAGAGAAATCTGGAAAGCACCATTCAAAAAATCCAAAAGGCACAACATGGGTAGGTTTGGTAAAAAGTCGTGACAGACCTTATAGATAAGATACAGGCTCTCTGAGTACATTGCAGAGCACAAGTTCACATAGGTTAATTCAGAATTCATGCTCAGCAGGGGTGGAGGGGGGACTAACTGTTCCAGGACTACTCTCATGCAAGATCTTGTTTGAGGTAAGGTGCATGTAAAGAGGGTAAATGTACTAACAGTGGCTCCATGGTGGTTGCATTCTCCATGCATGCCCTTGGTAAAAGGGATGTAACATGAGCAAGCTTCTCTCAGTAAAAGATGTAGAAATTACCTCACCTGTAATGCAAAGTACAAAGTAGGTATGAGTGTAATCTCTTCAGAGTGACTAATATTCAGAAAACACACTCACTTATTGCACAGTCCTGGATGCAGAGCCACATCCCTAAAAACAGATCTTGGATGACAGTGCGGTGCAAAGCTTGTTTCTCCCACGTTCCCTTTCCACAGACTAGAGAAGACAAATCACCATTAGCCCCCGTTAGAAAAGTGGTAAAATAGTAGTGAATCAGTGAGAAAAGGCTTCCCTGTCCAGCATAAGGTACTGAATCACTGCCATCTTGTGGCAACAGCAAGATAGCCAACAAAAGGTATATTTTCCAACATATCATTCGAAGAAAAGACATTGCAGATTTATATATTCAATGATGTAGCAGCATAAAATTCACCAGTTCCACTTTCTGGAACTTTTATCTAATAGTTTCCTTCCCCAATTTGTACAACAGTTCAGGTTTCATTTCCTTATGAAGAGCAAATTGAAGAGGAAAAATGAAAACACCTGCAAACTAGCAGGAGCTATGATGCTCCGTCTACTTTTTTCTCAGGTTGTAAAAGCCACTCCTAACTCACTCACTTACTTTCTTCCCCAACACATCCTGAGTCTTTCTCAGCTTTTGGGAACTCTTAGCAATTCTAGACAAAGAAATAGAAAATCTGGTGACCTTTTACTATCAGTATTTTTATTGTAAATATTCATCTTAGACAAGACTTTAGATGTAGTGCAAGCTTCTTATTCTACCATGGTAAAATGGCTTGAGGCTCTGAGAAGTTGCAATTCACTTTGATTTAGATCAGTTAGGCTTATGGTATGTATCTGGATGTTCACAGCCAGTCTTTAATAAACATTAAGTAATATAACCTAAACGAGTTATCGTTTGTTAAGAGGATCACACTAAATCATGTAACCTTGCATTTTCTGAGGTCCAATAAGTTACTCAGTTATTGTAACTCAGCTGATTCCCTGGAACTCACTGAAACTCATTCTTATCTCTCATCTCTTCATTTGACCCGTAAACTTTATCACTCAGTATACAGTAACCATTTGAAGACTGAACTGATGTACACAAGTTACTAAAAGAAGCAGCCCAACAAAACAGAAGGTATGCAGACATATTTGCCATTTTTGACTAGAAGGGAATGCTTCTTTCCCCATCCATTTTCTCCTTTACATTCCCAAGAGATGTCTCGCTAAAGAAGCAAGCATGCCAGGAGAGGAAAGGAAAAGGCAGTTTGTACATTTAGCTCATAAATGTGTCAGCTGTGCACATACATGAAGAAACGTACTCACCGGAGCAAGATTACGCGTTGCAGCGTCCCGTAGGAGCATCAGGGTGTTCAAGAACTGGTTTGAGCCACAGCCCGTGGGGCGCTGGGGAGAGACAGCCCCGGGGAAGGCCCACGGGCAGCACCCGTGGCAGCAGCAGCAGTGGCAGCAGTGACTGCCCCACGCACCCCTGGCACCGGAGGCTTCACCCCAGCAGCCCAGCCTGCGTTTGCCCCAAAGCGTGCTGTCAAGGGAGGCCGATTTCGTCAGGTGGGCGCGGGGTGGAGAAAGCAGCAGTGGCTGCTTGGGCTTCCTGGTGGGGATGTCAGTTTGGCTGGAGGCTTCAGCGGTCTGCTTCGCTCCATCCCTCGAAGCCCTTGGGTCTGACCGTGCCAGAGGACCCCCCTCAGGACAGTGCGCTGACATGTCAGAGAAGTCTGCAGGATCTTCCCTCGCGAGGCTCTCGCCGTGAGGAGCATTTTGGCCTGTGCCCTTCGTTCTTGGAGTGAACTCCAGCCCTGAAGACATCTGAACAGTAACAGATTTCAGAGGACCAAAAGCCGTTTCTCCGTTTTGGACAGTGTCTCCCTCTTCTGAATTGTTAGCACCTAACATCTCCCCTATGCTACCAGTCTCTTGATCTGAAGATGAACTTAATCGGGGCCCTTCCACTAGGCCTGAAGGATGCTGCTGAGATACTTTCAGAGAACAGCTTGAAGCTGCACTGCTCCCACTCTGTGCTGCTGAGCCCCACTGCAGAGTTTCTGAGGGCCCCATTTTGGGGGACCACTGTGTATTTTTTGAATCACCATCCGTCTTACAGAACTTATGCCCTTTTGTCACCTCATTCACTGCAAGTGGGTTACCATCTTCACTGACCACTTCCACACCCCATGGTCCTTTAATGTGTCCTGTATGACCTCCATGGACATGTTCCCAATATGCAACTCCAGTGTCCTTTTCAAGCCAGCACCTCTCACCTTCATCTTCACCTCTGATTTTGCTCTTGCTGATGACTGCAGGGCTTATATCACTCAGTTCAGTGAAGGCTGCATTCACCTTTTTGTGTCCTGTACTAAAATATAAATGACAATCAAGTTTGAAGGAACTAGGATCCCCTTCATCTTGAGTATCACCCTGAAAATGATGACTACACTCTTTCATGCACCTCTCTTTTTCCAGTTGTTTTCCTTCAGTTCTATTCTCTTTCTTGTCCACGTCACATAACATTTCTTGGACAAAACTCTGTGGCTCAGCATTATATGCCTGATACTTGCCATTTTCTGCAGTCACCAGCAGATGAGTCTCTTCTCCCTGGTCACTACATGCTTTTGTTGATCTAGGTACTGCCAAAATGCTCTTGCAAGCGGGGATGAAGACCTTAGCAACACAATCATCTGGATTTTGTTGAAAGTCTTGATTTAACATAGGAAAAACGTTCCTGTGTGACAGACCTGTTTCTTGATTGTGGATATCAGAAATAAAATTAATTCTTCCTGACAAAGATGTATTCTGAATGGGGGGAAAAAAATAAATTCAATACTACGTTTGTTTTATCACAATGGTTTGCCCACCACTATTTTGCCCTGGGCACCCCCAGGACATCTTCAAATACCCAGTGAACCAAAGATTCTTGTAATATTTATTCTCTAATGCCTGTAACCTTGCACAACCCTTACCTTAGTGTGGGGAAAAAGTTGCACAAAGTTCTGAGAAAGCTTCTTGCCTTCTGGGGTTTTCTAGGAGGATTAATTTGTTTTCATGAAGCTTTTGCTACTCCATGATTTTTTTTATGTTACTTGTGCCAGGGTTACAGAATTTTCACAGACCTACCAATGACTATTGTTCATTTCTTACTTGTAAAGCTACAGTCTCTGACAGCTCCTCCATGAATCCACTGCTGTCTGACTGGCAGCTGTTTGTTCTTGTCACAGTCACCTCTGCTGGGGAAAACAAAAGGATAAGAAAAATTAGAAAGACAGGCAGAAGGCAGTGCCAGGCCAGAATGAATATAGAATTAAGCAGGGGCACTTTAAACATACATTTCTAGAAATAGTCTTGATCCCGGCCAGAAATCAGCAGTATTGTTACAACCAGAAAAAAAAATAACAAAATTTACTCAGGATAGCTACTGCTGATCTTAATAAGCATTGACTTACCAGTTTAATTATTAACTGAAGATTTCAGATTTTTGTATATTCACACAACATACACAGAGTAAATAAAGCAGTCAACCGCTTGTTTTCCTTTGCTAAAAGCATTGACTTTTGATTGTTAGAACTGCCTCAGCCCAAGTTTCATTCATATTTATGTAGTTTCAATGTCTTTAACCAGGTGACTCCTGCAGGGAAAGGAAGCTGACCTAGCCTCTCCCTAGACCAGTTTGTCTCTATTTTGAGACTTTATGTATCGTCTTCACTTTTTTTTTTAGTTTGCAGACAAGAAATCAGAGTAATCATCAGAGATGATGTAGGGTTGCTTGGCAAGACATAAAGGCAAGAGGAAGATATTCTAGATTTGCTCCAGAGAAGGTTTCTAATCTAGCAGCCACATCATCTAGCTAAATCAATTCTTACAGCAACTTTTGCAATTAAATAAATTATACGCCATTAACCAGCTGATGTCATGAATAAAAGCCAACCCTCTTTAAAAGTACAAATGCTTGAAAGTAAACCCTCAGTTATCCCGTACATCCCGATATCCCTCAGCCCTTGGATAACTTGCACTTTCAGATAACCTTCATTCTCAAATAATGCCCTCATTCTCAGATAGCTGGCACAAAAACAGAGGTAGAGCTGGGGGAGCAGGCTGAGGGAGTCCACTGGGGAAGGGACAGAGACTAAGATGCCCTGGATACACTTACTTTCTTGTTCCTTGCACACATAACCCCTACTGACTCCTAGGGCTGTTTATCTTCTGGTTATATCCACGAAAATAGGGCAATTCACCTAGCAGTTCTCAGACCCGAGTTATTAATTCTCATTTGTGTGAATTGGAAAATGCCCCCTCCAAAAAAAATTCTACAAAATATATATTCACATATTAGCAGACTATGGGCTTGATGAAATGTACCTTAGGCATCCATTAATGAAAGTCACACAAACTAGTAGGCGGCAATTGTAAAATCAAAACCAGGTATCATTTTATGGTTTTTAAATTAATCACTTGCATTGTCAGTCTTGGTGTCATCATCAGCACACCAGTCAGTCAGTCACTTTCCTACTTCAAATGAAAAATATGTGGTTCTCATCTCACACATTACAAAATCTGCAGTGGTGCTGCTGAAAATTGCCTGTTTTGTGGGTGGTCTCAAAACTCATCCTCACAGTTTCCCACAAACAACATCATGGTTCAGTTACTCCCCCAGGGAGACTGCTCTACAGATTCTCTAAACTTTTTTAAAAGCTGTTTCAATTACCCTTTGCATCTTTGCCAGCTGTTGCTTCCACTGTGTCAGTCTGGCCTATAGCTTTCCAAACATGAAAATGAAGGAAGAAAGAAAGGCTTAGGAAAAATTTTTAAAAGCTGAAATGTTTCAGCTGCTGTAGTTCTAACCAATTTGAGACTTAAATTATTTGAATCTCAAATACTCATCCTGCAATCATAACAACTGACCTTCAGGATTTAAAGTTTGCAGAGTTAGAAGACCACATTATATGCTTACCTAGTGTTTTAAGGTGCTTGTTTTTCTCTTGAGACATGAAGGATGCCAAAGTAGCTGGCACACTACTAGAAATTACATGTATGGAAAAACCCTGTAACTTTTAATGGAAGAATGAGGTTAGAATTCATCTTCTGACCTGATCAAAACCAGGTGGCTGTAGCCAGGTTTGACCCATTTATTAAGATAAATGTGATGCATCTGTTTCAACAGCAGCCAACAGTGTTTCTGTCTTGCAACCACGCAGCCTTCCCACCCACATTTACATTCATATTCATACACTAGCTAAAGAACTACCCAAAGCACGTGATGTGACAGTGGACTCCAGGCTGATCTTTAGACACACAGTGAGACATTACAGACCGGGTAAAATGTTTGCAGACCAAGTTAAGATCACTACAGTTAGGCTGCAGAAAGACTTCCACATCTCCCTGGACTTGTGTGGGAAGGAGGTGTGATGTGTGCTCTGCTGCCATGGCTCCCATTGATTAAACATGCAGGGTACGTAGATAAATCAAGGCTCAAAGCAATCTTAAAGGCTGAGTATGAATTTAAAAATGGTAGTATAAAGGGACCTAATGACCATTCTGAGTGTAAATACAGTTTCTACGATATTTATGTTAGCAAAATAGAAACTTATAAAAGTATAACAGAAGGAGAACCATGTTAAACACAGTTCACCTGTGCTTGTTAGTGTGATTTCCTGTCCTCAGACCAAGTAATCACCCTCATCTGAGTTAGGCACCTAATTTGCAGCTACCTACATATTAGATGTGTAATGAACTAATACTCCTAGAGTAAAGGCTTAAATTCCCCATATAGTCAGTGCAAACCAATGTCTCTGAGGGTCTAGGCTGCAGTTCTCTTCCAACTACATTCAGATGCTGAATTTAATCATTACATCCCACACTGACTTGCAAGATCCTACCCAATATGCTAAGCTCTGTTGAAGGTAGGCAGGTGAAGATAAGGGGTTTTTAAAAGATGAGATGTTTCTCTGTCTCTAACACTTTATTCAAAGCCAGTCAAAATTCCCTTTATTTCAGTGGAATTCTGAATTTAAAAAAAAAGACTTAGTAAAAATGAATATGGGCCTCCAGTTCAAAGTGGGGTGAAGAGCTATGAAGAGATTGCCCAAGTGATCCCACAAGGACTCCACACTGAACAACGTGCTCCCAGGAGAAACACAGAGCAGGACTGCATTGGGAAGGCAGGTCATGCTGCAGGCTGGGGCTGTGCTGCAACTAGATTAGACATGATAGCCTTTTCAATTTGAGGCAGCTTGCTTTCAACCTATGTAAATATAGTTCGGTTTAATGTCTGTAAACCAGAGCCAAGTAATGTTTGCATAATGGCAGGCAGCATTTGCGTATTGAGGAAACTGTTTTGGGTGAGGAGTGGGCCAATCGATCACTTCTTTTCCTCTTAGTGTCCCAAACAGCAATTAAGTGAGACTGTAAATTAGACCATGCCTGATGCTGCCCTCAGGAGGAATAGAGTTTCCCTCTTTGTGAAATTTTCATCAATGATAATAGCTTGCCAATGGTAACAGTCCAGTTTTTCTTGGCAGGATCTTGTACCCAGCGAGGATGCCCATAGCCCAAGTTTCTACCAGGAGATTGACTCTGCAGGGGTCCAAAGTGGGTCTTTGATAGGTCTCCAAGGACAAATTCCTCTATCTGCCAGGTATGTGAAAAATCCCAGACAGACTAGATGCTGGTGGTGGTTTGTCCCAGATGTCTTAATATTTAAAGCCATTTCAGCAGTGGCCAAGGTCACCTTTAGGGACACCTCTTCTTCACAGCAAAATTTCCTCATGTTTAAATGAACTAAAGCCTTTTAGCAACTGGAAAGTTGTCCAAAAAGACGGGTGGAAAGGTCAGCAAAAGTTACTGAGTTTATTTTGACATTTTTAAATGCTCTCACCTTTCTTTCAAATGAGATTTCTTTTTTTTTTTTTTTTCCCTGAAAGAAACTTAATTTTTTAATTTGAAGAATGGTGCAAAAAATGGGTTAAATCAATCACCTGAACATAAAGCAAAACATGTTTTAATTTCCAGTCTACCCAAACCACATTTTTTCCCCGATCATTTGGTTCAGCCACTGAACCAAAGTATCCATTATTCATGCAGTTCTACTCAGTTCTCCTAGTGTGTGGAGACACCCAAACCTGTAGAGATTCTGCAAATACATGCAGAGCATCACACCAAGGAAAGATAAAGTATGTTTGGAGAAGATGTGGAGACGCAGACCAGTATTCAACTATGAACTAAAAATTACAACTCTGGGCCTTGTGCGGAGAATACATCTGGCTATGCTGGAAAGAGGAAACCTGAGAATTGCCCCCGAAGATCTTGGTGAGGAAAACCTTGGCTCTCCGCCTTACTGTGCTAATTGAACTGGGTAGTTTAGCTCCTGCATCCCATTTCTGTTCTGCATGAATTTTAAATAAAAATAGGTTAGAGGAACTTACTAATCAGGTTTCTGCTTCATTTTGTAACATATAAGGAAGTACATGCCTTCCAAATCCCAAAGGTCCCACAGCTTTCCAGCCCTTTACTTGATCAATCCAATTTCATTAAGAGACCTTTTTTTCTCCCCTTATTTGCATGCAGATACAGCAGCTCCCATCTTCAGCAGTCTTCAGTGCAGGAACTTTCTGAAACTATCAGGGTCCTAGGTTTACCGTTAATGAAAGAATATTCCCTAATTAGTAAAAAAGTAAGTGCTGGAGTACAGTTCTGCATTCCTCTAAAGACTCCACAGCTGGTTTTCTGTGGACGTGGCTGCAAACAACACAACCTCTTTCTAGTTTCCAACCTGGAGAATACTTGCACACTGCAAAAGATGCCATGAGAGCTACTACACTGCTTGTAAATAATAGCATATTCTTTGCATGTCTTCTGAATCACATTAACATTGATAAATGTACTTCAATATTTGTTTACTATATAATTTGAGTATGTGGGGAAGCATAGGCACAAAAACTTCAAATGCAAGAGAATTTGAGCAAATATGAACATTAAATTCACAGATTACAATCTGGACTGCTCGTGCTGTCATAGGAAAAAGAATAGCCAATTGCAACATAGCAATGCTGTTCAAATTTTAGATATTTTTGTAGCTATTTATATGTTGCTGGACACTGATGTGGATAAATATTTCTAAAATTACCTGCTACATACATGGGACTAAATAATGCACAGAAGCTACAATTAGTCAGACATTTTGTAAAATAAAAAGAAGCCTGAAGGACTTAGAACAAGACTTTTCGACCTCACTCTATAAGCAAAGGCTTTTTGCAATCTCTCTTGCACAAAACTCTCAAAGCATTAACTTCATTACAGCTTAAACACTTAGGCTAAATTCATCAGGGAAACTAGGTTCAGGCTTAAATCTATGCATAATATTCCCACACCCAGATTTAAGTGGACACACAAATACCTCACTTAAGATCCTTAAGCAGCACATCCATTCAACAACAGTTGAATCCAATGGTAGTTGAATGGAGTAAGAGTGGGACGAATGAAGATCACACCATGCCTACAGAAGTGCCAGAACTGAATAGATATTTCATTACATTTTGGATGCTTTGTTTTTTCGCTTCTGAAACATGGGCATCAAATACTAAAAGTGCTTGGTCCACACATGGCTCCAGCTGCAGCGTGTGGAAGATGTGAAGGCTCTGATTCTCCAACACAAAGCAAAAAAAAAAAAATCAAGACTTTCAATCTTACGTGACAAAAAAGGACTTTCAAAACTACATTTTCAAACAGTCCTTTCAAAATAGGAATGAGTTCCTTTTCAGTAGCTAACGGATCATTCCCATTTAGATGTTTCACTCTATCTCCTCTTGCTCTGCAATTTGGTAAAACCGTATGTTATCCTTAGCAGCTCTGCCCTGCCTATGCCATCACACAAAATGATGTTGCAGGACAAGCTGGCTATGTGCTGGCTGCGCGGCACAGTCACACGTGGCCCAGTCCTGTGATGGGAGAGCTGCTGCTGCTTTCTCCCCTCTCCTGCTACTCAGAGCATGGGCACACTCCACAATATGACCATTAAGAGCTAATAAAACTCGACTGAAAAGATGTATTCTGCATAAGCCACAAAGAACCTTTTTTTTTTTTTTAAGTGCTGTTACCCAGAACAGTGGACTCTCTGAAGCTCACTCAAACCTTGGTAAGCCAGAAGAAATTATTTTGTACAACTTTCAGCGTTTTGGGAAATTAAATGTTGTTATTCATAATCAGTTCCCATGTATGTGGAAAAACTTGATCCTATGTAAATGTTCCATAAAATCTGTTCGTTTCCTGCATACCATACTGTCTGTCCTTAATCTAAGAAATAGCTCCTCCATAGCTAACTGCACCAATTACTGATGGTTGACTGTGAACATAAACATTTAATTTAGTACCACTGAAATCTCAAAGGAGAAGTCTATTCTTAGTCATTTTTTTATATATATATATATATCTCTGTACAACTTCTGTAACACCAATTCACTTTCCATGTTGCAGAAATGACGATGAACAAGCAAACTGACGTGATAAAGAGCTAGCTGATCTTTATTTTCTAGCCAAATGCAGTACAGCTCTACAACTTGCCGGCAAGAGAGACCAGGCCAGAGCCACTTGTCACTGGAGCAGGGCGGCAGCACTGACCCCTTTTCTGTACAGATACAGCTCAGTTTTGTGCTGCTTTTCAGGAGAACAATCACCAGATGGCAGCAGCACATAAACCACAAATTGTGGTTCCAAAGGCCAGCACAAACTGGAGTATTTACCCAAGTCCTTCTGCAAATTTTATTTTCAATTACATTGTAGAAGAAATTAGCTAAATCATCTTATTAGTATAGTCATATTATTTGAAAGTAAATAAGATACCCCAAAATGCACCAGATGCAGCAAAATCTTATTCTTATTTAAAACCAAGTGTAGCGATTAAATTTGTCTAGCCCCTGCTCCCTTAGAATTGAAGGGGAATTTCATGTCAGTCATTTTACACAGTGTGACTGGGTGAAAATATATTTTAAAATAGCTCTACACAAAGCAATTTATGTTATTAATTGTGCCCGGCCATGCTGGCAGGTGCCATATGAACGGAACAAAAGGACCGCCTATGCCCAGAAGAGTAAAACCTGGCTCCTCTGAGGTATTTCCTTCTGCTTGTCAAAACCCAGTTCCCCCCAGCTCTGACCCAGTCTGCAACATTCTTCTCCCCATGACTTTGGGTACCACTGGCATATGGAGGACTTCAGGTATACTTTTCTTTTTGTGGGGATGACTCAAAGGGGGTGAAGAAGGTGGGGAGGGGGGAAAGCCCTGCAGTCCCCATGACGGCAGCCACCTCAGATGAGACACGTGTGCTGCACCCCGAGAAGGTGAGACAGGGCTGGGAGGGACAAAAGGTGCCTGGCACATACGTCATATGACAGCTGCTGGTATTTTGCTTCATCTCCATCCCCAGCCTGCTGTTCTTTACGTGGTTATCGTTGGGGTCAGGCAGTCACGGCCATCACCAGTGGGAGACACAAGCCCAGCTCCACCGGCACTGGGAGTGCACACAGCGAGCTTCGCATCCTCCTGCACAGCTCCTCGCCCAGGGCCCAGCTCCCCGCACAGCTCTGGGTGCCCACGTCCCCCTGGGAGGACGCTGGCCCAGATGCTCCCCAGATAACAGCCCCAAGCGCTTGAGGGAAGCAGGTCAAGGAGCGTTAAAGACACGAACTGCACTGGCATGACAGAAATAGCTAGGTAGCAGATCTGCATCTACCGTCAGAGCACTCAGCTTCAGTCCTCCTCCGGAACACCCGAGGAAAAAAAGCAGTTTTGCACCGAGCTCCAGCCAAGTTTTTGGCTTAAGATTCAGTGTATAGTATGGTTATGTCTAGCATGCTCGTGGCACAGCACAGCCGGCAGGCAGAGCACCGCAGCCTGGAGTGCTGCCCACGTTGCAAAACCTGTCTGAAAAGCAGGGTGAGAGGGTGCACTGTCAGCTCCCCGATGCTGTGGTTAGACAGCCACTGGTACCTGCACTACATGCTAGCACGCTTTAAAGCTGGCGCGCATATTTACTGATTTAAAACTAGCTTCAGTACATCTGCTGTGCACTACAGTCAGCGCCGCGACAGCAGGTATAAATATACTCCTTTGTGAAATGCCTGGGGCTGGTGGGTGGGTTGGTTGGCTCTCTCTTTCACTCGCTCGCATTACAGGTTGTCCTGAGCTCGTGTGTAGAAGGAAGATTTGGAGAAGAACTGAATTAGCTGATAATATCCTGTAGAGCTACTCATTAAAGAAAAATTAAGCCTTTTTAACTTTTTTTTTTTTTTTTGAATGTTCATTTCCCCTCCTCCCTACCCAAAGCAGAGATGAATACAGGGAAGGGAAGAAGCATGTTGTCTGCCTTGTACATCATTGAAATGGATGTAATTTCCTACACTAGTGAACCACCCCATGCCTCTCTAGAGAGGGTCAGAACTGACATCCGTGGGCATTGGCAACAGAGGTTCGCCATCCATAAGTCTCCACCTTTTGCCCCTTTCAAGAATATCCCCAGTACAATTCAGTCCACAACTCTGGAACCCTCCTTTAATAGGCTGGCTGGAGCTACAGAAAGTATTTAAGCAGCTGGGGACGGAGGTCATGCCAGGTTCGTTAATAGAGGTCAGCATCATGAATCTCCCACGCTGTTGCTGAGAGCGGCAGCCGCACCCCTGCAAGCTGCCACGCTCGGGAGCAAGGTGGCTGCCTTCCCCGCCAGCCAGAGCTTCCCATCGTCTCCTGCCTGTCCTACACAAGAACACACTGCCCTAGAAATGGGAAAGTATAAATGAGTAATCTAAGAGCTGAATTTGACAGGAAAAGAGAGAACACTGTAGGCAGTTCCCTGTGATAAATGATGTTTCTGCAGTCTGGGAGGTTAGGAGTAGTGATGAATCTAGTCAAAACCTGAAATTGCAGTCACTTTGACAATGGTCTTTTATCTTCCCTCAGCTGATGAAAGAGCTTCAAACTTTGCCAGGTCCTCCTCCTACTTTTCCTTGAGAGTCAGTATCACTTCCATCTTATTTCAACTGAGCTTCAGCCAACTGTCATTAATTCAGATTCGTGCCGCTGCCAAATGTCGGGAGAGACGGGTGATGGTTGTGTCTGCTTCTGATGAAAATGAGAGGTAGAGCTGAATGTCATCAGCCTACACTGTAGATCACGTTACATCACAACTTCTCCCAGTAGCAGCTGCACAGAGATAATGAATAAAAAATAAGCGATCGCAAGGAGCCTCATAGGGCTCTCTGCAACAGAGAGCACCTCACAAAAGGGAGGATGGCTTCCAGCAACGCTTACAGAGACCTTTGAGAAAAATGAGTGAAGAGACCCTATGTTTTTGCTAGGTCCTGCAACTTCCACCTGGTCAGCAGTGCCCAAAGCAACTGGGAGGCCAGAACAGGTATCTGGTTTTTGGGTGTTACATTGTAGAGATCAACAGTCAATTACCATAGCTCTATTTCCATGGTAATAGCCATTAAACTGTGTTCAGAGGGTCTAAGAGTGTCAGGCTTAGTAAGCTTGACTTTGTCGGTGATATTTTCCTCAGGAGAAATGTTAAGTATCAGCCAGTAGTTGACAAGTATGTAGAAGATCTATGGAATAGGAATCGTGTTTCTCATCTGTAAACAAATCAGAGTTCTCTAGAGCATAAAAATACACCCAGGATAACACCAAGGGTCCCCTTTTCGCAGGTGTCACCGACAGCGAGGTGAATCAACCCTCTCACAGCAGCCATGGCAAAGCAATGTGGTGCCATCAGAAAAGGTGTGTATGTTCTCACACAACTGCCTTGAACCCTGAGCTGGACATGGGGTTGGGATTTTGAATTTTGCAATGAACTTCAAAGGGTCATGCTGTCAACTGGAACAATTAGTATAGCAAACATGGAGGCCTGTGACTGCACAGGCAAGGCTCTGATCCTCCTATGCCCTGCTGAGGGCTTGGGAAGGAAAAGCAGAGGAGGAAATATTAGAAAAGATCTCAGTACAACTTTAGCACAACTAGATTTAATTTCAGAAGTTTTCTTGTTTTAAAGGCTATCACTGTTAATCTAAACCGATGTCTCTTAACTATTTGGTTGTCAGTCTTCCGTTGTCCTCCTGGATACCTAAGGTATTTTAATGATTTTTTTTCCCCCTAAGATTTAAACAACAGCAGGTTGTATAACTTTCACTGGGCCATCTGCCTTGAGTATGTGGTGTGTGCATATCCTTTCCCACTAGGATGAATCAGCCTGCTGCAGCAGGACCTAAAATATGACACATACGTGCAACAGAATGTTATAAATGTGCAAGGACTTTTAGGACTGTATTCACTGAAAATCGTACAACTGCCCAAGGCTCTTGGGATGGCTGCTTAGACCTGAGGGCTGCGGGTAGGGTGTGCTGGCACCACTGGCAGGTGGCATGACCTCCCAGAAGCCATTTCAAAAGTCTGCCAGACTTCCTTTCTTTGTTGCCCATCTAGATTCTGTACTGATGAACATGGCATCACCACCTCCTGGGTCTCCGTCTTTATATCCATAGCTGAATTTAGACGTATGCATGTGCGTGAGATACATCAAGGAGGACTGTGAAGCATCCAGGGTATTCTCAAGAGCTGCAGAAGGAAGTTGCCTTTCTAGGAGGACTTCTCTGAGGGAACCAGACAACTCAGGATGCTTTTGGACAGGGAAAAGATGGAGGAAGTTTTGAAGACTCATCATTTCACAACTTTGCTTTTCACTTTGCTCTTTTCCCTCAGTTTCTGCTTCTTTCCGGGACCCCAGGACTTTCCTTCCAGACTTCTTCAGGCTATAAAATATATTAAAATGATGCAGTTTTCTCTTATTCTCACTTGCAGATTCCTTGTGTAAGAAACAGGAAAAAATAAGGTAGCCTTTACATGGCTCATGTGCAGAAGATGGGAAAAATATGGGCTGCAGCATTATAAAACAAATGGAGGCAACCCAAAGCAGCTAAAGGCGGTGGCTGCCTCCTTTGTGCCAGGTCACCTGCAGAAGATAAAACTGTTGCAAAGAGGAATCTATCTGTTATGGATCTATTATTCATCATGTGTTATGAAGGGAGAACTCATATTTGGAGACTGTATGTGATCATTAACCAATGCCAAAGTTTAACATAAATGTCAAGCAGTATCAACACAAGAGTAGTGGTAGGGATTTTTTCAATTCAGCTCTGGATTTTGATTGTAGTTTTAGGAAGCCCTCCCTTTGGCCTTCTCTTTGCTTTTCCCTTTCCTTTAATCTGTACTTAAAACTAAAAGTCACTGTGTTATACATGAAGAAAAACAGTGCGATGTAGGCACTACAGCAAATAGGAAGTATGAAATAGCTCTTCACTTCTTAATACTGAAAATAGAGAAAGGTACATGGAAAATTCTATAGTCTTTGAAGCATAGGAAATATACGTGCCTTTTCTTCTTGCACTTTTGAAGACATTGCTTCTTCAACCACAGGCAGACGTTACAATGGATAACAGATAATAAACAGGATTCGCATTCTTGGCACTCAGTCAATTAAAAGAAATACCAATTGCATTCTGTGAATATTCCCATGGTGCCAAACCATCAGAGGAGTTGGTGAGTAGGAGGAGTGAAGGTGTGATAATTGAAAGAATTGCTACTTGATAAGTCACAGAAGCTAATGTGTTAGCTCAGCATGTGGGGAAGCTAGGACGTTCCCAGCTGCTGCAAAAATTGGGTGTATGAGATCCCTGGCACCACTCGTTGGGACAAGATGAATCACAGGCGCTTCAGTAGCGAGCTACCATGTCACAGTGAGCCAGATGGAGGTGGTTACGTCCCTGATTGATTGCCACTTGGGCTACCAAGGGCTTTTCCAGCAGGCTAATGCCTTTCTGTTGGCATTGGAGCGCCCGGGAACGGTGTGTCCGCTTGGGTCAGCCCCGTGCAGGAATTCCTGCCTTACAGGTGCATGGCCGCCCCGCAGAGGAGGGGGAAGTAAATAAGGAGCAAGGGCGAGCAGGTGAACTACAGTGCGCACCGAAATAACACCGGCTTCCGACACCTCCCTAATAGACCTTGCTGCTAATGAATTTTCAGGCACGTGCTGAGTTAACGGGGGTGAGCAACACTGAAACATCCTTTAGTTAAACCCAGTGCTTTACAAAGGCTAATTGAAAAAGGAAGGAGCAGCAGGGGTGGGGGTGGGGGAGAACAAGGGGGAAAAGGGGGTAGGGGGGGAGAACAGCTCTATTTTTCAAGTGCTGAATATGAAATCCCTGCAACAGATGAGTTTACATGCAAGCCTGCACCTCATCAGGGCAAAGATACAGTGAGTGGAGTCAAGTAATTTTCCTCTGCACACAGCATCCCCAGCCCCTTACCCTGCCCAGCCAGCTTTCTCAACTGTGAGCTTTAGAATATAAACAGCCAATAAGTAAGGACAATAACTGTAGTTCCTGCTGAGAGCTAACTCTGCCTGTCATGCATTTGCTGGGTCCTAATACAGGACAGTGAATAAAGCTTCATTACAGAACAATGGAGTTAGCTGCCAGAGCCTACAGATTTGAATAAACAACAAATAAGCAACATCTGCTCCAGCATATGTGTATGGTAAAAAAAAAAGTCACAAAATAAAAGAATTTGTAAATGCCAAAAGCAACACTAAACTGCCAGTGCTACTGTAGAGTGAATTTTTAATTGCACATGCATACAGGCAGGCTGTGGGTATTAGTCTCACATATGTCTGGTTGCTGCCAACCTGGGAGTATAGATGAATTTAATTAAATAAGGATTATCCCTTCTCCCCAGTACAATTACTTATTTATAACAATGATAAAATTGCCTAATAAAAAAGATTGTAATATTTTTTAAAACAGAGCTAGAAAACACTCTGCTTTTCCTGTAAGTCATTCAGGGATGTTTGGGGGGTTTGAGCGTCTTTTAAAATTAAGTCTCAGCATTCTGCCAAGAGAGAGGGAAAAAAAGCCTTATCATAAAGCCTACTGCAGTTAAACAGCCAGAATCTACATTATGGAGAAATATAAAGAAGACACACAGCAGCCAGGGAATTGGCTTTCATGGGGAGTGTAGAAAATTAAGCAATTGGACTAAAATTGAGGCCAGGCTACAGAGCCAAGGGACAATACCACTGGGACAAGCACTTCCATAAGTCACCCGTCTCTAATATGCTCCATCCAGGCAAAGCAGTCTGTTCCTATCTATCTCTATTTCTTCTCATAGTGGGCACCATGCACTTTCCCACTCAGGTGAGCTCCCATTTCAGCAGGGTCATGTCAGGCTCTCACATCTTCACCATCACTCACACCCTTTCCAACAGAGCTTGCAACCAGATGAGAGTAGGCCCTTACAGTATCAGGCACCACATGAACCTTGAAAAATAGGCAGCCTGTGCCCCAGGGAACTTGGAGGCCAAGTTTAAATTCAGGCATGTTCTCCTGGGAGCTGAGGTTTTCCTTGTGTAGGCTCCTGATGGACTCTATTTCCCACTCATTCCATTTTGCTTATGGGTCTGAGCCACATTCTGCTGGATTTGGTAGGAACCTTCTCAAAAGCTAGGTATTATTCACTACTAACAATATTATATTCACAACCAGCAATTTTTAGACTGTTTCCATGATGCACAAAAAGTTGAAGTTACAATAAAACTCCCATGGCTATGGGGGTTATGCCATTTAAGAGCAGTGGGAAAAAGAGAAAGAATATGAAAAAGTCTGTAAAAAAAGCTTTAACTTTAGGCCAGATGTCAATGACACTAAAACAACAGAGAGAGAGATATTCCAGTGTTTAAACAAAACTCTAAAATAGTATTATGGTTCTGAAAAATCATAACTCTTATATAAGCTCAGTTTACTTGTATGATTTTGATTGATCACACTGGATAACAGTCTTACCAAAATTAAAAACAAGTTATTACTTTCTGTGTTTTCCATCATGAAATTACTACTAAATACATGCTTATTCCTATGTCTTAAAAGAGTGTTCAGGACATACAGTTATTTTTTTCCCCTTACTTTTTGATTGATATACCTATGTAATCTGCTAAATCCTTTAACTAATGCCCATCATCATTAAATAGCACAGTCATTTTTTAGAGATGGACAAAGAAATTAAAAAAAAATCTATGGGTATGTTGTTATGTTTTGAATTTTTTCCCCACTGGGCTATGTCCACATTATCTTTTTTTTTTAATTTCTCACTGAATGTTTGTCCAAATGGTGTTTTTCACTGCACCAGTCCTGGGGAATTGCTATTCTTTGTATAGATACTGCTACGAGCAAGACTACTGGTATGGGGGCTCGTCTTTGTTCATGAAGATCAAGACATCTGTGAGAAAACAAAATCAAACTAACCTAATTCAGGTGACAAATCATACAGTCTGAATAGCAACAAGGACCTGACATTAAGTCCCAAAATTCACTGGAGCCACACATTGACAGACTGGACACATACAACCCTGCCAGAAGATGAGGCAACAGCAGCTGAATGCCGCAGGTATTCAATTTATTACACAGTTAAAAAAATACCTAGCAAAACAACAAAGGTATGTTTACAGGTCGTTTGAAAACAAAAATAAACCTGCCAAAATGGAGGAATTAATGCTATACTCCATTGACTTTACTCAGCTCCAGCGTTTACCAAGAAAACCTCACACACTTTGATGAAAACACTAGCCTCACTGAAGTCAGTGGTACTTCTGTCACTACTTTCAATAGGTTCATGATTTCACTTCTGCAAATCCAGCTGTCACTCCAGCCAATGGCATCTGTGAATCATCTGCACCAGTGCATATCTGGATTTTTTTTTTAGATACATGTGTATGAACTTGGATTGCTTAATTATTTATGCTGTCTCCCTGAAAGTGATATAATGTAGTCCTCAAAAGATGAGGCCCCACCAAACTTTCACCTTTGTCCCTTGCTATCTGCTTCTTGCTACTTATTGGTTCTTTCACGTTAAATTTCTGTCCCATTTAAACCAAACCCAACTGCCAGTCCTGCTTGAAGCATTGGTTAGCAAGGATCCCTAGAGAGCAAGGCCAAGCATGCCCTGCTCTGGAGGCTGAACAGCCATTTCACCAATACCACCCCTCCTGACAGCAACCGCTTCTCAGGATCCAAACTCAGATTTCCCCACATGACAGCATAACATCTGGTTTAACATCTTTGCTTTTAATCCTTTCATAGACTCCTCAAATAACTTTTCTAACACACAATTCAATGCTATGTCAGTTCATGTGGTGATGATAAGGAGACTCAGACGATGGGGTAGAGGCCGTGTTGCCACCAGAACATCCTGGTTGCATGAGTTGGGAACAGAGTGGCTGCAGGACCACTATCTCCTGTCTCCTGGTTGACTTATCTCCTAGGGATCTGAGACTTGGTGGATAAGGGGTCATCTGAGTCTGTCAAATAATTCACTGAGCAGGAGAAAAGCTTTGGTGTCACTCAGAATTGTAGAGAGGTCTTCTTAAAGCATGAGATGGGGACCCCACACGCTCAGAGCTGTGCATGTGAGGTACACTTTTCACATGCACTCATTGCATCTTCTTGACAAGCTGAGTATATTTTACAGCCCTATGATTTATCAGGTCATATCACCTAGACTGCCATGTCCAGAATAATGCATCGAAATGTCAGAGGTGACGGAATCAGAGAGAGAAAACATATCGTTAGGATAAGATTTAGAAACAACTGCATGAGAATAGTGTTCTAAAAACAAAACTGGCCAAATTGTCTGTTTTTTAACACTCACCTGAAGTGGTGTCAGGAGCATTTCCACATAGAGTTTCATCCTCAAAACTCTGAATCTGAAAAAAAAAGAAGAGAGGAGAAGAAGTTCTTACTGATGGCTGTGATTATGGGGGGGGGGGGGTCAGGAGTGAAAACAAACCAAAAATTCTGGACATTTCAAAGCAAAACCATAAAATCTTTTAGATGGTTTATTTTTGGTTGTGTCCTCTTTAAAATACTCTTGTTATAAACCAGGTTCTATCCTTGATCAAAGTAATGAATGTATAAAGGTTCCCAACATGTAAATACACTAACAATCTTGTTTGAACAGCCTTAGAGAAATGTCCCTAGGAAAAAAAAAAAAATTACTTAGTAGAAGAAACCCAAGGAAATGTAACCATATGGAGGAAAATTCTTGCCAAACAGTGTATGTAAGGTCAGATTTTTTTTTTCCTCTAGGAATGAAGACCCATTTGACTTTTTCATAGTATCAAGGGGAACATCATGTCATGGTGCTGCATAAACTCCCTCAAAAAAAACTTAAAAGAAAAGGGGATCTATTAGATACAAGTAACACATGAACATGCATGTTGGCTGTGTCCTCCATGCAGCCTGTAGCTCAAGGGATATCTAAGTCCCACATTGTCAAAGGCTAGAAGAACATGAGAGAAAGATCACTCTATATGTGCCTGTTACTCTGTTCCCCATATAACTGCTACTGGCCATTGCCAGACTAACAGTTTAGGCAGCCTGATGGTTTCAGCCAGTACACAGTTCTTACAGCCTTAATTTAATGATGTGGTAGAGAATACTCAGAAGTTAAACAATATATCCCCTGTCTAATTTGAGCATACAGTATTTACCAAATTGTCTTAGGCATCAAACTGGGGAGTTTACGATCATCTGCATTTACTGCTCTGTCGATGCCTTCACTTTTGTGTGAACCTCAGAGCTGCAAGTCCAGCATGCTAAGTAATTTACAAAGATGTATGGGCTGCTTTGGGACTATAAATTTCCTGCGCTGGAGATCTCCAAAAGACACCCTCTTCCCCACTGAGGCTGATAATCAGGCCCATGCTCTGATTCTTGAGTCAGCTCTGCTGACATGAAGGCTGAGCCAAACCTTTCACAGAAAAATACACCTCTGGAAGGACTTGCAAAGATAAATATCCTTTCCTCGAGAAGAATGCCGCCACCTTAACCTGACCTTTTCCAGTGCTTTAGAAAATAGAAAGCTTTTTTAAGCCTTCCACCATTTCCAGCCACTCACTACTCCCTCCCCTTTTTCCCTTCCTTCCTCCCCTCCCTCCTTCCCTTCCTCCCATGCTCCATATGTTTTCAGGGGGCTGCCAACCATCCCATTTCTCCTCCTTTCTTTGATTCTTGCAGAGGCTAATTTCTGGACTCCTTTCTTTTCCTCATTCTTGAAGGATGTCTCAAAAGGGAAGAGTATTCCTGTCGATATCCCAGTGGAATCTGTATGGTTGGAGAATATCCTACCATAGCCATTTTTCTGCAGTAGTATAGTCAGAAAAACTGCTGCTTACAAAACAACTCTAGATGTAAGAAAGGGACTGGCAAGTATCCTGGTCTCTGCTACTTCATATTGAACCCCCACTGACAACCCACTGTTTCTAAAACATACAGAGAACTGAGTATCATGGACTTCACAGACTGGATAAGAGAACAAGCTGCTGTTCTGAGTTATTCTGGTTTTAGGATGCTCAGCTTAGAGAGCGATAAAATATTTCAAACTGCTATAAAACCAAGGCTAATTTTGTGATGCAACTTTCTGAAAGAGCACACCATTAAATGAGCTTAGGGGGAAAAAAAAAAAGATAGGAAAAAAATCCCCAACCCTGGTTAATGACTGGATCTGTAAAAATATCCTTTACCATATGTATTAGTGTTCCTGCAACTTCCTTCTATAAAAAAAAAAAACTAGCGCTGCAAAAAATACGTTGGCATCTTACACTATCATACCAGTTGAGTGAATCCTACCTCAATAACTTCAGTGCCAACTTCTTTGACAGTATCCTAACACAAAGACAATTTAAATTAATCAAAACCCCAATGAATAGTGTAAATCCAACTGTTTCTCCCCATAATGCTGCTGCATGGTGTTTGTTGAAATAATTTACTCTAGCTTCCATCCTGAAACAAAGATTCCAAACTTATACCATAAATATGTGTGGAGATACACTGCTAGCACAATACATGAAAATCCACCTCACCTCTTCCAGTTCAAATGAGTCCGGCAGCCTGCAGTTTAGGTCAGCCACATTTTTGACTGTGTGGTCCATCAGGAAAAGTGACTCCTTACGTGGCCTGTCTTTGGCAGGCACCTCACATGCAGGAGGAAGATGGGGCTGTTTTGCAACTAGGTGCAGTGAAGCCCAGGCTTTCCCCGATGGAGTTGGTGGGCACTGGGATGTGGGATATGCGGAGGAACCTTTGTCTCTGGGGGTTTGCTCTTGTGTCAGACCACCCAGCGTGACATGCAAAGAAAAGCCCGCCTGGACTGTTCTCCTCTCGTCCATATCTGCACAAGTACAGGGTTGCTCTTTCCTGCCGGGCAAGTCGGCTTCCCCAGGTGCCAGTGAGCTCTGGGTCAGCAGCATTGTCCGCCGAGAAGCCCTTTTCAGGAGCTGACCTATTCTTCTCTGCTTTGCTCGTGTGGCTGCAGGTTGGCTCTTCACAGCATCCAGGAGACTGGTCTCATCCCTGGCGGTGTCCTGTGCTTTGGTCTGTTGGGTGTTGATGTCGGTCAGCAAAGACGAGAGGGCGCTAGTTACGTGGTCAAGTACTTCCAGCTGTTGAAAACGTTCTTAAGTTTGGCAGAATGGAAGGCAATGTGGTTATTAAAAAACAGAATTTGAAATAATCAGATACAACGATTATTCAAACTTGTCATTGACAAGAAACATACGAAGTACATCATTCAAAAGTGGCTAAATTTTTCCATTTGCTTCCAGAAGATCCATTCAGGCTACATACAGACATCATTACATAGTTCTTTATATTAGACAAACACGCAACATTGAATTAGTTGGGTCAAGTGCAGCTGAATACTGCTTTGTATGAATAAAGGTTACAGAATCCAGCCTGAAATTCTCCAGTTGGCTGGGACAGACTTGGATGCCATTTTTGAGGACTTATTAAAATTCATGTGAATAAAGTTATTAAAATCTGATCTCAAATGTTTACAACTGGCAGCTGTCCAGGATAACTGCAAAATGCATATAGCCATTAACTGATAAAAATTGACCACACAAGCTATGTTCTCGTTTTCATAGCAGCACAAAGCAAACACTTATCCCCCAGAAACTCATAGCTGATGTCATATAAAGGCTCCCCAATTTTTTCATTGTACTAACCTCCTGTAATTTCTGGGTCATTTTTTCAATGGCATAACATCTAAAGAGAAGCAAATAATGTTTTCTCTAAGGGATTCTAGAGATTTCCATCACTACAACACTATGAAGTTATTTATACAAAGAAACATGACACATTTACTTGCACACTGTGTCTGTACCTATCCTGAGGCAATGAATATGTCACCAGGACTCCTCCTTCCTTGAGAGATTCATTGAGGACAGTAGATGTCAAAATGTTAACTTTCTTGGCTGCCATTTCTCTTAGAGAGCAGCCAAATTTACTGCATGCAGTCTGCATGCAGGCTGTTGGTAATGCTGCTTCACTGACAATTAGACAACAAGGGGATATTTAACATGGATCTGAGTTGGTCCTTTGCATTGGGGACCAATACCGTAACATTTAATTCCTGACAGTTACTATATCTCAAGAATACACCTTTTTTTTCTTTGCCTCAGACGTTGCCTGATTTTTAATATTGGAGGAAAACACTGGCATTGCTACCACTTTTAAAGACATGGTCAAAGGTTTTACCTGGTGCTGTTTAAAGGAGTTATCTGATCTATCAGCACACACAGTGTTGTATAGTTTCCATTTGCGTAAGTTCGGGGTGTCAGCATAAATAATTTTTAGTTTTGTACATCCATTGTGCTTCCACATGCTTTCCATGTAAAGCACTTTTTATCCTCAGTATTTCATCTGGCTCCCACTACATCAGGCCATAAAAATGCCAAATGCTAATCTCTTTTGACTGACAGTGGCACAGCAGTCCAGTCCTCCTTTTGATTTGAACCAGAATCAAGCTTGCTGCAATTTAAAACAGTTTTTACACACTGCTTAGCTTTTGTAAATTATTTCAAAGAGCTTGGGACATCTAAAGGACAAATCAAACAACTAGAGAAATTATAAATGAATAACATAAAAAATCCCCTCACTCATGTGCAATGTAATAAACACACAGGTCATGAAGAAATTGTGTCAGGGACAGTCTTGCTTCATGGACTATTTCCCTCCAGGCAAGCAGTCCCTTCAGTTTCTAAGCATGCTCCCCAAGGATTGTGCCTCAAATAGGCAAGAGGCTTTATAAGATCTCTTTAGTCCCTGCAGCCTGATGCAAAATAGTCTAAAACTGTAGCACAGATGAGAAATTAAAGGACATAAACTCAGATTCATTTTCACTAGAAACTTTAGCCGAAACAGCAAATGGCTGTGCTGTAAACAAGATCAATGTATTTTCAATAGAATCTGTATCTTTTATAGGGCTTCTAATGACTTTATGATCAACCATTTTATAATTTAGGAGGGGAACCTCACAGTTTTGTTCCTACTTCGCTAAATCTGGTATTACATAAACTGACATAGTCATCTACATGAAAGATTTAGAAAGTCTTCAGTAGGCCCACAGTGGAATGAAGAAACACCGAATATTTCCAGAGCCAGCAAGAAATTTTCAATCAACACCTTTTTTTTACAGCAAACAGCAGAATTTGGAAAAAAAAAAAAAAAAATTTCAGTGGGAGAATCAAGACATCTGAAATTGCTCAGTTTTCCTCAGGAAAAGTAAAAATGAAATTTCAGCATTGTCTACTTTGTTGCATATTAAAATATTTTCCCTTTTATAGACTGTCTCAACTTGAATCTTGGCAATACTGCCTTTGCTTGAATCAAAGCTGTACTTCAGAGAATGCATTTAGCAATTTACCTTTAATTTATCTTCTAGGGGTGGATTTACTGGCTGACATATATCTCCTCTCTCCTAACTGACCTGTGGTGGTCACACGACAACCATGTATCATGGGAAATGGTGTCTACCTAACACATTCATCTCACAGGGGAAAGTGAGACTTGAACTACAGCTCCAGTGAGGGCCTTGCAGCAGCTGAGACAAACAGAAATGAGTGTGAAAAATCCACAGAAACAAGACACCAAAATCCAAGTACATTTGCATATGGCAGTAGGGAAAGGTGGTTCTGAAATGTGGTGGTTTTGTTTTTATTATTAAGCGTCAGATTGAAACATTTCAACATTTCTGAACTGTGTTCAGAAACTTGAAGTTTTCAAAGAATTCAGGGATCAACGTATTCAGAAATATGATTTCTTTTCACTTAAACCTCATGGAGTTCAGCAAGGCCAAGGGCAAGGTCCTGTCCGTGGGTCGGGGCAATCCCCAGCACAAACCCCGGCTGGGCGAGGGGTGGCTGGAGAGCAGCCCCGAGGAGAGGGACTGGGGGTGCTGGTGGGGGGAAAACTGCCCGTGAGGCAGCACCGTGTGCTCACAGCCCAGAACCCACCCGTGCCCTGGGCTGCAGCCAGAGCAGGGGGGGCAGCAGGGCCAGGGAGGGGATTCTCCCCCTCTGCTCCGCTCTGGGGAGACCCCCCTGCAGTGCTGGGGCCAGCTCGGGGGCCCCCAACAGCAGAAGGACACGGAGCTGCTCGAGCGGGGCCAGAGGAGGCCACGGAGATGCTGGGGGGGCTGGAGCAGCTCCCCTGGGGGGCCAGGCTGAGAGAGTTGGGGGGGTTCAGCCTGGAGAAGAGAAGGCTCCGGGGAGCCCTTCGAGCGGCCTCCCAGGGCTTAAAGGGGGGACAGGGAAGAGGGGGGGGGACTCTGGGTCAGGGGGTGTGGGGATAGGACGAGGGGTAACAGGTTTAAATTGACAGAGGGCAGATTTAGATGAGATGTATGGCAGAAATTGTTCCCTGTGCGGGGGGTGAGGTGCTGGCCCAGGGTGCCCAGAGCAGCTGTGGCTGCCCCCTCCCTGGAAGGGTTCAAGGCCAGGTTGGACGGGGCTGGGAGCCCCCTGGGCTGGGGGAAGGGGGCCCTGCCCAGGGCAGAGGGGGTGGGATTAGATGATCTTTAAGGTCCCTTCCAACCCAAACCATTCTATGATTAAGATAACATCTGATTGTCAAGTGACTTTATCTCTTCAGTTAGGAAGTCAAGTAACTCTTCTAATGAGGTCAGTAAAATTTGCACCACTGGAAAATGATGGGGATAAGCTTTTATTTTGGATCTGGCTCAGAAACTGTAAGTGTTACCAACATTTTTGAAAAAAGCATCTTATTCTTGTGAACTGAACCTTTTGAAAACTCTCTGACAATGCTGAGGAAACAACATCAAGGGACTGGTTAATTAATAAATAACTATATAACAATCCACACATATTTTAAATGGACTAATCAGCAGTGAGGGAGACCTAGAAAACTATGTTCATGACAAGCAGGGAAGAACCAGACAGAAACAGAGAATGACTGCACTAGGAAATGAATGAAATATGAAAATGAAGAGGGATCAATCTGCTATGGAAGTCCTTGGTCTCTCTCACCTCCCTCTCCTTTTTCCTCCAGGTTTATTTTCTTCCATATTGTACCTATAATCTTTCTCCTTATCTCTCACTTTCTCAGAGTAACAAGTTGTACTAAATCAATTAACTTTCTCTGCCAATTCAGACAACAGGTGAAAGTAAATTGATAACGAGATAACTTCTCAGACATTCAATAACCCAATTTAAAAGATTCCTTCCTTTTCCATGGCTAGAGACAAATGAGAGGGATTCAGACTGCATTTGCATTGAAATGGCTCAGTGATAATAAGCCAAACGGGGTGACAATAATTGAATTAATCCAGCACTTCTCTGGGAACTGTGGTTCAATATAGTCTTGAAATCTCCAGAGGTGGCACATGGTCTGCCTCATTTTGGCACTTGCATTTCAATGCCCTGGTGAAGCAGACCTCTGACAGTAAGGAGTCTGGAGTTCCTGAAACTGTTAATGGAGAGGTAAATGCCATGGAAAACCTCTAGATCCAAACCTTCTACTAAATCTACAGAGAAGGGTCTTTTTCTGAGTCTTCTTCTAGAGGCCTTCAAAAGCACCTATTCTTCTCATTGCCATTACAGGGGATGTAGACTTCTGCTTTAGAAGAGCTGGCTCACTAGATACCTGAAAATTTAAGTGCAGTATTAGTACTGAAGGCAGATAGATTAGGTCCCATGCTAGAGATGCAACCCATTTTGAAATCTAATAAACGTGAGTTTGCCACTCCTCCTTCTTGCTATACCTCACTGCAAAAATCCTTAGACAACCTAAGGCTGGCAAGATTGGAAAAAAAAAAAAAAAGAGTTTGCAAACAAATGTCATTAGAGGATATTCCTCAGGCTAAATATGGTACATCCCTTTGTAGATGCAAGTCCTCTTCTGGAATACCAGCTGTAGGAAGGTACTTGTGCAAGATTACCTACATGGTCACTGAAACAGTCTGGCTTCTTCTGAGAGGTGTTTTAAGTGGTGGTTGGATGATCACCCACAGGAGTTGACTGACTCTCTCCACTG
The DNA here is from genome assembly GCF_018691265.1 of Tyto alba. Classification (NCBI taxonomy): domain Eukaryota; kingdom Metazoa; phylum Chordata; class Aves; order Strigiformes; family Tytonidae; genus Tyto; species Tyto alba. The sequence goes on from NW_024881322.1 coordinate 12,502,149, forward strand.
GCTATGGAGATAGAAAGACTCTACAGTGACTAAGCTTCTTGAGATGGTGCTTCAGCTGAATGCCTGTAATTTGGTGCAGTGAACCAGGCTGAGGTTAATCACTGCATGGCTAGAAACATGTAGTCAGTGAAAGAGGTAAGTATCTCTGAAGGATGAATCCCACCTCTCTTGATTAAATGTTCCCAGCCCATACTTAGGAGGCCTATAAGCAGATGGTGTGAAAACCCCCTCCCAAACTGTCAAAAGCAAGATAATATGTTTTGATGGACATCACACCCACCAAAACAGAAATTCAAATCTTATCTTACTTCACAGCAACTCCCCCATACAGATAAGCCATTAACATGTACTAAGAGTGCTCCCATTGAGGACAGCTACAGGACCAGTCATTAAATTCACACCTTGGCTTTGCACTACCTGCCTTCACTTGTGCAAACTCCTTCCCTCAGAGGCTCTTTCTCTCATTCCCTTCTAGTTCTCTACCTTCTTCCCTGAGGTCTTCATCCACCATCTACTCATACTGATTATCTCTGATCCCTCTCTCCCTCTCTCTCAGAGGAGTTAGAGAGAGAGAAGGAAAGTGAGAACTGAGAAACCTGTTTGATGTGTCAGTTTGCTGTAAATATTGAAGTGTGTGCACGGGGCTTGCTATAAAAAAAAAAAAAAAAAAAAAAAAAAAGAGAGAGAGAGAGAGAGAGAAACACATTTTCCACAATGCTCTGACATTTCTGTTTCAATTCTCATTCCATCCATACTGCTTTCTTGGTGTAATTCTAAATGGGAATGCACGGGCTATGTGAGAGATCCTGCTTCGCTGAGCATCTTAAGTAAACAGAAGATTTCAAGAGCCATCTGGCTATCCTGTGCAGCAAACATGAGGGGAAATGATGTAAAAATTGGACTTTTCAGATGGGTGATATACCAGCAAATTTAAAATGTTATTTTAATGCAGATATATCTCTAGGGTGAGGACCTTGTATTCATTTCCAAACTTCAAAATACACAAAACAAGAACAAAAACCATAAATGAATAAAAATCAAGACTGTGCGCTTTAAATGGTGCAGTATTATTGTACTTAAAATATAATGCTTGTCTACATCTTAGGGCATATTTGAACCACGAAACTGTTAGGTCCTAATTAAGGATTTGTGGGTCTGTCACACAAGCTCTGGCAGCTCTAGTCACAGGAAGTTAAGATCTCATCATTTGCTCTGCACATTTCCCCGAGAGAGGAGTCCTATGCCCACCAAGGGGAAAAAGGAATGTGAACCCATGTCTGGCCTGGCTGAATTAAAAATCCTCTATATTGGTTTAAGACACCGGTGATGGTGGGTACATGTTAATGTGCTGCCAGTGAAGTGGCTGAGGCAATGAACCCATGGTCAGTTCTGCAGCCTCTGCCACACCAATGGCAATCTCTGGTGGTGGGGTAGGTCTTACAGGGGATGGGCAGTTATGTTTTAAAATGCCACAAGTTGGTAACATCAGCACGTAAATCAGAGTCCACAGCTGAGGAGAGCTATAAAATATTTCAGTCACATTAGGAAGTATCATTGCCACAAAGGGGGATGTGAGGATCCTTGATGCCTCCTGAATACATGCTCTTTTTTCACAAATTTTCTTTCATAAGCTGCTTCTTCCCTACCCTCTCAGTTCCCATGCTATTTATGGCTAAAACTTCTCCTTTTGCCAAAATATCTCTCCTTACCATATAGGTTTGGCCTCTCAATGTCCATCCGCTGCTTCTGAGCTTCCAAAAAGACTTGGATGTTGATCCCTTTTGCTACAGAAGCACCACTGAGGAACCGAGGAGGGATTTTAGTGCAAACATCAGGTTCTTCTGTACCAAACCCCAAATCAAGCAGAATCTCCACCGGATCCTTTTCCCAGAGCATCAGCCATTCAGTGATGCTGTGGTGAAAACATGACAATTATTTGCACCACTGCCTTGGTACCACTTTTCTCTTGCAATATCTATCGCATGGTCTTGGTTTTATTAAATAATTCTCTTTTCTTCTTCTCCTCTCTTGTGGAGACTACTGCTTAAGTGAAAGTAGTAATTTTTAGTCACATTGCTCAGAGATTAATAAACATTCCTCCCCCCAGAGGAATTTGGTGGCATTGGATCTAAACAGCTTAGCAAGAACAACATTAATAAAAGGTGTAGGATCACAGCTCTGCAGGCTTGCTTCTCTCTAGGCAAAATACAGATGAAGCATGCTGCAGCTGCCATAAGACCTTGCAGCCTTTTACCTTCCCATGGATTCAAAGCCCACCACAGTTTCAGGCAGGTTTTGGTTTTTTACTGCTACAAATGCATTTGAGATCAGACACCTGTTAGTAAGAAGGTTGTTTTGCTCTTGTTAAAATAAACGAGGACATGCCTTTTACAAACAAAGCTCTTGACTGCATATTCAAAATTGTACTCACATTTGTTCATCCCTAGGTGGGCTAATATCTTGTATTCCTAGGTGGAAATGCATGGAAATAACTAACCTCTGGGGTGCACCAGTGAGTGAGTGGGAAGAGCTGAGACACTTGCTTCCTGACATAACCGGACTTTCCGAAAACTCTTGCAGGGACCTGGTTGGAAAAAAGCAACAATGAAATGTGTTTACTCATGTGCTCCTCTGGGATGTCATTATGATTTTTTCCTAGAGTAAACATTTGGATTTTTTCTTGGTTTATAACGATACGTAATAGCAATGCTTTAGAAGAAGAGTCGACATGAGAGTGTGGCAATACGCTTATTCTCGAGAACAGTATGTTACAGTAGGTGTGAGAACGTAGGTGTGAGGTACCAGTAAATGCTAATTATAAAGGTGGCAGAATGGCTCACTTTTGACAGATGGTGAATCTTTGGGGAACCTTTAGGGAGCACGGTTTCTCTAGCCACCTACTTCAAAAGATGTAATTGCTCTTAACAAAGTTTTAGAGAGACAAGGCACAATGAGTTGCAGCAGCAGGAGTGGCACCTGAGAGCAATTCTGTGCTTCCCTTCTCATTGTGTTTGTATTGGCTAATCTGCAGAGAAATAGCTGCTTTTCAGAGCCCACTCACTTGCTGAAGGAATAACCTGCATCATGGTAGTCATTCTCAATCGGTGAGACATGTTGTGTCCAAGCTTAACCTTACCTATAAATACCTATGAAGGTCAGTGGAAGCACTGCACTGATCATTTGTTTTATCATTGCAGGTTATCCACCAGCTCACATCTTAAACAGGCCCAGCGGGATATGTAGATTTTTGAATTTACACTGTTGCTATCAGTTTGAGAAGGAAAAAAACAAATAAACAACAACAAACAAAAAAAAAACAAAGCTAAAATTTCTCCTTTTATCAAAAGAAAAGGAAGCAAAAATAATTTATAACAGATCAGATCTCTATGATGTCTAACACCTACCTCCTGCAGCTTTGTACAATCATTTGTACCATTTCTGGTACTGACAAGGAAACTGCAAACAAGAAGAAATAAAAATAATTTATTTTCTTACCTTTTGTTTTTTTTCCCCTCAAACCAGAAATGCGTCAAACTAGAGAAAAGACCAGAGGACTGATTGCATTATATAAGGAAATATTTTAGCCCAAGCGGCAAAGTTGCAAAGCAATACCATTGTGGGAATCTCAACTCACAGTGCATGTTAGGCATAGGTAAATGCAGCACATGTCAATAAGAAAGGGAAAATATGTGCTCTTACATTTCAGAAACCAGTACCAGTACACTCTAAGCCCCTGCTATTTAAAAGTAAGCGTTATGAACTGGATCCTACCATCTGCTGTAGAGCCATTGAGGATATATATAGAGTAAATATGATAAAATAACTTAATTCCTCCTTTTTTAGGCAAAAAAGTACAATTAAAATATATTATTTTAAATTCTTGTTCCAGCCTATGCTGGTACAACTTTCTTGTGTATAATAGTTTTTCAAGCGTATTTCACTGAAATTTTAGGAATATTTGTGAGTACGGATTTCTTTGGGCTTTGCATCATGCTCTAAATGTGTTTGGGATGAGCAAGACAGTTGCAGGACACTTACAAGAGTTTCTGGAGGAGGAAATATTTGTCCAAGAACTGATAATATTGTTTACCGGACTCCAACTGTGCTATACCTATGAGCTGTAAGGTGTGTATTTCTTCATTTCATGATGATGAAATGGGAATAAATTGGATGCAAATATTCAGTGCCTGTAGTTATTACTTCCCCTCCCAACACTGACTTAACACACTTGTTGATCCTCTGAAAGCTGGCGCAACATTTTCCTAGGAACAGCAGTAGATATCCTTCTGCATTCTACAAGATGAATATTTTTTGTCTAGCTTTTAAAGTTTTCTTTTCTATTTAACAAAATTGTGTCAATAAAGAAGGAGAAAACATCCTTTCACACTCTCTACTGGATTATTCTTCCGCTCATAAATTCTAACATAAGTTCCTTCTGGCTTACTCAGTGCAAGGATATCCATCCAAATTGAGAACATAAAGGTTACTGACATCCTGTAATTTGCTGCGGTAACATAAACCAGACTTTCTAGCAGCAAACTGAGCATAATTTGAATAAGAATCAGCTGCTTGCTGTATACCATTTCTTACTCACGTGCCAACAGAAGCTATAGATTCACTATAAAAATGCTTGAGAATGTAAAAAATAAGATCTGAAAGTTATAGTTAATTCAATTTTTCCCTAGCAGCACGTAGGCACTTCTCTCTGTAACAGAGCATTATACCACAAACTGGCTGCTGCTGTGATTTCCTCAATATCTCATATTGTCAGGACTGAATGAACACAAGTGCTGCCAAATTAAAAACCTATCACTGTGAAACGCTGGCCAGGGTGTTAAGTAAATAATTTAATGATGAGAAACCTGGTAGTTGTAGGAGGTATAGGAAGTAGTAAGTCACCAAAAAAAATCAAATGGGCAGAACTTGATAAGTTACTGTAAGTTGGGTAAGAAGCAACAGCTGTACTGATGTGGTTGTACTCTCAAACCAGGCAAACAAACATAGAGTGTGACACCTTAACTATTGTTGTAGGCCAAAGTAAGTTGAATTGTCCTGTATTGCTGTGGGTCAAGAACATGCCAATGTACTGCTACCAAGGCTGAGCCACCCAACCTGCTAAGTGGTAGTAAACCGTTCAGGAGCCTGTGTCCACCTCGTGACTTGGACAAACTTTGCACCTCCAGGTAGTGCAACACAGGCCATTTCACTCACGGTTAGTGTCTGCTTCTTTCCTTAATGAGAAGACCCTCATGAAAAGTTCCTCATTAGAGAGCTTGACATTTTGAGATATTAGAGTTTGTTTTCTCTACATTTAAGAGGTCACGGAAATAGTAATGGGGAGGGTACGGTATTTACATTTCCTGATTTGTATAAGTATTTTGTTCCTGACACAAGAAACACTGAATCTCATTACCAAACTGGAAGATACTTTGGGGGAAATAATGCCCTTTAGAAATCTGTCAGAAAACCTTATGAAAACAAACAAACAAAAAAAAATACTTTGTAAACCAACTGTGGTGCTAATTGGTGCTCTGTTTACTGCACATCTAAGTATATCTTTGCTTATGAATAATATATTTTGCTAAGCAAAATGTGGCCTCTAATACTTGAGGGAAGATAAGGCATTTTAGCCTCAGTAATCTCTGATTAACAGGAGACAAGATTAAATCACATGTTGTTGAACTGCATCTTCTTCTTGTAAGCCCAATAAACAAAATGTGTAAATATGGAAACACCGATAAATAATACTTTGGGCTTCCAAAAGCACTAAAAATGTGGACATTTTCAGAAATATGTGAGGAGTTGTAAGGTGATTTGGACTTCTAGTTCCTTTCTTAAAAAAAATAGTCTCTGAATTCACTACATTCAACATATCAGGAAAGTAGGTGATAACAAGTGAGAAGTTCTGCATTCAGGTCAGGCAGAGTTTCAGTCACCTGAAACTCTTGTAACATAACTTCCAGACCATTTTGTGCAAACCCATCCTAGAAACCTCCACTCCTTCAGTAGAAGAAAATCAAATCATGCCAGTGGAGAAGGTGAGCCTAAGACTTTTCTGTTGAAGTCCTCATAAGATAATCTTTTCATTATGACTCCAAACAGAGGAAAAAACCTACAGTTTATCCATGAACAACACATTTTCCCAATAACCTCCCCATCCCGAGGTCTGTGGTGCTTGGTATTTTATAGTTAAGCACTCCTTATTAGAAATTATGAATGATGTTTTGTCTCACCTGTCTCCTCTTGGCCTTGCAGCTTATTCCCACTTGTAGATAGACTGTAAGATAAAAAAGATTTTAAAAGACAAATAAATTGAATCCCCCCAGAAGAATGGCTGCTTTTTCCTGAGAAGAGATGAGGTCAGGGAGGCAGTCCAATGGGCAGGCACAGGACAGGGCACAGACGAGCTGAGTGGCCATGGCTGGTAGAAAAACAGCCATAGGCTCATCTTTTCTGCCTGTGAACATCACCTACTTTCTCCTCAACATACATCAGCCTCCGTTAAGTGTTGAGATTCAAATCATCAGTTTATGCTTAAGGCAAAAACCATGAAATTTTAGCATTCTGCATGAGTAAAGGTCTGTCAGTTCTGAACTTAAATTTTACTAAGATTCTAGTTAAATCAGTTAATCTGGGGCAGGAGTGAGAAGAGTGGAAGCAAAAGCCTTTCCAGTTCATCACATAAGAGGCAGCTGTATGATAGCTCTCAGCTGATCCACGTCTGCATGGTGACTTGGTAAATATTAATGACACCAGTAATAATAGCCAGCCTCGCCATGCATGAATTTGGCTAACTTGGCTTTACCCTGCTACTGGAAAACGCTTCTATGGCTGTCACATAGATTACTGCTGTATTTTTGCTCTTTACCATACTTCTGAACATCATTTATAAGGCTGTCTCTTTTTTTTTTTTTTTTCCCCTTCTATGGCACCTAATACACTTCAGTTACATTTGCTTAAGCAGTGAATGCATGAAGTCATAGTGAAAAGTTCATGGCAAATACCAGTCTTTCAGACTTAATTTTTATCCTGAAGAAGGACAAAAAGTTAAAAAACTCAGAATTTTGGTGAAAAAAATACATTAAAATTTAAGTAAGTTAAAGGTTAAACTATATTTCCCTATAGCAGCACATTGCCTCACAGAGTTGTAAACATGTGTAACCACAGTTTGCACTACAAATCATGCTTGTGCAGCATGTCCCTTGGGGCACAAAGCATTGTGAAATTCCCATGATGTAGCAGATAGCTCGATCATCAGAAAGCTATCCAGATACATGATGGAGAATAATACCCTTCAAAGAATACCCTGGAAAAGAACAGAGCACTGAGATACATTTCTCATGAGGCACTGGGTCATAAGCAAGACATGTCATTTCAGACTGAATAGTTGTGAAAGAGTATTTTGATGTAGTTTAATGAAATTAAAATCCTATTCTTTGGTTGAAATCAGCCAACTCAGAATATTTTGTTCTGAGTTTTCAGGGGTCACAATTTTCCTACTGGAAACTTCAATACTGCAGACATAACATTTCCTGTTGAAGAAATCAAGCAACGAGTAATTAAGCAATAACGTAACCCAAACTTTAAGAACACAAGAATTCAACCAGTGATAAATATTTTTTTTATACGGAGTCTTCTAAAAATAAAAGTAGAGCTCTTAGGTAAAAAATTGCCAGGTCAATTTATAACAATTAACCACCCCACTGTATGCCTTCATTTCTGGTGAATCCTGGAATGCATGAGAAATATTGGGAGAAGGATCTAGTAATTTCCTTCAGTAATCTGAGGGCTTTTAAAAGCAAATTTGGAAAGAAAAATAAAACCCTGAAATATTAATTTGCCTCTACTATCTGCCAGTTGTCCCTATTCTGGAAGTATCTAGTAGTCCAAATGAAAATGGAAAACTAGCTTTTCTGATTCTGCATGAATGCAACCCAATGCACAGTTTCTGCATAGCTTGAAATGGGGGGGAGAGCCCACTCTTGCATGGAGGGAGGATTATCTCCTCCTTTTTTACCAAGCACGCATGAACCCTCCAGCAGAGCCAGGAACAGATCCCAAGTCTCTTTTTGTCTGATATATGTCTCTTTTCCGTTCACTTTTTCAAGCTAAAGGTAAACCAAGATGGTGCAGAAGTATTTAACTCACTGCTGAAAAATGCTATGGGCAGGCTTCTTTCCCTGCAGGTTCATCTGAAGCCACTGGGACCATCAGTTTAAGGAGCTGCTTTGCTCTCCGTGACAAAGGAGGGAGGGAAGTGCTGATTCGCAACACGGCTCAGTCAGAGGTAAGATAAAACAGGAGGTGGTCTGCCTCCTGGATTCATTAGTGTAACTCTCATTAACACAGTGAAAAGGCATGGAAAGACAGCAGCAATCAAAAGTCTTTACACTTAAGTCTTTAGAGATCCAATTTTGAGGTGTAGAATACAGTATATATGGATTTTCAAGGTTACTGTGGTTTTTTTGTTAAACTACAGAACAGATTTGTGTTCAGGCTCAATCTCTGCCTGGCTGTAACCCTGAAAGCTCGTTACTGGTGCACTGAAGATTAAGATCTCCCAGTAAACCACCATGTTTTCTCCAAACCAGTCTTTTAGGTTCTCTTTACGGTCACCACAAAGAGTAAGGCACCTCCATGGCAGTTCACCCACGTTAGGAGGAAGAGACAAGGAGCTATTTGGAGGTCCTTTTCTCCACTGACAGAAGCAGCAGCCTAGCCTTGGACTAAACACAGAGTTCTGAGATGGCTAGTGAGATCATCCTAGGAGTTAGGTGACGTACCCTCACAAGTGGCACGTTCACCCAGGCAGAAGGGAGAACAGTAGAACAAAGGTAAAGTTTTGATGAAAACAAGATCAGATTTTGCAGCACATGGTGATTTTTCTGCATCCAGCGAAGAGCAAGGAGGCAAACCACAACCACGGGAGTTAGACTACTAATTTAAGTATCTGGTACTTACACACTGGCTTCAGGGAAAATATATATCTGTACATATTTAACATTTCAATAAGAAATACAAACAGGTGCACAGATTCCACCAGAACCTCTGTGGGCAAGAACAAAAAATTAAGATTAAAAATGAAGATGGAGTTAGTGATGAAGAGCAAAGCACGAATGCTTGTCACAAGCTCACTAGTACAGAAAAAACCCCTGATGTTGTCCTCAGTCACCATGGAATGCTGAGAATCTGCAGAATCCTTTTTTCCAGTCTTACCAAGAGGTGTCATAGGAAAAGGGTGGTCTACCACTTTCAACAGTGGAGACTTTTGATGTAGGGAAATCCATGATGCTCCGCTGCACAACAGACTCCCTCCCTTGTCCATCTCAAAGGTGTGGCCAGTCAAGCTCTATTGTTGATCATGTGGTGGGATGTTATTTTTTGAGGCTGAATCCCTGGGCTGGTACTCTGGAAACATGGGTTCCTTCTTGAATGGGCAAGTTTCTTCTTTCTTTTGCACCTCAGCTTCCTGTGTGCAATGCAGATATAATAATACTGCCTCTTTCCAATGGTATCCATTTGAAGTGTAAAATTTTTTGTCAGCAGGACCTTGTACCCTGATCAGTGTAATAACGTGCTCTTTTTCTTCTTTTCAGTACCACTGTAACAGAAATTTTAAAGTCCTCTGCAATGACTAGTAGTGGGGCATCTTCTTATCTATCGATCCTCATATCTTTCAGAAATGAACCTCTTTCCACAGGTTTAGATGTGTTTGCAACCAAAAGTGAGTTTGGTATGATGTCACTGACCTAGCTGTCCAGCTGCTACCCCTCAGACAATTAAAACTGCTCCAGCAAACCAGTAAGGTAATGTTCTCACAGCCATCAATGTAATTATTAATCACGGCAATGTGGGGCTGTTTTTGAGATGGTGAGAAGGGTTGAGGAGATGGGGATGCATGTGATGAGAGATAGAAACCAGGCTGTGTCAAAGACATTCAGAGAGAAAAATGGATTAAGCCCCACAAGACCAGCTTTTAAGAGGTTCGGTATCAGTAGACATGGGGTTGAAAAGGAACACCTATTAAATGCTAGTTGATTTAGTGAATTTGGGAGGCTTTTTGTCTGACCCTGAGAACACTGGTTCAAGGAAGGCATAGCCACTGAAGAGACATCTCCACTTAGCTTTGATGAGACACTTGGTCTGCATCCCCTGGGACACTGACACCACTTCCTGAGCAAAAAGCATGTCCACCAAGGTGAACTGCAGCTAAGTGAAGTGGTTTTATGACTCTTCTGGCTTGAAAACCTGAAGGAACAATGTCTAGTTCTGCTCTAGTCACATACAACAGCCCAGATGTGACACCAGAGACAAAATATTTTGCAAAGCCAACTACCAATTAATGTCAGGGGGTGGGGGTGGAGATGAGGAGTGGAAAGTGCTTTCCTGTCCCTTTTGTGAATGTTCTTGGGACAAATAAACCAGGATACTCAACATTCTTTGAAATCACTTAGATTTTCAGTTGTAATTTGTCATTTGTAATTGGGTTGGTACATCTACAGATTTCTATTATTACCTTTTAGGAGACCTTGAGACTAATAAAAAGCCGTGAGAAGAAGAGTGAAACAACAGGTTAGAAATCTCCTTTGTGCAGAGAATGAGCTATACAGCATTAACGGTGTTTCTGAGTCCTTTGGCAGAGGGAATCCAGAGTCTCACCTACTTGCTGTGGCCTCTCAAAGTCCTCTCAGTCGGAGCACTGCAGTTACACAAGCACGGTGAGAAAATATCTGTCGCTGCATTTGGTTAAAGAAAAAAACTGCAAGGAAATACATAGTCCCATCTGTCAGAGAAGTTGCCAGGAGAAATGCCTGTGCAGCAGGAGGTCAAAGAAAGGACAGTAGTATTTTGGGGAGTAAAGGGGGAGAGGTAGGCAGAAGGACCATTTTTTTGTTAAGATGACTCACAGTGGAGGAGACACAGTGACACACCTTCTCAGGGTTAGAAGTCAAAGTTTAGCACTAGTTTAATTGAAATTAGCTCATTCCTCGGCTGAGTAATCCACCAGCCTGATTCTCCATTGCCAGATGACTTGCACAGCCATTTACAGCAGGGCACAATGAGGGTAAGATGCTACAATGGGACTGAACTGTAAATGACACAACATGAAGGGCAATAAAGAGTTTGGCCCCAGATGTGGGAAGTACAGAGGTAACTTCCATTACATCTAATTAGTGCTATCACCATTAATTTCCTGTGCATAGACAGCAGAAGACATCCTTTTGATTTCAAATTAATTAACACATAATGATTAATCTGATAGGGTACATCTTTTCAGACAAGAGTGTCCTCTTGATCACAGTTTGGGTGCCAGCACCACTCATCATCTGTGTGTTTTAATTTCTAACTGCTCTCCAGAAGCAAATTTAGCTCTGCAAATCTGTCGATGGAATGAATGACTGGCTGGTTTCCATGTTCTGTGTGTTTTGTTCATTTGATAACACACTGAGAACATCTTGGAAATATATTTTTTTTGTTGTTGTTCCTCTCCCCCTCCCCTCCAAGGAGGTTTCAAGGTAGAAATTGAGGACTCTGCATCAGTGAGAAATTTATACCAGCTCTTCACTACAGAATGCAAGAAATGAAAAGTTTCTAAAAATTGAAAACCACATAAACAGTTTATGGCAGGTTCCCAGACAGATTTGTCTCACTTCAGTTGCCAGCATTTAACAGAACCATTCTCCTTGCCATCAACTACAGTAAAGTGTGTTTGTTTCACCGAAACAGGATCTTGAACTTCATCAGCTTCACACCATATTCCTCACACTGTATGATACCTACTGAATAGCACAGTTAATATTACTCTTCCCTTTCCATTTGTCAAGTGATTACTCAATCACACTTGGTTAATATTTATCCACTTCCTTTAGATGTTTATGAATGCAAACATCTCCATATCCAGGTGCACCAATACTCAAGTAGACAGCCCACAGTTAACTTTGATATTGAGAAATATGCAACTAAACTTGCAGTTATGCAGACATTAATTAAGAGGTAGCAGCAAATCTCACATGCTTTGAGTTAGGAAGGTCTTTAAATTCCAAGACATTCCATATCCATATAGAAAAGTATTTGAGCATATTTATGGTGACTGAGCTGTTTCAGCATGGCAGCGGAATGCTAAATATGCTTTTGCAACATGAAATGTATGGGAAAAAAAAAAATGCTTTTTTTTCAGATCCCGTAGCTAGGATGGGACGTTCTTCTATTACCAGCTCTATGAACTCACGTATATAGTTTCCAAATCAATTGCTGCATTTAGGTAAGCATTAAAAAAATAAAAGAATGGGAGGAAATCAACAAAGAAGATCCTTCATACTATTACTGTGAAGTGATTTATGTGATACAGTTGTGTTCTGCATTCTGGCTCAGCCACAATTTTTATGGCAGCTCCATCAGGGAGAAAGCTCATGGTACCTATCTGACCATCTCTGCTCCAGTAAACAAGAAGAAAGATATAGCTAGCATGGTGCCCTCAGGCAGGAACAATCATAATTTCTGGTCTGTGCTATTCACTCTTTTCAGTTGCCATTTATTTGGACAAACCACTGATTGAAGATTGAAGACTTGTTTTCTTTCTGTCTTACTCAGAAGCAAAAGGAGATGACAAAAGCCTTTTCAGTCTTTAACTTTAGGACCTGACTTTGGGCAGCAAAATGAAGTCGAGATCCCCATTCCCTGCCCATCAACGTTCAAATTGTTAAGCACACTGAAATTGTAGTTGCTGTAGGAAGGTACTAATTTATTTTGTCTCTTCAGCATGCCTGCCATTTGCATTGAAAAAAATTAAGGACACTTGGTTTGCTATTCAAAGCACCCCTGGAATATCCATGTGAAAACTCACAAGTGAAGTGACTCCAGAGAATAAAGATTTTCTGGAACTTTTCCAGGTAGTGAAAACTGTAATAACACTTCAAGCCTTCTCATATGTTGGTAAATATAAATTCGGGTAGGGTTCTGTCTTTGTGAAGCCTTCGGTAAAATTTCTGTTCAGAGGCCGCAGTGTCAACCTGATCTGCTCTTTTCAAAGCACAAGTCCTAGGGCTGATGGAGACAATCGTGTTGCTCACTGTGAATAACCATATTGGAAGCCGATGGTATCATCGTGCTGCATTTTAATCACAATGTGAGCTCACTCTTAATTGAGAAGCAACGTTACAGATAACGATAAATAACAGTAGCTAAAGCTGTTTACTTTTGAAACTGTATAAGGCTGTGCTGAAGAGGGAGAGAAAGAGTTGTATTTTAAGCCTTCCAGATACATAAGGGGAAGTGCATAAATTCAATGAACGGGTCACAGGCAAAGAAACAAAACAACAGTGAAAGCAGTAACAACAACAATAATTTTGCAGTACACTCAGTTTGAGTCTGGTCCCTTTGCTAAAAAATGTACCCTGGCTGGTCGAAAGAGAGAGCCTATGAAGCTATGAAAAAAATCAAAGCTCTTTAAATCTAGACTGGAGCTCTTTTAGCTGGAATTAAAACCAGAAAAAAAAAAAAAAAAAAAAAAAGTAAAAAAGTATTTCCCACATCATATCTTACAGATCAGAAGAGGAAAAAAAAAATAGGCTTTCTAAAATTTTTAACCACTACAATGAAAAAAATGATAAAAAAATTATAAGCTCCAACCTGTATGGCTTGATCCAGCTGTTAATATAATGGAATAGTTGCAGCCTGGTGCATCTGTGCCTCTGCTCTGCCACAGACCCAAAGTCTGAAAAACTGGAGGGCAAGAACTGCTATTCTTGGCTTGGCTTTCCACCCCCATTTTTTTTTTTTTTTTTTTCTTAAAGATACCGGGAAGGGCAAGAAAAGGCTATTTGCCAACAATCGGTGTTTAAGTTGACGGTTCAGAGGGATGATTGCTTAGCCTCTAGGCAAAGAGAAAGCAGAAATCACGACTAATCGAGTTTTTAACAGTGGGAACTCCAGAAAAAGACAAGATGGGAAAGAGGGTGGAGGAGTAAGGGCAGTGATAACTGAAACGGGGCGGGGGGGGGGGGGGGCGTGGTGTGGTGGGGGTGGGGGTGGAAAAAAAGCAGAAGTTGCTTTAGTTGCTTCCATTTCCAAGAAATATATTGCTGTCCCTTTAACTCCGTATGCCTCTTTGGCACATGTACCAGGGGAAGGATTACACTTTACTAAGGAAGTAATGCAAACTTGTCTTCATTTGGTTACCATGGATATGGCACTATGTGAGACAAAGCCTCCCATTTGCATTGCAAACAACCAGGAGCAGTGAAGGACACCCAACTTGATATTCTGGCCACAGAGTGTCCCAGGTTCTTCCTCGTGACTGATCACAAGTAAAACAACCACCAGCTTTGGGTCTGTGCTTGGTACCAAGAGGATGAGAGTAAGGGATGTTGCATTTCAGATGAAGAAGGAAGAGGTAGAATCACACACATCTGCAGAACAAATGGCATTTCCTGTGCTACCTAGTGTGAAATAGCTAACAGATAGGTATGCTGATCATTTAGCTTCCCAGCTTTTTTCCCCTGGGGTACTAGAGCTGAATCAATATGTTGGTAATCTGGAATAAGTGATTTCCACAAACACTGGAATGCAATAGGAAGCAGCCAAGCCTTATGATTGCTGGTCTTTTATGCAACAGTTTTTATCTAGCTGAGTGTCCTCTTCATTCTGCAGAAGTACTGCATAAAGTACCTTAATTTTATACAAAATCCAGTTAAATGAGCAAGATGAACAGTCCCCTAAGCAGATCTAGTGGGAACCAGCACAGTACAATTAATAGCAAAGAGGGAAATTGTCTTGTTTCCCTAAAACAAATTGCAGATGATTGTTTGTCTATTAGATTGCTAGATTGTCAGTAATTCTTTTTGATTGTTTTAAGATCTGCCAGATATATAGTCACACATCATTTTTGTTTCAATTGACATGGAATAAAAATGGTATGACCCTGCTTCTATGGGTAAAAATGGCCAAATTGTCATCGGTTTGAGTGAAAGAAGAACTGCAACCCAAATGGCTAGCCCACATCCGTGAATCAAGGGTTTTCTTTCCAAGGGATTTTAGGCATGGATTAACCAGAACAATAGATCAGATATCTGGCAAAAACATTGTTTCCTCCCTTAGCACTGGACTAGGCACATCTCTGATGGGGCCAGGCCAGCTATATCATTCCAGGATACTACTCTTGGCTCCCCACTTCGGGAGAGTGGCCCACAGCTGGTGACAGGGCACCAGCACCATCTTTCCTTTGATAAGAAGGGTGCAGCCAGACCTCCCTCTGTCCTTACACCACTGTTCTCTGTGGGTACAGGGGGATAATTAGGACCACCAACCCTTCAGTTGCCCACCGAAGGGTCCACAAAATAGTAGCTTTGCACCGATATAATCCCACTTGCATCAGCGGATTTGTTTCCTGCTGGTGTTGCGAGTGAGAGAAACATCAGCCCCAGATGTGCTTGCCTTTTCCCTTTCTTCTAAAGCAAGGAGCTAGTGCTATGACTGAAATTTTGTCAGGCCTTTCAATGATTATTCTGCTGGGGAGAGGGACAGGGAAGGGACAAGTGTTAAACACAGAAATATTGCCCCAGCCTCGTGGTGCCTGTGTAAGAACCACTGGACTTTGTAGCACACGCCTCAGTCCTTTCCTGCCCTTTCAGAGCAGCTGACAATGAAATAAAGCCCTGTGTCTACTCTTCCTTCTGCACCAGCCCGCGAAGCAGGTCAAGAATGGAGAGGGAGGAGGGTGGGACTTGAAATGGGAGCAAATACCTTGACCAAAAGTGCTCTCTGCAATCCTCTGACAGCTCTCCAGGGCTTCAACTCCTCAGCCTCCCCTTGCAGTGGTGCAGAGCAGGGACACATCGCCCGTGGGCTGCTCTTGGTGCTCTTCCAGATGCACCCTGCAGCAGCAACAGGGAAGAGTAGAAAACGGCAGTGCCAGCCTGTACTCTCAGGCCAAAGAGAATGTAAATTTCCTCAAAAGACGTAGGTCTCCTCAAAAAAATGAATTTAGCATTTTGTTTACTTTTAGTCCCATCCTCCTGCCTTGCAGGATCCTTTCTTTCCTCTGCAACAAGATTAGTTAGGAAATAGTTTTCTTGGCGTTTCTTTAAACCCTAGTACATCAGCCAGTAAAGATGTAGTGAGGCAGGAGGGATGGTAAGTCTTGAGAGACAAAATGACTCGGAGTGAATAATTTATGAAAAGCACTGTTTTCTTTAATGTCTGAAAATAAGTTTGGACTCAGTCTTCCAATCAATAGGTCTGTTCTGTCTGTGTGTTCAGTCCTCTGTTTATTTTAATACAAAACAATTTTTTGCTTTAATTCTATTAATTCTGCAAAACCACAAGAGGAATGGGAAAAGTAGCATTCCCTGCCTCCTCACATCAGCATGACTGCAAATTCTATACGGTAATGCTGAATCTATAAATGGTAGATATCCTGCTATTTCCACTGGTTTCAAGGGAATTACAGACAGATATTCCAGAAGAGGTAAATGGCCTGTTATTTTTATTTTTAGCATTGTCAGAGCCAGGAATAGCTCACCCTGACTCTTATGGACAAGGCTAACTTTGCAGAACTGACATTCAGAACATTTGTTTTTCCTTCTTGATGAAACTGAGATCTTTAAGTCATAAAATATACAGCACTAGTTAAGTGTATTGGCCCTTGCAATGTCATTCTTACAGGGTTCACTTCTAAGTGTAGCATCAGTGCAAACTATTTTTACATTTGCTGCTATTTATAGCAATACAGTTCAAGTTGAATCTGTTTCTCACCAACCTTTATATCTTACCCCACCCTTACGTATGATCTCAGATTTCTTATTTGATGATAACAGTGCAAAAAGCCAGTACCAGTTACGGGATGGGTATGCATTTCATTAATATCTCAATAACATCCTGACACAGGGAAGCAAACACTGATTCTCCTTGCTTTCAGCTAGTTGTACCCAATTTTGCCATGATTTTGGAACAGATTTGGATAGCTTTAAGTTAGTTCACAAGCAGCCTGGCTGACTTCAGTGAGAAGCCAGCGTGCTTGGTATGTGTCAGCGTATAATGAAAGAAATCAGATGAGGCTGACCTCTTGTCTCGAATGAGGGATACTACATGTTCAGCAGAATTGCTCTGACAAGTGTTTAACCATAATTACTCTCTTCTTTCTCTCTTCAGTACAAAGTTTCAAATGATTTTTCTTTCATATGGAAGTAGACAGGCTTTGCCCAAAATTACTCCCAATGTCACTGACAGCCACTTCAGGTCTACTTCTGAAACTACAAAAGTCAATTGAAAATTACCCACTGAGAATTTGGTTTAGGCTTCATCCATACCAGACTCTGCTAGCCATCACTTACATTAATTTCCCCCATCTGTGAAATGACACAGGAAATCCTGAGGGCAAACATTTTAGTTTTCTGTGTTGATAAGAGTATGCTTTGCATACTGGGAGCGCACAGGTGGGTGGACTGTAAGCATATGTCATCATTTGTGTTGTAGGCCAGATTTTATGTCCCTTAGTCAGACAAAGATGTCATTTAAACAATGGCTAATCCTATCTCTATGTCTGAGAAAACAAAGAATATAGCTGATAAGTCAATAACTTAATCTGACTTTATACAGACCAATAAAACTATACGGCTCAAAATCTTAGATAGTGGCATCGTTAGACACTGTATATTTAATTACTCAGTGACATAAGCTTCAAGCTTTAGCTGGTTGTAATAGAGTTGTCCCATGCAATGGAGTAATACAGGATGAGACACAGTTGTGCTCTGTTAGGCACACCTTCCCTCTCAATGAGATGTGCCTGTGTGTAGTGGAACAGCAGAAAAATAATTTTGTCCTCCAAAGATACTTGCCTTGGCATCACCCTTCTGCCAGCAGTGCTTGTCTGGGGCAGGCTTACGATACAAATGCAGCTTCAATAAAGAATAAGGGAAAGAAAACACGGCTTACCTGGGCCAACACAGGTACCACAAAGCATGCTCTATCGCTCCTTCAGAAGCTAGAGCAGGGATGGGAGAGCCTCTCCAGCAGCAGTCTCATGTAAGCTCAACAGCTCTGAAAATCTCTTGCAGCTCTCCTGTTCCTAAAGGAGAGAGGACAAACATTTGCCTAACCTGGGCTGATATTTTCATAATCCCCACCCATTCACGCCAAAAAGAAATCTGTTTTTCAAATACGCTTTGTCCACTCTGTGTCACATAAGTTTTTTCAAGAATAGACGTGTTCAGGAAGTTTTGAATTGTTGAGTTTTTTCTTAAAGTGGTGTGGGAAGTTGTTGTGGTGCAGATTTTAGGGCCAGCAAAACCTGTTGTGAGGGCTGTTGATGCCACAAGCCAACCTTTCTGTACACAGAGTCGTATGCAAATGCAAAACAATTGGGCAGCCCTGCATGATGAGGCAGACACAGGCTGGGAAGAGGTCCCAACCAAATCCAAAACTGGACTGTCTTAACATAGTCAGTCCACGCCATCGTCTACAGGTATGAAGGTCCAGATGTCCAGAAGAAGCCAGCCTGCCCAACTGTCAGTCTGGTGCCCAGGGACGGTGGTGACCGCAGAGCTCATCAAGAACTGTAAAAATTCCCGGTGCCTTCAAAACTCATGGAAATGACACGAAGCGCTTTCAAACATCAATCCCAAGAACAAACAAGATTTTTGAAACAAACAGGCGAGCTAACAAAAACAAATTCAGCACTTGAAAACTAATGAAAATAACAACACAGCCAAAGCCTACAAAGCTGCTCTCATTAGACTTGAAAAAAAGTAAACAGCCTGACAAACAACAAATCCAACCTTGTAAAGCTATGTCAGAAGCACAATATTCCCAAACACACAACTGCTGCAGGGTGTGCCATTTCAGCTGGGGACAAGGACGCTCTCAATAGCCCCAGTACACCAGAGATATGGAGCAGACCAGCTAGCATGGACAGCACCCAGGGTAAATCTCATGTTCCCAGCCTGGCTCGGCCTCCAACTTCTACTAAGTATTTTGGGCAAGTAATTTGACTTCTCCGTCTCTACACTGCACCCGTTGTGAAATAAGGATTCTAGCAACCTGGCACTTGTATAAGGTATGCATACCACTTTACACATTAATACTATATATTCCCCATGGCCATCTAAATTCAGTCCTCACCAAGGATAAAACATCTCTGCAAGCACATGCTACAAACTCAGAAAGCAGCACTTGTGAGGGAGAGGATGACCTCGAGCAGCCCTTTGACCAAGAATCCTGACCAGAAAAGTCTTCCTAATGTTTCCCTCCATGTGTATGAAAGATCAGAGTTCATACTGGAGGATCTTAATGAGCTAGCCAGATCAGGAAACTTTAGTCAAGTAGATTAACTAAACTATTACTGAGACTTCTAAAAACAAGAACAACATAAAATTTAGGAATCCAGACTGGAACTCTGGAAGAGCTCCTGGAGGGGAGATACTTACTGTGCATGAATACACATAAATAACACATTATTTCATTTATACTTTCCCCTTTCTTTCTCCCAATCTCCTACACTTTTTGGCTTCCCTCCTCATCAGTGAGGAAGTCAAAAACACAACCCACTGGTTTCACATGTAACTTCAGTTCATTTGCTATCCCTTCTTGCTCACGCTTGAGGATAGATGTACAAAACTGGAAGTTATATAGGCACAACGGAGCTGCACTGAGCTCCATCAAACTTTGGTGTACAGTGCTAACTAGTTTGCACTTTTGCATGACATTTTACCAGAGATAAACAAGTTTAATAGCACTAGATGATATTGCTGCAAGAAGCAGCAAGACGCCCAGCAGAGTCTGCAAGGATGTGTCTAAACACAAAGTTGTCTTGCATGATATTCATATGGCAAACTCACCCTCACAAAATTACTTATTTTCCCTAGTGAAACCCAGGCCTCTTAAGAAGGAAAATGTCACCCAGCCTGGATTAGCAATTTATCTGCACTTGTCCTCCCTTTGTTTTTCAGAGCGTTCAGTGGACCATTGTACTAAAGAGGTGAAGTGAGAAAAATCAAATTAAAGAGGCTAACAGAAATAAACCAGCTTATTTTCCACAGCTTTTTAACCAAGCCAGATATTGTATCCCATTGTCTTTGTAACAGCCAGTATGATGCAATTTATCATTACCATGAACACAATTTATTGAACATACAAAAAAATCCTTCAATAATGGTTTTCATCAGTACTTAGAAACTGGGTTTCAAAGACATCTCACCCTCCAATATGTAACTGCTGGATCAAATGGCATTCTCAGTTTTGTCTCCAAACTTTCCCCGTGTAGAAAATCCTTTGATTTTATTTAGATTTCTTATTTTTCCACCCTTATTATTTAATACTGTTTCCTTTTTTTCCCCAAAAGTATCAACTGAAATTTTATAAACTCTTTCAAACCCATTAAATGTCTATTTCGGTAATAGAAAAAACAACTGATTTTATTGTTATAATTTAGTTTAAAAAAATGTATTTGAATAAACTCCATCTCTATGTAAAAGAAAACCTTTCAGACTGGAAAGAAAAAAGATTTTGTGATGAAAATGCTTTAATGGAAGGTTTTTAACAAGTCCAGAAGAAAGTCTATCCTAAAAAGTTTCAGATCAAGAGCTGGTGAAGATTTCTATATTCTGTATAGAACATTTCTATATTCTATATAGAACATTTATAGAAAATGTTCTTGTTTTGGCAGAACAATATTTTTATTGAGGAAAACATCAAAAAATATTCTAACTGTTTTACCTCTAATTCCTCTCCCTGCTCCTCCCTTAATCTCAAATTACTCTGGGGAGTTGTGTCCTGTTAAAAGACACATCCATCTTTCAGGAACAAATGTTATAAATTTCTGAGACACACAGTGTGATGAATGTGATTGCCACACAGTGGTAAGCTGCTCCTCAGGTTTGCAGGCAAATGTTTTGAATTTGGTGGGAAACCACAGCACATTCACATCCTTTCCTCCATGTATTTTTTCACTTTATATAAAGAAAACCTTGTCTGGGACTTCAGAGTGGATATGCTTTGGTGTGACCCTTGGTAGAGGATGAAAGGCAAATACTTGTCACCTCAGTTCCATACAAGCCGAAGACCAGGGATTAAAATGTTTCTCATTCATTACTGGGGGGTATTCAGTCTTCCCCACTGCAAAGGATGTGGGATTGCACTGACAACTCTGAGGTACACAGAGTGGATTTGCACAAACACCCCAATGGCCATATTTCCTTCCTCATCTCAGTGTGATCCCACTGAATCCAGAGCAACTGGCCAGCGTTTAGGCTCAGAAGCAGTAAAGAATGTGCTTAGAATTAATCACAGTTTTCAATGTTTTGCTGATAAAAACAGACTCATACTTGAAATTAAGCAAGCTGGACTCAGCCCTTCAGTGGTAGGCTTTCTGACAACTTTTCTGCAATAATATTCTAAATTTTCCTTCTCCATCTCTTGTAAAACAAAATAAAACTCAAATAGCTCAGCTTCTTCCTCAGAGATTTAAACTCAGATTCCTTCTGCACAAATAAAATCTAAAAGTTTGGTTAGTGAGCTGTGACACCAAAGTGAAACTATTCCTCTCAGAGCTATTCCTAGAGTACTAGGTAAAAAAAGAGAACATTTTTCAATAGGACAGTCATTAATGAAGAACTATTTGCATATGTACATGTGTCTGCTTTTCTATGGATGTGTATGGGGAGTGTACAAAATTAGAAGAAAGTGCTGAAAGTATATTTTTACAGCATTCTCTGTGAAGTTAGCCAGAAACATGACGAGGAACAAATCTGGCTGGAAACAACTAATATGTGTTCTCTTGCAACCCATGACACAAAGAACTCATTCTGGGCTCTTGCCATGTCTTTTCTGTCCCCTTTTGGTCACACGGGAGACTAAATCAGAGTGCTAAAGAGAATTTGGGAAAACAGCAAATAAACGACCAGGCCTGCCCTGTCCTGTGACTTCAGGCTCCCTAGAGATGTCTGGTTGGAAAGTTTCTGAGGAACTTTCTTTCCCCAGTGAAAAATGGGGTTATGTTGAAATTGAGATTCTTATGAGAATTAAGCTTTCACAAGCTGGGATTTTTTTTTTTTAATGTGTTTTGTTGTTATTGTAGTTGGTTTTGTTTTGTTTTGTTTTGTTTTTTAATTGCTTTTAAACAAGCACATTTAGAGAGACACTCCAGTATTTTCACACCCCATTTTTCCTCTCTGCTACTGTGCTAAAACTGATAAACATTGCTCAGCAACTACAAAAAGTGGGTAAAAAACCCCTTTTATTCTTGATCACTTTCAGATCTTTGTCAATAACAAAAGTGTGTGGACATGGGCATAGAAAATAGTATGCTGGTATCCAGACAATGGTACTGTGACTTTAGGTAACATTTTCAAAACTGCCATGATCTAGGAAATCTATATGGCCATAATTTTCTATCTCTCCAGGCCTGCATACACATCAATATCACTGTCTATGGAAAGTCTGTTGATTGTTATCATTCTCTAAGTGACCTTTATAGGAGGAGGCAGAAAAGGAGGTAGTAAATTACATATTCTATAAACATGATTCAGAACATAAACATTTTGGATCCTATAGAAAGATTAGAAAGACAGACTCTATTAATAAGTGCAGAAAGACGATCTTCTTCCAAATCAAATCCACCTTCTATACAGAAAGGAATAAAATTATTCTCCTATTACTTATGTGATATAATTTTAACCTTGCTAGGAGTTTATTCATTATTTTTAAAGAAAGGATGCTGCAAGAATGGGTGACATAGTCAAAACACTTTATATAAGAACAAATATTTTAGGGTCACTGTCTTTTCTTTAGTATTCAACATTTGTGACATCCTCCCTAATATTCCTTGGGCCTATATCTTTTCTTGATACCGAAGACAGCTGACAATCTTATAACAGACAGCATCCTGAAATATTCCATTTCCCCTTAGAAGATCGCTGCTGTAAAATACACTGAGGAAGCAGGACAACAGCATTTGGACAGGAATGTTTATGAAAAGACCTGGATAATATTTGATTAATTGGATAGACGTGCAAATTTCCACCAGCAGAGGTCATTTTCACTCTAGAATGAGTTAAGGAGCTCATGAAAAGCTCAATCCTTTTATCTAAGGGAATATCTTAAAAACAGTCCCAATGCCCAGTGTATTCTTCATTGAAGCAAATGATCTGGGGTGGGATATAGAGCATATTAAAAAGCTTAAGCAAACCCTCTTAATTTGATCAAACAAATTCAGTCTGTGCTGTGAAATATCAACAAAACCCCTGCTTTCACATTTCTTGTGCATATGGGATTGGTCAATTTAAGCAACCCTGATGGCCGAAATATTTATCCGGAGTAATTATACTTGCCTGGGAAAAACTTGCCTATGCAACACTGAAACTTCGTATAAGTCTCAGGAAGAATGCAGTGGGCAAATGGGAGCCATCTGTTTTCTCCCTTTTCTTTCTCGTGTCTACCAGCATCATCTGCAACTCCCTTTCCAGAAGGCCAAATCCCACCCTCACATACACTGCCTCAGTGGCACGGCTGTCGTTAAGGGACATCTGACAAACGGACTGTGTTCGCAAGGACATACTCATGCATACCATTCACCCAAAGATCAAACTGTGAAGTAATACATACCGACATTTGACTTTTAGGAAAGGGGTGAATTTTAGGTTTTTAGCTTTAGCAAAGGTAAGAGTTGTTATTTAGAGAAGGAACTTGGAACTTAAAAAAGAAAAAAGTTAAAAATTAAGTAATAGCTGTTAGACACAGCTATGACATGAACCTGGGAAAGCATTAAAGTGTTCTACTGTAACAAATTAAAAATAGAAACAAAGGGAAATGGGAAATTTGATAAAATGTGCAATCATCCAAAATGAACATTGAGAATAACACAATGATTTAGGGAAGTAGACACATATAAGAGGAGAGTTGATAGGAACTATTCCTCATATAATCATACTGGGAAACACACCTATGCTGCATATCAGGGAGCTTTGATTTTTTGGCTTGTGTTGTCATCTTACAGGTGGCAAGATACTCAGAAAACACATTTCCCTCTACATTGTCACACTGCCATTAAAACACCTGGACTCACTGGCCAAACATCTCTCTACTATTTAGTTTTTCCTTTACTGAGACTACAAGTTTCCACTTGTATTGTGATACCTGCTGAAGAAACACAGTATAAGGCTAGTATTGTTTAACATCCTCACAGATTTTACCACCTGTAACATCACATTATTTTTTTCCCCCATCCCAACAGGGGCAAGTACCCCACTGCACTAGGCACTGTGTAAATGTCATAAGCAAGTACTATCTTCTACATGCATAGAAATAATTTTAAAATCATTGTAACACAAGGAACATAATTTTATAGCTCATTTGGAGCTCTAGAACATTTTTCTAGCAAGATACATTAATTTTTTAAACTGTCAGATAAATTGTCCTTATCTTTCACACTCAGAATTTTGGTGAACTTCCTACCCCAAAACCTACTGTGGGACTGGATGATGCATGTGAAACTGCATAGATGATGCTACTTTGTCTGTCAGCTGTTTTGAGAAGGCCAATATATTTTGACTTGTTATAAAGCAGTCCCAGGACAGAAAGCCAGTTGCAAACTGGACTGTGGACAGGCTGGTGTCTTGCACAATAACACGCTCAGCAAAGTTGGGCTTGAGTTTGATCCAAAGTGCCTGAAAGACAATGGAAAAACTTTGAATTAGGCCCAGTGACAAAGATAGTGAGGGACGGGGTATTTTTATAAATGTCACAAAGACTGTTATTGGGAGCAAAAGGAAAGAGGGAGGAAAAAATGTGAAATATTCCTTCTAAGTCTGAAAATACTGCTCAGCAATCACTATATAGCAATTAATGCTTGGCAAAGCAATAATATCCCTATTTCTCCTTGTTTTACACCAAGGACCGAAAGAAGAGTTGAAGGAGATTAATTACTTTGCCTGCTAATCAATGCAAAGACATATTTTTCTGCTCCTCCATCTCATAATTTTTATTTCATCTAGTTTGGGTTTTTTTAGGGTTGCCAGATGTCCCAGTTTCACTGGGACAATCCTGGTTTTTGAAGGTACATCCCATCTGCTCCTGAAAATATTTCTGTTCACTGCTCTCTTGTTGATTGTGTGCTTTTAGAGCAGCCAGCCAGCAAAGGACTGCAGGAGAGAGGCTGACAAATTATTATCAAACTATAAAAAGCTGCCCATATTTCCCCAATGCTGAAAATTAATTCCGTAGGGACATTTTTTCACAGAATGTAAATGGTCACCATGGCACACAAGAAATTATGATTACAAGTCCCACTGCTGCTCGGAGATTGCCCCTTAATGTGTGTACACTTCAAACTGGAAGCGGTACTTCTGCCCTTCCTGGGCTGGCCAAGCTCTCATCACAGAGGGAGCCCTGAATTTTTTGATCGTGCAGCCAAGAAAAGAGATCCTCTAAAATCAGTGTGGGGCAGGATATTTCAGGAAAACCTCAAAGCAAGAGCCAGACTTAGATGCAGAGGCAGAGGATGAGCAGTGAGGAGACTGTGCTGCATCCCTGACCCAGGAAGGTCCCGCAAGGGCAGGAGGCGACAGGTTGATTAGCCCAAAGTATCTAGAGAAAGTGGGAGCTCACTCCTACACTTTCAACTCCAGATCTATTTCACAGCTGCTAGCTCCCATGAATTTATCACAGTCATAATGAATGCATCACAATATTATTCCTAAAGCTTCAGCTACTGGAGTCATGTGAATCTTTAAGAAACAAAGCTGTTCATTAAGAACAGAAAGCGAGTTTATGGTCCCAATTACATAGAGCTTGAAAAATCGACTGTGAAAGGACAAATGAAAAGCATGCCAAGACAGTTATTTTCCATTCCTTTTCATGCTGTTCTTCCTAGGCTTGACTCATGGATCCTGAATGCTTGGGGAGAACAGGAGAAGTTCAAGAAAAAGAGAAAACGGTGATACCTCAAATGGGAGGCCATCTTCCTCCAATCTGGTGCCACATTTGCAAACAAATCCCATCACAATTTCTCCTGTGCATTCCCTCAGACTTAACAACATTCACACAACTACTTCACTTTGTTCCAGAAAACATCTCATTAAGAACTGCCTTTGTCACAAAGACTGCAAAGGACTGGACAACATTTACACTGCAGGTTGTTGTGCTGAAAATAGAGGTGTACAACTTCCAAAAGTTATGCTTCTTAACTGCTTGCCTTTTCTCCCCAGAAGTGTGGGAAATTACAGAGGAAAAAAAGATCTATAGTTTTCACTCATCCATCAATACAAACAAATATTTGAGATCTTTAAGAATTAGAAATATGGTAAATATATTTCAGCTAGTACATACAAAATACTGTTAGTATATTTATAAATTATATCAGTACAAACCTGTTATTGCAAATAAGAGCACACAGGAATACCAAGTTTCTGATGGGAGAGAGGGTTTACCTAGTCATAAAAACATTCAAAACTGGAAAGAGTAGAGTATAAAAAAACAAAACCTACCAATCCTGCTTATGTGAAATCTAAATGAAAGATTACATCCATGAAACTCACACCTCTAGAACGGGATTCATTAGTCCAAATGATTGACTTGTAAAGGGGGCCAGACTTACTAGATCAGGTACAGAAATTTGCACTCCAGACAGCTGGAATGAGATGGGATGCATTCCATTCCTAACACGCTCATACAGACAGAGGAATACCGTTTTTAAAGAGTTTGAAAAGCCACCATAGCTGCCCAATACTTATTGAATGTAACAAACTGGGATATTAAGTACTAACAACATATTTACCTTAAAGCACACTGGAGTCATAAGGGACTAATACTGTCTGGAACCAGTAATTTCACCTGAAATACTTATTCAGTACAGAAACCATTCTGAAGGACTGAAGTAGAGCAATAAATATGATTCTCTTGTTTTCTTCTGGGGTAAAAAATTTAGTGGGAGAACAACTTTGTTTTTTACCTCTGCATTTCTAATTGATGGATGGAAATTCTAGAGACACTTATCCTGCCCTTCCAGCTCTGCCTACAATGGTCAGCTGTCTCACTGGTCACCACAGTCCTTCTACATCTTCTCAGGATAAATGTCTTACCTCCAAACACAAGTTCACTGGAGAAGAAAATTTATTTTTTCTTGCATAGCAAGGTCCAACTTACAAGGAGGTGATTGATAACTGTTCCCATCCTGCTGCAAGACTCTTCTAAGCACACCCTGTGACACCTCCACATCTCCTCCAGCACTGTAGTGGCCCATCGTGGCCAGGTCTGAGCTTGTTCATTGCTGGAGCACGACCCACATGTCCTTCTCTGGGAAGAGGTTTGGGGAAGGAAGGTCCCATTTTGTGCTTAATGAAGTACCTGTTACAGCATCGCTGCATCAGCACGGGGTCCTTGCAGGATGCGGTGCTTTTAGGGCAGCACACAACAGCCGGGCTGCAAGCTCACGGATCACAAACCACTGAACTGATAAAAAAATGAAGTACATTAGTTGGCAAACATGAGTACCAGCAGTTTCTGACAAATGAATTAAAACTCTGCAGCTGTGTGCAACCTACCTGAACTTGTTCTGTCCACTCTGATGGCATAACTAAGACATAAGTTAAATTGATAGCAGACAGTAAGGAAAGCAATGACTGGTAGAGCTATGAGAGAAGGTTTTGAGATTATGATTCCCTAATACTATGGAAGATATTTCATACTGGCATGCTGGTTAAAACTAAAACCCCACCTGTAAAATACACTTTTTTGCATGCAAGGTGCCATTTGCAAATGTGGAGAGATACGCCCCAAAGGTCACAAGACAGAGGTATTCTTCAAAGGTCACAAGAAAGGCAATTACTCCTTAGTATCTTAATTTACCCAGTCTGTGGATTCAGCTGACCACAGTACTTGCTTGTTTTTTGTGTATAATATTAGACCTATATTATCTGCAATATATGGAAGTTATAAAGTTTATTGCCAAATGCCTGTAAAGGAGTCAAAACACCCCTACGACTTACCAGCAAGCATCTCAATAATTCCTGTAACAGTGACAGCAATAGCAGCACCACCGTTTACACAAAAGATTTGCAGAAACTCTTTCTGGCTGATACATCCTATGTTTTCAATAAGGATGCCAGTCGTTTTTCATTTGACATTTGTTCTATCTGAGTTAAAAAGATGTTAAATTAAATTTTAAAGCTGCACAGATACGATTCTAGGTGCATGGCGTGAAGCAGCACAAACAAAGCCTCTTACCATTTTTCACTTTTCTCCACATGGTGGTTTTGTTGCTTTCATCAAAGGCAGGAAAAGTACTTTCACTCAATAAACAATCTCAAGTGTCATCCTTAAGTAGTTGAAGTCTCTGCAAACAAAACCACTACAACCTGGTGTTTGTATAAAGATACTCTCTTTTTTGGGTCCCTCAGACCTGTCCTCTCTGCTGGGTGAAATAAAAATTTTTGTCCTACTATGTGCCTGGCAAAGAGCAATGAGCAAGTATGGATGAATCTTATAGTCCAAGTATACTGAACCTGTCACTTCCAGGATACATCTGATTCACATGGTGTTTACCACAAAGACTGCCTGCATACATGCAACATATCTGATGCTCCCCAAATACTGTTCACTCACTGGGAAGTGCATGTGCAAGTATTTCTGTCCAGGAAACATGCTAGGCTCACTCTTGTTATGAAATGCAGTTCCCACAGTTTGATTAGTTTCTTCTATGCCCCATGTCAGCTCAGCACTTCACTGCGCGGGTAGGTATGGAATTTAAATACCAAAGTAAATGCATTTTTTGTATCAGAACTATTGCCATCGCTTAGTCCAACCTGGATACAGAGAGATCAAGCAAAGTGTGAACACTCATTAATTCCAGACACCAAAGAGGTTCAGCTTCATAGACCTCTAAACTACAGGCAACTGCTCAAAAAAACAGTGCATCACTAGAGTATTGTATGTTCTATGAGCAGGTTGAAAAGCAATCGAGAAAGATCCAAAGACAATTCTGCCTCTAGGATGAATTAATTGAGAGAAAGGAAAACAATGCTGTTAAATAAGAAATGACACAGACTTTTATTTGAATTTGAAACAAATCAGATCACAGACCTTTGGGGAAGTGTAAAAGACTGTATTTGATTGTTTCCTATTTCTTACCCTTATTTTCTCTAATTGTGATCAAGACAGGAAGGGCCAGCACTGGCATACAAAAGAAGAAAACATAATTAAAAGTGTTCTCACTGTGACAGACTAAAGCATCAAAAACATTGCAAAAGCCTTTATTAAATATGTAAAGCTATTGTGAATACACGCTTAAGTGCTTTATTGCTCTGGAAATGTGGTCTTTTATTTCTCAGACAAGATGAAACAGAATAAAGAAAGAGAGAAAAGGGAGTTGCTTTAAGTCCTACATTGCACATCTGGTACTACAGAAGCCTTACAGCAAGGGGTTTTGGCAGACCCCAGCGCCAGGCCTGGCTGCTTGTGGTCCCACGTGCAGCAACCCAGCATAGCAGGGCAAAGGGAGATAAAGTGACCATCACCCCAGTTTGGAGCTCCTGCTTTCCACGCCCAAATAATTCATCAGGCCAGGAAGCAGGGAAAGAGGAAAAGTGGACATTTAATTACTTGACTCTGTGTCTTTCCTCCTTTGCTCTCTGAAAATGCGGACATGCTACAGGCCTCACAGAAGCTTCACCCTCAGGGAAGCAGAGGAGCCCACTAAAAGGGCTTTCTCAGCTTGTCTGCCTTGGGTCAGCCTTTGCGTCTGGGCTCCCATGCTCTCACACGGCCCCACATGGCTTGGAGACTCTTCGGACACTGCCCAGCCCCTGTCGTTTGTTCCTGCTGCAGGAACAAATCACCCGCTACTCGCTCGTGCCCTTTCCGTCTTTTGCAAAACAGCCTCAGCTGGGAGCCTGAGCACAGAACGATATTCGATAAGTGCCCCCAAACATTTGCTGGGAAGATGTCTATCTAGATCCACCAAGTTGATTTCCTGCTTGGTGATCCAGTATGCCCCTGTTCAGCTAGGGTAATGTCTGCACGCAGGGAAATTTTGTGTCCCAACAGAGTGATACTATATTTTGTCTCACAGATAAGATTGCATATGGGATTTCCAAAATTGTTACAGATTGATATTTTAAGTGATTGCACAGCAGCTCCGTGTCTGCTATGTGCCTCACTAGCAGATAGGATACTCCCTAGTCCTAAATTCAAAAGAAATCTCATGTGTTTTAGTTCAAAAATCCTGGAGATGCAGCGAAGTCTTCAAGTCTGCAAGCATAGATGGACTCACTGACACCTATTTTCTTCAGAAATTGGACAAGAAATCTTTATCCAAAGTTAACCTACTTACATGAAGGATATGGAGATTATGCATAATCCTTGGCTAGTTGCACTTTTTTCTGCAATAGTTTTAATACACATCACCTCCATTATAACAGCTTCTGAACACTCTGCAACCTCTAATGAATTTATCTTTATGCACTGCATTTTTCTCGGGCTGGTGGACAACAAAGTCTCAGAGAAAATAAATTACAGTTTCAGAGCACCTGGGAAGTCTGGAGCAGGGCAAGACTTTGCACATCGTCTTTCTTGGGCCCATCATCTTCCTCTCCTTTCTGAAGAATAGAGAATCTATTTTCAGAGGATCTGAAATAAAACCTATACAAGAGCAAATTACCCAGAGCTGACTATCCCAAATACTAATATTTTCATGAATGGTCTTGCATTATATCTTCCTGTTCTGGCAGGGTATTACACCCCTTCAGCTCCTCTCTGCTTCAGGTCCAGAATACTTAACACTGCTGAAAATGTGGGGCATTTCTGTCTACAAACTGGATTTTACATGTACGCATCACCAGGTACTACCAACAGTATGGGACCCCACTCCTCATTGCTATGGACAGATGAGGCTGTGTATGCTTTGATGTTAGACACATAGATCTAGATCACTCAATACAAAATAGATATATTTTCTCTAAGGCAAATAAAACCATTTCAACTTCTGCCTATCCTCTTCACAGGAGATTTGAAAAATCAAGCAAACTCATTAAGGCAATTAAATGATCTTTAAAAAGTGAATCAGCTCAGCTCTGGTTTCCTGGGTTTTAAGGGAGGGAATCAACAACAGAAATCTCTAATCTAATCATGACTTGAAGTAAATAAAATGAGAGAAACTGAAATAGTTGCCGACTCTCACAAGAAGAAACATAGGAACAGTGGCTAAGAAGTACTACAACACTCCAGGGACAAAAGGATTACGTTTCTCTGTTTCTATATAATTGTCCCTACCTGGACAGATTTCCAATTGTGTCCTCCGTGCCAAGGGGAGCATTATTAGATTGATTACGGTAGTCTACAAGGTAGACTACCATAGTGTCTAAACATATTAATCATGGAGTATGACATTTAAATCAGGGAGGGAAGAACCTGTAAGACTTTGAGGGCTGCAAGTCTCTTCAGATATTTTGGAAGTACAACAGAATACTAAGTCTTATACCATCTTTCCCCTGTATATCATACTCTCACATTCTTCCTAATAAACAGTCCTTTAAATACACATGCCTCCATAACAGGGGTAACCAGAGACTAATTTGTTGCAACCACTTTTATCTAGGAAGAACAAATCTGTGAATATTGTGCATCTAATTATCAAAAAAGCTTTACCAAGGTTCTCGAAGTCTGTGTTATCAAGGCACTTCAGAATGAAGATGCTCTGGCATTTTCAGTCGTATTTTAAAAATTCAGCCTACAATATCTAATAGTTCTCCTGTTTTCCTAATTTTCCCTAAAGATTATTTGTATTTTTATAATGCAAAAAAAAATATGCTCTTAGTAAAATAACACAGTTTTGCAAAACCAAGGCAATTTTAATCTGAAGTTTTTGTATAACTCCAAGTTTGATTTTCCTTATTTTTCTCTCTTGCTTTTAAGAGTTCAGAAAACTCCAGCCAAACTTACAGTTTTCATCTCAGTCAAAAAGCTGTTGCTTCTAAAAAGGCATTTTCAAAGAAGAGGTTTCTGTGACCCCTTACACTGATACTAGATGACTGCATTGGGCACAGCTCTGTGCTTTTAATTTTCAACTCGTAGAAGACTGTGGTGCTGACAACTGTGGTCAGACCCACTGAGGAAGGCACCAGCTTGTGTGACAATAACAACCTCTAGGACTAGCAAAGTGCTGCTTATTTTCTGAGAGCGACAGTATGCTTTTTTGATAGTGACTAATCCAACCTTTACAGGTAAAGCAGAATATACTGTCAAAAGCCCAATTCCGTTAGCATAAAATACCATCAGCTACCCCTTGTGTAGCTACACAGACCATAAATCACTCCTTGCCCTGCCTATCCATGTTGGCTACACCTCTGCTAATAAAAACGTGTGGCATAGACCAACACTGCCCAAGTCGTTGACATTCACTGACATTATCAGCCAATTTTGCCTGCTGAGAGATAACTAGCTGGAGACAGCAGCACTTGGGAAGGCACAGACGGTGACGTTTATGCACTACCTGTCCGCCTGCAAGCAGCCATCCCTGAAATGGGTGAGGACACAGAGGCACGCTTCAGTGTCTGTGCTCTGGGGAGAGGAAGGGTGTGCTGCTGATCTAAGCTGCTACAAACTGCTGAAGAGAAGGGAAGAAATGGCCCCAAACAAGCCCCCGTCGCCAGCTGGGGTGATCCAGCTGCAAAGGGCACACAGCTGCTCGCCCGCAGGGACCTCTCTGGAGCAAAACCTGCAAGCCAGGCTGCAGCCTGAGCGCGGCAGCTTCACAGGCTCGGCCCCGCGCAGCGACCGTGCTCCGGGAAGCCCTTCCTGCTCATTTTCAACCTTAGCGCAGCCACAAGTTAGAAATGTCGTTTGCTTTAATCAAAATCATTTCCAGAGTGCAAGTGCGCAGCCAGGGGTGAGCAATGCTGGTGTGAAACACGCAGTGTAGGAGACAGAGAATCCCCCAAAACACTTCACTAACACTAGCCAATGCCTTGCGCGCTGAATTTTTCTTTCCATAAGAATTTTTCTTCCTAGTCTTCGCAACAGCTTTTTATGTCTTCCCAACAAAGAAGAGGGCCCAAGTCAATGCTTTGAATCATGAAGCCCAGTTTCAGGACTTATATAAATGGGTACCAGTGAAAATAACAGAGTTGTCTCTGTTTTTACCAGTTCTGAATCTGTCAAGCAACCTTAGGTTCAAAAGCCTTTTCCCCATTCTTCGTATAGTCATAAAGACATTTATATGCTGGAATCAGTTTCCTTTCCTTTTTGCACAGCCATTAATACATTTTTTAGTTTTTGTTTCATAGCTGCCAAGTCTTGCACAGCTCCATGTGTGAATTTATGCAAATTTCAGAATGCGTTAATTCACATATTTGCAAATTGGCAAGTGATTGGCAAACATGCAAATGAGCTCATTTAGTCATCTTCCCCTTCCCTTAAACTTCAGTTTGGGATCACTACACCCTTCCCCAAGTTATGACAATGAAGGGAAGTTAATGCAACTGCCCCAAACACGTCAGGTCTAGTGGGGGTTTGGGCCAGTGTACCCATGTGTCAGGCTGAATATAGAAGGCTGCTAAAAACCAGAATAGGCTGCCAATGCACTAAGGAGATCTCCAGATGTGATAGGAAGGTTTCAGGGGAGTACCCAGCACAGCTGCAGAAGTATCAGCAGTAAATGGTTGCGGATGTGGCCGTGCTTAGCATGGTCAGGGCAGGGGTGGGAGCTGAGATGTCTGACAGTGTGAAGCAATGCGGGCTGTGAGAGGAGCTAAAGAGCTGGTTTTACTGCAGGGGACAGCAGTTTGGAGCACAGCCAGTGCCCCCAGATGAGGGAAAGACGGTTTAACAGAAGAAGGTTGTGGATCAGGAGATAAAGTAAAAAAAGTCATCTCTCGACATTTCTGGTAGAGCCTAAGATTTTGCTGCAAGACAGGCAAGTAGGACATGGAGCAGGGATGGAGATGTCCTAGCACCCACTTGGCTTGCTCTTCGCCCTCCAGACCACGCCGCCCTACGGGCACCCATCACCCAAGAGCTCCTGGCAGCAGCTCCTGAAGTGCCTGCAAACCGCTGCTCGCAGCAAGGGTATGACATGGCTGCTGCACCCGGGTGAGCCATGCTGGGTGCAGGGTGACAGGCAACCCTCTGAATTTTCCCTCTCACCAAGGGCGGCTTACTGCTTTTGTATGAAGAGCAATGGCTCATGAAGAAAATAAATATTACTCCCCAGTTTTCCCATTGCTCACAGCCAGGTAGTGTTTGGTGCAAAGCATGTCCTGCTGAGCTATGTTAAACCAGCGCTTCCAAGGTTTAGGGCAACCTCTGATCTTTTCCCTTTATTTACCTGAGCAAGAACATGTAGAAGTCCTACCACACTATCTGCTAAATCACAGTTTGTGAGATGAGGAGTTCCCAATGACCGCTTATTCCAGCCAGTACCAGTGGTGTTGCTTCTCCTCAAAAGCAACATACTTGTAGCAAGCTGTATTACCTCTAAAAATGAGAGATACCTTGTAAAGCACTTGTAGTTCTGGGTGACAAAATTAGCAGATAGTGGCCTCAAAAGGTTAAACAAACCAAGGTTGAGAAACTCAGGTAAACCAAAAAGGAAAAAAAAAAAAGACTGGAGAAAACATACAATTCATCTTCAAGTTATCTAGGGCAGCTTGCCTTAGAATTAGCTTAATTAGTTTCATTACCTTGTTTCATATGGAAATATTGTAGGAACAGTATTCTTTCTGTGGCACTCAGGTAGTTAAATCCACACAATTTGCTTTTTGAAGCTTGGATTCTGCTGACTTTATTTCAAGCAATCAAAAGTATCTAATTTGCATTCACATTCACATTAGTGGTCCATATGTTAGCCCTGTTTAAAAGCTATATGCTGCATTCATTATGAAATACTTGGCTTCCTAGCTTTATCCTTTTACTTTGAAATTATTGTGATAATATTGCAACTCTTCTATTTAGGCTATTCTCAAATACAAGGGTTTTTGTGTGATTTGATTCTTTTTCAAAGTCTTCCAAGGGTAGGGCTTTTTAATTTTTGTTTACAGTGTTATGGCAACTTGCAAATTGGCAAAATAACTCACTACTGTCATTTAATATGACAGTGTATTATTCCTCATACCTAAAGCTTCATTAAAATATCAGGATTTCAATCTGTCTCTGCATAAGATTTCAGACCACACACAGCGTCATGAAGTACATGCCCTTCAGAGTTCATCGTGCTACTCACTGAATTGAGTCAGCCTCTTAAAAAGATGAAATTTGGTTACATTACATTATTGTTCTTCAAGTTTCTTTTTCATTGTGGAGCACAGAGTAAAGCGTTTTCTTCTTACAGAGTTCATAATCCAAATGAAACACATATAAATTGACAGAATTAAAAAAAAAAAAAACAAGTCACTCACCGATGAAATGTCCTGTCCATGGTCACATAAAAGGAGTGACAAAGCCAAGAATTAAACCAAGTTCTTCCAGGATGTCCTCCTCTGCCTGGAATAGAAGACCACCTACCATATACTATCACCTACTTCACCAGGTCATCACCTTGTTGGTACTTGCTATAATGCATGTGTTAAAGCCATCACCAAAGTATTACTTCCAGAATTTAAAGTATATCACAGTTTGTTTCTATTCACCATCTTAAATATTATACATCTAATGCTCATAGTTTGAGAAAAGAATCCTATTTCTTCCCATTAAAAAAACACTGATATGTGATTCCCCCTTGGAGACTGATTCTCATACTCCTGAATATTTGAAAGTGAAACTCCTTTCTTGTCTGCATGTTCACTGTGGCTTCTGACAGTTTGAAAATCCTTTCCCACTATAGTACTTGGAAGATCTCTGGACATCCTAGAAGGTGGAGAATAATGAGGTATCTGCTATGAAATGAACATCACAAAAGGGCATCTGCTGAGTATGAGACAAATACCTGAGGTAAACACCTAAAAAAAAAAGTCAGAAGAACTCCATTAAAAATCAAGTGATCAAAAAAAAATTATATCCTTCATTGGTTTTAAATTTTTACATGAAATCTGTTTAAGCTAGAGTTTCTTGGATGGGTGGAAGAGAAGTGGAAGGTTTATTAGACAAATTGTTTCTGAAGTGTGGTTTTAGATTATTAGGTTTGTTGTTTGGAGACATCTTGACCTGACTCCATTAACAAAGTTACATGGTACCCCTGAGAATGAACTGTCATTCATGGTCAAAGAGTTCATTTACAATTAATTCCCAAATGTAGGAGCTACATCTTTCATAACAAGAGTTGTGTATGGGAGGAGCATGAACAGAAGCCACTGGGTTATGATGGCACCCAGCATGAAATCAGAAATTAAAAGAATAAACTCCAAATCCCATCTGGTTATTAAGTAGTTTAAGAAGAGACCCTGAGTATCCTATTCTGATCAGACATAGAACAGAACACACCAGAACAAAATAGAAAAGAATAGAAAAAGAAAATTCAGTCATGAAATGTAAGATATCCAAGCATGAAACTTGTGATACATAAAGGAATACAAAATCACTACAGTGCCTTTCTGATCATTGTGGGCAGGTCTCTGGCACATAACTATTTGAACTAAATAGGAAATACTGCCTTCTATTGGTGGACTACTTCTCTACATTTTTTTTTTAAATGGAGCTCTTTACAACACCTGAGTAGTATAATAACACACAGTAAATTGCAGCTCGCTTTCTAGAGGACTCTGAGCAAGGTAATCACAAACAATGATCCACAACTCACAAGTAAGTTTTTCAAAAGTTCTTTCTGTGGTATTAGTTTAAGCACATCATGTGAAGCTTTATGTAGAATCAAAAAAGCTAGGAGAAACTCAATGTGCATAATAAATAGACTGACTTTCTTAAGTCCAAGAGAATTCAGATCAGTATTTAGTATTGCTAGACATTATGTTGAACCTTTTCCTCCACCCAAAAGCCCAACAGTTTAGAAAATATAGTCAGAAAGCCAAAACTTTAGTGTTAAAATCAAACAAGCTTCTCGAGGCAGACTATTACCCCTGAAATAGTTACACAAGAGCAATGTGCCAGGAAACAACAAAACCATACACTGATGTGTCAAAAAGTTACCCTTTCTTCATTCTACTTCCACCTATACAGTACCTCCTTGGGTTACAGCTATATTATCCATACCACACATGATCACTCTTGAGAGTCAGTCCCATCAGAGCAACAAGAGATGTTTCAGCAAGACAAATGAAAATCCACAGATACACCATGTCCAAGATGCTTCCCACTGTGCTGACTCACTGGCAGAAGTACATCTCTGAACATCTTGAAATAATGTATGTATAAAAGAGTGGGCCCGTATCCTCAGTGGTGGTAAGTCACGGAGGGCAATGGCTGTAGCTGCTGTAAGTCCCCTAAAGACAGTAGAGCAACACTGACTCAGTCCAGCTGCGGACCTGGGTCAATTGGCCCAGTTTTCTGAACAGGTATAGGTGAAACCTGGTAACAAAATTGATAAGGCTGAATATTTGCTATGGTTGGGGTCATGCTTTTCTCTTAGCATGTGCTTTCAACTCCCATATGAAATAAAAAATGAAACTTTAATGTCTGGGTGGGGGGGAAACCCAGAAAGCCAAAAGCTTCTTCCCTCCACCCTACACGCTCATTGGCTCTATGCAGTTGTCTTAGCCAGAGGCAATGTCAATGTACAGGGAAAAAAAAAAAATAGGTTAGGGGAACCGTTCACACAGACTAAGAATTTTTTTTTTTTTTTTTTCAGAAACAGGTATAATGAGGGCAAAAAGAAAAAGACAAGCATATGCAAATCAGCATGTAAATTAATCTTCACTAACAATGAAGCCATGCCTGGATCCCAACTTCCAGTGTTTCATTTATATGGCAACTGGAATATCCCAGCTATGGACATTAATCCAGCCCAGGTCATAAAAACCCTGAAAATAACTTTCAACTAAATCCATATTTAGCCTTCCACGAGCCTTGAAAAGATTCATGCAATCATTTAATTTTCTGTGCACCTGTGAGTACATACTGTTTTACTCCCTTGAAGTAAAAATACTGATTTTTTTTTTTTTTTTTACCCTCTGTGGTACTTCCAGTTTAGAAGAAATCTAAAAGAACAGGTTACTGGCTAAACTGGTGTTAGCATGAAAGTAAGGTGAATGCTCCAAGTTTGGACTGTCTCAAAAAAATTCCCTACTGGATGTTTAAATTTTTCTTGCCATTTTAAGCCACTAAATTGGGATAACAGTTGTTAGGACCTGACTGTATATTGGGAAATCACTTTGGATAATATAGAGTTTTCTGTAGTTGACTGAGTATCCTCATGACTCCAAGAAGTCTGATTTTTTTATCATGTAACTTACTTAACGTGTATACTATCCTCTGCTGCCTTGAGATTCGTTTCTTGAGAACAACATAAATATTTACATCTGCTTTGGGAATAAAGTATGGAGTACTCATAAAGTGGGACCCTCTCCATTCACAGCCCTTAAGCTAGGATTTTGCTACTTTCTCCTATACCTCCCTTCACGAATTTCAGTAGATAACAGCATGACCCCCTTTATGTTCTCTTATCTTATGAATCAGGCTACATGGTTCTCTGCTGCTCAATGATCACATCAGATGAATCACTTTGTTGGCACCAGTTGGCAGGTAATAAATATGCAGGTTAGGAGTGTTAATGATTTAAAAGGTCCAGTCCTGCTCCTGTTGCTACCTCTTCCCAATGAAACAGAACTAAAACTGACTCAAAAGCTAGATTGTGTGGCAGCTTCTGCCGTTTTCTACTAGAAATTTCCTGTAGCTTCATACTACAGCAGTCTCAGATGTTCTTCTCCCTGTTTCTTTTCTAACCAGTGTGGAGAGCATGCAGCATTCTACCGCTCTCATTGAAAAGTCTGTAGCCATAAAGACGTAAATAAATCTGGCCCATAGGTTTTAAATGCTGACTGGACAGTATGGGAGAGATAGTTCTACATTTTAATGGTTCTTTTCCCCATAAAGCAATGAGACTTCAAAGAAAAAAGCCAAAGAAATTACATATATATGTATGTATCACCACACGATGTCAGAATTTACCTGCAGTACTTCTTTGATTCAGGACTAAACCTCACTCCAGTACTCAGCAGCATCAAAGTAGAGGGAGCTCATATAGAAACCAAACCAGGAGCCCCATAAACTCTGAAGGCTAGTAATTCAACATAATTTTCATATAAGCACAGAGCACAGTAAGTATGGGACTGTAGTTAAAGTCTGTTTCCAGGAGTGGCTAAGTGTGTGTATACCCATTTACCACTGGAAGTGTGTGTCTTTTTACATGCTTTACTGTAGGTAGGGATCATTTTTCCTCATTACCTGGAATGATTTTTGTGTTTCTACAGACAACTTTTGAATCAGTTTAAGCTACCAAGTGAAACCATCATTGTTACAAAGCTATGCTGGGGAACTGGTGATCTTGTCAGCCACTATCAGAGGAATTAGGAGGAAAGTAAACTTAGCTAGTCATGAGTAGATAGGTCAAAAGAAGCCAGGCAACTTAAAACAGCCTTCAATGTACACCAACTCTAGCACTAAGGAAGTTCAAATGTAGTTTAAAATCAGCTTCACATACTCCCCTTTCTTGAGCTTGATCTTTTAGACAAAGTACAGATTCCAGTTTCTGATGCTGACAGAGGACTAATGTAAAAGTCTAGAGTAGATTCTCCACAGCACTGGGTGCATTGGGTGAGCGGATTGACTCTTTGATTTTCTATCTGGCCTGCAGCTGTAGTAAACTGTGCCAACTGGAAAACATCCCTTAGGAACCATCCACTGGCTGCAGTATGCATTGGGTCCTTCCCAAGTCCCCTCCATCTACATACAGCCCCTTCCCTGGAGAAGGTGCTGTAGGTGCCTAGGTGAGCTCTGAGGGGCTCCCATGGCCAGGGCCACTCTCCAGGCAGCTGGGACTAGGTGTTTCATATGGGACAGGAGAGGTGTAAAATGGGGTGGTGGGTGTAGAGTCTGAACTCTTAACTTTTTCAGATTCTTACTTGGTATTTTAACTGTGTACATAGATATGCATCCTCTAGGTATTTACAGTATAAATCAATTAATTCGGTTATCATATCAACTTGTATAATATCCGTATATCATAATATACAATCCTCAGCTCACATTCAGATAAATAAACATTGACTTAATATAAATTGTTCTCTTACCATATCAGAACATTGTGTAATTAAATCATCTCACTGGTAGTGTGTACAGATGGCTTAATTTTCTGTAATACCCACTAAAGCTCAATTGACTTAAAGCGGACTACTAATCTATTTAAAGTTAAACCCACAATGGATAAATTTGTAGCTCAAAAAGGATTTGTCTCTCTAGTAGACCACCGTTTTCTTAAATGTTTGGGGAGAACAAAAGAATTTGCCATTTAGAATTACTAGTCACTTAAAAAAAAAAAAAAGTTAAAAATTAAATAAAGAGAACCCTAACCCTGGAGCCATTAACAAAGTAATAAGGCTAGCAGCTGATCTCTCTCCCTCTCAATAATCTTTCACTGTGAAACATTTCTGTGAAACTGGAACCCAGCACTGAGAGCAAAAGCAAAGCTTAGTCTTCTTTCAGACACTGCTGCATATCTGTACACTTCCATATCACAACAGAAGAAAACAAGAAAAAAAAATATAACCAACTGAAGAGAATTACAAGCCAACACATTGCATGAAGGTTTACAGCTTTTTCATAAAGTGAAATTTAACATCTCCAGAACCTGTGCACTGAGTTAGTTTCCTATTTTTATTGTGTTGCAGCTTTAAAAAATTGCCAATTAAGTCAAATTAAGCTGTTGTGCAGTCAGCTTCTATAATTACTAGCAATAGTTTATGGTAGGTTCAAGCAAATAGAGGGTGTTTGGGTTTTGGGTTTTTGTTTTGTCTTTTTTTTTTTTTTTTTTTTTTTTTTGCCAGAGTAGTAGTTTCTTTTTGTAGAAACAATTATCATGGTAGTGCTTCCCAGCAAAGAAAAACATAGCCTGCAGCCATACTATATTTCATTTTCAGTCCAGCAGTTTTAGAGAGTCTTTTTGCTTTTCTAGCGAATGTATAATAAGAGGAAAATAATCCAAGGTGATGAATAAAATGTGGGGCATCATAAAGCAGGCAGAGAGGCAAACGAAGCAGAATGGAGGGGAATCCGTACTGATCTGGATGGTTTCTTTCTTTCATGCTCAGACTTACAGAGGCATCAAGTATCTCTTCTATCACTCAGAGCCAAGGCTCTTATATACCCCCAGCCACTGAACAACATTATTGTCACACCTGAAGTAATTACCATGCAAGACCGTGAATGACAGACTTGTCACAGAGGACAAACCAAAGACACATGTATAATATTTTATATATCCAGAATGTGCTGGTCTCATGCATGTTGTTTGCAACTCCAGTTCCCCCCTCCTTTAAAAGAACATGGTGG
The DNA here is from genome assembly GCF_018691265.1 of Tyto alba. NCBI lineage: Eukaryota > Metazoa > Chordata > Aves > Strigiformes > Tytonidae > Tyto > Tyto alba. The sequence goes on from NW_024881322.1 coordinate 12,543,561, forward strand.
CACTGGAAAGGTAAATGGAATTGTGGAAAGGATGGTCAAGAGCAGGATGCAGCTTTTGTATGACACTTTTTTGTAAGAGGAATGGCTAAATAGACTGGGGCTCTTTCACCTTGGCATGAGATAATTGTGTGGATATCTAAAGAAATCTATAAAATCGTGAGTGCCACTTTGATACGGGGAATGATTGTCTGCTGTGTCTTCTGGTGTAAGAAGCAGGGCACATGAAATAAAACTAGCAATGGATGGTTCAAAATTAACTAAAAGAAATATTTCTTCACACATGATGTGGTTAAGCTGTGGATCTTTATGTCAGTGGGTGTTGGAAATGCTGAAATTCTGCACGAGTTCAAAGAGGGACTGGAAAAAATCAGAGAACTGAAAAAAAAACCCCACCACATTAGGATCAGTAACCTGTACTACTTTGAGGGAGCTGAGACAAGAGAATGACTGGTATCTCCAGTCTTATGTCCAGTGTGCCCTTTACTCCAGCACTGGACACCCTTGTCTAGCCTACCACATCAGGGTGAAATAGTTCCTATATTAGGATGAAAATTACAAGAGCCTCAACATTGTTCAACAGAAAAGAGGGTAGTACAAAACTGTATTTTATGTAAGGCGCATGTCAAATGTAAACATTCTGGTAGCAAGGCATTGGTAACATATATCACCTAGCCCAACACAAGCTCATAGTGCTTTACAAACCTTTACAGAGTCTCCCAACACCTTCCATGTTGGCATTAAGATATCATTACACAGGCCAGCGCTGGAGAAACCTCCGACATCCACAAGTAGAGAGATTAGCCTTCTTTTACAGAAGGAGAAAGCAGAATACACAGATGTTAAGTACCTAGCCCAAAGTGATCTATCAGCATAGCCAAGACAGCAACCATCCCAGCTACGTCCCAGTCCTATGCTTAAGCCTCTTGAC